>NC_136071.1:1122475772-1123792022 GCF_964261635.1 Lissotriton helveticus
GGTCGTTTTTTATCGTATTTCCGATAAACCTTGATAATAGCAAGGTTTATCTGCGATAATTTCTGACGGTAAAAAAATCGTTGCTAAGCATCGTTAGGGATAAATATCGCTTAACTTTGGTAATATGCCCCAACGTCTGTTAACGTTCGATTCGAAGGAAATCAGGAAGTGTTGAAAAACATTGTCTGCGCCATCTTGTCTTTTTTCAAATGCCACACTTTTGTCGTGCACGGCAGCCATTTTAGATGCCTTGACCAGACCCACTCTGTGCACGCTGTCGATCCTTAGCATGGCTCCCCACCCTCGCAAACATCTCCCCCAGGCAGTGGTCACCCCGCTCTCTGTCTTATGCATGGGTTATAAACCTCCCCCATCTGCGCTGCTGTTCCCTGAGAATCACACCCTGTGCCCGCCCGACACCTCCCTTTCGCCCTATTCACTACCGCACCCTCTGACACTCCTTTTCCTCTGTGTCCGATTGTCCAGGCTGGTCCTAGGGTATCAGCTAGCCCTGCAGATGTAGTTTATGGCAACAGCTGTAAAGAATCACCCCTCTTCAAAGGAGTTATAGTAGATCAAGGCCCACACTCGATGAGATTCGTCACAGCAGAAGCGTTGCTATTATCTGAAAACCATCCTGTATTGTGATTGGGGAGGGGACCGAGCCTGAAGCGGAAGATTCCAGGGATGACTGTTTGTACATCAAAGTTTTTACAATTATGTGTCACATTAAAAATATATAGCACTCCGACAAAGTAGTAAGATTATAAAACTTTAATAATTTATAAATATATACAAGAAAACAAAAATAGTAATAACATATAAACATTTTTAGGGAAAAACAACGAAGTAGCGGTCGGCTGTGCGAATAGTCCCAACGCAGCACAACGTCCAGATTTCCGGCGTGGGGCGTCGCGGGGGGTGGGTCATCAGTAGCAAACTGTTGTGCGAATAGTTCCAAGGCAGCAGAACGCGTTGAAATCTAGATGACACGAAAGTGATGTCTAGTAAGTTGCCACCCAGCAAATAACGGCATGGGGCGTCGCGGGGGGTGGGTCATCAGTAGCAAACTGTTGCGCGAATAGTTCCAAGGCAGCAGAACGATGGCACCAAGGTGATGTCCAGTAAGTTGCCGCACTGGTTTTGGTATCCTACAATGCTGCTCCGAATAACGGCGTGGAGCGCCCCGGGGGAGGCGGCGTGAACGGGCCTCTCCAGGTGGAGTGTCATCTGTTGTAGTGGGGCGCCCCTTTACCGTTTCAGTTGCCATTCCGTCCGTTTTTGGTCCACTGTGTCAAAAGCCGCAATTCAGCTGAGTTGCGCCCACTCTTGCGGTGCAGCGATAGGCGGCTGTCACAGGACTCTCAAAATGGCGGCAGGCTGTTTCCTTTTTGTGCCTGGTCCACTGAAATGGCCCTGGGACACCTTGGAAATCGGACGCTTGTCTGCTAGGTCTTGGACCTCATTCTCGAAAGCGTCCCCTCCGCCTTGAGAATTCATCAAAAGTTTTGGGGGCTCCGACTCCTGCAGGCTTCTGGTGGGGAGCGGCTGCCATGATTGCTCGCGGAATGACCACGACTGAGCTACGAGATGGTGGTGCTTTCATGCTGACGCCAGCTTCAGTCTGAAACATCCAGAAACAAGGTGGGGCTTTCATCGTTTGGGGAAAAAAAAAAGTTTTCATCCTATGAAAAGTGTTGTTTTTAGGTCACATGATCAAGCCTTCCATCATTAGGAAACCAAAAGTAAAATGAACCAATGAAAAGTTTTATAAACAAGTCACATGACCTGTTATGCGGCATAGGGTGTAAAATTAGGAGAAAATACGTTGGCACGTGAGGCGGCGTCAGTAGCGGACCGATGTGCGAATAGGCCGAAGGCAACACAACGCGCCAAGATCTGGATGGCACCGAGGTGGTGTCCAGCAAGTTGCAGCACTGGTGTGGCCATCCTACAATGCTGAAAGTCGGCGTGGGGCGCCCCGTTGGCCTGTGAGTTTGCGTCAGTAGCGGACCGATGTGCGAATAGGCCGAAGGCAGCACAACGCGCCAAGATCCGGATGGCACCGAGGTGGTGTCTAGTAAGTTGCCGCACTGGTGTGGCCATCCAACAATGCTGAAAGTCGGCGTGGGGCGCCCCGTTGGCCTGTGAGTTTGCGTCAGTAGCGGACCGATGTGCGAATAGGCCGAAGGCAGCACAACGCGCCAAGATCCGGATGGCACCGAGGTGGTGTCTAGTAAGTTGCCGCACTGGTGTGGCCATCCTACAATGCTGAAAGTCGGCGTGGGGCGCCCCGTTGGACTGTGAGTTTGCGTCAGTAGCGGACCGATGTGCGAATAGGTCGAAGGCAGCACAACGCGCCAAGATCCGGATGGCACCGAGGTGGTGTCTAGTAAGTTGTCGCACTTCTGTGGCCATCCTACAATGTTGAAAGTCGGCGTGGGGCGCCCCGTTGGCCTGTGAGATGGCGTCAGTAGCGGACCGATGTGCGAATGGGGCTAAAGGCAGCGCAACAATATTTTCTGATTTGAAGACACCACAAGGCGCTGAGATGCCAAGATCCGGATGGCACCGAGGTGGTGTCTAGCAAGTTGTGGCACTGGTGTGGCCATCGTACAATGGTAAAAGTCGGCGTGGGGCGCCCTGTTGGCCTGTGAGATGGTGTCAGTAGCGGACTGATGTGTGAATGGGGCCAAAGGCAGCGCAACAATATTTTCTACTATATTTTCGGAGTAGAAGACACCACAAGGCGCTGAGATGCCAAGATCCGGATGGCACCGAGGTGATGTGTAAGTTGCGGACGGATGTGCGAATGGGGCCAAAGGCAGCTCAACAATATTTTCTGAAGAGAATACACCACAAGGCGCTGAGATGCCAAGATCCGGATGGCACCGAGGTGATGTCTAAGTTGCGGACCGATGTGCGAATGGGGCCAAAGGTAGCGTAACAAGATTTTCTGTATGGAAGATACCACTAGGCGTTGAGATGCCAAGATTCGGATGGCACCGAGGTGATGTCTAGGAAGTTGTGCCACTGGTGTGGCCATCGTACAATGGTAAAAGTCGGCGTGGGGCGCCCTATTGGCCTGTGAGATGGTGTCAGTAGCGGACTGATGTGCGAATGGGGCCAAAGGCAGCGCAACAATATTTTCTGACTGACACCACAAGGCGCTGAGATGCCAAGATCCGGATGGCATCGAGGTGATGTCTAAGTTGCGGACTGATGTGCGAATGGGGCCAAAGGCAGCGTAACAATATTTTCTGTATGGAAGATACCACTAGGCGTTGAGATGCCAAGATTCGGATGGCACCGAGGTGATGTCTAGCAAGTTGGTGTGGTCATCCTACAATGCTGAAACTCGGCGTGGGTCACCCCATTAGCCTGTGAGATGGCGTCAGTAGCGGACCGATGTGCGAATAGGCCGAAGGCAGCACAACGCGCCAAGATCCGGATGTCACCGTGGTGGTTTCATAGTTGAGAGGCACTTCATCTGCAGTGGGGCGCCGAGATCCGGATGGCACCGAGGTGATGTCTAGCAAGTTGCTGTACTTGTGTGGTCATCCTACAATGCTGAAACTCGGCGTGGGTCGCCCCATTAGCCTGTGAGATAGCTGTTCTTTGGATTTGGGCCTGGTCCACTAAAATGGCCCTGGGACACCTAAGAACTCGAACGCTCGATTTTTTTTTCCTTTCCTGTACATGCAAAAAAAGGTAAATGCCCGGTATGTTACACGCTTCATCTGCCACGATGAACTCTCCAGAGGAACCGAAAAAATATATAGTTGTGGTAACTATACCATGCATCGTCATATGGAGAGGTGGCACCAATTAATTATAGTGCTGCATAAAAGAGAGATTTGGAGGAGAACCCCTGACCTGCTAGTACATTCATCAAAGAAGTGGCACTGAGAGCTTCAGAGGCAAGGGAAACGGTCCCAAATATTTAGAAGAACTTTGGAAAGATTAAAATGACATGTTTAGATTGTGGTAAATTAATTTCATGTGGGCAGATGAGTGTTACTCTAATAAATACAGCATATGAACATCACCATAGTCGATGGTTGGTAGAGACATTTTGACTATATCCTGGACCTGCCCGTCCTCGCCCAAAATGGCGCCGGAATAAATGGGACTCGTAACTCCTTGTTGTGTACTGGTTGCAGAACCTTGAAATCACGAGATACGTATGCAGTTTTGAAGCACATGGCGGGCGGGGACGAGAATTGATTGAATATTTCGACATCCCTATTGATATTAAGTTCTGATGTGTTATTGATTACTGTACTGTTGAAAATTCGAATTAACGTCACCCATGGTACTTGCCCGCAAATGTATATCTAGATAATTTTATTGTAACTGGCCCTGTCGTATTTTAATTATAAAATGTACGTCCACCGATTCCGTAACTGTTAGACACCTTAGTTTTTGCAACCTAATGGCCCGCCCGTTACGTTCCTCTACAGTGTAAATGTCTATTCATCATATACGATTACAGTTTGCTCCGTGGCAGGCCCACGTGGTTATAGGCTCGTATTTGTATAATGAAATTTTCACAATAAAGGTTTTTAAAAGAAAACATGGTAGTAGTGTATACATTGGTAAAGTTTTTAATAATAGTCACTGTTTTAGAATCATTAAAAGGCAAGTGAAATAAAGCAGACCAATTACATGAAGGGTAAAAGGTATAATACGAAGGAACGCAGTAAAGATAAATGGTCAAGGGCTGTTGTGTTTTCTATTCCTGCAACATAAAGTGATCGATAAGAATCTCATATTCAGGCGTATCGGCGACTAAGACAGCAGGTCGACCCTCTTTTGCTCAACGGCTCCGTCATGGGACGAAGAAACGCTCTTTTTCTCGAAAAAAGAATATATTTTACTTGCAGGACAGTTGTAAAATTTCCGGGAAAGTACATTAGCCTGGAACATTATAACATATATTTAAGAGAAAATAATGTTCGGAAGTAATTAAAAGCGTAATTTTTAGGTGATATGACCAAGGCTTTCATCATTAGAATAAGAAAAGTAAAATGAACCAATGAAAAGTTTTATTAACAAGTCACATGACTTGTTATGCTTACGTTACGCGCTGCGCGCCCCGGATGACTTCCGGATGCGCTAACGCGGCGCGTCATATGACGCATTACGCGACAACGCAGGTCCAGAATATAGTCAAAATGTCTCCACCAACCAGCGGTCGAAACACAACCCCTTTCAGCAGGCTAAATAGTTCTGTTAAATGACAACAGAAAGGACAGGCAACAAGAACCATCAGTCAAAGAGGAGAGGGCTAGTTCTTCTCTACCGGGTTACATTGGGGCGCTACCGGAACTGATCGAATTGGTAGTCTACAGTGTTTCTGGATGTTTCAGACCGAAGCTGGGGTTAGCATGAGAGCAGCACCATTTCGTAGCTCCGTTGTGGCCATTCCGCAACCAATCATGGCAGCCGCTCTTTATCGTTATTTTGGGCGGGGTGGGTGGCGGAGCCGAGCTGTTTTGCAGCCATCATTGTGTGGAGTTCAGTTCATCTCACTAGTTTTGTATTTGTCATGAGGGGTTGTTCCTAATGTTTCTATTTTAGCGAGGTCAAAAAGAGATCCCATTAGTGGCCTACTGATTTTGCTCGATTCCTTTTCTTTTTTTTTACACGATTTTTCGTTATCTGCAAAGACTAAACAGAGTATTGCGACTCTGTGTTTGTTTGTAAATAGAGAATGAACCAAAGAGAACTAATTCTAAAACAGTAAATACTTGGATAACAATCAATCAAATGGAGAGAGAAGCAGGCACGACGGATTACAACGGGGGCAAAGGCCTGCGTTAACTACCTTTCACTATCTGCAAAGAGAGAGTACTCCTAATAGAAATGAGGGGGGGGGGCACCATTCAAAGCAGATCAGTGTGCATAAACACGAAAATGTTTTCACTTACCACGTACTTGACATTCGACAGCTTATGATATTTGCTATTAAAAAACCATTGAAATTCACTGAAAAAACCATAGGTTATAGACCATATTTAGTTAGGAATTAGCATTTACAAAACCTTGAAAATTCACTGAAAAAACCATAGGTTATACACCATATATAGTTAGGAATTAGCATTTAAAAAACCTTATTTTACTCACACAAAACCATTGAAATTCCATATATAGTTAGTTGCACTAACTATATATCGCGCACCCGCAATCCACTGCTGATCATGTCACATATTACATCATTCATGACATGGTCAGTGACATCACTGATGACATCACTGATGACATCTCAAATGACATCACTGATGAGATCACTGATGACATCTCATTTGACATCAATGACCACATCACTGATGATATCATTCATGTGACAATACAATGCATCTCCTCACGTTTTAATATAACCTCTGTTTCACCCAGTGTTAAATACAGAGTATAATTTTTGAAACCATTGACACACCAATACTAGTTACTACATACGTACTCACTGATTCCTACGTCTACACACACATTCACTCATTCACCCATACAATCATTCATACATACAATCACTCATCTTTACAACACTATCATATGCACTCATACACCTATACAGACACTTACACTCTGCCACTCATCCATGGAGTTACTCACACACCTAGTCAGTCCTGTAAAGAATCAATCACACTTCCATTTTCTTGTCTATACAGTTAAACATAGAGCACCTTACATTTTCAACCATATACTAACACATACTTACTTTCTTATACAATCATTGATACAAGTACACATTGATCTGCACAGAGTCACACACCTCCCAGCCAGCCACACACACACTCAGTCTCCTATACAAATACTTGGACAATCAATCAATAACCCATATAGTTAATCATATAGCTACTGATCAACACATGCAGCAGTTTACAGAACAACAGACATAATGATGCACAAATTAAGACAGTTTACTCACTAACCCATGCACTCAGTGAGACACATTTAATCACTCACTCATACATTCAGTCATGCACCTACTAAATCCTTCGTCCAGACACTTATACATCTACTCATTCTTCAATATGTAAAACATATTTAAACTTTACAGAAACACACAGTCACTGGATGATGTCATCAGTGATCTCATCAGTGATGTCATTTGAGATGTCATCAGTGATGTCATCAGTGCTGTCATTTGAGATGTCATCAGTGATGTCATTTGAGATGTCATCAGTGATGTCATCAGTGATGTCACTGACCATGTCATGAATGATGTAATATGTGACATGATCAGCAGTGGATTGCGGGTGCGCGATATATAGTTAGTGCAACTAACTATATATGGAATTTCAATGGTTTTGTGTGAGTAAAATAAGGTTTTTTAAATGCTAATTCCTAACTATATATGGTGTATAACCTATGGTTTTTTCAGTGAATATATATATATATATATATATATATATATATATATATATATATATATATATATATATATATATATATATATATATATATATATTTTCACCATACCAAACTTTCCATCAAAGAAGGCGCTGACTCCGTGTATCAAAATTCAAGCGTTTATTTTCAGTATCAGCTTCTGCTCAGACGCGTTTCGGCGGCTCACTCCCGCCTTGCTCACTAACATCTGACCATCTCTAGGTGCACTTATATATACATTCACTGTCAGGGGCCAACAAATCACACACTTAATTAGCATTGTTTGGTTGCTAAGGTGATTCAATTACATCCTGGCGAGTGACGTCACAGTTTTCTTGACTCAGCACATTAATTACATGGCCGTCTTATATTTTCACTGTTTAACCACTCGTACGATATTTTAAAACATTGCGTCATGTTCAAAATATTTAAATATTGCATTACATGTTCTGTACAAGGATGTATACAAAAGTTGTTCTTAAATCGAGGCTGCATAAAATATGCTAACAATCTCCGTAATTCTAGGTCATCCAATTTATCCCTCCCATTTCAGCCCAATAAACCGTGTCTTGAGTTCTGATACGTTAGTTAAACTTGGCTGAGATGGTTGTGTGTCCCTAATTGGCTATGAGCTGTTGTTGTCTGTATAACCATGGTAACCTCGCAGTCAGACCTGGTTTGCTTCCTGATGTGCGGAGCCCTTACACACGTTAACTGTCTCTGTCGGAATCTGTGTTCCTGAACGCGGCGTGGTGCCGGTGAGTACGTGTGATATGGCTATGTGTATACTCTAGTGGAGTGTTACTTGGCGGTGTGTAGCGGGTAAGGTGGAAGATTTGGACACGGAGAATTAGCTACGTGTAGGTAGGCCTCATTGTTTGTAGTGTATTGCGGTGCCCTTTTCCCGACATATAGTGAATGAGTTTGATGAACGTTCTGGATGGTGGATGTTCTAATTGGGTACTCGGGGATGAGACCTAAGGCAGCTAGATGTGGACTGTAAGGGCTTCCTCTGCGTTCATCCCTGACGGGATCTTGGAATTCAAGAGAATAATGTATCTTGATTCCAATCGACGTAAGGCCAATTTACGATTCCCGCCTCTCACTTTTTTAGGGATATTGTCAATGACAAAATATGTCAGACCTGATGAGTCTCCACCATGCGCTTCGTGAATGTGACGCGCTACTGGGTAGGTTTGGTCTTTATTGGTAATGGCCCGCAAGTGCTGTAGGATTCTGACGTGTGCTTGGTGAATGGTTGATCCTACATACCGTTTACCGCATTCGCAGGTGAGTACATACACCGCGAATTCTGTCTTGCAAGTTAACTGATCTCTGATGGTAAGAGGTTTTCTTCTGAACGGTGTCACTACACTGGTTGTGTTGACACCGTGGGTGCATGCCTTGCACTTACTGCATTTCTTGAAGCCGGTTTGGGACTGTAGCCAGTTTTTCTTCTTTTTGACAACCGGGGCATTGCACACTAATTCTGCCCGCATGGATTTGGCCTTCCTAAAAGAAACTAATGGGTAGTTGCCCATTAGGTTTCCTATTGTTGTGTCATTGTGGATTAACGGCCAGTGCCTTCTAAGGATCTTTCGAAGGTTAGCATGGTGGCGATTGTACCCCGTGATTAGTCTAGGAGGTTGTCTTTGTTGTGTGGCTGTCTCACCTTCTGTTGCCTGAGGGAACAGTAGGTCGTGTCTGTTTTTGGTACTGCATTTGGCTTCAGCAATGTTACATGTTTTCTCAGAATATCCCCTTCTCTTAAGTCTCGTAAAGAGATTTTGTTTGGCATCAGATAGTCCTTCTGTAGTGCTACAGTTGCGTGTCATCCTGAGACATTCAGCGTAGGGAATTGACTGTTTTAATGGTGTGGGGTGGAAGCTATTGGCATGAAGGATCGAGTTTCCAGCAGTTGGTTTGCGGTATGTGCGTGTTTGTATTTTGCTGTTTTGAATGAAAAGTTCTACATCCAGGAATTGAATGTTTTCCCTACTTGTGTTGCAGGTAAATTTCAAATTTATAGCATTTTCATTCAGCTTTTCCGTAAACAACAATGCACTTTCCACACTGCTCTCCCACAAAATGAAAATGTCATCTATATATCGTTTATAGATAATTACATTTTTGGTCATAATGTCTTGGTACACTTTCATGAGTACTTGCTCCTCCCACCAGCCCATGTGTAGATTCGCATAGCTGGGAGAGAAGCAAGTACCCATGGCCGATATATATATATATATATATATATATATATATATATATATATATATATATAATGTGTCTACTGCCCTGATGTCTACAGGAGGAGGTAAGGCACAAAATAAGCACAGTGGATCAAATCATATGCTTTTTAGCTAGCAAAAGGAAGACAGTAGACATGGAGAATGGGAGATTATTCGTGGATCGCAGTTCTGCATATGATTTCGAGCCAATGGCTAAATTATGGGAGAATTTGCACAGGATTGGGGTCTCAATAGGTTTGTTGACCTTAGTAAAAGAATTGTATGCTGGCAACTATGCAAGAAAAGCTGAGGACCTGCTGGCGAATTGACAGGAGAAATACCAATAGGAAGAGGAGTGCACCAATGGTGTGTACTGGCGCCCACCCTTTTCCTTTTATATATTAGAGAGTGCCTACCCAACCGTTTCAATTGCGATGACTTCCCTGAGATCAGACATTCGAAAATACCTTGTCTACTATTTGCTGACAACACCCTGTTGCTATCTATCCACCCTTTTAGAAAATCTCTTGCTATATTGTAAAGAGTATGGGTTGGAAATCAACAATAACAAAACGAAGTACATGGTGTTTGGAGATTGCAAGAATAAGATAACAAGCTTTGGCACAGCCAATAGGTCTCACCTTTGGGACCTTATACGTGTTTAGTTATCCAGCACAATATCCTTGGTGCAACAACATCAAGTGTTGCATGGCTAAACACTTTTAGGGTCCCACAGGCGAGACCTATTGGCTATGCCAATGCTTGTTTTGAGTGAGTGGCTTGTGCAGGTATGCCACTGTGAGGTAGAGATGCTGTGAGTGCTTTTACAGGAGCCCCTGTGACATTGCGCCTCTTCAAAATGTATTTGGGGTCTGGTGTATTACTTCTAGGCCCTATTCCCGTCTTCTCGCACCCAATGCATCCTTAAATGTCCCATGTACAGCCGGGGTTGACACTCCTACTACCCCTGCCCGCCAGTGACACTTTACCTGTCACGGGTGGTGGTGGTGGACGTGATGGTGATGGACATAGTGGTGGTGGACGCGGTGGTTGTGGTGGACGTGGTGGTAGTGGTGTACGTGGTAGTGTACGTGGTGATGGTGGACGTGGTGGTGTTGGTGGACGTGGTGGTGGACGTGTTGGTGTTGGTGGACGTGGTGGTGGTAGTGGATGTGGTGGTGGACGTGGTGGTGGAGGACGTGGTGGTGGACGTGGTGGTGGTGGACATGGTGGTGGTGGACATGGTGGTGGTGGTGGTGGACGTGGTGGTGGTGGACGTGGTGGTGGTGGATGTGTTGGTGGTGGACGTCGTGGATGTGTTGGTGGTGGACGTGGTGGTGGTGGACATGGTGGTGGTGGCGGACGTGGTGGTGGTGGTGGACGTGGTGGTGGACGTGGTGGACGTGCTGGTGGCGGACTTGGTGGTGGACGTGGTGGTGGTGGATGTGGTGGTGGCGGATGTGGTGGTGGACGTGGTGGTGGTGGACATGGTGGTGGTGGTGGACGTGGTGGTGGACGTGGTGGTCGTGGACGTGGTGGACATGGTGGTGGTGGTGTACATGGTGGACGTGGTGGTGGTGGACGTGGTGGTGGTGGACATGGTGGTGGACGTGGTAGTGGACGTGGTGGTGGTGGACGTGGTGGTGGACGTGGTGGTGGACATGGTGGTGGACGTGGTGAACGTGGTGCTGGTGGACGTGGTGGACATGGTGGTGGACGTGGTGGTGGACGTGGTAGTGGTGGACGTGGTGGTGGATGTGGTGGTGGTCGTGGTGGTGGACGACTATTGGGTAGGAGGGTGCTGGCAGAATGCGGAAGGAGAGGAGGATCTCGAAGTGGGCACATGGGAGAGCAGAAAGAGGCCGAATATTAGAAACAAAAAACGGTGAGTAGATAGAACACAAAACAGATTTAACAGGGTGGTCCTGTCTTATAGCGCATGTGAATGTTCCTTAGCACCCCGTTTTTAGTAAACATGGGGACCATGGGGAGATTAATTGATTAATAACGCTGGTGTTGTTCGAGTCACGCCGTTGGCTTACCAATGTGTGATTCTGGGCAAATTAGTTAATCTCCTGTGCCTTTTAAAAGCAATGTGTTCCTGTGTGAATGTGCTCTTGTGTAATGTAACTGGGTGTCTTGTAAAGGTCTCTACTACTCTTGAGTTCAGTTTGCGCTGTATGAATTTTCTAAACAAACAGCCAGCAGACCTTGTAGAGCAAGAGCCTATTATATCCGTTCATGTAGCGCACGCACAGCAATGAGGGCTCTATACAGCCCAGTACTGCATTTAAAATGTAAAGTGCATTAAAGCGCAATGTTCCGTTAATAAAAAAAAACACGATGTGCCTGCTGTGAGAGTGGCTCACAAAGAAAAGAAAAAAGTGCTCAGCGGCTAATTAAGAGACACTGTCTCCCGCCGCAAGTAAAAGATCCAGTCACGGTGGGCGGGGCCAAAAGTGGACAGTGTGGTAAACAGAAGGGACTAAAAAGCCTCCTGGACAATCATAACACCCGGGTTTGCATAATTGGTGACGCAAAATGACGCGCACCAATGCAAAACAAGGGCGGAGCAGAAAGCAAGCTTCTGGAATCGTATTGATTCCAAGAAGCCCTCGCAAGGCGAGGGCAGCGCATGTGCGCTGCTAACGTCAGACAAGACCTAAAAAAGGCCATACTGATAGATGGGGAGGACCTTTAAAGGGTCCCCAAGTTTAATTACTTGAGTGTCCGATTGGACGACTCACATAGATGGGCAGCCCAATTAGGAAAGAGTACTTTAACTTTAAAACAACGTGCTGGGTCAGTCATAAGGTTTGCGAATAGAGCAGCCTTTTTTCCCATCTCTCCACCCTTGGAGATCTACAGAAGTCAAGCTTGTGGGCTGCCCTTTATGGGGTAGATGTCTGGGGATATTGCCATTTGACTCTGAGATTAGAGGGATATAGCGTGTGCTGATAGTATATCTTCGGGTACCTACATTAGGAGTTGGCTATTCAAGTTGGGTTTAGGGGACTATTGGCTATACCCTCTAGAGTTGCCACACAATGCCATTGAAAAACTCAAAATGGCATAATGGAATTTTGTGCTGGGAGGAAACATTTCAAGGACCATCTCAGGAAGCCTATCAGATGCCTTTTAATTTTTTAATTTTTTTTGAGTTTATTATATACTGAGACATGGTATCTAAACCTTTTCGGCAGGCACTTTACATTAAGTCGAGACCTTACGGTTATTATCTTTTAGCTGCTTGTGGAATAGCATGAAAGACAAGCCAAACACTTGCCCAATGGGATGTGCGGCCATAGAGTCTATTGAGCATGTTTTATTTTTGTGTTTCGTTGGATCAAGCCATTGTGCACATTGATGGGTCTTAGAGAACACCATTCTGCATTGAGGGTAAGCAGAACAAATACTAGTGGTCCAGTTGTTTTCAGTGGTTACATTTTTATCAGCAATATGGCATGTCAGTTCTAAGAAAGTGTATGGTTAGATGCTGGGGAATACTTCAGAAGTTGCATTCTATTCCAATGTTTTCTTTTTTAACAATTTTATCACCTTTTAATGTAATCTAAATGTATTGATTTTATGTTTTTAACTTCTTGATATGATTGTGTTATTGTCACCTTTTATGGTTAGTTATGAGCCGAAATATAGGAAAGATGATGATGGCAAACTATCTTGCCTTTGTCGAAGAACTGGTGGGCTGAAATGTTCACGAATGCACATGGTTTCCTCACTGTTGTCTTGATCCAGTGACTGTCAGCACAATGGAAAGGCATTTCAGACATTGCTTATTCCAATGACAATGGGCGTAATCTTGGAGGTGGACTTTTCATTGGCAGTCCCAACATGAATTACAGGTCGCGACAAAGGACTGAAGGCTGTACCCAATACAAAGCGTGCTGACTGCTTACAGAGCCGCTGGCTTGCTGTATCACTCCCATCTAGGGAGAATTTAATGCTGACAATCTAGAAAGAGGAATCTCCAAATATAATGATGTTGTGTTTAACAGTATGTGGTCACTGCTTTTGCAAATGACAACTTTTAGTTTGGACACTAGTCCTCTGTACTGTACATTGGCCCTTTCACACCCCCTCCTCCCACTGAATTGCATATATGATCCACAGTGTGTTCTTTCTCATTCTGACTAGCCTGTTTTGCTGTTGCAAGGCAAGTGGTTTTGCAAACTGCAGGCACCGTTACCGTAAAAGGTTTAATACAGCGGCCCCATGTTTTTTTTCTCCATGAATTACAATTGTGTGGCAATTATTTGTAGATAGGTCACAAAGGCTGTTGTGAAAGAATCATTTAGTTTTTTTTTTTTTAAATCATCATCAATATGGAACAGTGATGTCACCTCCGGTAGTGGGTTAAAAAATCCCAAACAATATTGCTAAGACAAAATCACTGGCACAGAAATGTAGAAAAATTCACCTTAATGAGGTGTGTAAAGTCCCTGCATGGCGAACAGAGAAAAATAAATATGGCTCAAAGACTGGAAAAGGAAGCCAGAGTCCAATAAAGCAGAGCGCATTGCCATGCCCAATATTCTTCAGTCACAGCCCCTGCTCTGTGCTGTCAGTTTAAAGCAAGTCTAAATATTTCAGTGTTCAAACTTCTCCTAAAGCGCTTGTAGTGTGGGTCAGATCTCAGTTTAGGGCTATGGTGCGTTCCAAACATATCTTTCAGGCAGCCTCACGTAATGGGATCCACTTGAGCCAGTACCGACTATTTCGCGAAGAGCTATTGCATCCTGGGACTTGTAGTTTTACTTTTAGCTGTATATGTATGGTCTTAAAATTCCCACCATGGAAAGTGTTGTTTGCTAAAAAGACAGCCTGTCCTTAGACCCAACACGTGATGGGCGCCTCCTGACACTATGTCCAATGGATACACGTTTGTGTCAATAAAGATGCTGAAACAAGCACGTGCAATCCAGGCACATGCACTGCTTAGATGAATTCTTCCTGCTAGTTAAATGCACTCACTTGCTTTTTATTTCGTATAATATTGCCACTTGTAATACTTTGAGCAAATGCCTTCATGCTAGGACAACACTTATGTAATGAATGAGATAGGTTAATTCTAGGAGGGGTGGAATAAAACATGTAAGTTGATAAAGACTTGTTCGAAATATCTCTCTCTGAAGGTCAAATATGAAATAGAACTCAACCTCACGTACTAAGCTGGCATAGGAGGGTAACATACAAGGTCAAGATTTAGTTGATGTAAATAGGCTACAGCAGAATATGCCTCCAGGGGCAACAGATTTGAAAGGTTATGAAGTTGAATTATATTTACTGTACAGAAAAAAAATGCCCTTGTTTGCAGACATTTGCTCACAAGCACAAGTCCATGTAAAGACAGAAGTTACGCTGCAGGCAGAGAGGGGAATGTATTTGTAATTTTTAATTGAATGGTTTCAAATTGAAGGCATGCATGCTAGAACTTGTATAAAACCTGCACCAATTATGGAATGATGATACTCACTTTTTTAAATCAAATTTTAATGTGATCTTTGCCTAACGAAATAATGATTTTTTTTCCCCGTGGGCTATTCTGAGAGCAGAAATTTCCACACCATAAAGTATTGATTCACGGTAAGTCACATGAAAGTATCACATTTGATCTCACATGCATGAACGCTTTTTTCAGAACCCCTTAGGCTGGGGCCGCCTAGACACATTGTGTGTGATGGATCACGCAAGGCAAGGAAGGGGGAAAACATAATGGACTACAGAAACTTCTCTTAACTAGCTGTTCTCTAAATTATTTCTCATGCTTTGACTCTTCCAGTATAGGATGAACAGGAGGGAACCCATAGACCAAGTTGGGATGGGTATAGACTGTAAATATGAACAATTCCCAACAGGTTTCAATAGGAAGACAATTTCAACGGGTGTATGCAATATGCATTACAAAAGAAAGAAAATAAGGAGTCACTGCAGTTTTTAGAAAAATCGGGTATTATTCACCATTTAGAAAGCAAGGCGGGTCTTTTGCAAAATTATACAGTTAAACAGCACTGTACACAATAAATGGGGTGACAACCCGGTGGCACTTGGTGAAGGTGATATATACATGAATATATACAGTGAATAGTGATGGTGGTGCAAGTGCTGGGGTGAAAACAGCGTGGTCGGCGCGTAGTGACAGTGAGAAATACAGAGTAATGGCTCCAGGGATTAAGTTATAATCACTTAAAACAAGAGTGAGTCAATTTCAGGAGTACAAAACAAGTAGGGCGCCATAAAATTAAGCTGTGTGGTCGACGGCGTTTCGATCCTCGTCAATCGGGATCATCATCAGGACTGGGTTGTCGGGGAAAACAGTGCTGTGGGGTAAGGAAAAGGACTAATCAAGGGTGGACCTATGAACTTAAGGGCGCGCGAGTGGCTAGTAGTCGGTGAGCTACTGACAGACAGTCAGTCAGCTACCACCAGAACCAATGCACACGAGGTGTACACATACAAAGTAGCGCTTTTTTGGGGTATTCACAAAGATCAGGCGTTAAGTGATGCACAAATACATCACACACCATCCTACCAGTTTTGCAAGATGAGTGAAGGTAACGGGCCTTGTGTGTGCATATAAAAATCAGTCTAGTAAGAATAACAAGAAAATATTCACAATATTTCTAGTTATTTTTGTTCACTGCATTTATTGTGTAAAATGTACAAACACGGTTAGGAAATTAAGGGGCATATTCACAACAGAATGGCGGAGTGTGGTTTTACGGCACAATTGGTAATGCTGCACTGCCACATTCTGAAAATGGAGAAATGCGCAGTATTAACAATAATAAGGTGCACCCCTGCGTTTCCCCTAGAGTTGGTGCTAAATGTAGCTGCCTAGCGCCAAAGCAAGCACCTTTGCATCATAGCGCAAGGGGGCCTGCGTAGCAAGGAATGATTGTTCATGTGCAGGAAGGTGTCCCTTCCTGAACATAAAGAATCTGAAATGGTGTATTGAAACTTCTATGTGTGCTGCTCACACAAAGAAGTTGCAAAATGTATTTTTTTTATGATTGTTTATGTGCAGGAAGGGCCACCTTCCTGCACATAAACAACCAATGGCGTTTTGCTATTTCTATGTGTGCTGCACAAAGCAGCACACATGGAAACAGCAAAAACGAGGAGAAATCAAACATTTCTCCTCCTTGCGCCAGGGTAAGACAGGATTTTCCGTGGTCTTAATTTTGGTGCAGCCCTATATTTATGCCAACCTTGTAAATATGGGACAGCGCTAAAATCAATGGATGTTGTTGTGGCACACCCACCACAACACCCATTGCCCGCCCCTTTCACGCTAAGTAAATTGTGAAAGGGTGCCTTATTTACAAGCGTGGAAAGTGAAGTTGTGGTGGCGATAGGAGCTTGTAAATATGCCCCCATGTTTGAAAAGAAACACAGGACATAAAGCCTCATAAATCTAGCAGCAAGCAGATCCAACATTTACAGTCTCTTGTAGCTTCAGGAGAGGCGGCAGGCAGAATTATCGAGGACATAAGAAGGGTAAAGAATGAAGGTGACCTGATTTATTGCATAAACGCAGCCAGCAGGCGCACGAATTCTACTCGAGACATATTTTTTAAGACCACGAGTACAGGAGCCAACATGCACTTACATGAAATGCACGTAGGTCCCGACCCCCTGCGGCGGCAGTGCTTACAGATTCAGATCTGCACTCGACAGAATGGAAACAGCATCATTAGCAGACTCGGTTTAAGAACAATCCCTTGGGTGCAAGGGACGCTTTTCTCAGCTTCATATGAAGTGTAAAAGAAAACCCTTCTCGAAGGAGCAGAGTTTACACTGGAGGAAACTAGGTGCATAACTGCATAGGAGTGCATTCCAAAACAGTGGAGAGGGGCAGCTCACGCACATTGCACCCGGGCCGGGAATCCTTCCACTGACGCGTGACAATTTGTACCAGGCTTTCACCAACATTTGCACCAACCAGCTCGTGCAAACGTCGCTACCAATGTCATTTTTGCACTGGTTGGTAGTACAAAATATCACTGCAAAACTACCCTATACCAATGAAAAATACCCAGAACCAGTGCAGAAATGTTATGTTATGTTACAATGTTTTTGTATAGCGCAAATCACCACTGGTCTCTAATCGCTTCCACAGAAAAAGTACATAACCTGCTATAGCCCAAGACCTGTGCAAATTACACACAAGGGCAGGGTCGGATTGGTAATGTGGGCACTCGGGGAATGCCTGAGGGGCCGGTATCAAAGTTCCAGCTGTGGGCTGCTTTTTTGGTAGCCAGGGGGGCCGATTTGGGCTGTGCCTGGTGTGTTCAGATATCGTCATCGGTCCAGTGGGGCCCTGAGTGGCCTTTTTGGAGCAGACGGGCCATTACCTCCCTTTTTATCAACGGGCAGAGGTGTCACTCCATTTCTCTCGCTGGACCTGCCAGTTAATGTGTGCATACTGAGCGGGGCAGAGGGCCTGAGCTGAAGTGGCCTCAATTGTTTTCAGGTGTATATAAAAGTTTGCAGAAGCAGTGTTTTGTGGAATGGCAATATGCAAATGTGGGCCACTTTGTTTTAGCGTGCCCGGGCCGATTTCTAATCCCAATCCAACCCTGCACCAGGGCCTTGTGCTCCTGTGTGCGATCCGGGACCGTCCATCTCTCCAGCTCCACTGTCTCTTATGGCACACAATGGTGGGTCCATATTTATATAGGTTCCAGTGGGAAATGTCTATGTTAGGCTAACGCTCCGTGTCTAACAGGTGATAACAAGATGCTACGTGGCCGACACCCATAAAGACTACTTGTGCAGTGCTTAATTTGTAAAACAATAAGTACCAGGGCTCTCCTCAGGCGGGCAATGGTGCTTGCACCATCAATTGCCCCTATCAGTGCTGTCAATGACAGAAACAAACCAACTCCTAACCATCACAGACGTACACCTGTGACAATAAGGACTATTGCAGGCCCCCACAGCGATTAGTATTTTTTTAAATCTACATTGAATTAATAAACAACTGTTGTTGTGTTTGTCTCTAAAATAGACAAACAGTGCCACCATGTGGCAGATTGTCATAAGAACCGGTGTTGACAATTAAGTGCGGGTGCCCAGCGCCGGAAACTACCGGATCAAATTAAGCACTGCTTGTGCTACTAGACATTGCTCTCCCGTGTCAGCCCTCATCTCCCCCACTCAGAAGTTACACAAGCTAGAAGCATTTCTTAGGTAGAGTAATTGGGGGAAATCCAGGGAGGCGATCACAGTGTTCGAGGCTTGGGTCTACTCCTTTCCTCAGGGCAGGAAATCATGTGTATGCCTAGGACAGGCACATACCCCACATTGTGTACCTCAAGGTTAATGGCACTTGACAATTGTGTTTTCAATGTATTCAACTCCTTTGTAAATTACTGAGTGGCATGGTGGTGAAATTCCATAACTAAGCTGATGATCGGTAAGTGAAATTCCCTTTAATGTGACACCCTGAGACAGGTAATGACACGGCGGATAGCACATTCCATTAAAAAAATGTATGTATAAAAGCTGGTCCGCTCAAATGAAGACGAGACACATTCCTTATCTTAGGCTCGAGAAAATGGTACCAAAATTATGAGAAGGATACTACAGAATTAACATGGGCTCATCCAGGATTGAGCCAAAAAATAGTGTATGGCTCGATCCAGCTAGGCAGATGAGAACCCAACTCTATGTGATTGCCTCAGCCTCAAAATACAATTTAAAAATATTGAGGTAGGTGTCCCATTCTTAGAAGAAAAGGACAGAAGGTATTAACAAGAGCAAATGTGAGAACAAAAAAGTATTACTGCAATGCCCTTGTGCTAGTTATAACAAATATAATAGCAAGACACTGCTGGTGATGAAGAATAGAGCAGCCACCAACACAAAACCGACAGAATGCATTTCCTGGATATTGCAATAAATGTACCGGGTGCAGATTGATGTCAGAGTAAAGTTTAAGACGCCCATCTTAACTCACAAGGTTCATCATCAGAATACATAAAAACTTTACTTAGTGTTATCCTATAAACAGACTAGAAATAAATGTAAGATAACTAGATAGAAATCGACCAACAGTCTAGCTCAGCAGTTCTTCACATTTTGACTTGTGTAGACCCCTACTGTATCATTACTGGAATGCGGGGACCACCATGGAGTCATTATTGGAAGTTGGAGACCCCAGCCTAAGTAATTTCTAGATTTGAACCTCAAAACAATACACACAAAAACAAAAACAAGTATACACGAAACAAATTCTCAACTTTTTAAATATTTTGTTTAATTCACAATCAATTATAGAATAAGTGTTCACATTTTCACTTTTTCTTCCTTATTTGTATATACTTTATTAATTTTAATTGATTAATTTGAATACTGTTTAATTTGGCAAAACAGTGGTGGACCAGCAGTGTTCCGCGGACTACAGGTTTAGAACCACTGGTCTAGGTTACAAAAACAGCCAGGGAGGGTGGTAGTACCACCGTCAACTACCCTGTGGAACGACTGCCTGATAAACGTAGCACATCAGTGTTACCTTCAGAGGGAAGATTAACATGAAATTATTTAAGTAGCCCTTCTGGCAGATTTAATGCCACAGCGAGCGAGTGCCCCAAATTTAATGCACTTTATAAGCTATGAGTACTAGGATGATGATAATGACAATAGCATAATACCCATATATGTGTTTCTTCCTGCCAATGCCGCTCACATATAATGTAACAATTCCCTTGCCCCAGGCCCGCCCGGCCTAAATAGTAGGTTTAGCGCACCCTGCCGACCAGTGCATCTTTTCTACCTTTTCCCTGTGCAAAATTCTAGACAGGACCATCTAAATCTTAGGATTTTGATCAAATTTGCAGAATGATACAGCCTACTGTTATACTTATACATTTACAACCCACATTAAAACAGAAAGTCTCCTCTGAGGTACAATGTAAAAACAAAAAAACACAAAAATTGCAATAGATTCACAGAAGTAAATATCTCAAACCAAAAGTAGCAGTGGTAGTAACCAAGATTCAACATATGCGGTCAGTAGCAATGAGATGGAACATTCAAAATACTACATACTCTAGTGGGCAGTCACTACCGCACAGCGATAGCCCCACCTACCACCAGGCAGAAGGAGACCTCCCATTACTTATGCACCACTGGTGCAGATGTTCCCCAGTGGTGCTACTGTTATGTTATCAGCATTTGGTCAGAAAATCTGTACCTTTTGTACTTTAATGGGCAGTCTGTACAGGCAGTGAATGATTTTTTTTTTATTGTTCAGTTACTAAAAACTTACAATTAAAACAACATTATACAATTCTTCTTACATTTCATACATTATTAAGACCACATCATTAAAAGAAACTTTTCATCAATGTATAAAGCTAAATATAAATAAAACCATCCTCATTGTCCACAGTTAAGCAATTCCTTCTCCACGATTTCTATAAACTTCAAAAGTCTACCCGTAAATTGCAAGCTTTTTCCTTGTAAACTGGCTATGACTGCTTGTCGGAATGTTCGTATAATTTGACTATTAAAGTCCGACCTTAGCAGCCTCCTACGTTCCTCTATTAGTGCAGGGCAGCTACAAATGATATGACAAATGTCTTCCCTCTTGTAATAACAGAGGCGACACACCCTCTCACTACTCATCAATTTCCATGTAGGGGCGTCTCCAAGAAATTGGCTATTTCAAGTCGGAGATTCATCAGCTTCAGCTTTGCCCTTTGGCTATTTGAGTCTCCTAAATAACTTTGGGGTTTTAGCATGCCGTACAAAGCAATGACTGTCCATGCATGGGATCTCTTTGCCAGTACTGCTTTATCCCATAAAGACGACAATTTTTTGCTGCACCCATTTATAACTTTATTAAAAGCCACCTGTGAAAGAGGTAAGGCCCATAGTTGTTCCGCATTGAACGTATCTATCGCCAGTTTGAAATATTCATGGGCCTGCTTATGTTTATTATCGCATATTGCCTCCCAAACCACTGTCATAAGCGAGGAATTATTATCCCTTCTAATTTTGTGGCAGAATTTTAAATATGCTCCTAAGCTATTTAGGTTCTGTCGTTTAAGTCCGAACTCAAGTCGGATTTGTGCCGGTGAAGAATGTCGCGGAAGATTAAACAGGTGTCGGTAGGTCCCTGTCACTAGCTTATCTATGGTGTTGTCAGCACAACCTCTTAAGGTCTCTACTCCATATGCAAGAGTTGGCACATGTTTAACTGACATAATTTGTAATAGTTGGTTAAGGGGAAGCCCTTTTAAGTTATTCTGAAGTTTGGAAAATTCAGCAATTAATGAGTTGTTTCTTCTCAGTAGTGCAGCACACTGGTTTTTACCCGTGACCCTAGCATCTATTATAACACCCAGATATCTATATTCAGTGACCGATTCTAATACAATCCCCTCCATTCTCAATTTTGGTCTACAGCCAACCCTCTAGTCACCAGCATTGTTTTTGTCTTTTTTAAGTTAATCCTTAGGCCATGAGTGGAGGCGTACTGTGCACTTTCATTAATTAATCTCTACAGACCCACCTTGGTATAGCTTATTAAAACAATATCATCAGCATAAAGTAAATGTGAAACATTAAAACCTGCAACAGTCGGAGAGTGAGAATTAATTTCACTAAGCCTTGATGAAATCCCAGCTAAACACAAGTTAAATAGGGTTGGAGCCAAAACACCCCCCCCCCCATCTTCAGCCCGTCCCCTATCACCATTTTTTTTTACAAAACTGTGCCTTGGCCCAACCGTCTTTTCGTCCAAGTATTAGTATATAGCAATTGTATCGCTCTCAACAAACTCGGTGAGATTCCAATTTTCGTTAACTTGTTCCAAAGAATATTTCTGTGCACTGTGTCAAAAGCTGAGCTAAAATCAATACAACATAAGTAAAGGTTCATCTTACGGCTTCTGGACATTTCCATTATAAGAAGTAGCATTTGAATATTAATAATCGTCCCCATGCCTTTAATAAACCCTGTTTGGTTTTTTGGGAGTAAATTACTGGCAGCAAGCCAGTCCGTGAGTTCTGTTAGCAGACACTCAGCAAAAAACTTTGCTTCGAATCCATTAAAGCTATAAGTCTATAGTTAGCAGGATCCGAGACTTGACCAGCTTTGTAAATGGGAGCCAAATTTGAGCCCCTCCATTTGTCTGGGACTTCTTCCTTCCATAAAACATTATTGAACAAGTTTGACAAGTTCGTTGCCCATATATTAGATTTTCTTTAATTAGTGCTTGAGGGAGGCCATTTGGCCCTGGTGCACTACTCCGTCTGCTGGAACTTATAATTTTTTCCACTGTTGTCCACTGGATCATTTGCTGGGTGTTTTTCCTTTCATTATCATTGACCCTTGTATTTTCTACTGAATTTACCTCTGTTGGCTTTATCATATTTCTAGTGTAACCGGTCATTGATCCCAAATGCTTCTCCCAGACTTCTTCCGATATATTTGACATCAGTTGTTGTTGTTTCCCACCATTGGCTTGATTGACCAGTCTCCAAAATTCACGTGCATCTTTACGTTTTGCTGCATAATTAATATTACACCAGAACAGATCAAGC
This sequence comes from Lissotriton helveticus, assembly GCF_964261635.1. NCBI lineage: Eukaryota > Metazoa > Chordata > Amphibia > Caudata > Salamandridae > Lissotriton > Lissotriton helveticus. The sequence goes on from NC_136071.1 coordinate 1,122,498,967, forward strand.
TCAGTTTTTGTTTGTATCCATACTTCTTTTTTATAGAGTGACCTCAGTTTTGGTGATATCTTACTCCTGACATTAGAGGATGGTTGATTTCTAAGGCAGTGGTAGTAGTTTATTTTGGAATGGGTTTTGATAGTAATTATAAAAGTCCAGATTTTGACAGGTGGAGTCCCCTACTATTACGAAAAAGCTGCCAACTGTGGGTGAGGACGGATTAGCAGCAGTGCTAAATATGCAAAGTCAATTATGTCCCATCACTGCCAGTTTGAAATCTAGATTTGGCACTTAAATGCAGGTGGAAGGAAGGCAGACACTGTTCACGATTAGACCAACTTTTCACTAGTCTTGTTGTGGGCGGTGTTTGCAGAGGAGAGATATGTATAAACCACAGGAGCGACTCATATACGCAAAAGGACAGGGGTATCAACTATTAACAAATAGGATTGTCCCAACAGGTATCTTTAAATGTGAACTTAAGATGATTTGCACAATACTTAAACAAAGTATTGGTGAGACGCCTAAAGCTGCTGAAATCAGGATAAAACCACAAGTCACAATTAAACCAAAGATATCACTTTACAAACATGCCTAAGTGCAGCAAAAACACAATCAGCAGAGATGTGCAAAACATGTAGGTGCTAAGTGTAATGTGAATGCACTTTGCTCAAACAGTTGTGCAGGTGGTGCAAAAATGTGATCACAATAAAACTGTATAAAAAAATGATGCAATGAACTTCAAGGCATTATGCCCCATAGAAAGGTCAGAGTCCCTAGTACACAGTCCACAAAGGATCAAATTGTAACTTAATGGAAGCCACTACAACGCACAATTCTCAATTAATGAAAATCTTTCTAAGTCAGATGATTGTCAACGCCGTTTCGACCCACTCCGTGTTAAGGGGTCATCATCAGGACAGAAGTAGGGAGTAACTGAGCACACTAAGCAAAGCCTGATAATGCAGATCATCCAAATGTTGAATTCTTGGAAAATGCTCAGGTTCAAATGTAAAAATCAGAAGCCAGATGAGAAAAGCATCTCAAGCGGTAGGGTCACGCTAACTGTACTCTAGCAGAAGCAAGGAGCTAGATGCACCCCCTGTGCGAATTACGAGTGTCAGACAGCCACGTTTGAAAATAGAGGGCCACCAAAAATTAAATGACATGCAGGAAATCAGGAGAAGGCTCTAACCGAAGACGAGATGTAGCCAGCAATGCAATATGGCCCAATCCATGTGCTCGACACTGTACTATTTATAAATCACCTAATAAAAATAACAACAAATAAATAAGATGAAATAAATATCGATTTATGGTTTCAGAGAGCACCTTAAAATGGCCCTTTTAAATAGATTTTCCTATCCGAAAGGGTGAATAAAATTGGAACACCTAAAGTAAGAAGATCTACAAAAGCATCTGGTGCATTCCCAACCACTTATCTGGTCAGCAGTGGTTCAACTGCAGATAAGAGGGCGCTCAACGTAGCTCCATAGGCAAAAAAGGTGGGAAAGGAACTAGACTCAAAAATAGCGCTCTACTGGAGCTTCTAGGGATAACATTGTATACAAATAGAACTACAATTGGGTGCCTTTGAAGAACAAGTTACTTACCTTCTGTAACGCTCTTTAAGGTGGTTACTCTAACTGCAGTTTCCTCACCTTAGAATAGTTCCCAGGCTCCATGGGGTCATTTTCTTAAGCAGTGCTTTTGCACATTGCTAGAGGCGCAGTGCGGCTCTGCAATGGCTACATAGCACATATATGCACTACCCCTGCATACTGTGTCAGCTTCTTGATTTTGACTTTCTGGGCCCTCAAGTGAGAGGAGTGTGAACAGATGTTGGTACCAGTCTGTTCAACACTAACTTAGAATGTTTTTAGACCTTAAAAAGTGGCCACTCCACAGAATGGGGAGGTTGGAGAACTGTTAAGAATCTGCAGTTAGACAGACTATCGGCCACAAAGAGCATTAAGAAGGTAAGTAACTTGTTCTTCTGATGGATACTTCTCACTGCAGCTTCCTCACAGTAGATACAAAAGCAGTATCTCCCCAGGTGGAGGGATCGTGGAGTGGACTCAGACCAAAAAGATCCTGCAGGACCGAGGTGGATAGTGCGTTTTTCACCAGAACTTGCTGTCAAGGCAGTTGTGCTTAGTCAACGTAAGCAGTGATGCCCACATTGCAGCCTAGCAGTTCAAGGATAGGCACTCCACGAGTCAACGCATTGGTCGCAGCCGTCGCCCTGGTATAATGTACTCTCAGAATTTCCAGGGACTGCTTATTGGCCTGTGCATAGCAGATCCTGAAGCAGAGAAGTGGCTACACAGCCCTCCCTTTCTCTACCCTGAAGAACCACCAACATTATGATCCATACAGTGCTCCTTGGTATGAATGTAAAGCCTTTTTGGCTCAAAGGCTCAAAGCCTTTTTGAAGTCTAGCCGAGGAAGCTTCTCTTTCTAGGGGTGAAGGGGACCAGAGAACGCCGATAGAGTGATGGATTGTAGAATGTGAAGAAGAGTCATGACTTTGTCAAAAATGCAGCCCAAGTCCTCAGCACCAACTTGACTGGGAAAATGTAATTACAACAAAAATCATACAAATGCAAGGCTGCAACCCTGGTCCCCCTAGTTACACAAATTATGCGTTGTTCATAAATTAAAGTCGCTCCAAAACTAATGAATCTTAAAACCTCAGTTGCGAATGTTACCCGATTGCAAACATCAGAAACCTTATAGCAACACTGAAGATGAATTCTGCTTATCTCCAGGTTTATGGTTAGGGGTTGAAAAAGTGATTCACTTGTGATGTTACCTTGAGGTCCCAACAAATCCCTAGGCAGGGCAAAGAATATATACACCTGCTTAGCGCCAAGAGACCCCTGCAGGTGTAAGTGTGCTTTACAAACACACATAAAGTTTGACCTGCTGTTTAATGACTGTGGTCTATAGTGCACTGACTAGTAATCATGTCAAAACAAGGAGTCCACGAATTTGTAATTTATTAGGGCTAAGTTTTGACAGCAATGTGTTAAACAGACCTTTTGCTAACATAGAGTGGGTTTGAGGCCGCCCCTTTCAACAAAAGGCTATCATTGACCAGCCACTTTCAGCCATTAGCTTCACACTTGTCATTCATACCTTTGCTAAGCCTGGTAAAGTAATTCCCTTTCACCAGGATTACTTTACAAATTTAGCCCTCTCTATCTCCCCCCTGTGATGTGCTCTTGTGTGCTAAGGCTGGATGTTTTAGTGCATTAATCCCAAATCTATTGGCTTTGTCACTGTTTGTTTAAGTTTACCTTTCTTTAGCAATGGTGCATGTGTCTCGCCTTTTAATATGGATCTCTGAGAACCTGCATCAGGCTATTATGGCATGTTAAAAATTCATCAGTTAATCATTAATCTAGTATTGTGGGGGTTTATTTTATCAATCGGTTAAATCGAACTCATTCGTTGCAAATTTAAAAAACAACAGTTATTGGTGTAATGCATCACCTTCCACATATATTATATTTTCCACACCCCATGAAACTCACTGTGAAAAGGTGTCACGGCTAATCATGTAATTTTGGGGCAATATATGTAAAATGCTCAACATATGTGTGATACTTATACTTGCATGCAGTTGAATACTTTTTGGGTATTGAAGGGCCCCAGCCCGCCATACGTACAGTTTGCATATCCAAACAAGTAAACAAAAAAGTAGTGGATGGGTGGATGAGATGCATAAATTAGTATTAGCCACTGGTAATTGCTCGGCTCACATCTCACTCCATCGTTTTTTTGCCCACAATGCCACCTCAGACTAGACCCATTCATACGCAAATCATCCACAATCCTGCCCCAAAAGTAATAGTCCAGCTTGAACTGCCAAGCGGGCAAAGAAAATTAATATCTCCCTTAATGGGTCATCTCTTGAGGTGGTAGAGGAGTTTGACTACCTGGGGATAAGAATAAACAGCAAAATGAGGTGGGACTCCCACGTGGCCAAGATGCTTTTAAATCTTAAGAGAGTCTCAGGAGCTATCTTAAGGAGCCAGCGACTGTCAGTCAGCAGGCCTATTGCCCCGGCTCTCGCTGTGTATGAGGGAAGAGCGCTGCCCTCTGAAACATATGGTGCGAAATTTGGGGTGGTGAAAATGTTCAAGATTTAGTCAGAGCGGAGAACAAATTTATAAGAGATCTAGTGTCCCTCCCTACCTCAACTCCACTGAAACCCCTTTTCTCGGACATGGGCAAATGCTCTATTTTAGATATAGTTCATCTTCGCCCCTTGTTGTTTTGGGTGCGCCTGAGGAGGACCCCGGAGCTAGCAAACTATGCTTTGGTGTTGGATGAACTAATCACCTTGAACAGTGCGAGTAAAATACAGTGGGTAAATAAACTAAGGCAATTGGTTACGAAGTTGGGTTTGACAGAATTCTGGACTACTCAGTCTCCTCCCCCAAAGCAAGTAGTCAAGAAAATTTACTGGGAATGGGTAGACGCAGAAGAACGGAGGAATCCGAATTGGGGCCCCCTAACCACGCAGTTCCTGGAACATAACCGTTTCTAGACCTCGTCAGAATATCAAGAGATAGATCACTTTTCTTAAAGATGAGGTATGGGACTTTACCCCTTAATAAATTCACGGAACGCTGGAAAGGTTCAAGGGTCCTAAACGGTACATGCCCATGCTGCCCCTGTAAATCAGAATCCTTACCACACTTTCTGTTTGGTTGTAAAGCTTATAAAAGGGCAAGACTGAGGTGGTTGAAACCAGTCTGTATGGAGCTGGGGGTTAGAGATTTCCGGGTTGCCCTTCGTATGTTTACAACAGATACAACATCCTCTTTTATTGTCTGCGGAGTGGCAAAATATTTGTCAAGTGCTTGGCTCACTCGAATTAGGTTTTTAAATGCTAATAAAGTGTAGCCTTTATATATATTGCTAGTAATTTATATATGTTTCTCATTATCACTGCACTTTAAATTCTGCCTTTAAATGGCTTTTTATTGTAAATACTGTTTTATTCTTTTACTATATGAAAATTTATATTTTTAACCAAATTGTTTTTATATGAATATATGTACTTTTATGATATGTCAATATCGAATAAAGTATTACTACTACTACTACTACTACTACTACTATAATTTGTTTAAAGAGCTATGCTTAAGGAAGGAAAGAATACATTTACCCAAGAAGGCGCCGATAACGTGGGACGGTGTTCTTTCTCACTGGAGAAGGCCTGGGAATCAAGGTCATCGAGCCAGGAGCTGGGAGTATCAAAACTAACTGGAAAACACCTATGAAGAGCGCCCAACTGGATGAGGTGATCAGAAGATGAGTAGGGTGCATTATCAGAGATTTTGGTGTTTAGTGCCCTGTGGGTTGAGAGACGAGAGGAGATCTATGAGGAGAGAAGGAGCATCTTAGAACGAGTTCCGTAGCCTTTGGCTACTTGACCCATACAACGTAAGTGCACTTCTTAGGAAGTCTTCACACTCTGACATCTTTTTCCTGATTTGCCAGGGGAATGCTAAGTAGGGATGTCACGTTAGTGGTAGAGTAGGGACAGGCTAATGTTTTTTTACTTAAGAACCTCCAATGAAGACCGATCTAGATGTAGAGACACTTATTGCCTGCATTCTGGTCTTGGAATTTGTCATTCTGTTTCTGCTCCAGAAGCTGAATTTCGGTTGCAGGTTTGGGCTTTGTATTAGTCCCAATGTTTGAATGAGTTATTTTTCTCCTCTACACTTCTAAAGCAGACAAAAAGGTCCAACGACCGAGAGGGTACCAGAGTAAAAGGGAAGAGGGAACACGGCTCCTTCACAAACCAGAATGAAATGCACTTTAGTTAAGCAGAAACCAGTGGCGGCTGGTACGGACGAGGGTGGCGAGGTGAAACGAACAAAAAATAACACTACCTCTGCACGCCTGCCATCTCTCCTCCATCATCTCTCCTCCCAGAAGCAGGAAGTACACAGACTCCCCTAAGACAATCACAATGCTGCCGTCACCAACATGACAGCAGCGTCATGATTGGTCTGAGCTCCGTGATTCGGCACTCAGACAGGGACTGGGAGCCTGTGCACGTTCCCCACCCATGCTGGTCAATATAGCCCGGTGGAGAATATGCTAAGTTTGCATGACTATTTGGCCGGCCCAAGATGGCCGGCCAAACCGTTGTGCGCACTTAATTGCATCACCCACTCCTCCCCATGCTGGCTGTGACGACAGCCAAGCCCCACCCTACCCCAAAACATGTTATTATCATTCTAGCGGAGGAGCCGCCGCTTCGAAGAAACAGGAGAGATTAATACTTGCGGACCATATAACAATATGTAAAAATGCTACATTAGGACTGGTGGATCCATGTTAAGAGCTATGACGAGGCTGCCCCCGTTGCCATCTTAACGGCTCCTCCTCTCTCCTTAGCAGCTGAAATAGAAACAAATAGGGAAGGAGCCTGCCACAGAAGCATCTTCCTGCAATCTACAGCATAAGGCCTCCTGACCAATGCCTGGATGTGTTTTTTTTTTTACTTTCAGTTTCAATCAATATCCTCCAAATGAATTTGGCTCCAGGCTAGCAGATGTCTACAAGATGGAGGACACCGAGCACATCCCCAGGTGAGCGCAGACAGGGCTGCAGATCATTAGAGCACCTGCCCGCTGCAGCTGCAGTTTCACCCCTCCCTCCACCCCTCCTTGTCTACAGTATCTCCCAAGAGAGTATTCACAGATATGAACCAATTGTATACGCGCCTAATGTTAGAAATTAGTTTTTGTCCAATGGGATTTACCACATTTTGGTGTAGAAATGTAGTTGTTATTACTGCACAGAGCTACAGCTGAAAACAAATGAAAGCCCAGAATAAGCCTACATTTCCTTCTGGGGCACCAGAAGACGGGTCTGGAAATAACACAGACATATTCAAAGGGTTGCTGTGGCTAGGAAATATCAGGAGTGTCTACAGGAACTGGCAAAAAATGTGATTATTTTATTTTAGCTCCTACAGCAGGTGCACAGGGACAATGGGGGGCGTGGCAACAGAGGGTTTTGAGCAGAGGGGCCTAAAAGTTAGAGGAGCTTCACATAATGTATGGCTCTCACCAGAAAATGGATTCCAGAAATGGCCATAAAAAGGTAACAGAAACCACATTTGTATGTATTACAAATCAATATATGGAACAAAATGAAAAGGTAGAACAAAGGAAAGTAAGATTAGGGAGATAGAGACCGGTCTAGGCACAAGCTCGCAGGTGAAGTGCAAACATAGTCAATAATTTATATATTTTAATGGGGAATGTTAACCGGCTGCACATTTTAAGAGTGGAACATTTAAGTGGATCAGATGTTCCACATGGGTTGTCCAGAATCTATGGCCACCAATACAGCAGTGGCAGCCACTGCTGTGCCAAGGCTCTGCGCCATAATTCCACGGATGCCCACAACATGTCTATGATGAGCATCTTTCTGCCAGGGGTGGGCACCTTTACTGCACGGCTGTCTTATTTAGGTCAAGAAATGGACAATATGTTAAGGGTGGCCACAGTTGTGGGTGGAGGGCAATATATATCACCATTCTTCCAGGAACGGCTGTCATTATGCCAAGAATAATCATCATTGTGCCAGAGATTATCCCTGCATGCGGTGCCAGTGTTGGTTCCAGACAGAAGAGATTGCAGGGAAGGAAATACACTGTCTGGCAAGGAGTCTCCCCATGTACAACATGCACACAGACACATGGATGGACCTCTCCCTCCCACTGACACATAGAAACAGCTGAATACCCCCCAGCCATACCCCCAGCCAGTGAGGCAATCACACATCCCCACTTTAGCGCCTGCTCTCCTTGGATCCTGGACTGCTTTTAACCAAGCTCCAGGGGCGTAGCTTCAAGGGGGGTGGAGGGGGTGTTTGGGGTGTGAACCCCCTTAATAAACCTATTTTCTGGTAAAAAGGTGAGTACAGGTGCTTACACTCGGGTATGGTGATGTGTCTGTCGGATTTAACCAGGGCTTTTTGACAAGCACACAGACATAAATGGACACACATTCTCTCCCTGTTTTGAAAGTCTTGAAAAATGTTTTACAAAATATGTTTTCCCCTGCTTAGTACCCTTACCAATCTGCATTCCTCTCACCTTCCACTGCCCCATAGGTCCCTCTCACGCGCCCTGCTTGTTGTATAATTTATTTTAACATTATATGCCTGCGTGATTGTTGGAAAATCTGAAGTTCCCCCCACCCTACACAATCTTACTGACCATGCTAAGCCCCTGCCAGCCTCTAGTCTGCACTGGAGCTACTTGGGCTATCTCTGGAATTCTTCTTTCCTGGCCTTTTGCTCCAATACAAACTGTGACAGTTTTGCACCTTTGCCACGAGGTGGCTGCCCCCCCACCCACAGTGTATGTGTGTGTGAAAAAGAGAGAGCGTGCAAGTGTGAGCTTCTGACACTGGTTAGGCTGGTTGGCACTCTGAGGACCCAGTGCACAGCACGCTTGCCTCCTGCAACTTGCAGGAGGGAGTGCTGGTTTACACTATACCCTGTGATTAGCAAAACATGCTGGGTGCCTCACTTGTGAGCTACTTTCCCACAGCTGGGGAGCTAATGGTAGCACCCAAACTATCCCAAGGTACTCACTGGAGACTCCTGTGCCACAGCCTTCACTACTCATTTAGGGATATAATCCAAATTATGAGTCCACCTTTGTACAAATATACTCAAATGAAATGAAACTGGAAGCTTTAGTCCCATAATCTAATAGATCATCACATTGCAGACTGGGGTAAGAGGTCAAGGTATTAAGCCATTATTTTTCAAACAAATGAGTCCCAGTCGCATCAATTTCCTTTCCAACCATACCTAATACCGTAAGAGTTTAAGTATAAAAATTACTTCTTACTACCCTGTGTCTAAGGCAAAGACCAATGTGAAAAACTATGAGAAATAATTTTGGCAACACCATGCTATGGCAAATCGTCTTGTGAATTGATGAAATATAGATCAAATTTGCAGATAAGACTTAAAACTCCCATCAGTCTTTTTGTCAGTAGAGGCACAATAAATATTCCAAATGCTCAATTTTATTTTATTTTTTTATATTTTAAGACCTTTATTATTCAACATGTATGATACACAGCATTCAGCTTACAACCCATCCGGGCCAGCCGCATACAATTTGAGCTGCATCATGTGCATTGGATGAACACAGCCTCAAGGCCGACAACCCTGGGGTTCGGCGGCGTATAACTATCTGTTTCAGTACTGCACAATCATACAAACATTTGGTAATGCAAAGATATGGGTCTGTAAGGTTTTCTCTTTTTGTATGCGAACCCGTAGTTACAGAGCTACGCAAGCACTCATCAATGTCTTCAGGTGAATTGTGGCCCGCTGTGACACATGTGGGTTGTGAGGAAGAGTGACAGTGGAGTTCGCCCTCCAAGAGGGCATGGGGCAGTAGTATTGAAGGATGAGGCTGCTCAGCATCTCAAGTGTGTCGGTGAGCGAGTATCTATACAGCTTATCCATCCTGATGAGAGTGTCTGATGTTTGTATCGGTGCTCAGGTAGGATCACCTCGGCCATGGCTGCTACTCTCAAAGGCCCCATGGTGGAGTGTGTACAATAGTCAACTTTGAAGAGCTTGGTCCAAGGGAGGTGGGACCAGTATGTCAATAAACTTCAAAACAGTAACATGGGAAATATACATGAAAGGGAGGGGGAGTGGGGGTAGAGATAGCCATGTGTTCAGGGAGGGAAGCGCGGTGCCAATGTATCGGTAGCGGTCCAGTGGGCGGGTAGGCAGGAGATTAAAGTGGGCGGTTCGCCTGTATGTCAAGTACACACGGGGGGGTCACCACCATGAGGGCGTGTCAATTGCGGTAATACAATTCGTGAGGCAGCCGGTGGCAGGACCCCCGGCAATAGTGGAATGTGCAGGGACGTAGGCGCGGGAGGGGCAATACACCCGCCATTGCGGAACAGCCAGATATGTAGCGCGTGTTGATCAAGACATGGGAGTCGTGCAGGCAGCGATCAGTGTAGTATATATGATGGTGCAATGATGCGTGGGTGCTGGGGAGGGGGGAGAAGGAAAATTATATGAGTAGGGGAGTCTGCTGGGTGAGGATGTTCCTCATAGTGTCCATTGCAAGGAGGGGAAGGGGGAGTAGCATATATCCCATCACGTGATCCCCTGTTCCACACATTTCTGCTGAAAGGATTGGAGGATGTCATCCCAGTGTTGTGCAATCGGAAATTTCCTAAGGCTCTTCTCGTCGCAGGACAGTGCTCTCCGCTCGTGCCCAGTTTGTAAGCGACAGGCTCCAGTATCGGATATGTGGGGGTGTGTCGGCTTTCCACCGCTTGGCGAGCAGTCGTTTGACCGTGATCAGCCCGAGATCCCAGTACCGGGCCTGGACCTTATTCAGCCGTGTGCGTTTGTATAGTCCCAGTATGCAGGCCTCCCAAGTCCTCTGCACTTGTTCTTTAGTACAATGCGTAAGTAGTGCAGTCACCCCATCCCAGTAATGTTGAAGGGCAGGACAGAGCCAGAGCATGTGGAGGAGGTCCGCTCCCACCAAGGAGCAGCGGCTGCAGGCAGTATCCGTGACCAAAAAAAATCTGTTTATTTTATCCGGGGTGAGGTATGCACGGTGTAGTATGTAGAGTTGTATAATTTTGAAGCAAGGGTTACGTGGGACGTTAACTGGGCCAACCAGGACCATCGCCCACTCCTTATCCGTCCAATCCCTCCCCCTGTCCGTCGCCCATTTCTCTCTCAGTTGCACGGTGGTGGGATGAGTATGAACAAGGAGAGCTTGTGCTAGCCAGTGGATTATATGTGTGCCATTACTCATAACATGAAGGTATTGTATAAAATGATGAATGGGCAACTCGTCAGATATGTCACCCCAGGCGGCAGTCAGCGTGTGGGTGAGGGACGCATGCAATAGGAACTGTCCAGCTGGAAGAGATGCGTCTTCCACGAGACTGGCGAAGGGGAGGAGGGTGCCATCAGAGTACAGATCCCCCAGTGTTTCCACTCCCACGGTGGTCCAGCTGTCAAGCTTCACAGCCGTTAGAGTCCCCGTCACAGTCGGGGTGCCCAATAGAGGGAGTATCGGGGCATATGTTACTGTCACCCAGGTTAGGCGCAGGCAGCGGAGGAAACATCTGCGCGCCACCGCAAGATACAGTTGTGATGGGCGGGGAGTCTGGGTCAGCGGGTGAAACAGCACTTGGATCTGCAACTGGGTCCAGACAGCGGTGTCCGTGGCTGTGTCTCCCAAGTTCTTACCACCTAGCCATCCTGACACCCACTGCATTTGCGCCGCCAGATAATATAGCTCCAGATTGGGGACAGCCAGTCCTCCTGCTTCAGTAGGCATATATTATTCCAAATCAGGTCGCGCAGTAGGACTGCAAGGTCTCGAAATACCCGGTTGGGGACATAGGATGGAATATTGGCAAAGTAGTATAGTAGCCGTGGCAGGACTATCATTTTCGTCAGGGCTATGCGGCTAGGAACGTTCAGTGGCAGTGTTTTCCAGAACCCAACCTGCGATCGGATGGATGCAATCGCTCGCATCAGGTTCCCCTCCAATATATCCGCAGGGTCACGGTAAATATGAATCCCAAGATATCTGAATGTCGTGGGATACCACTGTAGTCTCTCGCCACCGATGTGTATCTCACTCTCGGGAGCATTCGGGTCAAAGGAGTAGGCCCCTGATTTGGCCCAATTCACTTTCAAACCCGACATTTCCTCAAAGGTGCAGAAAATGTCAGTTAGGGACGCCGGGACATCACTTAGGTCTTTGATATATAGGAGGAGATCGTCTGCATATAGTGACACCGCATGAAGGCCATCCGCCATCGTTATACCCCACTCCGCCCCTCGGGACCTGAGTGTCGCAGCCAGGGGTTCCACAGCTAAGGAGAACAGCAAGGGTGACAGGGGGCAGCCCTGTCTGGTGCCCCTCTGCACACGTATAGGGTCAGAAAGCAGTGTACCAGTGCGGACGCGGACCGTGGGTCTGCGGTACAAGAGGCCAACCATAGTCTCATAGTCGTCCCCCAACTCAAATTTGTCCATGACTGGTAGTAGGTAAGGCCATTCCACCAAGTCAAACGCTTTCTCCAGGTCCAGTACCAGGCACCCGGCGCGCGGCCATCGTCGTGTAGCGTACTCTTGTATGCGGAATAGACGGCGGATGTTATAGGACGTGTGGCGCATCGTTACAAACCCATTCTGGTCATGGTGCACCAGTGCGGGTAACATAGGGGCTAGTCTGCGGGCAAGCGTGGAGGCGAGGATTTTACAGTCAGTGTTGAGGAGGGCCATGATGCACTGGGCCAGGGTCAGACTAATTTGCATGTAGCCAGGTTCTGAGCTGGGATGGTGCAGTGAGCTAAAAAACGGTGATGGATCAAGCCCTGATCTCTTGACTGGGTAGGAGTGTTCTGCTTAATTCAGATACTCTGTCCATCACCACCCCCTTTATGAATCATTTTGGCCACCACAAGTGTGGAAGGGTATGCTCAGATGTGAGTCCCTTGCTCACTGCACCATCAGGATTCAAGCAAGCCGGGCCGAAGACGGCTGTAATGCCAGAAACCGGTCCCCGGAAGCTTGTTTCCTTTCCAGTAAAGAATTGGCTTGGTAGTTTGGTCTGCCCTGTTCCCATGATGCACTGGGCCAGGGTCAGACTAATTTGCATGTAGCCAGGTTCTGAGCTGGGATGGTGCAGTGAGCTAAAAAACGAGTGATGGATCAAGCCCTGATCTCTTGACTGGGTAGGAGTGTTCTGCTTAATTCAGATACTCTGTCCATCACCACCCCCTTTATGAATCATTTTGGCCACCAAAAGTGTGGAAGGGTATGCTCAGATGTGAGTCCCTTGCTCACTGCACCATCAGGATTCAAGCAAGCCGGGCCGAAGACGGCTGTAATGCCAGAAACCGGTCCCCGGAAGCTTGTTTCCTTTCCAGTAAAGAATTGGCTTGGTAGTTTGGTCTGCCCTGTTCCCATGATGCACTGGACCAGGGTCAGACTAATTTGCATGTAGCCAGGTTCTGAGCTGGGATGGTGCAGTGAGCTAAAAAACGGTGATGGATCAAGCCCTGATCTCTTGACTGGCTAGGAGTGTTCTGCTTAATTCAGATACTCTGTCCATCACCACCCCCTTTATGAATCATTTTGGCCACCACAAGTGTGGAAGGGTATGCTCAGATGTGAGTCCCTTGCTCACTGCACCATCAGGATTCAAGCAAGCCGGGCCGAAGACGGCTGTAATGCCAGAAACCGGTCCCCGGAAGCTTGTTTCCTTTCCAGTAAAGAATTGGCTTGGTAGTTTGGTCTGCCCTGTTCCCATGATGCACTGGGCCAGGGTCAGACTAATTTGCATGTAGCCAGGTTCTGAGCTGGGATGGTGCAGTGAGCTAAAAAACGGTGATGGATCAAGCCCTGATCTCTTGACTGGCTAGGAGTGTTCTGCTTAATTCAGATACTCTGTCCATCACCACCCCCTTTATGAATCATTTTGGCCACCACAAGTGTGGAAGGGTATGCTCAGATGTGAGTCCCTTGCTCACTGCACCATCAGGATTCAAGCAAGCCGGGCCGAAGACGGCTGTAATGCCAGAAACCGGTCCCCGGAAGCTTGTTTCCTTTCCAGTAAAGAATTGGCTTGGTAGTTTGGTCTGCCCTGTTCCCATGATGCACTGGGCCAGGGTCAGACTAATTGGCATGTAGCCAGGTTCTGAGCTGGGATGGTGCAGTGAGCTAAAAAACGGTGATGGATCAAGCCCTGATCTCTTGACTGGGTAGGAGTGTTCTGCTTAATTCAGATACTCTGTCCATCACCACCCCCTTTATGAATCATTTTGGCCACCACAAGTGTGGAAGGGTATGCTCAGATGTGAGTCCCTTGCTCACTGCACCATCAGGATTCAAGCAAGCCGGGCCGAAGACGGCTGTAATGCCAGAAACCGGTCCCCGGAAGCTTGTTTCCTTTCCAGTAAAGAATTGGCTTGGTAGTTTGGTCTGCCCTGTTCCCATGATGCACTGGGCCAGGGTCAGACTAATTTGCATGTAGCCAGGTTCTGAGCTGGGATGGTGCAGTGAGCTAAAAAACGGTGATGGATCAAGCCCTGATCTCTTGACTGGGTAGGAGTGTTCTGCTTAATTCAGATACTCTGTCCATCACCACCCCCTTTATGAATCATTTTGGCCACCACAAGTGTGGAAGGGTATGCTCAGATGTGAGTCCCTTGCTCACTGCACCATCAGGATTCAAGCAAGCCGGGCCGAAGACGGCTGTAATGCCAGAAATCGGTCCCCGGAAGCTTGTTTCCTTTCCAGTAAAGAATTGGCTTGGTAGTTTGGTCTGCCCTGTTCCCATGATGCCCTGGGCCAGGGTCAGACTAATTTGCATGTAGCCAGGTTCTGAGCTGGGATGGTGCAGTGAGCTAAAAAACGGTGATGGATCAAGCCCTGATCTCTTGACTGGGTAGGAGTGTTCTGCTTAATTCAGATACTCTGTCCATCACCACCCCCTTTATGAATCATTTTGGCCACCACAAGTGTGGAAGGGTATGCTCAGATGTGAGTCCCTTGCTCACTGCACCATCAGGATTCAAGCAAGCCGGGCCGAAGACGGCTGTAATGCCAGAAACCGGTCCCCGGAAGCTTGTTTCCTTTCCAGTAAAGAATTGGCTTGGTAGTTTGGTCTGCCCTGTTCCCATGATGCACTGGGCCAGGGTCAGACTAATTTGCATGTAGCCAGGTTCTGAGCTGGGATGGTGCAGTGAGCTAAAAAACGGTGATGGATCAAGCCCTGATCTCTTGACTGGGTAGGAGTGTTCTGCTTAATTCAGATACTCTGTCCATCACCACCCCCTTTATGAATCATTTTGGCCACCACAAGTGTGGAAGGGTATGCTCAGATGTGAGTCCCTTGCTCACTGCACCATCAGGATTCAAGCCAGCCGGGCCGAAGACGGCTGTAATGCCAGAAACCGGTCCCCGGAAGCTTGTTTCCTTTCCAGTAAAGAATTGGCTTGGTAGTTTGGTCTGCCCTGTTCCCATGATGCACTGGGCCAGGGTCAGACTAATTTGCATGTAGCCAGGTTCTGAGCTGGGATGGTGCAGTGAGCTAAAAAAACGGTGATGGATCAAGCCCTGATCTCTTGACTGGCTAGGAGTGTTCTGCTTAATTCAGATACTCTGTCCATCACCACCCCCTTTATGAATCATTTTGGCCACCACAAGTGTGGAAGGGTATGCTCAGATGTGAGTCCCTTGCTCACTGCACCATCAGGATTCAAGCAAGCCGGGCCGAAGACGGCTGTAATGCCAGAAACCGGTCCCCGGAAGCTTGTTTCCTTTCCAGTAAAGAATTGGCTTGGTAGTTTGGTCTGCCCTGTTCCCATGATGCACTGGGCCAGGGTCAGACTAATTTGCATGTAGCCAGGTTCTGAGCTGGGATGGTGCAGTGAGCTAAAAAACGGTGATGGATCAAGCCCTGATCTCTTGACTGGGTAGGAGTGTTCTGCTTAATTCAGATACTCTGTCCATACCACCCCCTTTATGAATCATTTTGGCCACCACAAGTGTGGAAGGGTATGCTCAGATGTGAGTCCCTTGCTCACTGCACCATCAGGATTCAAGCAAGCCGGGCCGAAGACGGCTGTAATGCCAGAAACCGGTCCCCGGAAGCTTGTTTCCTTTCCAGTAAAGAATTGGCTTGGTAGTTTGGTCTGCCCTGTTCCCATGATGCACTGGGCCAGGGTCAGACTAATTTGCATGTAACCAGGTTCTGAGCTGGGATGGTGCAGTGAGCTAAAAAACGGTGATGGATCAAGCCCTGATCTCTTGACTGGGTAGGAGTGTTCTGCTTAATTCAGATACTCTGTCCATCACCACCCCCTTTATGAATCATCGAGGAGGGCTAAGGGGCGGTAGGATCCCATCCGCTCACTATCTCTGTCGGGCTTGAGCAGAGATACGAGGGTAGCCTCATTAAGTGTCGGGGGCAGGGAGAAGTCGTCCGTGGCCGCAGTGTACATTTTCACCAGGTGGGGAATGAGGATGTCTGAGGCGGCCTTGTAGAATTCGGCTGGCAAGCCATACGGTCCCGGAGACTTGCCATTCGAGAGATTAAAAATGGTGTCGCGGAGCTCCTCGGGGCCAGCGGTGCTCCAAGGTCATTTTGTTGCTCAGCCATTAGGGTGGGCAATTGTAAGGGCGGAAGATATTCGGTTATGTCAGACAGTGGGACACGCAGCCAAGAATGATACAACCCCGAGTAGTGACCAGTAAATGCCCCGTGTATTTGGCGCTGGGTGTAAAATAAACCGCCTCCCTCTGCCTGTATTGCTGAAATGGGGGTCGAACGATCCTCCCGTGCAATTAGCCAGTTCAGCAGCTTGCCAGGCCTATCACCCTGTTGATGCATGCGGGCAGAGTGAGCCGCGAAGTTGATGTTGCGTAAGCGTTCCAAGAGGCGACCATGTTCCGCCGTGGCCTCCGTCAGTCGAGTGCCTGCATCCCCCTCCGCAGTGCGCTCAAGATCTAGCAGGTCAGTCTCCAGTCGCGTCAGATCGTCTTCAAGCTGTCACCGTATGTGCCCCTGTGTACCCAAACAGAGTCCCCGGGTCACCACCTTAAATGCATCCCATTCGGTTTGGGGGGAGGACGCTGTGCCAGCATTGAGCTCAAAGTATTGTGCCGTCTGTGTGAGTAGGGAGTCACGGAAGGTCGCGTCTAGTAAGAGGTCTGGTTGGAGGCGCCAGGTGGGGATAGGCGGGCGGGGGTTTTCCCAAGCAATTGCCAGCGTGTGGGGGTTATGATTCGAGTGTGTGCGGCCCATATATTGTGTGTCCTTGACCATCGGGAGAAGATCAGTGGTGATCATGTATCTATCTAAGCGTACATGTAGTGCATGCGCACCTGACCAGTAGAAATATGTTCGTGTTGTGGGGTTGCGTGTCCTCCATGCATTGTGGAGATCCCATTGCATGGCCCAATTGAGGAGGGTTTTCGAGGTGGTGTGTGTCTGGGCATTGGCCGGGGATGCGGAAGATCTGTCCAGATTCACATCCAGAACGCAGTTGTAGTCGCCCCAAAGAATCCATGGGATTCCATGCCAGGACGCCAGCGTCGTGGAGAGGCCATCAAAGAATTTGCCCTGGTCAGTGTTTGGGGAGTATAAAGAGGCAAGTACCACAGGACGCCCATCAAGTCTGCCTCGGGCTATCACATATCTACCCTCTGAGTCTATCTGCGTGTCTATGACCGCCCACGGGGTGCCCGGTCGGATCCACATGAGTGTCCCGCGAGCAAAGGAGGAGTACTCCGTGGCGTAAAGTTGTCCGCGCCATCTGCGGCGCAGTGCGTGTACCTCTGCCCTATTTAAGTGTGTTTCCTGTAAACACGCTACGTGAAAATTGTGACGTTTCAGGTAAGAATAGATTTGGTAGCGCCTCGACGGTGTGTGCATGCCCCTTACATTCCATGTACATATCTTGATCTCAGCCATACTCACTGTGTCGGCAAGAAGTACCGGCCCCACCCACCACCCGTCCCCCAGGCGAGAACTTCCACAGGTCTCCTGGCCCCCTCCCCCCACTCAGATCAGACACAGGCACCGGCACATGAAGGAATAGTCTAGGCAAATCTCCGAGGGTGAGGGCGGGATAAGAATCATAATGTCCAAACAATGCAAAACAGTAACAAATACCAAAAGGTCGGCTTCGCAACATGTCGCCGTCCAAACACACCAAAGAGGCAAAGAAACAATACTCAAGTCTAGGGGGTAATGTGTGCTAGTCACAGTCTCAGTGGCCTACGTATTCAAGTAAGGAAAGGGGATCGTTGGCCCTCCCCTGGGCCATATGTCGTGTACGCCATGCAGCCAAAGTCATTGCTCGGGAAGACAGCGCCGCCCCTTGTTGCGGGGCCTCTTGTTCGGCTAATCACGCAGGGGGAAGAAAAGCAGATCTTTCTCCCCAAGTCTCTGGCATAGGAAGGTCTCTAGGCGTTAGGGGCAGTGGGTAGGGAGGAGAGAAGGGGATGAACTGTAGCATGCTCCCACCACCGCCTCACCTTCTCAGTATCTATGTGGCTGGGGGGATACTCACTGCGTCAAGTTCACTCCATCCAACACCGGGGCGGCAGGAGACATCCCGGGCGACGGTCCGCTTGCACAGTGTCCCAGTGTCCATCTGGCCCCCAGCTCCGTCCCCGCCGCCCCGGCAGGGTCTGTTAGGATTACTTGCGTGGTTTCAGTGGAGCAAGTCAGCCGTCTGAGGTGTGATATCTGCCAGATCTACGGACAACTGGGAGTCCGGTATTCCGTAGATAGCGTCATCATCGCTTGGAACTATCCGTGGGCTGGCGTCCTGAATGACGTCCGATGTTGGTGAATTGCTCAACTGGGAGACCCTCCGGAGTGCATCCTGTTGTTCCTGGATCATTTGATCTGCTGGTGGGGAGGGGCGCGTCGCCTCCTCTGGGCGGTGGGTCTGATGGCCTCTGTTCCTGCGACGAAGCCGCGGCCCACATGCTCGTGGTCTCGCCTCATAGCTCTGTGTCTGCTGGGGTGCCGTGTCCATACCGCTGTCGAGCCATTTGCTGACCTCTTCAGGAGTGCTAAAAAAGTAGGTCTTGTCCCGCGCCACCACTCTCAGCTTCGCAGGAAAGAGTAGGGAATATTTGAGGTCTGCAGTGCGTAGTCGTCGTTTCACCTCTAAGAAATTGTCTCTCTGACGTTGCACCTGGATAGTGTAGTCTGGGAAGAACATCACGGTAGCATTATCTATACGAATTTCCCCGAGCAGTCTAGTTTCTCTCAGGATCGTGTCCCTGTCTCGATAGTTCAGTATCTTGAAGAGCAGTGGCCTCGGGTTAGAGCCCGTGGTGTGAGGCCTCGTGGGCACACGGTGCGCCCGTTCCACTACGAAATAGGGCGAAAGTGCGCCTTCGGGTAGCATGTCTCTTAGCCAGTCCTCCACACGTTGGGCAGGATGATTGCC
The DNA here is from genome assembly GCF_964261635.1 of Lissotriton helveticus. NCBI lineage: Eukaryota > Metazoa > Chordata > Amphibia > Caudata > Salamandridae > Lissotriton > Lissotriton helveticus. Next base: position 1,122,517,998 of record NC_136071.1, read on the forward strand.
CTCCCATTTTTCCGGGACCCCCACGAGCCTGATGTTGTTGCGTCTCTCCCGCCCTTCCGCGTCCTCGGCGCGGTCCTCCAGGTACTCTACTCTGTTCAGGAGGTCCTGCACTTGTTTATCCGTTTGGGTGACTCTGGGTGTGAGTTCCGTCACAGTCCCCTCCAGAGTCTTGGTCCGATCAGCCAGTTTCCTGTGGTCGTCTCGCAGGTGGGTGAGATCTATGGCGACGCTGTCTATTTTGGATTCCAAGGATGTTCTGGTCAATTGGAGCGACTGTTCAATGCGTTCCATGGCGGCTAGCAAGCTGTCCGGTCTCGTGGTTACCTGATCGGCAGCCATCTTGTTTAGCGATTTGTCAGTCTTTCCTTTCGGCGGGGCACCTCCAGTCCCAGTGCGAGTCCTTACCCCGCCGGACATGTGCAGGGTTACCTGGCTAACAGTTCAGCCTGATGTACAGGAGGATGAGGCGCCCTCCGGTTTGCGATTCTGGCAATGTCCGAGACCGGCGGTACGCCGTTGCTGGCGTCGGTTCCTGCGCGGTTGGCCAGTTGGCGTCCCACGCACCGTCTGTGTTGGCCCGCAGAGTTGGCTGGTGTAGTAGTATTACGGAGCAGACGCCAATTAACAGCACTGAGAGGGCACGTACACACTGCAGGCAGCTGGTCGCGTGGTAGTAAACGATCCTATGTCTGCGAGATCCACGGAGTCTCCGGGGCAGGTGGGGCAGGCAGAGTGTCCTTGTATGTATGCTGGAGGGCTCAGAGACACGTGACTGTAGCCTCGTTGTCCCTCCGTGTGCTGCAGGGAAGCCAGGCTCTCCCCGGTCGTGGAAATCCGCAGCGCAAGGCCCCTCCGTCCGCGCGTTCTCGCCCCTCCACACCAGGCCCAGAGCCCTCGCTCAGTGTCTCACGTGCCCCCGATGGCGTCGATCCTCTCGCAGAAGCGCAGCTGGACAGCTCCCGCCAGGGCCCCACAAGTCAGCCGATCGTAAGGAGCCTAGGGGGAGCCCGCAGTAGTCGGAGCCAGGCAGTGTCCCCACCGGCGGGGTGTGTGTCCCACAATGGGCGTGCGGTTCCAGTGGGTTCTCGGCGCCTTCCTCGTGTGGGCCTCGGCGTTTGCCCCAGGCCCCTAGTAGCATCTGCCGCTCGCTGCAGCGCCGTATATGTGCGAGGAGGGGCCTCGCCGGGTGGTCACGGTCGCTTGGTAATGCCGAAGGGGGGGGGCCCGTTCACCTGGCTCCCCAGCCTCACCGGTGCGTCGCTGGTGGCACCTCGGGGGTCGTGTTGTCTCTGGGCACGGTATCAGGCAGTCAAGCAGCTGTGCCCTTGGCTCGGGTCGTCGCCGGTATGGCGGCTGAGTTCTGCAGGTCAGGCCCCCGCTCTCTTCTAGTTCAGGCCCTCCGCAGTGTCCTAGGAGCAATAGGGAACCAGGGTCGGAGCGGTGAGAGGGCTCTCAGGACTTGTTTCCAGTGGGCAGGGAGGCTGCGCATGCTAGGCTGCGGGCCGCATGTTGAGGCCCAGGCGCCAGGCCCAAGCCGCGGTCTCTCGTGGTCTCCCTCGCCGGCCGGGTAGCAGCAAGTCCCGCAGGAGGCCCGTAGGAAAGTCCGGTGCGGGCAGGGTCGGGTCTTTGGTGCGAAAATCGGCAAGAATGCTGAGAACAGTTCCGTGGTGGTCCGCCTGCAATTTCAGGCGGCTGCGATGAAATTTAACGGAGAATCGGCCCAGGGAAGGGGAGCTCGGCTCGGAGCTCTACCCGATTGCGGCCTTTGCCATTGCATGCCTAGCCACGCCCCCTTCCAAATGCTCAATAACCTTGAATCAATCACCTGAATAGACAAATATACAGTCAAGTGATTCACTTAGCTAATTCACTGAGAATTTAAGAGATGTTTCCAGATAGTGGTGGCACTAAAACTACTACAGGTCCTTCCACATACATACTGAACTAGACCAGAACAGTGACTTAAAAACCTATGTATGGTGAATGGTTGCTACTTCTAAGCGTTTTTACTAAAAGGAGGTAAGCATTTTGCTCCTGGAGAGGGAAATGAGTAACGCTGCGGTGGCTGATGGTTTCGCTCATATTGTGGCCAATTTCCACACTGCGTTACATTCAGTTTCACCTTCATCTTTACTTTCAACTTTACCCTCCTGCTGTAGGGACTAAAGGCTTCTTAGGCCTGAAGCTTAGGAGATGTGTAAATGGTGTGAGACGCCGAGTGAGATGGTGATGAAAGAGATCAGAGAGCAAAGTTCTGAAAAGTGAAGTGGAAAGAGAGCACCTCAGAGAATGCCTGGCCCCACAGAAAGTGTGTCACAATTCTACCTTGAGAATAAGAGCCTCAAGGAAATGCAGATGGCTGATGGGAATGTGGACGTGGAACCAGACTGTTGTGTCAAATCTTGGCACTGGGTACAGTCCCAGAGCAGGTCATAAAAAGTGATAGAAGAACCCAATGTTACACCAGGAGCAGCTTGGCTTTCCATTAAGGCCTTGTTTACATTCAACATAAGTTCAAAACTGGTTTATTTTTTTCCTACTTGGTTTTTTTTTTTTTAAACCTTTATTAGGAAGTATATCAGAATGGTACATTCAGCAGTTCAACAAACCAATTTAAACAAACACCTTCTCCTTTCTGGTTATCATTGTTACTAATTGGATCTCCGCCGTCACATCACATCATTGTATCATCATGCTTAGGACTCCATTTCTGTCTTTCCCTTCCCACCTCCCTCACTCCCATTGTACCTCCCATCCAGATTAATCACTTTATGCCCCCCCAACATCCATCCGTTAATGGTATGAAATAGCGTATCCGTGCCAAGTTTCCTACTTGTTTTTAACCTGACCCACTTCTTAGTCACCAGTACCTGTGCATGTTAAGATGTTACAAAACAAATTAAAAAAATGGAGAACAAAACGCTCCTGGATTGTAGACTAGGGTGAAATAGAAGCACTGAATGGAGTAAGAGTGTTTTGGATGGTTCTGTCTCGTGCTAACAATTGCATTTCCAATCTGTATTTTTAGACACTGTGATGACTGATTCCATATTTGCAAGTGAAAAAGATATACTTCAATGAGGCCAAGCTGGGGCCAGTCCCTCACGACTGCAAACATTACAATTTAAGAGGACCTTTGTACTCAACCCTACATGGATTTGGATTTAATCGCTTTTCCCAGGATAATATATTGATCATATAAGGAAACACTGGAGGATTCTACTTATCTTGACCCTGCACATCACTCCACTGTCTTTCAGTTAGGTTGATCTTACACGAACACCACATAGGCCACATATATAAATAATAAATATGTCTTACTACTATCACTACCTAATCTGACAACCCACATCATTGGAATTCACTGGTGCAATGTTCTAACTTTGACTTGTATGCCCAGATCAAATGAGAAAGCTTTGAAATAGAAGATTATTTTACAACAATGTGGGATCCCAAGGCAGGAAAGATGATAACACAATGGAAACTAAACAGCAGATGATAACACAATGGAGACGAAACGTGTTAATGGTCGCAGACAGCACATGGACGGAGAAAGGATCTATTGTTACAATAAATAACTGCATCTGATGGACAATCAGAGACCCAGATGCAGACATGGTATGCTAATTTTAAAGTGAACTGTTGAAATTGTTGAAAAGAGACATGTAAACAGATTCTCGTTAAGGCGGGATTAGAAAGGAAGCTATGAAACACAACTTTGCTGTATGCTGATTGCTTGAATTATGTATTTGCTTGCATAATTTTATTGACAATGTACTACCAACAAAGCAAAAGAATAAAGAACTTCACTTTATAAAAATGAACTACATTACGGAGTAATCTATGCACCTATGTGGGTATGAATTCTTGGAAATTCTTGTCCATACTGAAAAGTTATACAATGTTAATAACTGTTTCTAAGACACTATTGTGTGTGGTGTTTTTCTCCTGTTTATTGAATTGAATTGCTTCTTTTCATAATGGAGTGTTATAATTTATCCTCTAGTTGGTTTTTCCCTCCTTCCATTGTTTCCCCCACCCTTTCTCACCTATGGTTCCTTCTTTTGGAACCTTCAGTTGAAGCTCGAATAGTCCGTTGGTGAATCCTGTCAGAGCCCTGTCAGTTGCGACCGGAGACGCATCCATGATATACTCTTAATAGACCTTTGAATTTGCTTTCCTGCTGTATCATCTTTTCATGATTTTTTCACAATAACATTTGATATGACTTAAAATATTAATTGAATATCAAACCAGACAAATTTTGTCAACAAACATTTCTGTGCATCAGTGTTTTAGTGTTAACTGGAGACTTCACAATATCTGAAAGTTGAAGGTTTTTTTTTTGGTCCCAAGAGAGAACACACACCCTCTTTCCTGGGCCCTGGTGCTAAAATCATCAATTTCCATCAGTGCTAAGGAACGCGTTGTGGCTCCTAGTTACTGTTACCTACTTGCACCGAGTGGATCACATCAGTGAACCAACCAGACTCGCGTTACTGGTAAGGGCATAAAATGAACGGGAGGTATTTAAAGTGATCCTTTATAGGTACTACACTCCAGTCAAGAGATCCATTGGTCTAGTGGGATCCACAGGAGTGACCCCAAGTGACTTGAAATATGATTGGTTTTCTAGCTCCTACTATCAGTCGGCGGCAATCTAAAAAGCTTAGTCGAGGGGAAATATTGAGGAGGGGAACCCTGCAACAATGTGGGATATACCAAATAATGGTCGGCAGATTTAATATCTGAAAGATCTCATCTTTCTCAGCAAAGATAGCTGATAATGGACCATCTGGGATCTTGAGGAATGGGAGGGTGAAACTGCAAAAGGAAGCAAAAGACGTAAATACCTGAGGGAAAACAAAACATACAGCCAGGTTCAAAAGTTGTTAAAGATTTACTAGTTGAGAAGACATCATACTAAGTTTTTGGACTTACAACATCACTGCCAGCAGCTGCTTGTAAACAGGGTGTTGGCCCTGGTGTGAATTGCAATAGATTCCTGGTTTTATGTGCCCTCTGCCGCAATTCTGATGGAGTAATTCTGAAAGTTTTCTCTGTATTTTTACGTAAAGTGGGGCTATTGTGACATACTTTCTGGAACACCACCCGTGTGCACTTCTCCTTGCACTCCCAATGACCCCTGCAACATGCAGTTATGCAGTAAACACTGACTATTTTGTAAGAGGATATTGCCAACAAAAGAAATCATTGATGCAATGGAAATATCTGTGACTGTAAAGGTTACCCTGTGCTCCTTCTTAAATTTAAACTCAATTGCTAAGGCTCACTAGCGCATCTCATGGGACCACGAGTGATTGCACAAGCACTAGTTGCATTTGTCACACAAAATTAGGGGTACGTGGAGGCACGAAGAAGAGATAGTGTAGTTTGCTTTATTATAAATTTTCATTCACTTTTACAGCGTGCCATTTCAGCAATATAACATGCACTCCACTCACAATGAGGTGTGAATGTTTTTTGCCTTATTTAGAATGGAAGTCCTGACCGAACATATCTGTTTTCCCCCGCCTCTTTTAGAATAAGGGCTTCGCACCCATGAGCAGAACCACGTCTGGATCTGCCATTGGGAACCCCTTTTTGGCATCCTTTCTGGCTTGGCATGGAAAGCCTGGCAGGCACAGACGCAAAAACCCTTCCAATGTCCCTCATGTATTGGGGAAGAGTGCAAGTGCATGGGAGCATCAGCCATGTGATTCCTGCGGGTGGACTCCCTCTATAGGGGTCTGTCTTCAGGAATCACATATGTGAAGACAGGTCTTCCATGCCGACATGGTACGGCGGACATTCCGACACGGACTGAGAATGTTACATCCAAACCAAAGCAACACTTTACGCCATCAAGAACCTCAAACCTTTTCTTCATCCCAATGCCATCAGGCACGTAGTGCAGGCATTACTAATATCAAGAAATTGTTATGGTAATTCCATTTGGGTGAGTGGCCCAGCTTCATCACTCACCAAGGCAGTACTCCACCCACCTGTTCAGCTTCTTTCGGGTACAAGAAAATATGACCACATCTCTCCTGTGCTTACGGAATTGCAGTTGCCCCCTTTCACTGCCAGAATGAAATGAAGGAAGACTGCATTAACTACAAAGCTCTATGTTTGCAGTGATCTGGGTGCATGAATACCTCAAATTATCTAGAACAAATCAAGATCTTGAGGTGTGCACAACACAGAACCAAGACATACAGAACCCAAAAAGACATTAACAAGCTATCAAAAAGCTCTCAATTAATTATTCTCCAGCAAGGCACCAGCACAATGGAATAATCTTCTAGGAAATCTAAGATTCTGAAAATCATTACTCAAGTTCTGAAATAAACAGAAAATGCCTCTGTTCAAATTTTATTCACAGTACCATTTGATCAGCTACCTGCGCTACCCCTTTCCAATTATATCCTAACTTTTTCTCCTTTTTCCATCCTCCTCTCTCTTTCTCTTTTCTCCCTCCTCTCCCGTCCTCTTTTCTTCCTCCTCTCTCTACCTCTTTTCCTCCTCATCTTCTCTTCCGCCTCAGCTTCATTTTCTATCCTCCGTCTCCCAGGATTCTACTGCTTCTCACCAGACTCTCTAATGTATCGATTCACGTCTATCACCTCAATCTACCGTCTTACCTTGTTACTTCTGCCTCTCAACACCTCTTCTCCCATCTTTTCCTCTGGTTCTGCCTCTCTAACTTCCACTTCCGGCTCCCCCTCTAATGACTTCTTGCACCCCAAATGAAGTCTAAGTGATTCCGTGACATCTACCATTGAGTGTCGGGTGCTCTGTGTCGGTAAGTCGGGGTGTACATCGAGTATGTATTGTAAATGACCATAATCGAACACCCTTGTCTGAAACATGGCAACGAACGGGGTTTCCACTGATGGAGCAGCCACTTCAAAAGGAAGGGGGTGGAGAGAGTATAAGGAGAAAGGTGGGAGTCGAGGGTTGAAACGTTATCTGCAAGTGGACCCTTTTTGTCACAACCAACCCCTTAACCAAGCTCCACTTGATGGACCTACATGAAACTCAACATATCAGAAGTAAGTTAAACATGGCAAGTAGCTGCCAAATCCCATGTATATCTATGAAAGGGCACTAAGGTTATTAGCAAATCAATTACCCTGTGTCCCCCTTTAGTGTTGCTATTCCCCTATCGGCTCGCATTGAAACCTGAAATCCCTGCACTGTGGTTAACTTGCAAACAGCATTCAAATGTTCATGTAGGCTCCTTGAACCGTCTCAAAGTTACTAACAATCACACACTTTTTGTTCTCCCCTTTAACTGTGCCCTCTTGACAGGTTTGCATGAAACTCAAAATATCAGCAGTAGCCTAAACAAGCCAAGGGTCGTGCAGGCCGGTGAAACTGCACCCGCATTATTAGAAAATCAATTTGCCATCCCCGCCTAATATTACATCTTGATGGATCTGAATGAAATTTGAGACACATGCACTGAACTTATCTTGCAAACAGATTGCCGAATTCCACACAGATTCAATAAACAAAACCCACCAAAGTTATTAGCAGAAGAAAATATTGTGTCCTCCCCTTTTAACTTTGCCCCTTTCTGGATTGGGAAAAGCTGGCATACTCACAGAGGACATACATGGTAAATGTTGGCCAAAATGTCATGTGGAATCGTCAAAAGATGGCACAGTTACTATCAGATGAACACTTTTTAGTTCCCTTGGCTGCGTTGCACACATTTAAAAATACAAAGGGTAAGTTGAACGTGTTGGTCATCAGCCAAATGCAGTGCAGATTCATTAAACAGTGCTTAAGTTATCGGCAAATCAAAAAACTACTTTTCAAATCTTAAGATAACTCTAGCTTTGAGCCCTTCAAGCCCACTGACACATCTTTGTAACACTGCTTTCTTAAAACCTTCTGAGATGAGAATCAGCTGCTGTAGGCATCACTCAGAACTAGTGTCTCTGGTGCTTTTCTGTATCACCCCTTTTTCCTTGGGTTCCTCACCCATGTATTATTATTATTAAGTACCTGGGCTGGAAAAGGTGGAGGAGTGGAATTACCAACTATACTCCTGGTGGGCGTTACGCTATTACCTCTATGATCTTGACACCAAGCCTGACTGACAGGAGAGGCGTATTGTGTGAAACCTATGTTCTTGAATGCAGCCCGAGTGATCACCAGTGGCTGAGATAATTTCAGCATTCCTTCCATCATTTTGTTGTTCGTTTCTACAGCAGATAGGGCACTCACATCTACCTCTCTGGAAATCCTTTAGATACTTAGAAACAGAAAGTGAGAAAGATTAGAGGGACTTTTTTTTACTAATCCCAAAAATAAATAGATGTCCTCTCACTTTGAAAGCACCTACTGATTATAGACCTTTGGAAATTACCTCAAAACTTGAGTCGCCGCTGAACTATAACTCTTCTTGGCCTCGGCGGGGGCCATTTCAGATTCTGTCAGAATTTGCAAGCTATGAAACCTCAAGGGATACCGTTTCACTTTGTGTCTATGGATACATTTAAGAAGAGTGTAATTCAGTTCAGAAGGCTCTGACAGGGTGGTTGGTTGCATGCAAGCTCTTTTATTGCCACCTGCGGTTTGACAAGATTCCTGACATTCAGACTGTAATGAACTTTCTTCAAACCCTATACGTCACTGTTTAATGTGGTCGCCTGGAATGCAAAAAGCGTTCGGAGCCCAGTCGAAATACAGACACAGAGCACATATTTCAGGGATTTGCCCGCAAATGTGGTTTTCCATAAGAGTGTCTGGAAACTGAGCTCCAAAAAATATTTTTTCTTACTCTTCAATGATTACATAAGAAATCAAGGCGAGAGTGGAAACAGACTATTATTTACTCAACCAGGGGAACCTCAAGAAGTTGAGCAGTGTATATATTATGCAGTGGTTTCACATTCTCACACACATGGAAAATATAGAAAACAGAAAGAATAAGACAGACCTTAACTGGACTATAATACCATATTAGGCCCATCAAGCATACACCATGTTCACCTTGTCAACAATCCACGAAGGAAACAGCCCAGAAAGAGCATTAAAAGTATCGCTAAATACAGAGAAATGTAGCCTGATAACCTGGAATATGTGAAAGTATGTTGCATTATCCTGTATGAGAATAAACTAAAGAAGAGATCCTGGTCTTCCAGAAAAAGTTGGAAAATCAAAACTTACCACAAACTTGTAAGCGTATCTTTTTGTTTGAAAATAAAAGAACCAGCTGAAAATCGCCGGTGACCAGGCAATCTGCCGTGAAGGTCAGTGGCCCCCTGGTTTTGCAGTGTAGGTTTACTCCTCATCTTTCTACACAGATGCTACAGTCCTCTTCTTCATCGCTCCTCAGGCTTCCTGAATCCAGATCCCGGCAAAACTATGGGCTTTCCTGCATGCTGCCCTGCGGCTAACCCAGAACCATCCACTTCAAACATGCTTATTTCTCATTTATGTTTTCATGGCTTAGCCCTTATGTAGTACCAGGACCCGCGTATTGTATCTGTGCGCCTTAAGAAAGCTAAATACCAAGCAAATGCCAGATTACAACAATCTGAAAAAGGATCACGTTCAATAGACATTGTGGCTTCAATCACCTATAAAAATAAAAAGGTGATGCATGCCTTTATTGTTTCTCAACTGCAGTATGCTTCCTTTAAATAATCAGAATCTAAGTATTTTAGATGAGATAAAACCAAGCAAATTCTCTAATCCATAAATCCAGGAAAATTGACAGGCAGGCTAGAGAAGAGAGTGAGTTTGTGATGTGAGCAGAAGTTGAGCTGCCCTGCTACCTAAACAAAAGATTTCACTGAGGCTGACAATTTCGAATAGTGGTAAACTTTGCTCACCTTAGATAGCAAGGCCTGAGCAGCAAGCAAATTCTCAGGGAAAATGATTGAGATATTGTTTGCAAGACACCAAAACAAACAGGTCACAAATAAAGAGTTTCAATATATACTCCAGATTTAAGTTATGCAAAAACAATGTAATAAGAAAACTATAACTCAAATGGAGACAACTGTCAAGAGGCTGAAAAGACTGAAGGTAATGGTTTGGTTCATGGAAGCCTTCTCTTTTGTTTGAGCTTGAAGAGCTCAAGCTCATTCACCCTGAATTGAGGGAGGGCTTCGGCTGGGTCAGATGCACGATGTGGGTGCCCTTACTACAAGCCAAACAATCTGCCAGTAATAGGTACGAGGCGTCAAGATGGCTAAATGAGGCTGGCAAGCACTCCAAAAGACCAAACCTAATGTTTTGTTCCAGCCAGTGCTTAATTTGAGCCAGCGGTTTCCAGTGCTTGGCACCAGCAATTAATTATCAACACCAGCACTTAGGACAGTCTGCCACATGGTGGAGATGTTTGTCTAATTTTGATATGAGCACAGAAACAGCTGTTTATAAATTCAATAAACATTAAAATTACTAATACCAACAGTCGAAGCCATTCTTATAGCTTTGGGCTCCTGGAACAGTCTGAATTGCCACACCTAGTAGTGTGATGGTAGTTTTGTTAGTATTGTTATTGGCAGCTCTGGCGGGGGCAATGGGTGGTGCAAGATACAGTGGCCTCCTGAAGAGGGCCCCGGTACTCATTTTGTTACAAATTAAGCACAGGTTTCCAGCCAAGATGTACACATTGCAGCTTGAAGGCACCTTTGAGAAATAAGTCTCATGCTGTTTCCACCGAAGGCTCGCCAAGAACCGCCTGGTGAACCCTTTATTGAAAGTGAAAAGCACGCAATATTCAACAAGCTCTCTCTGGTTTTCCAGCCCAACCTCTTCTCCAACATATTAGCTAGTTTATCTGAAGGGCACTCATGAACCTTCTCCGTTGTGCTTGCCTAGCAAGCTACCAGCATCATATACACAATTCCCACATTTGGCGGTGGCCCCTGCGGCTTAAAAAACATAGGTAATCAAAAGAGGTTGGATGAGAAAAATATTTATTATGGACAACTGCATCCAATTTTACAAAAGGCAATTTTGTAATCTAAGGAGTGGAGCATAAAGGCATAAAATGCATTCATAGGATGAGCTGCATTAATAGGTACGTTGAATTAACAAGATGGCGGCCGTCCATCTCATTCTCAATTGTGAAACGGCAGAATGAATATGTTCTGCCCAAAAGTGAGAACATGCAAGTCTGTTCTGCTCAAAGCTTTACAATCCCTCTCAATGACCAGACAAGTCAACGCCGTCTCGTCATCCTGCTTTAACATCTTACGCATGCTCCGAAAGATCTTCCAATGGATCCCCACCGAAACAAGAAAGATGGTCACCCAAGCACTTGTCACAAGCCGACTGGACTACGGAAACACCCTCTATGCCGGAACAACAGCCAAATTACAGAAAAAACTCCAACGCATTCAGAACGCCTCCGCCCGACTCATCCTAGACATACCCCGCCACAACCACATTTCCGGTCACCTGAGAGACCTTCACTGTCTCCCCGTCAACAAGTGAATCAAGTTCCGTCTCCTCACCCACGCACGCACACAAGGCCCTCTACGACCTAGGACCCAGTTACCTCAACACACGCCTGACCTTCTACACCCCCACCCGCCATCTACGATCGTCCTATCAAGCCCTCGCCGCGATCCCACGCATCCGAAGATCCACCATGGGAGGAAGATCATTATCCTACTTAGCAGCCAAAACCTGGAATTCTCTTCCCACCCACCTCCGACTTACACAGGACCACCTCTCCTTCAGAAAACAACTCAAAACATGGCTGTTTGATAAATAACAAACCCCCTCCCTCAAGCGCCTTGAGACCCTCTGGGTGAGTAGTGTGCTATACAAATTTTAACTTGACTTGACTTGACTTGACAATGAAGGGAAGACATCCTTAATGTTGATAAAGTGGTCGAGTTCAATTGTAACACTAAAAGGTGCAGAACCACAACACTATAAGTATATGCATCAGTCCAAACGGACTATGACATTATCTGAATGAAGTCAAAATCTCTGGCAAAGAAAATGAACTAAAACGGGGTTAGTTCATTACCTCATTCGGACGAAGTTAATATCTTCCGCAAAAAAAATCATTGAACTTTGTTAATTTATGTATTGAAGAGACTAGGAGTTTGGTAAACTAGTTGAAACACAATTCCTGGCGGTGGTTCTTTGCTTCAGAGACCATGGAAACACATCAGAACCACAAGAGTTCTGTAAGTGTCGTGATGTTCTGTTGTCTGCTGTGGCTCTTCTCTGCCCAGGGCACCTCCTGCTTTTGAGGTTATTGCACACTTCCGGAAGCATTTCTGCAGTGTGACAAATACAGTTACATCAGAGGAAATTGGGTAGCTTTGTGCGCCTGTTTTTTCACCTGCTCCATTGTAAACTCTCTACGACATTGTTATCATAAAAGACCGAGAAGAATGCATGAAGAAAATAACGAGTGATTACTTAGTACGCCAACAAAAAGAATAAACAAAGGCAGACAAACAACTTGACCAAGTCGAAAAAACACTGATTAAGCCAACAACAGCTTGACCTGTGTTTCTTATAAAGAAAAGCTGTCAGATACTTACTGGTGCATCCGATTGGAGCTATAAAAAGCTCACATCAGACCCCAGGGGTCGATGGGGACATTCATTCCCAGCCTGTTAAAGTTATGAGAGTCCCTTGATAATGAAATACTGGCCTGACTCAAGCTCTTTATTAGATTGCACTGGCCTGGACGGATGGACATTTAGTAAGGAAGAGGTCATTTCTCTAAAAAGAAATGTGGGGAGAGCTCCCTTTCCCTTGTTTCACCGCCTAGTGCCCCCCCTTCTTATCCTTCCACTCATTTTCTGTCAGCATCAGCACCAGACTGCCACCCCTATGACATAGCCACCTGTCAGAGCATGGGGGGAGCAGTGAGGGGGTGGGGTCATAGGGCTTTGGCACAGCCACTTGCATCTTCTTCTACTGCCTCGCGACACTCTTTCAGAAGGGAAATAGGCAGCACATTTAATACCGTGATTTCATCTTTATAGACGAATGAAAACGACCCATGGTTTATTCGTAGTCGGCCATGTAGACTATTGTTTAAAGGGGCCTTTCAGGTGACTGATGTCACAATATGACTCAATCCCCAACCAGACATCATTCTAGAATGCCTATTGTTGGTGCTCGTTAGTGATGAAGGGCTGGAACAAGAGAACTATTTCCTTCTCTGCAGTAGCTGGCTCCTTTTACCGTGTCATTTCCGGAGCAGACATCTGGCCTGCTCAGCCAGCCAGCCTCCTCCACTAATCTAGCTGACAGGGACATCCCTGGCATCAGGCCCGCAGCCAGGGGTAGATGTTTAGGGGAGCATGGCCCCAAGGCATAACTATAGGAGGGCTTCGGTTCTCAATATTTTACATTGGTTTGGTTCCACCAGAAATTTTTCGTAATTAAAGGCACAATATGTTGAAATTTTAAAGAATGCAGCATATTTTGCAGTTTTTCTAAAGTGTTACCATTATTCGACATTTAGCACTATTTTGTTTAACGGAGTGTAATGATCAGTTCCTCCACAATTTCGTATTAATCTTCTTTATTGGCAACTCCGCTCCCAGATAATCATTACAACTTCACATTACTTCAACTCCCTTCAAACTGTCCCACCCAAGAATCCCCTCTACATTCTTTATTCAATTGAATATCCTTGTAGCATTCCAAACAGAAAATGCTCCAACATAACACATCTTCCTCCTTACAAAAAAACAATAAATAAATAAATAAATGAATGAAATAAAAAAAACTAAATACAATATAAGATACGAGAAAATAATTTTACTCTAACATGTAATCTCTGAATTTGTGAGGAGTATTAATAACTCTTCCAAATCTTCCCAGTCTCTTTGAATCTCCACAAATTTGTTGTTCACACAAATCATTATTTCCTAAATCATCTCCCTGTCCACTTCCTGGACCTCTCTCCTCTTCTGTTTCTATTTCATCCTCTACTTCATCTTCCCACAGCCATTCATCAAACATTTCAGCAGCTCCAGCCGCAGCTCCAGCTCCACCAACATCCTCCTCCTGTGTTTTTTTAATATTCCTACATTTCGCTATACGGCTCAAATGCCAAACTCGACCATCACTAAGTCTGGCCGAATTCCTCAGACACTCCACTACTCTACATGGTTTTGAAATTACACTTTCTCCTTTTGCTACTTTTTCCCCACTTCTTAGTTTTTACCCAATCACCCACAACAAGTTCATCCATCCTTGTGACATGCTTTTTATCAAAATTTCTTTTGTAAACGTAATCATGTTTTGTTTGACGTTCCTTGGTGACCATTGAATGTATTTCGTAATCTCCATCCATCCAATATTATCTTTGGTAAATGGCTCTCTACCTCTCATAATCACAAACGGACTCAAACCCGTGAGAGAAGGTGTGAGACGATAACCCCATAAAAAAAATTTAAGTTCTACTTCCCAGTTCTTCTTATTCTCACACGCAATCTGAATTGTCCCCTTTATAACACGATTAAATCGCTCTACCGCACCATTTCCCGCTGGATGGTAAACAGATGTCAAACAGTGTGTTATTCCATTTCTTTTCAAAAATTCCTCAACTTTCACAGCTGTAAAATGTGTTCCATTGTCACTAATTACTCTTTTAGGAAAACCTTCTCTCAAAAATACTCCATTGAGAAAGATTACAACTGTTTCGGCATCAGCTTTCTCTACAACCTCCAAATCAACCCACTTGCTAAAATAGTCTATTAAGACTATAATGAACCTACTTTCACCACTCTTATTCCGTATCGGACCAACAAAATCAAAAGCAATCAAATCCCAAACCATCTCTGGGCACTGTACAGGTGACAATTGTGGTCTCATTGTCGTTAAACTTTTGTCTGAATCAGCACATTCTTCACACTCCCTCACAACTCTCTCCACTTCTATGTCTACACCTGGCCACCAATATGAACCTTTAACTCTCTTCTTTGTCCTCACAATCCCAAAATGTCCTTCATGACACAGATCTACTATTCTTTTCCTTAAACTCTTTGGTGGTATCCTTTTTCCTCCCCTTAACACAAATCCTGAATCTACACTCAACTCACTCCTTACCTCCCAAAAACTCCTCTCCTCTGCTACATCAGGTTTCTTTTCATCCCAACCATTTAACACTCTGTCCTTGATTTTTTTCCATCAATTCATCCTTTCCATATTGCAAAAGCCATTCCTTCTTATCAATAGATTCAACAGTCTCTTCCTCCACAACAGCAATTTGATAATCATCCCACTCACTTTTTGTTGTCTCCTTAATCGGTAAAGGCATTCTTTTTAAACAGTATGCAATTTTATTTTGCACACCCAGAACATATTTGATCCTGTAGTTATAATCCTGTAATCTCATTGATAATCTTGCTATTCTTGCCGAAGCCCTTATCATACCACTAGTAGTCAATAAATTCACCAAAGGCTTATGATCAGTTTTCACATCAAACTCGCTCCCCCACAAATACGCTCTAAAATGTTCCATCCCCCACACACAACCTAAAGTCTCTCTTTCTATCACGGAATAGAGTTCTTCAGCTGGTGTTAAACTCCTTGACGCAAATCCAATGACCACCTCCTTTCCACTTTCCTCATTCTGTGCAAACACTGCACCCAAACCTTTTCCGCTGGCATCCACTGTTAATACACTCCACAAATTTGGATCAAACCCTTTAATAGGTGTGGCATTGCATACTTCTTTTTTCAAAATCTCAAAACTCTCCTTACATTTGTCACTCCAAATAAATTTACTCCTTTGCTTCAACAATTGGCTCAAATCATAAGATTTCTCTGAATAATTTCGTACAAATTTGGAGTAATACTCAGTCAAACCTAAAAATGAACGAAGTTCATCCTTATTTCCTGGCTCTGGTGCTTTCCTCACTGCCTCTAACAATTCTTCCTTTGGTGATATACCATCAACACCAATATTATGTCCTAAATAGGCTACCCTTTGATTCGCAAACTTACATTTTTCATACTCAGCTGTTAGTCCTCTTTCTCTCAAAACATTGAACACTTTCCTCACTCTTTTGTCATGTGACTTCCTGTTCTCCCCCATGAACAATATATCATCCTGAAAATATAATACACCTTGAATACCCCTCAAAATCTCGCTCATAATCCTTTGGAATACAGCTGCCGCAGAGGCTAACCCGAACGGCATCCTAACATACTGGAAACATCCAAACGGTGTGATAAATGATGTTATTCTTATGCTTTCTTTATGTAGCTCAACTTGATGGTAATCTGATGACAAATCAACCGCTGAAAACCATCTCATACCTTTCGTTCTTGCCAACAACTCATTAATCTTTGGTAAATGGTATTTATCCACCTGAATTTCTCTGTTCACACCCCTCAAATCACCACACAACCTGATCTTTCCATTCGATTTCCTGGCCACAACAATCGGAGACATCCACACAGACGACTCAATCCTTTCAATAATACCTGATGTTTCTAATCTGTTCAACTCTTTCTCCAATTCACTCCTCACTGCAAACGGAACATTCCTGACTTTATAATTCACAGGAACTGCATTTTCTTTCAACTTAATTTCATGTTTGAATCCTTTGAGTACTCCAATTTTCCCTGAAAATACGTCACTATACTCCTCTTTAATTTCATTTTTTAAATCATCACTTTCACCAATAACCATAACTTGCTCTCTCGCGTTCGGATTTAGTATTATATCTAAACTTGCCTGATCTTTCCATCCTAAAACACTCGGTCCATATTCAGCAACATACATTCTTCCCTTCGCTACTCTCCCTTTGAATTCAGATCTCACATCTCTACACCCCACCATAGGAATGCTTTGCCCAGTGTAACTTCTTGGATTAATATCTCATTCCATTAACTCAACTCCAATTTGGTTCTTAAATTTCTCCTTTCACATGTCTAAATTCACAATAGTATATGGTGATCCCGAATCGGCTACCAATATCACCTTTACACCTGAAACATCAATCTCACATTTTGGTTTACTTCTTCCTTTACACTTAACATCCAAAATGAAGTCTCTTATCATAAACACATCATCATCTTCCCCTGAATCTTCTTCTTTTTCTCTTCCAATCCTCTCTCTTCCTTCTTCCGTCACATATTTTATCCTTGTAGTTCTTTCTTTCCTGTAACAAACTCTTGCGTAATGTCCAATTATACCGCATACTGAGCACTTCTGATCTCTCGCCCTACAAGCCTTACTGTCCGCTAAATGCGTGTAGCTTCCACATCTGTAGCATGCCAAATTAGTCTGGCTTCCTCTCCTGTAGTCACTTCTAATTGGCTGAAAATTCCTCTTCTCCATCCTCTTTTCAATACTCTTGTGTTTTTTCTTTGCACCAACACTACTCGCCCTTATGGTCTTCCTTACAATGCATACTTCTTCTTTACTTTTCCCGTTCTCATCATCCAAAGCTTCCTTCGCACACCTGACAGATACTTCTGCTTTCCTTACAACAGCCAGTACTTTATTCAATGTTCCATCTCCCATAGTCCATAATCTTTCCTGCACTCTTTTGTTGTTAGTGAGCATGATGATCTGATCTCTTATCAGTTCTTCTTCAATTTGCCCAAATCTACACTTCTCCGCCATTTTCTTTAGTGCACTTAAATAATCATCTATCTTCTCATTCTGTTCTTGTTTCCTCCTGAAAAACTTGTATCTGTCGATAGCTACACATACTGTTGGTGTGTAATATCTTTCCAAGTCATCCAATGCGTTTTCATATTCATTTGTTTCATCTTCTCTTCTTTCTTTCTTTTGCATTTGTTCATACTGTCTAATTCCTTCTGGTCCCAAAGAATGTAGCAAAATTCCTTTTTTTATTTCAGGTGTCATATCATCATTCTTTATGGTAAACATGTAGTTCTTAAAATACACCTTCCATTCCTGCCATCTAATTTTCGGTTCCCCTGGTTCTGCTAGGAATGGTATTGGTGGTGTTAAGGTGAAAGTTTGTGCTGCACACATCTTCTTCCTTTAATTACTCCTCAAATTAAAATGTAAAAAAAATAATCAACTCTCTTTTAAAAATAAAATATATATATATATTTTTAAATTCAAAATGTCTAAATTCAAAATATTTCCAATTGGTCTGTTCTTTATTACTGAAAAAACCCACCTCCTGCTTCTTTTCAACACACTTGTCGTGTTCTTCCTTCTTTACAGCCTTTTCTTCGATCACGCTACGCTCCTTTAACCTTGTGTTGCATTGAAATCCATGTTAATCTTCCCAACCTCTCAAAATAGCCTCCGAGCGTGATGACATAACACGCTACACTTCTCGCGTTGTCTGCTTCTTGATGCAATGTCTTCTCAGCTTAATCTCGCGCTGGCGCGCGACAATTCCTCCTGCACAATGTCGGCACAGATGGCGCACGAGACACCTTTCCTCTAGCTCGTGAAGCTTTCAAATCACGCTCCACATGCCGACACGCTCGCGCCAGGTACTGATTTCTTTCCTCTTCATCTGCCACTCTTATTCTGCTTGCACTCGTTATTCGCAGTATGCGCTTAGTCACTTTAAATTTTTCCCGTCCTCCTCACCTCAGTATTTTCTCAATTTTCCTTCTAACGTATTATTTCCTCATATCATTCCTGAACTCCTCTTCTTTTTCCTCAGTGGGTCCACTCAGAGTTGCCTATCCTCCGTCACCAATTTGTAATGATCAGTTCCTCCACAATTTCGTATTAATTCTCTTTATTGGCAACTCCGCTCCCAGATAATCATTACAACTTCACATTACTTCAACTCCCTTCAAACTGTCCCACCCAAGAATCCCCTCTACATTCTTTATTCAATTGAAGAGCCTTGTAGCATTACAAACATAGAATGCTCCAACATAACAGGGAGTTTTATATGGCGCGAACTTGACCCGAAAGTTTCAGGTATCAGAGCGCTTTACATGAGCACCAGTTACGTTACACAAGGACACATTCATTTTTGTTAGGCATGGGGAGATTAAGTGATTTGCACAGGATGTTGAGTGCCATTGCTGAGACTCGAACCTAGTTCCCCAGATTTTGAGATCTACAGCTCTAGCCCGTTGGGCCACATCCTCATCCCTAGTAGTCATAACAAAAAGGAAATGTTACCTTTGTAAGCACAGTGAGCAAGAACACTGGGAACTGTTAATTAAATCTGTTTTAAAGGTTATTTTCCAAGCACTCATATCTAGTAAAATTGAAGAAAACTAAATAGTGCGTAAATGTAATTAATCGTGGCTCTGTGTACCCTCCCACATGACGCCTTAGGGAAAAACGTTTCTATGTACATTTTCTAAACAGCAATTGACAATCATTGACTGATTGGATTTTCTGGCATTCTAAATGGCATCGTCCACCCTCGCAGACTAGAGTTGTGTGCATGTAAGTTTACACAATACAATACATTTCATTCCCTTAAAGATACTACACAAAGCAAAGGTATGTGTGGAAATATAGCAATGCAAACACAAAGGTTGAGCCCCAACTGCACATCGCTGGTTTCCCCACACACAAACCGAAGCAAAGGGGCCCAGACCCCACTCTAAACAGACTAAAACTCAAACGCACGCGAGATACTGACTCATTCACTGGAAAGCACATGGTCCCCATACCCGACACATTATGATCGTTCACCACCATCCCAAGACACTAATCTCAGCAAACTGATTAAGCACTCAACCGTAGGCCAGGTGACCCTATCCGTGTGCAGTACACATCCTCCAACAGCTACCAGACCCCATCCTCATTAAAACATTAAACCACTCAGGCCACAGAAAACATCTGTGCAAAATACACCAATCTACAAATACAGTATACCTTCTTGCATGGCTGGCATAGCCTTGTAAGGAATCTATCACTCGAGACAACGCCCACAAAGTCCCCAACAATTGTATATCTCAATACCTAGATTTTCTAAACGAAGAGCCAACAGCATTCTATACATTAATTGGCACCAGATGATGAAAAAAGCAACATGCACACTTATAATATGCACCACCCTTGTACAACATGTTTCCTGTTACCATTCAGGGAAACCACAACCTCCCACACATGTACGCCAAACACGCAAACTATTATATATTTAAACCTATACATGTTTACATGTGTTTCTCACTGAACATTCTTCAAACACATCAAAATCTGTGCACATACGTCACGCATGATTCCCTTCAACTTAGAGAGTCACTAAGTCATGTAAATCTATACACACACACCGGGCACCTATCACTCATACACAAGTACACCTATGCAAATACACCACAAACACGTCATCGTGCACACTTCTTGTAATACCGGTTCCACTGAAGGGCTTACCAATCACCTCAATTGGCCAATGTCTGTCGTCAAATTATTCTGGTCTGCGCAGTGGACCTTGATCCAACTGAACGAGATTCAGAAGAAGCAAATGCATCCAGGGATACCACTGATGGCTCTCAAGCTAGACAAATACTTGATGTGAGTTTGCACGTAGATACCTAGTGGGCAACCAGCCCCATGACCTGTAGGACAACTTCAGCCAGTCCTCAGCCAGGACATGACAAAAGACAGTACCAATGTTTCTTTCACTAAATCTCAGCACTCTTTTTCAGTGCAAAGTTTGTAGAGTTTCCTAGGGACAGACAAAGTGCTCTTCTTGCCTGAGCCGTGCACCCCACTCCCTTCCCCTTTACATCTCCTCACTCCCACCTCCTCATATTTTCAAGAACACTGGTAATTTGTAGCCATTTAGTAGATGTAGTCCATCTTTGATTGATGCCTTAAGAATAACACCTAGTAAATCTTTATCTGTGAGCCTTCCTTGTAAAGAGAACAAATGTAGGACCTTATTATGAGCAATGTCCTTGTTATCCCTAACTTAGTAACCCCACCAAGCCTCTTCTTGTCTATGCATTATCAATACTTTAGCTCCTCTATTGTATCTTTTGTACAAAGAGCTGCTCTGACCATCAGCATGACCGTGTTCTTTCAAGAAAAGAAATAGATGTGGGTGGTGTTGAATTCATGGCATTTCAGGCACTCGCACTAATATGTCTAGTATACGCACAATCAACTCTACTGCTCTGGGGTTGTTATTACAGATAAGCTGAATCTTTATGATCGCCTAAAATCTGTTCCTTACATTTAGTAATCTTCACAAAATGTTGATGGCATTCAACAGTAGCAGAGCCCAACCATTACTTAGCATTATTACCAACCTTATTGTTGCATCCCCTTTTCTTTTTTTCCGACTGCATTGTGTTTATTAAACCATAAAATGTACTTTTCTTTGACAAAATAATTCTCCTCTCATGTGATTCACAAAAGGCCACAATATGAGCAGTACTATCCATCAGTGGCAAAATGATCTTTCAGGAGCATGTTGAATTTCAATGTCTTAGTTTGCAAACTGTCTTTACGAAATAAAATAATACTCATTGGCTACATGACCATGTAGGCAATAACAAAACTGTTTTAATTATTCATTGTTGTGTATAATTTAATTTTGAAAGTGGTTGAGAAAAACTTTTTATACAATGAACTCTGAAAATAAATTCTGTAAGGTTGTTTTTAAGACAGTCAAGTGATCACCAGCAAGTTTGCGATATTGCACAGCAAACGAATCTCAGCCGTACATTACAATTACTCATATCACTAAATTTGACTCCGAATCTTTAGTGGTAAATGTTTTATTGCTCTCCATATACCATATATCTGATTTTTACTATGTGTATGTTTTCAAAACAGTTTTTAAACATGGAAGCAGTCAGAAGATACAAAAAATAAAGTACCATGGTACAGTTCTTTTTCTTGTGTTGCATTTCTCACAGATAAGAACTTTCTGGAAGACCACAAATGAGTTTCAAATGGTACTCAACCAACCACCTTTGGTTTATCTCCACTGTACACCTCACTAGTAGGGACAATTCGTTTAGGAGAAAGAGTGGCTGAGGAAAATTAGCATATTTTCTGTTGTATAAGTCACACTGACACAAAACCTTTCCTACAACGTTCTAGCAACATGCCACCCACAACTACTGGTGCCCGCTGGACTAACAACCTTCAAACAAAATATGGTCCTACTTTATTTCGGCTATTTTTCCCTTTAAACCGTAGATAGCTCCTTGAAAGAAAAAAGAAAATATTTTTTTCCTTGGTCCTTTAGTCTTCACATCTCACCAAGGATGGTCATGTACAGAAAACAGAAAAGGATGCTTCTTTATGCGTAGTGCTAGACGCAGCACCCTATAAATTACCAGAACCCTTTCTCCAGGTAGCTATTCCACAGACATTTCCAGGTACATCACACAATCCACTATTTTCACTTAAGGTACATTTAAGTCCTTCAGGAGAATTTGCCTTTTCATATTCTTCTTCCTCCTCGGAAATGGGCTTTCTGTTTGGGAGAATTATTGTTTTGCGCCACACCGCATACAACAAGCTTCAGCTGCTACCTTTAACTTTAATTTGGTGCCTGACACTTCCAGCATTCATGAGCGATTCCCCCATCAGGTTGCAATGCTTAACCGCTTCCGTGCGGCGCCGATTCCCCCCCTGTGATGGACATTCCAGAACAGGGTGCGGTCGTGACGGAACCGTTCCGTCATCAGCACAGCTCAACCGTGACTGATGACGGAATGGTTCCGTCACAAGCATCGAAGGGGTTAAACAGGTCTCTGTCTCTTGTATCCAGGTTTCCATATTGTGACAAATAGCGAGCAAGCACCAAAAGGTCTGGCATGCCATCCCCGGGTTTCCTGCTCTGCCCACAACAAGCTCACCAGCATTTAACAGCAATTATGCAGATGAACATCCTGAGATTACCTTTGCGAACGGAGTAGAGTCTACCCAAACAAAACACGACCCTCAACATATTATGGGGACAATCAAAAAGAGCAGGCTGAAAATAATAATGGGGAGGAAGGACAGTCTAGGGCAGAGAATACAGAGGTGGAACATGACCCAGACATAAAAGCCAGAATGAGCACCACTACACCATGGTCCACAGCGCAAAAGAAAAGATGCACACCGAAGGCCTGATTCACATAGGTAAACTCAGACTTGAAGTCTAAGTTTACACCTAAAGTCTAAGAGCCTGATTTAGATTTAGGTGGTAATGGTGCCACCATCACGTTTATGACAGACTCACCATACGCCTACATGGCGGTTCATCCACTCTATTTAGATGTTGGCGGGATCATGTCTGAAAGAACGCCAGAGTCCCGCCGACTGCGCATTAAGTCTCACCTGCATCGACAGAGTCATAGGCAGAAGAGACTTTCAGTGGGAGTACAGCCAAGATTACCAACGAGCTAATCACGATTTGCCTTTCCATCTAAACAACTGTGCTGGAATATCTCCTACTTTGATTGGGCGGAATTGAAGGAAATGAGGTACAAATATACATTTTTTACTGTTCTCCACTTCCGTTTGCATCTTGAACCTCCATCATCCAGGTCCCTTCTTTGCTGCTCAGACTCCACCAATTACACGACTCCAAACGACTCCGTTGTTGCAGGGATCTAAGGTGAGCAACTTTTACAATTGTCTTACTATGAATTGTGAGTTGACAATTGCTGAAGGCTTGTATATTTTTGCATTACTCTTACATGCAATTTTTACTTATGTGTAATACAGTAGTGTTCATTTCCCAAATGATCAAGGTAAAATGAACACACCTGTATTGACACCTAAAATAATGTTTTTGTGGTGCTTGGGGTGTTGTGCTTGTTGTACCTGTGGATGTGCCTTCAATAATGTGTGTATGTTGTTTGTGTGGCATACAATATGTAACAAAAAAGGGCATGACACATTACCTACATATGTTTTTAAGGCAATTATGTGTATTGACACGAAAATAAGTAGCATTTACCAGCCTCCAATCCACCACGGACTCACTCCGTCAGCAAACTGCCACTAGGACAATACCAGCACAACGGGGACATCTAAATAGGCTCGGTGCCATACTGCCGGCCTTATGGCGGAGGAGCACTGTTACCCAGCAGACAAGTCCTCCGAGGCAGAAGGAAACAGTCTGTTGAGGCCATATTTAAATACGGCGGATGGAATGCCTTCAGCTTGACGGAGTACTTGGGAACGCGGCGGCGGCGGGACAACTGTAGTCCCACCAAGATCTAAATCAGACCCTAAGTTTAGACCTGACGTCTAACTTTAGGTCGAAGTTTACCTTTATGAATCAGCCCCATGGTGTTAACTGGGGAGAGGATGTGGTCCGTCGGCTAGACTGACGACTTTGGTGCTGGAAACCAGTGTTCGAGCCTCGGGGTCGCGTCCACATCCTGTGATTCTGGGCAAATCACGTAATCTCCCGGTGCCTGAATTTGTAATGTAAATACGGTGGTCATGTAAAGTGCTCCAATACCTTTGAGTCGAGTTCGCGCTATATGAATTTGCAAAAAAAAAAAAAACAGGGTGGGATGCCCACTCAAAGCTACACATGGCATGTCACAATAGAAGAGGAATGCCTTTGTGCTAGACAAACCACCAGTAAAGGTGAGGATGTCACCGACCCTTACATTTTCATTGGAGTTTTCAAATTAATGCCAACTTTTGTAGTATTTATTGAGTAATTTGGACTAGTTAACCACAGGGAATGGACTGAGACCAGCAAGTAATTTCACACAAGCTGACAAACAAATTTCCAGGTATAAATTAATATTGTTCACTATGGACGAGAAACATACAGTTCTCTTTGAAGATAGTGTCGACACCAGATTCTCTGCCATGACTTCAAGAGTAAAGAACTTGAAAAAGCAGGTGACTGCTTATAAGTTTCCCCGAGGCTGTCTTAACCTTATTTCGCCTTTATAAAGTCATACTCGTGCAGAATGAAATGGTTTGCTCCAAAGAAGTTATTTCTGTATTTCCTTTCATCCGCCTACATTTTGTAATGAATAACATTTTTCGTTCTACTTGCATGTCTGAAGTTCCCTCTCTATTCTTTAGATAAGACTTAAGTCTGCCCGCAGTCCCTTTAGTAATTATTAGATTCTGCAGATTGTCGTTGCTTGATTTTTGCGAGCATTTAATGTTCTATTTTTAATTAGGCATTTCTGCCCGCAGGAATACACTCAGGAATGAGATGTCTGTCTGCAATAGTTTAAAAGAGAGACCACAATCAAAAGCTTTACTTCACTTTTGAATCCCTTTATTAATGTATAGAATTCAGCAGTAACACAAGAATGTTAAATATAAAGTGTAGGAAATCCACCTTTTTGTGTGTCGACCCAGATTTCTCACTTTGTATAGACTCGGATTCATGGCTTTTGGACTGTGAACACTGAGAGACAGTCATTCTGTGCTCTTACTTCTAAGCATGGTATGAAACTGGCAAACCCACTTGCATCATTTAACTTTTAGGTAAGGTCAGAGTAACTTGTTGCGAGATATGAACCCGTGGCATAAAAATTAAATATATGCGGGCAACAGATTATATTTATACCATCTACATGTATGACTGTAAAAAAAAACACTGCAGCTGGCATGAACGTAACCTAAAGCACTGCAACAAGGCACATCAAAAGAAACCATTTTGACGCCTGGATATACTTAATTTTAAACACAAACTAAGTCACCCCTAAGAATGCATTGTAGCCCACCCTTGAGACTTAATGTAAATGTGGAACATATCAAATATTAATAAATGAATTTCCCTACAGTAACTATCTACAAAGTCCTGTTTTAATTACATTGGTACTGTGGGGTTTCCTGTGAAAAAGGAGTACCTGTGATTAAAGGTCACTTTGTAACAATTCATGTAAGGAAAAGCCTATATAAATCATTTAAAGTTTGTTTTTAATATTCAGTGGTGAAGGCGGAATTTTTTCTAATGATGGTAGAAGGGCAACTTCTCGAGCCATTGATGGGGTGTGAAATACTTCTTTACCCAGAAGTAATGGAGCTGCCACTGGCAGCAACACTGGGTGGGGGAATCACTTCTAGGTTCTAGCAATTCATTTCTAGAACCATTGATAATATCCCTTAGCAGGCTACTCTGGGACAGTTCGCAAGCATCCGCGGCCCATGCAGGTAAGATAAGTGGGGAGGTGGAGCCGGGTTGGGGGAGGGGTGGGGGGACTTCGATGGACGATGACAAAGGAAAAGGAATTATTTATTTAATTTTCCCTCGTCATCGTCCGTCGAAATCCCCCCTCACCCCGCCCTATCGCTCTTATCTGCACGGGCCGCGTCTGTTAGCAAGAAATAAAACGTAAACCCGCTAATGCAGATCATAAAGCTGGTTTTCCATTCATCAGCCTCTCAGAACTCGGACAAGACCTTTACAAGATTCAAATAAAAAGTAGGATATGTTTTATTAAGATGTATGTTTTGTCTGCAGGTTTGTTAGAATTGCTAGTAAGGATCAGAATTCCAAGGGATACAGCAAACAGTCCAACCATCCGTCTATTTCATCCATTACAACCAAGATACTGAATTTAAATGTCTGAATTGGGAACCAGGTGAACATGGGTGAAAGGATAAGGGACAGAGACACTGATTCAGAATGATGGCAACAACAGCTTTGGATAGTCACAGAACCACCACTCAGTAGTCTTGGCACAACAAAATACAGGACACAACATTAGGAAATGGGATCTAATAAAGAGCTGAATGTACAACACATGAAGCAAGGGTGTTGACAGCTCACTTCTCCCTCCACTCAGGGATACTGCAACTAGCCAGGGTCTACCAGGGTGCAGGTCCAGAGGCGAAAGATGCAGAGGAGGGAACCGGGAAGATGATGCGGAGGGTGGACGCCAACAGCAGGACGTCCAAGCTCAGGTAAGGAGCTAGAAGGCCGAGGAGTTCTGTGAGGATTGAGGGCACAGGGTGAAAACAGGAATGGGAAAGGAGAAAAATAGGAAAGTGTAGGGATGCAACAGCACGTGACAAACTGGTTTGGAAAAGGAAAGCCAAAACAACTAGGGACTTTGCAATGTCTGTGAGAGTCTTAAATACGAGCACTGCCCAATATGGCCCGGATAGCCTACCTCTAGCCCAGAAGTGTCACTATGCTATCCTTAATGCTAACTTCCATGTTTGTGTCTTCCGAAGACCTCATTCCTAGCCTCTTCTGAACTAAGGACTTAAACCCTGAGGACCGGTCAGTGTGCACCATACTCCATGCTCTTGCTTCTTGCTATTCTCTAATACTCCTGACAAGGGTAATGGTTTTACACATCAGAAAGTTGCAGCAAATTCACTGAAATTGGAATACAAGGTGGCAGGTGAACTTGCAATGGTATAGGATAGGATGCAATTTATAAAGCGCACTTATACCCAAGGGTGTCAAAGCGCTAAGCAGACACAACATGAAAGCAGCGATGAAGGCGCATCTATTGCCACTTAAGATGTAAAGAGCCTGGTTTTCAGATGTTTTTTGAAAACTAGGTAAGAGTTTGCGTTGGAAATTAATGAGTGCTGGGAGTTCCAAAGCTTAGCGGCCGCTACCGAGAATGAGCGACCACCTTATCTAGTCCTGCGAAATCTGGGAGTCACAAGTTATCCAACGAGAATTTTGTTCGTCATTGTACATTTGAACTAATGTAATTGCTTACATGGACTTTAATACGGTTCAAGAGTACATTATTTGTCAGTAGGCAATCCAACTTTTCTATTACACTATATTCTTACACTTTTTAATTATTTATTACTCAAATTAAAATAAAATTGTGAACCAGTGAACTTTATAAACTGAGGCCTAAAATAAAGGGGACCAAAAAAAAAATATATATATATACTGCCTAAAAGTGCAATATTTGCGTGCACTGTTTAGTCCACGGGGTCCAAAATGTACAAACTTTTATTAGCAAATATTTTCCTGCCCCTCTAAACAAATACATTTATATGCACTGCAAGGGAAGGCTGAAAGAACCCTTTGTTTGTCTTCCATAATGTTCCTAGTGTAAAGCAGCAGAAAAGAAAGCGTATTCTACAAAGCACATTATTTAATGCATACCTTCTTTGCTTGTAGATTTATAAAGCACACAACGTATCCATGCACACAAGGCCATAATCTATAAAAAAAAAAAACTTCCTATGCTCTGTAGTGGAATGCATAGCCTTGATAGGCCAGCAGGATATCCCTTGTGCAGCCCTGCACAGTGTGAACACGAGCTCTGTAGAGGTGAGTGTGA
The DNA here is from genome assembly GCF_964261635.1 of Lissotriton helveticus. NCBI lineage: Eukaryota > Metazoa > Chordata > Amphibia > Caudata > Salamandridae > Lissotriton > Lissotriton helveticus. The sequence continues at coordinate 1,122,546,120 of NC_136071.1, forward strand.
GGGAACACAATTTGTTTACAAGTGTGATTGTGAGGGAGGAGCCACTACACAGAAGGTGTCTGGCACACCCAGTGCTTTAAATGGGCAGGTACTGTACGGTACTCGGTGCCTGCATGTCTATATTTCTATTTAAAGCACTGGGTACATTGTAGCTTTAGAAGCATGTGTGGCGCAGCGGCCAGAGCTGCTTACTCCAGAGGGCGCGGTTTACGGTTTGATCGCTGGCGGCAGCTCAGCACCATGTGACTCAGGGCAATAGCTCACTTAATCTCCCCGACGGCCCCTAGCACCTTGAAACCTTAAGGGGTGATATGTTTGCGCTTTACAAATAGGAATTATTATATATACTTTTACAAATGCTTATAAGAACGAATGTAAACACTACCAATATGGCGGCCCTAAAGCAGCACAGGAAAGGACCCAATCAAACAGGGAAAAAGGCCCCAAAACCTTTAGTTTAACATGTCAATATGAGGTACATACCAATAAGCAAGATTCCTGTGGGAGACTCCCAATTTTTAAAGCAAAAAATTGCTTTATTGTATCTGTCTCCCACCTGGATTTGCTTCTGCTTCAAACGAAGTCAAGGGGTAAATACATTACACCAATTTCTTTAAAAAGTCTCTCACGTTCCTGTTCTAAAATGTTGGCATGTATGATACTGCATTAGCCAGAATAAGTTAATTTAGAGTCTGCTGCTGTTCTTAGGCCTCACACTGCCCCTGCTTGTTGTACCCCATCTTGTTCCCCCCACATAAAGCACTATTGTTGATGAAAGTAACATTTTTTTTAAAAATAGGATAACTTTTAAATGTGTGCATTTCTATGAACGACTGTGTCCAGTCTCATGCATGTCAGCAGTAGGTCGCTGAAGATGGCGGGCAGCAGCGGCTCGTCCGCTATGGCGCAGGAGCATCCCTCCACCTGCCAGCAGCAGAAAAATGAAAAATAAAATTATAATAAACCCTTATTTATTATCGTTTTATTTTTCTCTTGGAACCATGGCTTGGGGGCGGGGCCAGGGTGGTGACAGGCTGGAGGGGGAGTTTGGGCACTGCCTTCACTGCGCATGTGGGTTTTGTCGGCCGTCTTAGGGTGGCCAAACCCACATGCGCAGTGAAGCGCTCTCCAACCCCAGCTGCATTGCCGGGTTGGAGGGAACAGGCACCGGCTCCCAGTCTGTGTGGGAGCGCCAATCATGGCGCTCAGGCCAATCCTGATGCTGCTTTCAGTAGCAAGAAAGCAGCGTCAGGATGGGCCGCAGTGCACTATGGGAGCCTGGGCCTGGCGATGTGAGGAGCAAGATGCAACAAGCAGGTAAGTGTTTTATTATTTTTTTTTATTGGTCTCCTCCCCATCCCTGTTCCTCACCTCCCCCTCCAGCCCCCGTCCCTGTTCCCCAACTCGCGCCCCCACCACTTTTTCAACTCGCTGGCCGCTACTCAGACCAGGAGTTCATTTTCTTCATCAGACTCTGAGCCAGGGCAACGGAAAGGCAGATCAGGGAGAAAGGGGGATGAAGAAAAGGATATGGAAAGAAAGACAAAGAGGGGATGTCGAGTAGAACAGAATCTGCAAGAGAGCGATCGAGAGGCAGGAGTGTAGAGCAGGGGCGGCTGGTGACATTTGAAAGTGGTGTGGCGTAAACTAATTTGCATATTGCACCGCAGCAAGCACAGCGAGCGAGCCCGAACCACCTTGCATCCATCCATACATCATTCATGCATCCACCCATCCATCCATCCACCCATCCTGCATCCATACATCATTCATTCATTCATTCATCCATCAATTCTGCATCCATCATTCATTCATGCATCCACCCATCCATCCATACTGCATCCATCCTGCATCCATCATTCATTCATGCATCCACCTATCCATCCATCCATCCTGCATCCATTCCTGCATCCATTCATCCATTCACCCATCCATTCATCCATCCATCCATCCTGCATCCATCATTCATTCATGCATCCATCCTGCATCCATCAATCATTCATGCATCCACCCATCCACCATCCATCCTGCATCCATTCATCCATCCTGCATCCATCATTCATTCATGCATCCATCCTGCATCCATCATTCATTCATGCATCCACCCATCCACCATCCATCCTGCATCCATTCATCCATTCACCCATCCATTCATCCATCCATCCATCCTGCATCCATCATTCATTCATGCATCCATCCATCCACCCATCCTGCATCCATCATTCATTCATGCATCCACCCATCCATCCACCCATCCATCATCCACCATTCATTCATGCATCCACCCATCCACCCATCCTGCATCCATCAATCCACCCATCCACCCATCCTGCATCCTTTCCTGCATCCATTCACCCATCCATCCATCCATCCTGCATCCATCATTCATTCATGCATCCACCCATCCATCCACCCATCAATCATCCACCATTCATTCATGCATCCACCCATCCACCCATCCTGCATCCATCATCCATCCATCCACCCATCCACCCATCCTGCATCCATTCACCCATCCATCCTGCATCATTCATTCATGCATCCGCCCATCCATCCACCCATCCATCATCCACCATTCATTCATGCATCCACCCATCCACCCATCCTGCATCCATCATCCATCCATCCACCCATCCATCCTGCATCCTTTCCTGCATCCATTCACCCATCCATTCATCCATCCATCCATCCTGCATCCATCATTCATTCATGCATCCACCCATCCATCCACCCATCCATCATCCACCATTCATTCATGCATCCACCCATCCTGCATCCATCATCCATCCATCCACCCATCTATCCATCCTTTCCTGCATCCATTCACCCATCCATTCATCCATCCATCCATCCTGCATCCATCATTCATTCATGCATCCACCCATCTGTATGCATGTAGTTACACGCATACAGATGGGTGACGTAAATGCTACTATTTCCTCAGAAACCCACATTCTTTTTCTGTTTTATTTTAAGTTCCGTGATTTATTGAAGCGTAAATCTTTGCTCAAACTGAGCCCTATTTGTCTTGGTAAATCGGGCAGACTCCTGCTTATAAAGTCCAATAAGAGTAACAAGGTGAATGAATAAAATGGCTTTGACAAGAGTGTGAACATCCTTCCGACTACAGCGTGACAGTGATAACCGGCCTCAATTCATACGTCTGATTTCCACCTGAACTTCTTTTCTTGCTTTGCTCTCTGAAGCAGTTCACTGCAGACCACATTTTTAATCCCATTGAATGCTACTTTTCACGATGAAACAATAAGACTTCGAGTTTAATTAAATATGTGCCAATTCTTCTGACACAAATCTATACATTCCCCTCCCATTTCACGATTATTTACAATAAGAGGCTCGAACCTGGTTTCCCAGCACCAAAGTCGGCCGCCAGGATTGGCTGGGGGGGCACCATGACTCCTCGCCCAGTCCCCCTGTGTAACCCCGGGGGCTGCGGCCCGCCCCCAGGTCCTCTCTCTAAGGGGAAATGCACAGGGAATCAATCTGCGCATGCGCGAACATGATTCTGCCCATAAATCAACTTGCGCAGATGCAGCAGGCCCATCTCCCCCCCCCCCCCCACACGGAAAAGTCGGGTGTCTCCCGGATTCCCAGGCGGCAGGTAGCGAGCAAGATTATTTCAGTATTTGTTGTATTTGAATTTTCGTGACGACGCGGTGGGTCCATGGGGCTTAGTGGGGCTACGCCCCTACGCCCCAATGGACGCACCGCGCCTGGTGTAGAGTGGTTGAAGAAACAGGCATGAGGTGGAATCAAGACCAGGCAGCCTTGGTATTCAGCGACTCTGGCCTTCAGCCGCCATGGCGGTGGGCTCATACGTAAATCTTTGTGGCCCTTCACTTTTCATTTCAAAATAAGCGATGTGAGGCAGGGTGGATGCTGGAGGGTCAAGGTGATCTCAGACACATCGATCCTGCTGGACGTGGTGCTGTTTCTGCCGGGGTGCCCTTCGGGTGCCTGCAGGGGGCAGCATCTTCAGAACCAGGCATTGAATGGGTCACATAGACATGCACTGCATTTTGATTGCTGGAATGTGTTTATCAGCTGCCTCGTTACATTTTAGGTTGGTGGGTCTTATACATAACACGTTTGTTTTATATGTACACTAAATGCATGCTGTTAAATGATTTGCATAAACTGTAACAATACTTCAAGGTGTTGAATGTACTAGGGGCGATGGCGTGGTTGTCAAATTTTAATAATGGATACTGGGTACTGGCATGTTCAGTGTCACACGGTTGCTGGTAAAGAGGTCTCAACAATCACTGGGCCTGCTTTTTGCACTGAGGTAACTGCTACGTCCTAAAAAAACACTTTCCTTAAAAGCAGAATTTAAAACCAGTTTCTTTACACAGGTTTAGATTCCACAGATTTCAGGTTGACGCAAAATACCTACCAGCTAACAGGTAAATTCATGAAAGAAAATTCGGCTCGCAAAGGGCCAGAATCTGCGAATCTGGCCCTTTGCGAGCGCAATTTTTGCATTTGGGATTCATCATCCCAAATGCAAAAATCGCTAATTGCGAAATCGCATATTTGCGAAGAATTGCATTTAAGGAATCTCTATATGAGATTCCTTAAATGCAATTCATGAAACATTTAAAAATTGCGAATTCGCAATTTTGGGCCGCTGTTTACCGCGAAGTCAAACCTCGTGGTAAATAGCGGAAACTTAGAAAAATGCACTTAAGTGCATTTTTCTAAGTTGTATGTTACACACACACATGTCCCAAGGACACGTGTGTGCGTAACACCAGCATCCAATGTCATTTCAGGGGTGCAACAGGGTGTCCTTTGGATACCCCTGCACCCTTGAAATCGCAAAATCTAAATGCGAATCGCTGATAGCGATTCGCACATTGATATGTCTTCCCATTCATTCCTATGGGCCTTTAGGCCCATAGGAATGAATGGGGAGTTAGTCCTTATTTGCGATTAGCAATTAGCTAATCGCAAATAAGGAAGCTGTAGGAATCGCAATAAATATTGCGATTCCTACATGAATCCCGTTTTGCGAGTCTGTAATAGCGATTCCTTATTATTCGCTATTACAGACTCGCAAAACATGCCGATGATGAATCTGGCTGTAAATTCTGCGTGACCTTCAATTACTTTTTCCATGCTTTATTTTGAATGCACCTCTGCTTACTTAGATGCTCTTCTACATCTAAAGGAGCCATCATTTTCAAGCCTGTCTGTCTTCAAGTTTTTTTTTAATCATTTGCTTCCCACATACCCCCTCTACTGATCACACCTCCAATGCACTACCCAGAAACTTTTGTTATCTAATTGTTTCCTTTAGCATGCAAGACTTACTCCAATGTCTAATGGACTGACCACTATGGGCTCCTGGGTAGCGACTTTAACGTCTCATCAGGAGTAGTAAGCGCTATATAAATGCAATTTAATTTCAATTCAATACACTGTATCTAAGCAGTACTGTAAAGAAGGGGGGCCGGGTAGATTTGGTAAAAGGTTTATTGCTCCATTACTCTGTGCATTGTTCTCCAGCTATAGTCCACCACAAAAACACGTGTTAAAATTGTTTCTGTGTTAAATCCATATCATTAAAAGATGTTTTTGTAGCGCCTGCTGCACCCCGGCCTTTCAGGGCGCTTCCACATACTGCGAGGCTCATTTTACTATTCTGCAGCAGCGTATTCGCACTTCCTCCGCAGAGGGGCAGGTCGAGGCCCCGCACATCGGATCATAAACAAAATAAAATATTCCCCTGCAGAAGCGAGGGCTGTGTCAGCGCCGAGCGGGCCGGCCGCGGCTTGCTGCCGTGACAAAGCACGAAAACAGCGCGCTGCGCGGGAAGCAGCTCTCCGGGGAGCCGGCGGGAAGACGATCTGCCATGGCAACCGACCAACCTTCTGGCGCTTTCTGAATGAACATTTACAGCAGATGAATTCAGAGCACGCAGCCCTCCCGAGAGACAGAACGGCCGGCCGCAAATCAAGCGCATTGAGTGACTGGAAGCCTGCGCCCTGTCTGCGCGCTATCTGCGAGGGGCGCATTGAGTGACTGGAAGCCTGTCTGCGCACTATCCGCCTGATTCATCAAGCTAAATTGCACTCGCAAAGGGCAACATTCTCAGAATCTTGCCTTTTGCGAGTGCAATTTTTGCATTTGGGATTCATCATTCCAAATGCAAAATTCGCTATTTCAGAATTCGCACATTTGCGAAGAATTGAATTTAAGGAATCTCTATTTGAGATTCCTTAAATGCAATTCATGAAGCATTTTAAAATTGCGAAAATGCAATTTTGGGCCGCTATTTACCGAGAGGTCAGACCTCTCGGTAAATAGCAAAAACGTAGAAAAATGCATTTAAATGCATTTTTCTAAGTTGCATGTTACACACACACATGTCCTTTGGACATGTGTGTGCGCAACACCAATGTAGATTACATTTCAGGGGTGCTACAGGGTGTCCTTTGGACACCCCTGCACCCTTGAAATCGCATCCTTATTTGCGATTAGCTAATTGCTAATCGCAAATAAGGAATAACTACCCATTCATTCCTATGGGCCTCTAGGCCTATAGGAATGAATGGGGAGTTATTCCTTATTAGCGATTAGCAATTAGCTAATCGCAAATAAGGAACATGTAGGAATCGCAATATTTATTGCAATTCCTACATGAATCCCGTTTTGCAAGTCCTTAATAGCGATTCGTTATGAATCGCTATTAGGGGCTCGCAAAACGGGAGAATGATGAATCAGGCTGTATATGCAAGGGTCCATTGTGAGACTGGAAGCCTGCGCCCTGTTTGGGCGCTATCTGCGAGGGCGCAGTGTGTGACTGAAGGCCTGAGCCCTGTCTGCGCGCTATCTGCGGGGCGCAGTGTGTGACTGAAGGCCTGAGCCCTGTCTGCGCGCTATCTGCGAGGGCGCAGTGGTGACTGAAGGCCTGCGCCCTGTCTGCGCGCTATCTGCGGGGCGCATTGTGTGACTGAAGGTCTGCGCGCTATCTGCGAGGGCGCAGTGGTGACTGAAGGCCTGCGCCCTGTCTGCGCGCTATCTGCGAGGGGCGCATTGAGTGACTGGAAGCCTGTCTGCGCACTATATGCGAGGGTCCATTGTGAGACTGGAAGCCTGCGCCCTGTTTGGGCGCTATCTGCGAGGGCGCAGTGTGTGACTGAAGGCCTGAGCCCTGTCTGCGCGCTATCTGCGGGGCGCAGTGTGTGACTGAAGGCCTGAGCCCTGTCTGCGCGCTATCTGCGAGGGCGCATTGTGTGACTGAAGGCCTGCGCCCAGCCTGCGCGCTATCTGCGAGGGGCGCATTGTGTGACTGAAGGCCTGCGCACTATCCGCGAGGGCACATTGTGTGACTGGAAGCCTGCGCCCTGTGTGCACGCTATCTGCAAGGCGCATTGTGTGACTTAAAGCCTGCGCCCTGTCTGCGCGCTATCTGCGAGGGCGCATTGTGTTACTGGAAGCCTGCGCCCTGTGTGCGCGCTATCTGTGAGAGGCGCATTGTGTGACTGGAAGCCTGCGCCCTGTCTGCGCGCTATCTGCAAGGCGCATTGTGTGACTTAAAGCCTGCGCCCTGTGTGCGCGCTATCTGCAAGGCGCATTGTGTGACTGGAAGCCTGCGCCCTGTCTGCGCGCTATCTGCAAGGGCGCATTGTGTGACTTACAGCCTGCGCCCTGTCTGCGCGCTATCTGCGAGGGGTGCATTGTGTGACTGAAGGCCTGAGCCCTGTCTGCGCGCTATCTGCAAGGCGCATTGTGTGACTTAAAGCCTGCGCCCTGTGTGCGCGCTAACTGCAAGGCGCATTGGGTGGCTGGAAGCCTGCGCCCTGTCTGCGCGCTATCTGCAAGGGCGCATTGTGTGACTTAAAGCCTGCGCCCTGTCTGCGCGCTATCTGCAAGGGCGCATTGTGTGACTTAAAGCCTGCGCCCTGTCTGCGCGCTATCTGCGAGGGGTGCATTGTGTGACTGAAGGCCTGAGCCCTGTCGGCGAGCTATATGTGAGGGCGTATTGTGTGACTGAAAGTGAAGCCCTGCGCCTTGTCTGCGCGTTATCTGCGATGGCGCAGGGCCCGCGCTGCGCGCTCCCGCTCGGCGGCTGAACAGGCACGAGCATAGCCGGGCTATATTTACCCGCAGCCGCCGGCGCATTTTGTTATCTTTTCGGTTCATGGCGGTTTTACGCGCTGACAATTTTAATAAATAAGCAATCATAATCTTGGGCTGTGCCTATCCATTTAAGAACGCTTATGTGAGCCGCTTCGAAAACATAATTTTCGTCTGATTATACATCCTGAATCCACAAAATGGCAAATCCGTTTCACATTTCATTTTCAGACTTTAACAACATGTCAATCTCAGCCAGCATTGAGCAGCACTGTCATCCCACCTGTCACTCAAGGTAATCACAATATCTTCCCGAGTAAATGCCTCGGATACTTCTCGGCGGATGCAGATAGAGTCCTCCTAAATTAAAGCAAGCGAGACACGAGGCAGGTACGAACCGCGAGGCACGCACCTCCGTTTGTCTCTTCTACCGAGCAGTAGGATAGCTCAGAGTGTTAGCTGCTCCAGGCACTACTTAACTTGTGCCGGGGCTTACAGATGTTGGACATGGCACACGTTTATTGGGGAACAGGTTTTTTTTCATCATTAGATTTTGACATAGAGCATGAGACAGAAAGGCAGATATGAGAGAAAGAGGGATGAAGATAGGTAAACAGTGAAAAAGAGAGAAAGCGGCAAAGACAAAAGATTCTGTGAGAGGGTGGTCATTCCTTTCCCTCCCTCACCGCCAAGTCCTGGAATTACCTCCGCCTCCACCTATGAACCTCCCCTTCTCTTGAAGATTTTAGGAAGAAGCACAAGACTATCAGCCTGATTCATCAAGCCGAAATCGGCTCGCAAAGGGCCAGATTCTGACAATCTGGCCTTTTGCGAGCGCTATTTTTGCATTTGGGATTCATCATCCCAAATGCAAAAATCGGTAATAGCGATTTCGCTATTTTGCGAGGAATTACATTTAAGGAATCTCTATTTGAGATTCCTTAAATGCAATTCATCATCCATTTAAAAATTGCGAATTCGCAATTTCGGCCCGCTATTTACCGCGAGGTCAAACCTCGTGGTAAATAGCGAAAACTTAGAGAAATGCTTTTAAAAGCATTTTTCTAAGTTGCATGTTGCACACACACATGTCCTTTGGACATGTGTGTGCGCAACACCTGTTTCAATTTGCATTTAAGGGGTGCTACAGGGTGTCCTTTGGACACCCTTGGCACCCTTTAAATCGCTATCTTATTTGCGATTAGCAAATTGCTAATCGCAAATAAGGAATACTCCCCATTCATTCCAATGGGCCTTTTGGCCCATAGGAATGAATGGGGAGTTATTCCTTATTTGCGATTAGCAATTTGCTAATCGCAAATAAGGAATGTGTAGGAATCGCATTTCTTTATGCAATTTCTACATGAATCCCGTTTTGCAAGTCCTTAATAGCGATTCGTTATGAATCGCTATTAGGGGCTCGCAAAACGGGAGAATGATGAATCAGGCTGTTAGGGCCATATGTATCAAGCTAATTAGCATTCGCAAAGGCCGAAATTCTGCGAATTTCGGCCTTTGCGAATGCTAATTAGCTAAATGGTATGTATGTAACATGTTTGATGCAAAATAAGGAATCGCAAAATTTGCTATTCCTTATTTTGCGATTGCACTTAAGGAATCGCAAATTTTGCGATTCCCTAAATGCAATGTATCAAACAAAAAATATTCAAAAAATGGCATTAAGGATTCGCAAATTACCACCAACTTCTAGTTGGTGGTAAGTTGCGAATTCTTTTAAAAAAGCTTTTTACAAAAAAAACAAAGGTGCCATATGACACTCATACATGCCCTTAGGGCATGTATGTGCGCCATATGCCCCCACAAGTCATTTTCAGGGGTGCAGCAGGGTGTTCTTGAGACACCCCGGCACCCTTGAAAAAATTCCTAATTTGCGATTAGCAAATTGCTAATCGCAAATTCCCCCTTCATTCCTATGGGCCTCCTGGCCCATAGAAATGAATGGGTAATTTGCGATTAGCAATTTGCTAATCGCAAATTAGGAACGGTAAGGAATCGCTATAAAAAAGCGATTTTGTACATACATACCGTTTTGCGAATTCTAAATAGCGATTCCTTAAAAATCGCTATTTAGAATTTGCAAAACGGAACTATGATACATATGGCCCATTGCTCTTCGACCAAGGCTCGCAGAACCCCAACGCCTGGAGACCCCCGGTGAGACAAGTCGCGCTCTACAAGACCGACTGATTGACTGATAAAGAGACAGGGTGTGTAGGGTGGTGGAGGAAAGAGGCAAGGGGTGCAATCAACACGAGGCAGGCCAGGTATACAGGAGCCCTGGGTGCCGGGCTCTTCGCCGCAGTTGTTATCAATAGTATTTTGTTTGTAAACGAAGCACTTCCTGTGACTGCATCAAATCTAGTCTGGTCTGACTTCTCCTGTTCACCTGGGGTCGATAAAACGAGAATCCTCAAGTGTGAAAGAGAACGCTGGCATTTTACCCCTCTCCGTGCCAGGAGGGAATGGGACGGGGACCTGGCGGAGCCGCTGACTGATGACCAATGGGAGAATAGCTGCACTCACACACACGCGGTTACAGGCAACAGTAGACTACGGCTCATACATTATAAATTTCTCCATCGGACATACCACACCCTTGCCAGATTACACAGATTCCATTTGCGCGAGACAGACTCTTGCGTGCTCTGCGGTGCGGGCTGACTTTTTTCACTTGGCTTGGTCCTGCCCCCGGGTCGCCGCTTACTGGGGACAGGTCTTCGCTGGCCTTACTGAAATGCTGGGAGTTCCCTTGTCCGCTCCAGGTGCTGCTGGGCCTTACACAGACAGTTGCCACTGTCCACAAGAAATTTCTTGCCCTTGGTCTTTTGTTGGCCAAGCGCTTGGTTGCATGTCGCTGAGGTCGTGGGAGGGCGCCTAAATTTAAGTGCTGGCTCAATTCCATGGCAACTTGGCTGGAGAGACTACATGATTACGCTGACCTACTGCCCTCACGTTCGCGGCCGAAAGACATTTAGGCGCCGCTTACGACATACCTTCTTGGTCAACAGTTGGATGAAGTGGGGGATGGGGGGGGGGAATGCCTGCCGACTGAGCACCATCGTTTCTATTATGCATGCTAAATGTTTTCTGGGATTGCGCCTCAGTCTGTGAGTGACCATTACCTGCACTGTAGCCCTTGTGGTTTGCCGGTCTGACCAATGATGCTGTACTGTTAGTCTCCTGCGGCCTGTGCCGCATTTCTGAAACACCCATCAACCCGTATTGCCGGCGTTGTAATTGGTGAGGCATGTGGTGCTTTTCCTTCCAGTCTTTATGCACGTGTTTAACTTCCTGTTATCTACTTCGGACTATGGACAATAAATATTCAGACATGCCAACCCTCCCGATTCAGGCGTGAGACTACCGATTTCAAGGCTAGTCTCCCGCCTCCCGATCCCTGAAAGCAAAAACCCGATTCCTCGGGGTTTCAGCTGACAAGGCTTGGTATTGTGTAAAGTACCAATTGTTCCAGCAATAGTCAGAGCGGCCATGCAGGGGCTCTAGAAGGGGTGAAAAACCAACAAAGCGTCATGAACAAGGGAATGGTCTTTTAAATACCTGTGAAGTATTGGGGAGGGGGGGCTGTATGTGTTCACAGGAAGCTGTTTCAGCCCCAGCTGTCAGGGTGGTGGTGGGGCGGGGGGGGGGGGGGTGAAGGGTGGAGCATGCACTGCCAGCAACCTGCCCGGCCAGTGCACAACACTTGCATCACCCTCTCTCTGCCTGCTATTGCGCTCCATGCTTCTAAAATGTAAGAAAAAAGAACGTACATTTGTGTTTCAAATGTCTGATCCTGCAGCAGCCACTTCCAAAGCCCATACATGACAGTAACCCGATTCAAGGCCCCATTCTCCCGATTTTTTTTTTTTTATCTCCCTCTTTGCTCTTCTGAAATGTTGGCATGTATGAATATTTGTACCAGAAGTTTTGGGGCGGGTGGGAGTTCGGGGATTTTCTCTTGTTTTAGCATTACATGCTGCTGTAATGGATACTTTCTGAGCGAGGACTTGCATGGATGTTTGTTATTCTTACTCTGTATTCTATGCCATTGCCATGCCTGCCTCTGTTGAACTGCTGTACCATACCATTGAGTTCAATAAAGGTTTTTGAAAAAAAAAAAAAAAAAAAAAAAAAAGAACGCTGCAATTTTAAGAATGCGGTGTTAAACGCTGTATAAATAACACAATGATTTAAATATAATAGCAACTAAAATGTACTTCTCTATATTATCATCACAAAAAGGCTCACTTGCCCTGAGCGTACAGAGATGGGCCCTGTGGCTGTGCTATAAACTGGACTTTAGTCAGAGGGATGGCCCAGTGAGGCGAAACAGGGACAACATAAAAACTACAAATATATTCACCAGGGTGTACACCCCATACAGGGCTGACTTTAGCGCTGGTGGCGCCCGGTGCAACAACCATTTTTGGCGCCCCCAGACCCTATGACCACCTGCTCGGATTCTCTCACTACCACCGAACAAAAGTGCCCCTCATTTCTCCAATCATAAATTATTACTAAACACAGCACCCATCCTGAGGTCAGCAGCCCCCTCCACAGGTCAGCGCCCAGTGCAACCGCACCAGTCGCACTGCCCTAAATTCAGCCCTGACCCCATATGTCATTCAGCTACCATTTGAATTAAGGTGCAGGTCTCCTTTGAATTAAAGTGCAGGGCTCCTCAAAGCACCCGATCCCAGCACGATTTGCCTGGTGCCCTTTTTATCTCCATTAAGGATTTATGTATTTTACAATTTCAAAGATTGCCGCTCTATCAAGAAGGCGCCTGCGTACTGTACATTACAACAATGTGGAATCAATCAGGATTTGTATAGCACAGCTAATCACCCGTATGGCCGCACAACGTCACGAGGAAACCCCTTCCATGAAACATCAGTCAACTTTAGTTAACAAGTACAATGACCTGAATTCAATAAGTTTCTGTCCAGGATGGAAGAGAAGAGAGGATGTTTGGAAAAATCTGTTTCTTCATTATCGACCAAGTATACAACATCAGAGTGACAGCAAAGCTGTCCAGGTGCACCAGCTTTGCTGGAAAATGTGGTCTCCCTAATCACTCTTTCCTGCTTCCCTGACAGTGGAGCAGCCAATGGGTGCTTGCGAGCGCCTCAAGGAGATGGTCCCCAAGCTCGCGATTATGGTAGACACTGCGGCAACACCATTGGAGAAGGTGGATCCCGCGCATCCACTGACGGACCATCTCCATCGGCACAGAGGCCTATCTTCAGGTTACCACAGGGATCATGTCGCTGACGGACCAGGATTCAAGACCTCAGAACAGAGCAAGGAACAGGGGAAGACGTGCCGGCAACATCTCTCCGTTGGGTCCGCAGGAGGTCATCGAATGCCACCTATCACAGCCATGGAGTGCTGTGCCCAACACACTATACGGATGATCGACCAACAGGAAGGGCTCTTTAAGGTGCCACACAGGCCGTAGCTTGGTCAATAAGATTGGGCGAGGGCTGAGTTTCAGATTTTCCAAACAATCATTCTGGAATATCATGTTTAAACACATACAAGAGAATCAGGGCATTAGTGAGCTTAAGGGGCAGAGGAAAGGGAGAGGAGTGCAGATTGTTAGGAGTACTTAAAACACAATATTTTTAAAATAGCCAACATTTTTAAGAATCTCTAAACAGAGAGGAGAGAGTGTATATGGTTTTGTCTGAGTGTGCATGTAACTATTCAAGGTGAAATCCAATAGACACATCACCATACCCGACTGAAAGCACCTGTACCCAGCTATTTAATGTAATGTAATGTAAAGTAAAAGCAGACGTGTATAGCGCTACTATCACTCCAAGGAGCATCTTGGCGCTAATACGGAACCAGAGATGGAAAGAAAAACAGGTTTACTGCTCATAACAAAGGGAGGTAGGGTATTCAGATCAGAGTTTTACACAGTACATCTGGTGCACTATAAACCCAAGTTTTAATTTTAAGGGCGTTCCTGAATACAGACTCAGAAGCAATCTCGTGGAGCTGAGGTGGAAGTTGATTCCATGCCTTTGAGCCTATAACCGCAAGTGATTTTCCTCCCTTTGACACCAATCTAAAAGTTGGAATGGTCAACAGATTTGCGTTGGATGATCTTAGGCTACGGGAGGGAACGAAGCGCTTAAAGCCAGTTTGAAGATATTGTGGGCCTCGTGAGTGAAAGGCCCTAAAGGTAATAATAAGGACCTTAAACAGAACACTTTGTGAACTGGCAACCAGTACAAGATGTCTAATGCAGCAGAGGCAGATGATTTCCTAGGCCACTTCAGTACCAGCCGAGCAGCCGCGTGCTGGACCATCTGAAGCTTGTGCATGGCTGATTTGTTGGTTCCTACATAAAGGCTGTTACAGTAGTCCAGTCTAGATGTAATGAGTGCAACAGCAACAGTTGGCCTGGCTGAGAAGGGGAGAAAGTCAAAGAATTTCTTTAGACTTTTTATAATATGGAAACAGGTGCCCGCAACTGCCAAGGATTGTTGTTTGAAGGATAGGGTGGTGTCACATTTTATTCCTATGTTTCTAGCTGCATTTACTGTATTAGGAGGGGGGTGTCGTTTTCTGGCCACCACAGTTTAGGCACGAAGGGGTTTTGTTTGCCAAATGGCAGGATCACTGTTTTTTCCGAGTTTCACCTCAGATGGTTGTTATTCATCCATTTGAAGGTTGCTGAAAGACATTTTCTGAGGTTTTCTTCTGCCTCAGTAGTGTCGTTATCCAGGACCAGGATAAACTGAGTATCGTCCGCATATGAGATGGTATTGATCTTAAAGGACGATATTAGCTTAATCAGGGGGGGCATATATACATTGAAGAGGGTCGGGCTCAGGCTCGATCCTTGAGGAACCCCTGATATGAGTACTTTTTCTTCTGGGTTATATTGTCCTAGCGTGATCACTTGGCACCGATCTTGCAAAAAGTTCTTAATCCACTCTAGGACATTCCCAGATACGCCAGATGATGCAAGACGGTCTAGAAGAATGGTATGTGAGACCGCGTTGGAAGCCGCGGACAGGTCTAGTAGCACCAGGGCAGCTTTCTATCCCTGAAAGAAGGGATGCTCGTAGGGTTTCTGCAGTATACAAAAGGACTAGTTCTGTCAAGTGTTGAGCTCTGAAACCCGACTGATTAGAGTGCCATACATTTGTTTCCTCTAGAAACGTGGTAAGTTGTCTATGAACAGATTTTTCAGTTAACTTACACAGGGTGGGTAAGAACGAGATGGGTCGAAAGTTGGAGAGGGTCGTGGGATCGGCCAGTTGCTTTTTCTGGAGAGGTTTTACAGCCGCAAGTTTCCATTCTGTTGGGATCTTGGCTGTGAGAATCGAAGAGTTTATAATATTGTTGATAATGGGGTTTACAACATCAATGAGGGTGTGTATAAGAGTGGGGGGGCAAGGGTCGAAAGGAGAACCTGATTTGGTGGATAAGATGGCCAGACGTGATTCCTCCAGCGTGATGGGCTGGAAGGTTTTCATACAGGCAGTATCTGTGTCTGCAGAGGTTCTCTTATTTATAGTGACTGGAGTAGGAGAGGGGAAGTCTTTTATAAGTGTCAAGACTTTTTCTTCAAAATAGTCTGCTATGTTATTGCAGAGGCTCTGAGAGGGAGGAATCTCTTGAAGTAGACTATTCAGATTTGTAAACAAGTTAACTATTTTGAAGATCTCTTTCTGTTTTGTTTTTAGTTCCGGCGCCATCTACGTTCTAATGCTTTAACTTGAATTTGCAGTTCTTTTAAGGCTAGTGAAAATCATTCAACAGAGAATACATTTATTAGGCGGGTGTAACACCCCAACCTCCCCCCTTGAAGCTAAACCCTTAGTGCCATGTTCCAGCCTGTACACAGCGCCCAGTCTGCCAAGGCAGTGCCCACCTCAGCCATCAAGCAGCTCTCCCCAACGCTAAACCAGTGATTACCCGGCACAGCCGCCCTTTACTATTCTAATCTCTGCCCGGCCCTGTGGGACTCTGGTGATGGCCCAGAAGTTAGACAGTCAGCTGGGATGGAAGTGGGTGGTACCGAACTGTGGTATACAGGCCAGAGAGCTGCCCAAGGATGATCCTTTGAACTCCATTCTTGAACAGAGCCATGCTTATGACGCTCGTCATAAGCCACGGTTGCGCTGTGCTCATGATGAGCTCATGACGAGCTGAGCTCATCAAGACCCGCCATCAAGATAATTCCCCTGCTGTGCTGAGTGTTCTAAAGAAACGGGCATGGTCATGCCGAGCCCACCTCATCATGAGCACAGCGCCACCGTGCTGCATGACGAGCCGAGCTCGTTATGAGCACCGGGGCGCTGTGCGTGCCCCCCTGTCCCCCAGCACAGCGGGGGACTTACCCCCGCGGCCAAGGAGGGGCTCCATGGGCAGGATTTGCAACACCAGGCCACTGGGTGCATTATGATGGCCTCCTAGAACAGAGGGAAGGAGCTTGTGCGATTCTGGTTCCATGTGGCAAATGAGTCTGGCCATCCCCAAGAACAGGAGAGTGGATGAGCATCTGTTGACATGCTAAGCCCCGGATCCAGCAGCCACTGCATAATGTAGTTGTGGAACCCTGTGTCCGTTATCACAAATTACAAGGGTATCCGACCAGCCACTGCCTGGTTATTGCAGTAAAAATTATAGGAGACCCTTTACATAAGCAAGGAGATGGCAACGCTGGATAGTCATTCCAGTGGCGCAGGCCTCTTATCACAGGTCTACTCCTATGAGAGGAAGGGTGGGGGACAGTCCCTCTAAGCAAGCCAACCCAGCTCAACATAGAATGGGTAACAGTCAGAGATACATGCTGTAGTCACGTCCCTGCTTCATCGTCGGTCCTCTGTTCACAAAGACTTAAGACAAAGACTCACAACATTTCTCTGTCTTTGTCTTGTGGTTGAAAATGTGTCCCAGAAACCATCCCTGCTCTACTAATTGTGGTACCTAGGCTGGACAGACGTAACTAACTGGTCTCAACATGCACCAGTGGTTTTAACCATGCACCTGGCTGGTTACCATAATAAGTAAAGTATGGATGGTTGCTGGGAAAACTAACCTCTGTAGCTGCAGGTAAACACAGCCTCTTTCCAGCCTGCTTCACAGCTTGGGGTAGGGCTGGGGGGAGGAGTGTTTCTCCTCCAGATTAATGTTAAGATTGAGAGAGTACACTCCTGGGTGACGCCATCAGGTGAATGCTGGCTCCAGAGGGGGGTTGCATGTTCCTGGTGTTGCATCTGGGCTCTCTAACTTCACTTGAGTATTGCATCTGGAGGGACCGCTATATGTGCCTTGCAACTTTAATGGAAGTCTTGTCCACTATTAACCAACACACTCGTTTTCATCGAACTATTCAGCACTGACGCGTATGTGCTCGTTGCGCTGCGGATCGATGGTGGCGCTGATGATCATCGAGGCGGATAAAGGTAGAAATAAACAGAATAAAATAAGGCTGGTGTGCAGTAGTCATTGGGCCCTCAGGGTCCAGAGAGGAACAAACCACTGTGAAGGGGAGGGTGACCTTTCCTTCCAGCAGAGGCTGAGATCTCCGGCTCTGGTGGCATCCCTCCTCCTCTGCCCTCCTCCCAGGGCCGCTGGCACTTTTTAGAACCAAACAAACACTGATGTTTAGAGAAGTTTCAATCTCTGCTACCTTGAGAACTTTAAAGCAAGGAGCTGCCAACCCCACTGGGCCCCAAGTAGGGGAAGCAATTATTAGCGCTGGAAAATAGGACTAAAGGCTTGTGTATAAACAACAGCTGATGATTCAGAAGCCAGTATATTTTATAACAGAATGCCACAAAATGCTACTAATATAGATCAATATAGATCAATGTCAAATAATGGGTTTTCTTTACCTGCATTGAAGGAGCCCTGTGGGGGCGGGGGTGGGGGTGGAGGTTGGGAGGGGAGAGGGATGGGGGACGACAGACAAAGCCAGTCTCCCCTCCTCCCGGGATGCTTCGTGATTTGCAGCAGGCGAGGACAGGGGTAATGAAATGAAAATGTATTTTATAAAGCACTCGATTACCCAAAGGCGTCTTGGCGCTAGTAAAACACAGAAGGAGATTTGGTAGGCCTGGTTATAGAACTATAAATTAAAAAGCCAGGTTTTGAGATTCTATCTACAAATGGGCAGGGATGGACAGGTCT
Source organism: Lissotriton helveticus (assembly GCF_964261635.1). Lineage (NCBI taxonomy): Eukaryota > Metazoa > Chordata > Amphibia > Caudata > Salamandridae > Lissotriton > Lissotriton helveticus. The sequence goes on from NC_136071.1 coordinate 1,122,564,405, forward strand.
TTAAGTGTAGGGGTAGGGTATTCCACTATTTGGTTGTACCATAAACAAAATGTATTCCCCCTAACAAGTTCTTTTAAACTTGGGCACTTTAAGATTGACTGCTGAAGAAGATTGAAATGGCCCTGTGGGAATGTATCTAACAAGTTTTTGTTTTTAAAGTAGTTAGGGCCTTGTGTGTGTGTGTACAGGAATCTATATAGCGCAAATCACCGAGCGGTTTCTAAGCGCTTGCTTAGAGAACCCGTCCTGGTATTCCCCTGTGAGATAACCCCGGCAGGGTATCCGCAAGGTGAAAGCCAGGCATCCCGCCGCGAGGGGCCGTGTGGAGATTAAGCAAGCTATTGCCCAGAGTCGCAGAGTGTGAACCCGTGAATCGAGTAGGCACCGGAGCGAGAATTGTCGAGTCCATGGACATTTTGGGACTCAAGACCCCGCTGAGCCGGGAATTGAACCCTGGCCCCGGGCTGACCTCTGCTTCCAGGTCTGCCTCCTCTAACCAGTGAGCCACACTTCTCGCCATATAAGGCTTTGAAGGCAATTTGGATTGCCTTAAAGACTATCCTCTTCTCAACTGGCAGCCCGTGAAGTCCCACTAAAGTCTTAGACCATCAATCAAGTAAGCTTTATTCGAAATCACATGGTGAGTCATAAAAGCTACAAAAATATAACAATATCAGGTTAAGTCGTAGACACTGAGTTTTGTCTGGGTATTCCGAGCAATAAACGTGCTGCCGAATTCTCCAAGGTCTGTAGCTTGCTGAGGAGCCGTTTCTGTAGGTTAACATAAAGACCATTGCAGTAATCTGTTTTGGACAAGGTAAGAGTAGTTACTGCTAGTTTTCTCAGCTCCAAAGTGATAAAAGGAAAGATCTTTCTCAGAATTTTTAGCATAAAAAAGGCAGTGGAAGTGATGGCATTTACCTGTTTGTCGAACGACAGATAGTTGACACGGCCAGGTCAGATTAGGGGCGGGATGGGCTCTAGGTAGGAGTTTATAAGTGGGGGAAGGTGAAGGGCCAACCTCTTTTGGATGACTCCCTCACTCTAGGCAGGGTAGGCTAGTTGAAAAGTGACGCCCACCGACTCGGCGACTGACGAGTCGGTGTGGGGGGCGGTTGGCCAGGTATGCCACAGTAGGACATGGTTTGTAAGCAGTGCGTTGCAGTAGTTTGGAGGGATGGTGAGTCAGATGCGGGCAGAGCCACTTCTCGGGGTGGGGGAGGATGGGAGCACAGGGGCTGGGAGATTGTGTGTGGGACTTTGCAACAAGACAAAGATGCTGCATTGGAGGGTGTCTCTTAGGGTAAGAGAGAGAGACTCGGGGAACATAAGGAAGACGGAAGGTCGAATGAAAAATGAGGCAGGTTGTTTTGATGCATTGAAGAAGTTGACGTTCATGTATTGTATTGTAGTGTATTGTAATTGCATTTATATAGCGCTTACTACCCCTGACGAGGCGTCAAAGCGCTTTTTCGGCGGGTAGCACGCTACTCCGGGACCCATAGAGGATTAGTGTTGAATTAGTATAGTGAAACATGCAAGTACATTTTAAGTGGTGGATAAGTTGGTCAGTTATTTGGATTTGGAATGATAGCAGAAGGATAGAGGAGGGAAAAAAAAGGTTTGTATTTATATAGCGCTTGTTACCCTTGATGGGATGTTGAAACATGCTATTCAGGAAGCCCATATGGTGAATTAATATAGTTGAAACGAAGTTGTCATATTACTGCAAAAACATGTCCTAATAAAGTGACCTTTTACGCTTCATTATGGATTGGCGTGTGGTTATTTCACAAGGTGTAGTTCTGTATCCCGCTCTCCTCCTAGGCAGCAGAACACTTTGAAGGAAACCAAAGAGCTGTGGCATTCGCGAGTATATCGGTCCCCAATGTACATATTTCCAAGACCTGCATTTGATGGAAGGAGAACTCCTGAATCGGCCTCTCCAAACCCATTAATAAATAAATAAATAAATAAATACATCCTAAATCTCATGATACAGCAAGCAGCCGACTTAGGGTTGGCATGACTATCCCGGCCTAGCGGCTCTTGAGTCTGGGAAATACCATCAATGCATCTTGCCGTGGGAGGCATACTAGTTGATATTAGACTGCAGCACAAAACAGGGCAAATTATGTATTAGTGCTAAATGTTCGCATGACTTCACAGTACAGATAATCACTTGACTGGATGTAATTGATCAAGTGATCATTACAAAAAAGTGCTGTCAATGCCCAGAGTGTACATTGTAAACTCAATAAGCTTAGAAAAGCACCCAGGCTCCTTCATTCTAAGCATCATGGTTACCCTATGGGGTGGTCAGCCGCACTTTTTAAATCCTAGCTGATTGACTGATGAAGAGCACACAGGTCTTTTATTTTATCCTGTTTCTATTACTGTTAAAACATGGACACCAGCCTACCCTGAAAGGAGCCCCAGAGTCCTCAGAGAATCTGAAACCAAGATCCACCTGAACTTGAGCAAAATTGTTACATAAATAGGAGGCATTGTGGACTTTATAAATACCCAATCGCTAACGAAGGGGATGGCCTATGTGTAGCCTTAGTGGAAATTAAATGAGAAAATCTACTACACTATTGAGGAACCAGCATCTTCTCAGACAGCTGCTATTGCTCCGTCACCCACACACAATCACAGACCACCACGGTTGCTGCGATAAGATGGAACATGCCAACACTTGTAACACCCAGATATTCCACCACTACCCATTCTAAGTTGTCTACTAGATCTGTTAGCATCTACTATTTATCTGAGATCAATGTTTGCTACTTCGAAGCAATTCAATTAGCTAATAATCGCATCCCAACTTCCATTGGGAATCCACCTCTCCCTTCTCAGTAGAATTTGGGGAATTGTTTCTTGTTTTTTATTGTGGTTAAAATTCGACATGATAAATATCACTACGCATACGAGCATTCTTCTATTTAAAGAATTCGAATGCTACCATTCAACAGTTTTAGGTAACTTCATCAGCTATCTCTCACCTTAAATTGTGTGTGTAAACAATGAACTTGGTTCAGCTCAAAATTTCACTCCCTCTGTAATCTATAAATGGTCAAGTTTTCTTGTGCACAAATTACAAATTACTCAGAATGCTTACGATATGAACATGAGCTACGATCTACGATCACAACAGTTTAACAGTCTGATATGCAATGCTCTGCGAATGCAATAAAAACAATAAAATATAAAAAAAATTAAACTTGAGAAAAACTGGCCACAACTCTCACACTTGGAAGTCACTCATTTATTTTTATTAAATTAAGCTCACATCCAAAGTCCGGAGAACACTTAAAAAATGTTACTAGGGCGTTGGAAAGGACAGCTTCGTAAGCTAGCCCCTCACTGCACCCTCTCCCATAGCTTTAGGTCTACTTGACTTTGCCTAATCAGGCCAGCCAGGCTCAGACAGCAAAAGCACAGATGCAAACCTACCAGGCTGAACGCGGTTGTGCAATTCCTTCCAAGGCTCCCCATTTTAAAGAAGAACCTAAAGATGGCCACTTCAAGGAAGGGGAAACAGCGTTTACAACGCTGTTGGTACAACGTGTTACCATTACAACGTGGTCCGTACAACGAATGCTTTGTTACCATGCATACCGTTACAACGCAAGTCATTACAACGACTTGCTGCAGGGAGCTTTAGGTATTGCATTTGCAATCCAACACCTTCCCTACTGTTGCACAGACTGGAGTTGGAATAGTAAATGATACTATTCCAAACTCCAGCGCCCCCTACAGCAAGTCGTTGTATTGACTTGCATTGTAATGGCACGAGTGGTAACAATGCAGTCGCTGTACTGACCACATTGAAAAGGCATGTATTGTAAACGCATGCGTTGCAACGTCATATATTCTCAAGGAAGTGTTTATCGGCTAACCAACCAGACGGGTATATGTACTCCCTCTAATCACACTCCTTAGCTACAGGACTGAGTCTCCATCAAAGACAGGGACACCCCTGGGCTTGATCCTGCTTGGCCTCCTGGCAATATGAGCATTGGTTGACCAGACTTTCAGCATGGCTAAGCTTCCTGAGAATCAAGCTCCATCTTTAAATGTCAGTCTGATATACCAGGGGTTGAGCTGAATAGAAGGAGACATGCAGCATTGAAGGAAACACATCATCAAATAAATACCTACGGCAGTTCAGAAGTTAAAGCGTAACAACTTATTTTCACATAAACAAATGGTGTCAGGCCCTGTTCTACTCGGCAGGGAGGTCCAACTAGGCCAAAGCAGTGGGGCTCAGGTCATTTATCATTACTGTCCTCGGTATGTCCTACCCTGGCTCGGCAAACTGGGCCAAGTACAGCCCTTCAGCCCTTGACTCTCAGTGGTAACGATGGCAAGCAGTCACAGGTTTCACAAGGAAGTGAGGTGGAACTACACAGGCTCAGCATTCAACATGACACCCAACAGCTCCACAATATCATTGTCCAGTCCCTTTCTCTTTTGAAAAAACTGTCAAGTTCTTTATTTTACAAAAAGGCTTAACACTACAATGTGTGCGAGTCCCATTTGCTTTAAGGTGGCCCCTGCTACGCTATCCGCTCCAACCCTTCTCCTGTCTCTCTGTGGCCTTGCAGTTCTGGTGGAGTAGTCTCTAAATCAGGTGTAGTGCCTGCTTCCTTCTCTTAGCACACAGTCCCCTCTTGGCACTAGATAGCTTGCATAGTCTCTCATCCGCTGTGATGGGCCTAGCGTGGGCAAGCCGGTTCACCGGTTACCCACAGGACCAAGCGAACAACTCGTGGCAGTCCTGCTCAGCTGGGGCGGCTGCAGGCTGAGTCTTCACCAGGAGTGGCAGCTTCTGGCCATGGCCCTCTTCCGTGTTCCACTGGCTCTCAGCGCAAACGGGTCTCGCAGGCTCCATGAGCCCCAATCCTCCAGTGAGTACACTGTCAGTCACGGCGGGTCCTCCCCGGCTGGAGGTGGTTCAGCAGTCTTCTTCAGACTTTGGGCTCAGGTGACAAGGGGATACGTCTCAGCACTGCTTGGGGCATAACAGCAGAAGTCAGATCGGGAGCTAGGGTGTTCAGCACCTCGGATGCTGGGCTCTAAGGCAACGGCCTTAATCTTCAGAGAAGCATAGTCCTTTTGGCCCCCTTGAGAGTCAGTGGCAGATTAGCTACTCGATGCGGGCACCAGGGGGTGGGGATGAGACACCATAGGTTTGAAGTCTTTACTTATGGGGTAGCCGGGGATGCACGATCAGTCGACGTACTATGGTCATGCGATCCAAAGTTGCAGGCATTCAATAACCAAAGGGCAATTGTCGATCCTGGCTTCCTTTGGCCCAATCGATGGCGCACATTTCCCAAAATATCTAGGCTGCGACACTGAGAATGACATAGGATGCCACTCAGGCACACTTCAGAAGTGACACAGTTTCTCTGAGGATCTCCAACACTGGTCCACAATGTCGATCACGCCAATCAAGCAGTCTATGAGTCTCTGGTGGACTGACCCTGGGTCAAATGATTATAGCCCCTTTCAATGGTCAGGTCCTACTGCAAGCTTGGCTTGCATCTTCCCTCTCAGGACTCCTTTGGTACCCTGGACAATTCAGGCAGTTCTTCCTCCAGATTGGACACCAGGTAATGTTCCCTCACCTCTGGGAAGCTGGCTACCTTGCAGGCACCTGCCCTTTGTGCATAGTAGTCCTCTGGGTACTCTATGGAGCATCCCCTCCTTGGTCAGACCAAACTTGGAATGGGAACACCTTGTAGGTCAGCAGCTCCCACTTTTATACAGAGTTCACTGACATGAGGATGTGGATTCTCGGACTGCCTTTGCAACCAGTTTTTGTTGCTTTCCATTTCATGTGTCCTTCTGAGGCTGCCCTTCAGCCTCAGCCTTTGTCTTGGTCTGCAGAGTCGTCTCCAGGTTGGAGGCCCACAGCAGCGACACAAAAAGGGTGTGAGCAGTCTGCACCTGACTAGCAATAGCCACACTTGGTGATCAGAAAGAGAGACAAAGGGCTGCTCCTCTTCTAAAGGGCCCTTCACACCCTGACAACAGAACCGGAGTCCCCCCCTCACTATTACCATCCACCAAACTGCATCTCAGAAAGACCAAACAGCAGCAGAAAGGACCTAATCTATATTTTAAGGGGAAGCCTGTCTCCTCTTTCCCCACTTGTGTGTCTTGGCTCCCTCCCCCCAGCCTAAGGTATATCAGTTATACACTTCCACTCTCTGGGAAAGTAACCTTGCATCCATCTTGTACACATCGACCCGCCACTGGGGCTTCTAGAATGGAACCCACAGGCTTGTGACATTCTGGTTCACTCAGGCAATCATTCAATGCATACCAAACTCCACTAGCATACGTGCACACATCCAGATGCACAGGATCGCGGAGCTAGTATTCCGGGTTCACTGTTAACAGCAGGACTTTAGGTGACTGGGCCAGCTTCCCTCTCCCCCCATTCACATGACACAGATAAAAAGGCCTTGTCATACTAGAATGACGACAAAACACAGTATGATGCCACAAGGACACTACACATCTGAATCCATGACAGGAACAGTAGACCTCTTATCACTGTAGAGGGTTCACTTGCTGTGTCCATCTAGGTCAGGAACAGGTCCAAGACCGCGGTAAACCCAAGGCATGTCTGGGCCTTCGCGCACACAATAGATCAACCTGAGGGTGGGGCCAAAAACTCTGAAAACCAAGATACCAAACACTGGAAGTCAAACCCCCAGGGCAGAGGTTATGACTGTACTTCATACAGTGGACATTCCCATCCCAACATACGGTCAATGTTTTAGGAGCAAATATTGTGACTCTAAATTTAGAATTGAATTGTTTTAAGTGGTAACCATTAATGGTTCAGCTAATACACAGTTAATTCCAATGACTATACAGGAGTGTAAAATGGCTCACTTATGTAGAGATACAAAACTTTGGCCCACAAGTTATGGTCCTAAAGCCACACTTGGCCTTGTGGAGAAAATCCCCAGGACTGGTGAGCCCACAGTGGTACGAGAGTACAAACTGCACCCCTTACACTGAATAATAATTGAAATAACCTAAGAATATTGAATATTTAACCTACGAATATTGACCCAGTTTTATGTTATAGTGATGATTAATTGTGGGTAAATCCTTTGCGGGAAGGAAAACCCGACAGCATTCGCCCGTTTCAGCTTTTTTACTGAAAGTCGAGAATTCAAATGATTTCTGTGCGTGGACTCCAGGCCAGCGGAATTTGCTGAGAATTCTGTGTGTTATGGAAACTCTGAAGTGCTCTATGTGTCACAGTGACACCCAAGAATGGAAAACTGATCCAGAATAGTGTGGCTGCAACAGACTCATTCTTATTACAACTGAGAAACACTGACATCCAGTGCCAGGACACTCTTCTGAGTAGCCGTACGCTTTATAAATCTCCATCATTCATTCATTCGTTCTGAAGCCAAAGACACTGGCTTGGTCTACCAGCACCCTCCGCGACTACTCCAAAGTTCATTAAAATGAAAGCAGTCCCATACAGGGTGGGTGGGATACAGGCAAACCTTTAGTGGGTCATGCCCCACCGTATATCAGGGATACATTCCCAGAAATTATAAGATATTGACAATGCTCTGGGGATTGGAAAGTTTGGCCTAGGCACCCTTATTGACAATATTGACCAGTTGAGTAAATCACGGTGCAGCCTTCTGGGCATGTCTGTATCTACGATTGACATCCTCAAGGCTTAATGGTCTGAGCAAGAAGAAACTTTTAGAAATGTATACTCACTCAGGTGGTATTTTTGGACCTGGAACGAGTATCCCTAGGCAACTGGGATAGGCGGTTGTCTCTATGAATATCCAACATCTCATAATTAAAAGCGCATGATTACTGTGTTGAATGCACATTGTAGTACAACACTACTAATCCAGCCGCTTGCATTACGCCTGCTGTCCCTACAGGAGAACCCCCCATACACCCTGGAGGGATCTCAAGACACTGGACTGCATGTGACTCTTGGCACAGATAAAAGTTAACTTTTTATAGATCACATTAAAGAAGAACCCTGATCACTCCTCCTGGTTTGTGTTAAATCCTCATGAACATTTTTCAATTTTTAGAGATTTTAGAAGAAGGTGCTTACAGAGCCTCCATTCAACTTCGCTATCACATCAAGGGGCACCCATTAGTCCCGACTAATGCCGGTTAAGAGGGAAGACACCCCGCATACCATCAAAGGAATGCGAGGCACAGCATGGAAGAGCACTCCGCTTTGGTTGTTTCCCGGATCCATTGCTCACATTAATGCCTAGCTTTCAATTCTTGAAGAATATATTCGCAATGCAACTATTACTCATTTTGACCGCTGTTAAAAAGACTCCCATTCCCCATAGTGACTAAAAATCTTAAGCACTGATCCCTGACACACACAAAGCCCAAGTAAACCTACGTGTTCAATGCGATATTGGGGCTTATGCGGATATGGGTAGAAATAAGCCGAATAAGGCTGGTGCCGCAGTAGTCATTGGGCCCTGGAGGTCCACAGAGGAATAAACAACTGTGACGACGAGAGTGACCTTTCCTTCCAGCAGAGGCTGAGACCGCGAGCACTGGTGCCATCGGTCGACCTATTACCGTCCTCCCGGGTCCGCTGGCAGTTCTCAGAAACAAACACTAATGTATCAATCTTTGCTGCGTGGAGAACTTAAAAGCGGGGGCTTCTAAGCACACACGGTCCTCAGTGGGGGGAGCCACATTAACACTGTAAAACATGCTTTGACAAAGCCAATAGGTCTCGCCTAAGCGAGATTTATTGGCATTGTCTTTGTGTTTTTCAGACATGTTTTACAGCACTGAAACGAACAGAAGTGACGCTTGGCCAATTACAAGGCAGCAAAGAAGAGTGACAACAAAGCCAACGATTGGTAAGCAATGGGCGGGCACTAAGGCCTTTACTAGACACCATACTCTCGCAAGCGCATGTGTTGTCGCAGGCTCGTCCTAAAAAGAGGACTAAAGGCGTGTCTATGAACAACCGGCGAGGATTCAGAAAACAGTATATTTTATAATGGGGTGTACGTAAAATGATGCACCATATAGATCAACAAGGCACTGTTTTCTTATAAGTCTTTGTATGGTGCTATTGTTCATACCACTCTCATTGAAAGCAGTGCATTTCGCAGTATACCTTAATGATATGTAGTTAGTGAGTATATTTGCTCTAACTAACATACTTTTAAAGCCTAGCATTTAAAGTAAGAAATACGTCTGAGCAGGCCTCTTCAAATCTCTACATCCTCCTTATCCTGGTCTTATAAATAGACTACTTAGTGTTGGCATGGCTATCCCTGGCTGTGCTTCCTTCTGATAAAATACCTTAATTGCATCTTCCAGGGGAAAGTAAGTGATTTAAGATTAGATTAAGGCAGTGCTAAGTGTTAACTGTGTCTTTGGTCTTGTTAAAACACATGCAAGGTCTCACAATGACCTCGCTGAATCTAATTGACCAGGACACAGTGGCAAGCAATCTATAATCCACTTTATGGGCAGCGACGAAGGCATTGAGGATGGTACTAACAGAGGCTCACTAGCTTTAAATCAATATGCACATTTATTAGGGCATTTTCTTAAACACTGCATGGGGTCTTGCAGTTATTGCAGAGCGCAAAATGAAATGAATAATATTACAAAATATACTCTATCGAAAGCTTATCAACTAGAGATATTTAATCCCCTCATCCCAAGTCTCAGCCATTTATTGTTAGAAAAACAAATCAGGATCTTACACCCAACATATGAATACATCTTGCAAACTGCCCAGATTTTACTTCGCCGTCCCCGTCCCTTGCATCTGGCGCAATTATCGTTTATGAATCGCATCAAAGATTTTCGCTTGTGTTCAAAAATGTTGAACGCCATTCTGTGCTCGTGTGAGTCTAGCATTATTGAAGCGCTTATCGAATGATAAGACGAGGAACAAATTCGAGGAAGTGCCTGAAGGATAACTGTGCCAAACGCATGGGAGCGCAAAGTAAAATCTAGACGTATTCACAGCATTGACTTTGGGTGCGGTGTGTCAGAGCACTATACTGTTGCATCCATACCAATACTAAGAAAACAATTAGAAGTGTATATGCATACTGAAAGGCATAATATAGATCTATAGGTGTGCGTGCATAAAAGCATACGTAATTGATTCGGACAACCAACAAGTGGAAATTCAATTTTTGATTGAGCTCACTTCAGAAATTCAGATTGCTCAGTGATGAAACATTCATCCTGCAATGTACATTAAATCAAGTAAATCTTGTCTAAACTAGGTGTTTTTCTGGTGTGTGCCTGATGGCAAAGTCCATATTGTGATCAACATTTTCAAACCTTTGTGTCATTTCACTAGGAATATGCGAAGAGCAGCATGGACAAGAAATTAGAAATAAAAATAGCATTTAAAATGGAATTCATGCAATAAATGTTACAAGGAGCGTCAAAGGCAGAAAAGATCCAAAGTTAAGTGCACAGTTTTCTCAACATCTACAGCACTTATGTAAGCACTGCATCGTCACCTCTGGTGCCTTGCACATCGGATAAGCGCTTCATAAATCACATTTAAACCCCTCAGTGGTTTAAGAAGTAATATTAAGTCTGTTATCAAAAACAGCACTACTCCGACCCAACACATCACCGTCTACAGCCAAGAGAGAAAAAGCAACCAGTGTCATGGGGTAGCTAAGATTTCTTTACAGAAAAAGAGGACAAAAATTCATAAGTTGAGAATGACATTGTGCACTGAATCTTTATGTATATTATATTGTGTTTTAGTGATATGTCTGCCTCTCTTTAATCTTGCAAGTGGTTTTCAGTTTGTAATCTAAAAAAATCCTTTCTAATAGACACAGAAGTAAAAAAAAGACTATCTTGACAACAACCTGTCGAATTTCAGTCACTAAAGGGTAACCCACAGACAGAGAACCACATGAATGAAGATCCAGCCAGAGAACTAGCTTACTCCTTCTATGATCATACACTGGAATTACCAACACCTGATCCTGCAACACTTGCTACCTCCAGTTGGTCAGGGCTCTGAGATGTAGTCAACACTACCTTTTACCCAAGCTAACCTTCAAACCAGTGATTCTTAACCTGCGGTCTGCAATGTTAACCCAGGAAATCCACAGATGTCTAGAAAAAGAGATATTATTATCAGATTAATGAAGTAAGGGTACATAAAAAAGCAAACTTGGAAACTGAAAAATGTAATACACTCTGTAAATGGGAAGGAATCTGAAATTGGGGGCTCAAAATTACATTGGTATTCTTATCTTGGCTTGTGGGAAAAATGCAAGTATACAATGGGAATCAAATATGCATGATCGGTGGCCTCAATTTAAGCACTGGTACATAGCAACCAAAAGAGCCAAAGAATACTAAATGATACGTTCAGCACATTGTCTCATCTATTAGCAATAAAACTGCAGTTTGAAAGTACCTACCTTCCCATTAAAATTTCAATTTTTGCATGTTTGTCTTTGTGATTTAAAGAAAGTATTTCAAAATTGAGGAATTTGTGTGATGTACACTACTTTCTGTATTTTGATGCATTGTTATGATATTCAAATCAAGGTACTTGCTTAGGTGGGGTCCCTGTCCTCAAGTACTGATTCCCTGACCATGGTAGAGAAAAGGCTCAGATCGGCTGATTTAAACTATTGCCTTCCATGCTGACTTCCTGCCTAAGATCATTTCTCAATATTTTGATCGGTAGAGTCCAAACACTGAGCACCTCACTTGATTTTTAACTTTATCTGCAATTTAGAACGATGGATATTGAAAATTCAATCTTGCAAATTTATATGTAAATAAAAAAATGTGGTCAGATCTCGCTTGTAGATGTATCTTGCTTGTCAATTTTATCGTGCTTGTCAATTTCCCCCCCTTGTTGCAGTGCTCAGCAATTCACTCTGTAGCCAGGTCAGGGCTTTGAAAGCGCCCCAGATAAAATCAAGGGGAATTAAATATCCAGTAATAGAAAGTCATAAAAGCAACCAGTAAAGGTATCCAGGGTAATCACAAACAATACAATGCTGTTCCGAGCAAGGACTTGACAAAGGGCGACTGTGAAGAGTTTGCATAACACACACTTAACAAATGAGGCATTCCCGTAACAGTGTGCTGCAGTGCTAATGTTACATGACCCTTATGTCAACACAACTGCACAACACGCTTCAGTTAATCTCAAAGTCCGAAAACCTGTCTCAAATATTTGTACGTTCAAAACGTTTCTCAATGTTGCTAAGTAGTGCATATCATTCCAGTTGGTACAAAGTGTGTGCCAAAACCTTTGAGCAGACAGAGAAAACAGCTTGCCCTACAGATCTGCAAACTAATCCTAAAATAGCGATCTTTCGATAGGCCTGAGAGCTTGGGAGCTGTACTTAAGTGTATAGTCCTAAGTAAGTAAAGGCTTTCTTAAGCGTGCAAATAATGGAGTTTCTTGGTGTGAGCGGAACATCAGAAAACAGCATAAAGTGGAACACAGAGTTTATTTAGAAGAGGAGACAAAAAGCCATGGCTTTAACAACTTCCTGAAGATAGTAAGACTAAGTTGAGATCTCAAGGATAGAGGTACAGAGTTCCAAACTTGTAAAAGAAATACCTGAATGGATCCAAAGATTTTCTCCAGAGCCTGCTGACCATTCCTACTCTGCCCCCTTCCACCACTGGCCTCCCCACTATGTATGGACAAGTATGTATGTTAGTATGTGCTGACTTTTCTTGCCAAACTTAAAGTAATCCACAACTCTCAACTCCATTTCTTCGATACATTTGAGTAGGCTTGAGAATGGGTGACTGAGAAGAAAGAGCTCGGTTGCTACCGTCCTACAAGTCATAAGGTCGCTGAACACCGACCCCCAGATGCCCCATGAGCCCCTGTTGGCTAAACCGAAGAGGAGAACGAGATCCAGGAGAGACAGAGGAAACGTGGATCCGTATTAAGAATGAGGTATATATTGCCTCAGAAGACAATCCTATATAGGATGAGATTTATCTTTAGTGCCCTAAATTTATTACAAAATGGTTTGTCTATTAGGCTGTTATGGGCTGACAGATATCTCTTGGGTGGAAGTGTGGGGCGGGGGCAGTTGGGGGCGGGAACATGTCCTATGTTAGTATTTGTTTAGACTCACTGTATAGGTTTGGAACTTTATGCATTCACTTGCACACATTAAAGGCCTGTTTGTCATCTATCAGATTGAATCACCATCCAAGATTATTGCCCTGGGTGTCCAAATCTAGGAATTGCTGTTCCTTTCAAAATCCACGACCCCCATGAATGACTTCCTTATAATGTCTTGGGAGGTCAATGTCCAGCTGGATTACGTAAAGAGTACAGCTGTCCTTCGGTATGCCAAGAGAATCATGCCACCAGCTCTATTATTGAAAGAAACTTACTCATTAGGCAGAAACTGCCCCTTCTTAAGTAGAGTCTGTTATGCTAAGGTTTTTCATGGGGGGGTTCACCATTCACCAGAGGCTCTTGAGGGGTGGCGATACGCCTGCACAGGAGATTTCCTTTGCAGGTAACAGCAACCCTTCAGATTCACAAGGTGTCTACATAGAAGTGGAAGGTCTCATAGAAAGAAAACAATACAATTTACTAAACATATATGCACCCAATTGCCCAATCCAGCCCTTGGCTCCCTTGCAGGCACAGTCACAAGCTTCAGATAAGGCACCACAATTCCAGGGGGTGATTTTAATCCTTCAATATGGACTCCCTGGGATCACACATGAGCAACCGCTTGGAAAGATCCAAGCATCTAGTTGTTTGGATGGAATCAATGGACCTCTGTGATACGTACAAGGTATGGCATCCACGGGATAGGGCCCTCTCCCGCCTAGACCTACTGCTTCTCCCAACTACTGATATTCTGAACACGATAGTGGTCAATATACTCCCGAGATGGCTCTCGGAGCCCTCGCCGATAACTGCTAGACACGAAACATCCACTATAAATAGGTGACCCGTTTGGCACCTAAACGCGGGGAACAACCATTACAACGCGGGTTTTACCACGCGTTGCTTTTACATCGCATGTATTACAACGCATGTGATGTTACAACGCGTGGTAAAACCACGCATACCATTACATCGCATATACCATGACATCGCATGCGCTTTTACAACGCATGCGATGTAATGTGTAATTGAGGCGGCGGCGGGGGCGGCATATAAAACACTCGAAATTGGGTAAAATAGTGTGAATAAGAAAGGCACTTTATTTCGGTTGTCAAAATGTGGCCCCGAAACAGAAAGGAGGCTCTAATTACAAGGGCAGCGGGACTTCCGCTTGCTAATTGGAAGATGCAATACCAGCTCTACGGCGCGCAAATACTATAACATCAATTTTAAAATATGTGGAATCATATCTCTACCAATTTCTGCAAGTTGGTTATCATTTTCAAGAGTTGCGATTTACCTGTAAAGCTGTGATAATGTTTGTTTGTGTTTTTTTAAAACGTTTTAGTGTGTGTTGTGGTGTTGTGTTTATTTAGTGTAGTGTATTAGGGAGGGTAGTGTAGTGTTTATGTAGTGTAGTGATTTAGGTTTTAGGGTAGTGTAGTGTTGTAGTGTATGTTTATTGTAGTGTATTAGGGTTTAGGGTAGTGTAGGGGTGGGAGTAGTGTGGGTAGCGTAGTAGTGTTTTAGGGTTTAGGCTAGTGTAGGGGTGGGAGTAGTGTGGGTAGCGTAGTAGTGTTTTAGGGTTTAGGGTAGTGTAAGGGTGGGAGTAGTGTGGGTAGCGTAGTAGTGTTTTAGGGTTTAGGGTAGTGTAAGGGTGGGAGTAGTGTGGGTAGAGTAGTAGTGTTTTAGGGTTTAGGGTAGTGTAAGGGTGGGAGTAGTGTGGGTAGCGTAGTAGTGTTTTAGGGTTTAGGGTAGTGTAGGAGTGGGAGTAGTGTGGGTAGCGTAGTAGTGTTTTAGGGTTTAGGGTAGTGTAGGAGTGGGAGTAGTGTGGATAGCGTAGTAGTGTTTTAGGGTTTAGGGTAGTGTAAGGGTGGGAGTAGTGTGGGTAGCGTAGTAGTGTTTTAGGGTTTAGGGTAGTGTAGGAGTGGGAGTAGTGTGGGTAGCGTAGTAGTGTTTTAGGGTTTAGGGTAGTGTAGGGGTGGGAGTAGTGTAGGTAGCGTAGTAGTGTTTTAGGGTTTAGGGTAGTGTAGGGGTGGGAGTAGTGTGGGTAGCGTAGTAGTGTTTTAGGGTTTAGGGTAGTATAGGGGTGGGAGTAGTGTGGGTAGTGTAGTAGTGTTTTAGGGTTTAGGGTAGTGTAGGGGTGGGAGTAGTGTGGGTAGCGTAGTAGTGTTTTAGGGTTTAGGGTAGTGTAGGGGTGGGAGTAGTGTGGGTAGCGTAGTAGTGTTTTAGGGTTTAGGGTAGTGTAAGGGTGGGAGTAGTGTGGGTAGCGTAGTAGTGTTTTAGGGTTTAGGGTAGTGTAGGAGTGGGAGTAGTGTGGGTAGCGTAGTAGTGTTTTAGGGTTTAGGGTAGTGTAGGGGCGGGAGTAGTGTGGGTAGCGTAGTAGTGTTTTAGGGTTTAGGGTAGTGTAAGGGTGGGAGTAGTGTGGGTAGCGTAGTAGTGTTTTAGGGTTTAGGGTAGTGTAAGGGTGGGAGTAGTGTGGGTAGCGTAGTAGTGTTTTAGGGTTTAGGGTAGTGTAGGAGTGGGAGTAGTGTGGGTAGCATAGTAGTGTTTTAGGGTTTAGGGTAGTGTAAGGGTGGGAGTAGTGTGGGTAGCGTAGTAGTGTTTTAGGGTTTAGGGTAGTGTAGGAGTGGGAGTAGTGTGGGTAGCGTAGTAGTGTTTTAGGGTTTAGGGTAGTGTAGGGGCGGGAGTAGTGTGGGTAGCGTAGTAGTGTTTTAGGGTTTAGGGTAGTGTAAGGGTGGGAGTAGTGTGGGTAGCGTAGTAGTGTTTTAGGGTTTAGGGTAGTGTAGGGGCGGGAGTAGTGTGGGTAGCGTAGTAGTGTTTTAGGGTTTAGGGTAGTGTAAGGGTGGGAGTAGTGTGGGTAGCGTAGTAGTGTTTTAGGGTTTAGGGTAGTGTAGGGGTGGGAGTAGTGTGGGTAGCGTAGTAGTGTTTTAGGGTTTAGGGTAGTGTAAGGGTGGGAGTAGTGTGGGTAGTGTGGGTAGTGTAGTACTGTAGTAGTGTTTTTGGGTTGGGGTAGTGTAAGGGTGGGAGTAGTTTGTTGTGTAGGTGTAGGGATAGAGATGTAACTTACCTTGCATACTTTTACCATAAGTATAGCTTTACCACGCATGCCTTTGCGTTGTAATGGCATGCGTGGTAAAAGCATACTTGTGGTAAAAGTATGCGATGTAATGGCATGCGATGTCATTGTCATCACGTTGTAATACCCGCGTTGTAATGGTATGCGTGGTATTAGAATGCGATGTAATGGCATGCGATGTCATTGTCATCACGTTGTAATACCCGCGTTGTAATGGTATGCGTGGTATTAGAATGCGATGTAATGACATACATCCCCTAAACGCATGGTGCCTCGTAGAAGGTCATTTTGTGGATCATTCGTCGGCAGAACTTCAATCCTACTTTGAAACGACTTTGGGATCAGTCACCTCTGACGGCACATGATGGGCAGCTAGTAAAGCCACTATCAGGTGGCTGGCGAAAACATATCTTAGACGTACCTTGAGAGACAAACGAAGTCAGATAATTAAAACTTGAGGCTTGAATCCTGAAGCTGGAGAAACAATGTTTGACAGAGGCTTCAGAAACACTCCGTCGGCAACTTGAGCCCTAGGGAGTCTTGCTGCGGCACAACGCACAAGAAGACGACTGCCAATACAGGAGAGCTTCAACTAGTTGGGTGCACCAACATGGGGATATGAGTGGAAAACTCCAGTGCTGGCTGGCTACAAGAGAGCTGGGCTCCAGAATAATCCCGGAGACCCTTTATCAATTGGGCGACAAAAACTACAAATCTGATGGAATAGTAGCAACATTTGCCAACTATCACCAAACATTATATATGCCCAATGTCCACACTCACTCGATAACAAGCTAAATCACTCCTCACAGCCTGGTTGTATTCGGTTTAACCTGTTTTGGTGATATAATATAAGGGCCAGAGGCCTAAACTGCGCATATCCTCTTCTTGAAAACAAAAAGAAGCCCACTAAAAAGTAGAACCCTTCAAAAGATCAGTTTTAGCCTCTGAGCCTTTGCAAAGCTGTTTAGTTATAGTAAACACCAATTAACTGACTACATTTTAAAAGCAGCTAATTCCGAGTGGTTTCTTTTTTTAATATATATTTTGGGATATTTGTAATATGCACCATATCAACAAAGCCTAAAGGCGCCTCAAGACAGGCACAGCCACAAACATAACAACGAAAAACCCTGCAGAAACAAGAACGAAGCACTATCAAGGCGATAACAGGAACCTCCACGTATCATAAACTGTATATAAATGTTTAATCGAATACCCAGGTTTCTATTGTTTTTCTGAACAGAAGGCGATACATGATGGCTCTCAGAGTTTGGGGAGAGATATCTGTGGTTCTGCTCCAGGGATCGCAAACCTTTGGTCGGTGAAAGACCAAAAGTTAATCAGCAGGAAATTAATGAGTTATTTATTAGCAGAGAGAAGGAAGAACATGCAGTGGGGATTTATGTGCCAAGACCACAAGTTTAAAGGTAATGGCATAGATTCATGAAGGTAAAATCTGCTCGCAAAGGGGCAGATTCTCAGAATCTGCCCCTTTGCGACCGGTATTTTTGCATTTGGGATGCATCATCCCAAATGCAAAAATCGCAAAATAAAAAATCACAAATTTGCGATTACTTGCAATTAAGGAATCTCAAATTGAGATTACTTAAATGCAATGCATTAAAGTTTAAAAATAGCGATTTCGCTAATAGGGCTCGCAAATTACCATGAAGTTGAACTTCATGGTAATTTGAAAAAACTTTGAAAAATGCACTAAAGTGCATTTTTCAAAGTTTCATGTTGCGCAGGGCATGTGTGTGCGCAACATATGTGTTCAGATCAATTTCAGGGGTGCAACAGGGTGTGTCCTTTGGACACCCCTGCACCCTTGAAATCGCATTCTCAATTTGCGATTCGCTAATTGCGATTCGCAAATTGAGAATGTCTTCCCATTCATTCCTATGGGCCTCTAGGCCCATAGGAATGAATGGGGAGGTATTCCTTAATTGCGACTCGCAATGTGCGAGTCGCAATTAAGGAATTTTAAGAAATCGCTATTTTTTAAGCTATTTCTTTTTGCATAGCATTTTGCTATTCCTTATTAGCGATTCCTTATTTTTCGCTAATAAGGAATCGCAAAATGGATGCTTGATGCATCTGGGGGAATGTTTCTTATAAGGGTGCTAGAATGAAGTCCCCTGGCGCTGTCCTGAAGTCAGACCCTAAAGCATCCTGCGGCATGGACTTGTAAAACCTGCAGAACAAAGCCACTAATGTTTTACAGCATTTTTGCACCACAATTGCTATTACTATAATCCTGTTCTCAATCCCACCAAGATTTCCAATATGGTTCCATGTCAACTGGTCACAAAGTATCCATATAACTATAAGAATAAAGCAATATAATGATAACCAGAAGCTTAGGGCTGGAGACAAAGGTTCCTAGTGACATTGATACCAATAGTAAACAAAACCATGCCCTAAAAAGACACGCCTAGAGAGCCATTCTAGGATGAGGGAGGGTAGAGGGGCTGTCAAGAGTTACTGCAGCCCACTCCATCCTCTGTCCTTTGGAAAGGATCACTTGAAAATTCTTATTCAGCCTGAGAAGTGTCAGTGGCCAAAAGAAAGAAGGGTCCCAGCTGGAAGGGGCAGCCATAGGATGCCAAATGCTGATTGGACCACATGATAAAGCTGGGCCCTTAGAAGGAAGATCTCAGATAGCCTACAAAAGGACAGGTGTTGGGGCACAGGCGGCTTCAGGCCACTGGTAATGGCAAACGAGGATGGATGCAGACAGGGGGAGCAAAGGAGCCCTGGTGCTGCCTATGGGCAAGGGAGGCCCAGTGCTGCTGCTGGTGGCAAAGGAGGAGGGCACAGAAGGCAGGATGCCAGGTTTGGGGTGGCAGAGAAGTCCAAGTATCTGCCATGAAGGGCACAGTAGGAAGAATGCACTATTAGGAGCAACAACAAACTGGATGATGAGGCGTGGGATGGCTGGCACAGAACACCAAATGCATGCGGGACATTAGGATGCGGGTGCAGGGAATGTACATCGAGGGAGGCCAGCAATAGTGGACGGCAAGCAGGAGAGGGCTGTGGAGAGGGTTTCGAGAAGCTGCCGAAGGAGACTGGGACATTTACAAACCTGCTGAGTCCCAGCCTCCAGCAGCTTTTCAGCTAGGTTATAGTGAGTTTTGATGGTGCTGAGGTAGGAGGTGGGAGGCAGCCAGGGCCGGACTGGGAACCGAAACCGGCCCTGGCAAAGTGCTCTGCCGGCCCCCCCTCCCCCCGGGGGGTTGGGGGGTGCAACCGCGCTCTTTGCTAGGGCCGGTTTTCGGCCGATTTTGTTACAGTGCCGTTTTTGCAGCTATGCTGCAAAAACCGACCCTGTAACAAAACCGGCCCTCTGGGGTCCAAAACCGGCCCCCACCCTCGCGGCCGACCGGGGGATTGCCCGGTGCCTGCAAAGGCCAGTCCGGGCCTGGAGGCAGCCTTCCTGCATCTGATGCCTCAATGAATGGACAGTCGGGGTGGTTTTAGATGCAGGAGGGGATTGAAATGCCTCTCGGCCTGCTGCTCATCCTTTCTTTATTCAGCCCTGCTAGAGTGCAGGGCTGAATAAAAGAAAGGTCTTTTCTTTTAAATGTTGTGGTTTATTTTTAGTTTACAAAATGGCAGATTTTGGATTATTTTTTACAAAATCAAAAATCTTGATGGGTCTGTTATTTATACCGATAATTAGAATTTTACATGAGACTGAGAACCAGTTCTAATGGACTTGTAGCTTCAAGGAATAATGTCGTGAAGAACCCGGTAAGGACAGACCGAGTACTAAAAAGAGAAAGCAAATGGCAAATGTTTCCTACAATGAATATCAGGTTGCAATTTAATGTATGCACATAGAACAAGTGGTCAATTAGATAAAACGTTATGGAAAATGACACGCACACAAGGGAGTCAAAGCATCAAAAATGTTGGTTCGGCGACATTCCTTACTGAAGGCCTTCATCAGGAGTCGAGACATGCCTTGATGAAGAGTGTCTCGAAGAAACATCACAGGTTAGTTACAAGGGCTCTTGGAGATGCAATAGTCAGACATGGACAGCTCAGAGTCCAATGCTTCCTTTAAATGGTAGGACAGTCAGTCTTCACAATATATAATTTTCAGCAAGAAGACCAAATTTACATCGCATGATTTTACATTGCATGTCACTACAACGCATTTTTAGAAATACCATTACAATGCATACCATTACATCGCATTTAAGGTAAGTGTTGGATAGTGTAGGGGTAATAATTACTATTCTAACTCTAGTGAGTGCAACAGTAGGGTAAGTGTTGGATAGTGTAGGGGTAATAATTACTATTCTAACGCCAGTGAGTGCAACAGTAGGGTAAGTATTGGATAGTGTAAGGGTACTATGCGTTTTAATGTCTTGCGATGTAACGCCTGCGTTGTAGTGACATGCGTTGTAATGACATGCGATGTAATGACATGCGATGTAAAGGATGTTGCAATGTAAAAACTGCGTTGTAATGGTAGTGCAATGTAAAAGTTGCGTTGTAAAAGTTGTTTCCCTCAACAGCTTTAGAAAAGTAAGAATGACATGTCAATGTGTGTGTACTGGCATGACCCGTGTGCTACGCAATAACCCTGTGCATAAGGCACAAAGCGTACAAAGGATATATTTTCACCGAGCAACTGTGCGAACAGCAAGTTCTATAGTTTGTAGCAGCTGTTTATGTTATGATTGATGGGATGGAGGGCAGCCTCATTATCGAAATCCAGGGAACAGCAGATGCTGTGGGCATAGTTGTTTGCTAGTCTTTTTAGCACGGAGAGATATTTTTTAGGAAAGGGTTTTCAGTACTCTTGGACAGAAGCTGACCAATGAGGCTCAAGGAGGTTCTTGTGAGCAGGAGTGTTAGATACTTGGAGCACATCTCGAGAAGAACTGTCTTAAAGTATGTGTGTTTTCATGTGGAGCTTCTCCATGATGCGGGCAATCTTCTCAAGATGATCAGACAAGAATTTAGCAGAGGTTACATGTTAGTATGGCAGTGTTGAGAGTGCACCAAGCTTGTATATGGGACATCAGGACAGAAGTGATAAAGACAGAGTTTCTTTTTTTCCGGCAATCACTTCTTGAAGTCTTGTCAGTAGGGTATCTGTACTGGTGGTACTGGTGCTTGTACTACAGATCACAGGTCTGTCCACGTCTCCTGACTTGCCTCTGCTCGACAATTTTCCACTGATTAGAGACAATCCCAGACTTAAGACTGGCACTGACAATCTGAGCCACACTGATAGACAAAACTGGTGTTAAAACATTCCGGGTGGAACAAGGGCAGATCTCTTCACGGCTCCGGTTTTGAGATCATTAACGTACCAATCTGACAATCATTCTTTCTTAGAATACATTAGAAGCCTGCAGAAAGATCATCTGCGTACAATCCAAACTTTGTTCACCAACTTCTGCAAGAAATGTGATCCTATCCAATTAATTTTGATAAATTGGCCTGTGGTCCCAATAAGATGTATAAAAATAAGAGACGTCTAGTTTGCTGTTTTGAGATGGAGACTAATAATGATTATCCTATTAGATAAACATCAAACGCAGATCAATTATCTGCCTTGTGTGCCACATAAAACCATAGGTCACACTTTTAATAACCGTGTTCTGTGCCAATGGTACTTTAAGAAAAAGGTGCCTTGTTTGAGCAGGCTGGATGAGTGGTGCCGTATATATTGTTTGATGGATCAGAAAGGAATTAGTTTAGGATGAACCCAGATTAGTCAGTACGAGTCCGCAAGCAAAAGCAATTCTGCGGGCAAGCAGCCATGGCCTAGTGGTAAACATGGTTGTCAATGTTCATTAAGAAGATGGGATAGTATGACGCACGGTTATTTAACTTCTTCCCTTCCTGTAATTATTATTCTCTTGGCCTTGGTTGATAAGGCAGATTGAAAAGAGATGCTTTACATAAATCCATCAGCAACTGAATAATATCTATGCATGTTATGCAGTTCTATTTCTTAAGAGCCATGATGGCATTTTACCTTCCTTTTTTGTTATGTAGACTAACATAAAAAAAAGCAATTAATAATGCAGAGGTTCCAATTGTGTCCAATTGTTGGCTTTCTTTCACTATACAGAGTTGTATCAACACATAGAACAAAACATCTAATGCATCATTAAAGCCCTCACTTGTTCCTGGATGATTGATTTTGGCATTGGTGTTTTTAGACACATGCTGTTTAATCTGCCAAAAGAAAAGGTTAGCCTTTTGCCCCTTTGTTCACTGTAGTTTGGCTTTTTAGAATTTGAGATTCTATGGCAATAGCGTATACCCTATCCTTTGGTGGTGGTTTCAACTTTAAGTGGGCAATTGAGTCTTCCCCTTGTGTTTAAATCCAAACAGAATATAGACAATAATTTTCCACATATCTTGCCTGTGCACCAAGAGATTCCTGGAACCAAATGACCTTGATGGTGGCCCATGTCATCTGCAGTGAGGAGGATCCCAAATATAAATAAAACAAGATGGATTTGTACACATTTAAATTAATGTCTGCATCTTGGATTGGTTTCCTATCAATCAAAAAAGCTGATTTATTCAATGGGACTCTGTGGGAGCTAAACGCTACAATGGAAAATGTGTGCATAAGAGCCTATCTTTGTACTGAGCGAGTGAAGCCTGAAATTATACACCTGTCTTCAGGAATATTGAGTGTTTTCACTAAAAGAAATTTGCCAGGCTGGTAGCTGGTGATCCCTCCATCCATCCACCCCAAAAGTCAACCCACTGATCCTCAGCCTACCACCTGGTCACTTCATTCCCAGTGCTGCAATTTAAGTTAGAATTTTCATGACAGTTAGTAAGGTTTCTTGAAAAATGTCCACCGTGGTGATCTACTGACTAAACTATAGTCTACCTGGAAATGGTATTTTCCCAAACAGCAAACACAGTATTATGTCTTTTTTTAATTGTCACATTGCTTTCCCAATCTTGGGTAAGAGTGCCGTGGGTACATTTACATCACCTACCATGGATGTGGATAGGTGGACAATTACAATCTTCTCCCTTTATACATAGCGGAACAAAATGACCAGTGGCATGAGGTCCTTGATACATTTATCATTATCACTATTCAACCTCTAACAGCTAGTCATCGTAAATTGAGAGAATCTGCTGGCTGCAATAGTACCTGACTTCACAGATAATTTGTTTGTGGTAACTCCCTTAAAATCGCCTTTTGGTTTGCATCCACAATTGCCTGCACTCAGTCATGAAGGCGCCTGTTTTCATTTTCTGGTGTGGGAAGCAGAATTTGGTAAAGTACCACCCGCCAGTGATTTAAAGGGTTGACGCTGTCAAAAGTAGTGAACTGAAAGTAGGGAGTACAAATCTCTGCAACCTCTACAAGACAGTCTCAATATTGCATCCTTCCGAGTGTACTGCACTGAGTACTACAATATGGGTAACAGTAACATGTGCTATTTATACATAGAAATATCAGAACTACAGTATGAAGTACTGAATAAAACACACATGGTTATTATTATTACTACATATTCACAGATGCCTGCTTTGTAACAATGTGAACATTTTCTGTGTTCAACATAGAGCTGTTTGGGGTAAAAGTTCTTAAAGACAAATGTGAATATATGACTCATTTAAATCCAGCTGTTCACAGAACTATCTGTTCGAGCACTTAGTCCCCTCTTCTGTATTTAATTTGCTATGTTACTGGCACCTGTATAGCAAATTTCGACCATTTGTATGGACCATTTTTTGAGTGTTGGCACCTATGATGGTTCTGGGATTCTCAGTCACTGGAGTCCAGTTGGCATGTAATGGCTGTGTTTGGAATAGTTTAGTAAATCTAAATCTAAATCCGGTATTTGTAAAGCACAAACTACTCACCCCTAAGGGTCACAATGGGCTGGGGGCCGTCGGGGAGATTAAGTGAGCTATTGCCCAGAGTCTCATAGTGCTGAGCTGAGCTGTCACCGGTGCGGGGATCGAACCGTGAGCCCTGCACTCCGGAGTCAGCCGCCCTGGCCGCTGCACCACATCTCTCCCTTAATGTATTGTATTGTGTAGGCATGGACAGGGTAGAACTAACTTTAGCATTGTTTAGTAACGAGCCATATTAAATAGGAACCGGATAAATCCTGTCATGGATCTGTGTCTCATCTAGTCTAGGACACCACTATCTGGGATCCTAGAAATGTGTATGTCCATTTCCCCCTCATATAAGAGTAGCCTTGATGGTGATAAAGTCTAATACTGATTCAGTCAACATGGTTTCTAGAGTAATCCATCCGTGGTGGCACTCTCTGGTCTTCATCGCTGTCCATGCTTCTAGTATTATTGTATAGAGCATATAAATTATATGCTGCCAAAGCAGGTCAATATAACATTATGCATTAACACAAGTGGCAGGTTTAGCACCTACGCAATTTCTCACTGCACTCGGCTACTTCTTCCCGACATCCTGGTCGCAAGAAATGGCACCGCTAACAGCTGACCTCAATCGGTGGAGTGGAACAAGCCCTTTCCTTAGTCATTAATTCTAATATGGAGCCAAATGATCTGTTATCAACCCACCTCTTAGACAATAAAGTCTCATTGCCATCATTTGTAAGGGACTCACAGGTGAGATATTTCATTCGAAAGTGGAAGCCGGCGAAAGGGATTAATTCTGGCGTACTGGAGCTCGAAGCCTCCATACTTCATCGTCCTCCATGTGTGCGGAAGCAGGATCAGGGCATTAGCACCGTCTCATGGCAGACAGATACCTATTATATAGCTAATATTTTCTGACAACCATATAATCTTCAGGGTTTTAGCATCCCATTTTCTTTTCTCTCCTCAAATCATTCGGAATAAAAAACTGCGACAGCTCCCTTGATCTTCAGGCAGCTTGCGTAGAGCAACCCGCTGTGATTTCATATCTCTCGCCATGCAGGCGTGAAACTTTCTTCTTGGCCCTGTTCACAGCCATGTTCTGTTTTAATTTGTATTTCCTATCAGCCTGGGCAGTTATTCGCAACCTCCAAGGCTCTGTTGGATTCTCTTTTTAATCAGCTGAAAGAAGCAAATCTCAGGGAAAGAAAGCTTCTCTTTCAGCTAGCTGCCAGCCACATGCTAATTGAAAGCAGTGCAGCTGCAACTGGACTGAACTCTGGGCCTTAAAAATAAATGTCCACTGGGTGCCTCATTTACAGTAAAGGGTTACCATAGTTGAAAAAAGGCATATGTGCACCCACCGTTGCCTTGTCCAAGAGGTGAGGAAATACACCTGCATTTAGAATTTACAGAAGTATGGGCCATATGTAGGAACACATTTTCCCATGGACACAGAATGGACACAGAATGGGTAAAACCCTTTGATACGTCTGGCCCTATCTGTGCTAAATAAAGAAGCAAAACATGCTAAAGTGGGTTTTGATGAGAGCCATTCATTACAATAACACCTCAACATGCCAGTAATGAGAGCACTCAAGATCTCATCTACAAGGCACATGTCTCCTCCTGGGATATGGGCCAATAGTTGTGTCCAATGGCACTTTATTGCATGAACATTCACCAGCCATGCAGTAGTGGCACAAAGCCGGTTACACATACATTTCATGTTCCAAGGGCCTTATATTGATATTAAATGCTGCCAAGCTATGGGATCCTGGCCCATACTGTTGTTGCTGTTTCTAGGTCTGACAGTGTCCCCTACAACTGCTAGTTTTAAGGACTATTTGCAGCTTTTGTAGATGTTGTTCAGTAACCTTCTGTCAGATTCGCCCCAATGGAATCAAATACTATTGTTTAAAAGTCCACAGATGCAGTGTTTTTCTTTGATAACTCGGATTCTGCTGGTCTTGAGAATTATGCCCAAACTCTCAGTGAAGACATGAGTAGAAAAAAGGGCAGAGCCACAAAGTAACTTCACCCTGGTTTCCAGTGAATGCATTCAGATGAAGATGAAAGAGTCAGTAGACACTATCAGGTAAGTGAACCCTGTGATGGCTTTCAGGAATTATTCCATGAGCAGTCCTGACAAACTTGATGTGCACAGTTGATGGTTGACTTTCCAGAATTTCGGAATGTTCTCTTGTGAATGTAACACACAAAACCTCTCTTCATTGAAGCGCGGGTGGAGAAAACCAAACCTTCCAACATAGAATTGAAATTGACATTTCTAAGCTGGTGGAAAATCCCAGTCAGCAAAGGGGGCAAATCACCAGGTGAAATACATACATGTCTTCCCTTCTGCAGAAAGCTCAAGTTACAAGTGCTATTTGAAAACTTGAGACACTGATCTATGAGCAACAGAGAGCACGATAGTAATTCTGAGCAGCTAAGCTAAACTGAAAGGGCTGTCTCACAGGGTTGTGGGATGTGTATTTTGAAGGTTAGCCGCGATGCAAAGAGAGCTGCCTCTGAATACCTGTCCCAATATCTGCCCACCTAGCATCTAAAAGTGTGTTATCTTATCAGCTCTAGTGGCCTTGGTGCACATGAAACTTTGTTATTGCTGTCTTGGAAGAAGTGCACGGCATTGAGATGTTTCGATTTACATATCTACAGTGATGACATGACATCGCTCGCAGTTCGGTGAGACAACAGCTAGGCTCCGCCTTATTGGTTAGGGGCATGTTACTCTCCCAATCAGCTTCTTTACCTCTGTAGCCTTATCTGGAGGAATTCACTCAAAGTGCCTACTTCATTTCTAAAGCCTCCACCAAAACGGCTACGAAACACTTGACCGACTCATCAGGTTTCTCAGAAGCGTGACACTTGGAGCAAAAACTTAATGCAGGCCCCTCTGGACACCTCTTCCCTTTTTGCGAGGTGTCAGAAGCACTAATGCCCAGTCCATCCCCACTTAAGACACCCTTTACCCTCATCGTCAATGCGGTGCTAGTGAATCTTTTTCCAGATCCGTCCTATAGCTTACTTTGTAGAGTTGACTCCCGAAGTCAAAACAGTGCAGCTGACGAACCAGCGTTACTCCAAAGAGATGACAAGAGAATTATGGGGGAGTAACGACTGACGTGGGCAGTGTCCACGTTCAGAGTTGTTCACTGTCCCTCGAGCAAGGCATGTAGGAAAAATTCTAAAGCCGCATTTATCAACAGCTCCAATGAGCTCATCTACCCCATCTCTTAGGACGATGACTTGTTAAATGCCTTAAAAAATAAAAATGATTCCTTTTGGGCTCTGTAGCAATAACAGTAAAATACCCTTATAACCATAATATGGTCTAGCTCAGTAGGATGCTGAAATGAAGTAACTTGCACCAGTTAAGCTGAGTCCAGGATACAATGACGCACCTAGGCCACCACACTTGCCTCTGCTCCAAACGTCACCCTTCACCTTCTCTCCTCACAGCTCCATGACAACCGAAACACCTATCGTCCACGTAGCCTATGATGCATACATTCCATTGTCAGCAGAAACCATCAAACAGATAACATCTAGTAGGTTACTGATAAATGTACATTTTACATCAATGAGAAGATACCACAGATGCAGACGAATTAAGTAATTTGTGGTGGCATAGGATGGTGACAGTGATCCCTGTAACACGAGAGGCAGCAATTGCATAGTAGGAATGCTGTAATAAATACAAATGAGAATCCTCATGTTGTAATTTGGCAGTGATTGGGTTAGCATTAGCAGAAGCCATCCTGTATTTAGAGGCTATCTGGTCTGTTTTGTCGAATCCTATTTGTATTTCTGGCAGCCATTTTGTTTGCCATGTGCTACCACGTGTATGCCATGTGATCTGTCCTACCTTGCTGTTGTCTGCTCTTGTAATCTGCCTAGAGACAGGTTATATTTAGCCTGTTCCACTTTCCACTTGCAGCTGCTGTTAGTCTGTAAATTTCAGGATGTGTTCACCAGAATTAGCAACTGTTAGCTCCTCCCACTTGTTGACTGTGCATTTTCTGTATGACCTTATATGTGCCTAAAACCTACTTCTTGTACTTGTACCGCCTTCTTTTGAGCCCCTGTGTGGGTATAAAAGGACCAAGCTCCTTCCATTCAGTGTGCTACTTCATACATTGCCGAAGGGTGTTGTGTGAATGTAGTTCCACCTCACGAGGTTAATAAACTTTGTATTTTCTATTCCAGTTTCTGTGCCAACTTCTATCCTATTGGTCTGAGGACTTGTGCAGAGAAGGGCGAACCCTTTGCACTGGTAGGCCTTGCTGAGGCTCACCACCACAAATTGAACCACTGTCCACTGCGACTCGGCCAGAGCATTTGTCAGGACCTCAAGCACAGACCCACTCTTCCCATATCAGACACACTACAACCACACATTCTCCAAACCACACATAAAGGTTGGCCTGCCACTGCCATGAAATGTTTTAGCGCCACAATTTCACACTAGTGGCCGGTAAACGCTTTACAAAGGCCAGATAACTTAACTTATGAAGAAGTCACAAACGGGTCTAGCACAAGACACAGTGTGTGTGGGGGGGGTCCCCTATAGTGGCTTAAGGGGCCCGCCCAGGGCTCGAGTCGGGGTACCACACGGGTGGATGGCGTCCCCCAACTTATTTTACCGGGAGCTCGATAACTGGAGCAAATGGTGCCACACATTCACTCTTTGGCCTCTCTGGGGCGAGATCGGAGCCCATTCAGAGCGCTGCTCATGCGCTGGCTTCTCTGATGCAATCGCATCTAAGGGGTGGGCGAGGGGAGGCACCGAGTCTGATGGTGCAAGCCGCCTTTCGTGGCGTCACTTCCTGTTGTGACGTCAGCGTCCCCTCACTTGTTTTTTTAGGACTTGTGCCCTGGACCCGCCATCATGCCACCTGCTTCTGCACACGTGCCATACCCTCTTCGAATTTCATACAGCATAGCAGCCCCAGCTTCCACCCACTGGCACGCGGCGGTTCAGGAATGTGCCCTCCTACCCCACAGAGTGCCTCCTGGGTGGAAGCCTCTCCGCTTCCTACACGTCTTGTTGTGCCCGCCAAGTGCTTAGAAGCCACCCACAACCGTTTCTGAACCAACAATGAATTATTTTAATTAAACGCTCTACAGATTTCTTTTTTTATTGCTCTGCCTAATGAATTTGTGATTTTATTGTGGCTCCAGGTTTGGGAAGTCGTATTATGAAGATGCACTAACAATAAATTATTCGTAATCGATTCTATAAAGTATATATTCCCCTGAGAAAGATGGGGTGGGGAGAGAGAGAAGAGGGAGAGAGAAGAGGGACAGAAAGAGGGAAAGAGAGAGAGGGAGGAAGAGAGAGATAGCAGGGGGGGAGGGGAGAGAGAAGAGGAAGAGAGAGGTGGTCAGAGAGAGGGAGAGAGGGGGGACAGAAAGAGGACGAGAGAGAGGGAGGAGAGACAGAAGGAGAGAGAGGGCGGAAGAGAGAGAGAGAGGGAGACAAAGAGTGAGAGAGGGAGATAGAGAGGGAGAGCGACGGAGAGAGGGGTAGAGTGTATTCTTATTTAAATAAAGGATTGTTTGATAATGTTCTTGCTGGAACGCTATTTGTGCTGCTGAAGGATGGAATGGCCCGATGCTGCCCGTCTCACACTGGGAGGGAGGTGTGAGGGGGGGGGGGGGGGGGGGCGGGTGCAGATAGATTTTTCCAGCTGGTTGAATTTGCGCTTTAATGGTCGTGTCATCTGTTCGGCTGCGAGGTGGGCAGTTCTGTGGAACAGCAACACTGAGTGGCAGGCGTCATAAATAAAGCGCCTCTTTTCTGGCAGGCTCTGGTGTCAATTAACACAGCGCTTTCAGACAGCGAGGCTTTTCATTTGTCAACTTCCATTGAAATTGAGTACATGCCGAGGCTGCAGCAGCGCCTCTAATGCACAGCATTTAGAGCCATCCAGTACAACCTGGTAAATTACCTTCCTGTGTTTAGCCTTTAATGCTCTCTTCTTTCAATAAAAAGGCATAGTTGAGTATGTGGACAAACCTCTATTACAAAACCACGTGTAGAAGACATTGCAGCTCTATTTTTGAGGTCTGCTCTAGCTTTGTGTCCTAGCTCACATCAACACCAAAAGAATGCACAGAGAGGGGCTTTGGGCCCCTAGGGTTTTAGTCAACAGGGCTGAAGCCCCCTGCAGAGCATGGGTGGATAAGAGAAGCATCCATGACCAGCATCAGAGGCCGATTTGCATTTCGAAAAGTGCTCCACTAGTGATTTTGCACCTAAATGTACCGAGACCACTGCAAAGAGATGTACAGCACTGTACGAAAAACCCAAATAATAGAACAAAAATAGACTATGGTTTTGCTCCTACATGTGATTTGGGCATCTAAAATGTTTCCACGCGCCTGCTGGTGTTGCATCAAGGGTGACTTTGTACCTCAGTGTGATTTTATACTTCAATGTGATTTTGCTCCAAATGTGATACCACTAAGTCACCAAAAGTGGCTTTGTCCGTAAAAGTGACCTGTGCTCTTAAAAGTTTTCCACACTGATGCTGATACTGTACAAATTGTGATTGTCCACCTCAATGTGCTTTCCACCAAATGTGATGGAATGAATACTCATGCATATCGTTTAAGGCGAAAGAGACATCTTACTATTTTCTACTATTTTCTGTCTGCAGTGACGTGATACTACAAACTAAGGGGCTCATTAGGATGGCAGGCGGACTTAGTCCGCCCGCCATCCTGTCGTGTGTAGGGATTGCCCGCCATAAGGGCGGGGGTCCCGTTGGGGGTATTAGGATGCGCCCGCCATAGTGGCGGGCGCATCCTGTATCCGCCGCAATGCTAAAGATACATGTTGTGCATTACAAAGCACAACGTGACCATATTAAACCTTTTCCGCCCCGGTCGCAAGACCGGGGCGGAAAAGCGTCGGACGGTCTTTCCGTCTGCCGCGGACCCCCCAGCCATATTAATATGGCGGGGCGTCATTCCCGGACAGATGGCGGGTGGATTGCCCCAGCCAGGCCGGCGGTGGCTACCGCCGGCCTGGCGGGGGCAATCCGCCGCCATCCTAATGGGCCCCTAAATGTGCATCAAAGGTAATGCTGCACCTAAATAGGTTTGTTCATTTAAAAGGGATTTTTGCTCTTAAGTGTGTTTTCCATCTAAATATGGTATCACACTCCTCTTAGAGTTGCACCAATAGTGACATTGTATCTAAATGTGATTTTGCACCTATCTGTGATTTTTGCAGCAAGTATTTCCACAGTTCTGCTGATGCTGCACCAAATGTGATTTTGTAGCTAAATGTTTTATCATCCTAAATGTAATTTGTGCTCCTAAATGAGTAGGTCTGCTCGTGTTGATTTGCACCTAAATAAAAAATTACTACAAAATGTAATCCCTCGGTGCCTCATACTTTGCACAAAGGACAATTTTGCACCCGAAAGTCATTTGTGCTCCTAAACACCTTCGAAAATCATGCTGATGTTGCACCAAGTGTGAGGTTGTTCCCCATTCTGCTGTCACTCAAAATTGATGTCATATTCGAAGCACCTGGCCACATCACCAGGAATATGAAGCACTAAAAAAATGATGCAAGCACACTATTCAGGAAAGTGGTAGGAAAGTATTATAGAAGAATCCATGACAGATGCAACACCAGTAAGAGGCCGATTGAGCATGCTTCCTTCCAAGGTATTTAAATGTCTACTTGTTATTTACAGGCTAGTGGCACAAATCAGCAAATTCGGAATCTGAACATGCTACATATAAAAATTGGATATTAAAATAAACAGTATGAATGCCACTGATATAAAACCCTTATAAGCACATCACCTTTTTTTTAGGCCCAGCCTACCGGACCACACAAGCTGTCGGATTACAAAAGACAGACCTACTGTGAGCCTACAGTGGGCTTCCCGCCAGTCCACTGCTTACCAATGGTTTACTTTATCATCACTAATGTTCTTGCTTTTAACTCGATGGGTTGCCTTCCTCTTCTTGAGTGTGTCCCTTGCCTGGAGCAGCCTCTTTGAATGACTGACTTGTATCCTTCCACTGCTCACAATCAAGGAACTACTTTTTTTAAATTTTTAATCAGCATTCCATGGGAGTGCATTCGTGTTCTAGCTCTCTCCATTGTGTGCCATTTCACCTCTTGAATACCCCCTCCCACCACCATGTTGTGTTACTTCCCAACTCTTCCATCTTATCAGTGAAAGCCCAGCAACAGGGACATTTTTACTGGATTATGGCCAAAGAGCAGAGTTTAAGAGCTGTTTTTGTTTTATCTCTGCATTTTACATATTGAATGGAAGCACAAGCTTTGACACCCAACAGCTTTTATGGCAATGTGGAAAGGGCCATCGGCCACACTCACTCAGCTGGCGTCTGAGCTAGAGGGTGTACTTAACATGACACTTCTAGAGACTCATAGACGTGCCCCTTGGGTGACTGTAGAGCAGCAAATGGCTGAATCCCGTGGAATGTAAATTAGCCATAGCCAAGCATTACTCTTTACATTCTGAAACGCTTTTAGTACTTTCCAATTCTATTCAGAGTGCAAATTATAACAACTGAAAACATTGAATTTAATGCACAGTTTTGAGATACCTAAGATATGCGTTAGCTTTTGCTCTAGTATTTAGATTTTTTCTTTTACTTTTTAAATATATTTCACAGACGAACATTGGCAAAAGGCAACAGCCTAGCACTTACATTATAAATGTGAGACTTATTGGCTTTTTCAATGCTTATTAGAACAGCTGTGAGCATTTTTGCATTCTTTGAGAAATCTAAAAGTAGGTGTATTACATTGGTCTTTGTGTTCTCAGTGTCTTACTGTCTTATTCTTTGTCATCTGTCTCTAGTGCTTAGAGGGCTTTGGAGAATTCTAGCACTATACTATAAAATATGGTAAATAAACAAATCCACAATCTAGAGTACTCGATGAGAAGGATCATTTACAGCGGGGAGGTGAGCCTTCCCACAGACCCAACACTTTCCAGATTACAGGTTCAATTAGGTGAAAGAGATTGCAGGGCATATTCCATGG
The DNA here is from genome assembly GCF_964261635.1 of Lissotriton helveticus. Classification (NCBI taxonomy): domain Eukaryota; kingdom Metazoa; phylum Chordata; class Amphibia; order Caudata; family Salamandridae; genus Lissotriton; species Lissotriton helveticus. The sequence continues at coordinate 1,122,597,573 of NC_136071.1, forward strand.
TGAAGGCAACTCACTTCTGCACATACACACCTTAGTCTATTATAACCATTGTGGCGCGATTGGATGAATCGCGCATCGCTGCTTCTACAGTTCTTGGTCTTTCTTTTGTTTACTATTAAAAGCCTTAATATAGGAAAAGGAAAGACAGAGCAGCATCCCTCACTTTACAAAGGGATCACCTGACTCATGCTCTCTTAACCCCTTGGGCGCGGCCGCGATTCTGCGCCTGTGTAGCACATTCCGATCGCGGGTGCGGTCATGACGGCCGGGAGCCGTCATCAGCACACGAGCACTGTGTGCCATGACGGCTCCCGGCCGTCATCAGCATGCAAGGGGTTAAATAACCATTAAACATTGAGACCCAACTGCCCCCTGGGAGGGTGGGAGCTCACGCATCCCTAGAAAGTATGGAAAGGGATAGTTTCCTAGTATAAACGGGGTCCAGCTTGCACCTATACACTTGTCATCATAGCGATGCTAGTAGTGAAGGCCATACAGTACTGACGCAATGTGCCAATGTCTAGTTACCAACACATCATCCATCGTAGTATACTGAACAGTACACGTGGAAAGAATACACATTGTGTGCAAACATAGGCTGCAGTTAAAAAGGGCCCCTTCACATCTACTATGTCTATAATGAAAAGACCTCATCATGTGTGTGAACTATTATTAACTGCACCGTTATATCTAATTGTTTTAGAAAATAATGTACGCCTGTGTGGTTGATAACAGAATTAAATATATTTATTTCATGGTTGACATTGTTTTTTGATCTATGAGACTGCAAACCCATTGTGGCACTGTGGAAACACTACGACAACACAACAATGTACATCAAGCACTGGCAGGTCTACCCATTAAAAAGCGAGTCTAGAGCTACTGGCTTTAACAATGCTTTTTTTTCATGAAAGTATAAAAAAGGGGAAAAAATCAAAAATCGCCTCCAGTGTATGAGTATGTATATGCACGCAAATATCATGATGCACCGGTGGTCATCTTTACATAAAGAATAATCATTTCAAGATGGCTGCAACTGGGTGACAATGAAGGAGCAGGCATGGGTGGCCATCTTGGAATGTTTTTTCTCAAAGAAAAAGCCTTCCAAAATGGCTGACCGTTTGTGTATATTGTGTGCATGCAAGGTGACACACTAACAGCCACTTTGGCATTTTAATTGACCATCCCATTATGACCGAAGCCCATTTTTGAATGTTAAATTAAAAAAACAGAAAGTATACATTTTGGCACTACAGAAAAAAAGAAGGGAGCAGCCTATAGCAGTAAGCAACTGCTGAGTTCTCCTAGAAAAATTCTTTAAAAATACTAAAATAAGGAGGAAGGGGAGGGGCAGAAACCAACAGACGGAAATGCAAGTGACTCGGCTGCCGGGCCTATGAACAAGCACTTGAAAAAAAAATATTTTAATATAAAAATGTAAAAACTAATGGGAGAGGTGATAAGGGGAGAGACAAAGGAACAATGGATTAAAAGTGAAGCAACCAGACTGGAAAGTGATGAATATGATGCACTCCAATGGACTGCTGGACACATTTTTTTAAAAAGGGGCCACCTATTGTCAGCCGTATTAGGATACACATCATCCAATCAGATATGATGTAAAGACTAAATGCTTCAAGAGTAGGACAAACACAAAATAAGGGGAAACTCATTGAACGAGAAGCGCAGAACTGAGAGGGCCAAGGAAGCTATCTAATCATGAATCCAAAGTTTTCTTTATAAATCTTGTATTGTAGATGATAGGTATTCAACAACAGAGAGCTAAAGCTGTTTGTAGGGAAGATGAAAAAAGAAAAAGCAATTCCTGAGATTATGACTGGTGGAAAGGCCAACCCTCCCAAATATTTCCCAACTCCCTAAACTCTTAGGCATTAGTGATACCTAGATCAATAGGCAAGTGTAGGCCTTCACTTCATAAGAAGGGCATTGCGACCCTTAATCATCCTGGAAAGATGGGCGTGTCTCCCACTCACACTTCTGTCTTTAGTTAACTGACCCTCTCAGTGTGTTTAAAGGGGGTGGCATTTACCTTGTGAAGACGAGCTATTTGTGCACATTTCTCATCCACTTCTGTTGGCAAGCTTATCCTAAGATACAAAGAAGTATTATTATTATTATTAAATCGGTTTTGTATAGCGCCAGGTTACCCTGGAGCATCCCTGCGCTTATATGCTATAATGCTTGCTACTTGTGTGTATGCAGCCTTTCTATACCATAAACCTAGCCTAAAAGGCAGCCGAGGACTGTACAGGGACAAAGGCAAGCATAAAGTCAACGAGTAATAAGAGAGGTAACTGGTTTGTGGGCTGGTACTGCATTGTATTTTAGTATTCTTTAAAGACACGCGTCTTCAACTCCTTCCTACACTGGAGCAGCGCTGGGGTAGCAACATTTTCAATAAAGAATTTGATTACCAATGAGTAAGTTGCATTTGAACCTGGGAATGGGTGAAAATCATATCAACATGGGCCCTAACTCCAAGAGTTGCCACCCGGGCTTGCTCATCTCTTATAGCTCTGTTCTTTACCCCAAATCTGGGTCACTTGCTTTGTACATGGACATTTTACAATGTCTGACTCGCATCTCTTAAATTGGCCACTCATGTCACACACCAGATCATGAGTAGCCGCCATTCTCACACCTGAGACTCCCACAGAAAACCCAGGCAACAATCTCACTTGTCTTATCAAGTCTCAATTGTGTTCACATACTATTCCAAAAAGTTGCAGTAGTCATGAGGAATCTCAAGGAATCAAGAACACAGCAGTGAGACAACTGCTGCATGAAGACTCAAAAGACCTCTATTCTCCCACTCCGAAAGCCCTTCGTAAAGAAGATCCCAGTGCTTAATTTGAGCCGGTGGTGCCTGGTGCTCGGCACCGGCACTTAATTGCCAACACAGGCACTTGTGGCACTGTCTGTCTAATTTAGAAATGAGCACAACATTTGTTTATTAACTCAATATTCATTAAAAATTACTATTACCTGCTGCCCAAGCCATTCTTAACCTCTTCAGTACTCCGGACGGCCCCCGGCCGTCCGACGTCACGGTGGGCGTGTGCGGAAGACGGCTGGGGGCAGTCAGTTTTCTGCGCGTGTGGAATTTTCATGCACAGCGGGAGAATTTGCGCCGCAGCGAAGCGGTTCAATGTTTGGGGGCCTGGAATCGTCTGAATTGCCTCACTTGTAGGAGTGTGATGGTTAGTAATTGTGTTGGCACTATCATTGGCAGCACTGGCAGAGGCAATGTGTGGTGCAAGCTGCAATGGCCTCGTGACGAGGGCCTTGGCACTGCATGACACCCAAGGCTTCCCATGCAGGTCACTTTATAAACATAGTTTCCCAACTTCACACAACAAACTGAGTAGCCTCTTACTCAGCTGCCCAGCTAAGTGCCTAAGGGCTATGCCAGGCATATGAAAAGCTGTTTTCAAAACAATGGTCAGAAAAGGACAAAGTGATAACAGCAGCCTGCAGAGATGTTTGTGTGCTCAGCATATTTCTAGCAGGTGCCCGTTGCACATGAGAGCGGTGGTGCCAGGTGGGGAGGGGGTAGGAGGGGTGGCTTTCGGCAGACGAAGATGAAGGAAAATTAATTATTTATTTAATTTTCCCTCGTGGTCATTAGTCGGATGCCCCCTCCCCCCAACATGGCCACAGCGCTCTTACCTGCAAGAGCCACTCCAGCATTTTTCAGAAGAAAATATTAACGGTAAGACAACATGAAGGTTCATGTACTTGCGGGACAGATCTGTGTTTTGTCTAGTCACAGTTTTAACTTACCATAAAGTAGCACGGAGGGTTTGTGTGCCTGCTGCAAAGCACAATATATAACAAGCCGATCAGAGCTTTGTATTTAATGTAGACAGGTCAATGTGGTACTGCTTTTGTCTCATAAATCCTTTTGTTATTTGCAGCTCTTAAGTTACAATCCTTCTAATATAGCACAGTGAGATATGAACTGTCACCAAAGAGCTGCATGCAAACTGCAGAAATGTAGAACCCTATCATTTTTCTCAATATTTTGGGATTCCAAGGTTGCTAAAAATGGTTGTTTTGGTTAGTAATGATTTATCACAAGTATCGACAACTTCTGGGTTAGCGTTTCTCCAATCCCAGCACTCTTAACATATAATGCCTACCAGTATGGTTGACATGTGACATCTGCATTTCGTAGCTGTCATTGCTTTATGTAACACTTCCGGTATGAGGATTTTTACACACTTGTATGATTCATTGTCCCTTTAAGATGTAAAGCGCTCCGCCACCCTACACTTGTATGAGTAGTGATATAAAAGAACAAGTATTTGCAATGCAAATGGCCTCGCATTTACGCGAGACTTATTGCATTGCAAATGGTAGGCACCACGGACAACGGGAGGGAGAGCGGGTGGGAAGGGGTGAGGGGGAGAAGGAACGGACAGCGGGAGGGAGGGCAGGCGGGAGGAAGAAGGCACAGACAACGGGAGGGCGGTGGGATGGAGAAGGCACAAAAGGGGAAGGGGGTAAAGAAGTCACCAAAGCATGTCGTGCATGAAAATAGTGCTCACATTCCAAATAACACGTACCGTGTAACAACCAAAGTAAAGGGTCCAGTCGCCATGGGAGGTGACAAATGAAGAGGAGGTTGTACTAAGGAGGGACTAACAAGCCTGTTGACGAATCAGAAGCCAGTATTTAGGACAGACAAGGACACAAGCCAATGGCAAATATGTGCGGAGAGTGGGCAGGGCTTCTATTACCTACCCCACTACAATAAGTCTCTCACAGAGCAGCGCATTCGCGTTGGCTCTAGGCTCGACCTAAAAAGTTAGGAAGAGGCCATGGACAGATGAGGAGGGCCGATGGAGGGTGATGGTGAGGGAATATGTGGAGCAGGAGGTAATGATGGGGGGCGACAGCAAAGATTGTCCCGCAGGGCGCCACCAACCTTAAAGCCGGCCCAGACGCGTGCACCGACCGCATAAAAACACAGCTCATCAGGCGTGACCGCTCGCACCAGTCTCCAACCTCAGCCTACACTGATTTTCAGAGCTGAATCGCTTTTATTGGGGAACGTGAAAGCAATTCGGAAAGTGTTTCAAATATATTCATGAAAAGATGATTGACGTCGGATAAGACTGCAGAGCTAATTAAGGCAACACAATTTAGTGTAAGCAGAAATACAAGGCCAGAACTAAGGTGTTTCTACCAGCTCCATCGGAGGATTTATAAAAAAAAGTAATAATAAAAAAAATCCAGTCCCCCCATCGCACAGCCAGTGCCAGCGAGATAACGAGGCACACGACTCCGTATGGGCGCATCTTCAGGAAATACAGTTTCCTGTCAAAATGCAATCAGCACAAACGAACACAGCAGGGATTCTGTCGGTTCCCGTACAACGACCCCCTCACCTCCATTTCAGACATGATTTCTCTGCTGGCAGAGAGTACCGCGCGCATCCGACACCTCAGGGCGCGCGCTGGAGCTGATGCACTTATCCCAAGAGAAACAGAGAGGAAATGTCACAAAACATTCACCAGAACCAGCGACAGATCCGCTCCTTCCAGAAATTGCTTTTAGAGCGCCCTGGAAAGTGAATCTCAGGTACAGTAATTCAGAAAAAAATAAAATACTTCGACACTGAGGAAATACAACAAAACGTGCAGTGACAGGACCTCACAGGGTGAAATCGTACCCGCCACCGGATAAAACATTAGGTTTAAGAGATGTGGCGTGCAGTCATGGGCCCTGGTGACAGAAGAGCTTGCCACAACGCCTCTGTTACTGGTATAAATGTGAAATACATCAGTGGCGACTTAGGTGCCATTTTGCCAGGGCGCCATGTTTTCATGGTGGACTTTCAATCCTAAACAGTGCTGTGGGCAGGGCTTTAAGTGGGTGTCTGAGCCCCTCTTGTTTTTTGGGGGTCCTCGAAAGGGGGCTCTAGGGGGCTCTATTTTCGGGTCTCAAAGGTCAAAGGTAGGATGACCAGACGTCCTGGTTTTAGTTTGGTGTTACTAGTGTGGGTAACATTTCTTGATAGTGAAATATTGCCAATTTCGTTTTTCACTATTGAAAGGCTATCTTGCCCATAGGATCACATGGGGAATGCTGTGTAACATGTTTACCTGCATATCTTCCCATAACGGCAAGATGGACATATGGAATCTGGTATCCCTGAGGTCAGAATATAATAACACATCCTTTAGTGAAGAAGGTTTTTAAATTCTGAGTTTGGAAATAGCACTTTTAGAAAGTGGCTATTTTCCTGTTCAACCTTTCTGTGTGCCTCTGCCTGGTTGTGTATTGACTGTCTGGTTTGTGAGTGACAGGGGCTGGGGGCGGCTTCAGGAGGCTGGCTGAGTCAGCACAAGGCTGAATAGACCCATCTGCATGTAGAGTGGTTGGAGGAGTAGCACCTCGGTCTCAATAGGGCTGTGCCTGCCTGCCACAATGCTGGCTCCACCTCCTGTGGTGCATCTGATGGCCTGCACACAATGCTAGTTATCTTGATTTAGACCACGCCCCTACTCGGACAGGCCACACCCCTTTAAAAAATGGCCACGCCCCTTTTAGAGCACCACCAGCTTTTTTCCCCACTTAAAGCCCTGGCATTGGCATTGGCATTGGCAGTGTGGGCAGCTGTCCAGGGCCGCACTCAGCCTATTATCATGGGACCCCGCACAATTGCAACACCGCACCCATCAACATGTACCCCTGCCGATCTAATTGAAAGACAGGTGTCTCTTTAAAATCGGGCCCAAGGGCGGGGGCCTCTCCACGGGCCTCTCAGGGATGGTGTGGAAAGGCCTAGGGGAGAGAGACACTTCCTCATGTCCAAGTTCTAAGGAAACACACTTTGCAGGTTTGTCCTGCAATTTGGCCTCCTGTCCAGCTGCCCATTCAGAGACTGTGGGACGTCGATTGTCAGCACTTTAGCGTCCCCACAGTTTTAACTCTCAGCCCCCAAGCAATTCTCACACCTTCAGCCTGATATGAGTTGTAAAAGAGGTGCCTGTAGGTGGCTGAGAGGAGGAGCTGCGGCCCAGGAAGAGTCTCCACAAAGAATCTTCCAGAGCCCAGAAGGTGTCACTTATGTAAATAAGAGGGGCCTCGCATTTTCCCTTTCGCCCAGGGTCCCGAAAATCCTAGAACCAGCCCTGAGTAAAGTTTGCATTCTGAAACCGTGGCGGCACTTGGTGGCCACAATATACTGACCGTCTGACCGACATGGTGTACATGGCGACTTACAGAGGAAAATGTACACAATGCAGGATCAGCTTCGCACTTGGGCCACATTTGCCTCTCTGTGGCGGAGAAGTAAACAAACAACCATATCCTCATTGGATATAAGCCTAAGATTGGAACACTTATGTTCTAAGTTGAGAATACGGGCCACCCTACACTGGTGTTGCTTTCTTGGTGGTTTGCGTTACAGAGGTGCAACAAGGCTATGTGTTCCTTCTAGGACTCTTTTCTGGTCTCCCCTACTCTTTCCCGTAAATCTCTTTCTCCACTCTCTGTGACACCACTCTTTAAGATTTACTGTCTAGATATTGTTCTATTGCCAGGCGGTGTGTGGTAGCCCCCGGTGTGACAATCAGGGCCTTGCCCATTGCGACAATCTTTTTGGCACCCCTCTACTCCCAATACACCTTTCTCCGTGAATTCCCTCACTACCACCCTCCAACAGTGCCTTTCATCTCTTCGTAGCCCTGCATTACATTTTATTTATAGCACTCTCCAATTTCTCTCACACTCAGTTATGTGAACTGCATGGTACATGTTCTTTGCAGCAGGCACATTAACCCTCTGCACAACTTTAGGATGGGTCAAAACTGCCACTAGACAAAACTCTGATCTCGCTCCAACGGGAACATTAATCACTAGAGTATCTTGACATTTTTTTTGTTGCCTGAAAACTGCTAGACAGACGAGGAACTCTGCAGGTCAGGACAGGTGCGGCGACACTGGTCGCACCACCCTAAAACCGGCCATGTTCCGTTGTATAATTTTGTTGCAACCTTTAGTGTAGAGACTTTTCATGGTCCAATATGTATTTTGAAACATCTGAATAACTCTAATACAAAATTTGTTTCATATAGAGTGAATACTGTGGCCTTGGTTGACTTTATATGGAACCACTGGACAACAGCACAAGGTCACAATGGTATGCACAATTAAAGCACAAACACCATTTATCCAGCTTACTTTACAGAACCATACCAAGCCCTGCCTCTCTTATACAAACTTCTGATCCACGGTCTAGGCCTTCGTCTTATCATACATCAATGGAGGTAATGGACTACACTGTGGCCTCCCTGAATCGTCCTTGACAACAATGTTATGTTATGTTAAATGATTCTTGTTGAGCGCACTAACACCCGGGGGTTTCTTGGCGCTGGCTGAAGGGACATGTAAGTGAGCGGAGAAAAGTTTATTCAGAAAGGGTGAACAAAAAAGTCTTGAGAAGTTTCCTGAACTGAAAAAGAGAATTGCTGGATTTGATGATCAGAGGAAGGGAGTTCCAAAATTTGGGGGCAAGAAAAGCAAAACGACGGCCGCCAAATTTATGAAGCTTAAATTTGGGGGTGACAACCAAGTGATGGCAGGCTGAACGAAGAGAACGAGCAGGTTGATACAAGGTAATCAGGGATTTCAGAAAAGCAGGGCAAGAGCAGTGAAGGGATTTGAATACCAAGCAGCCCATCTTAAAGGCTGCTCTCTCCTTCACTGGCAGCCAATGAAGCCTGCGGAGCAGAGGCCTCGCCGAATGCCACTTAGGGATCTTGAATATGAGGCGGGCTGCCTGGTTTTGTACAACCTGGAGGCGGTGTGAAAGAAATCGCGGAAGTGCATGATAGAGGGAATTAGAAAAATCAAGGCGCGATATGACAAGGGACATGACAACCTGACACAGGGCCGCATGTGGAAGTAGGTGCCTGATCTTCCGGATTTTTCGGAGTTGGAACATACACGAGGAAATCGTGGCACCCACTTGGGCCTTGAGTGACAGTTCGGCGTCGATCGTCACCCCCAGACTCCTAACGGCCTTGAGTGGTGTCGGGGGGGAGCCCAAGTCAGGAGGCCAAAACTGCGGACCCCAAAAAGCGGCACTGGAACCAGGAAGAAGTAGCTCAGTCTTTCCAGGATTGAGTTTTAATTGATTCAGATTCATCCATTGATGGATATGGGTCATAACGGCGTGGAAGTTGTTAGTCGCCTGAGGAGAATCGAGTGGAAAGACGAGCTGCAGATCGTCTGCATAATTGAAGACGCTGACGTCCCAGTTGTGAAGGGAAAAAATTAAAGGGCGCAGGTAAAGATTAAATATTAACGGGGAGAGTGAAGAACCCTGGGGAACACCACAAGTGATAGGGGATTTAGGTGCGGTGAAGGGACCAAGGCGCACGGCTTGTGATCTTCCCGTCAGGAATGACTCCACCCACTTGAGGGCTGTGCCCCGAATGCCGGCTTGTTCGACACGGTGGAGAAGGATGTTGTGATCCACCGTGTCGAACGCGGCGGACAAGTCCAAAAGAACCAGAGCCTGTGGTCTCTTGGCATCTGCGTTCTCTCTCAGGGTATTCATGACTGCCAAGATGACTGCTTCCGTGGAGTGGGCCGGCCTAAAGCCGGCCTGGTTGGACTCAAGGAAGCACGAGCTCTCGATGAAATTAGAGAGGCACCAGGTGACATGGGCTTCAAGGAGTTTTGACAGGTAAGGCAGCAAAGATATTGGGCGATAGTTGGAGGGTTCAGCCGCATCAGCCCCTGGCTTCTTCAGGAGAGGCAAGAGAATGGCCTCCTTGAAGGTTCCAGGGACTGTGCCAGAGATGAGGGAAGCATTCAGAAAGGGAAGTATACACTCCGGTAGTTTAAGACAAACCTCCCGCAATACCGCGGGAGGGCAATGGTCCTCCGGCGAGCCCGACTTTACACGATTGGCTAGCTTCGCCAGGGAAGGAGGATCCAGAATGGGAAATGAAGTGAAAGAAGATAGATTGCCCGGAAAAGTGTCCGAAGATGGTAACGGTTGAGGGGTAGGGGTGATAGAGTCTTTTATTTTAATGATTTTATCAAATTCAAAAGTGCTTTATTCGAGTATTACTCATAAAAGCAGACATACAAACACATAATAAAATGCAATTAAATTACAAAGATCGAATATGACATAAGCACATTGAAAATAAAAGAAAAATACAATACATTTCAAAATACTTCATACAATCACAGGTGCAAAGTTCATTTAGTAAAATCAGGTTTAAAAACAATCCAATATCACTATTAAAAAGTCTAAAATTCATAAAATTATTCATCCGAAAAGACACCTCGCGTGGGAACAGAACAGAGAATAGATAATCTAGCAGTCTCTGTTCGAGTAAGCAGAGAGTAGTTACCCTACTAGCAATCTCTGCCTAATTACCCACGCCCACCCCAAGTACTTTGCAGTCGCTATTATAATCCAGGTTAGGGAGGTAGATTTTACAATACGCAAGGCTACCATACTACTTTTAGTACCCAGATTTCTACACATAGGAGCCAACCAAACACGTCTGGGAACGGAATATACATGACAGGAGAACAAGAAATGACCTATCGTTTCCTTTCCTTCCCCACATACTGGGCAAGTAGCTGGACCTCCATCTCTCCACTTTGATGTTAAGTTGCGTAGAGGTAGAGAACCAGCCCTCATTTGGAAAAACAGTTTCCTATCCATGGGTTTCGTTATAAAATCCCAGTACATTTCATACGTAGGAAACAGCTTGGCTTCAAGGAAAGCAGTAGTCATAGACCCATTGTTAGTACTAAGCAAACTCCTGTTTTCAACCCGTTCCCAGAAAAGATTTTTTATAAATAGCTTAGATGGGAAAGATGACCCGGCTGGATCGGACCACAGTTCATTTAGTCCTAGTTCACATAATGCTAATTTTAATGATTTAAACCATCTAATTTTGTTAAATCGGTCCGCTTTGATAACATCAGCAAACCCTTCTGCATAATGTGACAACTCAGGGGTGGTCCAGATTCTACGCCAATATAATATCGGACGAAGTTTACACATTGCCGAGATTTCTTTCCTGCCAAGGTCATATCTAAGAGGCAAAAGGGGACTGCTCTGTGGGGTGCCTGTAAGTCTCCGAAGGAAGTTATTTTCCGATATCTGTAACTCCTGGAGATTTTCTTGCCCCCACAATTCAGCCCCGTACAATGCTGACCCTATTGCCTTAGCCTCATATATGATCAAGGGAGGTTTAATCGGTTTGGTCAATGATTTACTGTGCTCCTTAATGATGGTACCAGCCAATTGCTTATGTCTTAATACTGCAATGTTTAAATGTTGGTTCCATCTATTATCATTAGAAATAAGAATCCCCAGGTAAGTAAAAGAATTTACTACTTCAAGGTAACGCCCACTCATGGATATTTTAGATTTAAAATTTCTATAAGGGTTAAAAACCATGAGTTTTGTTTTAGCTGCGTTTACCTCCAAGCCATGGTCACTACAAAACTTGTCAAATATTACCAGTGCCTTTTGCAGGCCACTTGGGGATTTCGATAAAATTAAGGTGTCGTCGGCGAACATTAAAATAGGAATTTTTACACCTGCGAGAGAAGGAGCATCCACAACCTGAGATTGCATACGGGAAACAATGCCATTAATAAAAAGGGTAAACAATGTTGGTGCCATTGAACAACCCTGTCGAACCCCGCGCTCAACAGGAAAATCGACAGTGTCGTTTCCATAGCCACCCCATTGGATTTTAGCGTAAGTACCCTCATGGAGTCTTATGATCAAGGTCAGCAGGGTCATTGGGACCCCCAAAGCTGCCAGCACCTCCCACAATTTTGCCCTAGGCACCAGGTCGAATGCAGCCCGTAGGTCAACGAATGCTGCGTAAAGACTACCTCCACCCAGTACCACAGTCCTCCACTGGATCAATTGGAAACGGAAGACCTGGTCCACAGTGCTGGTTGCTCTACGAAACCCAGCCTGAAAAGGAGATAGGACATTCTTCTCCTCTGCCCAGTCAAGCAAATTGTTAATAATTACACGCCCTACAACCTTTTGAACAGTGTCAATTAAGCTGATAGGGCGGTAATTACAAGTTTGGGCACGATCTCCCTTTTTGTGTACCGGAATAATGACAGCACCCCGCCAGGATACCGGAATTTCAGCACCCCTGGCAATGTGATTTAGTAATAAGCAGATGTATTTGCTCCACCTATCGGTGTCATTTAAGAAAACATCCGCGGGGACTCCGTCAATGCCCGGTGCTCGGCCACTGTGAACGGATTTCAAGGCAAGCAGCACTTCACTCTGAGCAAAGGTGTCACCAACAGCGAAAAGATAAGTAGGACAGGAACTGTTACCGAATTGGACCCCGGAAGAGTACTGTTCACTAAAAAATTTGACCCATGCATCATGGGAGACATTGTTATTGGGAGCTTCTGGAGTCCTTTCGTGACCCCATTTGACAATGTGCCAAAATAGTCTAGAGTGTTTACGATCACTTGCACATTTCAACTTCTGCCAATGGGATTCGTCCCATTCTCTTTTTGCCCTAGCAATACAATTTTTATTGTGCTTCCTAGCAGATCGGATCTCACCCAGGTTGTTGCTCTTAATGGCAACTCCTAGGTTGGATCTTGCCGCCCTACAGTCATGATTATACCACTTTGGAGCTTTATATGGACAGACCCTCTTATTATGTACAGGTTTTATGAAGTAACTTTTAACTTCATTAAAGAGAGTCGTGTGTGCTTTAGTTATGTCTTCATATCCCTGTGAGGTCCCAGCTACGCTCTCCAGGGCCGCAATGGCCTTGTCTGTCGCAGCTCCTATTTTTTCGAGGACCTGCTGGTCTGTCCTAACACCTGACCACCTTAACCTGCGCATATCGTTAGTTGGAACGATCGTCGGGAGCAAAAGTTGGTCACAAGGGGTTGGTGCTATTACTTTAAACGACCACCAGTTATGAGAGACACATAAAGGGTCATGGTCGCTTTCTGGCCTTGCTGTTACCACCATGTCACTAACAGATGACCATATAGATATGCTGCAGATGACATAATCAATGCGACTTTTATTTCGCCCGTTGTTAAACGTCATGGCAGGGACGCGATCTGACTTGGTTCGACCATTCAAGGCTCGTAGCCCGTACTCCAGGCACATTGCATTTAAGCCTAGTATGTCAGCCGTCCAGCGAGTTATCGGAGGAGTGTCTAGTGTGGGGATATCCCATAGCTTATCTTCCTCTACCCGAGAGGGGAGTCACCAGTGATGAGAGGTTCAAAAGTGCGATTTAAATCGCCTGCAATTAGGATGTTTTTCCCTGCAGAGTGTATCTCTAAAAGATTAAAGAGACTCAAGAGAACCTCAGATTTACCTTTATTTCCACCTCTAGCGTAGATGTTATAAATATCTATAGAGATGGATAGATCGCTAGTGAGTCTGATGAGCTGGATATCTTTTTGGTCAAGCTCCACACATTTTACAACAGTTTTTAAAGACTGCCTGATCCATATAGTAAGACCCCCCATTGGACGCCCTTTAGGGCCCTTAGAAGAAGGAACATAAAAATGTATGTACCCCAAAGCAAAAACAGGGTCACACGCCCAAGTCTCTTGGAAGATGCAAAGATCGTACTTGTTAATAAATCCAAACCAGTCAGCACAATCCAACTTGGAACATAGTCCAGCCACATTCCAAGACAAAAGACTCCCCGTGTTAGTTATCGTGACAGAACTAGGGCTTGTAATAGTCTCATGCATCCTCTTTCCACCAATATTGTTACAATTAATATTTTCATTGGGTAGGCCTACTGGATCCTCAAAGGGGGACCCCTTAGTTCGATCTTTAGTTAAGTAGCTGGCCACACCAATAATACTTTCATCACAGACAATCAGTGGCATAGAGTTACAAATAGGTGGTTGTCAGTCACAAGCATTCAAGTTTTAAAATGCAGAGAAACGATTTTCCAACCCCAAGCCCCAGTCCACCGAGGCAACATCCTTCCTCCCCCTCTTGGTCACAATGTTCCATTTGGTTCTCAAAATACTTGAATTCGGACCACTTCCCTTCCTTGGGTAGAAGAAGTCCAGAGTTAGTGGAACTATTGAAGTTGATCTCCGCTGTGGTGGTAAAATGTTGGGCAAAATATTAGGCAAAACCCCAGGGTCAGAAAAGTGAAGGACAACACATTCCCCCTTGAATTTTTTGACCCTGTCCCCAATCCACTGAACCCTTCTCGCGTTTACGAGCTCTTCCGAGAGTTGCTGCTTTCCCCATGGAGAAATTACCATGTTGTTGGTCAGCCATGATAAAGATTTATTTATTAAAGAAGATGTTATTTCGTGTTCGCCTTGGGCCAAGGGAGGGACATTAGCAAGGACAAGAACCAATGGGGAAGCTTCAACTACAAGCTCAAACGTCCCTTTCTCAGTGATTGGGTCAACAACAGCGGGAACTGGAATCGGAACATTAGGAGCATCACCAGGGAAGTTAATCTTGGGTGCCATTGAAAGATTTGATACAGGGGTAGGGATAAATCCACTATTACTTACAGTGGCTGGTTTGCTCAGAGTAGACTCAATCCTAGAAAAAACAATTTCCGGGAGTTTGCCTACTTCGGCCAGGGTTTTTTCTAATAAACCTTCTAATCGGTTAACCTCAGAGGTTAACTTATCTATTTTACTGACCAGAGGTTTAACTACACCTTTGATTTTTGTTTCCATCAGTGACAATAGCTTGTTAAATTGAGCATTTGAAAGTGTAACATAAGCCTCACTAGTCAGATCAGCCTCCTCTTCCTCAGAAAATTTCCTCGGAAGGTTTGCTACTTTATTCTTGGCTGACCTTAAGCCCTCCCGTTTTGTCGTGACCTTTTGGTTTTCCCCGTTAATCCTTGGAACTAAAATAGGTGCTGCAGGGGAGATAGGGGACTCATTACTAGTGGATATCTCTATTAAAGCTTCATTAACACTAATGTCTTCAATACCAGCGACAATACCACTAGGCTGGATGATGATAGTATCAGGAAGAGAATCAAGCATTTCACCATTTGAACTACTATTTGTCTGAAACGCAAAAGGATCATCTGACTCAATATCAATGAGGGGAGATTGGGTAGGTGAATCTATTCCCAAGGAAGATCTCCTATCACTGTTGATTCTTTCTACAACATGTACAAGATAGTTGTCAATAGTGTTATTAGGAGTAGCTTGCTTTTTCGGAGGCATATTTCTCTAAGCACAACAGATACAATTGGAGTGAAGTGGTGTGGCTCACTGGTTAGAGGCGGCAGACCCGAGAGCAGAGGACGGCCCGGGACCAGGGTTCGATTCCCGGCGCGGCAGGTTTCTGGACCAGGGTCAGCGGACTCGATAATTCTCTCGCCTCGGTGCCCACTCTGATCAGCAATCACACTCGGCAACTCTGGGCATTAGCTTGCCTCATCTTCACTAACGGCCCCACCAGACCGCCGGGGATGCCTGGTCTCACCCTGGAGATACCCATTAAGGGACCATCTCTCAGGGAAGCCAGGAAGGGTTTCGCAGCGGTCGAAGCGCCTTGGGACCCTACGGGTAAGTAGTGCGCTATATAAATGCCTATACATACATACATACATACATACATACATGATGCACAAAATAATAATATCCAAAATGTACTAAAAACAGCAACAAAGTATATATCGCATCAAACAAGAGACCGGGCCCAACCCAACCTTGGCCAACCTCGGACGGCCTCAGACGGCCCGCCCTTTGTCCGGGCTTCGTCCGGGCGTCCCGCTCGCGTCCCGCGACGCGGAGGACGGCGGCAATTTCAAGCGCCTCCGGGCGCGGTGACCCCAGAGATGTTTTTCCGGGTCGCTGGGCAGTCTGGGCAATGTAGTTTCCCTCCGCTCGGCGGCCGCGAGGTGGACTCGAGCGGCGGCGGGAGGGAAACCAACGGAGTCCGAGGTGAAGTTCTGGCAGCTCAGCACCCCCAGGCAAGTTGAAGCAAGTTGTGGCAAGACACCCGCTCCACCGAGGACGGCGGCAATTTCAAGCGCCTCCGGGCGCGGTGACCCCAGAGATGTTTTTCCGGGTCGCTGGGCAGTCTGGGCAATGTAGTTTCCCTCCGCTCGGCGGCCGCGAGGTGGACTCGAGCGGCGGCGGGAGGGAAACCAACGGAGTCCGAGGTGAAGTTCTGGCAGCTCAGCACCCCCAGGCAAGTTGAAGCAAGTTGTGGCAAGACACCCGCTCCACCGAGGACGGCGGCAATTTCAAGCGCCTCCGGGCGCGGTGACCCCAGAGATGTTTTTCCGGGTCGCTGGGCAGTCTGGGCAATGTAGTTTCCCTCCGCTCGGCGGCCGCGAGGTGGACTCGAGCGGCGGCGGGAGGGAAACCAACGGAGTCCGAGGTGAAGTTCTGGCAGCTCAGCACCCCCAGGCAAGTTGAAGCAAGTTGTGGCAAGACTTTATCAATAAAAAAGAGGTTGAGAGCATCACAGGTCTCTTTGGACGGAGTTTGAGCTGGGAGAGTCCTGTCGTCCGTGGTCAGTTCGTTCATGATCCTGAACACCTCACGAACACCTGAACAATCAAAGATGTTGCTCTTGCAGGAGCTCAACTCATCACTAACCAACGACATTTTGAGAGCATCTCCCGACCTCAAAAGTACTGTATTGGCCAGAATCCACTTCAAAGACACTTGCATGATCTACAAGGAACTCAACTGGAATAAACCTTATCCCCTTGCCTTTAAGCTCAAGGTGCCCGGTGGTGCCTGCACTGCTCTCAGCTCATCCCTAGCAAGAATGAACATCCAAATGACTCGCGGAGAATGCACACATCAACAGGCTTTCTCGGTGTGTGGACTAGGACACTGCAAGGACACCTATTTGCATCTCAGATCTGCTTCATCATTGGTTCAATTCAAGAAATCGCTCAAAATCCACCTCTTTACAACCTTCGGACTATCCTAGCTTGTAGCCTTCCATCACCCACCTCTCTCCACAGTGACACTGATTCTTCTGTATTTGTACAGATTTTCTGCCCTTCCCTCTCAGCGTAAACATACTTGCTGGCCTCCCTCCTCTCACGTGTTGGCTATGAGGATTTGCAATCTCCTCAGGTTGGGATTCCGGTTTATCATCTCTACTTGAAGCCAGCGCCTACCAGGTTCATGCAAATGTCAAAACCATATTAATAGAAAGCCAATATCTAAGTAACAGGTTTTTTAACTGTTGATCCTTATGATATTTTGGGTAAGCAATAAAATGTTCCATTAGCTTTAGCGTACCGCTGTACGTTCTTACTGCAGCATGATCTCAGAGCTTACACCTACTGGACTCTCTACCTTTATCCTCTCCCCATTTATCCATGCTCTTCTTTTCTATTTGCTGAATACTCGTATTTCCTGGTCATCCGTCTTTTTTTGTTTTTTCTTTACCTTCCGTTCTCTCAGCTGGCTTTTTTTCCCCTTCTTGATTGCTTTCTCATCCACACCTCCACGTAATTTGTTAATCTCTCTTTAATCTTTCCTGATTCTCGCATACTCTCCTCTGTCAGGTGCTCTTCTGCTCTTGGTGTTCCCCTTTTACCTCACATACATGTTATTCTCTGTTCCCACCCTTTTCACAGGGTGAAGGATACAGCTGCACCTGCCCTATTATGACCTTGTAGTTTGTGTGTAAGGACCTCTTCTTTCAAGACAGAATAACTTAGTAGTTCTTCCCTAATGCATCACAAATTAGACACAGCTTGCTCTTTGACCAAGAAAGAGTGTTTTTAAATGGTGTTTGCCTTGAATATTTAGGGTCTTGTCTATAATGGAGCAGTTAATTTATGGAAGGAGCAACAACTCAAATAGCAATGGGACAGAGTTTATTGAGCCATAGTGATTGTTCCCCTTGTTGAAAAAAGAACCTAAAAAGCAAAGGCTTCCAAGTCCCACAGAGGAATACACTAGAATTGCACAGAGGTTGACTATTACTCTCGCAATAGAATGTTTTGTTATATACTAACGTAATTTTCAGAAACATTAATAATTCACATCAATATCGCTTTGCATAAACATGTAGAATAATTATGTTGTTAAAAAATAAATACAAATACATTTATATAGTACAATAACACTTGAAAACCAGAGTTTATCGAATGCATATTTTTACTTCCTTTATGCTCCATATATACCTTCTATGTACTTGGATCTATATATTTATTACTTTTCTCCTAAAAAAGCATATTCAATGCACTACCCTATTTCTCATCCTATACCTCTATCAATATCTTTAATCTATATATGCCTACCTCCTTTATGCATCTATATACTTTCCATGTACTTATGGATCTATATATTTATCACTTTCTTTCAATCTAGCATACCCAATGCACTATCCTATTTCTCAGCCTATACTTTTCTCAATATATCTTCTACCCCATCTTTCTGACTCATCTCAAACTTCTTCCTACTACTCTTTCCAATGCACAACCCTATTTCTCACCCTATGCCTCTATCACTATATCCTCTACATCCACTCTCTCATTTATCCCAAACCCCATACCACTACTATAATCCCCAAAATAACCCTTTCTAGACTCTCCCCTACTCTACCCCTCCTTGCATCATCCGACACCTCTTTTACTATACCGATCCCCTAAAACAAGCCTTTCTAAACTCTTCCCTCTAACTCTTCCCCTCCACATCCCCTTTTTACTCATCCCAAAGCATCTTCCTACTGCTATGACATCCACAAAAAAGTCTAAATCCTTCACTCTTCTATCCCCCCACTATCATTTTCAATCAAAATAACAGACTAACATGTTCACTTCTCAAATTTCATATTTACTATACTAATTCACCACTAATCCTTTATGGGTTCCAAACCTGTTTCCCTCTAACTATCCCCCTCCTACCCTTCTCTATCCAAATAACTGAAAAACATATCCACACTCAAATTACTTTCATATTTTACTATACTAATTTTCAACACTAATCCTTTATGGGTTTCGGAGTAGCATGCTACTCACCAATAAAGTGCTTCAACACCCCATTAGGGGTAACAAGCGCTATATAAATGCAAACCTTTTTTCCCTCTTCTATCCCTCCTCTATCCATCTCACTCCAAATAATTTACTAACCTATCCACCACTTAAATCACTTTCATATTTCACTATACTAATTCACCACTAATCCTTTATGGGTTCCGGAGTAGCGTGCTACTCGATGAAAAAGCGCTTCAACGCCTCCTCAGGGGTAGTAAGCGCTACATAAATACAATTACAGTGTAATTTCTTACTATTTATAGTTCTCCGCTGCTCCCTTCATCTACGTTTGCATATTATAAGCACCCCCAATAAAATTAAAATAAAACATGCCCCCTGCTTGATCCAGTGTTTCTATAGTGACATTGGATCCATCACTGGCATAAACTGGGGGTAGCCAAGATAGAGTAGCAACTACTACCCCATGGCAATTAGCTGGCACTCCTGGCACTGTCCTTGCTACCCTATTTTAAGGGCCAGGAAGTGAGTGGGAGGAGTGGAAGGTAAACAGACTTCCTATTTATGTTTTGCAATTTACTCTGCTTGCCTTTTCATTAACTCCACAGAAGCAAAGACAAGGCTGCCAAGGGGTCAACAGTGAGACAAGGGGGCAGACCTGTGATGTCATCTGGAGGCAAAGAGTGCATGACGTCACTTTCACATTTTAGAGAATTGACATCAGTGAAGCCCGTTACACCGTACAGTTATACCACTAGGAGTGCTTTATATTCATAACTGAAAGCATGTTGATGTACTAAACACACCACAACTTTGTGGTCTCACCACAGCAGATGGCACGCACTTGGCAATGTTTGCAGCAAAAAAGCAAGTAACAGGCTTACAGTGAAGACACAGAATCTGTTCTAAAGACACCAAGAGACTTCAATGGAAAATCTTCATCGCCAAGTAACCCTTTCAAAACACAGGTGTGAAATGTTGTACTGGAAGTGTAGAACAATGTGACTTCCTCTCCTCTGTTTTTCAATTCTTAAAGGCTCTTTAGAGTCCCCCGCTAGTGGCAGAAACATGCGATAATCGGATTACCCCATATTTTTACCATTCCCATGCACTCGGGTATTTACAAGCATCAAAGAAGCATCATGAAAGGTTTCCAACAGAAGGAAGCTGTTGGAAACAAAATGTCTCAAATGTGACAAATTTGTGCAGCACAGCAGGTCTGTTACTTGATCGTGGTGATCCGCACGCTTTAGAAATTTGTTTACTGCTCCTGATCTTAAAATGAAGATGGACTAACGCACCTTCTAACTGTGCTAACATGAATACAGGCACTATGGAATCACTGTTGGATTTGGTGCCCATCTCTACATGCGGGCAATAGAAAAATTGCCATCTGAGTGCATGTAACCTAGAGCAGTGGCGTAACGAAACTTGAGGGGGCCCCCTGCAAGGTACATGGAGGGGTCCCCATTCCAGATTGAATCAGGAGCTCCTGGGCCAGAGAACTGTGCTGAGGGGACCCCCTGCATCGCAGGGCCTTGGTGGGCCTGTATTACGCCACTGACCTAGAGCATTGACACATTTATTAAACAGAGATATGTGAAAACTCATTAATAAAAAAAGGCGCAGATGACTGATCAGCTGTACTTTACATATGAAATTCTATATTTCATCATCTATCGACCCTGAGTTTGTAATGGATCGTGACAAATTTTGCATCCAATGTTAGCACACGATGCAACAACTATATGACATGGTATGTTGTTTATGCATCTCAGGTGCTGTTATTTGTACAGTTCTGGTTTTATTTCAAAACCAAATAAAGATTTTAATTGAATCGACTGACCAGCTTGTGAAAAGTGCCGGACTGGTTCTCTCAGGACATTGTCCTCCATTCACTGCTATTCCCAGTCCTGTTTTAAATCTTTTAAACAAATCTCTTTCCCAAGGCTCTGTCCTTGTAACTTTCAAAGATATCCTTTGGATCAAGTTCACGCTATATAAAACTTTATATAATAAATAAATAAATAAATAAAGAGGCCATTGTTGTTCCTCTCTTCAAAAAGATGGGCTCCGACACACTAACCCTGACTAATTACTGTCCAATCTCCCTTCTCCCCTACCTCGCCAAGGTATTGGAAGTTTATGTTACTGGCTGTCTCACCGATTTCCTGGAGGAATCAGAATTCCTTGATTCCCACCAAGCGGGCTTTCTCCCAGCACATTCAACTGAGGCGGTTATCCTTACAGTACTGGATACCCTCCGTAGTGAGGCTGACAAAGGCTCTTCACAGGCCCTTGTCTTGCTCGACCTTTCCGCTGCCTTCAACACGGTCGACCATTCTCTTTTGGTCGACCGTGTGAGGGACGTCAGAATCTCGGGCCCTGCCTTAAGCTGGATTAACTCTTTCCTGGAAAACCGCTCTCAGGCAGTTCGTACTGCCCAGTTTACTGCCCCCGAGTCAAAATCTCTTGTGGAGTCCCTCAGGGTTCCTCCCTCTCTCCCTTGTTGTTCAATCTCTACCTCCTCCCTCTTGTCCGATCCCTGAAGGAGCGCGATGTCTGCATTTTCAATTATGCAGATGATTTTCAACTTATTTTTTCTACTAGCAACTCCTCTGGGTCGGTTCATGTTTTTCAGTCCACTATGCTGTTCATCAGCCAATGGATGAATGAGAATCAACTTAAACTCAACCCGGAGAAAACGGAGAAAACTGGTTCTGACTGGTGGCACCAAAGACAATCCTTGGGGTCCCCACTTTTGGCCTAGGGAGTTGGGTCAGCCGCCCACTCCTTCCAGCTCGGCTAAAAGTCTTGGGTGGTCATCAGTCAGGATCTTACTCTGAAGCCCCAGATTAGATCAGTGATTTCCACCTGCTTCTTTCAACTCCGCAAAATAAAAAAAGATCTGTAGATTCCTCACCTACAACGCTCGGATCCAGGCGGTTATCGCCTTGGTCACGTCGCATGTCGATTATGACAACTCACTCTACTTTGGCATCCCTCTCTTCATCCCTCTCTACCTTTTAAAACATCGACAGATGGTACAAAACCAGGCTGCCCGCCTCATTGCCCACCAGCCCAGGCATCATCACATTAATCCCCTCTTGAAGCAACTTCATTGGCTCCCGGTTGCTCAGCGGTGCGCCTTTAAGATTGGATGTCTCATCTTTAAATCTCTTAATGGAAAGTGCCCGAAATTCGTCAACAATATGATTAACAAATATGTTCCCACACGCAACCTTCACTCTGCTCATAAAAATCTACTCCTCATTCCCCATTTTAGACTTAAGCGCACCGGTGGTTCCAGATTCTCTATCTTAGCCCCCAATTTCTGGAACTCCCTCCCTTCTGAAATCCGCTTTTGTCCCAACCTCCTTGGCTTCAAAAAACTTCTGAAAACTTGGCTCTTTCGACAGGCTCTCTGAGTCTGGGATTCCTCTCTCTGAGTCTGGGATTTCTACCAAACTAGTGCTATGAAACCTCCCCGGTGTACGTGCGCTCTATAAATTCTTATTGACATGACATGACATGACACCTGCAAGTCAAGCACCCCAAAAAGAGCACAAACGTTCCAAGAAAATGTGCTCCAATGGGTGAGAGAATTGCTTAATAACAATGCACCATTTCTAGCCCTTTTTATCTCAGTTGAAACTATCAAGTGCGGAGGGAGAGAGGCTGAAAACGAGGAGGCTCTTATTATCAGGACCCTGCCGCTGAATTACTACCAGTGTTCACATTAGTGCAGTGCAATGAGTTGAGAGCCATGTCCCAGTTGTATAATTTTTTCAATGTGATTGTGCATCCCACAAGCCAGTGAGTGGAGTAGTGCTACACAGACCTGTGAACTTTGCTGCATGGCAGGCTTGATATGCATAGGGAAATTATGGGGTAAAGAAAGAAAATTGTGAGCTGGGGTGATGACATGAAACCACAAACACGTCTTCAAAACCTCACAACCAATGGCCTTTTTGTGTAAGCACTGTCAGAATAGAAAAACACATGACAAAATGCTTGTGAATATCCACAGAGCCCTGAATTTGAAGGCTTAGCGAACATTTCCTATGCTCACACTAATGCTGACACTCCCCATCCTTCTGTTTTCTTGCAAAGAGCCCTCACTTCCTCCTCCAGAAAAGCCCACCTAGAAAGTCAGATGTTTCCAGAGCTAGTTGCTTGCAAATCACGAGTTCTGCTTTGATGGAGGCAAGTCTACTTTTGATGGGAGTAGCTGGCACTTATGAGTGTGACAAAACTACTATATGAATCAGGCCCTTGGCTACCAGTCAGAAAATAAGTAAATCGTTTCTCCAACTCAATATTATCAATTTAAATGCAGTTTAGCTTCAGAGCCCCAAGACAGTGATCCTCAAACAGAGTACTGATGCTATCAATGTCAAGAAGACAGCCACAAGAGTGGCAGGACCTGAGGGTAACCGCAGCGTAGAGATAAAAGCAGCAAACCCAATGATGAGTCAATTACCTTGAATAATAAAACACTGGAGCATGCACATGGTCCACCCAACCGCCCTCCCACCCACCTTAGATCATTGACAATGCCTCTATGCAGAATGTGTAACTGTTTTAATACATAAAACAGCTCCTTCATTGTTCTAGTGCTGTCATATCTCAGCAATCTGTGGGCTGTCATCCACCTTCTTTTTGCTGGAATGTAGGTCTTTAAAGGACCTTGGTTTTACCATGTGGAGCCCAAAGCCTCTCTTATACTTTAAAGCTGTCCTTCTACTGAATCGCCCATCCTCGACTAACCAAATCTTTCTTATCTCTTCCTTCACTTTGTCTTTTCTTCTTCTCTTGTTCTACTGCTTCTGTCTTTTTTTCTCATCCCTTCTTTAGCTTCTTGTCTCTCTCCCACTGCTCCTCTTACTTTCTGCATTCTTTGCCTATACCTTTGTTGGATTATCGTTCCAGAAATATACTCAGAATGCTAGTGTCACAATAAGGCCCTAATTAGGATGTCGGTCTGAAAGCCTCCGACCATAGGTCCTGCAAGGATTTACAATGACGTCCATTTCTCTATGGGAGCTTGTGTTGGGGCCTGTTTCCGTTCGCCGCACAAGCTCTCTCAGGGAAATGGGGGTGCAGTTGCTTCGTAATCGTGGTTCTGGATCGACAACCCTAGATCGGTCTGTTTCGAAACCGCAGGGATGTAAGTCGGAGGAAACATTGACTGATATCCTAAAGAGCCCCTTAGTGTTTTAGGTCGTGTTAGAGTTTCGACTACAATAATTGACTGACATAATAGTTCCCCATGTTTACCTTTTTTTGCTTTACTTTGTGATGGTGCATTATTCTGTGCTTGCTATTGATATATTCTCCATGACAGAGTGCTTAGCTAGATTTGTTGTATTGTGTTGTATTCAATGCGCTATCTATTTGATTATCTTTCAACCAAAATCATATTACAAAATTTAACAAACAAATTTGCTCAAAAATAGGGCCTTTGACGTTCTTAGCGCATTCTTCATTGATTACTCTTGATTGTAGGAGTAAAGTGCTTCTTACCTCTTTCTTTTTAAGTGCTTCCAAAGACTCAAATTCTAACCTGGCCAGCTTCAGCCTGATCTCATGTGGTTTATCTGGTATCACAAAAGCCATCACGAATTTTATTGCCAGCAGAGCATGCTGAGAAAACAGAAGAAAACAATGTTATTTGCATAAAATCTCCATAAGAAAATGGGCAAACATTATACACATTGAAGCTGACTGCAAACTTATATGTTTGGGTAAAAATTGGTGACGACATTTAGAAGCATATTGTTATGCAAGACGGATACAATTTACACGTGACAAGGGGGTCATACATCAGGCTTAATGTGAGGAAAGTGAGGAAGGACTTATGCACTAAGTATGAACATTCAGCCTTAGTACTCCTGCATGAAATAAACCTATCGGCAGCTCTTAGATCGCAAATAATATCAACATGCCTGTCTTGCCCATAATGTTATGCATGCTGGTAGCCCTTACTACCTTGCTACTACCTATATTTTACAAAGCAAAGACCTCCTGATCAGCCTTCTGTGGAGATGTCACTGTGATGCACTCTCTCTCTCATATACTATGAGGACCACCTCAGAAAGTCCCCCTTTGACAAAACAAAAGCCTGGCTATTATCTTCATATCTTAGGATCTGACTGTAGCAATTCAGGCAGTTCTGTGATGAATTTTGTGTATTTTTTCAGTGCTCTTCTTGGAACGGATTGTATCCTGCTGAAGTCTCCTAAATGTTCTGAAACGTGTATATCCAGGTTTAGGACCTTCTAGGCCCCTGTGAGAACAGTATCTCAATGTTCCTGGGTCACACACTTTGCCAGCCACCTATAACCAAGTGAGTTAGTGCTCACTTGACCAAGAGTGCTTTGGGGCTTCCGGAGGGACAAGGGTGTGCTATACAAATACCCGAATACAATAAATTGACTGACACACTCGCATGCATTGCTCGCACTCTATGCAACATCAATAACAAAATAACCACCTACAAATCTCTTTGCCTTACTTATAGGCAGAGAATACCCTAGCAGTATCCCTGCATCCAGCATTACCAACACTACAGCTATGGGATACCACATTATTCCAAGTGGGACCCCTAGGGTATCTGGAGAAATGAGGAATTACAGAGGAATTTGTGGTTCCACATCCTATTTTCGTCGTAATTGCCCATTTTTGGTCAGGTTTCCAACTGGAAATGTCACCAGCTTTTAGCTGGTGAACTGTCTTGGGGGTGTGGTCTTTAACAGAAGAAACATTCTCTCCAAAATACTGGCAAAAACACATGTCGGGGGAGTTCCAGGATGACTGGGTAAGTATTTAACATGAAAAAAAACTTAAACGTGATTAAAGTGAACTGCATCTACCATGATGCATTCTGGAAGGGCTGGTGCAACACCTGAAAGTGCAAACTTGGGGGCGGGGCCATCGCAGGGCAGTTACGAGGGGGAGTAGTGAGCACTGCTATCAGTGCGCATGTCGTTTTGGCTGGCCGTCTCAGGACGGCCAAAGTGAGATGGCCAAACTATCATGCGCACTGACCTGTCACAGACCCGAGCTGTGTAGCCGCGTTGGAGACAGTAGACCCCGGCTCGCAGTGTCTCTGGGAGCGCAAATCTAGGCCACTCAGGCCAATCCTGGCCCTGCTGACATGCATGAGCAGTGTCTGGATTGGCTGCAGGGGAGACTGGAAGCCTGTGCTGCAGTGAGGAGCGGAGATGTGGGGGGAAGCAGGTACTTTTCTTTGCGTTTTTTTTGTATTGTCGTTGTCCGTCTCCCCCTGCCCCCTCCGCCCATCGCTCTACCCCGATACCAGCCGCTACTTCTGCCCCCTTGCCTCATCCTCCCCAAAAGGAAGGATTATTCTGCTCTGAAGAGTGACAAAAACTAGGATGCAGGTGTCAGGAGATTTTCAGTATGACCGAGCAAGTATCTGCAAAAGTTGACTTTAGCTACCATAACGCCTCGAGAAAGGACTCGTGCAACACCTGAGACTGCCACACTGTTTGAAACTGTAGTACACAACAGTGCAATTTTAGAGGAATAAAAGGAATAGATGTTTTTTTCACAGTTCATCTTTTCTTTTTAGGGCTCGCCTGCTGATGCGCATGCGCATAGCTGGCGAAGCTCTATAGTGGCTTATCCAGAGTTTAACCACTGGCGATTCCATGCAGTGCATGTGCGCTTTTTAGGTCATTGCACAAGCGCAAGCCCTAAAAAGCGCGTGCACAATGCCACCAGCCGCCTGCCTGCCTGCCTCGCATTACCACATCAAAGACAGCCCAGCCTCCCTCCCACAAGCTTCTCAGCGTGCGCTCATCCCCTAATTATTCACGGCCGGCCGGCCGTACTTTCAGTTTCACGGCCGCCAGGCGTGTCTCCTTTTATGCTCTCTGATGCTTGTTTTTTTTTTTACTTGTTTATTTTGAGAGGGAGAGTACCGGAACTTCTCAAGAGAAACGTAATACTTTAATTGGAGTTTACCTGCACTTATATTTTTCAATTTCAAGCACTGGCCATACAGCAGGGCAAAAAAACATTGACAAAGCCAAGAGGACTCAAAAGCTAAACCTGCGGGCTTTTGATCTCTTCTTCAGCCGCACACTTGGACTTTCCTAGCCCCTCCCCCTTCCACTTCCTAGTCATTTTCCTCCTTACCCGCCAACCCTGATCAGCCCCTTCCCTGCCTCTGCCTAGATTACTCCTTCCTTAGCATTCTCACCCCTCATATGTCTAGCATCTACAAGACCCCTTATTATTTCTCCCTATCCTAGCCCTTTCCTTTCCTCCCCACCCTCCACCCCCACACCGCCCGCTTCGCGCTATTTGTATGCCCCCATCCCCCACACCCTCCTTGTTTATTTCTCCCCTGGACAATGATGGCGTTTTATGAAGTTCTAACCGGTTTTTGTCAGGGAGATCCTTCTTGCTGCTATGCAGCTCAGAGTGACGATTAAACATCGACTAGTTAAATAAAAATTAATATCAACCGCCTCCTAACTTCTAATGTCATGTTGTTTATAACTAATGAACTGATTAGAGGATAAACACATCAGCGAGACATTTCTGCATGCCTGCCTCTGCTGGGGAGAGGCAAACACCAGCAGAGTCCCTGCTTTCACCTAGGCTGCCAGATAGCTGCTATTCCAGTCTCTCTCTTCTCATTAGAGCTCCTGCGACGAGCATTTTATGTTATCCATTTTTTACTCAATGACGTATTGGATTTATAAAAGTAAAACTGCTGAAAACGTTCTTAATTTTCATGTTTGTTTGGCTAATTTCAGTACAACGCTGTACTTTTGGATTGGAGGATTTTATAGCAGTAGAACTACTGAAATATTTAAAACAAATGTTTCATCAGCTCCTTTGCATACTTTACGTTCTCTTTTCTCTAACCCTCATATTTTATCAAAGCTGTGCCACTTTATACTTTTAAAGATCAATTCAAACGCACAGAATTCTTTTCTTTTGGGCCTTGCTTTAGATTCAGGGGGAAGCTGGGGAAGGAATTAGACAGCACGAAATAAAGACATGCGATTATTTTCGGGAACCCTGCCGACACCCACCACACAGCTCCGCCGATGCAGCCACCACACAGCTCCACCGACACAGCTCCACTGAGGCACCCACCACACAGCTCCACCGATGCACCCACCACACAGCTCCACCAAGGCACCCACCACACAGCTCCACCGATGCACCCACCACACAGCTCCACCGATGCAGCCACCACACCGCTCCACCGACACAGCTCCAACGATGCACCCACCACCCAGCTCCACCGATGCACCCACCACACAGCTCCACCGAGGCACCCACCACACAGCTCCACCGATGCACCCACCACACAGCTCCACTGACACAGCTTCAACGATGCACCCACCACCCAGCTCCACCGATGCACCCATCACACAGCTCCACCGACACAGCTCCACCGATGCACCCACCACACAGCTCCACCGATGCACCCACCACACAGCTCCACCTACACAGCTCCACCGATGCACCCACCACACAGCTCCACCGAGGCACCCACCACACAGCTCCACCGGCACAGCTCCACCGATGCACCAACCACACAGCTCCACCGATGCACCCACCACACAGCTCCACCAAGGCACCCACCACACAGCTCCACCGATGCATCCACCACACAGCTCCACCGAGGCACCCACCACACAGCTCCACCAAGGCACCCACCACACAGCTCCACCGATGCACACACCACACAGCTCCACCGAGGCACCCACCACACAGCTCCACCGATGCAGCCATCACACAGCTCCACTGAGGCACCCACCACACAGCTCCACCGATGCACCCACCACACAGCTCCACCGATGCACCCACCACACAGCTCCACCAAGGCACCCACCACACAGCTCCACCGATGCACCCACCACACAGCTCCACCGATGCAGCCACCACACAGCTCCACCGACACAGCTCCAACGATGCACCCACCACCCAGCTCCACCGATGCACCCACCACACAGCTCCACCGACACAGCTCCACCGATGCACCCACCACACAGCTCCACCAATGCACCCACCACACAGCTCCATCAATGCAACCACCACACAGCTCCACCTACACAGCTCCACCGATGCACCCACCACACAGCTCCACCGATGCACCCACCACACAGCTCCACCGATGCACCCACCACACAGCTCCACCGAGGCACCCACCACACAGCTCCACCGATGCACCCACCACACAGCTCCACCGATGCACCCACCACACAGCTCCACAGATGCACCCACCACACAGCTCCACAGATGCACCCACCACACAGCTCCACAGATGCACCCACCACACAGCTCCACCGAAGCACCCACCACACAGCTCCACCGATGCACCCACCACACAGCTCCACAGATGCACCCACCACCCAGCTCCACCAATGCACCCACCACACAGCTCCGCCTGAGGTTCCGTGAATTCTGACCCTGGGTCGTAATGGTCGTGGTTCTGTTATGATTTTGGTAACAGCGAACCGTAAACAGTGAGCTCAGCAAGCATGAGTGTTTCCGTCATGTTACATTGATGGATTCACTGTGTATTTGACGATTTCGTTCTGAAACCCTTGGGTTCCATTTTGTCCATGGCAGCCATTTTGTGGTTGCCCTCACATAGGCCTATGACTGTGGCTGAACAAGTCTCTGGGACACGTACACCTTAGCTTGAGTTTTTACTGACTCCTGTTTGACCTGAAGTGAACTGACCCTGCTGCCTGAAGCTGACCTTGCCAAACCAGTTATTGCCCTTTAGCTGGTCAAGATAGAGATCAAAGAGCAGGACATTGCTGAGTTTATGGTACACGCACACACCCTTCTATCTTGCTTCTTATCTGTTTCTGTTCCTTCTTTTATGGCCTATTTATGATTTGGGTTGAGGTCTTTTATTATGGGTTCTTGTCCGGCTTGTTAGAAAGAAGAATGTTTATTATGATTAATTTTGGGCTGGACAAACTGAAAAATGGGCTTGTCATCATGCTCCTGCTTTTGTCGTGGAAACATGTGAGTGGTCAAACTGTAAATAAGGAATGTCTGCCTGAAGCACAATTTTTTGTATAAAAAGGGATAGCTTGCTTTGTAAAGTTGAGCAGTCTCCTGAGAACATACACCGTGTTGTACTTCTAGGATCTCTGTTACTGGCTGCAGCTAATAAATTTGATCGTTGACGTCGCCAAGAAGTACCCCGTGTCTCTGTATTCTAAGACAGGTGGACCCGGAGACTTTGGGCGTTTCCCCTGGCGCCGCTGGGTTCTAAAACCCGGTTCTTCACGCCGAGGCACCCACCACACAGCTCCACCGATGCTCCAACTAAGCTCCACCAATGCACCCACCACACAGCTCCATCAATGCACCCACTAAGCTCCACCGATGCACCCACCACACAGCTCCACCTACATAGCTCCACCGATGCACCCACCACACAGCTCCACCGATGCACCCACCACACAGCTCCACCACGGCACCCACCACACAGCTCCACCGATGCACCCACCACACAGCTCCACCGATGCACCCACCACACAGCTCCACCGATGCAGCCACCACACAGCTCCACCGACACAGCTCCAACGATGCACCCACCACCCAGTTCCACCGATGCACCCACCACACAGCTCCACCGACACAGCTCCACCGATGCACCAACCACACAGCTCCAACGAGGCACCCACCATACAACTCCACCAAGGCACCCACCACACAGCTCCACCGATGCACCCACCACACAGCTCCACCGAGGCACCCACCACACAGCTCTACCGAGGCACCCACCACACAGCTCTACAGATGCACCCACCACACAGCTCCACAGATGCACCCACCACACAGCTCCACAGATGCACCCACCACACAGTTCCACCGAAGCACCCACCACACAGCTCCACCGATGCACCCACCACACAGCTCCACAGATGCACCCACCACCCAGCTCCACCGATGCACCCACCACACAGCTCCGCCGAGGCACCCACCACACAGCTCCACCGATACACCCACCACACAGCTCCACCGATGCTCCAACTAAGCTTCACCGATGCACCCACTAAGCTCCACCGATGCACACACCACTCAGCGCAACCACAGCATCACTCAGCACCACCACAGCATTACTCAGCGCAACCACAGCACCACTCAGCGCAACCACAGCATCACTCAGCGCAACCACAGCATTACTCGTTGAAATATGTTCTTTCAATGTTTCAAGCTGTTTTCAAGCTTTCATGGTTTATTACAAATCACAAAAAGATGTTAATATTTCACTTCTGTTCTTGGATTTTCGTCACAATAAAAAACACTGAACATAATCTTCACAAAATGTATTTACAAAAGTTTAAGCTATTGCCATTACAAATTAAATAAATTATTTAAGTATTAATTTTTAAAAAAAATTAAAAGCCATTGTTATTTGTAATATCAATACATCTAAGTCACGTAAATACACAACATGTTGCATTACAAATGCTATAGGTGTTTGCGAAAGTTATAACTATTGGCATTGTAAATGACAAAGCTATTAATTTAGCTATTTTAAAAAATAACACATAAATAAAAAAAATTCATTTATAAGACCAATAGCTCAAACTTTCCTAATGCGAGCCCTATTGCATTTCCAATACTTGTTATATTATAGACTTTAAGTGTTTTTTGGTATTTTTACAAAAACACGAGAACATTCTCCCTCCTTTGTGTGAACACAGAGAGTCTATCTGACAAGCAGTCAATTCTGTGAGCCTTGTGGTGGCAACTGGCGCCATAACACTGTGACCTGAATGAATGAATGGATGAAGGGTGTCACAGGTCAGGCAGAATGTTCCATTTGATGCATGCTGGCAGCAGTCGCGGGCACCTGGGCCTTTCACAGTATTGCGCGCCCTTCTACCTTGCTGCAGAAAAACAAAGTCGGGTTGAATTCGCTGAATTCCAGACGGTAATTTAATTTGCCAAGGTACTAGGACTGCAGCAATCGATGCCACCCTACAAGGAAATGTATGCGCCAAGGCAGCTGCTTCTGATCAACAAGCACGGCACGAAGTTATGATTCGGAGGGCAATATATTGTAATAATAGATTGTAATAAAATCAAAACAACAAGCTTAATGAAAAGTAAAGAACCCATGAGGAGGATGCACTCTCCTAGAAACCGTCACGATAAATGGAAATGGACCAATGGCGGAAGAGGTCAGATCCAATGCCCCTATCTATGCTACATGGTGTGTGTGTGTTTTTGTGTCAAGCCAGACCTAAAAATATACAGCCCTGTTGACAAAAGTATTTTGGGCTGTAAATGTAAGAGTAAGACGACTGAAAATATTTCTTTTGCTTCTGCCAGGAATTCACATGGGGATTCTGGCAGGCGTAAATGCATTACTACTGTAGATTTCTTCAGCACTTTTTTCAGTGGGGAAATTTGCCGCAGCCAATCCCACCAAGAACTAGGGAAGTGGGCGTTCCAGCGATTGGCTTGCCTTGGAAGTTTGGAAACACCCACAAATATTTACATTTATGGGTATTCCCAAATTCCTTGGTGATACCCAGCCGCGGCCCGTGCAGGTAAGAGCAGTGGGGAGGTGTGGCCAGGTGAGGCTTGGTGGGGGCAGGGGTTGAGGGGGAGGGGTGGGGGTGCTACTGATGATGATGAGGGAAAATGAAATAAATAATTAATTTTCCCTGGTCATCGTCCGTCGAAATCCCCCCCACGCTGTCCCACGCTCTTACCAGCACGGGCCGCTCCTGATACCTTTTCACCCTGAGAATGGTCAGAGATTTACTCTAGCCAGTGGTTGAAGTGGGTGGGATCTATTGGGAACGATGTTCCCAATCTTTTTTAATTTTACACTAATTAAAAGTTTTCCTAGCTAGATTTCCAGGCATGCTACCTGGACTGTTGGTGAATAGGAAAAAAAACACAAAAATACACTCAGGCAGAGATGTAAATATATACTCATATTTTTACTTCCCCCCCCCCCAAATTTTTTTAATATTATTTCTACTTCCTGATGCTCAAAGATGCTGATTAAGAAAATTCTGTTTAATTCACAAATCTTTTTTCTGTGAGTCAGATGCAAGTAGAGAAAAAGTATAAGTTTTGCATACAGAAGAACCGGCCACCATTTGGGCTGACCTTGCAGATCGGGCTTGGCTCCTCCTCTTGGGGGGGGGTCGAGTGATTTGGGTTATGGTTGGATGGACTGCAACTCGAGCAATTGTCAGCAGTGCAGATGAATTCAAGCATTTCTGGCTATCACTACCTCCAGGTTATTCATGAACACAGGTGTCACTCGCCTATTAAAAAAATGTATTTACCAGAAAATTATTTACACACTTTTAGTCATTCCTAGGGAAGGGAATAGTCAAGTGGGCAATCTGGAAAATGCAGAGAAAATAATGTGAGGATCAAGACATTTGTAACTATGTGCACATTTGTATACATTTTGAATTTGTTTCCCAGAACTTTCACATATGCTGGACCTGGGGGCCGAACCGAGAGAGCAGCTTCTCTGGGCCTAATAACAGGTCGTTCGTCCAGCAAAGGCTGAAGAAGAAGTGAAGAGAACTGCCGTGTATTTCTTCAGCAGAAGAAGGAATCTGTTCCTCTTCTCAAGAATAGCACAATAAACTGAGTGGATTAAGTACAGCATTTTATAGGGTCAAGCTAGAATCTCATCGAAGGGTACCCATAATCAAATCCTGCAGGGCTCTGATGTTCCTAAAAACTCACGTTCTCAACAGTAGCATACAACTAATAGCCTCTGATAGTAGCATATCTGTCTCTGAATTATTTCTGGCTAGTTAGAGCCACACACTAGACGGCACCGATCTCGCTTGAAGATCACAACTTTGCCCTAGACCAGTTTTCATGCCTCCATACCTTTCCAAAGGCATCACTCCACTCCCTGAGGAGCAACTGGCAGGAACCTACAGATACGGAGAAAAAGAGGGCAAGGTACGGGTGGTATTCCATCGCCAGGCTGGAGGAGAACATTACGTCTGCCACCCAGATGGACTACCGTCCGCCAAATTTAGAGATCACCGCTGGCCCCCACCCGGGGAGTTTTTTACCTGGTGGTGATGGACAATTAAAAAAAAGACATCACACTGACCACGCTAAATAGGGCAGATGGAGTAATACCCGTTTTTAGGTCGAGCATTCAAGACCTCTTGTATATACATTAGTATATACTTATATGTGTATGTACTTTTTGGTCTCTGGAGATCAGCCCTAATACTTGTCTACTTCCGCATATGGACTTTTTTTCTGTTCAACTGCCTCTATTTAACTGTCTTGATAGAAAACGACCAGTAGAGGTCAGTAAAATACCAGAATTGCTTTCTGCTTGTTCAGCTGCCTGTATGTTTGATAGAAAACAACCAGTAGAGGTCAGTAAAATACCAGAATTGCTTTCTGCTGACAGACTTTATTTTTTTAATTTTTCGGGCAACTGCCTCTATTTAACTTTATTGATAGAAAACGAACAGCAGAGGTCAGTAAAATACCAGAATCACTTTAGCATTCTCTAGATTCCAGTCCATAGAAATTGTCTTCCATGAGCACCAGTACGCAATAATATATATTTCAAGTCTTGTATTTTCAGTGATATGACCATCGAAGGCCCTGATTTTATATTAAAAACAGAGCTTTGGACTATATCATTTACCGCTGAGGCAATATTTTTCTCCATGTGTTCCTATACCTGGCGTGTCACGCAGTTTGGTGCTTACTTTCCCTCCATGTTAAGAACAGTGGATGTTTCAGCACACAGGCTAATGTGCTGCATAGCTAAATACATATAAGGTCCCAAAGGCGAGACCGATTGCACTGCAAATGCTTGTTTTGACTGCCCCTACTCCGTCGGACGGTTAGAGAAAGATTTCCTGACCCTAACACGGCAGTTAGACCATTAGAGTGGTGGACAAATTACTCTTGTCGCTTTTGTGATGGAGTATGCTGTCAGAAAATCTATAAAACACCTCCAGACAGTCAAGATACACAAAGGGAAGTTGGGATAACATGATTCACATCTTATCTCCATACCGGTCCCTAATCAGCCCCCTCACCCCAATGGTGGTAATAAGTTTGAAAGCAGTAGGCAGACACTTTCCTGGAATGTTTTATTTGCAGTTCTTAATTAGATTCTTCTTCTCATCACCGGTGTGATATATTGCTTTTTCAGTCAATGATTGGATTACATGTTCAGCTTTGAACCCGCTCAACATTTTTTCTTTTCTTTCCAATTAAGGAATTTCAATTACATATTGATATTAGGGAGTTTGATTCTCGGATCTATAATGTCTTCAGAGATAGTGTCAATAGCAGTCACCAATCAAAGTTACTATTTATTGTGAATATTAATTCAGGAGTAGCTCAGCTGTGGTCTTGTAAGCTCCACAATGATGTGGTTTGCAGAAAACTATGTTTCAGTAAGTCCTGGCTTGGAAAAAACAAATGAGAACGTTAGGCTAAGGGAGGATAACAAGTTACACTCTTTCCAAGAGTTAAACAAATGCAGCTAAAACAAAACAGTGGTGCGTCACTTAAAGTGACAACCGGCGGCCTCTCAACTATCACACCAGGGTCGTGTTAAATAAGGCTGCACTGGAGAAGACTAGGACATCTTAAATGTGTATAGAGTCTCAGAGGCATGTTTATCAGGCATCAGGCCCATGCAGATGACCTAGTGCAAAATATCTGACTAATATACACTGGGCAAATTTCTCTCTTCCAGCTACAAGAAGGATACAGTTATATAGTTGGGATGGGGGAATGTCCCCTGCTGAGCCGGATTAGGAACTAAAAGCAGCCTGGCAACAATTGTTCTCATGTCTTTCATTCCAGTACTTTTACTTCCAGTCTTTCCCCAACAACCACTGTTGAGCATGCTTTCATAAATCCAGGTGAGTTGGAGACAGCATCCGTCGACCATCAAATTTGGCCTCCAGCCCACTGAAGAAATGCCCGATGGAATTAATGGCCAGTCAGGCCCGGCCCCCTGTGTACCAAACAGGCATAAACCCCTGCCCTGAGTGATTCAACTACAATTGAAACAGGCATCCTGTTTTTTGTTGGCATACCAGCACACCAATCCAGTGTGTGTGCTGAGGCCTCAGCCTGCCTATGGGGATTCCAAGATCCTGACCCGGCTCTGTAACTTGAAGGGGCTCACAAACCATACCTCCTTACTGCTATGGGGGGCCTGTTATATCCTGGTCAAGTCCTGTTGGCAGCATACCAATATGTTTGTGGCTCAATAGTACTGGGCAGACCTTTTTTCTGTTTCAGGGGGAGTGCAGCCTACTGCCCCCATTCATGTATATTTGAAAGGTAAGATGTAACACCTACCCCAGAGCTGACATCCCTCGTGCATGTTGAGTGTATGTATCTATGTGCTGAGGGTAGCAGGACTCAGTGCTCTGGTGAGGGTCTGATTGCCGGGATCTGTAGGATCCATTTTGGATAGACCCTGGTTTGACACGGCACAGGATGGGATACAGCTTCCCAGAGAGTGGAAGTGTACTGTCTGCATCCCTGGAGTTGAAGGAAGGAGTCCCACATAGTGAAGTGACGGAGGATGGATACAGGGCGACACTTACAAATTAGGACCTTTAAAGAGGGGATTGCGGATTAGTCCTTCCTGAGCTCTGTCATCTGGTGGATGGTAACACAGAAGGTCTGGGTCAGCAGATTCTGTTAAATGTGAGGAAGATCCTAGGCAGGGCCGGCACTTTTTTCTTTTCCTGAATTCTACCGTTGCTTGATCCAGCCTTCCCTGTCAACTTTAGACCTATTTCTAACATCCCTCTCTTAGCCAAAGTTCTAGAGAAGTGTGTGCAACAGCAGCTAAGCCATCATATCGCCAACTTCCATCTACTAGATTACTTCCAATCCGGCTTCAGGCCCGGGCAGAGCACAGAAACCACCATTCTCCACATTGTTGATGATTCCCTCTAAGCCCTTGACCTAGGCAAAACCTGCCTACTAATCCTCCTTGATCTTTCCTCAGCCTTCGACACGGTCAACCACGAACGCCTCAAACTCAGGATGGGAATGGATAGCTATGTTCTTGAATGGTTCAGGTCCTTCCTCCATAACCGGTCAAATTCTTAATTAACGGCAACCTGTCTGCTCCCTCTCTTGTCACTGTTGGAGTCCCCCAAGGATCAACCCTGTCCCCAACCCTCTTCAACCTTTACCTAGAACCTCTTGCCGAAGTACTACACACCACAAATATCTCCTTCCACATGTACGCTGACAACACCCAGATCTGCATCAAAATCTCCTCCCTCAAGGAGATTCTTTCCCTGAATGAGGCCTTGAAATTGACTGTCCTCTGGCTCTCTGTCAACCAACTCAAACTCAACGCAAAGAAGACAGAAATCCTACTAATCTCACCTCAAAAAACCAACCATAAGTCTCAGATATGGATTAAGGCGATCACAGCTTTAATCTGCCCACAGGCCATAGAGGACTCTTATCCCTTAAAATAACCCTAGACTGCAGCTTAAACATGTGTGACCACATCAACTCGATGGCCAAATCAGCCAGATTCCACCTGAGCTACCTAAGGAAATTGAAATCCTTCCTTGACACTCCCGACCTACAAATGGCAGTCCAGGCACTAGTCATCTCCAGACTAGAATATGGCTGCTCTACCCTCTCTGGCTTACCCAAGATCTCCCTGGCACCTTTAAAAGCCTGCCTCAATGCGGCCGCCAGACTACTAACAGGGTCAAGGAAATTAGACCACATTTCACCTGATCTGAAAGCTCAGAATTGGCTTCATCTAGAGGCCAGAATCCAACTCAAATTGGCATGTATCACGCACAAGGCATTATACTCAAACTCCCCAGCATATCTTGCCCAGAAGCTCGTGTTATCCGGAGGTACCAGAAACTCCTGGTCCACCAGAGACCTCTTGCTCCAACCTGCATGTTTGCAGAAAAAGAAAACTTACAATCGGGCCTTCTCTGGGGCCGCACCAAGAATATGGAACTCACTCCTATCCGCCATTAGAAGAATCCCTTCTATGGCTCGTTTAGAAAAGATGTGAAAACCTTCCTAATGGGCAAATTCCTTGCCTACATCTTGCCTTCTAATTTACCAGAGACCTTGCTCTACCTCCGACTAGTGCATCCCCTGGAGTACCTAGTAACTATCCACCCGGCACCTCCAGGCATCCCACAGTGGAACTTGGGACCTTGCGTTTCTCGCAAATCTCTGTAAAGTGTACCTACTTGCCCGTTATCCCTTATGTATCCAGCCTCCCTCCTAGTCTTTTGTATCCTACTGTTGTTTACTGTAAAGCGCTCTGATACCCTAATGGGTCAAGTTTGCACTCTATAAAACGCAAAATAAATGAATAAATACTTCAGGAAGGCTGACGACAAGCAGGGGCAGAGTATTCTCACAACATTGTGCCAATGTTTTGTGATACTCCTGCTTAGAGCTAGCATCCTCACTGTATGCTGTCAGACCCATCTCACTTCACAAAAACTGTGTCCGCCTCGCAGGCAGAAAATGACATTTGTCAGGGAACCACTCTAAAATGGTTCAGGGGGGGCGTGGCCACGATGGCGGGCTGAGTGGTCGCACTCGATGTGAGCTCCGCCGGCCCTGGGCCCTTAACCTGCTGTGAAGGCGCTGATCCTCCCCCCGGGACGCTGTGCTTCGCGGAGCTGCAGAGTGGGGTATCGGTGTAACCGCTGCAGGACTGCTGCCGCCTCTACTGGCGCCTGCCCGGTCTCGGACCTCGGACCATTGCTGGGAGCGGGAGAGGCCTAGTGCACGACCCGGTGAGGAGGCGGACCGTGACCGGCATCGGACGTCTTCCCGGGTGAGCGCAGCGGAGCTGCTGATCCTGCACGCCGGTCCCGGGCATCCACGCCCAGCCCTGCAGCACATCTCAGGGGTCCGGGCCGCCTACGCCGGAGGCGGGGAGATAGAGGCGCCGGCCCCGGGGCCGGACATCACGCGAGGCCGCGGCTTTGGCCTGAGCCCCGGGCCCCGACCACGCTGTCGGCCACAGAGAGTGGCCCTGGAGGGTGTTGCAAAGCTGCGGATCCTGTCCCCTGGCCCCGGATGTTCCTGGCCGGCCTCGCGGCACTTCTTGAGGGTCTGGACCGGCTGCAGCGGTAGAGGGGCGGCGGAGGTACCGGACCTGGGGCTGCATACTACGCGAGGCCGTGGCTTTGGCCCACATTCCGGACCCCATCAACGCTGAGTGACGGCGGCCCATCCACCCGCCAGCTGGGCTCATTGGGTTCGGTGCTGCTTCTCTGGGTCAGCGGAGGCTCCCGTGGAGAGTGCTAGGTGACGCTGGAAGGGGGATCTCTCCACGCGAGGCCGAGGCTGCGGCCTGCGCCCCCTGGAGCCACGGAAGAGCGGAGGCCAGGTTCTTGGATTATCGGCCGCCGGTAAGACTGACCGCCTGTGGGACCCTAGAGCAAGCCCTCCCATCGAGGTGCTCCCTGGTGACACTTTGGGACGACCCGGCCCCGGGGTGCCCGGTGTGCTCTCCCCCGCATTGCCTGAGTGAGGGAGCAGGGGCATACCGGACACGCCAGCACATCCCCCCGCACAGCTGCTGGAAGGCCTATCTTGGACCAGTTCGAAGGGAATACCCCCGTGGCGCTAGTGACACTGAGCTCGTGTCTGCGGTGTCAGTTGGGAGGGAGACGGGAGCAGCACCGGGCTGGCCGGACCTGAAGGCCCTGGTGGGCAGTCGGCCCCCGGACGGCCCGGACCACGAGTCACTTCATAGCTCCTGTTCTATCGGAGGTGAGGTCTGACCCCATAGAACATTGGTGGAGCGGCGTGAGGGGCCGCCGGCTCGGGGGGTTTTTTGGGCCACGCCAGGGGCTGGACCGTTAGATCACTTGGAAGGGCACCTCCGTGGACGACATGGCGCAGAACAGAGGGTCAAGGAGGGGGGACCGCACATTGCCGGAGATGCTGAATAGGAGCAATGTGAGACAAGATGGGGGACGGCCGTCCCCAAACCACCCGGGTGGTTCCCAAGGAGCGGGTGGAGGGGAGCCGCCGGTCACGAGGTCCTTCCTCGAGTCCCTCTTCAGCTCATTGCGGGAAGACTTTCAAGCGCTCAAGCAGGAAGTAGCGGGTGAGGTCCGCGAGATACGGAGGGAGGTTGACGGCCTGGGAGACAGAGTGTCCACGGTGGAGGATGCCGGCCATGCCAGGGACGAAGAAATCACGCAACTACAGCAGGAAGTCGTCCGGCTCCGGGACCAGCATCTTGATTTACAGTCCCACGCGGAGGACCTTGAAAATCGTTCCCGGAGGAACAACATCCGAGTCCGGGGAATTCCTTCCCGGGAAGAAGGGGAAGATGTGGCGGCGTTCCTCGGGGAGTTGTTCAGAGAGGTGCTGGGAGAATCGGCTGATTTTCCTATCCGGATCGATAGAGCGCACAGGGTGGGCCTGCAGCGCCGGACCTCGGCGCCTCCTTCCGACATCCTGGCCTTCCTGCCGGACTACCCCCTGAAAGAGCGAATACTGCGGGAGGCGAGGAGGAGGTCTTCCTTGGAGTTCCGGGGTCACCGTGTGGCTCTTTATCAGGATCTGGCTGCAACCACCCTGCAGAAGCGCAAGGCTTTTAAAATTGCGACTGACTTTCTTAGGGAGCAGGGCATTCAGTACTCCTGGGGACACCCTTTCCGGCTCATTTTCCGGTGGAATGGAACTTTACATCAGCTGCGTTCCCTACAGGATACTTGTGGAGTGCTGGGGATCACTGCTACTGACGACGGAACACACACGCCTCATCGGAACCGTGTCACAAGAGACGGATGGCAGACAATCCCTGGCCGACAGTCATCTGCTTCCTCGACGCGGCCGGACTCTCCTGCGGTCAATGTGGAATCGGACACCGCAGCGAGAGATGGAGCCGATGCGACTACAGCGAGTGTGGTGGCGTTAACAGCTTGAGTGAACTCCGGGGGGAGATCGACATCGCTACTCTTGAAATGCAGGTTTGAGGGTCTGGGGGGGAGGGGGGAACGGGGAGTGCGTGGTGGCTGGACGTCCACTCTTTTTGACTTTCCGCAGGCCTGTCCGTCAAGGACCGGACTGGGATAATGGGTTTTCGGGGTTTTTGGGGGGTTCAAGGGGGAGGGGTGGGGGGTCGTTGAGCCAGTCCCAGTTGTGGGAGAGGACTGGAGGCAGGGGGGTTGTTGGGGAAGGAGGGGGACTGTTGGGGGGATGGGGGTTGAGTAGGAGGGGGGGATCCGGGAGTTGGAAGTGGGAGAGGGAGGTCGTCCAGTGCACATGGGGGTTCCTAGTGATTCAGGCAATGCAGGTGCTTTTTGGTTCGCTTGCACATGGCGGTGGCGTGCACAGTTTTGCCGGCCCTTTTGATTTGCTTGAGAGTCGGGGAGGGGAGGAGAGGGTTGCTCAATACACATTGCGGTCAGTGGGTCTCCAGATACTATGTGTGCTCCGTGGTTTGCTCAGATTTGTTTGCTTTTCATGTCACTGCGTTTTATTCACTGCTCTGTTGCTCTTTGTGCCAGGTGGCGCCATTGCCCTCCTCGCCTTGCTGCTGTGGGGCCTTGATGCTTTCTGCTACACCTTTGCTCATGCCACCAGCCACCTGTAAGGTTGTGACCTTGAATGTCCGGGGTTTGAATAATCCAGTTAAGAGGCGGGCTGTCCTTTCGCTTCTAGAGAGCACCCAGGCAGATATCTGTCTCCTCCAGGAGACGCACTTATTGCCGCAGGATACACAGGCTCCGATCTCATAAGTTCCCTTCACAATTCTTTTCCTCTTGCACCACTAAAACTGCTGGGGTGGCGATATTGGTGGCCCGGCACTTTCGAGGGGAAATCCTTCACAAATTCACGGAACAGAAGGGTAGGCTATTGGCATATCGGTTCAAGATTGGGGGTCTTCTATTTACGATTGGGTCCCTATATAGCCCCAATGAACGGCAGGACCGCTTCTTACAAGCAGCGATCGAGGATGTTACCTCTTCCCAGGATGGGCACATCATACTAGGGGGGGACTTCAACATTGTCTTTGACTCCGCATTGGATAGGTCGGCGCAACGCTCCCCACAGGTCGGGGAACTCTCCGCAGATCGTAAGGCTCAGCTAGAGGAAGTAGACCTCCTTGATCTATGGCGACACCTACACCCCACAGATAGGGACTACTCATACTACTCCCACGCACACAAGACGTACGCAAGGTTAGACCACCTTTTAGTTACCTCACCGGTGAGGGCGCTGGCCTCAGAGTCAGAGATAGGCGTGATCTCCCTTTCAGACCATGCCCCGGTTGACGTCACGTTGTGTGTGCCTCCGGCGGCTCCCCGCCCTCGGACGTGGCGACTCCGTGACACGCTGCTGCACAGGGCGGAGGTGGTAGCCCGCATCGAGAAGGCGATTCGGGAATTTCAATCCCATAATGATAACACTGACACTAGCCGGGCCACGCAGTGGGCAGCACTGAAGGCTGTTCTTAGAGGGGAATTTATAGCGATCTCCTCGGCTGATAATAAGGAGCGGCAGGCCAAGAGAGATGAACTCACGGATCGGGTTCGGGAACTTGAACAGATTCATCGCAGGACGGGGGCTCCTAGAATTTGGCGCCAGCTCAAGGAAGCAGGGAAGCTCCTGGCGGCCCTGGATCTTGACCGGGCAGAGTACGCGGCACTGCGGTTGCGTCACACCTTCTACACTGGAGGGGACCGTTGTGGCAGACTGTTGGCTAATAGGCTCCGAGTGGCGAGACAGAACCAGCTGGTTAAGGAGATCTCTAGCCCGGCGGGGGTGCTGGAGACGGAGG
The DNA here is from genome assembly GCF_964261635.1 of Lissotriton helveticus. Taxonomy (NCBI): domain Eukaryota; kingdom Metazoa; phylum Chordata; class Amphibia; order Caudata; family Salamandridae; genus Lissotriton; species Lissotriton helveticus. The sequence continues at coordinate 1,122,640,392 of NC_136071.1, forward strand.
ACGCTCAAATAGCAGCCGTCTTTCGCGGCTTTTATAAGGATCTCTATACAGGGGATCCCCCAGATGAGATGGCCATGGCCGCTTATTTGGACTCGGTCGCACTGCCCTCTCTGGAGCCTTCGCAGGCGGATCATTTAGATAGAAACATCCGGATAGAAGAGGTGGTTTCCGCTATTGCCAGGCTTAAGCATGGCAAGGCACCGGGCCCGGATGGCTACACTGCGCTCTATTATAAAACGTTTTGCACGACGTTGGCCCCCATTCTGACGCACCTCTTCAACTCCTTTGCTGAACCCGGAGCCATTCCGCCCGATCTGCTCCAGGCTACTATCTCGGTTATCCCTAAGCCTGGTAAGGACCCGAAACACTGTGGGTCATATAGACCAATCTCTCTTCTGAATATTGATCTGAAATTGTATACGGGGATCCTAGCCGCTAGATTGGCTCCCCACTTGCCCGGTCTCATCGATCCTGACCAGGCGGGTTTTGTCCCAGGGAGACAGACAGTGGACAACACGAAACGAATTGTCCATTTACTTGAGAAGGCCTCCCGGATTCCGGGAGAACGGATGATGCTGGCAGTGGACGCGTAGAAGGCATTTGACCGGGTCCACTGGCCTTACTTGGAGCAGGTGCTCGTGAAGGCAGGAATAGGTGGGAAATTCTGCTCCATGATTCTTAACTGTTACAATCGTCCATCGGCGGTGGTCCGCGTCAACGGGCTCGCTTCTGAGACTTTCAGCATCGAACGAGGCACCAGGCAGGGCTGCCCGCTTTCGCCCCTGCTTTTTGCTCTCTACATGGAGCCGTTTGCCCAACGGATGCGTGATAACCCGGCGGTGACCGGAATCCAGATGGGTGGTTTCACGCATGCTATCAGCCTCTACGCTGACGATGTCATTCTGTCCATTGATAGACCCCGGATGGCTCTACCGGCGTGCATGGAGGAGCTGGCCTCCTTCGGCGCGGTTTCGGGGTTCAAGATGAACATGGGGAAGTCGGTAGCGTTAGATATCTCCCTCGAGCCGGCTACTAGAACCTGTTTGCAACGGAGGTTTCCCATGCTCTGGTCATCGGGAGCAGTGCCTTATCTGGGGATCCAGATTGCTCCTACTTTGCCGGCTATGGTGTCGGCCAACTATCAGGCCCTGGGTGCCAAGATTAGAGAGGAACTAGGCCGGTGGAATCGTAGCACTTTCTCCTGGTTGGGCAGGATAGCTGCTATCAAAATGACGGTCTTGCCCCAGGTATTGTACCTCTTTCGAGCCCTGCCGCTCCAACCGCCGGTGGGATGGATTTCGCAACTGCAGGCAGACGTTTCTCGGTTTGTCTGGCAGGGTAAGAAGCCTAGAATGCGTAGAACTCTTTCGCTGCTGGCCCCTGAAGCCGGTGGTTTAGGAATACCCGATTTTCGCAAATACTTTCAAGCTACACAGTTACGTTATCTTGTGGAATGGAGTAGGTGGGAGTCCGATGAACACTGGCTCTTTCAGGACCAGGCGGTAGCAGGGAGACCCCTGCAGGAGATCCCTTTCCTACGTCGCCCGCATCGGCCCAAGAACCTCTATGCCTCTTTTGTCACGAGGGTACCCCTACGGGTGTGGCATGCTACCAACGTCTTGCATGGCCTCACCACGTTTCCGTCACCGCTTACCCCGCTGGTAGACAACCCGGACTTCACTCCGGGGATGGAGAGGGGAGCGTTCGCACGATGGAAACAGGCGGGGTGTAGAGCCTTATGTCATTTATATGGCCCTGAAGGGGTTATCCCCTTTACACAACTCCGTCAGGAGTTCTCGCTCCCGGAGATGGAGCGACTTCGTTATATGCAAGCTCGCCATTGGGCCCTCCAGCCGCAAGTGAGAGGGACGGCCGATCGGCTTTTTCTTCCCTATGAAAAGTGGCTCATGACGCGGACTTCGGACTCCAAACTGATTACAGATTTATATAAGCTGCTGCAGCCGCCGGCGACTCACTTTTATCACCCTGGGAGGGAGCGTTGGGAAAGGGAGTTGGGGAGGACATTGAGCCCTAAGGAATGGGAACACATATCCTATAGAGCGAGGCATTCGGCATACCACGTAGGGCTCACTGATACACTGACTAAGGTCTCTACCTATTGGTATTATACACCTGCACGGGTTCATGAGTTTGATCGTAGTAAGGAAGACACTTGTTGGCGGGGGTGTGGGCACCGGGGTACACTCACGCATATACTATGGGATTGCCCGCTCCTGGACCCTTACTGGAAGGAAGTGTTGGATGAAATTGACTCTCATTTTGAAATTGAATTGCCGCGCTTTCCTGCTTATAGTCTCGCTAGACGCCAGCGTCCCCGTGGTCCGATTCAGTCGGCTTTTGAGGTCAACCACCGATTCTAGGGTGCGCCTCATTCCACACCGTCAAAGTTGAACTATTTGATCTTGACTCACACAGAGGGGACGCACCATTACCGATTAATCCGATCAGGACACCGAATATAACCGTGTCTCCGCCCCGCGGTCGGCCGCTCTCCAACTCTCTACCATGTATCTCGAATGAATTATGGACAACTGATACCATCGTTCGTCTAATCGCTTGGAAGACGATTGCAGAGATCAGATAGAGCGCCAAGTACAACGGTTGCCCGCCCTTTTCCCTGTCCTGAAGAAGACCCCACTGCAAGGGCTCAACCAACCCTGCGCCATTCAGAGGGTCGAAACGTCGACATCAGCCATATAGTCAACTCCTTCCCCACATCTTTGCCAGTAATTGCTGTATTGGAGTATGACATTGTTCATGTATATATCGCCAAAGTGATTCATTCTTTGTGCAATGAAATGAAAACACGATTGTAGCAAAGACTTTTGGATATTTCTTGTTTTTATTGTCACAATTTTCTATCACGCCATCCTCACACTGTCACTTCCTCCCTCCCCCCTTCTTGGGCACCGTACAACCTACTCTATGCATCAAAATGTTAATGTATTTGATACATTGTTCCTCATTGTGAATTAAAACAGTGTTGAATTCATTTAGTTTAAATCTTTTTGTAAAGTTATAATTATTTTTGTTCTCTCACTGAGACCCCTTCCTTTCTATACCCTGTTAGGGCTTCCGAATGGTTTGATGTACCCCCTCAGATCCCGCAGGGGCAGGCAGATAGCGATAGCTCTAGGCTCCGCAGTCCAGAACATTTTAATTCACTGGCACACCGCTACGATACCATCTATCACCGGTTGGCTCCATAGGTTGTGGCATGTGTTGGGTATGGAGAAATTGTCTCTCACGGTGGCGGGTGAAGTGGACCAGTTCAGGGAGCTCTGGCAACCGTTTCACTCCTTATTGCTTACTGAATTTAGGGAACTTACCTGTCCCAAGTATCTCCGCCTCCTGCGGCTTCCGCACCCAGTAGAGTCTGCCCAATGACCCCTTGCTGGACTCGTCCTCCTTGTGAATGTTGCTCTGATGTGTACCTTGGTTAGGGACTGTGCACTGGACACGGGGTGGGGGTGGGTATTGGGAGTTGGATGTTGGGGGGGACTGTTGGGAGGGGGGTTGCACGGGAAATGTCATGCCATGTTGAGACAACACGCGACTTATGTTACTGTGCGGGCGTGATCTGTGGGATTAACATCTGCTAATGGCACTACTGAGAACTGGCTTTTCCGCCCTGCTGTGTCGCTTATTGAGATCTGTGTTTGTTCTCACATGTTGTGCTGAATAAAATACTTTAAACCTAAAATGGTTCAGGACTTTAGACAGAAGAGCAACATCTCCTGTATGGAATAACATAATATAAATGTGGGATTCAAACCATCCTATTTGGTTCCAGTTCCTGGTGCTTATTGACTAAGGAAAGGAGTGGTTTCAGTTCTTTTTGACCAAGGACAGAAGCGCTCCACAGAGTACTCGAAGAGGTAGAGAGAGGTGAGTGGGTGTTTGTGTGGGGTGTGCGTGTGTGTGTGTGGGGTGTGCATGTGTGTGAGAGGTGTGTCTGTGTGTGTGGGGTGTATGTGCGTGTGTGCATGCTTGTGTGTGTGTGTGTGTGTGTGTGTGCCTGTCAGTCTCCCAGAGTTGCAAGGGAAACACTTGGAGGCTTCGCAAACTGCTAGAGAAGCTGTGGGTCTATTTAGCACTGAGTAAACTGCCTGCATGCTCAGAGAGTAAAGTAGAGTACTTGGGCCGGCAGCAGGACAGGCTGTTCTGGAAGAGAAGCCCATTTGAGGAACACTCAAAATAAACCAACTTGTATAAGGGAGCTTGTCTAGTGCTGACCCAAGCTGAGAGGGGTCACAATGCCTCAACTGTTTGGTTCATGTAGCAAACTTTGTGAAGCAACAACACCCCCAAAGATCGTTTGTGTCACCCAGAAACGTTTTTTTGTTTCAAAGGAATGTGTCTGCCGCTGCTGATGGCCTGTGGACCAAGATGTCACCGCCATAGGAGAAGTAACCCCTTCCCCCGATGGCTGCAATTTCCAAAGGTGGATGACTGCTAAACCAGGGCTGATGTGTTGTTTTCTTCAGTGACTTGATCTGATAGGCTGGGCCATAGATGGTAGACAGCACCAATGCAACACCGAACCGCGCTCGCACAGACAGATAACACAGGAGGCTGTGTGGAGCGACTAAGAGACTATCTAGCACTAGAACTGCCTACAAAAGCATAACAAGTGCTGCACTGAATGATGGGGCCTTGAACCATCTGAATTGACCTGTGGCTTCCACGTTGAGAGATTGCTCACCTAAACCAAGCAGTAAACGCGCACTTGAGCCAATCCGTGCCCTAAGCTTCCCTGCATTACTAGGTCACTGTATGATGTTGGGAGTACCCCATTATGATTTGTAGCATTTCAGTTTGCTGTGATATTAAAGTTCTTCTGTTTTTATTAAGAAAAAGTTTGGGGTAGACCGTGGTTTCTTGTATATGCTGTTTCAGTGTCCGAGTCCTGAGTTTTGGCCCTGTATACTACCTTCCAGAGAAGCCTTTGACTGGTCACCCTTGCTACCCTGAGAGCTAAGTGCAGAAAGAGTTGTACTTGGCCCAGCTTGCAGAGCCACAGTAGGAAGGACATCAGTAGCAAATGGCCTCAAGCGCCATATTTGTGGCCAAGTAGCTCCTGTCTGACTTGTGCCCACATGAACGGTTTATGACTCGTAGGATTCACAGAAAAATATTCAGAGAATCTAATTCTTGGGTGTAGTTACATCTAATTTGCATTCCCTTTAAGCACCATATTTTGCATATTTGTAGTCTGCTTTGTAATTCATATACAAAAAATGCCAGGTTCATTAAAATATTTTAATGCACTGGCTGAACAAGGGAAAATATTTAAGATTTAAAATGTCGACTGTTACCACCAGTTAAAACAATTGAATAGCCATTCTCTAGTGAAAAACTGACAACTAAGATTTGTTTTGATTCGGCCACAGAAGTATTTTTTTCAACAGGAATCTGACTCCTTGGGTAAACAGCCAAGAAACTGAAAAAAACTGGACTTTAACAGTCTATGGCTCGCCACTTCACCCGGTTGGAATACAAAGAGCAGCAAACCTAGGAAATAGAATCCTTTTTTAAAGGTCTCCAGCTCTGAAGAAGGCAATCATGTATTAAAAAGATGTGGAATGAATCAGCAATCATGACCAATGCACGCGCGTAAGCATGACTCTGAGTCGCCCCTAGTTTCGAAGATCCACGCAAAATTGAGGAGCATGATATGTGAAAATCATTGCAACCGAACAAACGCTAATGACACAGCAGCAGATCACGCCTACAGCAGTAAGTGGCACTTTGAAAATCATGCGGGATCCTCTCGTTCCAAGCCTGTTATCATACTGACACATTAGTCTTAACCCAACAGGAGCAGCATCTGCTTAGGCAGACTGGTCTTCAGCGATGCCGAAGGCTTGACTAGTGAGCATTCCTTGGTACCAATGAGGATAGCAGAGAAATTGTTTACGTGAGTCACAAACTTGCAATGAAAAGAACAACTGATGTAATCTAGGACCAGCATCTCATATTGTTCCTCATTCTGCTTTTAAAAGGAAGAAGTCGGTGTTTATAAGAGCCATATCTACCCAAATCTGGCAAAAATCTGTGACGGATGATAGTCAAGATCAGGGATTTACTTCCGGGAGCATCAGCTCGTAGAACCAAAACATCCTCTTGGAGTTCAAGACTTGGTGCTTTCCGTAACCTCTTTTTTACTTCATGTAATTATGCCAACAAGAAAGGTGACTGGAACCTGAAGTGTGTCTGAAGGCTTTTGAGGGATTGAGGCAGTAGATAGCCTCATGCCCCCCCAAAAAGGATCTGTGACACTGGTTTTTGGAAATAGTTGAAGCCCTACAGAAGACACCAAGTTATAGGTCGATTCTATAATTACATAATTAATATTCAGAAATGCTCACCTAACCAGGCAACTTGTCTCTGATCCAAAGTATGTAATTGGAAGTGCATTATAATGCTCATCATATTGACCCCATTAGGTTTACTGGAGGTTTAAAGCTCGAATTCATCGTGTACGCTAGAACCTTCTTGTCTTTTGTAACTCCCTTGAAATATATGCTTCGAAACACTGCTGTCCCTTTTAAAACATCTTTTAAATATCATTATCAAATATATTTTACTGAATATTGTTTATTAAAACAGGCACAAATAAACATAATTTTAAAAATATAACCTGCTCCCCCAAGGTAGCCAAGCAGCCATAAGAAATACACAATTACAGTATTACAAGATTTAAGAGAAAGAGTTAAAAAATCTAAACTGGCAGTAGTAAGAATTTGCCATTGTTGCAGAATACAAAGAGGTCATTGGTGCCTGCACAGTTCTTATCCGCTTTTCAGCAAACATAGGTCTTACAAACTTACAACACAGTGTCTGTAAATTCAGACCAAAAAACACATATGACTGATCATGTGGCCTACTTTTGCACAACAGACGGGGTCTATCTTGTGTATTCAACAAAGCCCACAGTCCTCTATCATTACCCAGGGGAAGCCATTCATTTGTAAATTTTAAATATAAATGTCAAACTTTATCCTTCTGAATGGCATTAAAATAGAACAGCGGCGAACCCTTAGACTGCAGTTAAAATCCCTGAACAATGCAACATATCTGATTGAAAGCTTTGCTGAACAATAGCAGATTTCATCACTTTTTTAAAGTAAACTAGGGAAGGAAATCCAATACTAAATCACTGGTGAGACACAACTTAATGAATCAATACATAACAAAATATATAGAAGTAAAAAATTGTGTGCGATTCTTTCTACTCTTCAAAAGCATCAAGTGCCAAAGCCTACGGGGCCAGCAGTCACAAAAATAATCTTTGCCCTTGAGCATAGCCTCGGTAAGCGATGTGTAGTCTCGGTAAGCGATGTGTAGCCTCGGTAAGCGATGAGTAGCCTCAGTTAGTGATGCTAGGGAGAAGCAGGTCCATGCAAATACTTTCAATGCACATCCCCAGCAGATCGCTTAAAAACGATTTCATGATTTACCCTCAACAGAATTTCTCACAAAGAGAGTCATATCCATAAAGTACCAAGGAAGGAGGTTTTGCATCATAAACCTTTTGTAGAGACCAAGAGCCTGGTTTAAAATTGTGAAGGAGTAACCCATTCACCAAACTGTAAATCAGGCCCTAAAAACTTCCCTACCACCCAGTGATGCTTGTTTCACCAACAGGCTTTTCCCACTGTGATTAGCGAACACTTTTACTTTTGTAGATGTACACGCTATGCAAGGTTACAAGAGAACGGCATTCCCAAATTTTTATATTGCTTTACTGCCTCTAGCCAAAACACATTCACCCACCACTTGAATTTTGTTCCTGCACGATCCTTGGAAAAAATCATGACTTTAAGTTTCTGATATCCTTCTGTCCCAGTACTGCAAACAATTCAAGGCCAGTGAATCATATATCAAATAATCACTACGAACTATCATTGAGGCAATCCACTTGTACCACTAATACGGTTGTAAAAATTAGAAGTAGGGATGGGAAACTGTAACAAATGTTTGTTGTGTTTCATTTCATTCAAACTACTGACAACTCCAGCAATCCAGCTGCACATTAGAGACAGTAAGAGCGAATCACAAGTCAACACTTTTCTGCAAACATTTTCATTAAATTCCAGAGATATTAATGTAAACACTTATCTTAGTAAACCTTTAGCATGATATCACAGTGACACGTTTATAAGACTGAAGCTGTGAGCATGAAGTCAGAAGGTCCCTTATCAAAGAGACCTAATTACCACCCTACAGGCCAAGGAGAATGCTCTCATTAAAAAAAAAAGAAGAATTCAACGTTACTAGATGGCTGGTCACCAAAATTTGTATCCTGGTGGGGAAGAGCAGAGACATTAAAAATAATGATCACCCCATTAGTAAGCTATTTAGCCAGTATGTTACCAATGACACTCTCTAATGATTTCTTGACCAAGATATATAAAATGTTCAACTCTTTCCTCTGGCAAGGTAAGAGACCCAGAATCTCTTTGAAAAAACTTTAACTAGCCAAAGAAAAAGGAGGTCTCGGCCTTCCAAACTTCAGGAACTATCAAACTGCGTATCTTTGAAAGGAAGGAGCTAACTGGCTACTCCCCCACTCCGACTACATTCCAGTATGGGTGGAGCTAGAAAGATCAATCATTAATGAAATCCCGTTATCTGCTCTCCTAACCATGGATATCTCTTCCATTCCCCATTCAAAATACATTATCCAGAACACCAAAAGAGCCCTGCTACCCGTGGATCAATTATCAGCTGCTAAAATTAAAAAATCCAACGTACCCTCTCTTTGGAACAACCCCTATCTGAGGGTAGATGGAGAGATGTTTTTCTGGGACAAATGGTCAAACAACGGCATAAACCTAGTCAAAGACCTTTTTACAGGGAAACTCCCTTCGCCTTTCTCCGAGCTTCAAACACAATACGATCTAGACTCTTTAGATTTTTATAAATTTCTAAAGCTAAAGTCACAACTCACGCTACGTTCTATAAAGCCTACCAACCCATCGATCCTCACAAGGATGCTACAGTTGCTAAAGTCAGGACATGCCGTTTCTAAAATCTACAAACTTTTATCTCCTAAACCTCGTTAATTACACTTAAAGAGTGAGGCAAAATGGGAATCTGAAATCAACACCAGAGAAATCCCTTTTGACAGGGACAAGATACATATAACTCCCTTCTCAAATAAAATGTCACCAGTATTATCTCAAACAAAGCTAATGCTAATAAGCAGGACATACTGTACCTCTGAAAAGATTTTTAAACTTAAACCCAGTCACAGCCCTACATGCTGGAATTGTAATACACTTGTTGGCGACCTTGCCCATATGCTCTTCCAATGCCCCACCGTACAAACGTATTGGGACAAAATATATGAGTGTATAAACAAAACATTTAACATCAACCCCCAAGGGAATTTTCTTATATCCTACTGGGCGTTCAGGACCCAATGCTTCCAGATGTGAATGACCGCTATTTGCTAGACCTTATGCTTACATTGGCCTGCAAAATGGTACTCAATAAGTGGAAGAACTCCAAAGATGTCTCCTTCAGAATGTGGCAAGAATGGTTGGCCTTTCTTAGAGGGACTGACAATATCTCCCTACATTCCTCTCCCTGGCGCACCCCACATAGGAAACTATGGAGGTCCCTCGATGCCTTATCCTTAACATTTGACCCACCGTGAAACCCATCTCACTACATTCCATCACACGAACGCCGTAACCAGAGTCATAATTCCCTGAAAGGAGTCCTCCCACCTGCCCCACCATTGCTAAAGATTGTATTTTATAGGATTGTTTTCCTATAACGTATCGTAGTGATTTTGCTATATCCTATATTGTACGTACGTACCATAGATCGCATACAGAAGGTGATATTCATACTCCACCTGTACCTCTCTAACATAACTGCTGCATCATTTCCTACTGCATCGCACTTGGATATCTTGCCATCCTTTTTCTTTTTTCTTCTTCTTTTGTAATTTTCCTTGGTTTTATCACATGTCAGAATTATTGCTATTTAGTTAATATCACTGTGATTTCATTTGTATCATTTCGTACCATTATTTTTGAAAAATCAATAAAAAAACGATTTGAAATTAAAACAAAGGAGGTCCCTTATGTAGGTCCTTGTGCTTCCTCCAGTCATTCAATTTCAGGTCATAGAGTCTGCAACCCTTTGTTCAATGATGCATCCACTATGCTCTATTTAGGTAGAAAAAGTGCCCAAGACCTACTGTTCTAGGGCAAGACATACTCTGGATCCCAATCCTCCTTGCAAATGCTGACGTTCCATCAAATGACAGACTTTGAAAGCTACATACGCATCGTGGCTGCTACCTCTTTAATCTCGACAGTGAGAAAAATCACTTTTATCTGCCTATATTACCTGTGTATTAGAAAAAAGACTGCGATCGGGTGCCGCTAGGATCATGTTCAGTGGTCAGCCTGGAAATGTCTCCCCCTACCAATTCCTCATTTGTTCCTCTCGTCTCACTCCAGAGGGCCACTACTTCTATGCAAGAAGACAACCTACGAATGAGCCCTCCTTTTCAAGTTTCATCCACCTCGACACTAAGCAACACTTTCACGCTTGATTCACTGAAGGTCAGCCGGCATATAGTAACATCAGCATAGAATTTTATATCCTTAGTAGATTCAGTGCGTATGCAGGATTTGCTTGCGCGGAAGATATCAATCCGCGCCTAGTCATCCAGATGCACACTCCACTTTTTCCAGGCTGGAAGTGTAATTCCCCCAGCACCATCACACAGAGGGAAGAGGTTAGGGGTTTAGATATGGCAGGTATTGGGACGCTGGAGTTTAAAAGCTGGTAAAATATGAATGCACAGGCCTACTCTCTTTCAACACAGATGAGACAAACGGCCTGCTCCCCTCTGTGTTTCCCTCCGTCACTGTGATCTGTTGAGGTCCTGCAATGGGATGGAGTGGATCCTGAAGGAATTATAATGATTATCCCCTGTTCCTTAGGCCTCTGAAGGGCAAAACTGTTCCATCCTGAACATCGCTGTGAAAGCCTGGCAGGGAGCCTTGACTGAGCATGCTTTGAAGGACAATTAGACATGGAAATAAACATATTTTGATTAGAAATAATCCATGAGTATAGAGTTCAATGATGGTAGGGGAAAGCTTCAGACTTTAAATGCTAGTAGTGCACAGGGCGAACTCCGCTGGTGCTCATTTCAGGAAAACCAGTAAATTGAGGTTCTGGACTTCAAAAAATGTAATATCTGAAGAATTGATCTGCTTTCGTTTTCCAGGGAGGTTGGAAGGGTGGAGGCCAGTTTTGCAGCAGTGGGAGAGGTTCTGTTACTAGGGATCGGTTTTGCAGCAGTGGGGGAGGTTTTGTTACTAGGGATCGGTTTTGCAGCAGTGGGGGAGGTTCTGTTACTAGGGATCGGTTTTGCAGCAGTGGGGGAGGTTTTGTTACTAGGGATCGGTTTTGCAGCAGTGGGGGAGGTTCTGTTACTAGGGATCGGTTTTGCAGCAGTGGGGGAGGTTCTGTTACTAGGGATCGGTTTTGCAGCAGTGGGGGAGGTTTTGTTACTAGGGATCGGTTTTGCAGCAGTGGGGGAGGTTTTGTTACTAGGGATCGGTTTTGCAGCAGTGGGGGAGGTTCTGTTACTAGGATCGGTTTTGCAGCAGTGGGAGAGGTTTTGTTACTAGGGATCGGTTTTGCAGCAGTGGGGGAGGTTCTGTTACTAGGGATCGGTTTTGCAGCAGTGGGGGAGGTTCTGTTACTAGGGATCGGTTTTGCAGCACTGGGGGAGGGTTTGTTACTAGGGATCGGTTTTGCAGCAGTGGGGGAGGGTTTGTTACTAGGGATCGGTTTTGCAGCAGTGGGGGAGGTTGGGAGGGTTTGTTACTAGGGATCGGTTTTGCAGCAGTGGGAGAGGTTCTGTTACTAGGATCGGTTTTGCAGCAGTGGGAGAGGTTCTGTTACTAGGATCGGTTTTGCAGCAGTGTGGGAGGTTCTGTTACTAGGATCGGTTTTGCAGCAGTGGGAGAGGTTCTGTTACTAGGATCGGTTTTGCAGCAGTGGGAGAGGTTCTGTTACTAGGATCGGTTTTGCAGCAGTGTGGGAGGTTCTGTTACTAGGATCGGTTTTGCAGCAGTGGGAGAGGTTCTGTTACTAGGATCGGTTTTGCAGCAGTGGGAGAGGTTCTGTTACTAGGATCGGTTTTGCAGCAGTGGGAGAGGTTCTGTTACTAGGATCGGTTTTGCAGCAGTGTGGGAGGTTCTGTTACTAGGATCGGTTTTGCAGCAGTGGGAGAGGTTCTGTTACTAGGATCGGTTTTGCAGCAGTGGGAGAGGTTCTGTTACTAGGATCGGTTTTGCAGCAGTGTGGGAGGTTCTGTTACTAGGATCGGTTTTGCAGCAGTGGGGGAGGTTCTGTTACTAGGGATCGGTTTTGCAGCAGTGGGAGAGGTTCTGTTACTAGGGATCGGTTTTGCAGCAATGGGGGAGGTTCGGTTACTAGGGATCGGTTTTGCAGCGGTGTTGCAATGTCAGCCCCAGTAACAAAAGCAGCAAGCAAGCGTTTCCAGTCTCCTGGGGGCCAGGCAGTGCTTCCCCAGGGGCTGGTCCCAGAAAATTGCCAGGGTTGCGGTGGGTTCCAGGTCCGGTCCTGAATGCAGCCTTTTGTGTCAACTTGCTATAGTTCTGCGAAATCCTAAAACTTTGAGCTGCAAGTCGTTCCATTCAATGACATACTACCCGACTGGGAATGGGCTGACCCCACCTCCTTCACCGTTCCCACACGCTAGCGCCTTGAAAGGAAGCACCAACCAGTACAGCTATAACACAAAATGTCAAGCATAATGAATTTCAGCCTACTTCAAAGCAAGCCGCATTTCTGATTGTCAGAGAAGCAGGCCAGGGTTTTCCAGGCGCAGAGCCTGGCACGCGCCTCGACTGCCCACAGCAGCAAATGGCTTCCGATCCCAGCCTTGGAAAGCGTCCCGGGTCCAGGAGGCAACAGATGCTCCCGGAGAACAGCCTTCCAGTGTCTGCCATGCAAACGATATTAAACAGCGAGGGGCGCGCACATGCTTAAACAGTCCCAGCCTGTCTGCGCCGCTGCACCCAGAGCTGATTCAGCTGAAGGGCATCTGTTCCTTCGGGCTCGTGTTCCACCAGTTCACGGCGATGGTGTCTGTGTCCCACAGTTGATTACACATTGTCTCAACACTGCTCTTTTGTCTTCCGCTGTGCATGCTGAGACTCTTAATAAATCAATTTCTCTCAGGCTGGATTATATTGCACCGGAGTAAGTGCATCAACGTTTGCCCCACCTGACAAGTGCAAAGCACATCTTGCAGTGATCATCAGTCCAAATATCAGTGCAAAATTGATCAGCGACAGTGCTGGCACCAAAGTGCTGAGAGGCCAAGCAATTGGTGTACTTGTTTATACAAAAAAATGCACATTATAACATAAAGTAACAGTCTGGCGCCATATGTTGGAGCGGGTCTGTCGGTTGTCAATCATACTCTTAGACATTCTGGTGTCTAATTTGATTTCAGTCTAATATTGCTGCCAGAGAAAAAAGCGGGATGAAGTCATATTTTCTCATACCAAAGCCGTTAGCGAGCACTTTGACTTTTTTGTCAACCAGAACTTGTCTGCTTAGCAATTGTAGTAATTGTTACACAAAGGGGGGTTAAACCCATATAGTCACGGGGACCTGGGTACTATATGATACATGTATAAAGGGGTCCCCGTAAGGTAGTGTAATGCCAAAGGGCCACACTGAAACAAAATTGGTGACAGTTGGTCAAACAATTACAGGAACATTTCCATTGGTAATAAAGTTTTATTACCAAAATCAAAAATCAAATATATCAATGAACAATACAACAATTCAATATATTGACAAGCCCCAAGGAGGAGGGGAGAAGGAAAAAGGGAAAGCGTGATAAAGGGAAATGAGAAGTAAATAGACACAGTATAAGTAGTGACCTGATTATTACAAGGTTAATGACATTATGTGAAAAAATTACAATACAAAGGCCAAAGTCCGGCCGAATTCAAATAATTGACAATTGTCTTGACTTTATTACCAATGGAAATGTTCCTGTAATTGTTTGACCAACTGTCACCAATTTTGTTTCAGTGTGGCCCTTTGGCATTACACTATCTAGCAATTGTAGTAAAGCTAAAGCAGTGCCCACTGTCAGATTAGCCAAAAAACATTAGAGGTGCTGGCACTGATAAAATGCTGTGCAGCATGCCCTTATTTAGGTCGAGCCTGGGCAGCGCATGCGCTGCTCTGCAAGCCATGTTGTATTGGAGTACAGAATTGAAGCCCCACCCACTCTCCGCCCATATTTGTAATTGGCTTGTGTCATTGTCCTTCATAAATGCTCGCTTCTGATCCTTTAATAGGCTTGTTAGTCCTTCCTTAGTACCGCCTTGTCTACATTCGTTATCTCCCATGAGGACTGGCCCTTTTACTTTGGTTGTTACACTGTGCGTCTTCTTTAGTCTGTAAGCACTATTTTCATTAATGTGTTTCTCCTACTGCAGGCACGACATGCTTTCCTGCAACATTCAGCGTGCCATGCGCACTTTTACTTTCTAAGCAGTCTGGGACAATGACGGCCACTTCTTTGAATAGCTCTCGCATTTACAAGAGTTTGAGCTATTGGCATTGTGCATGACAATGCCTTTTATTAATGTGTTATTATAAAATATAAATTAAAGGCATTGTCATTTACAATGCCAATAGCTTAAACTCTCGCAAATGCGAGACCTATTGCATTACAAATGCTTGTTTAAATGCAGTTTGAGGATGTAGCTGGAGCCTATCTCTGCCTCCTGCATGGCAGTCGACGCAAGCACTACAGTTTGACCACACTGATACATGCCTGTTTGAATGAAATTGTCTCTACAGAATCTGTTCTAGAAAAAAGTCTGCAGTACACCCTGTCTAAATATCAATGCCTCTGTGCATCAGGCACTTTAGTTCAGTTGTCCATAACTGGAAGCCCCAAAGTTTGTGCTTATACAACATTTACATTAACTGATGTTGGCAGGGCAGGAGGTCCTTGAATAGCTCCCCACCATGAACACCACTGTGGGGATGCAAGTGAAATGAAATGAAATGAAAGAAATTTGTTAAGCGCGAACAGCTGCCCTGAGGCGTCCAGGCGCTAGGGAACAGAATGGACCTTCTACTGAAGTTGATCGCAGGGAGTAAGTTTGTTTTTAGTTAAAGAGGAAGGTTTTTAATTGTTTGCGAAAGGTTAGTAGATTAGAGTTACACCTTAGATGTAGGGGGAGAGAGTTCCACAGTTTGGATGCATTGTAGGAGAAAGATCGACCTCCTGCTCTGGATCTTCGTATCTGCGGGACAATGGCTAGGAAGGCTTGAGAGGAGCGAAGCTCTTTCTTGGGGTGGTAGGGAGTGACCAGAGAGTGGTTGATTACAGGACCGGTTTTCTAAAAGGCTTGGTGGGTGATGCACATGGCCTTGAACTTAATTCTTTCCCTGACAGGAAGCCAGTGCAGAATTTTTAATCCCGGCCCTATCGGAATTCTGCGGGGGATTCCGAGAAGTGTACGGGCTGCACAGTTTTGGATCCGCTGTAGTTTGTTCAGGCAGTATTCAGGAGCCCCTAAATACAGGGCGTTACTAAAGTCAATACGAGACTGAATCAGGCCCTGAATGACTACCTGTTTGGCCTCAAAAGGAAGAAGTGGGAGGATTTTTTTCATCATCCTGATGAGACCAAAGCATGTTGCTGATAGTTTGGTGACTTGTGTATTGACTGTTAGGGATTTGTCTAGCCATATTCCGAGACTTTTTATGTTATCTCTGGGTGTAGGGGGGGCACCTAGGCTGGGGGGCCACAATAGCTCTAAGGTGGAGGGGGCAGATGGACCGAGGAGCATAAGCTCGGTTTTATCCCCATTGAGCTTTAAGCATGACTTCGTCATCCAGCTCTTTACCTGCTCCAGACAGGGAATCAAGCTGGTCTGTGCTTGCTGACTGTTCTTATGCGCAAGGGAGACCACTAGCTGGGTGTCGTCCGCATAATTGACGATCTTAATGCCATGCGGACGGACAATCCCTGCCAGTGGTCTCATGTATGCGTTGAATAACGTGGGGCTTAGTGAGGAGCCCTGCGGTACCCCACATTCCAGAGGCTTGCTTGAGGAGACTGAGGCTCCTTCAAAGACTCGGAAGGTATGGTCTTTTAGAAAGGACTTGAGCCAAGCTAGGGCTTCTCCTGATATTCCCAAGCGAAGGAGGCAGAGAAGGAGGATGTTATGGTTCACCGTATCAAAGGCGGCGCTCAGGTCAAGGAGGATCACTGCCACTGATCCCCCCTGATCTAGGATCCGCCTCGCTTCCTCTGTAACTGCCACCAAAGCCGTCTCCGTACCATGTTTGGAACAGAAGCCCGTCTGGGTGGTGTCAAGCAGATGGTTGCTCTCGAAAAACCTGGTTAGAGCGGTGTTAATGTGTTTTTCGAGGACTTTGCTTCCCCAGGGGAGCAATGAGATAGGGCAATAGCTGTTGAGGTCGCCAGGAACGAGGTTGGGTTTCTTCAAGAGTGCTCGGACCCTGGCATGTTTCCAGGTTGATGGAACTGTGCTAGTCACTATCGAGGAGTTCAATAACTCCAATAGTGTGGGAAGAATCACCTGACTAGCCGAGACCAGCGTATTCGGTGGTGCAGGGTCGCATGGGGAGCCTGATTTTATTTGGTGCATCAGAGACTCGAGTGTTACTGAGTCTAACTGTGGGAAGTGGGCTAGGGTGTTGCGAGGCGACTCCTCTACTTCAGCTGCTGGATAATGTCCTTGGGGAAATGGGTCCAAGTCAATGTCCGGAAAAGATGTGTAGATTTTGTTTACTTTAAGGAAGAAGAAATCAGCCAGATGGTTACATCGGGAGTGCACATTGGAGATGGCGATTAGTGGGGGTGGAAGCGTAGTTAGGCTTTTTACCGTTTGGTACATTTCTTTGGGTTTACATTTGGCCGACATTATTTTGTCATTGTAATAAATCGATTGTGTCAGTTTTATTGCTGATTTGTAGGCTCCAATGGCCTCCCTGTAAGTGGCTTTGTCCGTAGCAGCGTAGCTCAGGCGCCACTTTCTTTCCAGCCTCTTACATATGCACTTTTTGTCTCCGAGTTCTTCTGAGTACCAGGGCGCTGATTTCTGATGTCTTTTTGAGCTAGTAGTGCGGAGGGGTAATATGGAGTCTAGTGAATTTGTGATCCAATTGTCGTATTCACTGTTACCTTTAGAGGGATCGCCGTTGAGCACAGGGCTAGTTTTGGTAAGAATGTTGGTCCAGTCGTCCAGAATAGTTTGGACCAATTCCTCATTCTGCGGGGGATGTGGGAGGGTGGGACGCGTTTGTGCGTAGTCCAGGTAAGTGGGATCGGGAAGTGATCAGTCCATGGAAGACGACTGTTAGTGCCAATTATTAACTGTGTGCAGTTACTGAATACAGGGTCTAGTAGGTGGCCTTTTATGTGCGTAGGGGAGGAGACAAGCTGCTCTAGTTCTACTGCCGCTAAGCTGGCCGTCATCTCTGTGGCGACGCTGTCCTGTGCATTATCGAAGTGTATGTTAAGGTCGCCCAGTAGTGTGAAATTTGCCGGTGAAGTAATTAGTTCGGCCACAGCTGAAGGTACCGCTGTCTGGAACTGTTTAAGTGCTCCAGGAGGGCGGTAGATGAGAATGTCAGTGAAGCTTTTGTTAGGGGAGAATTAGATGACAAAGTGCATGCTTTCACAGTCTGCAATGGACTCCGGCGGGCAGCGACAGGAATAGATGTCTTTATAAATGATAGCAAGCCCCCCGCCTTTCCCCTGGACGCGGTCCAAGCGGGCGATCTGGTAGCCTGGTATAAGGGCTTGTACCAGGTCAGGCTCTGAGTCCTGAGTGAGCCATGTTTCAGTCAAAAAGACTATGTCCGGCATGTGCTCACCCAGCAGCATTGATATTTCCAAACTGTGTTTGGGTAGGGATCTGTAGTTTAAGAGAAACATGTGGTAGTCCCGCAATTCATCTTTGTGAGGAGGGCTGATAAGCTCTGTCTTACAATGAGGGCATAGGTGAGGGATCTCCAGGGGGTGAAACTCTTGGCAACATTTAGTTGTTGCAATGTTCCTCAATTGGTAAAGAGAATCAAAGCTATAGTGCCTCTTTATTCCTAGCGAAGGGGGGGAAAGGGTTGGGGTGGTGGCCCCTAGCACTGGCCTGCCACGGACGGGCGCAGACGGGCTTGCCTTCGACGCGCTGGCAGCGCGCCCACTGCGCGCCCGCTGCGCGGCCGGGGGAGGCACATTGTTTTAAGGGAGAGGGAGGCGTGGCCTCACGTCAGTGGGCGTGGCCTGTGGGCTTCCCCAGGAATGGCGGCAATCGATTCTCCGACACGCAGCAGCACTTTAATCGGGTGCGCGGGGAGAACTGAACAGGTTAGGAGGGGGAGTGTCCAGGGGCAAGTGAAACACCACAGATTAAAAAGCAGTCACAAATAAAAAAAATTAAAAAACGAGCGTTACTCCCAGCTTTCCGCCTCAGGAGTTAGTTACAACTAATGCGCGTGTTGAAAAGGAGGCGCGACTTATATAGTTAAGAAGGGCGTGGCCTCACGGCAGTGGGCGTGGCCTCACGGAAGTGGGCGTGGCCTGTGGGCTTCCCCAGGAATGGCGGCAATCGATTCTCCGACCCGCAGCAGCGCTTTAATCGGGTGCGCGGGGAGAACCGAACAGGTTAGGAGGGGGAGTGTCCAGGGGCAAGTGAAACACCACACAGAATAAAAAGCGGTCACAAATAAAAAAAAATTACAAAACGAGCGTTACTCCCGGCTTTCCACCTCAGGAGTTAGTTCCAACTAATGTGCGCTTTGAAAAGGAGGCGCGACTTATATAGTTAAGAAGGGCATGGCCTCACCGCAGTGGGCGTGGCCTGTGGGCTTTCCCAGGAATGGGGGCAATCGATTCTCCGACTCGCAGCAGCGCTTTAAACTGGTGCGCGGGGAGAACCGAACAGGTTAGGGGGGTTGAGTGTCCAGGGGCAAGTGAAACACCATACAGATTAAAAAGCGGTCACAAATACAATTTTTTTAAAAACGAGCGTTACTCCCGGCTTTCCGCCTCAGGAGTTAGTTCCAACTAATGCGCGCGTTGAAAAGGAGGCGCAACTTATATAGTTAAGAAGGGCGTGGCCTCACGGCAGTGGGCGTGGCCTGTGGGCTTCCCCAGGAATGGCGGCAATCGATTCTCCGACCCGCAGCAGCGCTTTAATCGGGTGCGCGGGGAGAACCGAACAGGTTAGGAGGGGGAGTGTCCAGGGGCAAGTGAAACACCACACAGATTAAAAAGCGGTCACAAATACAATTATTTTAAAAACGAGCGTTACTCCCGGCTTTCCGCCTCAGGAGTTAGTTCAAACTAATGCGCTGGCTTGAGTTTACACCCTCTGACCACTTCCCACCCCACCACAATTGCCCTGAACAGAAAGGGTACCCTACCTGGACAGCTGCAGGCAATGCAATTGTTCCCATTAACAGTCTTTCATGCTGTAACTGGCGGCCAACACATGGCCAAGCACTGGCAGTGATCGCTTTTGCAGCAGCCTCCCTGGTTCATGAGCATAGTATGGTGGAGAGGTCATGCGTACATAGTGTGATGCCAGACCGACCGGCCGATAACAGCGACACAGGCACAACATCACTGGGAGTTGTCATCACCAAAAGTGATCCTTTGTCCGCTCCAACATGATCTAGATATTTGGCTGCAGGGATGTCAGGGAGGCGTTTCCACGTAAGCCTGTTGCATGGACATTGTGGAGGCCCAAGACAGTGGCACAGCCTTGACCACAATATTCATCCAAGTACCACTTTAAGGATTTCACTGAGTGATCAGAGAGTCCTGTTCCCTCACTCCATCTCCACTACTCCTCCACCCACCATTTTAAACCATAGTACCAACAGATTAAGGAAGGGAGCTAGCACCTACGGCAACGTTGCAAAGGCCACACAGACGACCCATAACTCATTATGGACCATGCTCATGACTGTACCATTTT
The DNA here is from genome assembly GCF_964261635.1 of Lissotriton helveticus. NCBI lineage: Eukaryota > Metazoa > Chordata > Amphibia > Caudata > Salamandridae > Lissotriton > Lissotriton helveticus. The sequence goes on from NC_136071.1 coordinate 1,122,660,473, forward strand.
ATATCCAACTCCACCAAAAGTGTAGACATTCTTCTGATCGGTTGGGGAAACACCCTTCTCTTGCCAAATTTTGCATGAACATGAGGTAGCCTTCGGACGTGCATCCCCAGGCGACAACAGATACACCAAAGGTTATACCATCCCTGGGTTACATTTACTATCTGTTCTCCAATGCTGAAGACACCCTCTTTAAGGAGGCTGGCTAGATATTATAAGAAACCTCTGCTAGGAACACCCACTCCACTGCCACATTCAGATTCTGACAGCTTGCTATGGTTGGCTCAGTAATTTCTAATTGGCAATCCCTTCAATTTGTCAATTCACTTCTTATGTCCCCGAAGCTTGTAGCCCCCTCTAAATGCATACAATTCCTAATCTACATAAACATTTACAAGAATATTAGGACAAGGATACAGGCAAATCAATGCAATTTCAATACGTTTAGGGTAATCAGTTCTCTTCCATGGAGCGAACCTCTCTCATGGAGTAAAATGGCTCGGCCAACGCTCTACTGCTCTCAGAATTTCTCCAATGCTCGCTGTCATCATGTCATGCCAGGATAATTTCAACAGCTTATAGACTGGTCTCTCGTGGGCATCTTCTCCAAACCTCCCAAAGTTCAAAAGTGATAAGTTTTCACGTTGTCTGGTCTGAATTGACAATACTGCATCACACCTGCCCTGAAATCCCTCCACTGAATTCCAGACAAAGAAAGAGCAACTGTTAAAACACTTTGCCTTTTCCTCCAGGCAACCTCTGACCTCTCACCGAACTGTCTTCCAAAAATGTTTCCCTTTTGATAATCATCTTTCCAAGTCAAGGGATCCTCCTTATGTACTCCCTACAGCTCCTACTGAGACTTGAAAATTAATACCTACAATTCAGACAATCCTTTAAAACTCATGTCTTCAGCTTGGCATTTGGATAGCCCTGTTCTCTAGATGATAGTGCTTTCCAGTTGTCTCTGTAAGTCCTGACCAGTGTGATGCCTTGCACAGTCTTTGCCTCTTCACCCAGGTTCTCAGGACCCATCCCTTTTTTTTCAAAGCCCGGGGATGCTGATCACACACTCAACTGCAGATTATATCCAGGCTCGGTCCATTGCTGCTGGATAATCAACCCGTTCGGCATCACCAGATTCTGGCAATGAACTATATTAAACCTCATACCTCCATCACTATGTACCTATATCCCAACATGCCTAAATGCCATGGTCCTGTGATCAGCCGCACTTAAACAAAACAAAATGAACTAAAAATATGTAGCAGATGCCAGTGTGTTTGCTTCAGGCTCTACTGGTGGCTGTGACGGGCACTCGCCTACTAGGCTCACAGGTCTGTTTTCATCAGACTCTAACAGTAGATCTAAACAGAACACTCCTAGCAGGCAAACATGCCTGTGAGCACCAGCCTCTGTAATTGAGTGGCACATTCCCAGCCAACCCCCAGTCTTCATATTTGTCAGACAATAATAGGACCTATGGGTGGGACACTCCTAGTAAGTCTCAATGTATGTGTGGATCTGGCCTTCTAAGTGTCTGAGTGGCTCATTCCTAGTAGTCATTGATCCCGGTGCTTATCTGTCTCTGACACGCCTCTTGGAAAGCACCAATCTCAGCGTGTGTCAGGATCAGTACATTCTTACTAGGTGCACAGGTGCACAATCTCCATGTTTGTCAGGCATGTATAGTAACGATGAATGGAATGATCCAAATAGGCATCAATATTTGTGTTTAACCCGTTTACTGCTTCGAACATTCAGCGCCAGTGCTGAACGTTCGAAGAAACGGGTGCGGCCGCGTCGGCCGTTGGACGTGCGCAGCATAGCTCGCGCGACGGCAGCAGCGATAGGGTTAAATCAGGATCTAATAGTAAATGAGCGTAGTAAATACCAATGAAGCATTACCTTCAGCTAGTATCAGGATCTAAGAGCTAATGGGAGTGGTAAACTCCAAGGAGGAATTAATATTGCATTGTGCAAAGCTCTTATAGTAACTGTGCGTAGTAAACACCAATGAAGCATTACCTTCAGCTTGTGTCAGGATCTAGGAGCTAATGGGAGTGGTAAACTCCAAGGAGGCATCAACGTTGAATTGTACAAAGCATTAATAGTAACCGTATGTGGTAAACACCAAGAAGACTTCGGCTTCGGTCAGGATATAGTAGCAAGTAGTAGTGATAAACTCCTGATAGTAGTTGTGATGGGTCCAATGTTTATGTTAAGTAGTTTCTGATAGTAATTGTGAGTGGCAGGCTGCTAATAGGCAGCGATGTCTGTGTTTACCAGACTCGAGGAATAAATAAGAGTGGGGTAATGCTGCTTAGTATCTATGCCTGTGTGCATCAGGGTCTGAATGAGAAGACAAAATATATATACATTTATTTGTTTCTAGCAGAACTCCTATCACTGCTCAATGTATAAGATCATCAGCCCATACAGTAAACGTGAACAGTAAGCTGATTCTATGCCTCTTAGCTTATCAGACTCTGGTATGATTTAATGCTCAGCTTCTAATAGACAAATATGATTATGTTTATTCAGGCCCTGCTGGAACTGTGAGCAGCATACTCAGAGTAGCACAGCAGTTGCATACTGACACCTCTTAAGTTGAGCTGATCTTAATAAAAATGCAACAAAATAAATAAACAGTTAAGCAGGTCCTAATAATAACATATATGTACATCTACATGTTAGGCTATAGATGAAACCCCCTGTTCGGATCTCCACAATAATGTTACCCTCTTCCAGCTATAGTGAGAAGCGGTGCACAGACATAATATCGACTCCAAAATATCGTTTGGACAGAATATCGAGGAAAAAATATCGTTTGGACAAAATATCGACTGTACAGAATATCGACAGCCAAAATATCGTTTTTAAGGTAAGTGCAGTAATATCGACTGTAAATAATATAGAAAGTGAAAATATGTAAGTAAATACTATAGATAGTAAAATAAATTGTTTTTATTTTTAGGGTTCAGGGTCAGTTTTGGGTTTTTGGGTAAAGGGGTATTTTTAGGGTTCAGAGTCAGTTTTGGGTTTTTGGGTAAAGGGGTATTTTTAGGGTTCAGGGTCAGTTTTCAGTTTTTGGGTAAAGGGGTATTTTTAGGGTTCAGGGTCAGTTTTCAGTTTTTGGGTAAAGGGGTATTTTTAGGGTTCAGGGTCAGTTTTCAGTTTTTGGGTAAAGGGGTATTTTTAGGGTTCAGGGTCAGTTTTCAGTTTTTGGGTAAAGGGGTATTTTTAGGGTTCAGGGTCAGTTTTCAGTTTTTGGGTAAAGGGGTATTTTTAGGGTTCAGGGTCAGTTTTCAGTTTTTGGGTAAAGGGGTATTTTTAGGGTTCAGAGTCAGTTTTCAGTTTTTGGGTAAAGGGGTATTTTTAGGGTTCAGGGTCAGTTTTCAGTTTTTGGGTATTATTTTATTATATTTTATTACTATATATATATGTTTAATAAATATGAAATAAAAACATATTTATTTAACTTTCATTAATTATTTAATTATTATAAGTTAATTTAAGTAATTTTAAGTATATTTTAGTAATTAATTATTAATATTAATTTAATTTAACACTGTTTTTAGTAAATACGATATTTTTTACAACTATATTTTTGTAAACGATATTTTGTACTCGATATTTTTGTACTTACCTGTTTGTACATACAAACTCGATATTTTTGCTGTAGATATTTTTTCCTCGATATTTTGGGTAGTCGATATTTTGGTAGTCGATATTCTTTCAGTGATCCGTGAGAAGCATCACTTAAGGCATTGAAAGAGCTCTTCATTCATACAGAGTATGTATGTAGATAGCGTACGTGTGTAGCGCACTGTCAAAATATAATATAATGTATTTAACAGGCATTTCTTCATTGTTTGATTGGCGTTTGAGACAAAAGAACAAGAGAAACCTATATTTATGTCATTCAATATTACACACACATGCACGGTTAGCATTTTCTGTTGTCTTCCCATGCTCTCCATAAGTATTGATGATCTGGACATGAAACTAATTGGTGACAGGGAGATAAAAAGAATTCAATATGCAAAGGTTGTAAGCAGTCGTGCGATTGCTGCAATGTGAGCAAGAAGGGAGGCGGGTCTTTGGCTAGCGTGTTGAACACGCACATCTCAGAGCTAGATGTTTGTGACGTCAAATACGTTCCGCAGGAGCTAGTTTTTAAATGACCAAATGATACCTGGGTAGGTCAATATCTCATAAAAACTCACATTCTGAAGATCTGCCTCTACCTCTAGAGAGATACAAGATTACAATGTGCAATAACATTTTGGCTAGTATGCCTGTGTCTGAGGGATCAACTATCCACATTTAAGACAACAGTCTTTCAAGATATTTATAGATTCTTAGTTGGTTTGACCTGGTTGATTCCACCATCGTACCAAGTTCCATTTAGCAAATGAACATGATTAAGCCAGAGTCCCGTACCTACTTCCTCTTGTTCGAAGAAGTGTGGTAGGACTTCTCTACAGTGAGTTTATCATTATCTTGACTTTGTAATTATTTAACGCCAAAGTTCTTACAGAACATACACCCGATGATCCCTCATAATTTTCCCAGATGTGGAGAAGACGAAGCATCATTCTTCCAAATGACCAGAGCGTGTCCTTCACTTCAGCGCATTTGGGCAGAAGTGTCGAAACAGGTCACTCGCCTGATGTATAAACACAATCTGGGGCAGACTCAACTTATTGTCCCAACCAAAAGCTGAGAAATCCAATTGCAAATGCATTGATCTGGTAGCAATACTCGCCAGGAGATCAATTACAAAGAACTGAAGGTCCTCGCGAATGCCCAGTGTGGCCATATGGAGGTCTGACAAATGGGTGATACAGGAAGATGAAGTAGGTAAAGTGCACCACCCTAAAGCGGGTAAGGAAGTAACACATGTGAATTGGGACAACCTACTGCTCAAACATGTGCCTAATTCAGTTGGCAGACCACCATTACCTTGTGGACACACTGTCAAAATTCTAATTAAGGGACATTCGGATTTCCTCATGCATTTCCACTGGGCCTGAAAGCTTGTCGAACTGCTATTAACACTGTGTCACTTTGCAAGAGGAATAATATTGTGCTAATTATATGCACAGCTTGAAATGAAACAGTGACTCAGTTTTTTGTGAATTTGAGAAATATTTCAAGCCAAAAGTGATACTGTTCTTTTTCATAAGGTCTATGTGAAAAATTAATTTAAAAAGTCTTGACTCTGTACTTAAAGAGATTTCATAACTATTCATTGATCTATATGTTGGACCCCCAATTTCTCCAGAAAAAGATTGTGGCTGTGGATCTATACTACCCCAGGAAGTCGTTTTCAACAGTCAGGAGTGATTCGCCTTGATCTATCTCATCAGCCCTACAATTTGCAGTCATGATCATCTTAGCATATTAGCCAAACCCGTTTAGTACTCACCTTGCCTGCCGACTCTCTGTTCGGTATTAAATTTACAGAAGCCTCTTGACTTGATTTTGCCTCTGCTCGTATGTAGCTTCTGGCTGTCCCTCCTTGATGAGCACAGCCCCAAATAATCAGAGTACTCCGCTTTCTCTATGGCACATTGATTGATAAAATTGCTAAGTTTGAGGAAATTGGATTTACAAACATTAGTGATCCAATTTAAAGTTAGGAGGAAATTCTCCAGGGTGTACAGTATGTGTTGCTATTTTGTTAAAATTGATGTGAAGTAGGCTTCTCTTTGTGATGGTAAAGTAGAAGCATGTGTAAATGAATATAATGGACCTATAAACAGATTGCGCGCCTTGTACCGCGCGGTTGGGGCAGGCGTTCGATGAATCACCCAAGGATCCGCGACAGCTGCTGAAGCGCCGGCAGCGCCAAACCCAGGGGTCTGGGCACAGAAATGATTGCAGCCCTGGTGCGGCAATCAATTTTACATGCTAATTTCCAAAGATGTTTTATAGTCTCCTGACATGAATAGAGCTTCAGCATTGTAGTGAAGAACAAAAGCCCAGGACCCTGGTGTCTGCCGCATTCTGCTGAGAAAGCAGAATAACCAGGAGCTTCTTTCTCTCACACTGATGCTCTTCAAGCCCCTTCCTCTCCACAGATTATCACCATAGAAATTCTCCTTTCCACTGCAATGGCTCAAAGCCTTGTTTAAAGATGGGCGCTTATGCATTTTTTCCATATTAAGAGTACTTTTGCAAAGTCACATTTTCGTCATCAACATTGTTACATGATTGACTTTTTTAGGAAAATAGCAAGAAGACATCATGAACAAATAAAAAGGCGCTTCATACAGGCCTCTTGCTGCCAGTTTGTTGCCCGGGCTTTAATGCATCTGAAACAAGGAACAGCTCTACTGATGATCAGACACTTTGGGTACTTGTGGCAGGGACCCCACAGTCGTGGGGGAGTCTCCGCACTCGGGTCGGAATCCATACTTTGACAATTCTCAAAGTGGAGATTCCCCTGAGAGTGTGGAGACTCCCCCACGACTACGGGGGCTCTGCCACGAGTGGGGAGACTCCTCCATGACTGGCTGTCCTGTGCCACAAGTGCAGAGACACCCCCACGACTGCAATACCTCAACTATGAGTGTGGAGATTCCCCCATGACTGTGGGGCCTCCGCCACTTGTGCAGAGACTCCCCCATGACAGCAGGGCCTCCGCCAGAAGTGTGGAGACTCCCCCATGCCTGCAGGGCCTCCACCACGAATGTAGAGATTCCCCCATGACTGCAGGGCCTCCGCCACTTGTGCAGAGACTCCCCCATGACAGCAGGGCCTCCGCCAGGAGTGCGGAGACTCCCCCACAACTGCAGGGCCTCCGCCACGAGTGCGGAAACTCTCCCATGACTGGGGAGCCTCCGCCACGAGTGCGGGGCCTCCGCCACGTGTGCAGAGACTCCCCCACAACTGCAGGATCTCCACCACGAGTGCAGAGACTCCCCCATGACTGCAGGGCCTCCGCCACGAGTGCTTAGACTCCCCATGACTGCGGGCCTCCATCAGGAGTGCAGAGACTCCACCACAACTGCAGGGCCTCCGCCACGAGTGCAGAGACTCCCCATGACTGCGGGGCCTCCGCCAGGAGTGCGGAGACTCCACCACAACTGCAGGGTCTCCGCCACGAGTGCAGAGACTCCCCAATGACTGGGGGGCCTCCACCACGAGTGTGGGGCCTCGGCCACGAGTGCAGAGACTCCCCCATGACTGCAGGGCCTCCGCCACGAGTGCAGAGACTCCCCCATGACTGTAGGGCCTCTGCCACGAGGGCGAAGACTCCCCCATGACTGCAGGACCTCCACGACGAGTGCTTAGACTCCCCATGACTGCGGGCCTCCATCAGGAGTGCAGAGACTCCCCCACAACTGCAGGGCCTCAGCCAGGAGTGCGGAGACTCCCCATGACTGTGGGGCCTCCGCCAGGAGTGCGGAGACTCCCCCACGACTGCAGGGCCTCCACCAGGAGAGCGGAGACTCCCCCATGACTGCAGGGCCTCCGCCACGAGTGCAGAGACTCCATGACTGCAGGGCCTCGCCACGAGTGCACAGACTCCCCCATGACTGCAGGGCCTCCGCCACGAGTGCAGACTCCCCCTCAACTGCAGGGCCTCTGCTACGAGTGCAGAGACTCCCCCATGACTGCAGGGCCTCCGCCAGGAGTGCGGAGACTCCCCCATGACTGAGGGGCCTCCGCCATGAGTGTGGAGACTCCCCCATGACTGCAGGGCCTCCGCCATGAGTGCAGAGACTCCCCGATGACTGTAGGGCCTCCGCCACGAGGGCGGAGACTCCCCCATGACTGCAGGACCTCCACCACGAGTGCTTAGACTCCCCCATGACTGCAGGGCCTCCGCCAGGAGTGCGGAGACTCCCCAATGACTGCAGGGCCTCTGCCATGAGTGCAGAGACTCCCCCATGACTGCAGGGCCTCCTCCAGGAGTGCGGAGACTCCCCCATGACTGCAGGGCCTCCGCCATGAGTGCAGAGACTCCCCGATGACTGTAGGGCCTCCGCCACGAGGGCGGAGACTCCCCCATGACTGCAGGACCTCCACCACGAGTGCTTAGACTCCCCATGACTGCGGGCCTCCATCAGGAGTGCAGAGACTCCCCCACAACTGCAGGGCCTCCGCCAGGAGTGCGGAGACTCCCCATGACAGTGGGGCCTCCACCAGGAGAGCGGAGACTCCCCCATGACTGCAGGGCCTCCGCCACAAGTGCACAGACTCCCCCATGACTGCAGGGCCTCCACCACGAGTGCAGAGACTCCCCCTCAACTGCAGGGCCTCTGCTACGAGTGCAGAGACTCCCCCATGACTGCAGGGCCTCCGCCACGAGTGCGGAGACTCCCCCATGACTGCGGGCCCTCCACCATGAGTGTGGAGACTCCCCCATGACTGCAGGGACTCTGCCACGAGTGCAGAGACTCCCCAATGACTGCAGGGCCTCCTCCAGGAGTGCGGAGACTCCCCCATGACTGTGGGGCCTCTGCCACGTGTGCAAAGATTCCCCCACAACTGCAGGATCTCCGCCAGGAGTGCGGAGACTCCCCCATGACTGCAGGGCCTCCGCTACGAGTGCAGAGATTCCCCCACAACTGCAGGGCCTGCACCACAAGGGTGGAGACTCCCCCATGACTTACCAGGTGCAAACCCAGGACATCCTCTAAAACAACTTTAGAAAGAACCTGCAAAATGATGAATTTCTCAAAGACATCCCTCCAACTGCACAATACCCAGATGCCCGAGACAATACTATGCTAAAGTAGATGCTTTAAAAAGGCTAGTATATTGAAACCAAAGGAGAGACCTATAGAAACTAAACACACACACGTGTATCTGTAAAAATGTTTGTTATTTGTCATTCACTGGCATTGGTTTCCTCTTGAAAATAATAAATGTATAAAATAAAGTACCCAGGATGAACAGCAATTCTTCCCTGATAATTTACTATCTTAACAGCCAAGCCATACCCTCATCCAAGTTGGTTCGAATCCACTAATTCATTGCTTGGCTTAACTAAGACTGACCTGTTATATATATATATTAAGAAGTCGCAATACGCTCTCCGCAGAGTTATGCTACTACTTATGCCTTAGATGTTTGCCAACAAAGCTCATCGAAGGTCCTGGCAGGCATTTTGCTGAATAAGGTTAAAACTGGCCAAAACTCTAATTAGCTAAAACCAAATCTGATGGAGATAGAACTTTGATCCACTGTGAAATGAAGTGAAATGTGGATAGAAAACAGCCAATGAATTGGAATTGACACACTCTGATTAATGCCACGGTTTCCAAAAGAGGCTCTTTGCTGATTGAAAATAATACATACCGGATAGCTTCCAGAGAGGTAGAGAGCCCTGGAAAGATGCCCTATTCAAACTGGGCAACGCGGCACATCAGCAAAATAGAAATTGCATCCATGGGCAACAGCTGGCGCCACAAAGTGCATTCCTACTGGAACAGCTAAGAAGCGCGGACAGTGGACTTTGGCAGAATCATGACGAGCCATCATTAACTTCGGACAAAGCAATACTAAGTCCCAAACCACAACTTTTATTTATGACTTTGGCAATTTTCTACAGCATTCCTGAACCAGAATAGCATCAGAGCTGCTTAACTCAACCAACCTGCTTTGTAAGAGCATTGGAGAACTGAAGCTAAGGAAGTAGGACTATTAGAACAAAAATGTTGAGAAGACCTTCAAGAATGATAGTCGTACTCCAGAAAAACTCAGCAAAAAGAGAGAAGGTTTTGCCATGAGACCCGCTGGTCCCGGGGGCTCCAAAGTGCTGTAGGAGATCCTGAGAAAGAGAGGTTTGGTGCTACATCCGTACCGATTCTTGGAACTTCCTAAATCCAACAATTCCCTACCGACCTCCTGAAGTTGGGTTTGTAAGAAAGGAACGTCAATTTACGCGGAATATTGCATAAACCAAACAGCCCACGTTTGATTAACTTATTGCTTTGATGAGTCACCAGTGTAGGGTGCACAGGATTGGAGTGATGGAATCAAACTTTCTTTTTTTTATATAATTCTGGTTCCACTGTGCAATATGGCCACATCTGAAATGAGCACAGATGTAGTTACCCCAGCCATAAACGCACTACCAAGGTGAGGACGAAAAAGACCAAAGCGTGGGTTGGCATTCTGAGGGGAATAGGAAATAAATGGTTGATTTTGTTGGTGAGTGGAGAGTGAAGGTGACTTTCACTAACCTGTCAACATGATCCAGCACGCAGGACAATATCAGATTTGAGGGGAAATGTATATAAGAAAAAAAGCAATGGTCCTTCTCCATTTATGCACCCAGTATCTGGAACCGCATCCCTGCATCCATCAGGACAGGCAGAACCACACTCCTTTAGGTAAGACTCACCTCTTTGAAGAACACTACATCACAATGTACTAATAGTGCATCTCAGCTCTCAGAACCCAGCTTCCCCAAGAGTCACTCACTGTATCTTTGCCTTTGACATTTTACTGCATTGCACTGTATTTTGGCCAAATTCATGCTATACAAATGCCACATGTCTACACACATAACAAGCATTTGCAATGCAATAGGTCTCGCATTTACATGAGTTGAAGCTATTGGCATTGTAAATGACAATGTGTTTTATTTATGCTTGAAAAACGTAAACATAAATAAAAGGTATTGTCATTTACAATGCCAATAGCTCAAACTCGCGTAAATGCGAGACGTGTTGCATTGCAAATGCTTATCTAGCACTTGCTATTAACTTTTTGGAGCGACCAATGTATATACAAATATTTGATAGTACCCATGTCCTGGTGCATCAAGGGGCATGTAAACACTCTTATGGGTTGTTTTTATATTGGTGAAGAGTGACATTGTCTGAAGCAAAACTCGACCCCAACTCGATGGCACGAAATGTTCCGAGCAGCTGTTTTCTTCTAATTAAATTATTGAAAACACTTAAGTGAATTTTCCTTTTTTTTCGGATATGTGTTTTTCGTAGTGAATGTCAGCTTGCTCTTAATAAATCAGCTTTCCTAACCAGAAAATGTGCTTTAAAATATTTTATTTGGAAATTTCCTTCAGGCATGCCCTGGATAAATTAAAAATAATACAAACACCCCATAAGAAGATTGTTCTGTTTTTCTTCAGCAGGGGCCCCGCCGAGCCGTGCCAAGAATAATTCTACCTTCAGCCGCCCTGTCCAAAAACCAATATTTGGTCTGGATCCGTCCGTCCCGGTGCGCAGACAGATGCCCCGAGCGCGCGTTTCTCCTGAGGTGTTTAATTGGCGGCCCCAGAGCCGGATGGCGCAGCACAAGTCATACCTGTTCTGCGCCGAGCAAGGAACGCGTCTTGTTCGCTGCTTTAAGCCACAGAATGTGTTCAGCGCTCTCCTGCCCCCAGCAGTGCACCAGCCGTGACCTTAGTCTGCGTGTTGTCACGCTTTTGAGTGAAAAACACTCCGCAAGTGCCCTATGCTATGTATAAGACGGAACCTAGCAGAGGCAGGGTGACATATGCGCAGACTGACAGATAAATGGGCAGAGAGACATATATCCAGACTGAGGCACACGCACAATGAAGGAAAGGGCATAACACGGATTGATAAAGACAGATAAACGCGTAAACCGACTGACATGGATAGAGGTGACCGTCTGACCGACATGCAATCAGGAAAAAAAATGTACGCACCCACCGGAAGTCAGGCAATGTCGCCTGTGACGGGGGCGGGGCCGCGTCAGGACCGGAAGAGGAGGCATGCGTATCGCGGCCCGGGGCTCCTGTGAGCAGTGGAGAACCCCGGGCCCGCCAGCAGGAGGTTAGGCGACTGTTGCGGGGCTCCCTTGACCAAGAGGGAGCCCCGTGAAAGGAGCTGGCAAGAGCTGCAGCAGCGGAGTCCCCCGAGATTGCCCCGGTAAGTTAGAAAGGGCTGGGGGGTGCGGTGTGCGGTGTGCGGGGTGCGGGGGGGGGGGGCGAGGGGGGCAGCACTCGTGTGTCTGTGTGCGCGTGTGTATGTGTGTGGGGGAGGCTGTATGTGCGTGCGTGCGTGCGTGCGTGCATGCATGGGCGCTTCTGTGTGTGTGTGTGTGAGAGAATGCAGCGAGCGTTCGAGTGCGCGTGCTCGTTTGAAATCGCCTCCAAGGCGATGCGCGCGGCCAGGAGTGTCTCCTGGAAAGGAGACACGGCCACAATAGGTTGTCGGCGGACACGCGCTTCCGCGCGTGCAGCCGAGACCTAAAAAGCGAGAAGTCTAATTTAAAATCTAAGTACCTCACTATTGGAGAGAGAGACGGAGACAAGAGTGGTGTCAAATGTGTTCTTGCACACGAGTGTAATGAAGAAGAACTAGGTTTTCTGAGTGTTCAGAATGAGGAAGTTTACTATTGGTAATACCAAATGCTGAATACGTCTGCAGCCCCTGAAATATAGCCCAGGAAGCAGCAAAAAAAAGTCTAAATTAAACCATCAAATTGACTGTGAAGGTTTACCAACGCCTGCATGAAGATGTTGCTGTTTATATCTATGTTTGTGAATTAATGACTGAGAACAAATTAAGGATATCTAGGGAAACCTCACTTTGAAACACTGAGGAGGTAATTTCGAGCAAGGTAGCTTAGATTATCAATAAAATGACTGCCCTTTAATCACTAACTCAGTTTATGAGTTCAGTGCAAATTGCAGTGCTCCTATGTTTCCACCATATTTATTTATTTATTTTACAGAGTTTTCTATAGCGCAAACTCGACCCGAAGGTATCGGAGCGCTTTACATAGCACCAGTTGCGTTGGATGAGTACATTCATTTTTGTTAGGCACGGGGAGATCAAGTGATTTGCCCAGAATCACAGGATGTTCAGGGTCATTACCGAGACTCGAACCCGGTTCCCCTGCTGGATGTCGACCGCCCTAGCCCTTAGGCCAACTCCTCTCCCCAAATTTGCCACCAAGTTATCACTACTGGTAAATGCTTTTGCAAATCTTTGTGCGAGGGATCATAACGTGTGCAATGAAAGTTTGTTTCTATTATTCCCTGTTTATTTTCACATGGGTATTAATTGGGTGCAAACATACCGCGAATATCAGGGTAAACTACTGGGGTGCTTTGCAGAAAGCACCAAAATATGCATGTTATTTACCGTATGAAAAACAAAAACTTGTCATAAGTGCTATTGCATTAGTTTAATTCCTCACTCCAGGTTTTCAGAAATTAGCAAATAACATAACTAGCACCTAACCCTCTGGGGCATTCTTAATCGAGGATTAATGTTAACCTTTTCAATCCCAAGTGTGCCTGTCCAAGAAAATTATTACACAAAGCACACAAATTGTACAGTCATGAATAATCTATATTGTGGCAGTTATTCTGCAATGATATAAGCAGTATATAAAAATGTCACTTAAATTTTTTTGAAAAAATGCTGCAAAACGTGCCCATTCAAATCAAGATAATGGGGCTGACGAATTGCATTTGGAGAACATGAGCCAGGGAAAATGTACTCTATCTCGTTCATTAGTGCAGACTTCCCTTTCTGAGCTTAACTGGCTCTGCATGGCCAAGCGTGATATAAGCACATGACAAATGGAGGAGATCTGTGATTTTGCATCCCAGTGCAGGGGGCATTTTTTAACATATCAACTTGCCCAAGGGACATGGGGCCCGATGTAGGTCACCAAATACCGGTCGGTAACGGCCGAATTCGGCCGTTACCGACCGGTATTCGGTGATTGAGATGTAGGGGCCAATATTTTGCACAATCGGTAAATATACCGAATCTGTAAATTTACCGATTCTGTAAAATACCGAATCGGTAATTTTACCGATTCGGTAAATTCCAGATGTAGGTCGCACTGTTTACAGTGCTAAAGGCCTTCAGAATTCGAAATTTTACCACCCAATCCAATTGGGTGGTGAAATACCGAATCCAGGTGTGCATGCACATGTGTGCATGCACACCTATGCCATGTGACAGACAGACATGCCCATGTCTGTGTGCCACATGGCACACATGCCTGTATTTGGGGTGCTAGAGGGTGTCAAAGTGACACCCCCTTCACCCTTGCTGCAATTGGTATTTACCGATTCTGTAAATACCGATTCGGTAATGCCCATTGATTCCTATGGGCTTCAATGCCCATAGGAATCAATGGGCATTACCGAATCGGTATTTACAGAATCGGTAAATACCGAAACTCAACGATTCGGTATTTACCGATTCTGAAATACCTACATCCCCCCCCCCTCCATTTTACCACTTCTTAAATACCGAATCGGTATGATTCGGCATTTAAGAAGTGGTAAAATTAAATTACCTACATCGGGCCCATGATGTTTCGAAAATGTACTAGCCCTGTAAAAAATTCCACTTGAATTTTCGCCAATTACTTCATCTGCTCACACTAATGTTGGGTCCCCAAGTACCTGTCATGGCTGGGACGCATAAACGCAATTAAAATGACAGTCCTGCCACGTATTTTATACCTCTTCCAAGGCCTTCTAATTGACGCGCCCCAAGATTTTTTCTAGACGTTCCGTTCCCTGGTCATATGATTCATCTGGCAGGACGACAGAGCCCGGCTCCCCTATAAACAATGGCTGCTACCAAAGGAGGCAGGGAGACTTGCCCTACCAGACTTTCACTTGTACTTGTACCATAATTAAGCAGCATAATTGAAAGCCATTTCTGAATGGGCTCAAAGAGAATCAGACAAACATTGGCTCCATATGGACAGAGCTGTAGTGGGCCAATATGTATGGGATGCCCCTTGGAATCCGAAACCTGGCCGTACCCCTAAGGCATACCTGAGCACCCCTAGTTGAATGGCCCTGAAGGAGTGGACCTCCTTTGCCTCCCCCTACACCCCCATTAACTTCAACCCTGCTTTACCCCCAGCCCTAATACGGGGACCCTTTAATCTCTGGAGAGAAGACAGCTGTCTCAGCATCTCTGATCTCTTGCATGGTGGGACGTCCTTACCTTTGAACATTGTCAATGTGATTTTGGGATACCCAATTCCGAAAGATACCATTACACTCAATTGAAACACTGGGTCCTATAACCTAAAATAAGTTTGGAAGCCACAAGGAATTTTTCTCCGAACAAAAAATGTGTACGACAAGCCGGAGGAGCCAAGGGTGCAATCTCTTTCCTTTATGCCCACCTGCTTTGCACATTCCTTTTGACCACACCATGTCCAGTTATGGGCTGATATCCTTGGTGGCCCAATATCTGAAAAGTAGTGGAAACATTTTGGAAAGACATCCCCAGACATAATCATTCTTTGGGACTTCGAGAGGGCCCATTATAAAAGATTTCTTCGATTGGTACCTCTACCCCACTAAATTGAAAAACATATTCCTTAACCCATTGATCTCTGGTGGAGGCGTTGTGGCTTACTCTGAGACTTCCGAAATATCTGGTGGGACTGCCTGGTCATTCGACCATTCTGGGCAGAAATATTTGCACAAATGAAACTATACTGGGCTATTCCCTTCCATCTACACCCGGCTTTGCACTGCTAGGTCAGCAAGATGATACTTTAAAACGCCACACGTCGAGCGATCGCTCCATTATGTGGCTTTGCCTGGAAGACAACCGCTGCATCTTCCCTCACACAATGGCACCCTAAGCTGTGGCGCTAACAATGGAAAGGATGACAGACGTCCTGCAAGATACATACAGAACTTTTGAATACTAATGGGGGCCACTAATTATTTTTCACTTTAGGAAGGACTGCCACTTAAAGCCTGCCCAACTCACACAAGAGCATTAAATCTCTTTCAATTTGGATCCTCCCGGAAGCCCTAAGGGTCGCTTCTCCAGTGTCCGAGGTTTGCGCCTGTGACCCTGGTACTACCGACGCCCCTTCTACATGGCACACTATATGAGTTTCTTATTCCCTCTCATGGATTATTGTTTAATGTTATGGGAGGGAGATATTGGGCACTGGAATTGCTTTTAACTGGCTAACCAATTGACAATGCTACATTTGACCATATTTATTCCATTGGAAAAGTCATGTTTACGGCAACTGTGTATGTCATTAATATTGCGATGTAATGTTTAAGGACTTTCTTTAGCTGTATGATGTCTCTACAACACTGTGTCTGCAGTAAAGAAAAATCCATAAAAAGAGTTTGACAAAAATAAATTCCACTTGAACCTTTTGGTTGTCATGCAGAGATGACAAATGATGGCAGCATTCTCATTATATCAGAGCTCTGTTAACACCCTCTCTGATTCTGCTCATATTATATTAGGCTTTGGATGCTAGCAAGGCTCTGACTTTCTGCCCAGAAGTGGGTGGGAAGCAGTAGTTTCTGTGGTGGAGTCCCCTGCAATATGATGCACATCCACTAACTTTCACATTGAAAGGTATTCCCCAGCAGCTCTTCAATCTCTCCCCTCCCTGTAAAAGGTTCAAAGTTTACTCCTGACAAGGCCAGGAGTAAACCTTCTTTAAGGTTGGGAAAAAAGAGGTGAAGAAAAAGGAAATTTGTAATCACTCAGCAGATTTTTGTATAACAGGTAACAGACAATATACAGATGTTCACCTGAGATGCCCTAACTTAATTTGTTTTTAAATCTTGGCATGCATTAAACAGATTTTTCTAAAAGATTTCTCAGAGAAATAGTACCGAAAGTTGTGCAACAGTTTAGCAACACACTTTTTTCAAGTTAGAATGTTTTTGTGTACATTTTTTTTTAAAGCAAAAATCAGAATTATTGCTTCCGCACTTCTGCATATAACCTGGGACCAATATGTGAGCATTATAACTAGCCTCAAATTGTTATATTTTACAAACATGTGTACACATGTTTGTATTAGAACCACTGTCAGTAATGCAAGCGGAGCTCGGAGCTCTATGCATTTCATTACACCACTGGCCCTAATAGTAAAGCCTTTCCGTTAAAGAATCATATATACAAGAATAAATCAGTGGCGGCTCGCAGAGGTAATGCTGTGGGGCAGTGAGGAGGAGGGGGGCAGGGCTAGGTGGGGGGTAGTGGCGTCCGATAAACGACGACAAAGGTGAACGTAAAAAAAAATATATATCTGCTGTCGTATGTCGGACTCCACTACCCCCCACCCAATCCCGCCCCCACCCCGCCTCACCGCCCCACAGCGTTCCCTCTGCGAGCCGCCACTGGATTAAACCATATCCACGAATAAACATCTTACTTTAGAGACAGACAATCCTTTAACAAAATCTGCTCTCTAAATGGGCCACCAAAAGTGGGATGGGCATTATTGTCCTTTAGACAAAGTAAACATGAAAACTTGTTTATTCCAGATCAGATTATGGAAACTTGGTGCTGGATATCATTACGTGGGAGTGAGTTGTAGAATCCGGATAAGTAACTAGAAAGGGAGGTATGTAACAGCAGGTATTCTTTAACAAAGCTATGAGGCAATACCGAAGTTGGAGTTATGGAGTTAGCATCCGAACCCAATGGCGGAAAAAAACAATCTGAGGATGGAGAAGATGCCCATGCGCACTGTAGTCCAGGGGAGGAGTCACCTATCTCGTGATACTTCGAAGACTCTTCCAAGACAACAAAGTGCAATCATCCGGACCCAACACTAGGCGGCGATCTATGCACAGACATGAATTCAGCAGCCCACATGCATCGAACACATATTTCACCTGAATTGAAGCATTTACAAAATAAATGACACATTTAAAATTAATAAAATGGGAAGGTCAGGGGTGACAATCTGTTTCTATGTTCCATCCAGTTTGGCTCCGAACTGGTTTCATGAAGCCACTCTGGGAGATGGATCTATTAAACGAAAGGGTCCACTCAAAACAGAAAAGGGGAGATTGCACACCTCATTGAACAAAAGATGTTTTCGGTGAAGAAATAGTACGGGTCCTTATAAAGGAACTTTTAACAATAAATAAAAGCATAAAATGTAGACAATATTTTCAGATGAACTCTGCTTATTTTTATTACTAGATCAAAGAAAGGGACAACATTTGCAGGAGCAGTGTCAGTCAAACATTATATGATCCATATGATTATCAAATATGAAAAGGAACAAAATGATCTGTATGTGAGCACCTTTTTAGTTAATGTACAACAGCTTTAGCAAAACCAGTCTGATCGGGTCCCTTTAAATCGATCCAGCTAAAAAGGGATATTGGTGTACCTGAGCTTCCGGTTGTTTCAGAACAATCTGAGACTTTTAACACAACATACAAAGAAAGGCAACCTTCCACCGGAAGTATAAAGAATAACTGGTACATTCGATACTGTTGTATTTGTTTGAATGTCGGTGTTCTGTTGATCTTATGGGAAGGCATAAGTATATGAAGATTTTAAAAAGTTTTCCAATTCACCAACTCATAAACCAGACATCTAGGCACAAAACCACATTTGAACACTCCAACACGACCAAAGTACAAGCACAAGATATGAATAATGATGCCAGGGTCTGAGACTCTCAACTACAGGGCTTACATCAGAGAACAGACACCTTTTATTTACTTCAGTAAATAAGGAATTCTGACAAAATCCAACACAATCAGGGAAACATGGAAGAAGTGATTGGAGGACTTGTGGTAAACACATGGAGTGATTAAAAATAAGACAAGGAAATCCATTTTGTTATTTTGACTTGCTATTGTTTTGACGAATTCTAGCAGAACGGTATCACTGTTTGAGATCAAACTTGAATGTGTCTTCTCAGACACATGTATGTAGTTAGAACAGATTCAATTTTCAAAGTTCCGCGATCCATGCTCCCCTTCAGTGTTTTTGTTTTCTTGATATCTCAAAATGGTTTGAAAAAGAGGGAGAGTCTGAGCAGCAAATAGAGATATGTAAATACTACAGAGCAAACAGACCTAGCAGGCATGTAGAGCTACTTTGGCACGCTGGTGAATGGAAAGAGTTATTCATTGTTAGAAAGAGCAACCCGCCACAAGGTGTGTGCACGTACCGGCATTGCGATCATTCCACGGCTGATAAGTCATCGTGACCGAACAAACACACAAAAAAATTGACCACACTGAGGACTGAAGACCTGAAGCTGGTAACCTGCAAATATTATTTTGCTTACCAACATCTAACCCTCAAATGTAATAGTGGAATTCACATAGAAAAGGAACAGCATCTATTTTCTCCCTTCCTTGTTGACTTAAGGTGAGAGTTCCATAGGTGAAGAGAACATTTTAATACATTCACATTATGGAATGTGTTTCTGTGATTCTGTGTAGAAACCAGACAGAATACAGTTCAGCAGGAATAGTTCAATAATAATAGAATTCAAAAAATGACATTATAGGTGAATGAAATAAATATAATCACACCATCAAAAACCAGGCAACAAATTGAAATGTGTCACGCATAGATTATATGGAAATTTAAGGGTGAAATAAACTCTTTAAGCCTTTTGTACTACATGATATTCTGGTGGAAAATCACAGAGGAAACCCTGGGCGAAACCGCATAGATTAAAAAAGATAAAAATACTAAAGATTTGTGAGACAACTGGTAACGTGGACGTCTACTGTACCTCTGCTGTAAAAAGTAATTTACTTTAGAAATAGTCTAAAAAAATGATTACACTGTTTTGTTAACTTTTCTGGTTCTTTTACAGCAGCCATCTTTAAATAGCATGGATTTGGGTTAATTCGCTGCTGTCTTCTTACATGAACCAGGTTCAGGATAGCCTAGGTCGGATCCAGTTTTAAGAAACTGTTATGTTGAATCAGAGGGCATGCCCCTGGGATTTATGAGTGGCGAGGATATAGTTTTGCTTTGAGAGCAATGGAGGTTGTGTTTTGCCAAGAAAAGCTGCCACCTTTATGGTTGTTGCGAGAAAATGTGGTTTAGGTTCCGATAAGATGTGCTGTTGTGTTTGTTGCCTTGTAGGGTGATGTGTTACTGCCTTTGTCACAGTAGTCATTACTGTCTAGTGCCAAGCGTTGCAACTGCTGACTAGTTTTTAGTTATTTACACAGCGCACACACACCTAGCAAGTGGGCAAGAGAGGGCTGTATACTTACACCTATGATGCAGACAATATCTACTCATTCAATTTTAAAAAAACAGTTATTTGGAGTAGTAGAACACACAAACAAATCAATCACCAATACATAAAACCAAATGATTATAATTCTAAACAGCACCATGCTTTCAGCAAACCTCTCACACCCCCTACAGATTCTGACTGATATCAACAAATTGTTTACTGCATGACAAATAAAATAGAAATTAAGAAGAGATAAAAAATGTAGACAAGCTTTTCTCGTTTTAAGTCCCAAAAAAAGGAATACTGGTTAAAAAAAACTTGCACCTTGCTGATTCATAAAACTTACATAAAAAGTACAATGAAGATTACAGAGACACTGCATCACAGGCTCAAAGTTTAAGAGGGAAGGATAATATTTCAGATATAAAGTCCAATCTAAATCGCACTGATATGTTTATTTCAAATTTGGTCTCAGCGGCTCATATCCAAGAACTGTTTTTTTAATGGTGGCTTTCACTCTTCCTGACGTTTGTACCTCCAACAATACTTTTTCCTCGGCAAAAAGGGAGTACAGTGCACTGGATACACTTAGTGTATGACAGAATCTTATCTGGATGGACATAAACAACCCCAAATCCTATCCTCCCCAATGTTGAATGCAAAGAGGCATTATAAGGGATGACACATGAACTGTCCAGACTCAAACCATCCATAAGGATGATCTTATAAGAATGGCCTGAGGGTTTTTTTCAGACTGACATACAGCAGGTTAAAGGAGAGCATTTGATCTCATTTTCTAAGCATGGTAGACCAACTTCTTAAAGGACTGTACAGGTGGGAGGAGACTGAGGCAAGCAGGGCATCCTTGTTATAAACATGTTCTAGTCTAATTGTAATAAATGTGTTTCCACAATTTGAAACATAAGTGCCACTTATGGAGAAATATTCGTGCTCATTGCTGAATAGACTCACACCATGGACGATGCACACCCCCAACCCCGAGGATACTAGCAAAATGTTAATGCTGAAGTTTGCTTTAGCATTTTGCACTTCTGGCTGCTGTTAAAGTTTCCTGTCTGTTTGTCTTCAAATATCAAGTCCAGGTAAAGCAAAGAGCTAACCTTCTGTAGCACTGACCTAGGTAAACCTATTACCAGTCACAGCCCGTACAGGTAAGAGCGCTGGGGCCGAGAGGGGGGGATTCGACAGACGACCATGAGGGTAAATTAAATAAATAATTTTGCCTCGTTGTCGTCTCTCGAAATCCACCCCAGCAACCGGCCCCACCCCACTTACCTGCACAGGCCGTGGCTGTCTATTGTCTTTATCTTGTACTAGTACTAGTACTTCTGTTACCAATAGACATCACTTTAGACTTAGCAATATTAGTCCTAAGGCAAGGGTCACTCATAAACAAGGTGTACTCAACTACCAGGCGTTCACAACCTTTACAGCTTCTTGAAATAAGGATTGTACACCCTGACCAAAGTAGCAGCGAACACAGTCTTCCACCAACTCTTGGGGCTTTCAGTGGACTGATCTCAATTCTTCATCCAGCTCAAATATGCAGAGAGAGGAAATAAATGAGCAAACAATAGATCCCAAGTGAACCCCTTTCACAGACCTAAAAGGGCAGAAACATTCCTCATCATGCCTAAAATGGACAGAAATTGTTAGGGAAGAGGACAATATTTGTAGAAGTTTAACCAGATCTTTCTCAACACTCTTACATCTGCGATTCTGCCAAAGTCCGAGTCTGTTGAGCCAGGCTACCATGTTTAACACACCCTTGTGAGGTGTAACACGCCACTAGATTGCACATCAAACAAATTAGCACCAACCAGGTCCAGTTCATGCAGTCTTTTCTTAGTGAGTTTATGTAGCTCCATGTTCCAGTCAATTGGGTGGAATGGAGCCTGAGCTGAACCTTCTCTGGACACCAAGGCTTGTTCCTACCATGCAATGACACCGAGGAGCTGGCGCACCTGTCCAGACTCCACAGTGAGTGGAGCTGGGGAACGGATAGCCCAAAGTGGGGTCACACACCAAAGATACTGCTTTGAGGGGCTGGGTTGGAGATCAAATGTTGTTAGCAAACGGCCAAGATTAGAAAAAAGAATCTGCACTCATTGGTATCAGGTGGGGATGAAAAGAGCAATTAAAGTGCTAGAGTAGTGAGAGTCTGTCCTGCAGCCTTCTGAGAGAAAAAAAAGGATAATCTCTAAAATTGAAGAAAAACTTGAAATTCCACGTCAGGCTAGTATGTAATCAGAATAGAATTATTAGAAACGTGTAGGAAGAAAGGGACATGAAACTAAAATGCATGCACTAATGTCAGAAAAGAGCAACCCTTGAAGGGAGGAGTACCTAGGAAAATGCTACCCAACTGAACCAAAGTAGGTTCTTCAGTCTCCCTCCTGGTGCTGTCTGGGACTTTTCGATCTCATTTATTTCCGCATGGATTCTACACTGCTTGACTTAAATGAGGTCAATCAGTGTAGGTGTAGAGCAAAGCAAATGTCTGAGGTAGGATCCATGCTCATATTCTGAGAGGATAACAAGAAGAGGATAGAAAAATCTTACAGTATTCAAAGTAAAGATGAATCTGGTGCAGCCCCAACAAAAGATGCAT
This sequence comes from Lissotriton helveticus, assembly GCF_964261635.1. Classification (NCBI taxonomy): domain Eukaryota; kingdom Metazoa; phylum Chordata; class Amphibia; order Caudata; family Salamandridae; genus Lissotriton; species Lissotriton helveticus. The sequence continues at coordinate 1,122,683,052 of NC_136071.1, forward strand.
CTGTTCCTAGAGTTAAAGGAATAGCAGGCTCAATGAAATCCAGAAACCCTTGGTAACAGGTTGTCAGACCTCCCCTCCATCTACCAACTCCAGGACCATTTTGGGACTTTGCTAATTTCTATTCTTTCTGTGGGGCAGACAGCCTACAAGCATCAATAACAGCAATGGTGTCCATAGCCAACCAATTTGGAAAACTGGGTTCGAGTCTCGGCAATGACGCTGAACATCCTGTGATTCTGGGCAAATAACTTAATCTCCCTGTGCCTAACAAAAATGAATGTGTCCTCATGTAATGCAACTGGTGCTATGTAAAGCGCTCTGATACCCGATTAGGGTCAAGTTCGCGCTATATAAAACTCTGTAAAATAAATAAAATAAAACAGGTAACTTGTTTGAACTTTGAAGCTTCCTTGATAACTTTCAATTCCCATGAATCCTTGGATCAAGGCTTCAAATCTAACCTGCAGACAACTTATTCACTACCACAGCTGATGCTGCCTCATACATCAACCATCACAGTGTGCATTCAGCCCCTTTCTTGGTGAATGCCTGCATGGGAACCTTTTACTTCTGGAGAAGTGTGGCTCAATGGTTAGAGCGGCAGACCCTGATGCAGAGGTCTGGCCCGGGACCAGGGTTCAATTCCCGCCTCGGCGGGTCTTGGGCTCAATTTCCTCGGACCTGATATTTCTGGCCTCGGCGCCTATTCTAATCATGGGTAGCTTGCTTAATCTCCACAACGGCCCCAACAGTGCTGGGATGCCTGGCTTCACCTTGGGGGTGCCCAGGAGTGGACATTTCACAGGGAAAAACCAGGAAGGGTTCCACAGCAGTCTGCGTTACGGCGCCAGGACACCCCAGTTGGGGTATTAGTGCGCTTTACAAGTACAAATTACATTTACATTACATTTACTTCTACTCTGCTTCTCTGTACGCCAAACCCAAAACCAGGTGGGCCTCTTATTACACCTTGAACCACGCATTAGTTTCCAGCCGGGCTCTTAGCCTCCTCTGCCCCAGAAGATATAGTTCATCAGTTTACGTAAGACCTCATTATAAGATTGTCCTTTCAATTTTCTTTGATATTCCCAGATAACTAGTCCTGGATTTTAACTCAGTCGTTTCATATTTTGCTTGCACCTTCAATTGTGTTTGATGAAAATGGACTCCTATGACTGCGTCGACTCTACTGGTAAATTCCTGAATATTGTTGATACAAAAACCTGTGATATGACATCCTCATACATTTCTTTATCGACAGTGTCAAAAGCATGGATCGATACGAAGGTTCAGTTTAGTGAAAGCAAGTGTTTCCCAAGACCAACTCACTAAATATAAATCTTCCTCCAACAATAACCCATGAGAGTTATCTTAATATCAAGGTAAAATTTTTGCTGAAGTGGCGAGACTATAATAATATTATTATTTAACGTTATGCCTTCATATTTCATATAATTGAGTATGTTATATGGCACAAACTGGCCATACGAATATTAACAAGTTAATATCTGACAACTAAAATTCTAATTAAAAAAATACTTTATTATGCATATCATATGGGCACGCCCTCAAGAAAAAAATGATTGGATGGGAATAATCAACTGACTGACACAAGTTGAGCAGGAAGGAAAATACACTAAATGAAAAGCTAATTATAATAGTTATGAGGAATGAGGAAGTGCCAGTGAAATATCAGACATTTCTATTGTCGTATCGTTGTGCCTGACCTCTGTCAGGGACAGGGCAGGCAAGGAGGAAGAGGAGGAGCAGGAAGAGGGACACAGGAACAGGAAATGGGTTTTTCTAGGTTGTTGTATGCAGTCAGGGAAAGAATAATGACGCATGCACATGAACTCCGACTCCTGGGTATTATTGCAGTGTGGGTTTGCGACAATGGCGACGAGGATGGGATCCCTACACACCCGATGAACAGCGCAGCCCAGCCGTCGACACACGGCCCGACCAGCGAGTCTGCAGCCCGCCACCCGGCAGCGCGGAAAGGCGCGAAAAGCGGAAACCGACGCCGGGGCTGCCGAGAGCAAGTGCGCCCGCTAGAGAGCGGTGAGGACAACCAGCCGTCTGTATACGGCCCGACAGGAGCCTGTCACCCTGCCCCCCTGCAGCGCGGTGAGCGCCGAGAAAGACAGAAACCAGCGGGGAGCGACCTCACGCATCGAGCAGAGAAGACAGCGTGTGAGAGAGAGACGCGTCATTCTGGGGACAGCACGCAGAGAAGGGGTGAGTCGCGCTCCTGAAATAAAGAACCTGCATGACTGTGGAAGCTCCAAGGGGACCAAGGCCTAACCACGCGGCGTCCCAGAAAGCGGCCATTTTAGGGTCAGGCGCCCGTTACTGGACAACCCACGTTGTGAGCACGGCGGCCATGTTAGAGTCAGGCGCCACCCACTTCAGCCCCTAAAACGTGTCCTAAGGGAGCGGGAAGCCTCAAGTACTGGAGGTCAAGCCACCGAAGTTCAAGGAAAGCGTGTGCCAACCCTGATGTCTGACACTGACGCCACCAGCACCTCGGGAGGCACTGCTGCGGCAAGCACGGCCGCCCAAGCCAGCACAGTCATGATGCCCCATTTGCCCATGGGGGTACCCTACCTGCGCCCACCGGAACCCCTGACCTTGACGACAGGCAACAGCATGGGGCCCGCATGGAAAAGCTGGAGCGAAGACTTCGAGGACTATATGACTGGGTCCCTCGTACAGGACCCCAAGCAGAAACTCATAGCCTTAAGAAACCTCATAGGCAAAGAAATAGCCCAAATCATCAAGGAACTACCAAATGCGACCACAACCCACACTAGAACCAGCATCTGTGCGTATATTTACATGGATGTCCAGAAAACCTTTGCCGTGCCTGGGCCGATTTCACACTGTACTGTCATTCAAGGACCGGAAGATCCCTGCATACATCCACGTGGTCGAAGGCCCAGACCTGGCTGACTGCCTGCTCAGCCTGCCGACAGCCGAACGACTAAAATTAGTGGAACTCCTCTACATGACCGAAGATGCTCCAGACATTGTGGCCAAGTTCCCGAACCTCTTCAAAGGTCTAGGAAAGTTAAACCACTTCAAGGTAAAACTGCATATCAACGAACGAGTGACGCATATTGCTCAGCACCATGTGAAGGTACCTTTCCATCTACAACAGGCTGTAGATGATGAGCTCCAAGACCTGCTACAAACAGACATTATTGAGCGCACGTCAGGACCCACTCCCTGGGTATCGCCAGTTGTGGTGGTTCCCAAAAAGGGACAAGACAACAAAGTACGGCTATGTGTGGACATGCGAGCGCCCAACACCGCTATTGAACGAGAACGACACCCGGGTCCACACATAAGTGACATGATCACGCGCCTCAATGGCGCTACTGTGTTCTCCAAGCTCGACCTCAACAAGGGGTATCATCAGCTAGAGCTCCAGGACAAGTCCAGATATATCACAACATTCTCTACGCATCAAGGCCTTTTTCGCTACAAGCGGTTGAACTTTGGCATTTCATCTCCCGCTGAAATCTTCCAAGAAGCTATCCGGCGAGTCATACAAGGCATTCCAAATGCCTTCAACTACAGTGACGATCTGCTAGTCTTTGGGAAAGACCTAACCGAACATGACACTGCTCTGGACAGAGTATGCCACGCTTTACTGAATGCTAACCTGACGCTTAACGCCAGCAAATGCGAATTCCACAGGGACACCCTGAAGTTCTACGGCCACATCTTTTCCAGGGATGGAATGAAACCCGATCCGGAGAAGGTATCAGCCCTCGCCGACACCCCGACACCTCAGGATGTGAGCGACCTTCGCTCGTTTCTCGGAATGGCAAGCTACTGCGCGCGTTATATTCGCGACTACGCCACCATCAGCTACCCCCTACGAGAACTCACACGTCAGGGTCAACCCTTCGAATGGTCCAAAGCCTGTGAGCGAGCATTTGTTGAGATCAAAACTGCTGTCGGCTCAGCAATCAACCTCGCCTTCTTCGACACGAAAAGGAGGACGGAGATCACTGTCGACGCCAGCCCAGTGGGACTTGGCGCAATCCTAGCCCAGTACCGAGAGGATTCTGACCAGCGCCACATCATTGCGTACGCGAGTCGCAGCCTCACTGACACCGAAAGGGCGTACTCCCAATCGGAGAAGGAAAGCCTGGCAGTGGTGTGGGCTTGCGAGCATTTCCACCTGTTCGTCTATGGGAAACATTTTACCATCGTCACAGACCATCAAGCCCTCATTACCATCTTCGGCAATCCCAACGCCAAGATGCCACCTCGCATCGAGCGGTGGGGACTACGTCTCCAGGACTACATCTATACTATCGTTCACAAGCCGGGGAAAGCTGAAAATCCAGCCGACTATATGTCCCGGCATCCCCGACCCATCACTGGTGTCGCTCCCTCTCTGGCTGAAGACTACATTCACTTCGTCATTGATGCTGCTTGCCCACCTACGGTCCCGCTGGAAGCCATCCAAGCGGCATCGGTGCAAGATCCGCTGCTTCAAAATGTCATGACGCGCATCCGCACCAACACATGGCGCCACGTGAAAGACACGGACCAAGACTCTGGGCCCACTCTCCGCGAACTCAAAGCCTTTCAAAATGTACAGGATGAACTCTCCATCAGCGACAATGGACTACTTCTGAGAGGGGGAGGATCGTCATTCCCCACAAGCTACGCCAAGGGGTAATCAACCTCGCCCATGAAGGCCACAGAGGCATAAGCGCCACAAGGAAGACTCTGCGGGAACGTGTCTGGTTTCCCACGTTAGACCAGATGGTAGAATCAACCTTAAAAGACTGCATGACATGCCAACTGGTGAGCCGTGAGGAACCACCTGCCCCGCTCCAAATGTCGGAACTACCAGATGGGGTATGGCAGCAGATAGCCGTCGACTTCTTCGGACCACTGAGATCAGGACAATATATCATCGTTGTCATGGACGAATACTCCCGGTTCCCGTTCGCACACCTGGTGTCATCCACCAGAGCAGCGGCAGTAATCCCAATACTGGACGAAATCTTTGCAGCGTGGGGAATCCCACAGCGAGTCAAATCGGACAATGGGCCCCCATTCAACGGCCATGAGTTCTCAGAATTCGCCGAGCATCTCGATTTCAAACACCAGAAAATCACACCACTCTGGCCACAGGCCAACGGCATGGTGGAACGATTTATGGGGACACTGGAAAAGGCAATCCAGCAAGCTGAGTTAACACACAGAGATATTCAACAAACCTTGAACGAAGTACTGCGGGCATACCGCACCACACCGCACAGCACCACCAATCAGTGCCCAGCCACTGTGATGTTAGGGAGATCCCCTCGCACCCGGCTGCCCATGATGAACGACATGACGCAGCCACGGACTGTACACATCGATCATGACACTTTGGCTGGAATTGACCGTGAAAAGAAACTCAAGATGAAAACATACGCTGACCGGCGCAGACGCGCCAGAGACGTCGACATTCAAGAAGGAGACTGGGTGATAGTTCGGAGTGATCGGCGAACAAAAGCAGACAGCCGATATCTCGACCAACCCCTCCAAGTGAGCCGACGAAAAGAACCATGGTCACGGCGAAGGCTGACCACAAGCGAATCACCAGAAATATATCGCACTTCAAAAGGTGCAGTCCCAACCATCACCGGGAAGTCCAGTCGAGTCGAACTTCCACCGACTCAACAGACCACAGTGACATCAATGACTACGATCACCCGAGCCCCTTGAGACGTGACACCAACCCAGACCGTCACGTTAGAACGCCAGAACAAGAGAGCCGCCCAAAACGTCAAACAAGAAGACCAACGCGACTCATTGAAGAAATATGAGAGACGGTGAGACTTTGTACAAAAGGGGGAGGTGTCGTATCGTTGTGCCTGACCTCTGTCAGGGACAGGGCAGGCAAGGAGGAAGAGGAGGAGCAGGAAGAGGGACACAGGAACAGGAAATGGGTTTTTCTAGGTTGTTGTATGCAGTCAGGGAAAGAATAAAGACGCATGCACATGAGCTCCGACTCCTGGGTATTATTGCAGTGTGGGTTTGCGACATCTATGTAATGTGGGGCTGATGGTGGCGAGATGTAATGTGGGCCATATCACCTGCCCGCCCCCACAGTGTACTTCTGGAAACAAGACAAACTGTTCTATAGAGGCCGAGAAAGTTGTATATGAGGGTCAGGGCTGGCCTTGAATGTTTGAAAAGATATCGGGGTAGTTGAAAATCTAAAGTTCAATTGTATGTACATGGGGGAGGCAGACGGGGTGGAATGTTTAGCCTAAACTGGATCAGGAAGCAGTATACCTCCTCAAGATACAGGCATCTGACTCATGGGATGGAGAAGAGACATTTATTTGTTACAATCTATAGGATAATAAGAGTGATATACTATGGCCTTTTTGTACTTACAAGGCGACAGTATCTGCATGTAAATAAAAACAATGTAATGCTTCCTTTTCAAAACTAATAGCAATATATTTTGAAATTATATATATGCTTTAAAATAGATTTCTAAATATGTATATATATCTACGCATTAAATTAGCCACATTTTATGAAGTCAAATACTATGTTAACAAAATTTCTCATCTTTTCTGCTTTTTGATGGAACTCCCTCAGCTACTGGGCCTTGGTAAACTCACTGAAGAGCAACAGGATAGCCTGGAGACACAAACCCCTGGTGCCATGAAAGAGAACAGGATTACTGAGACTAGAAAAGGGACACGTCTGAAAGGAATTGCTAATTTCATGCGAAATTCCCCATATTTTATTCAATATGTTCCAGCAAATCTGAAAAATTAAGAGGACTCCAAAGGTGGGGAATATGTAATAATCAGGCAAAATTCAATGCTTTGTGAATGATGCTCGCATCCCTCTCTTTTAAGCTGATTCATAGATTTTACAACAGTTCTTTTAGAGAGACTCGCACAATTCTCCCCATGCTCAATTCATAAAACTACACGTTTCTTATTAGCATTAGATCTATTTTCCCCAAACCAAACTTTTTTTTCTTTGTTTTTTTTTACACCCGTGATGTTTGAGCAATAATTATTATTTTTTTTCTTTTGGTCACAGATTGTACTCAGTATTTGGGGTACAAGATTAATCTGGAAAAAACTCAAATTTTAACATGGAAAGCCAGAGGGATCAAGGCAAGACTACTTAAACAGTTCAGGTCTGCTAAATGTCCATTATTGACTCTTACGCACCGAAATTCAAGCAGATCTAAACCAAATTAGTTAACTGACAAGGGCATTTTATTTGTGATTCCATTTAGAGAAGAAGAGTCTGGCAGTTCTGGGTGGACTGGTCCTGTTGTAGCAAAAACCAGACTAAAATGAATGTGGTTGTTTCTCGTCTAGATTGATGACGTAAGTGAAAACATAATGGAATGGAATGCAGCCCAAGCTATTGTTGGCAGCTGAGACTTTTACAAGCATTCCATCCACCACCTTTTTTAATTTTAATTTGTCACAATAGGTCACAGCGGGTCTGATGTTTAGCTGGATCTGCCAAACATCAGACCCTTGCCTGTTGTGGCCGAGGATCCAAGCTGCACCTCCTAAATACGAGGGCCGGAAAGGCTGAAACTGGTCATGTTCGGAGGGTACGTGGCATAGCAGTTTGGGCTAGAGTGTTCCTACCAGACCAAGAACAATCCTGATTTTCATACTGTTTCCACTCGCTCGGAGTGGTGTCATGGCCAAAAAGTGATGAACTGGATTGTAGTCTGACCGATGGACAGTGGCTGAGACCTGTGCAAGCGCTCCTCCTGTCACCTTTTGTTGTAATAATTGGATTTGTAATTCTGCGTTCTCTATTATAAAGCTCTTACGTGCTGTGTGAGAACAATGTTGGCTCAATATAACCTTTGATTTCTTGATGTTAATTAAGAGACTCTTCTCTTTGCAGATTCCTAATCCCTGGCAGAAGATCTCTGGTGCTCCTAGCAACATAAATATTGAACTAGTTCTCACCATTGTACCCCAAGGCACGAGTTCTGTTTCCTTATTCACCCAGATGCCCACCATAAGGCCTCTGAGGGCAAACACAGGACAGGGAGAGTACGTGCACCAGGAAAGGCCTTTTGAAAGGCAGAAATGAGTCCTTTAAAGAAGGGCCAACACTTCAGAACTCCATGCAGCAGCCGAGTCATAGTCCTTCTGCACAGAGGCATCCTGGGAACATTTATAATTAAAGGGTGTAGGAAAGTAGGAGCTGCTTAAATGGTTACCCCCACTTTTTGCTGGTCTCAGTATGTTTTTTTGATTAGTCTGGCTGGGATCCTGCTAATCCCTAAATTTGACATGGTAAGTACTTTTGTACCTCCACAAATGGCTACTGTTGTACCCTTGTAGGTCCCTAGTATATGGTACTAAAGTACGCAGGGCATAGGTACACCAGGGGCTGATGCACGTATCATGCCCCCCGAGAGACCACTGAAACTGTGACTACAGGCCAGCCTTGGAAACCTGTGTGAGCTGGTGCTAGCACAACTTACGACAGATATAAGTTTCCTTATACCTGAGGTCTCTACACTTAAAACCTATAAGTCACATCTAAGGCAGACGGCCCATAGCATTCTGCACACTGACAGATGCGTTACATGAATCAAAAATGTTCCCGGAGGGTGTCGCATGCACAGCGTTCTTCTGTACTAGAAAACCATTGTGCTGGAGCATCAACGGCCTGGAGATGGAGTGACTAGAACATCCATTGCTACAATATTGTGTATACCTTAAAACTGCTGTGGTAGGTTATTTCTAGAGCATCCTATCCCTGTGGTGGTGGGATGGGGAAACGTGCCCTACCAAGGAATCTTGAGCCAAATGTTCACCTTGGATAATGTGGTGGGCTCCTCTCTTTGGAAAATGTGGCAACATTCTAGATCACAAGACGAAGAAGAAGTGAGTATGTCACCAAGATGCTGCTGTTAGATTTGCTTTGGCGCAAAATACAAATCAAAGTTCATCTGTAAATTAATTTTCTAATCTATATTACAATTGGTCGGAAGACTAAGACAAAAGCTTTGCACATGGGTGGAATCTGAATTGCACATGGTCACATGACTAAACACGTGCTCATATGCCATCGATGCTAAAAGCGTGCATGACTAAGACTCATAGCTTGACAATGGAAATGGTTGCATTTTAGACATAGCCATGAGTCAAAACCAGTGAATGAGGGTACAAGTTAGTAAAACCCAATATATTTATCTTAATTTCATTATTGTAATCGTTAGTGTCTAATAGACGGATTAAAATCAGTAAAACCTATGATTTGCCCCAATTTTCTTGAATCCACCAAAAAACTGAAATGCAATCTTTTGGGACTTTCATTAATCGACACACTGTTGGACCAGCATAGTTGAAAAGGTCATTTCTGCACAGATTTCAAGTTCCAGAGAAACATATTTTGATTTTTTTTGTTGAAATTGGCAGCTTTTATGGGGAAAATAAAAGAAAGACTAAACAACTAAACAAGCGTTGACAACGCCAACAGCTCTCTCCTTTTGGATTTGCCAATGTGGACCCTTTGTGGTTTCCAATGCTTTTTTTCCCCGGCTGTCATCCAGGGACAGCGCAGTACGCAATATCCTTCTGCCACACACACCTCTAAGGCACCTCGTATCAAATGGAAACTGGAAAAAGATGCTGGGCCAAAACTTGGCGCTTGACAGTAGATAGTTGTACTTTTACACATGCTCATGAGTTGGGAAATATATATCTTATTACATTGTGATGCATTATGTTTCGGCATAAGACTTTCAAAATCTTTTTGCCTAAAGCACTTCCTGACATTTAAAAAATATAATTGTAAGAAATGCACAATATTCATTTTATGCCAAAATGACCCAAAACAAAAAGTATGCCCCTTATCAGTTTATAAAATGAAAAAAATATTTATTGATGTTTAATTTACCCGCATAGTTTTCATATACCACTTCTTCCCACTGTGTTGCTGTTTTGCAGTGCTATAAACTTGCTTATCCGTTTGGTGCTGGTTTTATCTACCTCAATAAGGATGAAATCCCGCACTACCCTGCCAAACGTTGCACCAAAAGCGTGCTGCAAGTTGCGCTAGAGTGTCAGCAGTGAACACTTAACTCGCTGAGCCGCCTCTCTATCCAACATCCAGGCTGTCTTATAAATAAGATTGCTCCTGTAAGTGTTTTTAAATACCTTTGTGCTCTATGCTATAGTAAGCCTAAACAAAATATGAACACATATACAAGAAGTGATGCGCAATGTAAAGCTGTCCCATTTTTATGTCTTGCCTACCACAAAGTGCAAGCTATCTAAAGGCAAAAGAACCTATTGTCAACTTTCAGTGGGCCAATGGACACAGCCTGCCCACTATTTGCTTTTATTGTTAGCCTCATTTGCTCGCTTCTTATTCAATTCATTACCTCGTGTAGGCTTTAATTCCTCTTCTTCTGCTTGTCCCACCTTGGCTCAGTAAATAAAAAGAAAAACAAAATACTGATGACCTATTGTAGACACAAGCGTGCTTGGTGCATGAGGCTACACAACGATGCAGGCGGCCACCTCGTAAGCTTCTTTTTTATCTTCAAGCCATGTTGCTAAGCATTGAGGCTGTGCATTACCGAACAATGCACAGATTCAGAGAGACTTTTGGTGCACCTTTTCAAGACTAAGGTGAGCCCCACTTGGCACAGTGGTGGAAGAATATGCAGTTTCAAAAGTTGCTTGAGATATCTGTGACACTTGAGATTTTGTTTGAATTATAGACACAACATTGTTGCCTTTCTGTGGTCCTGAGAAAGCCGTAAATGATTCTGGCCGAAACACGTCAACTTATTCAGTGGTGGAGTCTATGGACTAAAACTTTTGGGATTGTCTTTGAGCAAGGCACACATTTCCATATAGACTAGCTTTCATTATAATGCTTTGCTTGTTTGTTGACTACCTCACTCAAGGTCGATCAGATCCCAAAATAATGAGTGCACCACCAAAGCTATTGAATTGAACACTGAGGGACAAAAAAATTAATTTGATATACAGTGATAGTTTTGTATAGTTCGTGTCTTAATGTGTGTATGTATGTATATCTATCTATCTATCTATCTATATATATATAGATATATATAGATATAGCTGTGCGTTACCTTGCGACTGAGCTCGACCGCCATCAATTATCACACACTTCCCAAGGGAAATAATAGGTCGCACTCCGGTTTTTCCTTTCAAAAAAGTGGATGCTTTATTTTCACAGATTGCAAATGACTCCTTTTGGCGAAAGAATCAAACCAACGCGTTCAGGTCTCCACTCAGACCTTTTGTACTTTATGGTCTTTAGTATTGCCCAAACCAGCTAGGATGAAATGGGAAGACCTCTAACGATTCAAGAAGGACCAGGGATGCTGCACGGACGAACTAAGAACCTCTGGCAAAGCCAAAAGGTCCCAGAGGCGAGATCTCTTGGCTTTACACATGCTTGCTTCATTGTGTATATTCAGAACTCGATTATATTGCCGCCCGCACTGCGGTTCTGCTATAGGTTCTGCCACAAGGATTTAAAGTGATGTGCAGTATTTTCTCCAAGACATTTTTTCAGAGTCTGTGCGTGGTGTAAACTGGCTCCACTGGTTTGAACACAACCAGTGTCACTGCCTAGTGAATGATTGTGCACTGGGCTGGATCCGGCTTTACCAGTTTGGTCACTACAATGGCCACCGGATGTTGCTTTAGCTGTTCAAATCTGGAAGAAGGCCTGAAAAAGTTCTTAAGGCTATATATAAGTGAAAGCTGTCAAGCGGTGTAATGACGCCACCACCCATACTTCGTGGAAAAGAAAAGAGGTTGAGTAGGGGCATAGGCGGCTGTTAGTTAAGTGATACTATGCACGATTCATTCTGCACTCCTAAGTAATCTAGTTTATCAAAGTGTGAACACTTATTTCTATAAGAAATCAGTGCGTGCTGCTTTGTATAGGGACCTGCCCCTGTCCCCGGCGCAAATTGCTAAGCTTAGTGTGGAGAGACCTCCCACTTTTACAAAGAGCACTTCGTTGTGACCCTGGTAGGGTTCTAAACCATGTGCTAGGCTTTATCAGTAATGCAAAGTAGAACTCACACATTTCATCAGAAAAAGGTTGTATGTATTGGATGTTTTACAATCGACATCAGTATAAACGACACAAAACTTCTACACGATTCAATGTTACTTCACATTCTTCAAACATCAATACATGGGACGTTACATGAACAGCTCCATACACAAGCTTCGATTGTAAAATATCCAATACATACAACCTTTTTCTGATGAAATTTATGAGTTCTAGTTTGCATTACTGATAAAGCCTAGCAAATGGTTTATGGTATGACCCTATCAGGGTCATGCCGGAGACGTAGTGCTCTTTGTAAACAGTGTTAGTTAAGTGTGCCATACAAATTCAGCACAGGGTCACGTTAGGGTCATGGAGTTCAGTTGGCATGCCCCTTGTGACCCCTGGCACTACTTTTGCGACGGTGCGACCAGTAGAGTCAGCAGTGGTAAAATCAGTGCCAGGAATAGAGGCAGCTCGACCTTATGGACGACGGTGGGGGCTTCACTCTCGTTGTTTTTTTGTCAATTTTGTATTCAAGTAAAAGTGAATAATATTACATTATTCGCTATTGGTTAAATAACATATGGAAATAGCTGAAATATGACTTTCTCTGGCAGTTGAGGTAAGTAAAAAATAATGCTTTTAAATGTATGTATGTTGTGTGTGTGCTTGCAGTTTTGAGTGTGTTTATGTAAGAGAGTATGTATGTGTGTATGTGTAGGCAGTGTGTGTGTATGTGTGAATGCGGGCTTATGTGTAAGCATGTGTATGTGTGAGTGAAAGTGAAGGTCAAGGGGCATGTGACGTCACTACCGCTACCCCTGGCATGTTGGTGGATTGATGTCCATGTTTAGGGTTGGCCAGAGCATGCAAAAATGGCTCGTGAGCAGACATGGTTTGCTGGTGTGAGCCACTGGCTGGAGGCCGAACAGGCTTGTGCTATATTTAACAACGGTTCTTACGACACAAGTCAATGACACACATTGTTTGACGCTATGGAGGGTGGAAGGCTGGTGAGGTGTCTCCTCCCCATGTGTGGACAGCTGGACTGCAGTAAGCAAGCAGAAAGGGTTGCTCGCAAACCATGGCATCGTGTATCAGTGCGTCAGCAGTCCGTGAGCGCGTCCGCAGCAGGGGGTGCAGGTGGCATGCACAATGGCCAATGCAACTCAGGCAACAACTCAACTGCTATGTCTTCAGGACAGGGGGCTACGGATGGATCGCTGATGGGAGTGTTGAACGGTCACACTCGCAACACCATCCTTTATGCCAAAGACCTTCCAAAACAGCTCTTAAAAGGGGCGTGTGTGTGTGGGTGTGTGTATGTGTGATTGTGATCCCAGAACCTTGATGTACTGACAACAAAAAGCTCCAGCAGACAAGACACAGCACCCTTCACTCAGAACTGCTGCGATGAAAGGTGTCCTGGAATAAAATGCCTGAATAGTTATCTGTCTGGGGGCAGAGTGTGATATTGCATTACGCGGCAGGCACTTGGAGCGGGTGAGGGAAAAGCACTGGGGCAAAAGAGCAACAGGCAGGGGCGGATTGGCACTGCGGGCACTCGGACATGGGCCGAAGGGCCGGTGTCTCAGTGCACTCTGTGGGCCAGTTTTTACCCCTTTACCAGTCCACAGAGAGCACTGACAGAGATAGGAAACCAGCTGCGCCACGGTATTCCATTGTTTTAATCTCCCCCTTCCCATAAGCCCCATAGGGGGAGACCAAACCGACGGGGGAGAGCATCTAGTTAGCCTCAGAGTCTAGCTGTATTTGTAAGCTCCCCTCTGAGTAGGGGGAGACCAAACCAAGGGGAGATCATCTAGTTAGAACCTGGGCCAGTTCATTGCTGATCAGCTGTGGCCTCTCCTTGACCCCCTGCCCGCTGATGGTGGGCTGGGGAGGGGTGATTGTGTGCCAGATTGGCCTCCCAGGGGGCCAGGTGTTGCTCAGGCCTATGAGCCATTTTCACCTCGGCACCCTGGGGCCCACGCAGCCCAGAAACAGTGTTTGCTTTAACACCTTGCCCACAGCCCTTCATTCAGGGCATAGTGGGGAGGAAAAATGGGTCTCGCTATGGGGGCCAGGTGATGTGGGGAACTGCACCATCTTCACCTTAGCCCCCCCCCCCCCACCCCCATGGATGGCCCAGAAGCTATGTTTTTGCTTTAGCCCCTCTCCTGCCACATTGCCCTGAGGCAGTGAAGGGCTGGGGAGGGTTGAGTCATTTACAAATAGCTGGGGCCTTGCTGTTTTCAGGTGCTTCTGCGCTGGAGGGTTGGGGAATAACATTTTAATAGAAAGGGGCCTTGCTGTTTTAAGATGCTCCTGCGAGGGCTGGGGAATAATTTTTTAATAGAAAGGGGCCTCGCTGTGTTCAGTTGCTCCTGCGCTGGAGGGGCTGGGAATAATTTGGTAATAGAAAGGGGCCTGTCTGATTTTCAGGTGCTCAGCTTGTAGGACATTGTCACCTTGGCCCTGTGTCCTTCCCAAGAACAATATCCTCCCACTTACATTCCTTGTGTGTTTCATGAAAGGGCATGGCCGTGAATGTGGGCCACGCCCGTGAATGTGGGCCACGCCCGCGAATGTGGGCCATGCCCCGCGAATGTGGGCCATGCCCCGCGAATCTGGGCCATGCCCCGCAAATGTGGGCCACGCCCCGCAAATGTGGGCCACGCCCCACAAATATGGGCCACTTTTTTCATCAGTGCCCGGGCCAAATTGTGATCCCAATCCGACCCTGGCAACAGGGTGTGAGAGAAAGAGTGCTACATGGCGGGGTTGTGGAGAAGCACGTAAGTGATGGAGAGCAACATCAAGTGCAAGGGGAGGGAAGTACATGAGGGTGAAAGCTTGGAAACACATGCATTCTCGTGGAGTGTTCAAACAAAAAGAAAAAGTAGTGCTTGAAAAGCCAGCAGTGGAAGCACAGAAGCCAGCCATTCAAAGGAGATGGTAAAGAGGCTATGCTCCATGGGAGGGACAAACACAAGATTGAAAAGCTGCTACACAAAAAATGCAAATAAGAGTGACAGGAAAGCCAAACAACGGTAAGCAATGGGAGGGCTGTAAGGCCCTGTATGTCCTTGGTAAGCCCACAATTGGTCTTCCACACCCAAACAGCTCCAATTTCAGGTGGGCTCGGTCCAAAAAATACAAGATTAAATTAAACAGTTCACTTTTTGTAACAGTGAGGCACTGAAATTTTTGAAATGTAATCTTTATTGTTTAGTTAATTAAAACCATAACAATTTGTATATCGCACGACCATTGTAAAAATGTATAAGCTTTTCATTAAAATAGAAGAATTAATTAAAAAACATATTATAAAAACGGGTAATAAAACTCAATTATATTCCTGAAGTTATTCATATCATTATAGAAAATCACAGTAGCAAAAAGTCAAATCATTAACAATTCGAATCTCCATGTTGTTTAAGATGTTTTTCAAATGCCTGCAAGAACTTCACCAGGTTGCAATGTAAACGAGGAGCAGTTGTGTCCAGGCTTCCAATAATGGCAGATCTACATGTTCGTAGCCTCTTAATCCGAAAACTAGGCTTTAAAAAATATGTACGTTCCTTGGACAACATCTTACAATGACAAATTATATGTATTAGATCTTCTTTGGGGCTACCACACAGTCGACATGTGACAGCTACATGCTGTTTCCAGCCCGGCTCCTCAGCTAAAGTTGGGAATTTACCTAGCCTCAATGCCATCAACTTTCTCTTAATAAAAATGGAATAAGTTGTTTCCAGGTACAATGCTGGGGTTAATGTTTTATAGCCGTTTATCACTAACCAAGAGTGGGAACGATGTGAGAAAATTTCTTTATCCAAAATCAATGAATGAAGTTTGGCCACTTTGTTTAAAGCCTGTTTTAATACTTCAAATGACAGATTTTTATCCCAGAGGGTTTTTGTGCAAGTAGCCTCCAAAGCATGTGTAAGGAATTGATTTGCTTTTGATTTTTTTTGTGAATTAAGCTCCTGCCATAGATAAGAATTAAGATTATTGTTGATTGCTTTTTCCTTGATCTGGTACCACACCTTGATGTACGAATATAATCTGCCCAGTGTTTCGTTTTTCAAGCCAAATTCGAGACGTATTTGTGCTGGTGATGACATGCTGGGTAATCGAAGAACCTTCAGTGAGGCACTGTTTTCAGGAGTCAATTGAATCAGCGAACAATTGAACTTTATGGATGATGGAATGTTGTGTTCTACTCGAGTAAATACATCTTATTGGTAAGAGTGCCATTTTGCTTTGTGTCATTAGGACACCGCATTTCCAGTCCTGGGCATTAATTTAACGACCGAATATATTTTTGGACCAGTGGTCTTACTTAACTTCTAAACAACCAACAGCATCAAATCCACTGTAAACAAAAAAACAGGACCGAAAACAGGTTAGGATGACTTGGAGCGAGGTGGTAGCCATACTTGAAAGGGAGAAGAATGTGCTTAGAATAATTTTTATTTGTACATAAAGTTTGCACTGGCTTTTCTCGAATTCAAAGTTGTCTGTTTTCTGCAAGATCAAGCACACGCTGTGCTTTTTAAAATTGTGCAAGGGAAATGGAATTTGAGATCAGAGTGAAGCAAGGCAAAAGTATTTTTATTTGACAAAGAGCAGAACATGAAATTCACCACCCTGCCTGCTGTTGAAAGCAGAGCCTGCTGCGGGCGGCCTGGCAGCTGGCTGCCATTGTGTCCATGTGGCATATTTCAGATCACAGAGCTGGCATCGTAAACAGCTTCCTTGTCGCTGCCCTTTTCAAGAAGCGTTGCATAAACAAGGCATGCCGCGAGCGCCCTTGAGGAGATAAAGTCCAAAGAAGTGATCCGGCATGGAAATGAAACTTTCATGAAATTTAAATTGAGCCTGGGTAATTCTCCGCGAAGTTACTAGTCAAAGACTGAAAGTAGCTGGCTTTTCTCATTTTGCTTTCCAAATAGGAGCTAATGGAAACTATTGATCGCAGAGGCATTATCCAGCGGCTAAATATGATTGATTAGGCAACACAATAATCTCTAAGGGTATAGAAATTCATTCCTTACCCTGCATTGCTACTTAACTTCTGCAATGACAATGCGACTTGGCCAATTTCAGAGCATCTCTGAGCCTGGCACAGCATCCATCATGCTCTGGTACCCAGGATCAATACGTTATCCCAGATCATCGCCGGCTGCATGGATGAGAAGGCGGGGTGGAGAGAGGGGGGGGGGGGCATGTTTGGAGGGGGGGAGCCTGCTGCTCTGCTACATCACGTTCACTCCCCTGGTCCCGCTGGCAGCTACTCGATGGCCAGTTAGCCCGAACCACCCGCCCTTCATGACACTGAATGGCTTGCCTGCGTTTTTACATTTGCAAACACAAAAAGGCTTCATTAGGGGACCGCGATTTAATTTACGGCTCGGCTTTTTTTGGTTGGTTTTCAAAGGAAGCTGAAAAATGAATCTCTGATGAGCAATTCAAGTGGCTTAAATTTAATTGGCTCCAGATCGACAAAGGAAATGCAGCATTCATGTATTTATTAGCCAGGCAAATCGTGTTAAAAGAAAACCACTGATGACTGTGGCGTCCACTGAGCACCGTGGAAAATACTGCATAAATACATTTCAAATTCATAGAGACGAGAACAGTAGTACAAGAGGGGGCATATTTTGAATGCCCTGTACAGCTGAAGGCCCCCTATCCAAGATGCACTTGTATTGCACAGCAGATCCATGTAGAAGGGAAGAGGAGTGGGCGTCTCACAGACAGCACCTAGATCTTGCTGATGTTGGCAGGGTATGCCCAGACCTGGGTCCCTTGCTCACTCTGCCACTGGATTCATGATAGCCTGGCTGATGAGGGTTATGAACCTGAAACCGGTCCCAGGATGCTTGTTTCCGGTCCAGGGAAGACGTGGCTTGGCAGTTCGGGCTGGACTGTTCCCATGAGGCACAGGGTCAGACTGATTTGCATATGGCCATGTCTGAACTGGGGTGGTGGAGTGAGCTAAAGAATGGTGATGGATTAAACCCAGATCAGTTGACTGGGGGTGAGTGTTTGATTTGCTCAAACGCTCCGTCCATCATCCCTTTTGGTATCGCAATGACTGCAAAAGTGCAGGAGACACACCGCTGAGAAGGTGTTTCAAAAGCTGACCCTAACCAGGGGCATAGCTATCACCAGTGCAGCAGGGTTAGAGGCACCGACGCACAGGGGTCTGAGGGACCCACTGAAGCTCCATTATAGCTGTTTTTGCTCCTAAACCAGAGGATGTGGGGCCCATTTACCTTTTTAGGTCGAGCCTAGCAGTAGTGCGCATGCGCTGTCCGCTCTTATTTATTTATTTGAAGAGTTTTTTAAAGCGCTGGCGAGACCCGGAAGTATCAGAGCGCTTTACATGAGAACAAGTTGCACAAAATTACATCAGTTACCATAGCATAAAAATATATATATACAAATTATCTGGAGCAAAAGGGAGGGTGGGGGATGAGGGTTCGAGACAGGGGTGTAGGAAAAAACAAACAAGGTAAGGAAGGGCTGGAAAGGGTAGTCAGCCACAGGATCAGAGGGGGGGAGGGAAAGGAAACATAGCGGCAAGATGGGTGGAAGCATACTCAACCAAAAGAAATGACAGTCTCACAGTAGCAAAACTGTTATTACGCGAACTGATCTCTAGGTATGGAATGTCAGCTATGCGAGGCATGCAGTAGTCGAGTATGCGGTGGAAGCCTCGCCTTCCCGCCACCCATATTTTTGATTGGCTGGTGTTACTGTACTTGGTAAATGCTGGCTTTCGATTGATAATAAGGCTTGTTAGTCTTTCCTTGTTACCGCCCTGTCGCCATTTGTTACCTCCCATAAGGACTGGATCTTTTACTTGTGGCGTTACACGGTCTCCTTCATAAGTCGGTAGGCACTATTACTATTTTTTTATTTGCAACGTGGTCCGTTTTCACTTTAGCGGCAGCGCTGGTTTATTTAATTAATTTGCTGCGTGGGCCGAAAGGGAGCATTTCTATTCACTAATCTAACAACCATTTGCAATGCAATAGGTCTCACATTTACACAAGTTTGAGCTATTGACATTGCAAATAACAATGCCTTTTATTTTTGTTTTAGTTTTTAGAACATAAATAAAAGGCATTGTCATTTACAATGCCAATAGCTTAAACTCGTATAGATGCGAGACCTATTGCATTGCAAATGCTTGTTTGCATTAGGATCCATGCCTGCTTGCTATTACACTAAACGAGCCCCCTGTAGCCGGTACCTCTGAAATGACTAATGTCCAGACTGAATGGAGGTTTCACACATGACATGAAGAGAGTTACCAGTCGGAATTGATAATATGTAAGATAAAAAGAATTGCATCCATTTGACTCCTCTGCCTAAAATATTTTTTTCAAATTCACTTATGAGATTTGTTGTTTGAACAATTGTTTTAAATACTTGTTTCCAAAATAAATTAGAAAAGGTCGTGGGTATTTACTTTCCTGGGTTCTGGGAATTATTGGGAGTCTATGTACTCGCTGAAGTTGAGAGTCCCAGTCCCAGTCAGATAGGTCCGGGAAGGCTTTTTGCAATATTTGGACCATATAGCCCCTTGCATCAGCCCCCTCAGACCCTTCCGGTATACCAAAGAGTCGCAGATTTTGTCGCCTTTGTCGATTTTCCAAATCTTCGATTTTAATCTGCAGATTTCCTATTTCTGTATTATGCTGATCCGTAGCAGCCGTAGTAGTAGCAAGTGTTTCCTCTACCTGAACAACTCTTTGTTGTATATCCTCAATTTCTTTTGTCACGCCGCTCAATTTATTAGTGACTTCCTGTAGTGAGCTGTGGATTTTAGTATTATCCTCCCGTAATTGTCTAAAATTGTCTTGTACCTCTTGGCGATGTTCCATTAGAGTTTTTAGGATTAAATCGAAAGATGAGGCATTTACGTTACCCGCGTTGGTCGATGGAGAAGTCAGAGGTGATGAATTGAATGATGTTAAGGTTGGGTCACTATGAAGTGAGGTAGGTACAGGAGGTACAGGTGAATTATTTTTCTGAACTTTCCCAGAGTTCGTCATAATAACCTTATTGCCATCGTGAACGTTTCCAGTAAATATTATATCAATAGGTGCGGGAGCAAGGACAATTTTAGGCGACGTGGGCACTGGCTCGGGTGAGGGAAGAGAGTCCAAACCTGTTCTTAAGTTATCTTTTTTAAAGCTCCCATTTACAGCAAATTTGTCTGCAGTTAATGATGTCTGTGGAGGTTTAGTAGTTTCTTTTCTAGAAGCTTGGACCCATTTACTCAGCGGGCTCTGATCTGCGAGTAATTTCCCTCCAGCAATATTTGGTATTAGTGTATTTAGTAAAGCCGTGGGGATCATATTTCTTCCCCCCTTTTTGGTTTTATTTTTTGTCTTCCCCCGTTTTTTTAAAGCTGAGGGTCTATTAGTTTTTGAATGCAGAGAGCTATTCTCTATGTCCTCACGTGTGCTCTCCCCCCCTTCTGTGTCACCACCCTCAATTATCTCTTCATATTCCGGATCGTCCGAGTTAACCTCCAAAAGCATTTCATTGTCAGTGCCTTCAGTACCATCGTTTCCATCATTCCCATTAGCACCAACTGTGTCTTCTAGAAGATTGTCTTTTCTCCCATGAATTGTGCTAGAAGCAGGTGGAAAATCTAGGGTCTGCATAGTTTCATAGCCAGGCTTAGTAGTAGCATCCGTAATGTGGGCATCTGCCACCGTGTTTTTATTATACTCTGCCTTGCCCGGCTTGTAGGTAGTGCATCGTCCCGTCAGATCTGGCATCGCCTTGCCTTTGCCTCTGCCATCTTTATCCATTGTTTTGTCAAATGTATTGGTGACAGCTCCTGTTGTTTCATTTATGTCCTTGTATTTATCTTGGTCCTTATTTAACGTATCTGTTTTAATAGTAGCAAAGCTAGTTTTGCTCGGTGCATCCGGAAATAGTTGAGTAGCCATCTGCTTATCGGGTTGTCTATCAGTGTACCGGGGCAACCTTGCAACCACTGCTGGCGAAATTGGTTTGAGACTCAAAGAATTCTCCTCGACCGCTCCACTTTTCAGGGGGGTGTTTTTAATGGTTTTACTCTTAGTGATTTTAGGAGCCATTACACAGTACACAATGTGTCTACTTAATCCGCCTTAACTAGTAGTTGTATAGTATAGTAGTTGCCTGTATTACCCCCAAAATACAGCAAGCAGTCAGGGTGGGACAAGCCTTAAATCTCGGGCACTGATGCACAGTTCTGATATAAATCTGATATAACTCTGGTGTTGTTCTTGTTGTGGCAATTTAGTTTTTAGACTTGCAGGCAGGCAGCCCAGACTGAATACCAGTGGTGGATTAAGTCCAAGAAAAAATACAAAACTCCAAAAGATTTCTTTTCCCAAAAAAAAATAAATATATGTTTTACCTGGCACATCGACCAATTGAAGCAGCCAATTGAAGCAACCTCTCTGTTTCTCAGCAGTTTTCGCCTGCCAAGGAAGACTCCGTCGGCTCAGCTCTGCTCGTGTGTAATCTTCCAGTGCAGCGTGAGCAGTTTGACGTCCCTGCACTCAGCACCCAGCGCTCACACACCAGCTCGGTAGGTCCTCCTCCCCGGCAACATCCGCACCGGCAAGCGTTTTCCAAACAAAATTAGGTAAGCCTTGACCTCTGAAAACCGATTCCCAGCTTCCCAGCCTCGGCACAGCCACTCCGAAATTACCGGCAACTCGGGCAGCTCGGGCAACTCAGGTAAAACGCCTCAGAGCACCTCAGAGGATCGGAAAACCCCTGGTACATTACTGGTACATTACCGGTGAAGTCAATCGAGTGAGGCAATCGCTCCAATTCAGTGTATGTTCACCTGAGAAGCAAACCCGCGCTTCTCAGCTTCGGATCCCTGTTTTCCGGCAGCCTGGCTCCCCCCTCTGAGGCAGATCGCTACAGCGGTCACTGGGTTGATTCCAGCCCTCCAAAGTCCGTCCTCCACGTTTTTCTCGACTCCCAGCCAGAGCCGACCCCCAGCGGACCACAGCAGCCAGCGGTGTAAGAGCAAGCACGTTCTGCTCAGTTTTGCGGCTGGTAACGTTGTATAGCGCTGTGTAGGATTTTGTAGCGCTAGTGAGGCACCTCTCTTAAAAGATCGTTTTATTTTTTCAATAAACGAGCGTCCAAACATAAAAGATCAGGCCATAATTATCATGGGAGCATTACTCGGCGGTTTTCAATCGCTTGAGAGCTCGAGGGTCGAGGGTTCACAGCGGGAGCATCCTCTCCGTGGCGTCTTCACTCCGCCATCTTGCTTCCTATAAAAATTTATTTTGGCAACTACTTACTTAGGCAAGCAGTCTCAATAAAGGCTAGACCAAGAACACCAGTGACTATTGATAACCTAACTTTTTTTGTTAAATCAGACTTGAGCAAGGCAACAATGGACAGAAGATGGGGCTTACGCAAATTGATCGATCCCATTAAATCTCATGGAGCAATGGCCTACTTACAAGAACCGGCCCGTCTCAAAGTTGTTATGTCTGGTCATAACCATTTTTTTCACGATATCAAAGAGGCCGAGCACTTTCTTTCGAAAATGGACACAAAGTCAAAATCTTAATTATGAAAAGAATGTGGGAAAAAGAGAGATGGAAACCATGAGATACATTAGCTAAACTCACTATGACGTTTAATCGATACTGGTGTTATATGTGTATCTTGTTGATTTGAGAAATTTCCATCTCCTTTGAAACTTGATATATTGTTTTGAGTCATTTTGTCTTTCTGTATGAGAGTAATACAGAGGGTTGAGGTTCCGCGGGAACTCTCTCTGGTTAGCTGCCCTAAAAGCGGCAGCATAAGATAGGGGGATGCTTCCGGGTAGGTACTATGGGGCGGGAAGGGTGGGGCTGTCACAGGGGAGGGGGTGACAACTGTTGTCGAGGGTGGTGGGTGGGAATAAGTGGGATAAATGTGATTGCAAGATTTGACTTTTTTTCTAAGAGAAGTAGGAAGGAAAACTTAACGACGGTGAATCAAATACAAGTAGAGGGGAACAATACGCACAAGATTAGCAGTATATTAGCCAAATGCTTAAATTAAGAATTTTATGTTGGAATGTAGATGGCCTAAATAGTAAAAGTAAAAGAAATCTGGTACAGGAAGAGATTAAAATGTACAATCCTAATATAGTTCTGCTTTCAGAGACCCACATACAATATCAAGACAGAAAGTTATTATCACAACTAAGGTACGAATTGGTCACATGTACTTCTTTAAATGAGACTATAAGGGGGGTAGCTATACTTAAACAAAAAACAGTCCCTTTAGAAATTATTAAAACTGCTTCAGATGCTCGAGGAAGGTGGGCTATAGCACAGATGCAAGGTGACAATGTTAAATTTGTATTTTGTGTGGTTTATGGCCCAAACATTGACAACCCCAAAGTTTTCGAGGATTTAAGTTTAAAACTACTCGAATGGGAAGGCTAAACTATTATAGCTGGGGACTTCAATTGTGCTATGGATTATAAAATTGACTCTACGGGGCCAAAGAATTTTAAAAGAATGTACAAAGTTAGAGCAGCGATTTTAGAACTTGCGAGATTGAACAATATCAGAGATTTATGGCGGTCCAAGCACCCAAGACTGGCAGGTTTTACTTATTATTCTGCGCCGCACAGTTCCTGCTCTAGAATTGATATGATATGGGCCTCTGACCAAATCCTAGACAACTGTGAGATTGAAATTTGCCCCAAAGTTACATCTGATCATAACCCCCTGCTTCTGGAAGTTACTATTAAAAATCAAAATAAAAAACAACGACCGTTTACTTTTCCGAGACACTTATTAGCTGATCAAACATTTATCTCATTAATTAAAAAGCATCTACAGGAGTTTATTACATTAAACATTAACTCGGCTTGTATAAACATTATATGGGACACTTGTAAGTGTAGTATTAGGGGGTTTGTCCAACAGTACGTACTTAGGCTTAATGCAGAAAGCCGTAATAAAAATAAAAATATGACATCAAAATTATTAGACTTGGAAGTACAACTGGCAGAGGCAATACTATACTCAAAAAATAATATAGAGATGATTAGAACACAATTGGCTGAACTACAAGCAGGACTAAAAAAAACTTTGAGAGAAAGATATGTAGTAAAACTACAAAAATATAAATTAGGTCAATACGAAGGCGGCGACCGTATTGGAAAAATTCTGGCCTTTAAAACCGCGGATAGAAAAGCCAAAACAAAAATTAAGGAAATAATTGGACTAGATTCAATAACTTATGAAAGAGAAGATCAAATACTAAATCAATTTGTTAAATTTTACAAACAACTCTATACACCAGAGACTATACCACTTACAGTAGAGATCGGAAAATATCTTGATCAATATCTAAGACCACCGCGGGCTTTAAACCTTGAGGTACTTCAACATTTAAACTCTAATGTTACTATAGAGGAGATAAATTTAGCAATCGATCATTTACCATTAGGAAAGGCGGTTGGAGAAGATAGTATACCTGGGGAATTTTATAAACTTTGTTCTCAAGAATTGCTACCTTTACTACAAAATGTGATTAATTCAATTATTGTTCCAAAACAAGCACCTCCATCATGGAAAATTGCTAAAATTATATTTTTTTAAAAAAAAGGAAAACCAGAAAAAGAATGTGGCTCGTATCGGCCCATATCTCTACTTAACTCAGACGTGAAAATCTTTGCTAAAATTTTGGCCAATCGGTTAGCTCCCTATATGCCCGATATTGTTAATCCCCAACAACATGGCTTTGTAATGGGCAGAGAC
Source organism: Lissotriton helveticus (assembly GCF_964261635.1). Taxonomy (NCBI): domain Eukaryota; kingdom Metazoa; phylum Chordata; class Amphibia; order Caudata; family Salamandridae; genus Lissotriton; species Lissotriton helveticus. The sequence continues at coordinate 1,122,707,954 of NC_136071.1, forward strand.
ACCACCCTGCACGTAAATACTTCTATTACAGCATTTGATGTAGCGGAAACCACCAACACCCCACTCGGTATGATAATGTTAGATGCAGAAAAAGCATTCGACCGAGTGGGGTGGGACTATCTGTGGGCAGTACTAAGTAAAATGGGTATTAGTGGCTCTTATCTAGATTGGGTGAGATCACTTTATGATGAACCAAGGGCGGTGATTAGTTATGGAGGTAAAGACTCTGTCAGTTTTAAGATAGCAAGAGGTACAAGACAGGGATGTCCCCTCTCTCCACTCCTTTTTGCCCTCTCTTTAGAGCCTTTTCTGAACGCTCTAAATGACCAAACTAATATTACACCAGCTTACCATGGGGATATAACTCTTAAGCTAACCGCCTTCGCCGACGATATAGCAATTTATACATCTGATATTAATAAAGCTATGCCAGAAATTATAAAAGAAGCGCAAAACTTTGGAAAAATCTCTGGGTATAAATTGAATGTGAACAAAACCCAAATTATACTCAATTATACCCTGGTTACACCGGCTTATGGTACATGCAAAGAAGCCACTTATTTAGGAATTAAACTCACTAATAAGGTGGGGGAAATCTTGAAAATAAACTATGAGTCATTTCTAAAGGAAACTACGGCTAGCTTTAAAAAATGGCACAAGATACCTCTGAGTTTGATAGGGAGACTTAATTTGATTAAGATGAAAATTCTACCCAAGTTGTTGTATCTGTGTAGAGCTATACCACTCTTACCAAACCAACTCTTTTTTAGAAAACTGGACGGTATCTGTAGTAGTTTCATTTGGGGCTACAAAAAGGCACGAAGGGCGGTGAAATTATTGACATTGCCAATTTTTAAAGGGGGACTCACTTTTCCGGATTTTAACCTCTATTTTCTAGCTACTTTTTTTCTACGCATACGGAGCTTATTAAAAAATACCCCTTCTCTATTTTTTCACCAATATATGCTAGGCGCCGATTCTAATCAATTTCTACTACGGGTTCATGATCCAAACTACTTTAAACGGGTCAAATTTAAGACTGCAAAGCATGCTATAAGAATCTGGGACAAAATCAGGTACATTAGTAACAGCTTATTTTACAACGCTGAACTTAGGCTTTGGAACAACCCAGGTCTTCCGGGTATATTCTCAGATGGGTCGGGGAATCGTTGGATTAGACATGGAATTAAAACACTAGGAGACCTTTATAGTGTTAATGGCTTGATCGACTTTGATAACCTAAAAATTATAAATGGGCTCACTGATGACATGCACTTTAAATATAGACAATTGAGAGATTTTTTCTACAAGAAAATAAAGATAACGGAAGTTAAACAATCAGATATTCTTGAGTGTGTGTACTCTGATAAAATAAAATCATTAATTAAATTGGGGTATCAATGTTTAATTAAGGATAAGAGAGAAAACACAACTCAAATTGCAGCCAAATGGTCTCGTAGACTAAATTCAAATATCAATTCAATACAGATCAGAAACGCTTTAACACATTTAAGTGAAATAGTACATTCCTCTAACCTCAAAATGCAATTATATAGGACAATTACTGAGTTGTACTATACAGCACAAAAAATATTTAACTGGGCGCAAGGTAACACGGTATCAGATAAAACCATGTGTGTTAAATGTAATACGATTGCGGCCGGAATCGAGCACATGTTATTCTTTTGCCCAGCACTCTTTACTTTCTGGAATCGAATATCCGACCATCTCAGATTTAATCAGATAACTACAGCTGCACTCACAGTACAAATGGTTTTATTAGACATTCAGGAGGGTTATAGCCCTAATAAAGACCTTATAACGATTCTCCTAGCATGCGCTAGACTAACTATAGCCAGGGCTTGGATTTCTAGAGAACCCCCTAAAGCGGCGGAATGGCTCACTTTGGTGTACGAAATCAGAACCATGGAACTTACTCTAGCTAAATTTAGAGGTCCAAAAGCCCTTATTAGAAAGGAAAGGATATGGAAGGATTTTTTTAAAGGGCAAGAAGGGTGAATTGGCCTCTATTGTTTTTTCTCTCTCGCTGTATCAGGTTATTGTTACCAGTTTATTGTCTTAAGTTTAGTGGCAACATTAATTTTTGATTGTAAAAATTCTGAATTGTCTCCTTACCTCTACTTTATTTCTCTATTTTTTTTTTCTTTATATATATGCTTATTTTCTAAACGATACCAGTGGCACTATACTGTTGTAAACTGGCTTGCATTATGGAATTGTAATGTAATGATTTTTTGTCGTATCTTGCAACAATAAAAATGTTTAAAAAAAAAAAAAAATACTTGTTTCCTATATTACAACCAGCATACATTTAGCATGCAAAATTGAAAAGTACTACTGCAAATCAGTTTTGTCTATATTTGCTAGAGGGTGTGCCCTCCAAACCCATAGCATTCTTTAGATTGCTTCCAGCGTTTAACATTTTATAAAATATTTGTAAGACAATACATTTATCATTCTGGGAGTAGCCTTTGATCTTACTTGAAACTTAAGTCTCACCCACTACTTGTAATATAATTTTGCCACTCACAATGTTTATTGTCAGACATCTCTCTCTATTCACTTCCCGTTTCCCTCTTTTTACAGTTTGGTTGGCATACTGGTCATCTTGGCCCCCTCCCTGAGCCTTATTAGACCTTGGCGGACTCTACTCTCCATGTCCTTTTTTTTTTTTTTTATAGAGGTGGAGGGACAAGGCGTCCCTCCCACAGTCTTCTTAGACCCTACACCTTCAGACTCCTCATCCACGCACACAAAGCCCTACAGAGCACCGGACCAGCATACCTCAACGACCGTCTCAGCTTCTACACCCCCACCCGCAGCCTCCACTCCGCCAACCTCGCCCTCGCCACAGTTCCACACATCTGGAAAACCGCCGCCGGTGGCAGGTCCTTCTCCTACTTCGCTGGCAAGACCTGGAACACTCTCCCCACCGGCCTACGACAGACTCAGGACCTGCTGACCTTCAGAAGACTCCTCAAGACCTGGCTCTTCGAGCAGTAGCAGCCCCCCCCAGCGCCTTCAGACCCTCACGGGTGTGTAGTGCGCTTTACAAATGTTATGATTGATTGATTGACCCTGGGGACCCCATCCCCCAGGGCCATTTTTTTTAATTAAAGGGGAGGGAGGCCACATAGCCTCCTTCCCCAAACCTTATTTTATTAAAGGGGATGGGGGCTGTGTTACCCCCCTCCCTGAACCTTTTTCGGCCCTGGGGACTCCATCCCCAAGGGCCTTTTTTTCAATGAAAGCATAGGGGGGGCATGTGCCCCCTCCACAAACCTTTTTAGGTCCTAGGGACCCCATTCCCCAGGGCCTTTTCTATGAGAGGGGAGGGGGGCTGCGTGTCCCCCTCCGTGAACTTTGTTAGGCCCTGTGGACCCCATCGCCCAGGGCCACTACTAACATTAAATGGGAGGGGGCTGCAGGGCCCCCTCCCCAAGCCTTTTCTGGACCCGGGGATCCAACCCCTGGTGCCAGCACAATTAAAGGTGTTTCCAACTTGCTGCAGGAGCAGCACTGCTCCTACCCGGAGGGAGCAGCTATGTATGCTGCTCCCTCCAGGTGGAAGCAATATTTTGATTTGTTTCCCAGCCTGCATCACTGCGGGCAAAGAAACAGATCAAAAGTCTGCCCCAGCTGGAGGGTGCATTTTTAAAGTTCCACCGCTAGGAGCATATTTTGTGTTTGCTCCCACTTGGCGCGAGATTCAAAAATGCTCTCGCCAAGCAGGAGCAAACACAGGTTTCCCTGCATGCAAACCTCTGAAATCCAGGATTGGGCTCCCCAGGACATAGCCAGTGAGCCGGACCCAGGGAATGGCCTCCCTGGGGCTAAAAAAGGCTCATGGTGGGGGACGTGGAGCCACCCTCCTCATACTGATTAATTTTGTCCCTTGGGGTTGGCTCCCTGGGCTTTTCATGGATCAGAGAGGTGGGGACATGAGCCCCCCTTCCCCATATACTTTAATTTTGGCTCCAGGGGTTGACTCCCTGGTGTCTGTGCTGGCACGGGAGGGGAGCTGCGCATCCCCCCTTCTCATGTACATTAATTTCAGCCCCGGGGTTGGGCTCCCCAGGTCCTGTAAAGGCTAGAAGAGGGGGGCTGCATGCCCCCTCCTATTAATAAAACAAAGCAGCCCTAGATGCCATTTTGTTTATATACAAATCCGCAGGAGTTCTTGGGATCATGGCAATTTTTGCTGATTTTGTTTTTGTTTGTGGCCCCAGGGGGTCCCTCTGGGCCCTCCCATAGGGCTTTGGTTGTCGGGGTATCCATATCCTGCACCCTTACAATTTTTCTTTTTACCTGTTCAGGACAGGGAACATTTTTCCCATGTTGCTGGCAGCCAATCAAAGTGCTCGCTCCAACAGTAGTAAGACTCCCGTTGGAGCAAGATGGCTCAAGGGAAATAAAGCTCCCTGGGCCAATCAGAATGCTCCATGTTTAAACTGGCACTCCCACACGAGTCTCTCGGGCCTCTCGCGTACCCTACCGTCCAGATACACAACTATTTATTAACCTTAATTTCTCAAAAACTACTGAACTGATGTACACCAATTCACATATAGTACAATTTGGAGACAAATATCTAGCTTCCTAACACATTTGGTGAAATTCCGTTCAGCAGTTTTTGCTGTAGCCCTGCATAAAGAAGGCTGAGGAAAATGATTGGGGATCTTGCTTTTTGGGACGCCTCCAGCTTGACCGATCACCCCAAAAGTTTCAATGCACAAACTAGTCAAAAGTAGGACCTTTTCGGAAAGTTTTGTGGCGATTCATTAAACGAGGCTAAAGCTCTTAGCAACACAAAAAACACTTTTCCAATGGAACAGCCGACCTAACTATAACTACCCAGTGGTGACCATTTGATTTTACTAAAATTTCATATGTAATATAGTTATATGGCATGATTTTAGTAACATTTTGTGTGTGTATATATTTGATATAAATAATATATGTTTATATATATTAGCCATGGAATATTTTCAGCTATCACTCTTGATCCACAGGTCTGTTGTTGTGTCATTCAAAAAGATTTTCTTCTGCCCACGATATAATAAACCACGGGCAATGGATCAGCCCCCTTCATTCATTAACTAAATTTGCTGTAACGACAATCTGCTTGTTTACAAGTAGCACATCTGTACACACAGTGGTTCCCTTCCAGGCACTACTAAGGCAGCGTGTGGTTTTTGACACCAAAAAATATTTTTGCTTTAATCCATTTTCCTATATATCGGCAAGGGGCCAGCAGTTTCGGGAAATATACAGTTTTAACAAAAACCATGACAAACAAAACAAGCACTGAGAAAACCAAAAGGCTGTTGGGCGACATCAGACCTATTTGGCTTTACCAATGCTTGTTTAACTTGCTTCGTCGCCAGCTGAACTACACCGTCAATTTTGTTAATTTGTCGCGTGTAATGCAGCTTTGAGAGTATGTCACAGCGGCTATTGTAATTACCATTTTGAATATTTTTTTGAATTAGCCAGAGATGAAAACAAGAAATGCTGAACAGGTCTGCCTGGATCTGTTTATCACAGAGTGACACCAGGACAGCTCTGCAGGGAATTCATCCCAACACAAGAGACCTGCCTGATTCAGCCATTAATAATCCGTTTGATAATTATGAGCATTTCAGCTCCATGAATTTGAACACGTGAATGATTACCACTTGAATGTATGCGCTTTAATCGCTCGTTTGATGTGCTGATTGTAGACGGAAAAGGTTCTTAAGACATATTCATGAATTTTCAAAAGGCCATTTCATGAGCTAATCAACTCCTTTTCACCAGTAATTGTACCTTCTGTGACTCCTTCGCCTCCCAGGCCCTGCATTTGTTAGATCTCAGCATCACTTTTCTCTTTGTTTGGGAAAGTACCGGTTTATATTAAAAGTGACTGGTGCCGAGATAATCCAATGCCTTTGCTGCTGACATGACCTGAGCTGCAGCAGTGCCTGCATGTATTTCCCTAAAAACAGTCTGAAGAGCCAACCCATGAAGACATTGGGCGAGCCTAAGAAAACTGAGACTAATTATAAAATAAGTTAGAAAAGCACTTCATGCTCATTTTCCAAGAAATTCCTTGGATGCGAGACCCCAACCCCCCATCTAGTGATTTTGGGGCAGATGTATCATCCGTTTTTTTTGTCGCAAAAGCTGCGATTCGCGAAAAAGCAGCGTTTGCGACAATAAAATCAGAAAATGCGATGTATGAAGAAAATCGCATCGCAAAATTAAGGAATCACAAAATTTGCTATTCCTTAATTTTGCGCAAGAATTTAAGGAATTGCAAAAATTACCACCAACTTGTAGTTGGTGGTAATTTGCGATTTCTTTTACAAATGCACTTTTTGGCATTTGTAAAGGTGCCATGTGGCGCTCATACATGCCCTTAGGGCACGTATGTGCGCCATATGCGCACACATGTACATTTCAGGGGTGCAGCAGGTTGTCCTTAAGACACCCTTGCACCCTTGAAATTATTCTCAATTTGCGATTCGCAAATTGCGAATCGCAATGATGGAGCAGATTCCATCTGCAGTGAGGCATTGTTTATTTTTGTGCTACAGACAGACTGCATTTAAATTGCCACGCACATTTTGGTGCAAGTTAAAAACATGGCACATGAAAAACATGAAAGTGAGGCCTATTCAGTCTGAAATGCTTTTGCTGAATTAACATGTGTTTTATTGCAATGTAGAGAAAAGTGGCCTTTTTAGCTTTGAAGAGTCGTGGAATGTGTTTCTCTCTTCCCAGCTCATCCCTTGTAATCTAAATTCACTATTCCTGTCTTAAGAGACTTTGACTTGTTGCATATTTTGATAAATATTTTCAGTTAATAACACCTCTTTTTATAATGTGTGTAAATTAATAATGCACCAAACACTACACAGGGGGCTAAATGCTTTTTGCATGAAAAGCTATCTAAAACACTAAAGCATGTTGCTGTGTGCGCTGTAATAACTGTGTGTGCTTTTAAATTTTGCACTAAAGCATAAAAATGCTATGTTGCCCATTGCACATTTATTTTGCATGTTGTCATAAATAATAGAAAAGTTGCTTGAAACTAATAGCTTGGCTAGGTAAACATTTATAAGGGGTATTAGTATGGAGTTGGGAAACAGAATGGGCTGATTTACATGAAATTAATATTCTCTTTGTGTCTGTTTTATTTTTGGGGCCTACAATTAAAGGGCTGCCTGTGAATCCAGCAAGGCTATGACTTGCATTTTCAGAAAAGAGTGCATGCGCAGACTGAGCCAGCTTTCCTCATGACAAAAAGAAGTCAAGGACATTTTGAACTGTACATTCTTGTGATTATGCCAATGTACCAGTTAGTTAAAATATCCGTCCTACTGCGCTGTGAAAGGAAGGAAGAGAATTAGAATGAAACATTCTTCCTAGTTAATGTTGCAAAAACAATATAAATGTATTTACTCATATATGCTTCTTTGTTAAAACTGGTATAGTCAGGTTTTTAGAATGAGTCAGGGTAGTGAGAACTCTTGCCATCATGACTGACCAATCACGTATAGGTTTTCCTGAAGATGCAACATTTTTGTGTAGACTGCCAAGAATTAAAGTATAAATAATGACCTCTCTGGGGGCGGGGCTAGCTTTTTCCTCATAGGGCTTCTTGCTCATTTTGGCTTCTGCTTTTTGCTTCATTCTAGGGGTTAGGTACGAGATCGTCACGGGTGCAGCCTTGGGCGTCCGAGGAGAGTCAGGTGGGGGTTCCCTGGTGATTTTTTCTTCCAAAGTCCTGGCACGTCTATTTTGGCACTGCAGGCCACATTCCTTTGGGTCTGGTGAAGGAGGGGCTGTTTTCCTCTTTGGACACAGACAGACAGAGAGTGCAGCTGATTAGGATAGAATTAGATGCTATACTTTAAGTTTATGCTTTGACTAATTAATCAGGTCTGAAAAGATTTATTTGACTTATGCATTTATTTCTCTTAATGGGAGATTTTTTGCAAACTATTTAATTATTGATTAGCTTTGCAAGACTATTTTTCTTAGAAACTCTTTAAGAATTTTGACTGATATTTTGCGCCACATTTTCTTTCCTACATGTAATGCTTATATGCAGACTGTAATGTGTTCTGTATTAATGCTATTTTTCTGTTTTCCAAATTCTGTAACCTGATTGATATTTTACTAATGAATAAAGGATCAGAGAAAAAATTAACTTTTGACTAGAAAATAAAGCCCTTTAAAATACTCAACAACTCTCTTTATTGGCTTACAATAATAATTGCATTTTTGACTGTTCATCTTTATTTAAAGTCTCCTGAAGGTAATACATGGTGTGAAGGGCCCAACACCTTTTTCAGCGGTAAATTAGAGGTAGCGTGAGGGTTTTACATTGATAAATTACCAGAAGAAATTACCGCTCCATCAGCAAATTGAGAATAACTTTCCAGGAGGCCCGTAGAAATGAATGGGAAAATATTCCTTAATTGCGATTCGCAATTTGCTAATAGAATAGAATCTCAAACATGGATGTTGATACATCTGCCCCTTTATTGTTTTAAAGAATGGCATTTACCAGTTTCTTAGAAATATTTGGAAACAAAATAATTCAGCTTCATATTCACTATATATCTGATAAATATCCGGTATTTGGAGATTTTCTATAGATAAAGTGATGCTTCCGTTGGTACTGAAGGGAACAATGGGAGAGCCCAACTTGGCGTTAAATATCAATTGGCGGCACAGGTATTGTTGCTGATGCGGTGGCTGAAGGATCCAAACAGATGTGATGCCATGGCAATGGAGACGGGTACATGGGGGGTGCCAGGGATTACTATGTTACTGGGAAATTAAAGAAAACAGGTGGACATCCGAGGGCTCTCAGGATAATTCGATATTGTTGGCACAGCCTAGTCTCAGAAATTGGGAATTAAGAATGGAATGTTTATGCACCCGAGATGTGATGGTTAGTAGATATGTTGGTTCTGTCATTGGTGACGCTGGCAGGGCCAATGGGTGGTGCAATCCGCAGTGGCTCACTGATGAGGGGCCTCCTGGCACTTTCTTTTTTTTTCTTCTAATTATGCACTGCCTTTCCTATCAATTTATTTGTGTTTTTGTTAAACATAAAGAGGTCTGATTAAGACATCACAGAGCTGCACAACAATTATGTTTATGGAGAAGTCTAGAGTATTGGGGACACATCATGGAGTGTCACGGGGTCAAAGCTTGAATCCAAATATTAAAAACACCAAAAGCTCGAAATTAAAAGTTGGAAGGACAAATAACCTACAACCAAAAGGTTTGGAAAAAATATTAGAAAAAAAAGGATGACATTTAAAAGACATTTAAATTAGTATCCTTAGTTTCAGTTTGGGAAAAAGGTGTGATTAGGGTGAAGTTTGGGGGTAGGATATGGGTTAGGGAAAGGGTTAGTGTTAGGAGAAAGGTTAGTGTTAGGGGAAAGGTTAGTATTAGCTGAAGAAGAGGAATCTGTCCCAGGGTTAAGGCAGTGCAATGCTTGGTGTAAGGTTTAGGGACAGAGTTGTGGTTACGTTTTGGACTGGGTATAGAGTTAGGCTCAGGGATAAGTATGAGTTAGAAGGGACAGTTTTAGGAGATCTATCATTGGAAGCATAAACCAGACTGAAGTTAGCATTAGGAGGTAGATGGCACAGGTCCTTGTAGCATAGGTGAGAATGTTTAAAAATGGAGGCCATTATTTGAGCAATGGAAAAATGTATATTGCAACAGGCAAACTAATCGCAAACTGAGCAGACTGCATTAGGTTAGACATACAAGAGATAACATCTTGGATTAGGAATGGAAACCCAATTTTCCAATTCGGAAAGGATGTTTTTTGCACTCATAAATTAATGTAATCACCTTGAAAGCAAGTCATTGAGGGAGTGACCTGGAAGTTTAAAATGAGAACTATCTCTCGCAATTCATTCTCCAGCCCATCCCACCATGGAAATGGTCGTTTTTACTCCTGTCAATGGCAAGAGTAAAATCTATTTCCAGGGTGGGAAAGAGAATGCAACATTTTTAAAAAATGGTGTGGATACAAAGGCAGCAGTTCAGCCATAAGCAAAAAAAAGTTTGCATAGGGGGAAAAAAAAGACGGGAAAAAAAGCAGCAAGTGTACATTATCAGGATTTTTTTGCTTGTGAATATATAGGTGTGTATTCTCACTTGCAAAAATAGAATTCACAAACCTTTCTCAGGATTACACATGGAAAGCTGCGACTGGCGCAGGCTTCCTAGAATAAACCGGAGAACCTATCATGTTCTAAATGTTTTCATGGCATTGCTTTTAAGGCGCTGCAGTGAAATGCGTCTGTTAAAAAAATACTCAGGGGTCAAGAGTTGCAACAGCACAACCCCAAAATGGCAGCTATTTCAAATTTAGGGGTGACAAATTTATTTAGTCAGCCCTCATCTTGTATTAAAATCTCAACTTTAGCTGACGCTTCCGACTCCTATGGAAACCTAGTGATGGTATAGGAGTCAAGAAAGTCGTTTGAAGTGAAGGTGATACGCTGGCAGGAGAACCGTGGTGGGCATCTCTCTGATCTACCTTATGGATAACATGCGGCTTGGATCTCTATCCTGGCTCTCTAGGGTTTGCCAGTAGTTTCTGTTACTTTTTTTCACCTCGTGGTTTCATGCTACCCCTTAAGGTGTGGAGATTAGTGGCAGTCACTGTTTCTGGCTCCCATTTGAAATATGTAAATGATCTTTATTTATGGCTCCCCAAAGTCCAAATTCGCCAGATTCTGGCTGTCTTATGGCAACTAACATTAACATGATGCAAGTAGTGGCTAATTTTTTAAAAAGCAGAAATATAATATGGCCCCCTATGTCCCTTGTTACAAATGCTTGAAAGGGCTGCCCAATAATGTAGCGGCGGATCCTCCACATGGGCGTTGGAGCGTCGCCCCACTGCTTTCTTGCAGTGCGAGAAGCAGAAACGTAAAATGGTATAAATACCATCTCGCACTGGAAAAAACAGAGCATGCCCTGGGGCCGACTAAACAGTCAGGGCCCATAACACTGGGCTAGCCAGCCCTCACTGACCCGCCCCCAACCAGGCATGACCTTCTGCTTTCTCGCAGTGCGAGAAGCAGAAAAATAAAATGGTATAAACATCATTTTAAGTTACCATTTTAAGTTTCTGCTTCTCGCACTGCGAGAAAGCAGAAGAAGGGCATGCCTGATTGGGGGCGGGTCGGTGAGAACTGGCTAGCCCAGTGTTATGGGCCCTGACTGTTTAGTCGGCCCCAGGGCATTCTCTGTTTTTTCCAGGACTGGGTCAAACACTACAACTTATGGTAAGGGTAGAAACCGCCCAAAAAAAGTTTTGTAGGGTAAAAGGAATAATTCTGCACAAAGAATTAAAACATTGTTTTTTATTATAATTTTTTTGTAGTGTTTGATCTAGTCCTGGTCCTGAGGAGAACCCGGAACAATTTCAAGGGTTTCGAAACGCGTTGACCCAGCTAGTTGGATAAGATATTAAGTTGCATAGACTACAAGCAGCCAACAAACATGGCAATCGGCCTGTTGTTCCATTCGATCCCAACTAGCTTGTAATGGCAGGATTCACATTTTGACTAGCGTATAAATCTGTTGACCGCCATTCTTTTCAACTAGAAATGAAGGATAGGTCTGCCTATCAATTGCCATGTGTGTGTATTCACGTGTTTTTCATTTTGTATTCATTCTTGTGATTATGTGTGTTTTATATATGTCTTGAACCGGTGTTCGTTCATGTACAACATGTTTGAAATGTCCATGGCTCTTTTTTTCAAAGAAGAAGCAATGTAAAAATTGAAGGTGAATTAAATCACAAACCCCCAGATGCATCAAAGTTATGTTTTGAGAGTCCTTAATAGCGAATTTTAAGGATTCGCTATTAAAGACTCGCAAAACAGGATGCATGTAGGAATCGCAAAATTATTTGCGATTTCTACTGATTGCTTATTTGCGATTCGCGAATTGCTAATCGCAAATAAGGAATGGCTTTCCCATACATTCCTATGGGCCTAAAGGCCCATAGGAATGAATGGGGAGTCATTCCTTATTTGCGATTAGCAATTAGCGAATCGCAAATGTGCCGCAATTTCAAGGGTGCCAGGGTGTCCAAAGGACACCCTGTTGCACCCCTGAAATGGTAATGTTCACTGGTGTTGCGCACACACATGTCCCAAGGACATGTGTGCGTGTAACATACAACTTAGAAAAATGCACTAAAGTGCATATTTCTAAGTTTTTGCTATTTACCACGTAGTTTGACTTCGGGGTAAATAGCGGCCCCAGTTTGCGAATTCGCAATCTTGGAATGGTTCATGAATTGCATTTAAGGAATCGCAAATTGCGATTCCTTAAATGCAATCGCAATTTGAGAACTCGCAATTATTTGCGAATTCTAAAATTGTGAGTGCATGAACCCTTGATGCATCTCAAATGCCATTTTTGAAGGCGCAAACGGACGAATTTTGCGTTTCGCACCGTTTGCGCTCGCAAAAATGCTTGATGCATCTACCTGTAAGACCACTAAATCCAATACAGTGGTCCTGTTTTTTGTAGTTTTCAAATGAACTTTAGCACCTATACACTGTATAGTTCTGTTTTACACATTTAGAAAGCACACATTTTTTAAATAATCCACTTCTTATCACCTCCGAGTTCCCTTCTGTGATGACATTCACTCAATGATTGGTGCCCCCAATTCGAACACCTTGTTTTTGACATTTGTATCCTCTGCTTCCTCTATAATTTGCTTTTACAATAATGTACTGGCATCCTATTAACTTGGCATTTGTATTTCAAGATGCATCAAAACCTTTGACCTACATTCATGCTATACAGGACCACAAAAATAAATACATTCAGGGATTACTTATGTAGAAATCTATGGGCAACACTGTGCTAGGTTGCCTATGCCTCTTCATTTTCAATTTAGAGTTCTCTGCATGACTATGACTAATTTATGGTAAGGCCACTTCAAAATGTTGAAAAACAAGCTTAGAGTTTATCATTGCAGAAGACTGAATGAACGCTCCTTCTGCTCTGGTTTCTTAGGCAACACAAAGGCTGCTAGTCGTTTTACTACCAAGCTCCATTTTTTGGAACAGTATGCTCTATGTTTGCCTTGAACTTTCTGGGCTTCCATACAAAAGGTCTGTTTTGTTAAAGGTCCATAACTTTAATCTCAGTTTATGTCATTTTCTTTTAGGTGCAACACCGCTTCTCATGCAGAATTGTGTGCTATATGACCATATCTTGGAACAAAAATTGGCAAACCAGTTATCTGTATTTTCTCAACTATCAACCAAGTTTGAAAGTACTTTTTGGTGGGGTAGTTTTTTTTAAGAACCAATGATGGGAAAAAGGTCTTAGTCAACAAAGGGTTTAGTAGTTAGTATCAATATGGTGCTCTTATTCATAGCTTGTGTTTGTGTGCTGCCATGTCAAGGGAAGTTCAAGTGAGATTCTTTATATGTTAATGTCTTATAAGCTACACAGCGAGATTTCGAGAAGTGGTAGCGGATCTGGATAAGCCATAATCTTGGGGCAGGCCAGAGAGATGTTGAACATTAGTTGAATTATAAACTGCTTTACCTGATGTCCTCCAAGAAAAGTCTAGGCTCTGTTCTAGAACTTTATTAGTAGACTACATACATGAACTACCTTAACAATGGAAAGGGATGTCTGGGGAAACTTTAGTTCAAAGATACAAATGGCTTCATGAATCAAACCCAAAGTATTTCTACTGACATAAGTCAGAAAAAGCTGTGTTTTCCATAGTGATGACTCTCTCTTTGTCAAATACTGGGTAAGTGATCTTTACCTTCTTTTTAAAAATAGGTATATCAGCAGCGGCTGGTTTTCTTTCAGCCACAATAAAGTATACAAAAAGGGGTGGGTATAAACCTTGAATTAATCTCAGCCACTGGTAATCACTCAGGCCGCATCCCAGTCCATGTCGAATGTGTCCTTCCAAGGTATTGTGGCTCAGAGATTGCTGTCAGGAGGTCATCTGATACCATTATACGGTCAAGTCGAACATGCAATCCGTGTGCCCAAGTAGAATAAATACACTCAGTCATGTGGGTTTCGGTGTCTCCATGCGTCTGTTAGGTGCCATTGTGTAGCCCAGTTAGTTAGTGTCTTCATGGCGGCGTGTGTCGGTGCTCCAGGGAGGGGGGAAAGGATCGATCCAGTGGCACATCAAGAACACTATTATAGTCCCCCCCCACTATCATCGGGACCCTGTGCCATATGGCGAATTTACTCGACAATACCTCCAGGAATGCAGCTTGATCGGAGTTTGGTGCATATATGGATGCAATGACAACAGGTCGGCCATCTAGTTTTCCCTCTACTATAGCCTTATAGCCCGCCATAGAGGGCTATACCGGCTATTAAAGGCCCTCTCCAGCGTTAAAGGTCCCGAGCCGAAGGCAAGGGCCTCTAACAAGGGAGAGGGACTTTAATAGCGGTATAGCCCATCTACGAAGGGCTATAAAGCTATTAGAACATTCTGTCACTAGAGGACAGAATGTTCTAACAAAAAAAAGAAAGCCTTTTGGAAGCGTGAGGGGATTGGAATCCCCTCAGGCTCCCTGAAGCCTTTGTTCACAGCCAGAGCTGTGAACAAAGAAACATTGGAATATTGGAGCTCCAGGCTTATACCAGCCATTATAAGCCCGAGCACTCCATTGTTTTCAATGGAGCTCCCAACATAACAATGTTCGAATAATACATACCGGCCTTCTACATCAATAAGCAAGTCTTCTATGCTAAACCGGGTCCCTGGCCTAACCCAAATTAGGGCTCCCCTAGCATATGCTGAGTAGCCATAGCGTGCAACTGTCTCCTCCATATCCTCTGTAACTGTGCCACTTCAGGCCTAGGGAGGCGAGTCTCTTGAAGGTGAGCAATCTGAACATGGTGTCTTTTAAGATATGAGTAAATGAGGTATCTGCGGGACAGGCTATGAATGCCTCTCACATTCCATGTGCATAATTTAATCGGTGCCTTAGTATCGAGTTAGTTACTGGCACACATGTCACTTAAACCATTTGATGCACATGATCTTTGTGTGGTGGTCACTGATGCCAGTCAATATGGACCTGCTTTGCTTCAGACGCATGGTGGAAAGTATGAGGTGGTGGCAACTGCGTTCCATGCCCTACGATGAGCTGACATTACTTATTCCCATATTGAACGTAAACCTTAGCATGTTGGTGGGGTGTAAACCATTTAAGCAATTTTTTGTGGGGCATGGAGTTTACCATTTGGATGGATCATAAGCCATCAGTCAGTTTATTTATCACTATGGGTGCTTGTAAGTCCACGCCTAGAATTCCTAAATGGCAGAATAGATTGTAGGAGTGTAAATATCATCTAGAATATATCCCTGGTGCAAAAATGTGTTGCCAAATGGTCTATCAAGGCTCCTCTGACCAACGGTGGATTGAAACAAGAGGATGAGGTTTAAGATGAGGATTACTGTATGGTAGGTAACACTTCTAACTCAATGGATGACAGTGTAACAGTTTCTGGTGATGAGTTATAAATGAGTGCAGTGTCAGGTGCTGAGTTATATATGAGGTCATGAGGCTTATCAGTAAGGGGTGGCCTGCTGGTAACTTGAATCAAACGTGTTTGATTAGCTAAATGTGTCTGATGGCAGATTTAGAAGATCTGATTTGAAGTTAGTTACCTCAACCATGCGAGCTAAAGTTTTGAAATTGGGACATAAAGGATATGTAGGTGTGAGAGCCATGAAAATGAGGTTAAGGGACAGGTTCTGGTGGACAGGTTTGGGTAAGGATGTTGAACATTATGCGAGAATTGGGTGGCTTGTGCTGTGAGCGATAAATCTCAAGTCACAATTCCGAGTCCTGTAAAGGCTGTTTGGTCCCAGAGAAACCTTGGGTGAAGTTAGATGTGGACATAACTGGGCCCATGAATGGACTTAGAGAGAGTTGTAGGTTTGGTATAGTGGTTGTGGATTACTATTTCTGGTGGCCAGATGTGGGATTTGTGAAAACTGCTGGTTCAAGTGAGAACATTCAATTTTTACAAAAACTGTTCTTGGGGTTGGAGCTCCTGATAAATTAGTAACTGACAATGATGTACAAACTAAGGAATTTAAACATTTACCACGTCATCGTATCATCCATGTACCAATGGTTTGGTGGAGAGATGCAGCCATATAATCAGGATAATGTGCACTTGTCAATTGCTAATGATTTGGACTGGAAGAGGGAATTAAACGACCTGTACGGCAATGCTGTTACAGGTTTTTCTCCATTTTATCTCCTTAAAGGATGAGTGCCTGATACTAAGTTGGTGCAGTCATGGATGGGGGAAAAAGGTGACTTGAAGGAAAAAGTATCATCTATTAAAACAAATGGAAAGTTGCACAAAATAAATATACACATATGGAAAAAAAACTTGTCAATTTTATGTCAAAGTAAGAGATTGGGTCAGGATCAAAATACCTGGTATTGTGGCAAAGGGCATTTAAAGTTTTCAGCACCAAGAAAAGTGGAGCAAGTTAAAGATCGTGTGGTAATTCTAGAAGACGGAAAATGGTGGAATTAAGGAAAACTGTCAGTACAAGGGCATGTTCCTGAATCTGGGAACCACAGTGTACGAGACAGCAGGGGCACACAAGGAGAGTAAACATCTGGGGTTCATGGCTGACAGGAAACTTCCAGAGAGATTTAATGATTATATCTGCAACTAGGTGGAAGCTTCTAAATATATGTGAGTACTTCAGACTACGTCCTTCTATAGCAACCTTCTTTGGGACACGAGGACAGTGTTAGTTTACTTTGCACTAACTCTTTGATTCTTCTGTATTGTAATGTTTTGATTTTGAAATGTAGTTTTGGTTGATGTGTGTGTGAGGGGATAATGTGTTGGGTTGGGTCTAGGGTGCTAGGAAAGACATAACATGTTAGGGTTTAAAATACACCTGGCAGATGCTTGTGGTTTTCTGCTCTGCCAGGAGCATTGTACTGGTCTTAGAATAAAGTACCATGATACATTAACTTACCAGAGTCTTCAAATAATTATTTGAGACTTTTCACTGTGTCCTCATTTAACCCGAACATAAGCAACCCAGGACCAGTTTCACCCTAGTTAGGGCTCATCAGCCAGGATTAGCTTTCCTTCAGCCAAGTTAGAAAATGTATTAAGACAGAGATGGTATCCAGTTACTGCTTTGAATTCTGCTGCAATACCCCAACCCCCTACGCCCCGATTCATCTTATCTCTTGATACAGTCTCAGTCCTTACCAAAGCGCCTCACCTTCCATCATCAGGTGATAGCTTGTATCTTTGAGAGCTTGCAATGCAAATACACAGCTAAATGCTACAGCAAACCCTTCAAAATATCATGCAACATCCTCAAAAATAAAACAATACCCCCATCACAACGATGATCAAACAATCACAAACACACAGCCACGGCCTACCACTAAACAATTCATCCGTGTGGCTACGAATTCATTAAACACTTATCACACACTCCATTATCTAAATACGGGAGAGTAACAAGGCCAGTCCAGCACCACCAGTTTCTATTGCATTCCAATCCAATCCCTCTTACTACCTATGACCTGATGTTTGGAGGGGGCTATTCTGGTATCATCGCGAGCCTGGTGATCACTCTTGAGCTGATTGCAGTCATTTTGCTGCCGATCTGTGTACTTCATCATCTCAGGGGAAGAAACCCAAATGGTCATGGGACAAGTACATTGTCCCCACATTAGCCAAAATGGTATGATTAGTGCTTGGACATGGTTGGGGTTCTTCCAGGATATCTTAAATAAATTAAACTAAAGCTTATCTTGAAATGATATATCAGAGGTAAATTTGCACAAAAAAAGAAAAAAAGCATCAGACTATATTCTAGAGATACTTTATTGGATGTAGTAGAATGGGTAGTATCATAAAGAGTTTTTTTTATAAACCAAGATATGTCCTTTGCACATTTTGTCGAAAAGTATTATTGATTATATTCTATGGCAATGAAGTTTGACGCTGTAGAAATGGTAAAAATCACAATTTTTAAAATCCTTTGTACTCCCTTAGCACAGGCCACATGACAACTGAGTCATTTTTAGGTGAATGTGGGAAGTACTCTTCACTTGCAACAGGGAAGAAACATGACCACCATTTAAAGGGACATTTCATCAGCGAACTAGGCTGGGCTTGTCCATCTACCAAGCAGCAAAAATCCAGAGGGGGCTTCAAGACCTCCACACTCAATATGTATGAAGTGTATTTACATGCTATGAATCATAGTCAGATTTATCTGCATAGCTGGTTAGTAACATTTGGCTGTTTTTTACTATTCAGTGAGTAGATGTACTGAGTCTTAATTCCAGGGTTTGCCCTGTGCTCTGAAAGTGATGGATCAAAACTCTCATGTTATGTACAGTTGGCATAATGATGTACAACGTATTCTGTCTCAGTCATCAGTAGCCATGACTGTGCTTGCTCACATTACTGTATGGATGAATCCCACCCTACCTGTGCCAGCTCATTACTATACGCCAGCAGTACGGCTAATAATGCGGATAATATAGGAAGATATAACTAATTTGTCCCAACATTTAGATCCAGGCAGGCTTATTGACAAGGAAGTGGGTCCAATACGAATACTTAATTCATACCATGGCAAATATGCTGAGTTCTTGTGGCGTGATGAAATATAACATGAAACATAACATGGAAAACGTATTAAGCTGCCAAAGTAACTGAGAGCAAACCTTTGCGCCCAGATGTTCAATAAAGTTCACATCAGCACTGGCAATACAATTCAAACACACCCACTGGCCAACAACTGGCTTGGAGACTTATAGTGAAGAACACAGATTCCTTCTGCTACGGCAGGAAATTTAATATGGGAATATCTGAATGAAAATGAAGGCTTTGCCCATCCTACTGTTGCGCAATCGCTTGCCAAGGACCAGATGTGCAGCTGGTTGTGTGGAAAATTAGTACGGTTTGGTGAACATTATCTGCGCCATCTTGCCTCTTCCCTTGATGCCACACTTTTGTCGTGCGCACCCGCCATTTTAAGATGCCCTGAGCCGAACAAACCCTTTTTGCATGCCGCTGGCCCCTGACATAGCCCTTCGCCCTCACCAAGCCTGCACGCTGATCAACCCCCCCTGCTTGCACCTGCCTTGAATCATAAACCCCTCTTCAGCGCTGCCCTGCCTCAGGCCCTCATCCTGTTCCCAGCGCAACACCTCCCTTCTTCCCTTTCATGATCCCCGGCCCTTTGATGCAAACCTCTTTTTTCCCGTGTGCCCGTTTGTCTTCCCCGTTCCCAGGCCGACACCCAGCTCTGCCGATACCATTCCTTGCCCCTCCCCGTACAATAGAAAGCTTCCCCCATCAAAGGATCCCCGGGTTGATAAAAGCCCCCACCCCATGAGATCCGATCAAACCCCCCACATTCCGTGAATCGGCGGAATATCCAGCTGCGCGATACTCATCACCTGTTGTGACTAGGGTGGGGACTTCAACTGTAAATGTGTGTGGGAACGGGCCCAAAGGGGAGATTCCGAGAATGTCTTTCCGTACATCAAAGCACCGCCATGAATACGTAATCTGCAATAAAGTCATAAAACAGTGTATAAGAGGCCAGGCCTCAGAAATGTAGTTAGAGCACCTCAGAACGATACCTGCTGTCAGTTTTGCTGTGTTCTCCTCCGGAGAGAATAAAACCTTGTTTCCTGCTTTCCAGTCTCCAGCGCCTGCCTCTTCATTTATTAAATAATTCGAGGGTCACAGAGGCAATACCGCCGGGCAAATATCGATTGTCCCCGACCCGACTCTTTATTTTAACAATTGGCGTCCCAAGCGTGGGGCCCATCAGCGACTCGTGGATCCAGTGGGAGAGGTCCCGACGACAGAGTGAACGACTGCAACGATCGGGAGAGCTCTTGCCCAATAGACCCTCGTCTGGCAGCCGATCATCCGAACTTCACTAGTTCCGAACAGACCTCTCTCGAGTGATCTACGGTCCTGACTGGGGACCATTAGGAGTGCCGTGAGAAATACGAGAAAAAGAGGACGAACGGGCGCTGGATTCGGAAGACAAGAAACTGTCCATACGGTCCGGGTAAGGTCGTGTAAACACGACGGATTGCGAAAATAATTGATTGCTTGATTGTTTACAAAAAATATACTAGTATTACTCTTTGTTTGACCTAAGTGGGGATTCACTGTCTGCACACGGAGAAACAGTAGGCTCCTTCTCTTTTGCAAACAGTGAAGGATAGGTAACGTAACCGTCGCGCCTATTTTTCTCTCCCCCACTGACGCTATTATTTCCTAACGGTTTTTGGGAGACTCCCTCTCCCTCACTGATTAACTGGGTTCTTTGACCCCGAACTACTGTTCACAGATTGTCTTCTGGAGATTCTCTGTCTGCAAACCGGAAACAACAGATTCCTCTTTGCGGATAGTGAAAGGGTAGAGGACGCAGACTTTTGCGCCCTACTTACTCTCCCCATTGACCTTACTCTATCTTATTTATTTATTTATTTATTGATTGTTTGATTGTTCCTCGTTATTGGTTACTCTTTTTTATTTTTGTTCATGAGGTATTCACTGCCTGCAAACAACGAAGAATAGGAATATTCTGTCTAGTCTTTGCACCTAGTGATAAGATAGGCAGTGCTGACTTTTTAGTCCCTCGTTACGAGCCGTCATGTCTGTCTTCTCCCCATTGATTGATAATTGGTTCAGCCCGGACCGTGTATTAGAGGTGGACCATATAGCTCCACTAGAAGGCACCCCTAATAAGGACATGTTCATAAACTATGGATTAGTTACCATAGCCTATAATAAATTGTGGCACAGGTATACCAAAGAAAGTCAAGACAAACAGTGGCCACTGGCAGGATCCTTCGACCTTGATAAAATAGAAACGTTAGAAATAGCCCTTCGCAATAATAAGACAACGCCTATTATGCTCGACAGTCTCGGTATGTGGCGCAGAGAGGCTATGCAACGACAGAGAAAAGACGAGGACAAACCAGGTAGAGAAATATACCGACAGGACAACCCCGGGACACCTCAACCCAAAAGTTATCCCCCGACACTACGCAAAAGACGGCCAGACTTAGGGCAAGACCAATGCGCTTTTTGTAGATATGTCGGACACTGGAAAGCCCAATGCCCGACTCTACTGAGCGTGAGTAAGGGCAAAGGGCCGACAGGAACGACAGACCGACAGAATGAGAAAAAGCGCGAGACAAAGAAGAATCCGACTCACATAGACAGACCAGATAGAACCACCACGTTTGACTATGCCCGATGGCACAGATTTCGCCAGGACAATTTGAGCGGCATGCTCAAGTTCTCCTAGGTCGGACAACGTAAAGACGGGAACCCAGCCTCGCTTTAAATTCACAGACGGAAAGAGATAATTATGGCCAATAACTGTTTTATATTTGTTTTGGGTCTTTGTATGTCATACTTGTACTGTCCCCCGTCTGAGTTTGTGTGTATGTAATGTACGAATCTGCGTCATCCCTCTGCACGTGTTTCCGTGTTACTTAACCTCTGTTAGCAGAAACTGTAGCATAAAAACAACCTGGAAAGAAAGAAATGGTAAAACAAAATCCGTAGGCCACTAATGAACTTGAACTTTTATTTTTAACATAACAAACAAGAAACAATAATGCTAGAAACAAGAACGGTAAACTGTAGAAAATGAAAGTCAAACAGAACGTTCGCCCCCCCCCCATTCTGGAACCTTCCAAAGTAGGGCAGGGTTACGGCTACGCCCAACTAGCGGCAACCCATATAAGGCGGGCCCCGCTGCCAACTCTTGGTCAGGAAATCTTAACATATGGGGAAGCCGGAGGAGAGGCAGGGGCCAGCAGAGTCCGGCCGCAGCGGCCCTGGATAGTTGCAGGTAGTCCCGCCACATGCCTTCCCGGCCCGGCCATGGTGGCGCATGAGAGAGTCAGGCAGTCCCGCCACATGTCCCCCGGCCCGGCCGCCAAATGGCCAGGGACCGGGGCCAACTGAGTCCGGCTCCAGCCGATAACCTAAGGAAGCCCGGTCCAGAGAAGAACGAGACACCCTTTTTTTTCCTTTTCTCCTCCGTGACAGCCGCAGCAACTCTGGGTGGCGGAATGTCCTGTTCATACCTCCATGGGCTTTAGTCCAGGCGGGGCTGGGAGGGAGAGGCGACGTGGACGAGCCTCTCCCACCTCCACAGATAGGAGGCTTCCCAGCCCCGGCCCAACGCCAAACTCCTCCAGCCAAGCGGCGACGCCAATACTTGCGCAGCACCGAATGTACAATGGTGCCCATATTTTCGGAGCACCGAATATGCAATGGCTGCACCGATACTTGTGCAGCACCGAATGTGCACCGCAGGTGGCCATACTCCCACAGCACTGAACACCAGATGTGGGGAGCACCGGATGTGGAGAGACCGTCGTGCAGGGCCATGAAAGAGTGCAGTTTGGGATGTACCGGGAGCGGGAGATGGCGCGAAAGAGCCTCCCTCGTGCTCCCAGGTGAGGGCGCCACAGCTGCACCCCAGCCGAACGTCCCACTTTCACAAAACAGAGCCCTTTTCCTTTCACTCCGAAGGGCCTCTTCCACTCTTATAGACTTGGCGAAGGGTGACTGCTGCAGGACCTCAAAATGGCGTCTGGGCCTGCTGGAAGGCGGGTCTCGGCCGCTAGAGTAACTTTGAACAGCAATGTAACTCGGTCGCTCGCCCACCGGAGCACGAGCCCCCATCTCCGACAGCATCTCCACAGCCTTGAAGATTCTACAAAGGTCCCCGGCGGAGCCTTCGGCCTCTGCAGGCTTCCGGTAAGGGACGACTGCCTTGATCACTAACGAAACAGGCATGACATTGCCACTCCTTCTGTTAGCATGAATTCTTGAACTGCCGAAAAGGACTCTGGTCCAACTGCCAGTATAGGAAATATTTCCCCCTGATGCTACTTCCGGACTGAACCGGCCCCGCCCAAAATGGCGCTGGTATCAATAGGAACTTACGAACACCTCGTGGCGTTCCTTCGCACTAACACAAACTTGATGTTCTGAGACATATATGATCCTTTGTACACTTGGCTAGAAAAGACAAGGAGAGCTCACTCGACGAACATTGTAAAAGGGTCCCGTTAAAAATGTTGATTACAAATGTACGGTGTATTATATTTTTATAGCTGATGTATAAACTCATTTATGACGCACGCATACGGTATGCATATAGGAAATCTGATTGCAACTATTCTGATTATGCTTCTAAATTATGAAATAAATGCCCCCGAACCCCCAGCCAATTAATAGACGTTTTTAGTTTCTTACAAATGAATGAATAAAACTTTCTAATGTTCTTATTTCTGCAAAACAACACCCCCCATTGTACGCACTTTAGCCTTTGCCGTGTCCGGCCAATTACGACTGCACCCTTATAAATCCACGTACTATGATTTTGCAAGAATAAAGGTTTTCGAAACCATGAACGGGTATTGCATGCCTTATTTTAAAAATGTGGGATCGGCGGGAGGATTCTTTTCTGTGCACCCTACTCTGCTCTCTCTTTAAGGTTGAAAGAAGATGGTTGCCCAGCCCCGGATGGAGGATCGAATCTGAGACACGACACTCCGCCGTCAAAAATGCGACTGACTCCGGGACTTGCGCCTGGAGAAAGACCCCGACTTCTGGGGATGGGTAAAAACGAAATGGCGTAATGTAAACGATGGGTAATATGAAACGATGTAAATGTTATGAAGTACAACACTCGAAGATACTAGGGAACAGAGTTGATCGAAGAACTAATGAACCTTAGAATGTCACAGCGTTAAGGGAGATTTAAGGACCCCGATAGCTAGATACACCTACCAACTAGATATCTCGCACTAAGTATCTTTGGTTTTCTTCTTAACGCTTTCCTACACCCGACCTATAAGGGCACACTGCCCCTCCCCCCCCGACCTCAGAAACCATACCCCCGGGATTCTATCCCAAGGAGATAAGACGAGTATGAGGTAAGTAAGAAACTTTCGTACCCGTGCTTTTAATATGCCCGTATGTTGTCCCCTTCCCCTCTTTCTTCCTCCCTCTGCAGGTTACATCAGAGATCACAGCCAAGGCGTGGCGAAGATCTGAAGCCTGGCCACATCTGATGCACGATGCAGACTAGCGCCGCAAGGCGACACCTAAGCACACCCACGAACTACTGATGTAACAGACAAACCAGCGAATAATATGACTCGATGAAAAATGATCACCCTTAATCCATGATGCGTGAATGGACACATGTCGCGTGTGAATGAAACTATGAGAGAACGTTTGTGTGTGACTGGAGCGCTGACTCAACTGGTCAAAGGACCAAGAATGCAAGAAGGGCGACACGATGGTGCCCCCTTTTCCTTTTTGTCACTGCATGCCCCCCGTACCCGACCTAATACTCGCCCGTCCTGTACCGCATGCTTGCAAAATACTAACACCGACCCGCAATGTCTTGAGCCGAGAAATGCGCTGAATAGCTTAAATACACGGCCGCTCCCTACGTTGCACGTGTACTGCCTAGACTATTGTTGCTCTCTCTCTCTCTCTCTCTCTCTCTCTCTCTCTCTCTCTCTCTCTTTCTCTCTCTCTCTCTCTCTCTCTCTCTCTCTCTCTCTCTCTCTTTCTCTCTCTCTCTCTCTCTCTCTCTCCCCTCCCCACTCTCGCTCTCCTAAAGGACTAGCACCGAAATTGGCAAATTGCCACCCCTAGCGCACCACCCGATTGGCTTCAAATACCGTCGGTATTTGCACAAAAACTTGTCTTTAATACAATCACCCTGAGACCGTGTCATTACCTCTCCTTTTTCCGCTAAAAATAAATGAACCGAGGTTGGACCGTAAGGGAAAGGACAGGTAAGACGACTGAGGTTCCCTAATCTGGCCCGTAATAAGGGAACTACATGTCAACGGCTCCTATGTCATAGAAAGGGCCTCAGAATACGCGACCTCCCCCGCCCCGAATTGTCGCAATACCCAAACAGTAAAAATGATCGAAACATCCTCATGTTCCATGAACTGCCCCTCATCCCCGGTTGTAAGAGATGGGTCGATTTACGCCCTTACCACAAGTTTTCTATGTCCCTGGTTGTTTCCCATAAAACCCCTGTCCTTTCTAATTTAGTAATCAGGCCGTAGGAGGCTACGTAGGATCCAGAATGATGTTTTACAAGGTTACCAGACTAGACCAAAGTGAAGAACTGAACCATGGCGAAAGTGAAAAATGTTTAGTTGAAAAGAAGGACGCATTGATAAAAAGAAATGTTTAGCCTATGTTCGCCCCTCAGCAAAATGCCTGTGTAGTACCATGATGACAACTCACAGTACCCTTTGTAAATGTAAAACCCTAGAGAACGGCATATCTTTGTCAGACTCGTCTTACGAAGGTGGGTCTCCATCAGATGAACTGTCGTAACTGTAATAAATAATTATGAAGGAAAGTCATAGTGAATCCAACAGGCCCGTCATCGGTCATTCATATGTCAGTTGTGAACACTAATATAACGGACGTTTTCATTTCCGCCTGGAACTGGGAGAGAAATAGACTTTTGTGATTACCTTCCTCTGCATATTCTCTAAAGACTGTCTTTTCAAACTTGTTTAAGGGTACGGCTGTCGGAGGAAAGAAGGACCGGATGTGGGAGCACGTGGCCTGACTACAGACTATGGAACATCTGCGACATTGGCCAAGGCGAAACCGCGACAGAAAAGAGCTGCAGGACGAGGCACTATTTCCGACAAAGTGAGAGGAACGGGCTGACCTGATGCCCCTGCTCAATGTTCAAATGTGTGCCGAAAAGTCCCCGCTCTCTGAATTCAGTCATGAGCCCGCCTACCTGGTATTCTCCGCCCCCTCTGGTCTGTTCCCGATCTGGCCTTGCTCCATCCCCTTTTTCTCCGACATACCCTATGGACTACTTATACACTTTTCTTCCATCTGAACTTTTTGACAACCACCTCAAAGGACACAGGGCGAAAAGGACCTTTCCGACCAGGAATGCGAGGGAAAGGTCGTGCCCTGCAACGCGAGACCTAGAATAGAGCAGGACCCGTAGCTCCACCGCCGGTGCTCCACAGCGCCGACGAAAGACAACAAAGAATACTGAGAACTCGTTAACTGCGAACATTTTGACATCCTCAACCACCGTTTCTGCTGCGCCTCATTTCTCTCCCAGCCGCCATTGTATTGATTATGCTCCAATGCGAATTTGATATATGTAATAACCTATCAGTTCACATTATGAAATGTACTCACTGCTCTCACTACAGAATCGTTTTTATATTGCATTTCTATGACTTTCCTGCAAACAAGTTTATCAAAGTTTATCAATAGGCCCGCCTCCTAAGACTAGAAATCTTAAATGTTTACGACTCCTTCATCTGGGTCCCTACTGCTTTCCTTATGCTCACCATAAATAGACCCGAATGGAAAATGAACCAGCAAGATGTCTTGAATATGTTAAAGGGAGGACTGTGGAAAATTAGTACGGTTTGGTGAACATTATCTGCGCCATCTTGCCTCTTCCCTTGATGCCACACTTTTGTCGTGCGCACCCGCCATTTTAAGATGCCCTGAGCCGAACAAACCCTTTTTGCATGCCGCTGGCCCCTGACATAGCCCTTCGCCCTCACCAAGCCTGCACGCTGATCAACCCCCCCTGCTTGCACCTGCCTTGAATCATAAACCCCTCTTCAGCGCTGCCCTGCCTCAGGCCCTCATCCTGTTCCCAGCGCAACACCTCCCTTCTTCCCTTTCATGATCCCCGGCCCTTTGATGCAAACCTCTTTTTTCCCGTGTGCCCGTTTGTCTTCCCCGTTCCCAGGCCGACACCCAGCTCTGCCGATACCATTCCTTGCCCCTCCCCGTACAATAGAAAGCTTCCCCCATCAAAGGATCCCCGGGTTGATAAAAGCCCCCACCCCATGAGATCCGATCAAACCCCCCACATTCCGTGAATCGGCGGAATATCCAGCTGCGCGATACTCATCACCTGTTGTGACTAGGGTGGGGACTTCAACTGTAAATGTGTGTGGGAACGGGCCCAAAGGGGAGATTCCGAGAATGTCTTTCCGTACATCAAAGCACCGCCATGAATACGTAATCTGCAATAAAGTCATAAAACAGTGTATAAGAGGCCAGGCTTCAGCGCTGCCCTGCCTCAGGCCCTCATCCTGTTCCCAGCGCAACACCTCCCTTCTTCCCTTTCATGATCCCCGGCCCTTTGATGCAAACCCCTTTTTTCCCGTGTGCCCGTTTGTCTTCCCCGTTCCCAGGCCGACACCCAGCTCTGCCGATACCATTCCTTGCCCCTCCCCGTACAATAGAAAGCTTCCCCCATCAAAGGATCCCCGGGTTGATGAAAGCCCCCACCCCATGAGATCCGATCAAACCCCCCACATTCCGTGAATCGGCGGAATATCCAGCTGCGCGATACTCATCACCTGTTGTGACTAGGGTGGGGACTTCAACTGTAAATGTGTGTGGGAACGGGCCCAAAGGGGAGATTCCGAGAATGTCTTTCCGTACATCAAAGCACCGCCATGAATACGTAATCTGCAATAAAGTCATAAAACAGTGTATAAGAGGCCAGGCCTCAGAAATGTAGTTAGAGCACCTCAGAACGATACCTGCTGTCAGTTTTGCTGTGTTCTCCTCCGGAGAGAATAAAACCTTGTTTCCTGCTTTCCAGTCTCCAGCGCCTGCCTCTTCATTTATTAAATAATTCGAGGGTCACAGAAGCAATACCGCCGGGCAAATATCGATTGTCCCCGACCCGACTCTTTATTTTAACAGTTGGCTTATGCATTTGCACCATGTTACGTCCAGTTTTTCCTATACAAATTTTTTTAATAAATATGCATGAATGTCTTATTAATCAGTACACCAAGTACGAAGCATATTTCTCCACCCCAGTTAAGCTGTAGAGTGCTATCTCGCCTTTTCTCATTTCTGCTGCCCCAAAGTTAAGCTGGGATCTTTCTGATCAACTCCCAGGGTACTTGACTGTAGTGTTCCTCAGTAGCCTTTTGCTAGTTTAAAACAAATACACATGTTTGGGCGCCAAGAATTAAAGGCAAAACAGTGACCTTTGATGTAAAACAGAAGAGAGAGAGCGTCACAGATACATCTGGCGTCTGAATTTCTAAATGTGAAACAAGATTCCTGGAATCAATACCGGCTTTCCTGCTTGTCCAAATTGGTGGTCCTAGTAAAACATTATATTTCACAGAGCCTCCTTTTGCTTTATTATCACATATGACAGCACTTTTAAATACTTGAGTTCAGGATGTGCCCTGTACATGCAACTCTTATGTTTGATTTAATAGACCATAATGTGGCTCCATCTAAAATACGAATCTGGGGCGCGTTTAGGGTTTACAAAACTATTGACTTGTTTTTCAGTTCACTAATGTCAAATTGGCATTTTGGGGGACAGGGGTTTTTAATATTTTGTTAATAAACGATCACTTTTAACCTCTTGGCTGCGGGGTTAATTTTTCCACGGTGCAGGAGGGGGGGCAGGGGGTGGACGCAGTACCGCTGTGCTCAGGACGGCTACCGGCCGTCATGAGTCATAGTAGTCATGTGCTCATGATGGCCGGGAGTCGTCCGAACTCCGCCCACTAATTAATTTGCCCGCACAGCGGGGAATTAATTGTGCGCGGGCGGAGCGGCAACGTTCGGACGGCTCCCGGCCGTCATGAGCACATGACTACCGTGACTCATGATGGTCGGGAGCCGTCCTGAGCACAGAACCAGTAAATAAATGTGCGTCTGTGATATAATCTCATGTACTAAGGTGAAACACTTTCGCATGTTAAAGAAATACACTTGCCAAATGTTTTTATGGCTCGGCTCGTGCACGGACTCTTAGAGCCACGCCAGACCTTGGGCTCGGCTCGTCCCACTAATGTGCTAGCGCACCCGCCTCAATTTGTGACTTGGGGTCATCAGTTACTTGATAAAATCATCTGTATATTGTGAGGACTGGGAATATGGAAACCTGCCTACTACCACAGATTTGACAACTCCACCATCAAGGTTAAATGAAGAAGCAACAAGCTCAAGTGCGTGCAGTAAAAATACACTTAAAATAGGTGATCCGAGGACAGGGACTATAGACCGTTGTGTTCTATGTGATCGTAGTCATGAGATTCCAAGTAAAACTACCAGGCTTGGTGGGACTGGTAGGGTGTACCTTCAGGGGGAGTGTTCGAGGTTTGATACCCCCAAATGCATTCTTGGCTTTTTAGTATGGTCTAGGGGCCCTGATTGTAACTTAATTTGTTAATTTTATGGTTTAAAACAGAACTAGATATAATAACTGGTTTACCCAAAAAATTGTACATTTGCACCCATAGAAGTAATTCTTGAGAAGGTGCAAGATCACTACTTTTTGGAATCCACAAACATTGGCAGTAATAGGCTTTGAAAGATGTAACAGTCTCAGTTTTCCAGACACTACTGGCAACCAAACACCCAGAAGGTGATGGGATGAGCACTGGCAAATAGTCAAACCAGTGGCAATCACTCAGGGTGGCATTTCAGCCCATCATTTTTCACCCTCTTGTGCCACTCTAGACAGAGGTCCACCTAATGCAAATCAGTACTGACCCTGTTCCTCACGGAAACGGTCCATCCCGAGCCTTGGTCCTCTCCCTCCTCCACCCTGCAGTTGAGGTTCACATCCCCCGAATCTTACTGACTAAGTTATGCAGCGCCATTCAAGGCTTGAGTCTTTCTTCCCACGACTATGCAAATGATGTGGAACTAGATAGGTGGCAAAGCAACCTGAAAATATGGAGCCAGATTTGAAAGACATCAATAATTGATTTGAAAGCACCAGGTTCCACTTAAATATGGATAAACGGAAGCGCTGGTTGTTGCCCGCAGTGTCAGTTTAGTAATCCCAGGTCGAGAGGAACCAGGCTAGCTCTCTTTGGTCAAACAAGCACAACATCATCTAATCCCAAGGTCCATGTGTGATCTTGGACCAACAGTGCTTAATTTGAACAGGTAGTTGCAGGTGGAAGCCACTGGCCCTTATGTATGGATGGGGACCTGCACTTATTTTTCCTCATCAGATTTTGACCCAGAAAAAGTGAGAAAAAAACACAACAAAGGGATAGCAGAGGGAAGAGAAAGGTAGAATAAAAGTGATAAAGGGAAAATGGGCCGAACTGGCTGTAGCGGGCACCGGACGTTTCCCTGGTGGGCCGGAAGGGTGGGGGCCGGTTTTGGACCGTTTTTGCTATTGGGGCCTGTAACAAAAGCCCAATAGCAAACTCCCCAGCAAACACCCCCCCCGTCCACGGACTGGTTTGATCTAAATGCGAAGGCTGGTTTGCGTTCCCAGTCCGGCCCTGCCTCCAAGAGTGTGATAAAGAGGCAGGGAGCGTCTGCTTGTGGATCAAAGAGGCATGAGGTGAAATCAGTACCACTCAAATTTTGTATCCATCAAGTTTCAGATTCGATTGCACAGGCTGTAGGCTTCTGGGGAAATCAATGGGACCAACATTTATCAATGAAGCCTCATCAGGACAAGATAATTCTTAACTTTTCTAACTTAGGTAGGTTGTACAACGTCATACTCAGATCCTTAAGAGGTCTGGTGCTTGCAGCTATGGTCAACTGTTCTCTTGCTCACATGAATTCACTCATTGGGAATCACTGGTTGATTACTGAATGTATAAGATCACACTCTTACTCAAGGTCCCTCTGGTGCCAGACTCACCCACTAAGACCAGAAGAATATGTTCCAAAGAGATGAGCTCACATTTATTCCTGAAAAGCCAAGTGATCAGATATGATGTGCAGGGTAGGAGGGAGCTCACGCCAAAGAACAGTCGCTAGTGATGACGGACAGTCACCCATGAAGGACAGCCTACCAGACATGTGGGGTGGTCAGGTAGGTGCTGAGTAGGGGAATACGGCACAAACCATTCCGCAGATACGATAGTCCATGAGTGTAAACCGCCCAGTAGGCTATGCAAAGAAATTGGAATATATATATATATATATATATATGCAATGATATATATAGTATTTGTTCTATATCTAGTACGTAACAGGCACTCTTGCAATTAAAAAATGGGTGGCCAGCCCCTATCACCGTGTCATGTGATCAAGGCTTTTGGTAGCCGAAACGCGTCATGGCTGACTGGTGTTGGGCATTGAAATAAAATAATCACACCACATTCTGGGTCTCGCTTCTTCCTTTTGCTCGGCTGAGCAGGCTGAGCTTTGGACGACTACGTACCGAAAATATCTCCGGGACTGCTTCCCTGGACACAGCGAGACCCCTCCACATCTGGGCAAGTACGGCTTTGAAGCAACGGTCCTAGTTCCTGGGACACAATCAATACTCCCGGAAGGAGACGCCGTCGACGCCCCAGGAGAAGCGGAGGTCCTGACAGCAACGCGGGGAAGTACGGAAGTGGTTCCGGGTCAGAGGTTGGCGTTCGCTGATCGAGAGCTGGAGCTGTACCGGGAGTACCTGTGACGCTATTGGAACCCTCCGGAAAATCCTGTGTGGAGTGTACAAGGAACAGACTCCCCAGCATTGTCGGGTAGGAGTGCTGTCTTACCTTGTTTAAACTTCTGCCCATAACTAACACCATGTCAGCAGACACTGTACGGGGCGTGTGGAGGCGTCCAAGGGTATGTTCTCAGATTCCCCGGCTGGGGAGTCTGTATCGAATACAGCCTCAAGCTCGGTATCCGAGCCGAGTAATAACATCAAAGAACTATTCAAGGCTTTGGAGAAGTGCTGCAAGAAAGAACAGGCAAAAGGGTGGGAGCATAGCTCTCTGTCCGGATATCTAGAGGTGGGTAGGGTGCCGCGTGGTCTTCGAATAATGCTTGCACCCTCCTTCAAAGATCCGGATCCCAATGTGCTTTCAGACTGGGCACAGTGTAATCTAGACTCCTCGAAGCGCCTAATGGTAATCCTGGTTCAGTATGCGGAAAGTGACAGGATTAAACTACTGGCGGAGATAGAAAGGATTGAAGCTGATATTGACAAAATTCCCAGTTCCCCAGTAACAATCAAATACTGTGAGGAAATGAATGCACGATTAAAGCGCGAAGAGGACATAATTAAAAGACGTAAAGCATACAAGTTCCAACGGGACCGTTTAGACTACGAACATGGGCAGATATTTACTTTCTCCAAAAAGTATGATAACATCAAACAGAGCCAATAAAAACAGGATACTGCCAATGTCAATATGTCAGGGGCATCAACCAGCATGAGCCGCCCGGAAACCCCATCTATCTCAGGGGATAGCTCTCAGGTGGACAGTGAGTCTGACACAGAGGCCAAACGCAATCAGAGGTCGGGGTTTCGCAAGTTTACCCCGGCCCAGGAATTAGCAGGGGTTCAGCAGGACCGAAAATTAACCCTTCGCTCTGGCACGCAGGGAACCGCAGCAAACAAAAGAACAGAAAGTGCGCAGAAAGGAGAAAGCGCAACAAGAGGCGGAAATGCAGGTGGGAGGCAAAGGAGGCAGAGGGCAAAATGGCAGCAAAATCAAACCCAAAAACAGTAGATGCCAAGACTGTGGTGAATCTAACGGACACTGTGCTTACTCCCGGCGAAACAGCAATCTTGTCGCTGGGCCTCTCCTACAGTGCGCGAGGAGATTTTGACTACGCGAGCACTAAAATAGACTTATTTAAATATGTCCGAAAATTAAAACTAAAGAAACACCACAATGTACAAAGAACTCCAACTCTTACCCCTGCCCTCGATGATAATCCAACATCAAATATCCCCCCAATCATGGGACAAGCACTAACCCAGGAACTTTTGGAGTTACAAGAAGTGGAGGAAGCAAGTTCACAATTGGCTCTGGGTGGTGAACCAGCACAAGCACTTTGTAAAACACCTTTCAAATCAAAATCAAAGTTTTGTCCCCTGATGTTGAAAGATAACCTGGATTTATTTCATGATCGAGTGTCCATGGAGCTCAAGGACCTGCAAGTAAGAAATGCCAATGCTAAAAAACGACGTAATTATAGAGGCATGCAGTATCATGAACTGGTGAAAAAGTTGAGAAGCAATAAACAAGTGGTGATCAGGCAATCTGATAAAGGCGGCAATGTCGTACTATGGCCACGCAAAATGTACTTGGATGAGGCATTAAAGCAATTAAATGACAGAGATTGCTACAGGAGAACTAACAGCCTGGAGGTACAACAAGCTAGAAATGATATTAAGTCCAAACTGATGGCTTGGAGAAGCAAAGGCTTGTTGACGATAGAGGAATTTAAATACTTGAAAAATTACTTCCCAGTGACTCCTGTAATATACTTCATCCCCAAAATACATAAGAACTGCCAACAGCCGCCTGGTCGGCCGATTATTTCGGCACGCAACAGTATTTTGGAAAATGTTAGCAGGTACATTGACTTTTTCCTGCAGGAACATGTCAGAAACCTGCCGTCCTTCATCCTAGACACAGGAGACTTATTGAAAAAACTTTCCGGCTTCAATTGGGAACCAGGTTTTCTCTTGGTGTCAGTGGATGTCACCGCCCTCTATACAAGCATCCATCATAGGGACGGTATTAGGGCAACTGAACATTTTCTAAATAAACGGCCAACAAAGTACAGTGAACATACAAAGATGATTATTGCTATGATCACCATGTGTTTGGATAACAATGTGTTTTTATTTTCAAACCAGTTGTTCATGCAGACCAGGGGGGTGGCTATGGGGGCCTGCTTTTCTCCCAGTTATGCCTGTCTACACATGGGCTACTGGGAGGAGCAGGTCCTCATGCCTGGCCACACTGCTGTCATGAACACACAGGTAAAATGCTGGCTCAGGTACATTGACAACCTCTTTTTTATATGGGATGGCTCAATAAGTGAAGTGACCACGTTTATTGAACAACTAAATATTAATGACCTAAACCTTCAGTTTACGAGTACCATCAGCGCTCAGTCAGTGGTGTTTTTGGATGTTGAAATGGTAGTCGTAAATAACAAACTACAGACCAGGCTTTACAGAAAGCCTACAGCTGGAAACACGGTGTTGCACGCCACCAGCCACCATCCAACCCACCTGATTAAAAGCAGGAGAATTTGCAGTGATGAATCTGGTTGCCTCCAGGCCCAGCACGACAGTAAGATCAGATTTCTAGCCAGAGGTTACAACTTGGCTACTATTGATGAAGCCATCAGCAGAGCCAATAGGCAGGATAGAATGCAACTCCTGAGTCCTGCGGAAGATTGTGTTAAAATCATCAAAGCTACTACTGCCAATGAAATACGATTAATCATTGGCTATAGTAATCAACACAAAACAATCCGCAAGATAGTAAAGAATAATTGGTCATTAATAACCAGTGACCCGATAGTGGGCAAGTTGGTCACCAAATCACCTAGCATAACATACAGGAAAGCTAGGTCAATGCAGGACAGTTTGGTCTCAAGCAGCCCTGAAATAGCCACGGGCTCGTGGCTAGGTGGAAGTAGGGGCTTTTTGAGGTGCGCCTCCTGCAAAGCCTGCAAGAATGGGGTTAGCAGAACTGAGTATAGATCACCGCTTTCCCCCAAACCCATTAAAATTAGAGAAAAACTAAATTGCAGGTCAGAATATGCAGTGTATGTTTTAGAATGTCCCTGTGGCCTAAGGTATGTAGGGAGCACCAGACCACAAGTGCATAAAAGAATACTGCAGCATTTAAGAGCAATCAGCAATGCAGACCCTACATACCCAGTAGCCAGGCACTTTGAGAGAGTACATGGTAAAAATGCTACTGGACTAGTTTACTTTGTAATAGACTGTGTTCCCCCTCAGAGGCGAGGTGGTGACAGAGAATCATTGTTGCGTAAACTAGAAACCAGGTGCATCATAATGTTAGATACCAAGATGCCAAACGGGCTCAATACTAGTGAGGACTGCCATACATACCTGTAATCGTCATCATCCAAAGCCTAAATTGTTTGCACTTAAGCCCATAGTTCGAAAGCTGTATTCCAAATCTCTATAGAACCACCGCACTTTGTATATAATCTTGTGAAACATGAGGTATTTTGTCTATTTTCACGTAGTTTCTGCACACACATTTTATCTATAGGTAGCACATTGATTTTACTGTTGCGTATTTTGCACATTTAGCAACTTTGCACATCAAAATTGTATATTTTGCACAAGGAGCAGTAGTAGCCCACTTGGGCTTGACTATTCTCACGGTAGACATCCATGACATGTATTACTCATATTACATGGTTTGCAAATAATGCATTTGTTGCTATCCTCAATTCATGGTTGGTTCAGCAATAGTATATACCGTGACTATTTGGTATTTTATAAACTATTAGTACAGATTAGTAATATTTAATTGTTTTAAACATTGGTATTATTTATATTTTACTGTGTTTATTCTGTATTAACTGATATCATGAACTCCTGCATTTGTGCAATACATTTATTTTGATTTTTGTCTTAGCGTACTTTGGGGTTTACAACGTATTATACAAACACAAGAATATTTTACAAAATTCACTGAAAAAACCATAGGTTTCACACCAGTTATAGTTAGCTGGAAATTTTACTCGCATAAAACCATTGAAATTCCCACATTATAGTTAGTTGGACTCACTATACCTTGCGCGTGCAATGCACTGCTGATGACGTCACATATTACATCCCTCATGACATGGTCAGTGACATCACTCATGACATCACTGATGACACCATCCTTGTGACAGAGTGACAGACCTCCTTTCACTGTAATGTAACCCTTGAAACACATATTCAATAATAGAAACTAAAATTTTCAAAAGAATGGAGATACCATACCAGTTACAACAACCAATTCAATAATTCCACCATCTATATACACATCCACTCATTCACCAACAGTTCTATATAGTCACTCATACATATACTCACTCATCATATGTAGTGATGCACCTATACATCCTGTTACACACCGACAGTCATCTAAAAGATACTCTGACACATACTTACACATGCAAATAAACTATTAAACATCCATTTATTTGCATATACAGCTATACACACACTACCACTTTACTTCTAAAGAAACTTACACATACTTACTCTCTTAAACAATCACTTATAGAAACACATACTAATTTAAACAGGAACCCTTACAATCTCTTACCCTCACATATACTCACTTATATACATCAATATTCACATATACTAGATTAAAACATATGTAGTTACTAATAAAGACACTAGTGAGACAGTCATTCACTCACTAACACACATATATACACACTCATCCACCCATACAGTCCTGCACATATGCTGTCTTGAAAACACATACAAAGAGAGAGTCAGTCATTCATGCATCTATGTGCTAGGTAATACCCCCATCAAACCATACAAACACTCATACTGATACTAAGAAAAACATCTAATAACCCATATACATACACATGTAGCTACTCACCAACCCATGCAGCCACTTATACACAAAGTGAAACACTAATACATATATTTAAATATTTAAACATTACTCACTAATATATGTATTCACTAAGATACACTTAATAAGCCAGTTAACCACTCAATTTAAAAAGAAAATCCATGTAAACACTTATTTAAACATTTATTCTTCCATCAACTTTTACATATACATATATAACACATTTATTTTTCAGAAAGACACACATTCACTGGATGGTGTCATCAGTGATGTCATGAGTGATGTCACTGACCATGTCATGAGTAATGTAATATGTGCCGTCATCAGCAGTGCATTACACGCGCAAGTTATAGGGAGTCCAACTAACTATAACATGGGAATTTCAATGGTTTTATGCGAGTAAAATTTCCAGCTAACTATAACTGGTGTGAAACCTATTGTTTTTTCAGTGAATATATATAAATATATATCTATATATATATATATATATAGCTAGATATATATATATATATATATATATCAAATCACTCACACTC
Source organism: Lissotriton helveticus (assembly GCF_964261635.1). NCBI lineage: Eukaryota > Metazoa > Chordata > Amphibia > Caudata > Salamandridae > Lissotriton > Lissotriton helveticus. The sequence goes on from NC_136071.1 coordinate 1,122,744,990, forward strand.
CGATTCCTTATGTCGTAAGGGAAGTATGCAAGCACGGACTCCAAAGTGCATCAAATAAGTTTTATTTGACTGATGGCAACAAAGTGAAAACTCGACGCGTTTCGGGAAGAAAACCCTTAATCACGAGCCAAGATGTGAGCATTTGATTGATTTAAATAATGTGACATGTGATTTTAGTGCAACATAAACAAAAACAACAGACTCCTTTTAGCGCTACCATAGCACTGAATAGTCAGAGTGTGCCTCTATTTTTCATTCATTCTGCATATTGATTCTACTCCAATATTAAATCCGAGGAAAAACAAAACCAAAAGTGATTGCCTTACAAATCAATTTAAGTGTTCTGTGCATTAGTGTTTTCAAAATCACAGTGTCAATAAAGTTTTTTAAAGAGACATGCCTGTTTAAATATCACTTAAATAGACAGACCAGCGCTCTAATCGAGATACTGAATTATAGGTTATCTAATTATTGATATATATATATATATATATATATATATATATATATATATTATTTTTTTTAAAGGCAGAGCAGACTACAGAGATTAGAAGTGACAGATGTGCCACAGGGAGGCGCTCCAAAAACTGATCAAGAGGCTTTAAGTTGCTCTCATTACCAGGGTCACACTTTCATACGATTGGATGTCACAAGCACAGTTTCCATACCAAGAGGATGAAAGTAAGAATGAGCATTGAGATTCTAAAGAGCAACTGATACCCCGACGCGTGATCATGCTCAATTTCTCTATCGGCAGATTCAGATGGAAACACTAAACCGGATGAAAGTCAAAATCAAGGCAACAAAAAACGTGTTGCACTGGCTTTAGAATGGTCATAAGATCCAAAATGGGAAAGATTGAGGTTGAGAAGGTCATTCTTAAAAATTTATAGTGAACATATGGATGGAAAGGAATTTGAAAAAGCATTGGACCCATGTAACAAATCGTGCTGTGTGAGGAATGAAAGAAATGAAGGCTAGTCTTAGAGAGTAACAAAACACAAGTACAGAGACTAAGGCAGAGGATAAGATGCGCTGAACAGTCTGTGTTAACTGGACTAAGAAATCAGCACCAAGAATGATGCGTTCCAATAGCGGAAGTACGAACTGATTACTGCTTGGGTCTGTTTAGAGTGTTTAGGAGCAGCAAACAACCTGAGGCCACTATGTTCACTCAAGGACAACACATTGAAGTCAAGAACTGCTGACTAAGTATGCTTTTGGTTCAGCATCATCTGGTAGTCTAAACTCTCTTATCCTAAATGGGATCCGCCAGCTCTGAGTTAGTTACATGTCATCTGATGAATGGGTTCTAGGGACATATTAAGGCCAAGAGTGCTATACGCATCAGGAGACTCATTAGAAAATCACACAGAGTGCGTAAATTACTTCTAAACATATATAGGAACACACTGGAGTTCACAATTTAGTTGTACATTCTTAAAATCAGAAACAACAAAGATTAAGTGACAATGTCCTTAGGCACCATGCTTTTGGGAGGATAAACTGAAGAAACAAAGTGCTTTGTATTGTATTGGGAGCTGGACACACAGGAGTGCTGCACTTTTCCCTGAACAAACACATCAACACATTTCGAAGTAGATGATAGCCTTATAGCCCACTGCCAGGGCTATTCTGGTTGATAAAGGCCCTGCACCAGTGTTATAGAGCAGAACCATAGGCGAGGGCCTATAACGAGGGAGAGGGCATTTAACAACCGGAATAGCCTGAGGCAAAAGGGCAAAAAGGCTATTAGAACAGTCCACCCACAAGGGTAGAATGTACTAAAATAAAACGGGAGAAAAAGAAAGACAAACATTAGAATGTTCGAGCAGAAGACTTATACCAGCCATCATAAGCCCGAAGCCACTCCATTGTCTTCAATTGAGCTCTCAACATTCAAATGTTCTAATTATAAAGTACAACTACAACAAAGTTTAGCAGTATGTCAAAATCAAATTTTATAGCATGTATGGAAATGGAGGATCAGGAGGCTTGACTTTAATGTAGGAGAATCAATGTAATCCATGGTGTGGGTTAAATCCTGTGCTCTGTATGAAAACTGAGGATCCGGCCTTGATTTGTTGTGTTGGAGATTCAATTTAACTACACGGTTTTAAAATACGGCTCTTCTTGGTAGGCATGTGCTCTTTTTTACATTGTGTGCATTTTAATGATGCTTTTGTACTTATACTTGTTACTTATGCTTAAATGTCACATGTATTTATGTTTTTTTCTCGTAATGTATATGCCAACAATAAAACCATGATAACTATTTTGAAAATTATACCACTGAGTTTTCTAAAAGATTAATTGCTTTTCACTAAATTTGGACACAGAATTGAGGGCCAGATGTAGGAAAAGTTTTTTACTGCATGCAAACGGGCCGATTATCAGAATCGACCAGTTTATGAACCGGAAAAAGCCTTTTGGGATGTATAATCCCTATAGGCATTCGCAAAATAGGGAATTGCAAAAATTGTGATTCCTTATTTTGTGAATGCATTTAAGGAATTGCAATTTGGAATTCCTTAACCTTTTCCGTGCTGATGACGGAACCGCTCCGTCATGGCGCTGTGCTGATGACGGAGCGGTTCCGTCATGGCCCGCCCGACACGCCTGCGAGGCGCTGATTTCGCGCCTGCGCGGCGCGTTCTATTAAGCGGGCGGGGCCATGACGGAACCGCTCCGTCATGAGCACAGCTCAACCGCGGCTGGTGACGGAGCGGTTCCGTCACCAGCATGGGCCCGCCGGCGGCCCCCCTGCCCTCTTAGTGCTGCGGCGGAATAGCCGCCGCAGCGATGTGGTTAAATGAAAAGCAGGAAGCCAAAAAGATTTGCGACCTGCCTTTAAGGAATTGCAAATTACCACTAACTTCAAGTTGATGGTAATACGCGATTTCCATGAAAAATTTGCTTATTTTTTATTTTTCAAGGTGCCATGTGGTGTACATACATGCCCTTAGGGCATGTATGTGCGCCACATGTGCGCACTTACCTTTTAAGGGGTGCAACAGGGTGGCCTATTGGCCCTCCTAGCACCCTTGAAATTGCATTCGCAAATTGTGAATGTCTGCCTATTCATTCCAATGGGCCTCTAGGCCCATAGAAATTAGCAGGAAGTTATTTCTTAATAGCGAATCGCAATTTGCGATTCGCTATTAAGAACTAGCAATTAAGGAATATGTAGGAATCGCAATTATTGCAAAACCTACATACATTATATTTTGCAATTCCATAATAGCGAATCGGCAAAATTCGCTATTATGGAATCGCAAAAGCAATTCTTGATACATCTGGCCCCCAGGCTTTGATGGTTGGTCAGAGACCTGATTCACAAAGTTAAACGTAAATCTGGTAGTAGGTTTACTACTTTCTTTGAATTCACAAACTATATACAGAGTGTGTTGACTTTGCACTCCCTATACTTATCTGTGTGGAGTTCTCTACTGCTGGAGACCTTGCAGTCGGACAGAGAGCGCCACATACATAAGTAGGGGGACTGTGGACTCGTAAAACTCTGTATGTACTTTCTGAAATGTATTTGGTAGTACGTTTTGTAGTACAACAAAATGTACTACAAAGTGCAGTCTGTGAATAAGGCCCAATGCTTTCTAAATCAGTCTGCTCTAAGGGGTTCTGATGCTGCCCTTACTAGCCTCAGGGCATCATAAAGTTGTTCCTCAATACTAAACAGATGTGTTCTTTTCAAAAAAGGATAAAACATTCTTCATTTTTTTCCTTTCAAATTCATATTCCGCTTAAATAAGAGAAAGGGACCGATGCATGTAAGTAGTAGCAGTTTGTTCTTGTTTAACAAACTAATATCGACTAACGGAATTTGTATTGCAGAGATTTTTTCTTAATTAGAGCACTGTCATTTGATTCAAGTCTGATGAGCCTACCACAAGCCGGTGAAGTATTTTTGTGAAGATAACTACGGTAGTCGTGTAATATTTCATATACATATCACTCCCACTAATGGTCAACATTATTGTGGGTGCATTTGTCCAACATTCATCCCTGATATACCACATCAGCGGGTAGGCCACTCAGCCTTTATATTACTCCCACTAATGGTCAACATTATTGTGTGGGCATTAGTCCAGCCACTGTGATATTGAACGAAGAACACATTTATTCCTGATATAGCACAGCAGTGGATACGCCACTCTGCTGCTCTACTAGGCAGCAAGCGGTGGTGGACTGCCCCATTGGAAACTCCATTGGCATCGTGGTTCCTTCTATGACACCGTATATCAATCAGGCCCTCAAATGTATTCTTCTTTGGTTGCTCTAGTTTTAAAATTCTCTTTAAAGAAATGCATGGGAGGAATGATGGGAACACGAGGGGAGATATTACCAAGACTCTCTCGATGACTCCAAAAACATAATTCTTGGTGACCTGAATCTCCGATGGAATGAATCCCATAACCCTCTAATTAGATCACTATCCAACCTCCTCACCGACAACAACCTCACTCAACATTGCACCGAGGAGACACATTACAAAGGAGCCACACTGGACGCCATCATTGCACAAAAGAATTCAATCACGATCAACCACATACTCCCAGTTGACTGGTCAGATCACCATATGATCCTATTCCACATTAATCACCCCATCATCCCGCTTAATCCTCCCCAAGACCCACCCAAATGGTCAAGAAACCTCTCCCAAGTCCCCCTAGACATTCTAGAACGGCAGCTAAGTTCTCTTCTTCTAGACAACTCCCCACATCTTTCGACCAACGAACTCACTGACCACTACAACTCTGAGCTAGTCTCCATTCTCGATAATCTAGCTCCTCCAAAGCTCAAAAGAAGTCGCGCCACCCCATCCAGAACGTGGTTCAATGCGGACCTCAACGCAGAAAGAAGATCATTGAGAGCCAAAGAAAGAAAGTGGAGAAACAACCCAACAACCACCCTTCGCCTACAACTAAAATCAGCCCGCAAGAAGTACAACAACAATATCAAAAGCAAGAAATCCAGCTTCTTCCGAGAGGCTCTAGCCAACTCCAAAAACAGACCTAAGGAGCTCTTCAACATAATCAGACATCAAACATCCAAGCCTCTACCCCCACCCTTACAAGCGTCCAAAGAACTTTGCGATAGCTTCGCCAGCTTCTTCAATGACAAGGTCCTAAAAATTGAACTATCTCTAGACATCAGTAACGCGGCCATCCCTCAGACCCTCCTCTCTGGGCCCCCCCCCGCCCCGTGGCTAAGCTTTCGTCACGTGCAGGAAACTGAGATAATCTCGCTGATCTCGACCGCCAAACCATCAGCTCACATCTCAGACCCCATTCCTCCCTCACTAGTCAAAAAAATGAAGCTCACTTTAGCTCCCATCTGGGGCAAAATCATAAACAGCTCCCTACAAAGCGGAGTGGTCCCTGACTGCCTAAAAATGGGACAAGTCACTCCTTTACTGAAAAAACCCGGTCTTGACTCTGCAGACTTAAACAATTTCAGACCGATATCTAACCTCCCCCTACTCGCCAAAACACTGGAACGATGTGTTCTTCTGCAACTGACTCATCATCTGGAGAACATCAATCTCCTCGATCCCCTCCAATCTGGCTTCAGACAAGGCCGCAGCACAGAAACCGCGATGCTGAACATCTTAGATGACATTCACGGTTCTCTTGACGCTGACAAGTGCTGCCTTCTCATACTCCTTGATCTATCCGCAGCCTTCGACACGGTAGACCATAAGCTCCTCATCAAAACTCTGCAAGCAAGAGCTGGCCTCGGCGAAGTTGTCCTTGATTGGTTTTCTTCCTTTCTCCACAACCGTTCGCAAATAATAAAACTGAAGAACTTCACCTCTGAAACGCAGCAAGTCAACAAAGGTGTCCCCCAAGGATCAGTACTTTCTCCTCAGCTCTTCAACATTTATATGGAACCGCTCGCCAAACTACTCAGGAATGCCAATATCCTCTTCCACCTCTACGCGGATGACACGCAGATCTACCTGGAAACCTCCTCGCTTAATGACATCCACAGACTAAATGCTGTCTTAAAAGATGTTCAAGACTGGCTAACAAAAAACCACCTGAAACTCAATCCCGACAAGACCGAAACTCTTCTCATCTCAAACAAAGAAGACAATCCTCAAATCACTGAATGGCTGAAGTCGATCGATGCTCTTAAAGGTTCTCTCACGCCAACTGATTCCGTCAAATCCCTGGGTTTCACCCTTGACCCCAAATTAACCCTGACAAACCACATTAAGAACTCGGCAAAAAGTGCTTTCTTCAACCTCAGACTGTTGAATAAAATAAAACCTTTTATTCCAAACAAAGACCTCAAACTAGCCACCCAATCTCTAGTTCTATCTAGACTGGACTATGGGAACTCAATCCTTACAGGCATACCCAAATCACACTTGGCTCCATTAAAAACAACACTACATGCGGCAGCAAGAATGATCACAGGATGCAAAAAATTTGACCACATCTCCCCAGCACTCAAAGAACTTGAATGGCTCCCGGTGGAAATGCGTAGCTCCTTCAGAACGGCCTGCCTAACACACAAGGCCCTCCACACCGGTAAACCAGAATACTTGGCTAACAAGCTCAAAAAAGCAGGCCAAAGCAGATATCTGAGAAGCTCCAACTCCCTGCTGCTCATCCCACCAAAAACCAGAAAGAAGAAAACTGCGGACTGCTCCTTCACTGGAAATGCCCCCAAAATATGGAACTCTATCCCCCCTCATATCAGAACTCTACCTTCCTATCCGGACTTCAAGATCCAACTCAAATCCTTGTTCCTCACCCGCTCCTTGGGTCCTAGATAACGAGGATCTCCCTCTGAACTATGCGCTATCTCTGTATCCTTCTACCAAAAGGCCTACTGTTACGAACTTCTCCCAACATTGTCTTGAGGACTGCCTTTATGTGTTATGTATCTTTTTGCTCACCATGCCTTTCCTCTTACTGTAAAGCGCTCTGCTACCTTCGGGTCTTGTTAGCGCTATAGAAAACTTCTAAATAATAATAATAATAATAATTTATTTATTTATTTTAGAGGTTTTATATAGCGCTGGCTGGACCCAGAGGCATGAGAGCGCTTTACATGGGAAGAAGGTGGTCACTGTATAAAACAAAACAAAACAGTCATGTTTAGCCAACCAGGGCTGGTTTTAGTTCTAGTGGCACCTGGTGTGACAAACTTTGTTGGCGCCCCCACAGTGACATCCTTCTCCGAACATTCTCTCAATACCACCCCACTAATGGCCCTCGTCTCTCCATAGCCCTGTATTTCATTTGTTTTATAGTGCTATCTTACCCATGTAGGGTGTCAGAGCACTTTGCCACACATACATTATACAGAGACAATGAATCATGTGTGTGTAAATCGGTCTATAAGAAATGTTACATATGAAAAAGCAACTACAAGGTGTAGGAGTCACATGGCACTAATACTAATAGGCGGTAGATCTTAAAAGTGCTTGAGCTGGTGAAGCACAAACTCAGGATTTAAAACGTAACACACTGGCTGAGGAGGTGGCGTAGGGCACAATGATGGTGCCCCCCCTTGCAGCATGTGATCAGAGCCCACTGGAGTCTACCATTTCTCACAGATATATACTGGCCTTGGACTGAATGGGCCCCCTTGAAGGGGCTGGGAGCCCCTTATGCTGCAGGGGCTACAGGTGCCACTGTTACACCCCTGGGTTGTGGTTGGCATCACTAATTAGAATGTATTCCTACCCAAAGGAACCCTTTTTTAGCAACATTAGGATAATGGAAGCCTGGGAAAAATTACATAACTTTCTAACTATTTTGTAGTTTGAATGCAGCTCGCCTGGGTGACTTCTCTGCGGACTTCCGGAAGGTTCAGTGCGGGGTTCCCCAAGGTTCCTCTCTCTCACCTCTTTTGTTTAACCTTTACATTTCTCCCCTTATCTTTTCTTTAGAACAAATGGAGGTCACCGTATATAACTATGCGGATGATCTCCAACTTGTTTTCAACCTCTCTTCATCTTCTGCCTCTATTTCTAATTTCCAGTCTACTATGATTTTTATCCGGGACTGGATGGATTTCAACCACCTGAAACTCAACCCTGACAAGACCGAGCTGGTGTTGATGGGTGGTTGCTCCAGTCCCTGGTCTTCACTTTTTTGGCCCCCTTCCCTTGGTCTCCCTCCGGTCCCCTCTACCTCGGTCAAAACTTTAGGCATCAAACTCAACTCTCACCTTACCCTTCACTCCCAAGTCAGCTCTGTGGTTTCTTCTTCTTTTCTTTCTCTCCGTACCATCCGCAAGGTCTCTCGATTTTTCACCTTCGAGGCCTTGAAGCTGATCGTCCTTGCGATGGTCATCTCCCGCCTGGATTATGGCAACGCCCTATATGCAGGCATACCGGCATATAGTCTCAGGCGGTTGCAGATGATTCAAAACCAAGCGGCTCGGTTGGTCTTTAACCTTCCCAAATCCTCACATGTCACTCCCCTCCTGAAAACCCTACACTGGCTCCCGGTCCGGGAACGTGTCCAGTTCAAGCTGGCGACCATCATCTACCAGGCTCGACTGGGCACGGCCCCTGCCTTCATTTCCTCTGAGATTGTCCCTTACCTTCCAGCCAGGGAGCTCCGATCCTCTTCCAAATTCCTCCTGACAGTTCCCTGGTTTCGTCGGAAAAAGTGGGGGGGGTCAAAATGTGCGACCCTTGCCCCAGCTCTCTGGAACTCATTACCCTTGGAGCTCAGATCCCTTACCTCATATTCCCAGTTTCGCAAGAAACTTAAAGCTTATTTTTTCAGTAAAATTTTTATGTAGTTCCTTTTTCCCTGTCCTCCACCCCTTGTCCCTTGTGGAGATCTGCCAGTTACAGCGCCATGAAACCGCTGGTGTAAGAGCGCTATATAAAAATGTTAAAACTCAAACTCAAACTCAAACTCTTTGATGACAATTCTTAGCTCATTGTCCTTATGAACTGCAAGTAAAGGAAGGATCTCTGTCAAAAGCAGTAACTCACTGAGCTATCTCTATAAAATACTGTTCAGTGAACTGCATGATACCCGTTCTGTGCAGCAAGTATATTAAACCTCTTGCTTCTTTATGAAGTGTCAAAACTGTCACTAGACAAACTCCATTACTCTCCAACAGGTACATGAATCACCAGAGTAATATTGACATTTTAATTGTTGCCTCAAAACATGGCGCCCCCCGAGCTCGTGCCCCGGGGTGGTGGCACCTGTTGCACCGCCTTAAAGTCGACCCTGTTGCCAACAAGCATCGTACATTCACTGCACAAACACATCCATGTGTTTATTTGCCAGACCAGCCCCTCGTACATTTTGTAGTCCATATGCGCAAGGTCTGTATCTATCTGTAAAGTGCATACGGTATATGTAAGGTTCAGCACTTGTATATTAGTGTGAAGGTTGAGCATCTATGGGCAGGGGTCCTTGTCAAAATGTAGCGTTACCCTAAGAAAACATTTTCAACTAGAGATAGAATAAGATTAAATATCATATTGCCATCATTTTTATTTATATTATTGATGCTATCGGACTGTTTTTTTTTTTAAATCTATGTTTTGTGTTTGGAAACATAATTTAAATTTGATATATTACTCAAGTATCATTAATGGTACTTTATTTGATTAAAAATACAATCATAAAAGCAAGACATACACACCATACGTATACAAAACTGAGAGATTAAAATTGCCAAAGTGTAATAGGACTACATGTTTTTAAACCAGATAGCAGCATACTGTCATTAAAAAACAATTATTAATGTAAAAAGGGAATGAATGTTGCAACTAAAAACTACAAATAGGACACTGAATGGCAGAGAGACCCAAGAGATAAGAACAGTTCAGTGAATGTCAGTGTTGATAGTCAGTATCGAGTCGTTGGGATCGCGTTCCATAGAATTGCAGAGGCAGAGAACACAGGTTGTACTGAAATAGAGCTTCATAGGTTTGCTATTGTTTTAGTCACCTGTGCACTTCCTCGAGATTGTTGCCGGGCTTGCAGTTTGCTGGTTGAGTTTCCGATATGCACGGTGAATAAAGATTGTAAGGCTTATGTTTAAAGCTGTGTTCTCTGGGTTCAATGCCGCGATGATTGCCTCATATTACTCAAGTAGATTTTATAAGGTGGCTCCTTTAAACCAGTACTGACCTAAGGGGGGTGAAGCCTGCCTGTGCTACACCCCGCCGTCTGAATCTGCCGATTCACACTGCACAGAAAGGATGGGCCAATCCATAAAAAGGCCATGTTTCTTTAAGGCAGGGACTAAGGATGTCTGTGCTTCAGACTTGTCACCGGATGCTTGAAACAAGACAGCTCTGTATTCATCCGATTGCACCTCTGACCTGCATTCCACTCAGTTAAGCTGATCAGTTGTCATGTTAACGTTGTCTCTACAACCCAGGGGGAAATGTCTACAAGATGGCCCCGGTGCCTGTGTGAGGAGGGGAGGGGGAGCCAATGAAAAGCAGCTAACAAGGTCAGGACGGATTCCACTCAGGGAGGGCAGCTCTCCGTGATGGAGTGTGTTCAGAGGCAGGGTGATGGACCCGAGCAATAAATACAAGATTTATGGGACACGCGAATGTAAACACCTCAGAGGCCCGCCAGCCCACTCCCTGCTGAGGGAAGCGGGCGGCTCTATTTAAGGGGTCTGCTGGGGGTGTCCACCTGCTGTGGTCAGCACACACAGGCAGCCGCTGAGGAGTACGGGGGCGCTGCTCCCCCTTCCTCTCGTGCACACACAACCCGGCAGCCCCGCCTTTTCACACTCCACTCACACAAAGAGCATCATTAAAATCGTCCCGGTATCACGTTTAAACTTTCTTAATACTTCCTTGCTAGATAGATTTTTTTATTATTATTTCGTTTTGAGTGAACTACAATCCATATCTAATTAAAATGACCTGAATTTTTAGTCGATGAATATTTTGCATACTAATTGACCAAAATAATAAAAACTTTTCTATTCCGATTTGCAAGCCACAAAAGTGGAGCTGACTTGGCAAAACACATATGGCAACTAGAGATCGCTCTCACAGCAGAAGACACTATTTTCTCATGTATAAGTGACAATCTATCCAGACAAAGTACTACTTCCATCTCAGAAGGTTTAATAATATTTTAGAACAGTCGTTCTCAACCTTTTGACTACTAGGGACCCCTACACTGAATCATTACTGGAATCCGGGGACACCCCCACTAAGTCATTACTGGAAAGTGGGGGACCCTGCCCTAAGCGGTTGTACGGCTTTACAACGCGTGCTTTTACACTGCGTGCCGTTACAACGCGTTTTTTTCAACGTAAGTCGTTACCACGACTTGCGTTGGAGGGATGCGGACTTAGGAATTTTTTAATTTACTATTCTAACACCAGCCTACCGTACCGTAGGGAAGGTGTTGGATAGTAAATTAAAAAATTCCTTGTCCTGCAGCGCCCTCCAGCGCAAGTCGTGGTAACGACTTGCGTTGAAAAAAACGAGTTGTAACGGCACGCGGTGTAACAGCCGCGTCGTAAAGGCTGTTCTCCGGCCTAAGCGTTGTCCATGATTTGAACCTCAAAATACACAAAAAAATACAGAAAAAAGCATTCATCAAACAAATCCACAAATGATGACGCATTTTATTTAATTCGTAAACACAGATAAATACATGTTTTTTTTTTAATTTAATAGAAAGTTTAGAGCTTTTCTAAATTCAATTGAGGCCACTCATCTTCCATAGTAAGAGGTCTATTAGGATGGCGGTCGGATGACCGCCGCCAAGCCGGCGGTGGCAACTGCCGGGCCGGCGACGGTCATCCGCCCGCGATCGCAACCTGGAAAACCGCCGGTCTCATTAGCATGGCGGTGACGACCGCGGCGGTGAGATTTTCCGCCTGCCACTTTTCCGCCGGTATCAGTCCGCACGCTTGCCTGGCGGGCGGAGCTGGACTGCTAAAATGGTGCCGGTGCAGGGCAAGGCTCCGCCGGCAAGATTATGATGCCGGTGGTAGCCAGACTTTCCGCGGCGGTGGAACCGCCATGGAAAGGCATGCAGTTTTGGGGCCCTGGGCGCCGTTTTTGTTACAGGGCTGCAAAATCGGCCCTGTACCAAAATCGGCCGAAAACCGGCCCGGTAAAGAACTCCCCCAACCCCCCCCCCCCCCCCCCCCCCCGAGCACTTTGCCAGGGCCGGTTGTGGTTCCCAGTCCGGCCCTGGCCCCTGGGTAGGCTTCCCGAACCCCATGGGTCCCCGGACCACAGTTTGGGAACCACTGCTTTAGAAAGTCACTATTTAAATACGTCTAAAAGCTATTTGTTGGATTACGGCCAACCACATTAACGCAGGCAGACGTTTTTAGGCAACACATGGATACATGTACGACTGCTCAATTAAGGCATAAAGAGAAATTTACCAATTTGTGTTTTTTTTACTAAAATGAGTCTAAATTTGCTAGGACAGACATACATCCATAAAAAATTATACCTGTGAGGGACACAGACAAGAGACTGCAATAACTATGACTGTGCCCAAAATCGGTGTACAGTATATTAAAAATCATGCCTGGCCTCAATACAGCATTGGAAATTTGAATTAAACAAATTAACCCCAAACTACATTTTATTTGTATACCCAACATAACATTATTATTGTTATTTCTATCATAGATAGTAAATAAAGGACATCACAAAGCATAGAATTTTTCTGTGCACATTTTGCCATGTATGGAGATAGTAAGACATGAAAACAGGGTCTCATGTTTAATTCATGGAGGAGTCTGGGCCTAGTTAGGCCCAAGCTAAGGATAGAACTGTTTAATACAGAACTACAAACTACATTCATTCATCAATCAATCAATTAATCAGGTGGATTGCAAGTGTGCTACTCACCCATGAGGGTCTCAAAGTGGTGGGGGGGGGGGAGGGTAGGGTATGCCGCTCCATTCAGCCGAAGAGCCAGGTCTTGAGGGCCTTCCTGAAGGTGTTCAGAGAGGGGGTGCATCTGATGTCTGCCGGTAGCTCGTTCTAGGTCTTGGCTGCGATGTGAGAGCATGATCTCCCGCCTGATCTGGCTCTGTGGATCCGCGTTGTTTTGGCCACTGCGAGGTTGGATGATCGCAGGTTTCTTTTGGGTACGTGGAAGTCTAGTCTGTCGTTGAGGTATTGGGGTCCGTTGTTGTGAAGGCACTTGTAGGCGTGGGTGAGGATTTTGAAGGTGATTCTCTTCTCCAAGGGGAACCAGTGGAGCCACCTCACGTGTTGGCTGACGTGTTTGTGCCGGGGGTTGCCGAGGACGAGTCTGCCCGCGCTTGTTCTGTACGGTTTGCAGTTTGTGGAGTAGGGACTTGTTGATGCTGGCGTAGAGTGTGTTGCCATAGTCGTGTTTTCTGGTGATGAGTGCGTGGGTGACTGTTTGCCTTGATTGGGGGGGGGGGGATCCATTAGAAGGTCTTTCGGAGAACGCAGAGGGTGCTGAAGCAGCTGGAGGAGATGGCATTGACCTGTCGGTTCATGGTGAGTGATGAGTGGAGTATGACGCAGAGGTTCTTGGCATGGTCTGAGGGGGTAGGTGGGCTTCCGAGGGCAGTGGGCCACTAGGTGTTGTCCCATGCTGATGGGGTGGTTCCAAGGATGAGGACTTCTGTTTTCTCGGCGTTGAGTTTTAGGCAGTTGTTGGTTATCCAGACTGCCACTTCTTGCATTCCTCTCTGGAAGTTAAGTTTAGCGGTGGTGGGGTCTTTGGGGAGGGAGAGGATGGCTGTGTTGTCGGACTATGTCTGCGAGGGGGGCCATGTAGCCGTTGAAGAGGGTCGGGCTTAGAGATGACCCATATGGTACTCTGCAGGAGATGTCGGTGGGGGCGGAGAGGAAGGGCAGTGGTCTTATTCTTTGGCTTCTTCCAGTGAGGAACGAGCGGATCCAGTCTAGGACAGTTCCTTGTATGCTGGCCTCGTGTAGTCTGGTGATTAGTGTGCGATGAGAGATGGTGTCAAAGGCTGCAGACAGGTCGAGGAGGATGAGGGCTGCGGAGTGGCCCTGGTCCAGGAGGGTGCGGATGTCGTCTGTGGCAGCGAGTAGGGTGGTCTCGGTGCTGTGGTTAGCTCGGAATCCGGATTGGGATGGGTCTTGTCAAATCCCTGTTGACTGCTTTTTCTGCCACTTTGGCTGCGAAGGGGAGAAGCGAGATGGGACGGTGGTTTTTGAGGTCGGTGGGGTCCGCCGTGGGTTTCTTGAGCAGGGGTCTGACTTCGGCGTGCTTCCAGTCATCTGGGAAGGTGCCTGTTTTGAAGGTGGTGCTGATGGTGTGTTGCAGTTGGGGTGCGATGGTGTCTGCGGCTCTGTGGTAGATGTGAGGGTGGCAGAGGTCGTGGGGGCCCCCGAGTGGATGCCTTTCATGGCCGCGGCGGTGTCTGTGGTCGTGGTTGGTGTCCAGTTGGAGATGGTGGGCTGGCTAGTGTCTAGGTGAGGGGATGTCTGAGGTGTGTTGTGGGTGGTCGGTGAAGTTGTCGTAGAGTGTTCTGATCTTGAGGTGGAAGAAGCTTCCGAGCTTGTCGCAGAGGTGCTGGGAAGGGATGATGTCTGTGGTTTCGCTGTGTGGGTTGGTGAATTATTGGATGACGTTGAAGAGTTCCTTCGAGTTGGTGAGGATATTGTTGTGGATGAAGTTCCTTTTAGTTGTACTGATTTGGCTGTGGTAGTCCGTCATGGCAATCTTGTAGGCGGAGTAGCTGTCGACTGTCTTCGTTTTCCTCCTGTTCTTTTCCAGGCGTCTGCAGGTGCATCTGGTTTCTCAGTAATCAAACGGGAGACGACGTTCAGAATAAATAAGCAGAACAATCCAGTTGATGAAATTATTTTGTGTTATTTTTAGAAATAACACAGAGAAAAGCTCCCTCTAGAGGCAGAGGCAGTAGTCTTCCTAAGGGGAATCTTTCATGGTAAACACACCAAGGAGTGAAACTGTAGGATGCATACAATCCTACACTGTGTGCGGTAACAAGGCAGGGACCACATTGCATGTATTGCAGCTTCTATCAGATCATGTTGAGAATATACTCAAGGTACGGGGGGAATTACAGGGCCCGTCAAGTCAAATCAAATGCTCTTTATTAGTATATTGTGGAAGAATCTTTCACAAATCAATTTCAAAGGAGTCAGACAACAATTAAACACAAGTACAACTATCTAAAAATTTGCCATCAATATTAAAAGGTGCCTTGTGCTTCACTTCTGAGAGTCATTAAACTATTTAAAAAGCAATTTATAATTATTTTTTTTAAACAAAAGCAATTTTCAGATTCATTTATCCACTGTACTTAGTGCAAATATTAATTTCTCTTTAGTCGTAACTGGTTTAGCATGATAAAGGACTAAACTCGTAATAGAAAAGCCAGTTTCTGATTCATGTGACAATCTTTCATTACATGCTCTATGGTCTCATCACAAATACAATAGAATATCCTATCCTACATCTGACTCCATTCCCCCCTCCTTCGTTGCATTTCAAGACACTGACTCATTTAACATGATAAAAAGATAAGATTGTCTTCAACCATAATGTTCATTATGCATCATTGCCCACTCGCTTCTTCAGGCATATCACACAATAGGCCTAAAGAGTGGTGTGCCTTTCATTTGTAACACTAATATCTTGTGTTTTTTATTTTATTTCCAAGCCACTCACGGAGAACAGCTTTTATTTCTCTTAGGAAACTTCAGCATCCATAAATTCTCTAGTCAGAAATCTTACAAAAACATAACAATGCCCCCCCCCCTGCAACTGCACTATTTTCCACATCCATTCTCATTAGGAAAATTACTTTTAGATGTTTTGCACGTGCCATTAACACTCTTAGAAAACTCGATATGGTAAACTACATGTTTTTAAAAATGCATCAGCGTTAATTCCCTTTAATTAATGGAGTTCCTTCATGGGGTACACTGTTTCCAACAATGGTTGTTTCCCAAAGATAAACACCCCCACTATTACCTGACTCCTCACTCCGGGTGCACCACTGACAGTCAGAAATGAAATTAATTTTGCCAAGAACCAGTTCCAGACTACACCATACAGGGACCCGAAGCACACCAATCCACAATTTGCCTTCTTGGCTCCATCAGCTTGACTTTTGATTGGAGTACTACATGTTAGGTCCTCTGTGAAAGGTGGATACAACTCACATAGTCTAAAGGTATGGCATTCGAAAAGCATTTCTAAGATTTTCTTTGTAGTTTGAACCCTGACTGCGAGGACTCACATCTGTTTCCCATGAATCTCTCCGGTGTTTCGTTGCCTTAGGAGTTTGGGTAGTAGCCCTGAAAAGTTTGCTACAAAACTTTCTGGCAATGAAGCATGTTGGCCGTTCATAAATCTTTGGTCATAGCATGTAAATTGTTTTAACTATGCACCCAGGGCCTGTATGAATACATTTTACAGTAGCGTCTAGGACACAATTTTAGCTGGAAGGTGACTAGACCTGTTGAGTCGATAACAAAACTCCTATTTGGGGGACTTTATACGCTAAGATGTATGTACAAGTTTAGAAATACACACTAGGTATTCCTACCAAATGACATTTTGAAGCAGTAAGGAGACATTCCTGCATGCAGAGGAGCACGCCCATTAAGGGAAGCAAAACCAGTTGGGATTGCTATCCATCAGGCCATTGGTGGTTGCTTACGGGAGGCATTTCCTACTTTTACCTCGTCTAAGTGCAACACCTACTTGTGTTTGGTCTGAAAGCAAAGGCAGCCCTATGAACCACATAGGAACTGGTCACAGCTCTTTTAATATAATTGTTTAAAGGATAACAATATTGTGTGATATGAGGGGTGTAAGAATAAGGGTTTCATTATTTTGGTTGCAGGGTGATGGACTGCCAAACGTGAAAAGTAGTCTTGACTTTTGTCAGAACAGTCTAGTTATAAGCACCAGCTTGTCCAGGAAAAAGGTAATGTTGAGCACTTGTACCGAGAGAGCCTGGTGTATCCTCACATGACAAGCTGAAGTGATTACACTGAGGAAGACAATCTTGAAGGAAAGAAGACGCAACAAGTGTCTGTGCATTGGTTTAAGGAGGTGCACATGAGGAACGTCAGATTCCAATTAAAGTCCCACAGTTGCGTCACAAATGGTTAGAGGGGGAACATTTGTGTCAAATCTTAAATAAACTGCATCACAGAGGGTGATTTAAGCAAGGATTGTTGGTCCTGCAAACTCAAAAAAGCCCAAGGGACAAAAAAATAACCTTTAATAGTGCCTACTGCAAGACCTTTCTGTGCCACAGACAAAACATACAATAAAACATCCAACAGTTTGGCTTGAAGAGGTCTATGATGAGAAGCAAAACCATATTAGGCCAGAAATGTGGTCCAGTGTCTAGCGTAAATTGACTTGGTAGAGACACCTGGCAGTAAGGACGACATCCACAAATTCAGGTGGTAGATCGAAAGCAGTCAACTGTGGCAGGTCAATCTCCAAGAATGGAGGTACAGATTGTGGAGGCTATGGTATAGGACTCTGGCCTGCTGCTGCGACAGAAGATCCTCCCGAACCGTCACCTGATTGGAGGACACACACTCATGCCCATAAGGTCGGGGTACCACGCTCTCTGACCCAATCCGGAGCCACTAGGATGACTTGTGCAAAGTCATTATTGATCTTCATCAGAACTCGGAACAGGACAGGGAGCATCTGGAAGACATACAGGAGTCCTATGCTCCACTCTAGCTGGAATGCAACACCAAGAGAGAGCTTCCTTGGGAACTCCAATGCACAAAATGTTTGGCATTGTAAGTTGTCAATGGTGGTCAAAAGATCCAGCAGGGGTTCTTCCCACTGTTCGAAGATGCCCTGTGCCACCTTGGGGTGCAACTGCGGTACATGATCAGCCAGGCACTACAAGCTTAGCTCCTCTGTCATGGAGTTTAAAGACCCCGCCAGGTGGTGCACGATCAGGGGTATTCCCCGATGCACCAGCCAAATCCAGCGCTATAGAGGCTCTTGGCACAGGATCCAGGACCCCACTCTGCCCTGCTTGTTGAAGCACCAGATGGCGGTTGTGCTGTGCATGAGAACTTGTACCAGTCTCCCCTTGATGGCTAGCAAGAAGGCCTTCAACATCAGGCGAATGGCCCAAAACGCCAACACATTGATGTAGGTTCTATCCTATGATCTCCACCTCTCACAGACGACCTCTGTAACCTAGCAGTGAGGCCTGCATTGCCTTGTTAGCTCTAGGTGAGAAAGTGAGAGGGGCCTGCCACTGATCCAATTGCGGTTGAGCAGCCACCACTGCATATCACTTGCAGTTTCCTTAAAAAATTGGATTGATTCCGAAAGGTTTCCATGGTACTAGGCCTACTGAGACTTTTTATTCCACAGAAGAACCCGCATATGCCTCCTAGCATAGTAAGGGATGGAGGTAAGAGCATGGCCTTTGTCGAGGTCCAGACAGATTCGGCTTGGGATGGGGGACCAGAGTTGGCAAAGCGTCCACCTCTTGTGCCAGTGATGTCAGGACCAGCATCAACAAGGAAGTGCCTGACCCAGGTCATAGAGCCAGAATTCAGTGCAGAACCCAAAATGGGTTTGATGGGCTCAGGCAGTGCAGAGGACATATCCGCCAGCAGTCACTCAACAGGTGGCCCCTGCGGATCCTTGTGGATCCAAGACGCACCTGAGGGAGCCAGAAGAGTGCTAAAAATATGCAACATGGTCTTTTTAAGGGCCTCAACCTGCTGTCACATCAGCGATGGCCAGGGGAGCTCGGGGTGCATCAGGATTAGCTCCTCAATCAGAGATCAGGAGTAAGATCAAATGACACCTTGACAGACTTGAGACTTCTTTTTAAATAGAGAGTGGTGGGATAGGGTTGAGTGCCGCTTTACCTTCTTGTGTTTCTGCTTTGATTTGGATTTCAACTTACCTTTGCCCTGTCATGGGATCAGCCTGGAGAGCGGGAGTGTGATCTGCATGGATTCTTTTCACTTCATGATCCTGGATCGCCTTTGAGTGCAGCAGGGCACATTCCCCACATGACCTTGAGCCATGTCCTGAGCCGAAACACCGGAGGCACACCTTGTGCGGGTCCATCCCTGGCATCTGTTCACGGCAGTCATAGCTTGGTTTAAACCCTGTCGTTTTAGATGGGACATTGGTGTTTTTACCTCTGCAATGGGTTTCATAAAATAAGTTCACAATTTAATACAATTCTGCTGGACACCACTTCGCCTTAGAGTGAAGAGCATGCACTTCAAGTCAGTAAAACTATAACTCTTTTCAACAACTATGTTGGCCATTGAACAGTTGTCTGACTCTGACTTGGCACCCCCAACCCCAAAACAAATCTTCTTAGATTCAGATTAAGGATTGTATTCCATCCTAAAACTAATATCAACTGACCATATTGCGCCATGTTGACCACTGTGCCCTCCTGTATCTGTGCCAAGAATTTACATATAATCTTCCTGAGTGTATTTGTCAGGAGTAGTGTCCAACACAACCTGCAAAGCACTGAGCCCTCTATCATTCTGGGAAATGGACGGCTGTTGCCCCACTAGTAGTATTCAGTCACTGCCCCACATTTAGAGGTTTTGGTATGTAAAGGACCAGTAAGTCCAATTAATTGATTCTAAATTAAACTTGTAGCTCATCTGTTCCTGGAGCCTTCCAGCTTCATATGAATTGTACTTCCTAATTCGTCCCTATGTCTGATATTGGTGAGAATGTGTGTTCTTTAGACTGTGCTTATATTCATTATCTGGACTTGAGTAAGTCTTCAAATTATTATGTGCATCATGTTCTTCAAAAATGGAGTTTAATTCAGTGTTATTACTTGTAAGCGTAACAGGAGTTGCAGCATCCTTAGTCCTATCTGGAGTGTGCATCCACACCAGTGGTCTACTGGAATTATCAGCTTCATTGAGATGTCTCTCGGTGTACTTCAGAGTCCATCACTCAACGCGCACTACAAAGCCAAGATAATATTTCACACTTATCACACACCAGTGTGCACATCTGGCATGCCCCCAGAGCAGCTCTGAAACTCACTTTCTCTGACAAGTAGCACTACCATAAAATAATAGTCAAACTGCCCGCGTCTGCCCCGTGCTGAGCCTAAATTCCCCTTGACTACCACTGACCCCTTCTCATGCTCTTTAGTTCAGAACTTACGCTTTCCATTGCTTGGCTCTGTCCATATTACTTTCCTACCACCCCACGAGGTGGATGTGCATTAGTCTCTGGGCATGACTTTAGAAACCTTCCACACAGTGTCTTTAGAGTCATCGGGCTTCCAACAAACCTTGGAAAACTCCTTCACTGTGCTCCTAAGCATTCATAGCAATGGTGCTCCCTAAAGTGGATCCGTCTGCATTCTCCATGCGGGCATGGGGTGGTGGCAGGGAGGGGGGTGGTGTAGCGGATATTCCTGATATTGGAACCTTGAGCTTCAACGGAGTATGATCAAGCTATACCTGCCACATACCACTGTCTCCAATACTCTCACATGATTAGACATTCCAACGTGGCGTCTATTCCCCCCCCCATCATTAATCAATTTCTTTCTGAAACTCTCATCAGAGCACATTTTCTGTGTTGTCCTTATTGGTATTCAAAGAATGCTAGGCTTTAGAATACGGTCACCTTCTTTTTAATGTAGTCGAGATTTCTGAATGAGAAGTGTACTGGCTGGTCTGTTAATCCCCGGAAAGCCATTGTGAGGTTCGCTCTGGATCACTGTAGGATCCTACTGAGGATTCAGCTGCCCGGCATTGCTCACCTGCCTTTGGATGGGCACGGAAGATACAGGCAGCAAGGACGCCCAGAATCCTACTTCCCAAACCTATTCCCTAATACGTAGGATAAACTCTAACCCACCTGTCGCGGGGGGTGTTGGAGGGGTTGCCTTGGTAAATGAGAAGATCCTTATGATCTTTTAAGTATCAATCCTGGTAGAGTTTTATCATGTTGGGAAAATATGTCGACTATCTTCCCAGCATGCACTTCGTCAGTCGAGCTGCTAGAAGTACTAACGCGGAACCTATATTCCCTCTCCTAGACTTTGCCTAATGCATCATGGTAAGCCTAGAAATTATACACACTCTGAAATAATGCTCATAAATGAGAAACAAATAACTTTGTGCTATTAACTTTAAAACAAAAAATGGAATGAATGATGACATAAGAGCTACTACACAAGCTCTACACAGACTCCTCTAAAATTTAAGTTGATTTTCTCTTATCTTCCAAAAACAACGTAAAAAATAGCCAAAAATATACAAAAATATGCAAAAGTACATAAGAAGCCGGCTTAGGTGCTTATCCCTTCTTAGCCCAAAGCAAACACACATATTATTCATATATTTAAATAATAAATCACACAGCGTTTTAATTGCCACCTAGAGTATTTTCAGCAACAGCTAATGAACCTACTCTTTTTAATCAAATTTAAACAAACAAATGGGATTCAGAGACCAGAATAATTTAAAGAATTCGGTACGCATCCAAAGCCAAACATGGCCATGATATTTTTCAGCGATTCACTCCTGATCGAAGAATTAATTTATTGGACAGAAATAGTTTCTTTTATTGCGGTTATTGAAGCACCTTTTTTTTATCTAGCGAGAAAATCAAATTATTATAGAAATGGAATTGGTCTTGTGACACTTTCTGCAATCTTCCATGTCAATTTGCAGATTTAGAAATAAAACGACTGGCAAACATCTTCCAATCAGAGATGACAAAATAGTGGAATTCACTTGCATATATTAAGCTTGTCATTACTTTTTCTTTGGGCAAGTGATTAAAGAATCCACTTAAAACAAAAGCATGATGACTGGAATGCATATATTAATCTTAACCACAGGTAATTAATTACCCAGCGATGCATTTCAGTTAATTGTTTTTTTGCTCACCATGCCCCTGCAGATAGGGCCATGTATAAATCAGCCTTGGCCACTCATCAAAAAGGATAGTCCCTTCCCGCCCCGACCCCGTCAACGCCCTGTAGACCTTCCGCCTGCATTTCCACTTCTTTTATGCACGTTTCTGGCTGCTGATGATGCAAGAGTTGATGTAAAGCCAAAAAAAGAAAGTTCTTGGAGGTTATATACTGTTCTACTACAGCAATTATTTTCAGATTTATTTTATGATACCATTGTTAAATTTCAATTTGCTGGGTGGAGATTTAATTTGAGATACTCCTAATAAAAAGATAAAAACATAGAAGTGCAGTGTGGAGCACAACCTGAACTCAAAGGTTATGTTGGTGTGCACCAACTGAGTCTCAAGGATTAGTGAAAAGGAGCGGTCAGGGTGGGGACTCTGATGGCCAGTCGGCATTTGAGGAATGTTGGCACAAAGCATCTCTGGTGTCCGGGCTCAGTACTGAGACTAGGCACGTGGCACTGGACATAGTCCATACTCTCAAATTTAAGAAATGGATGCCCGCTCCTTTAGGATGAACCCCATAATCTCATTCTAAGATGGATGCCCGCTCCTTTTGGATGAACCCCATAATCTCATTCTAAGATGGATGCCCGCTCCTCCTGGATGAACCTCATACTCTCATCATGAGATGGATGCCCACTCCCTCTGGATGGACCTCATCCTCTCATCGTAAGATGGATGCCCGCTCCTTCTGGATGAACCCCATACACTCATTCTAAGATGGATGCCCACTCCTTCGGGATGAACCTCCATACACTCATTCTAAGATGGATGCCCGCAACTTCGTGATGAACCTCATCCTCTCATCGTAAGATGGATGCCCGCTCCTTCTGGATGAACCCCATACACTCATTCTAAGATGGATGCCCACTCCTTCGGGATGAACCTCCATACACTCATTCTAAGATGGATGCCCGCAACTTCGTGATGAACCTCATCCTCTCATCGTAAGATGGATGCCCGCTCCTTCTGGATGAACCCCATACACTCATTCTAAGATGGATGCCCACTCCTTCGGGATGAACCTCCATACACTCATTCTAAGATGGATGCCCGCAACTTCGTGATGAACCTCCATACACTCATTCTAAGATGGATGCCCACTCCTTCGGGATGAACCTCCATACACTCATTCTAAGATGGATGCCCACTCCTTCGGGATGAACCTCCATACACTCATTCTAAGATGGATGCCCGCAACTTCGTGATGAACCTCCATACTCTCATTCTAAGATGGATGCTTGCTCCTTCTGGATGAACCTCCATACACTCATTCTAAGATGGATGCCCGCTCCTTCTGGATCAACCTCCATACACTCATTCTAAGATGGATGCCCGCTCCTTCGGGATGAACCTCATACTCTCATTCTACGATGGATGCCCGCTCCTCCTGGATGAACCTCATACTCTCATTCTAAGACGGATGCCCACTCTTCCTGGATGAACCTCATACTCTCATCATAAGACAGATGCCTACTCCCTCTGGATGAACCTCATCCTCTCATTGTAAGATGGATGCCCACTCCTCCTGGATGAACGTCCATAATCTCATTCTAGGATGGATGCCAGCTCCTTCTGGATGGTCGCCTATGCCCCAAGCCAGGATGCTGGGCAGCGTCAGCTCTGGTTCTATAACTAGGGTTGCAGCCACAGCAACTCCTGGTAGCTGTGAGTGTTAGAAGGCTCCGCCATTTTGGCGAGTTCGCACCCACTTCTCGCCTATTGTACTATTGTTGTTTAACCCAGCCCTGCTATAATAAAGGCGCTCCACCTGTCCTCAACCATTCTCTGGTCTTCGGCGACATACTCCTCACAAGCACAAGGCCAGCTACTCCCTTCCACATGTGGAGGTGGTGCCGCGATAAAGAAAGAACCATATATCCAGAAACGAAGAGATGTCCACGTCATCACAAAATCACCCCCCCCCCCCAACCCTGAAACTATGTGCACATATCAGGCATAACAAAAATATAATTCATTGGAAACATCCTCAAAGTACAAAATTTAACAAGTTCAGTCTGGACTCAAAATAGGAACAAAACTAATTTGATCTACTTGTTTAATCTCAGTTTTCCTTTGCAGGCGAAGCTGATTAGAATGCTGCTCACACAGCACAGTTTCTTGGAAGGCCACTTAAGTTAGGGCAGCGCCAGAGCACGCACTATTAAGTGAATCATCTAGAACAGAAAGTCCAGCACCGAGCTACGCTCTGAGGCACTCACTGTTGAGAGGTCACAGAAATGCCCAATCTATTCAAAGTATATGAGCCGATGGGTAATAACAAACATAATAAAATGCAAACCACTTACATCTATCATCTTGTTTTGAAACAAGTCATACCAAAATTGGCTTATTTCCCAGTTTTTAAACTTATAGCCCATAATTATCTGGCCCGTTCCTGAACTGTGCATCAGTATCTGGACGCTGCCTTTACATTAACAAAACGCATTTCATTAATTTCAAATGGGGCATAAAACATCTTACCTATGTAGCACTTCTATAAAATAAAAAGGTAACTTTTTAAGCATTATAGTTCAGCTCATCTTCAATTAAACCATTAACCGTCCCAAATGCCTACAGTACTCTATCAGTACCTTGCAGTATTCCATTCACAGTGTACACATTTTCTAAATGTAGATTGCCTTGCATTACTTACTTTATTGCAGCATAAAAGTATGCACACTTTAGTTGAATTACCTGAAAGTCTACAAAACACAGGCAAAATCCTAACGAAAATAAATATGGGATATTTGCTAAAGTGTCACTGCATTTGAAAGTCCGGTAGGGCTGAGGCAGAATCAGTAGAATGAAAATGAATTGAAAGAGCTTAATTTGTACTGGTTTGCCGGTGCGCAGCACCTGCAGTTAGTTCTTATTTATGACAGTCCACCACATGGTGGTGCTGTACACCTCTTTTTGAGCACGGCACATTAGCAGTGCTCAACAATTCAATATAGCAGTGTTAAGCAATTCAAAATATAGAAGAAAATAATAATACCAGCTTGGCTAGGCAAATCTTATAGTTGTGGGTGGCCTGGAATAATCCAATTTGACACAATTGTAGTAGTATGGTTACTAGGTAATAGTATTACAGGCATTTCGCAGCACCGCACTGGGCAGCTTACCAGTCCTTTCTCAGTGTCCGCGCCCTAAATACAAATACAAATAATTTTTATTGCACAATTACTTAAAATCATTGCAGTTCTTACAAAAGGCCCTAACAATTACCACTTGCAGCACCTACTGCTACTGTATGGACTTTTCTTTAACTTCCCCAAGTTATTGGCTTCTTAACCCCTTCGATGCTTGTGACGGAACGGTTCCGTCATGAGCGCCGGTTGGGCTGTGCTAATGACGGAACCGTTCCGTCACGGCCCCGCCTGTTTTTTAGAACCTTCAGCACAGCGCGAAAATTCGTGCCGCGCTGAAGGTGTTAAGAAAGGTACAGAACAACAGTTACAGCTACTTGGCTAGGATCAAATGGCATGCATGTGAGGACACTTAGTTGTAAATTCCAAGCACTGCAGGGTTACAAAGTCCTTTATATCCAAGTTGTGAAGAATAAACTATCCGCCTCTGACTGCCACCACTTCACTGTTGTAAATATGTGCATGCAGGAGTGATGAAAGCTTTTAATGTGTCACTCCAACATGGCGGCCCTCACAACCAAAGAACATATTCTCCCCCTTGCCAAGAGAAAAACTGAAGAAGATAAAGGAAAAATATGTAACTTAGCAGTGAGTACCAAAAAAAGGAATATTAAAGCAAAGTATCTCAGAGGCAGTAATGATCTGGCAAAAACCAGCATAATGATTACATTGAGAATGATCAGGGTCTCTGAGTGCTGCAACAAGCAGGACAATGGTGGGCAATCTTTACATGCATGGTGCTCTATGTCTGCCTTGTGTTTTTATGCATCAATGCCACTGGGCTGCAAGTAGGACTAGCCTGCTTCAGGTCAGTGCTAGCCATGTACAAATAACCCCTGGACGCCAAATCTATTCCCTCGTCACTAGGGCACATCTGCCCTGCTGGGTAAACTGTTTCATATTACTAAAAGAGAGACAATCTTTATTGGAAATTATCAAAAACGCAGAGACAACTCTGGGTCCGTTGGCAGCTATTAATGAAGCAGAAGAATAGTGATCTATGCCCAATAAAAAAGTTTTATTTTCCTCCTTGAAAAATCTCCCGGGCGACTCACAGTGCACACGATCGAAACGCGTGTCGGCTGAATGCATGGGTTACAAATAACTGTGGTCAGAGATTTACCTAAGAACAATGTGTTCTAAAACGCTGAATAATTACCAAACAACACTACAAATGTCACAAACCTATCTGAACATTAATGATTAAATGTTGACACTAATGGATTAAGCGGGAGACCCTAGCGGTACCAGACGAGTAGCGCCACTGGGGAGACACAATTCTGAGAAGAACATGTGCATAGATATTAGGGTATTTTGCACCCTGAATCGGATGGCGACACCCCATGACCGCGCAATGAATGGTGAGTTGGTATACTTGGATGAAAACATCTTAGTTTGCAAGTCCAAATTTATGAACTAAAAGCCTATCTGAGTTATCACACAAGATAGTGGTCAGAGAGTCCCCTGTTCCACAGTTAATTTTGCTCCTGAGTGGCACCACAGCATAGGCGCTATGCATTAACGCTGTAGGTGGATTGCATGCTGTCCTACACATCCCAGCATGCACTCTGCAAGCAGGGACTTGTTGTCCTACACCTATACTGGTCAATCTAAAGGGTTGTACGGCATTACAACGTGGGCTTTTACCCCGCATGCCATTACAACGCAGTTTTTACAACGCAAGTCGTTACAACGACTTGCGTTGGGGGGCGCTGGATAGTGGAATAGTTTAATTTTCTATTCCAACTCCAGCCCACGTTGACAGTAGGGAAGGTGTTGGATAGAAAATTAAACTATTCCCTATCCTACAGCGCAAGTCGTTGTAACGACTTGCGTTGTAATAGCAGCGTTGTAATAGCAGTGCGGGGTAATGCCCGCGTTGTTATGGATGTTTCCCATCTAAAGTGATAAGTTCCAGAAGTCAAAGTGATGTTAGCTTATAAACCAAAACTAGAACATTTCACACACCTGGCCTCTTGGTAGTTATGCATCTTAACCAGATAGCACCTGATTCTTCCTAGCGAATGAGAAGTGCAGTTTTCCTTATTGTCCTTCTGTTACACCATCATACCATTGGTTCTTCACTTCGCACTTTAACCCCTGCTCCACAAGAGTGGCTCAATCTACATCTAGGTTTGGGTTGTTTACCTGTCGCCCTCTATAGACAGAGGACGGTTTCAACTGAGCTGAGTTTCACACACTACACCCATGGACCTCAATTAGGGGGTGACTGCTTGCTCTTTGGTACTGCTAGGGCTGGCATCAGGTAGCATGGAGCCAGAGGCAGAAAAAGAAACATTTGGCTCTGACAGTCATGTTTAGTTGCTCTACTTTCTTCTTCTTCTTACCCATAAACCCTTAGCCCAGTGCCCAACAGCCTATAAGATTTGAAAAAGTCATTGCTGTTATGTCATTGTACCTCAATGTGCATATAATGTCACTACCGCAACCACTGGAATGTTGTAATTCGAAGTCCATGTCTACACCATCTCGCATTCCAAACATTGGCAGGCAAGGATAGGGGCACCATTATCCCTGGGTAGCATAAGGCCTGTATCATGGCCTTCAGCCCTGGAAGAACCCTGGAAAAACCTTTACCAACCCAGATACTCTTTCAAGTCCCTTTAAAATCTCAAAATCTTATAGCACTCAGAATCCTTGACAGCCTTCTTTAGAAAATAAGGGGCGACCCATCTTGCACACCTCCAGCCTGCCCTCTCCATCACCTTGTCTGTCTCTCCAGAGTAGAAGACCCAATAGTGCATAAGGTTGAGACAAATAACGAACGAGACTCTGCCAAGCTAACTTATTAAGCTCAAAGGTTGGAGTTTAGCTTCTTAGAGGGACAAATGGCACAAGACTCGAAAACGTAGTTTCTCACAAGAGCATTTTAATTCTGAGAGAACTGCATCAACCTCCTCGCCTACCCCCCAAAAAACTTTCTGTGAACGTGCTTTAAATGTAGCTCACACTGTCCCCATGTCACTAGGCAAGGAGGTCTTTTATCAGACAGTAAATCAAAGTCTATAGTCATCATACTAGGCTCTTACGCATAGTCCAAAATGTACATAGCAGGCATCTATCCATGCACTAAAAGCACTTTGGAGCTTCATCAGGGTATGAAGCACTATAAATTGTAAGTGAAATTGCATTTCTATAGCGCTTACTACACTGACGAGGCATCAAATCGCTTTTGGGCAAGTAGCACACTACTCCGGAACCCAAAAAGTATTATTGGTGAATTAGTATAGGGAAATATAGAAATTAAGTTGACCAGTGGACATGTGAGCCAGTTGGATTGAAAAAGATAGTGGAGGGATAGAAGAGGGAAGGATCTAGAAAGTGTTTATTTGGAGATCATTGCAGTAGGAGGAGGTCTGGGATGAGTAAAGGAGAGTTGGAGGGGGAAGAGTCTCTAGAAGTGGATTAGGGAGAGAGATGAGGTATTGGAAGAGTCTAGGAGCGATACGTGAAGGAAGGGTTTAGAAAGGATTCTTGGGGTCTGCTTTGAAATTGCTGAGAAGCATGCAGATGTTGGAATAATTCACGCTACAAAATATATTTTTTTACCTCTATCAATGGTTTTGCAGCTTCAGACCATTCTCGATTCATGTGATGCTCTACCATTTACCACCATACTCAAACAGAAGTGTACAGCAAATCCCTCGGCTAATGGAACTGCACACCAATGTACCTCATAACATAAAACACAGTGAGTCTATCTGGTTCTGCAGAGGTGCAGTAGTTCATTCGCCTCCTTAATTAAACACTTTCATCTCTCCACACTCAGCCGGGACGGCTTTAGCGCAGGTGGCTCCCGGTGCGACAATCACTTTGGGCGCCCCCACGCCCTAGCACCCCCTATTCAGATTCTCTCACTACCACCTGCAAAAGTGCCCCTCATCTCTCCAATCATAAGATATTGCTCAACACAGCGCCCCTTTCACAGGTCAGGCCCAGCGCAGCTGCACCGGTCGCACTGCCCTAAAGCCGGCCCTGACACTCAGCCACAAAGGGTGTCCTTTGAGCTTGTGGACCTCTACCCGCAAATGGATGGACAGACAGCAGCGCAACTCTTCACTGGGTCCCCTAGTGAAAGCGACACTATATATACTTTGTCAAGGGTGCAAAGTTTGAGAAGTGAGGATCCGTTTCTTCGGTGTTTCAACGCACAGCCGGTTCACAGCAGGAGGCAGGAGGTTTGGATTGAAACACTGTTTAAGGTTTACATGTAAGATGTCCGCCTCCCAGCCTCATTAGGTGTCACAGAATATGTATAGAGCTATAAATAAAGCGCGCGCGGAGGCATGCCTGTCGCTACAACGAGAGCGTTTTCCTCCCTATCCAAGTGACATGTTGAAAGCAACACTAATGCAGCGTTTGAGGACAAATAATTATCTTCAACATGACAGGGAAAAAATGAATCGCAAAAAAACGAGACAATCAGTGCGGTTCGAGAGAGCAGCGAGCAGCTGAGTGGAGAGGAAATAGCGCGTAACTGATCCAAACTCGCTTGACTGCAGCTGCAGGGCGCCTGCTCCGGCAGTCTGTCCTTCCGCCAGACTGCAGCTATTGAAACACTCAGTTAACATTAACCAGGACTAAAATATTGGTCGACCTTTTATTTGACCTCTGTTCATAACAAGTGCCCTTGATACATTACTACCCTGCTCCAACTCCTACAGCTTTCTCAAGCGTAAGCCTGACTTCCACCAGGTGAAAGTAGTAATTTACGCATGTGTGCTGTATGTGCAATGCAATCTAGACATGAGTACATGTATCACGGATACTCTAAGCAATGCATGCAATTTTTACTCTAAGCAATGCATGTAATTTGAACATAGTAGGGGCAAAGTAGATGTCCCGCAGGGAATATTATAGAAGAAAATGTGAAGCAAAGTCAGTGAACGATGATAAAGTAGGTGTTTCGGCCAAAATGGATAATGCATAAGCAGTGCACAGAGTGAAGCATAAGGGGGTAAGGTGGGCTGGTCATGTATTGATTCATTTGATAGGTGAGGATGGTCTGAGGGAGTTGGGAATGATGGATGGACACCTGGTACTCTAGTTTCTATCAGGGAAGTCACCAAGGAGGTAAGTTGGCGAGGCAGGAGGCACTTAGGGCGTGTTACGGCTCCTCCCTTACCCACTGTGCTACTGCGATGCCCACCCCTGCGGCAGCCGTGGCCCGTGCAGGTAAGAGCGGTAGGCCGGTGAGGGAGATTTCTACAAACAATGAAAAATTTATTATTTATTTAATGTTCCCTCGTCATCAGCCGTCGAATAAAAACCTACTTGATCCCATTGATCTACCCTGCATGGGCCAGGGCTGCCCTGGGGACACCCCGGGGGACAGTTCAAGGGGGTGGAAGGGACACGTCTTACAGCTTAGGGTTTCAAGTGCATCAAAGATACCTTTGGTGGAAAGTATCCCTGTTGCAGACACCGTACGGGCCACAAGTCTACACCTGTTACTCATAATCCTCCCCTGTAATTAGACGAATCTTGCTGATCCCATTCTAGAACCATATGTCTACTGAAATTTACTCTCCTCCTGTGTTGCGCTTATTACTCTGACAGAATGCAGCATCTCTACCGCATCGCCCCCTCTGCCAGACTACGAAGGTGTAAGTCTCGACGTCCCTCATCCGGACATTCGTGATCCCAACCATACACTATCCTTCTGACTGTCCTAAGTTGAATGCCTCTGAGAAATCTTTATGTTTTCTCCAAGATAGCTCCTACTCAATGCTGTCTCCACCAGAGACAATGCAAGCATCAGGCTCTCAGCTGACGTTGTCTGTGCTTTGCATCTTGTCTACCTGGGGCCTTTCAAACCCAAGTAGAGCAAAGAACAAGATGGCACTAGGTTGATCTATCTTACCACGGGCATGTGCTAACCCGCCTTTACCAGCCTGGTGGCAGTGAAACCAGAGAGCAGCAACAAAATTTCAGCCTAACAGTCAGACCAAGCCACTACTGTGCTCAGCTCTGCACTCTCAGAATGAGAGCTGGGGAGCAAGAGGAATTTTTTCTACTTTGTTTGGCTGATGGGTAGAAATGAGAGGGGTAACGGGGGTAACAGGACACAAGTTATTAATATTTTGCCAAATGAAACCACACGTGATAAAGTACAAAGTTTTGAATTGAGTACTCAACAATAATAAGCAGCTAGAAAAGTCAGATTAAAACTGAAGTCACCTGAACTCTAGCGCTGAGTTGTAAAATTAACTTGATCATAGCACTAGGCATGAAGTACCTTCACTGGGTACAAGATACAAGTGACATCAGTTATTTCCATTGTCCAGTCTGACAGGCCCTGCGGTTGTTACCAGGCGGATGCAACAGTGAGAAGCCTTCAAATATTGATAACATTTGTTCTGTCGGTTTTCCACAGTTTTATAAACCCTGTTGCTTATCACACAAGTCTCAGAGCTAGACAAGAACAAGATGTTTTACCGCTAGTAGTGTGAAACACTATTCTAGCTTGTCCTGACTCAGTAGTAAGGCTCAACCCTGGAACATAAATGCACACAAATGTGCTCAACTTGGAGCCCTGGAGAGGCCTAGGACTCACTGTGCCCTTTTCTAAATATTATTATAGGCAACAAAACTGGATCTGTCAAAAATAAAGAAGGCACAGTGATGAAACAGGAGTCCATATGAAGAAATTTACATTCGGCTTTTCTATATCCTAAAAGTGATTTTACTCCGACATAAGGAAGAAAATCTACTGATAAACAGGTCTAAAGTTGATTGATTTACTACTCCAGACACCAGATTCCTACTCTTGGCATGGTCCTGCCATGGACTCCTTAGTTTGCCAGCAATGGCCTTGCAAGGAAGGCTCAATGGTGTTTCTTTTAGCTGTAGCCTGCACAGGAAGGATGTGGTTGTTGCAGAGGCCTTCTCGCCTCTCCGGATGAGGCAGGTGGTATCCGTCACATGGATACCAGGCAGGTGGTAAGACTTGGAACCCAATGGACCGCAAGATATTCAAAAGACAGGAGTGGAAATTGGGCCTGTTTCCATATGGCTGGGTAGACGATCAGCCATTGTTCAATTTTACTCTGTGATTGAATGGATTACTATTAATAAATGTCTTGTCCTGATGCTGTGGAAACCCTGCTCCAAAGCATTCTAGTCTGGTACAGAAGGATTCGGATCAGCAAGAGATGATCAAGAGTCAAAAAAACAATAATTAGTATTGATCCTCATGTGCATGGAGATAGCTTCTTGGTCACTATTATCACACTTCAAAATCCTTTAAACCCCGGATTGTAGCCCCAACTAACATTCTTTATAACTATATGTTCTTTACTTTAATAGTAGAATAAATGACTATAAAGTAAAAGAGAGAAGCAACCACATTTTAATATGGATTCTGGTCTAATTTCTGTGGTTGAATCATTCCCTTACTTAGGGGTATTATTCGACAATAAACAATCATGGGCACATCTGGTTAAAGGGAAAGCCTTGGGGATGGAGAGGAGTGTAAGGAGCAAAAAACTCTTTTTCTAAAAAATTGGGGGCAAAACCATTAATTCCAATTAAAAAAATCTATTATGCCAAGGCTAAGTCGGCAGCTACCTATGGAGCTCAGCTCGTCATGAGCACACGGGAACCGTGGCTCATGACGAGCTGAGCTTGTCATGTGCGTGGGAGGGGTTAAAAGTAGCTCAGAATGTAGCATGCCGGACTACTGGTGAGAGCCACTGAGAACCACTGAAAATAATCCCAAGCTCCATACAAATGTTCTCATTGTTGCAACAGTGACCAGGTCAGACAAGAAGATAATAGGGAGCATCTCACTGAGAATTTCAGTTGCAACCAGCCGGGATTACCAAAAGCAATTTAACAAAAAGCTTCATTAATACAAGATGCATCCAAATAAGTAGGGAAGCAATGTCAAAAGCCTTTGGTACCAATCAAACCACATCGGCAATACAATAATTGCCCTTATTTCAGTGGCACTGACGTCTACAGTATAACTTGTTTTATGTTTCGCATTGAACTGTACCAAAATGTCCTCCCTGATATTTTCAAAATATATTGTTGACACTGACCCCAAATAGAGCTGAACGCTTTTTTCAACCGCTCTCTTAAATTCTTTGTCATGTCTGGAAAATTCTTTACAAAATTTTTATAACATTCAATATGGCATAAAAATGACCTGAAATGGTCCTTGTCCTTTGGAGAAGGGGTCAATTAGATGGACTTCAGAAGATCCACTGTTGGCTTGAGTCCCCGCGCTGACAACGTGCGGCATAAATATTCAATACTTTCAAGCAGAAACGTACATTTCTCCTTCCGTAATGCAAAACCTGCTTCAGCAGTCTATCTAAAGTCTGTTTGAGTGTTAAATTATAATCTTCAACAGTTTTGACAAACATCAATTTGTCACCTATATGGTGACACTAATATGTCATCCTGAAAGCAGAAAATGTTTTTAATCCCTCTGAAAACTTCTATCATCAGCATTCTCTGAGAGATACTTGCTGATGGAGAGGAAGGTTTACTTCAAGCTTTGTTGTGACATTCACTTCTACTTCACTTTTATCTATAAGTGAGATAACACCCCCACACTTTGCATCCTTGGTTTTCATTTCCTTCATACAGTATTCTGATTCTTCCACTAAATGTTTTGTTTCAATGGCATCCATTAGGGTCTGGGTTTTTTATTGCCCTCAACCTCTCCTGCTTTTTAGGTCGAGCCTGGGCAGCACATGCCCTGCTCTGCGAGGCATGCTATATTCAGGTCTGGATTCGAAGCTCTGCCCATTTCCCATCCTACTTTTCAATTGGCTCCTGTTACTGTCCTTTCTAAATCGTTGCTTTTGATTCATGAATAGGCTTAATAGTCCCTCCTTGGTACCGCATTTTTTTATTTATTTAATTTGCCAGAGCGGTCTGCTTTAACTATAGTGGCCGGGATTCTTTATTTATTTTATTTGGCAGCACAGTCCACTTTAACTTTAGCGGGCGCGCTGCAGAACCTTTGTTATTTTTTATTTTATTTTAGGGTGATAGCGCCCCATAGGGTGCTTTCACTTTAATGGTGTCTGCGCCCCTTTCTTTAGACGCTGCTCACTGTATTCAGGTTAAAGCGAGCTGCGTCTAAAGAAAGGGGCATGGACACCATTAAAGTGAAAGAACGGCATGGGGCGCATTTACACACACAAACATATTTTCACAAACAAATGGGTTTTTGTTTTTGTAAAAAACGTGGGGAAAGAATTTTACCGTCAGTGGGTTGTAAATTCTAATAGCCTTATAACAGGCCTTCTGCCTCGGATGCAACCGGTTGTTGTACGTTTTATTGAAGTAACAATCTGACAATGGTCGTTCCTTGCTAGCCAGTCACCAATGTGACCTACGTTAGCATTTCCATAATCAAGCCACAACACAGTTAGAACACAGAACAAGAAGAATAGAACATTTCCCTTTTTAGCTTTAAAGGCATAACAGAATGCATTTGAAAAACATGGAAGCCCTTCAAAACCATGTCAGAGGCTAGTTTGGGGCTGGTGAGTTGCTCAACTTGTTAAGGAATTATAAAGGAAGGGCGAGATCCATAGACTGTCCTGCTGTGATGTGGTCATGTTTCCTGGAACCAGTGACGCGTCTGGCCACGGAGTTCAGAGTGGCTCTTAGAGGTGCCAGGCTAGTTTTAGGTAACCCAGCCATATCCTAGCGTGATATATGCTGAGCTGATGATTGGCTCCCCTTGTAGTTGCCCTGATGTGATCTTTCATATTCAGGTATTTGTCCAGAGTTATGCCTAAGGATCTCGCAGAGTCAACAACATGAGGGATGCAGAGTTGAAGGATGTAAGTTGTTTGAACCAGTCTTGAGTGGGCGCACAGTGGTTGCAAAGGGCAATCAGGAGGAATTCTGTCTTGAGAATATTTAGCAAAAGATGATTAGGAGTTAACCATCATTGAGTTTTTTGCAACACACAGTTTAGAGTTTTTATGTCATCTGGCTAGGAAGTTTTCAAATACAGTTGAGTATCATCGGCATACATACGGTATTGAATGTTAGAGCGGTTCAGAATTTCAGATAGAGGTTCCGTGAAAAGGTTGAAAAGCAGGCGGGGGAAGAGAGTGGAGCCTTGAGGCACTCCAATAGAGACCAGGATACTGGTTGCAAGGGAGTTGTTGATTTTGATTATTTGCGTTCTGTTTCGTAGGAAAGAGACAAACCAATTTAAGACAGGGACAGATAGTGCCATTTTTTAAAGCAGATCAATCAAGTTTTCATGTTTGATTGTGTCAAACGCTGCAGATAAATCAAGAAGAAGCAGTAGACAGGGAACATTCTGATCAAGAGATATCAAGGCACCATCAACAATGTGTGTTAGGGCAGTTTCAGTACTGTGACCTGCTCTGAAACCTGATTGGTAAAGGTCAAGGAGCTAAAACTTTTCAATGTGGTTGCAAAGCTGAATGTGAACAAACTTCTCAAGCAGTTTGGCCAAAGTCATGATACTGGTAATTGGACGGAAATTGTAAGGGTCCATAAGTCTGCATTGGGATTTTTAGGGATGGGAGTAACTTGAGGCAATCAGGAATCCTACCCTGCATGAGATATTCATGGATAATCAAGGACTAGAGTGGAAGAATGGCCGATTTAAGTTCATTGAAAAACGGAGCCGGTAGCGGATTATTGCAGTGACTGGAAGGTTTTAAAGAAGCCATAGATTGGAGCAGCTCTGCTTCATCTGGAAGGAGAAAGGAATTCCAGGAAGCATTGTTCTTTGGAAGGTAAGCGTTGGGGTAGGAAGTAGGTGCTCGCACTACCATTGGCCAAGATGATGATGAGATGGGAGTCAGAGACAGCAGATTTGGTGAGGCATATGTTTCTGTTTTTATTTTTTGTTTCGTTGCTATTTGTCTATTGAATGACATGTTAAGCTGTATCATTGTTCATTTACTTGATGGAAAAACTGAATCAAAATATGGTTGAAAAAAAAAGAAAAGGTAATAAGATTGCCCCAACCACCACTGTATAAGTCTCCGAAAAAACAAACCAAATGTAAGCTTTTCATTTTTGCAAAACAAAAATCCCTCAAGCTTGTTTTTGGGAAAAACACATGTTTTGCCTTAAGAATACAAACAGTCTACATTTCAGTAAATATGTTTGGGCTGTCGAGCAGTAGCTTCTTGTCTTCATCCAGCACTCACATGCACAGCTGCATCCCATGGCTGATTCTGTTTCACATGCCAAAGACGACAAGAATTCCAACACCAAGGTATTGCCAGCATTATTTCATGAAAGGACATCAAAAATACAACAATATGCCAACGTGGGTTAGCAATATCTCCGAGATGGACACCACAAGGCCAACTTTGCCGGCAACATGTCAACAAAAGCAATCGCTAAGCTGGGGTGGCAATATGCCAAGCATAGCCACAGGTATGCCAGGGCAATGACAATGTCAAGGATGTCCGCAGTATTACAAGTATGAACAACATTATTGCATGGAGTGCCACCATTATGCCAGTGGTGGCAATAACTGTGCCAGGGATGCTTACAATATAGCAAGTAGTGTGCTACGCGCGAAAATAGCGCTTCAACACCTCGTATGGGGTAGTAAGCACTATATAAATGCAGTTACAATTACAATTGTGCCAGAGACTACACCCATATGCAAGAAGGCGGGGAAAGTGTCATATTTAACTGTTGGTCCCAGATGACAGGGGCTGTAGCCAGGAATGGGACACAACACTAGGCTAGACTCTCTCTCTCTCATACATTCACACACACACACACCCAAGTAGATTTGGGGGCACACATGCAGACACATGCGAGCACATGTGGTATGCCCTCCACATCCATCCTGTTGCCTCAAATGAGGCACTTACCTGCCTCTGCACCCGCTGAGCACCATACTCTAAATGTAAATGTAAATATGTGTGTCTTGTAAAGCGCACGGCTACCCGGAGGCATCGTGGCGCTATAGACCGCAGGGGAACCCGTCCTGGCTTTCCCTGTGAGATGGTCCCTACTGGGTATCTCCAAGGTGAAACCAGGCATCCCTGGCGTTTGTGGGGGGCCGTTGTGAAGATGAGGCAAGCTAATGCCCAGAGTTGCCGAGTGTGATCCCTGGTTAGAGTAGGCACCGAGGCGAGAATTATCAAGTCCGCTGACCCTGGTCCACAACCCTGCCGCGTCGGGAATAGAACCGTGGTCCCGGGCCGTCCTCTGCTTCCGGGTCTGCCGCCTCTAACCAGTGAGGCACACCACTCCACTCGCCTTTTGTGCTACACCTACACAAGGCTCGCACACTTCCACTTCAATTCCCCAGTTCAATACTTGAGCCACTACCTCTGCATTCTAGGCAACATCCTTAGAAGACTCTGCTAAATATTTTGCCCAGAATTACACTCACAAATTGATTTTTAGTGCGATTTATTCGAGAAAAGGGGGATTTTTTGTGCAAAAGCTTTGGCATATGGTAATTGGTACAAGAGTTGAAAACTTTACAATTCCACTAACAGGACCAAAACTTCTACCATCCCTACTTATAATGCACCTTTTGATCACTATAATGACATTTGGGTGTACAGCTCATTAATATTCCACTACCGCCATTTACATGTTGAAATGACCAGCTCGCGCTTTCCCTCAATGCTCATTGGGCGCCTGAAGTTCAAGGGCGTTCCTAGTCCCTGCCTCCCAGTTTGCAGCCTGTGCCGTCAAACACTAATTCGCAGCCACTCCGGTTTCACCTCTCCC
This sequence comes from Lissotriton helveticus, assembly GCF_964261635.1. Lineage (NCBI taxonomy): Eukaryota > Metazoa > Chordata > Amphibia > Caudata > Salamandridae > Lissotriton > Lissotriton helveticus. Next base: position 1,122,782,806 of record NC_136071.1, read on the forward strand.
AGGGGCGCCCCTTATCCTGCATTTTAAGAGGGGACTCTGTGTCTGAGAAAAGACATCCATTATTTTTATGTCCTGTAAAACTGCTGATGGCTTTTATGGTTTATGACGGGAAATTCTCAGAACGCCTTTGCCAGAAGGTCACAATATAAATATACAAAATTGCCATCTGCACAGGGAAGCTATTTTCTCCATACAAAGCCAGAGGTGCGTTTGGAAGGCAGAGCGCGTGCGTGGGGAGGTGCTGCTCGTTATTAACACTTTTATTGCGAATTCTGTTTACCAGAAGTGTTCAGTTTGCTCAGACAACGTCGTCGTGCTCTGCATACAAAATATTTATCTAAGAGAAGTGCACTCGTTGCGAGAAATGCAGACAGCAGAGCACAAGCACAAAAAGATTACATCGCCATCTTTGGACAGGTTAATCAACTGGAACATAATACATTTTATGAAATAGGAACGCCCACCACAGTGCCTCAGTTAGTGGCACCCTTTCTTAAGTGCATGGGAGAGCAAACACACACTTTTGCTTCCTAATCAGCATAGTGTGACCGGCATGAGACCCATAGACCCTACCTTCATGTCCCCGGAGGGTTAGCGATAGACATAACTGGGGTGCAGTGGCCCTCTCACGTCCCTGGGCCACACTACACCTCCTGCACTAGTAAACATTCCCCTCTAGGTTGACAACTGGGCATGATTCAAGCTCGGTTACCCAACCTCTAGATAAGAGTTGTAGGGCCCATGGGCGTCCACAGACATTTTTCAGGAGGGGGGAAAGGGGTGTGGCATCGTTTTAAAATCATCCATCGTCTACCCTTTTTGAGGATGTCAATGGGCAAAGGCATAGTAATTTACTGGTAAGTGAAAAATTCAGGGGGGGGGCAAGCTCCCCCTCCCCTCAATCCCCTCACGGACGCCCATGGCAGGGCCATTACCCCTTTTTCTGTCCTTCTTGTTCTCGTCCTTACTCTCTGAGGAGCCCCTCCCCCCCCTCCCTGACAGACTCTTTACTATGAGTACAGAGTGAAAGTAAACTTCCATTGGAAGTGTTTCTTTAGTTTTTATCTTCATGAACACATTATATTAATTCTCCCCTCAAAACATGAAATTTTCAGGTCAAAGCCTCCCAGACATTGCACCAAGATGTCTGGTTTGTTACCAACATCTTGGTGACATTAGGAAAGGGAATGCATAGATGGCATACAAAGTGCACTCACCCCATCAACATTTTCTCCCCTCCACTGAAGGATACACCCGAGTCCTGTTTAATTTTTCGCAGTGTGTCCATTTTTATTAAAATATAGTTTCCGGCTAATTACTCCATTGGCTTCATTTATTTATTGTAAAAACACTTTAACTTGTTTGTCCAAATCACAGTTTTCAAATTACTCACACGTATATACATAGACATAGTCATTCTATTTTCATCCCGTTCTCCAACGGGGCTTTGCTTAACCTTCGGGCTGTGCCAGCAAGCCACAACCAAGTTATCCTGCTCCCTTTAAGTTAACCGCCCTCCGGTCAACAGGGCCGCAGGTAATCTGCCACCTCTAGGCCTCCAGGGTAGGGCTAGAGAATCCAGGGCCACCAGCAGGTCAGCCCCAAATCTCCCGTCGGCCCAGAGCCCATGATGATTTTAAGACCTGTTCTAGGGTAAGAAATGGCACTGACCAAAGGAGTCCCTGTGATACCTCTTGTCCAGGAACCCGCCTACTTGGGGCCTTAATTCAGGGATGGGTGGGTGGGCGACTTCTTCTGCGACGTCCGACTCCCGGGAGGTGATGTGAACAAAAGAGGGGGCGTGTACTGAGGCGCTGGCTTTTCAAGACTCGCACTCTTGAAATGCTTCCGGGTTCCTACGACCCGTCTCCTTACGTGCTTCCTGTTTACCTGCCCATATCCCTTCCGGGTCGGGCGACACGGAAAGGGATCCCCTGCCCTATTTGGTTGGCCCTTTGATTGCCACTAACAGAGCCACGCCCCTTATGTGGGGTGGCCCCTTGCATAGATGGCATACAAAGTGCACTCACCCCATCAAGATTTTCTCCCCTCCACTCAAGGATACACCTGAGTCCTGTTTGATTTTTTCGCAGTGTGTCCATTTTATTAAAATATAGTTCCTGGCCAATTACTCCATTGGCTTCATTTATTTATTGTAAAAACACTTTAAACTTGTTTGTCCAAATCACAGTATTCAAATTACTCACACGTATAGACATAGTCATTCTATTTACATCCCGTTCTCCAACGGGGCTTTGCTTAACCTTCGGGCTATGGCCTTCTGATAAATCATAATTTTATATATATTGGGTGATTTAAATTACTGAGCAAATTAGATAAGCGCGAGTCCCAAAGGCCAATAGCTTTGAACTAATAATTCTCTTAATTACCCCAGCATATAAAGGCCATACGCTCGATATTGTTTGGTCCCTGGCCTGCTCATTGAGAGAAAATGCAGCGCCTCGCGATCGCGCACACCGAAAGCTCGTAAGCCCCATTCAGCCGAGGCCGGCCTCCGACACGCATTCGAACCGCTCACATCCGCTCATGTACACGGATCAGATTCCTTCGTGCCCTCGCCCGCCCGCATGCACTCGGTTCGCTCTCGTTCACGAACGCGCTCGCATGCAATCTTTTTCTACGCCAGTCGCATCGAGTACACTCACCCGCCACAACCAGCGCCAGGCTCATCACGGAAAGCTAACGCATACAAATCGCGCACGCATCGAACGTACCCTTTCCATACCTTAGGACACTGCGAGGCCCACTCACCTGCCCCTGAAGTCGAATGGCTCGACTCTCTACGCGCTCTGACTGCCGCGACACAGCTCTTCGCGGCGACTTCTTCTGCGACGTCCGACTTCCGGGAGGTGATGTGAACAAAAGAGGGGGCGTGTACTGAGGCGCTGGCTTTTCAAGCCTCGCGCTCTTGAAATGCTTCCGCGTTCCTACGACCCCTCTCCTTACGTGCTTCCTGTTTACCTGCCCATATCCCTTCCGGGTCGGGCGACCCAGAAAGGGACCCCCAGCCCTATCTGGTTGGCCCTTTGATTGCCACTAACGGAGCCACGCCCCTTATGTGGGGTGGCCCCTTGCATTCTGCCCATTGCTTACCATTGGCTTTGTGGTTTGTAATTTACATTTACCTGCTTTCTATTTAGTGGATCTATTTGTTTCAGGGTGTCCAGCTTGAGTTCGTCCCTTTCGTTGCCCAAATCCAATTTATTGTATTCTTCCACCAGTACTGGATTTCTCTAAACAAGCCTTTGAATCTTGTGCTTATCTTGTCACATTTGCCTGGCATTCAAAGACAGAGGTCAAATGTCAGGCTCTGTCTTCCAGGGAGCTTGGTGTTTCCTTTTCTTTCTCGGACTTCAAAGTGAAAGGATGTATGTGACAATCATACTGCCTACTGCTTGAGGAAGGCTGTACAACGTTATTTATTTTCCAGCACACAAGAAAATGTAAATGTCTGTAAATGAGCGGTGGAAATATTTCAGAATTTATTAGAATTAGAAAAGCTCAAGCAAAGTACATTTTACATTTATTCTGAAGCGTGGTGGAAACAAGTGTTTTATTACGATCAAAACAAATCAATATACTAGGTAATGACATTTCCACACATTATCGTTTGTGCGCTGTATACTTTTATCAGTGAATCTGTATTTTTGTGCAAATGCAATGGTAATTTCAATTGAAGAGATGTGTTGTTCGTAATTACACTCTCCGCCACTACACTCTGCATTACTCCACTCCACTCTACACCAACCCACTCCACTCCACACTTTGCCACTCCAATCTATGACACTCGAATCTACACCACTCCACTCTAGAACACTCTACTTCACTTTATGCCACTCCATTCTATGCCACTCCACTCTACAACACTCTACTCCATGCAACACCCCCTATGCCACTCTACTCTGCTCTACACTACTCCCCAACACTCTGACATTCCACTCCATGACATTCTACATCACTCAACTCTACTCCATGTTATGCCCTTTCACTCTATGCCACTCTACTCCCTCCATGACACTCCACAACAGTCTACATCCCTCTACCCCATTATATGACACTCCACTTCAATCTACTCAACACCAATCTACACCACTCCACGTCGCTCTAAGCCACTCCATAACACTCAACTCTACTTCACTTTATGACACTCCACTCCACCCCACTCTCCTTTAACCCACTAACTTTTAGCCATGCTGAACAGCAGCCACGCTGGTGTACAATATGCTTTGAACATACTGGCAAAGCCAATAGCTCTTGCATAGTCGAGACCTATTGGCTTTGCCAGTGCTTGTAGTTTTTTCTTATTTGTATTTGCTGGAATTCGTCTCACTGGGTGGGCAAATCTTATACTGTCTGTGAGTGTGCCTCCAACTCAGGTGCAGGGCTAGGGCAAGGAGAGTATTTCAGTGCTCGAGACGATCTGAAAGGATGCCTTGTGGTGACGGTGTTCTGAGACATCAGTGGTGTCACTGGGGTTGGTGTCACCCGGTGCGGGTAACTCATGGTGTCACCCCCTCACGACTTACCGCATGGACCACCTCTGTCGAAAATGTACGGTGCTAGGTACTGTCTTACTACCTCTAGCTCCCTCTCTCTGTCTTACTCCCTCTAGCTCCCTCTGTCTCCCTCTCTCTCTGTCTTACTCCCTCTCTCTCTGCCTTACTCCCTCTAGCTCCCTCTCTCTCTGTCTTACTCCCTTAGCTCCCTCTCTCTGTCTTGCTCCCTCTAGCTCCCTCTCTCCCTCTCTTACTCCTTCTAGCTCCCTCTCTCTCTGTCTTACTCCCTCTTGCTCCCTCTCTCTCTGTCTTACTCCCTCTCTCTGTCTTACTCTCTCTAGCTCCCACTCTCTCTCTTACTCCCTCTAGCTCCCACTCTCTCTCTTAATCCCTCCAGCTCCCTCTCTCTCTCTCTTACTCCCTCTAGCTCCCTCTCTCTCTGTCTTGCTCCCTCTCTCTGTCTTACTCCCTCTAGCTTCCTCTCTCTCTGTCTTACTCCCTCTAGCCCCCTCTCTCTTACTCCCTCTAGCTCCCTCTCTCTCTTACTCCCTCTAGCTCCCTCTCTCTGTCTAGCTCCCTCTAGCTCCCTCTCTCTTGCTCCCTCTAGCTCCCTCTGTCTCCCTCTCGCTCTGTCTTGCTCCCTCTAGCTCCCTCTCTCTCTTACTCCCTCTAGCTCCCTCTCTCTGTCAAGAGCCCTCTAGCTCACTCTCTCTGTCTTACTCCCTCTCTCTGTCTAGCTCCCTCTCTCTCTGTCTTGCTCCCTCTAGCTCCCTCAAGCTCCCTCTCTCTCTCTTACTCCCTCTAGCTCCCTCTCTCTCTGTCTTGCTCGCTCTAGCTCCCTGTAGCTCCTCTCTCTCTATCTTACTCCCTCTAGCTCCCTCTCTCTGTCTAGCTCCCTCTCTCGCTGTCTTACTCTCTCTAGCTCCCTCTCTCTCTGTCTTACTCCCTCTAGCTCCCTCTCTCTGTCTAGCTCCCTCTAGCTCCCTCTCTCTTGCTCCCTCTAGCTCCCTCTGTCTCCCTCTCTCTCTCGGTCTTACTCCCTCTAGCTCACTCTCTCTCTGTCTTACTCCCTCTAGCTCCATCTCTCTTTGTCATACTCTCTCTAGCTCCTCTCTCTGTCTTCCTCCCTCTAGCTCCCTCTCTCTCTTACTCCCTCTAGCTCCCTCTCTCTCTTACTCCCTTTAGCTCCCTCTCTCTCTATCTTACTCCCTCTAGCTCGCTCTCTGTCTAGCTCCCTCTCTCTCTGTCTTCCTCCCTCTAGCTCCCTCTGACTCCCTCTCTCTTACTCCCTCTAGCTCCCTCTCTCTGTCTAGCTCCCTCTAGCTCCCTCTCTCTCTGTCTTACTCCCTCTAGCTCCCTCTCTGTCGAGCTCCCTCTCTCTCTGTCTTACTCCCTCTAGCTACCTCTGTCTCCCTCTCTCTGTCTTACTCCCTCTAGCTCCCTCTCTCTCTGTCTTTCTCACTCTATCTCCCTCTCTCTCTGTCTTTCTCACTCTAACTCTCTCTCTCTCTATCTTACTCCCTCTAGCTCGCTCTCTGTCTAGCTCCCTCTCTCTCTGTCTTACTCCCTCTAGCTCCCTCTGACTCCCTCTCTCTTACTCCCTCTAGCTCCCTCTCTTTGTCTAGCTCCCTCTAGCTCCCTCTCTCTCTGTCTTACTCCCTCTAGCTCCCTCTCTGTCGAGCTCCCTCTCTCTCTGTCTTACTTCCTCTAGCTACCTCTGTCTCCCTCTCTCTGTCTTACTCCCTCTAGCTCCCTCTCTCTCTGTCTTTCTCACTCTAACTCTCTCTCTCTCTCTGTCTTCTTACTCCCTCTAGCTCCCTCTCTCTCGCACATTAAACCCCGGGGGGGGTAGCAGGACCCCCCCCCCCTTTACACTCTCTGCCGCTTTCATGTGGTTTCTCTTTTAAAGCTTTTCAAGATGCAAAAAGAAATCTGTGTACAAGGCACCAGCGAGTTTGTAGACGTGAGAATTTTACGATATGAAACAGCTAAAGTAAAAGTTAATTTCCAAGCGGTTAATACCCCCCTCTTTAGCACTGTGTCTTTTTCCATATAAATGGCGGGGGCCCCTCATTACTACACTTTTCAAACTTTAACTAATGAGAACATTTTAATTCGAATAGGTCAGGGGTGTAGCTAGAGCTTCTGGCGCCCGGGGCTATCCCTCCGATTGCCGCCCATGGCGGGTAGCGGGGGGATACTAGGTAAAAAGAACGGCGATCACTTGAAAGAGGTCCTAGAGACACGTGATATCACCGCTAATAGTTACCTCGATCATGCAAGTTACATGCACATACATGATACAGGCCAAGGCTACACAGTTGAATACACTGGCAGTACAAAGACATACAATTGATGGACGGAATGAGGAACAAATCAAAACATTCAACCCCAGTCAAGAGATCAGGGTTAAATCGATCATTCTTTTGCTTACCATGCAACCCCAGTTTAGACATGGTCATATGCAAATCAAGACTGATTTGCATATAGCTAGGTTCAAACTGGAATGGCATAGGGAGCAAAAAAACGAAGGCTTTAGGCCCAGATCTCTGTACTGAGGTGAATGTATGACAGTGTTCAGCTGCTAATGTTTCAGATTGCCTATGTGTGACATTTTCATAGATTCAGTGGATTTATGAGAGACATTCAGAGACTAAATTTATGACACTTAAAGTGACACCTTCTTGCAACCAAAATCAAACAATGAAGTCCATTGAAACAGACAAATATCAGAAAACACAATCATTTGTGCAACATGAAAGTCACACTCTGCAGCAGGTGCTTTTAAAGCTATTTTCTAATTTCTAAATAATCAGCACCCTCCGCCCCAACCTCAGGTCCAGGTGAGGCGGAACCACAAACAACAAAGGGAAGGTTGACAAAATCAGCAACCCACTGAACTATCCACATACAATAGAATTCTGTAATATGCTGGTACACTTTCTTTATAGCAGGCATATTTACTGTCTGTGCTACTTTATGGTGAGAGTGAAAACTATCAGTAGAGAACAGTATGACCTCTGTCCAGTGGGAACTTTAATCACCCGATTTATATGTGACTTAGTGTTGCGAAAATAAAACCTGCTGCTTCGTACTGTCAAACAAATATATTAAACCCTTTGAGCTAATAAATCAGCAAAACAACTGCTAGTTTAATTAAACAAAAGTCCGAGTCCCAGCTTAGATGGCCCTGTATTTACAGCACAGACAACTTTAGTGGGCCATTTGAACTGCGCTGTGCTGGGGCCCCCTCCCCATTCTCGTAACAAATATTTTAAATGGCAGGAGTAAATTATATTAAAACGTGACTTACCAAGTTTCTTGATAGAATGATGCACCGAGAGGAGCTGCTGTGGTACCCTGGAGATTGCTTGCCTGTCTGTTCTTCAGAGTCAGAGCGAGCCGTACTGCACTGCCTCCGCCTGTGCCACCTGCTCCTAGGAGACTCATCCTGTTAGTGGTGAATCCGGGGCACAAGTTGGCCTCTGCCTGGCGAGTTCAGGAGGAGGTGATCGGTTCTCAAACATCAGCTTCCTCCTTTTCTCACCATGCAACAGAACATCGAGTATTGTCCTGGGAGCTTGGGGCCCAGCTGGCGGGCAGGAAATTGAACATCCTGCTACAGCCTGGGCCCACCAGAGTGACCGGACACGGCTGCTGCCCAACCAACATAGTGTGTCCACGTGGGAAGGCAATACATTATTTCAATGAATATCAGGAATTTATGGGGGTTTAATTTTTTCCAAATGGGGGAGTCTGCTGATATCCAGGGATATTGTTTAGCAAGGATTCAGTCATCCAGTCTGAGGTAACATACCCATTCCCACCATGCCTCTTGCTGACGCGATCCGGGATAATTAATTCCCCTTCTCTCGGGTGATGAGAGCGTGGTGTAATGTAACCTCTCTAGTCTTGCCAGGTGCCTCACGTCAGCGCGTGGTGGTGGCTCGCATTACTGCTTTGTTTTAAAAGCACTGCGCAGGGGCTGTCCAAAACATGATGCCCAGCAGCCCAGGGCCGTCATTCGTAGCGCTTTCGCGCGCTACATGATTGACGGCCCTGGGAACCGGATTGGTGTCACTACAACGCATGCTTTTACCACGCATGCCTTTACAACGCGGTTTTTACCACGCAGTCCATTACAACGCATAATGCTTTTAGGCGCTGGATAGTGAATTATTTAATTTACTATTCCAACTCCAGTCCCCGTGGATAGCAGGGAAGGTGTTGGATAGTATATTAAATACATTCCCTATCCTAGAGCGCCCCCCAGCGCAATGCGTTGTAATGGTTTGCGTGGTAAAAGTTGCGATGTAATGGTAGTGCGTTGTAAAAAATTCGTTGTAACCGTGCCACACCCTGGGGGATTGGTGTACACCCTGGGAACCACATACAGGGTTTCTCTGCGCACCGCACCACCACCACCACTAAGCTAGGTGGTGCGTGCGTGCGTACAATGCAACCTGTGCGCTTGCAGGCAGTTACTGCCTGTCACGTGTGCACTGCAAACAGGCTTCCTCAGACTCCGTTGCCGTGTGGGGTGGGTCAGGAGCTGGCTGGGTCGGTGACGTGTATGTCAGTGTTTGAGACAATACACGCTGCTGTAATGTACAGAGGCCTGCTGGGGGGGGGGTGGGCGGGGGTGAGGGGCGCAACCAGATGGTGTCACCCCCATGTGAGGGTGTCACCCGGTGCGGTCCGCACCCCCCGCACCACCCTAGTGACGCCACTGTGAGACATTTCCTGTGCATGTGGGTGCACGAGTGAAGGGGAAGAGAGCACAAGTTTCTAGGGAGCTAAATCTCGTGAGATGGGATTTGGTCTCTAGGCAACACCTATATACACACAAGTATTGTTGCTGCAGTGCGGTCCGTATACCCCATAACCAAGGAGGGAAAGAAGAGCTCAAGAAAGTAGTACAATGTTGGGGTAGATCCAGAAGAGGAAGAGCTCTCCACACTTCAAGGAATGGGTTAGAGGCCATTGTTAAGGGAGCAGTAGATACCGTATGTGAAAAAACAACGCTGTGAATTGAATGAGGACCGGACAGTGGTCCTAAAAACTAATGTGAGCAGGGCTCCCAATTGCAAAGCCTGCTTGCGCACATAGCAGAGGTCTTGGGATTTTAGCAAAAGCCTCAGGCACAGAATCACTTTTATGCGCAATACAGTGGGCTAGATGTGAATGATGTGATTAAAAAAATTACTTGTAAAGAATGGTGATTTTGACAAAGAAAACACAAGGAGATGATGGACAGGGCGCTGAAACTTTCCAGAAACTCGCTCCCAGTCACAGATCTGGGTTGCATTCATCATCATTCTTTAGCTCACTCCGCCACCCCAGTTCAGACCCAGCTATATGCAAATCAGCCTTGACCCTGTGCCTCATGGGAACAGTCCAGCCCAAACTGCCAAGCCAGGTCTTCCCTGGACCAGAAACAAGCATCCTGGGAACTGTTTCGGGGTAACACCCCTCATAAGCCAGGCTAGCTTGAATCCAGTGAAGCCATGAGGCACAGGTCCTGGAAGTAGGTGTTTAAAGTAGGGTTGCTGAGTAGCTGCAGCACCCTCAAAATAACCATGCTGATGATCACGAGCTGAACGAGCAATAAATATGCCTTTACTTTTTGTTTTTATCTTGTCATATTTTCTGTGCTTCAAAGACAGAGGTCAAATACCATTCTATGTCTTCTGACAAATTGTTGCTTATTCTTTTACCATGGAGATTGGGGTTTACATTTCTTTCTCTGAATGTAAAATAAGAGGACTATGCGACAATCTTGCTGGAGTACAAGAAATGTTAAAGGAAATACTGTAAGATGTCATTTTTTTCCTAGCACACAACAAAATTTACATACATGTAAATGAACTGTACAAATATTTCAGATTATATCAGCGGCAACAAAAACACACACATTGGGCGCCTTTTTTAATTCTATGGTGTGATGGAATCAAAGATTTTAATAGGATCAAAATAAATCAATACACTTTACTTGGAGATCAGCAATTGATAAATATTTGCTGAAACGTGATTTTCACATTTCAGTGGAAAGCTTGCTGCCTGAAAATTACAGTGTGCTACCACACCATGCTTTAGTGTTATATTTGCAACAGTGTGCTTCAAAATACTTAACCAGCTGCATACCACACTCTTACCACTCTCTTGCTGAAAACATTTGCCACACCTGTTCATTATGTATGTGAAGCTTGGATTTTTCACAATCCCCATGACATCAGGGATGCAGGGGGTGCTTAATTTGTTTAAAAAATAAGTGCCAGGCCCTCACCAAGAGGCCTCACAAGCTTGCAACATACATTGCTCCTTCCAGCACTGCCGTGGCAGTACCAACATACACATTCCTAAAAGTGTGACTATTCAGACTATTCCAAGGTGCTTTAGTGATGTATTTGTAACGGTGTAATTCAAAATGCATCACCCTACCCCCTTTAAACACCTCCCACTATTTTGCGTCTCTCTTACACTGTGTGACCTTCTCTCTCCTCCACACGGATCATCCACAATTATTATCTTCTTTCACTCTTAGCCCTACTGTCCTCACGGGTCTGATATAGTAAGTGAAGAAGAACTGTTAAGTCAATCTACCCCATCTACTACACGCAGAAAGGCAGGCAGCAGCGAGTTGGATCAAGTCACTTGCTTAACCGCATGCGCGCTGCGGCGATTTTCGCACTACGCTGCTTTTTTCAAAAAGCCGCGTTAGATGACGAGCTCAGCTCGTCATCAGCATGCGAGCGGCGCAACTGATGACGAGCTGAGATCGTCATCAGCGCCGAAGGGGTTAACACTGGGTTTGCTGAAGTTGTTGAGAACAAAAAACAACGTGCACCGCTGTCCCAAGCAAAGTTTGCTTTCCAGGTGAGGGAAACAAGGCAATCTGCTTCCTCCTGCTCGCTGACTTTTTTGCTTGTAATCAGGGCTTTAAGTGGGTCGGCCCTGCCGGTGCACAGCACCGGGAGCTCTAAGAGGCAGGTGCTGGGACGGGTCCCATCGGGCTCTCCATTTTCGCCCTCACCCTCAGGGTGAAAAAAAAATCTTAACTCTGCAGCAGTACCACCCTACACTGCCTTCGATGTAACTTCAAAGAGACTCGTTATAGTTCTTTCACAGTCTCATGTCAGAACAAAACATTTTCAGTATTCTATAAACAAAAAGTCATAGTTGTTGCTTATTTACCTCATGCAACTAACAACCACTGACAAAGCTAATAGCCCTGGCTTGTTGCAGGTGTAATGTTGCTTGCTGCACTATATATCTGGATGCAATGACAGAAACAGCAAAATACCAGTCGGGCGCACACTATCCTAAGCAAAGTTTTTTAGCTTAATTACATAGGACATGCCCCTTTGAGAGACAACCCCCGCTGTTTTTTTCATCCCACTTCCAGCCATGCTTGTAATCATGGGTGGATGGATGCATTGGCGGCCTGGGAAATACACTGACTGTATTTGAATACTGAGGAAAGGTTTGTAGGTCATACTGCTGTGAACTTTACCCACTTGGCTGTGCCACAGCAGGTTCCAGGAATGTGTCCCCTATCCTAGCACATGCTTGGCCTGAGCTCGCTGGGCGGTGAACCAGCTCAGCTGATAATCCTATGAATCAGAATTTCAGTTTTCTAACAATGAAAATATGAGAAAGTCATTTCTGCTGGGATAGATTTACTGCCACTGAAAATGTATATTTTGCTAAATGAACACTATTACCATCTCACTTACTGAAGAGGATGATACACAGACACACCGTCTGGAAACAGAGTACACACATAGGGGGCAGATGGCACCTCACTCAGATGACCTGGTTGTTCGAACAGTAGCAGCCCCCCGAAGCCCCCTTGAGACCCTCACGGGTGAGTAGCGCGCTCTACAAATGATTGATTGATTGATTGACTTGCCTCTAGGTTCACTAATGCCATTGTCGTCAGGGGGGAAGGGGGAATGTCTCATTTTAGAAACTATCACTTCTCCCAAATGGCACTAGATACAATGAAATAAATGAATGCACTAAAGTGAAACGCTCCCACATTAAAAAGAGAGGCACTTTTTTTAATGTTGAAACTTCTTTAATCCATGCAAAATGACGTTTGTTGTACGGTTTACATGCCAAATATTTTGCTGGCTCAGCTCGTGCTCAGGTGCTTAGAGCCAAGCCTCACACTGGCTCGGCTCTCCCTAATAATTTTCTGGCTTGCTCACGTCTAGAAAAGCTTAACAGAAGTGCACATGCGTGTAACACCCCTACGTGCAGGCTTGGACTCTCCAAGATGGCGAGGGTTGTGTCACTGGTGTTGGGGCTGAAAGATGTACCACACCTGTCGCTTATAACACTTCATTTTCTAGCCTACTCGCTGTTACAGAACCTTTTTTTGGTAAACAAACTTTGTTGGGCAGTTCCATCAACAATACCGTACAGCAAAAGTGGTAATTGGGAGGGCACAAACATCCAACAATAAATACCACACTGGCCAGGAGCGCAACGCTCATTGGGCTGAAAGAGCTTCAGCCCCCCCACATCGTGTGTCTCAGCCTGGGCTGCTGCAGTTCGAGCAACTGGGGGCTTGGCTGGGCTGTGTCTGGAGTCTTATCTCTGGCACGCCCGAGTTTTTCACAGGTCTTCAAAGACCATTTGCAAATTTCATACCTTTGTAAATTGGTTGCTGAGGCTTACTTTGTATTCTGGTTCTAGTACCCCCTGGACCTCTACTCTGCCTATTCCTTACATTTGGATGTTACTTTTTACTGCCTTAGTATGAGAATGCATTTCATGAAAAAGAATATAAAGTATGGTTACCAAAAGAAAAATATCAGTCATTGTTGTCACACCCCTGCCCGCACTCTCCGTTCATCATCTTCTGCCCTCCTCACTGTTCCCCGCTTTCACAAATCTCGCACTGGTGGAACCCGTTTCTCTGTTCTTGCCCCCCGGTTCTGGAACTCCCTTCCTCTTTCTATGCGCTCGATCCCTATTTTTTCTCATTTCCGTAAAGCGCTGAAAACTTTTCTGTTTGCCCTGGCCTACCCCTGCTAAACCTCCTGGCCCTGTCTGTTCGGTTCTTCAGAGCTCCCAGCGCCAGGAAGCCGTTTGGCCATCGTGCGCTCTATAAATATTTTTCATTCATTCATTCATTCATTCATTCATTCATGTTTAAAGAGCCTTCAAAGGCCTTGTCTTGACATTAAATAGGGTTATAAATAAAATAGTATGTATTCATTTGTAATGTGACTTTTCAATCTTTGTTCCCTTTAATTATCAGTCATGGATCATCCATGCAGCCCTAGAACACAATAAAAAATGCTTTCTGTTTATATTTGCTGTTCCAAGTATGCACAGATAAGTACAGAAAATAGGCTTTAGGTGACTGCTTATTTTTGTACCGTCTGGTACATCAATATAATGAGCTGGCAACTCTAATCACAAGACTGGAAGTTTGTTGCAGGATGAGCTCGATATTTACTTCCTCCCCCCCTCGATCCCTGGACCCTGAATAATGGCATAATAGCAATAGTTTAACTTATTTCTGAAACCCTACGCCACCGTCATGAACATGCTGAGTTACTTCCAGTGTCTGGGAATGAACCCTGCATTTAGACAACTCACTCCTCATTCTTGCCCTTCACTTTCACGATCATCCTGCACTCACAGCAATCACAATGTACTCACATTGATCACCTTGCACTCACACCACCTGCTCACCCTGTATTCACAGTGACCACACTGCATTTATGCCACTGGCCATGAACTCACACCATTCTCCCTCCACTTACCCTGCGGTGACACGGTGACATGATCACACCTCTCAATCTGCACTCACAGTGATCACTCTGGACTCAGAATGCTCTTGCGCTGTTCATCCAGTACCTCACTCTGCAGCCATACGAGCAAACTACTCACCTTGCTCATGAGACACCTCACTCACCTGTCCCCCTCCCTCTGTAATCTCATTCAAACAAGCCCATCAGTAACCATACATTCATTCGTCCCACTCTGCACTTACATCTGCACCTAAATTCATATGGTCACCTCACTCACCCTGCAGTCACTCCTCTCACCCTACTCTCACACAGTTGCATCGCTCACCATGCACTCGGATGGGCAATTCAGACAGATTACCAATAGCAACCCCCCCCTCTCCAACTACCCCTGGCCATCCTTCACAACCCAGGCTGCATGGTGTGGTGACTAGATAAGTGAAAGTGTAAACATGAGAGAGGGTGCGGGCAGAATGCAAAAACGCGCTTGTGTGGGTTCACTGCACTAGGAGTCCCCCCACTGTTGCAGAACCTTATCACTGCTGGGTGCTCGCCCTCTTCTTGGTCCACATCTCCCCAGGCTTGTGATGCTCATCTTTACCAATATTAATGATGCTGAACAAAGCCAGGAAGAGCTTGGACCCAAAGGAAGAGCGTGGACCCAAAGGAAGAGTGTGGACCCAAAGGAAGAGCGTGGACCAAAAGGAAGAGCGTGGACCAAAAGGAAGAGCGTGGACCCAAAGGAAGAGCGTGGACCAAAAGGAAGAGCGTGGCCCAAAAGGAAGAGCGTGGACCCAAAGGAAGAGCGTGGACCCAAAGGAAGAGCGTGGACCCAAAGGAAGAGCGTGGGCCCAAAGGAAGAGGGTGGGCCCAAAGGAAGAGCGTGGACCCAAAGGAAGAGCCTGGACCCAAAGGAAGAGCCTGGACCCAAGGGAAGAGCGTGGACCCATAGGAAAAGCGTGGACCCATAGGAAGAGCGCGGACCCAAAGGAAGAGCGCGGACCCAAAGAAAGAGCGTGGACCCAAAGGAAGAGCGCGGACCCAAAGAAAGAGCGTGGCCCCCAAAGGAAGAGCATGGACCCACAGGAAGAGCATGGACCCACAGGAAGAGCGTGGACCCAAAGGAAGAGCGTGGACCCAAAGGAAGAGCGCGGACCCAAAGGAAGAGCGCGGACCCAAAGGAAGAGCGCGGACCCAAAGGAAGAGCGCGGACCGAAAGGAAGAGCGCGGACCCAAAGGAAGAGCATGGACCCACAGGAAGAGCGTGGACCCAAAGGAAGAGCGTGGACCCAAAGGAAGAGCGTGGACCCAAAGGAAAAGCGTGGACCCAAAGGAAAAGCGTGGACCCAAAGGAAGAGCATGGACCCAAAGGAAGAGCGTGGACCGGAAGGAAGAGCGTGGACCGGAAGGAAGAGCATGGACCCAAAGGAAGAGCGCGGACCCAAAGGAAGAGCGTGGACCCAAAGGAAGAGCGTGGACCCAAAGGAAGAGCGTGGACCCAAAGGAAGAGCGTGGACCCAAAGGAAAAGCGTGGACCCAAAGGAAGAGCATGGACCCAAAGGAAGAGCGTGGACCGGAAGGAAGAGCGTGGACCGGAAGGAAGAGCATGGACCCAAAGGAAGAGCGCGGACCCAAAGGAAGAGCGTGGACCCAAAAGAAGAGCGTGGACCCAGATGAAGAGTGTGGACCCAAAGGAAGAGCGTGGACCCAAAGGAAAAGCATGGACCCACAGGAAGAGCATGGACCCACAGGAAGAGCGTGGACCCAAAGGAAGAGCGTGGACCCAAAGGAAGAGCGCGGACCCAAAGGAAGAGCATGGACCCAAAGGAAGAGCCTCGACCCAAGGGAAGAGCGTGGACCCATAGGAAGAGCGTGGACCCATAGGAAGAGCGCGGACCCAAAGGAAGAGCGCGGACCCAAAGGAAGAGCGCGGACCCAAAGGAAGAGCGCGGACCCAAAGGAAGAGCGTGGACCCAAAGGAAGAGCGTGGACCCAAAGGAAGAGCGTGGACCCAAAGGAAGAGCGTGGACCCAAAGGAAGAGCGTGGGCCCAAAGGAAGAGCGCGGACGCAAAGGAAGAGCGTGGACCCAGATGAAGAGTGTGGACCCAAAGGAAGAGCGTGGACCCAAAGGAAAAGCATGGACCCAAAGGAAGAGCGTGGACCGGAAGGAAGAGCGTGGACCGGAAGGAAGAGCGCGGACCCAAAGGAAGAGCGTGGACCCAAAAGAAGAGCGTGGACCCAGATGAAGAGTGTGGACCCAAAGGAAGAGCGTGGACCCAAAGGAAGAGCGTGGACCCAAAGGAAGAGCATGGACCCACAGGAAGAGCATGGACCCAAAGGAAGAGCGTGGACCCAAAGGAAGAGTGTGGACCCAAAGGAAGAGCGTGGACCCAAAGGAAGAGCGTGGACCCAAAGGAAGAGCGTGGACCCAAAGGAAGAGCATGGACCCAAAGGAAGAGCGTGGACCCAAAAAAAGAAACATGGAGTCCGCTTATCCCAGGATCCCAGACTGGTCCACACAAGAGTCCACCAGGCAACGACGCTCTGGCAATGCATAGAACCGCGACTACTTGAAAGTGGAGGACGGAGTGACGGGAAAGTGCTCATGTAGTAACGGGATCCGCTTCAATAAAAGGTCTCCCAACAGACTTTAAACCCCCATAAATAAATTGGAGCACATTATGCAAAGTCTGAAGAAACTGCATCTGTTAAAGACACAGCGTACCTAACCGAGCACTGCCCGAGCTTACAAAACACATAAAACAAAGTGTAACACACCATAGGAACAATGAATGAGTGAGGGTGTTTACAAACATCTCCAGCCTCCAGGCATCATTTTCTCCAAGGGTCTGCGGGGGAAACAGGCGATGTCGGCGGTAACCCCTTGGACCTCAGACATCGGGATGCAGGCGACAGCTCCATCACGAGTATCGCCACGCCTCGAAAGCTCTAAATCTAGCTCTTTCCGTCGAATGCAATTAAAAAAGCACCCCCTCTTCCCTGGACAGGGCCGCCAGTTGAACTAGTAGAATCCATTTTGTGAACAAAGTCTAAAGCTGAGAAGAGTGACAAATGGAGGCTCGCAGATGCACGATTAGAAGTCTCCAAATGCACTTATGCGCCTGAGAAACAAATGCGCATAGAATTAATTTCCTATAAACACTCTGCACGTTCAAGGTCCCAAGGCCAGTGATAGTTCCTAACGGCCAGAGCTGCCAATTTTGGAGCTCGAGAACCAGGTTCTAGTCTCGGCATCGGCACAGCATCCTGTCATTCTAGGCAAATCACTTAATTCTCCCTGTGCTTACCAAAAAATGTATGTGTCCTTGTGTAATGTAACTGATGCTCATGTAAAGCGCTCCAAGACATTCGGGTGGCGTTTGCACTATATAAAACTGCAACAAAAAAATAAGTATGTCACAGATCAGGCCCCTAAAGGCGCATCATAGTCTCCACACTGCCAGGTGGCAGCACCCTTTCAGTGCCGGCAACTTCTCTCTGGAATTCGCTCACTCTGCCTTTGTGTCAGCTCAAGAAACTCCATCAGTAATGTTAAACCCCAAGTACGCAACTAAAAATTCATGTAGTTTGGCCTCTCACAGCACATCCCTGGGACGTCCTTAGCATCCTGCAAGTCTATGAAGTGTACTATGACGTCACAGGACCTTGGCAGCTTCTGACTTCATTTGCAGCTCCATTAATTATCCAACACATAAAGCCTGTTACCAGAATAATGAAGCGTCAACTCCTCTCAACTACGAGGACTCAATGACACAGTACGCCCCACCTTGCATATCCTTCGCTTTGCTTCAGTGCTTAATTTGAGTAGGTGGTTTCCGGTGCTCGGCACCGGCACTTAATTGCCGGCACCTGCACTTTTGACAGCTGCTATTTGTGCAGTTTAAAGATGAGCAGAAAAATTGTTGTTTGTTAATTTAATATACATTAAAAGCAACTGATACCTACCACCCAAGCCGTTCTTAAAGCTTTGGCGGCCTCCATCAGTCTGAATTGTTACACTTGTAGTAGTGTTAGTTAGTAGAGTGGCAATGTGTTGTGTAAACCGCAGTGTCTCCAGACGAGGGCCACAGCACTTATTGACTGACAAATTAAGCACTGCTTCACTCCTATTTTCTAAGGGCTGTTTTGTGCCCGTGTGGATGTCTCATTGCACATTCACCGAGGCGATAAGCACTGGTGAGTCTTACAAGGAACCAAAAGCACAGGGCAACTCACCGTTGATGGAGCCGTAAATGAATACATTCATGATCTCGAAGAGCAAGAGCAGCCCAAACCTTCAGGCACAGATTAAATGTTAGGCTAGAATCTAAACTTTTTATCAGGAACATTAACTATCTCCACAATGTGTCCATTCACCCCAGAAACCCTAAACTTAACAAGAGCTGCAGGCCCAAATAATTTGCCAGCTTTAATAATAAAGTCACGGACATCATGGTGGGCTGAATTTTTCTCCCAAATGGTCTTGGTAATCCTAGACACAGGGATGATCCCAATTAATTGGAAGGGTGCGATAATTAGGCCAATTCATAAAAAAGGGGACATCTACGCACCGAAGAATTATAGATTAATTAACCTACTTGTCATTGGTGAAAAGATATTTGATAAAATAATATTAGGTAGGTTAAAGACCTGGGTAGAAGAGGGATTAATTTTCCCAGTTGAACAAGGTGGATTTAAAGAAGGCCATTCCACGATAGATCATTGTTTTGCCCTATGGGCCCTAGCCCGGAAATTGATAGAGCAAAATGGGAAGCTACACTGTTGCTTTGTCGATTTTCGGGAAGCATTTGATTCGGTGGACCGTTGTAGACTCTGGGAAGATATGATAAGATATAAAATCCCGGATGGTCTACTGATGATCCTAAAAGAGCTACATAGTGGGAACTGGGCCCAGATAATCAGAGATACCCAGGGCTCACTAACTCATAAGATAACTGTCGGAATGGCCTAAGACAGGGGTGCGTTTTGGCACCCCTGTTATTTTCAATTTTCCTGGCAGATCTCCCCATGAAATTAGAAGTCGAAAGAAGTGCAAGTCCAAGAATGAGCTGTTGCAAAGTGTCTTGTCTTTTATACGCAGATGATTTAGTGATCCTGGATCAAACAGAAGTAGGACTCCAAAGGAAACTAAATGCTTTTAAACATTACTGCGATAGGAAACTACTGACTGTAAATATGGAAAAAACTAAGGTCTTATGCTTTGGGAAGAGCAGAAAGAATTTTAATTGGTACCTAGGCCACGACAAACTAGAGGCAGTTAAAGAATATAAATACTTAGGCCTCTGGTTTGATAGTGCGCTAAAATGGAGCTCTCACTTGGAGGCACAAAAAGCAAAAGCCTTTTCGTCATTATGAGGGCTACAAAAGTTTAATAAAGAATATGGCGATATGACCAATGCTAAAGGCATTTGAAGCAATGATCCCCCCGCAAGTATTGTATGGGGCAGAGGTATTATACTTGAGTGGCAAGCAGGGGTGGGATCGGGAAGAAGGAAAGATTTTTTTTGTGTTGAAATTTTTTATTAAGTTTTAGATGAAAATACAGAAACATGTACATATGTAAATGGATAATAAAATAAGATATTGATAAATGAATCATAATAAAGATATGGAAATAATATGATTATACATAGGATATAATGGATGTGGAGAGGTAGAAATAGCAAATATTCTGTAAATGATAAAGTAAAAGATAATAGAAAAGAAGATAGCTAAAGAATGAAAGGAAAAGAGAAAAAAAAAAAAAAAAGGAAAAGATAAAGAAGAAAGAACAAAAAAGAAAATAAGAGAAAAAGAAAAGAAAGACCCAGAGTAACATGGAAAGGAGAAAATGAGATGAGGCCGGGGCACATGAAAAGAATTAGTAAACAGAAAAAATCTCAGGAAGGGTACACAAATACAAAAGAAAAGTAATTAAGAAGGGATAACAGACGTTGGAGAGGAAGGAGTGGAGACAGGGTCACTATCCACCGTGGCTTCTAGGAATGGGGACCATGTTTGAAGAAAAACAGTAGCCTGATCTTGCAAGTTATAAATTACACGTTCATAAGAGGCTGTTTGTACCATAGCCACCAGCCACTCTTCCTGAGAAGGAGATAAAGAGGACTTCCAATGACGCAATATACAGATTTTGGCCGTAGCCAAAGCAGTATGAAGAAGACGAATCTGTGGTTTAGATAATGTCGGGAGACCTCGAAAATCATGTAAGATAATATTTGCAGAAGTAAAGGGTAATGGTAATGACACAGTAGATGCCAAAGTCTTTCTTATAAAAAGCCAAAATGATCTAGTACGGGGGCATTCACAAATAATGTGTGTAATATCACAACCAGAAGCAGAACATCTCCAGCACGAAGAGTGTGTTAACAATTTAGCATGATGTAATTTATATGGAGACCAGTGCCATTCATGAATGATTTTGAAAATGCAGAATTTGAGACGAGCCTCTCGGACACCCTTATGTAAACCTTCTAGGATTTGATCCCATTGAGCAATGGAATATGTAACTGATAAGCGAGATTGCCATTTTAATTGAAGAGCTTTCGAAAGAGGTTGCGAAAAAAGAGGATGCAGGAAAGTTTTATAAAGACCAGAAGTCACACCTTTAAGATTACCCCACAAATGTAAATAAGACAGAATAGGAGACGTGTCCAGCAATTCAGGTGGAGAACCTAAATGTTTTGTGATGGCTTGTTGAAGTTGAGTATATTGATTGGATAGTGTGGATGGCAATTGGAATTCGTCACTAATTTGAGAGAAACATTTAAAATCATTGTCATGGAACAATTGTTCCAAAGAGTGAACACCAGCCTCCTGCCACAGAGGCCATGATAGCATGCGACCATGAACACGAATAGCCGAGTTGGACCATAGAGGAGCTTTAACATGAAGCCGCGGATTAGAATTAAGTAAACGATGACCTCTTTGCCAAGATTTATACATAGCAGATAAGATAGGATTTTTGGGGTCCAAAGAACTGGAGCCCCTACCATATAAAAGGGACAAGCCAAGATTAGAAGATAATAAGTGACGTTCGAGTGAGACCCATTGAGGTATGTCCTTAGACTTGGGCAAAAAGAAGGAAAGTTGTGAAAGATGGAGGGCGAGTGAGTAATGCTCAATAGAGGGAAGACCCAAGCCACCGTACAATTGGTGAGATTTTAATTTAGCCAAGGTAAGACGCGGTTTGGCCGTACCCCAAATAAAAAGTTTAACTTTGGAGTCAATGGACCGAAGAATAGACAGGGGAATGTTTAGAGGAAGCATACCTAGGACATAAAGAAATCGCGGTAGGGTGACCATCTTAACCGCTTGAACCCGCCCCCAAAGAGAGGCCAAGGACGTTCCATTTATCGAAATCTCTTTGCATTTGTGCAATCAACAGTGTTAAATTGTCCATAACTATATTATCCAAACCTCTGTTAATCAACACTCCTAAATACTTAAGGCGGGAAGATTGCCAGTGAAATGGAAAACCAGAAATTGCCGCTTTTGTAGTACCAATGGACATGGGCAATGCTTCACTCTTATCCCAGTTAATCTTGTAACCGGAAAAGGAAGAGAAATTATTTATGATACGAAGGAGAGTAGGGAGAGAGCGGGGAAGATCAGTAAGTGTGAGAAGAATATCATCCGCGTATAAATAAATTTTGGAATGACCAATTGGAAGAGGAACTCCAACCACTGCGGGTGACTGACGGATTGCAGCAGCCAAAGGTTCCATTGCCATAAGAAAAAGAAGAGGGGAAAGAGGACAACCTTGACGGGTTCCCCGTCTGATTGGAAATGGAGTAGAAAGAAAACCGCCACAGTTAACTTGGGCTGAAGGACTATCATATAACAGACGCACTTTAGCTACAAATTGGTCACCTAAACCAAATCGTTGCATTATGGTAAAAAGATACTCCCACTCAATACGGTCGAAAGCTTTTTCAGCATCCAGAGAAAGGAGTAGGGCTTCGCCAGCGAGATTTTTGGCCGCCCATAAAGCATGAGAAAGAGTACGTAGATGATTTCGAGATGAACGACCAGGAACAAAGCCTACCTGTGAATTATGTATTAAAGAAGGTAAAACCTTACGAAGACGAGATGCGAGGATACTTGCAAGAATCTTAACATCAGAGTTTAAAAGGGATATGGGGCGGTAGCTACCACACAGCAAAGGATCTTTACCAGGTTTTGGTAAAACAGCAATGATGGCCTTGTTGGAAATAGAACCAAGAGAAGATTCCTCCGTGGCTTCTGTGAATGCGGCATGTAGAGTATCAACCATACTCTGACCAGTCCATTTGAAAAATTCAGGGGGGAAACCATCCTCGCCCGGTGCTTTATGGTAGGGTAAGGCAGCAATAGCCGAGGAAATTTCCTCCTTCGTAATAGCTCCATCAAGTAGGGCTCTACCATCATCAGAGAGTCGTGGGAGATGTATCGTATCCAAAAATTTTGACATCTCCGAAGTGTCTATGTGAGTGCTTGGTGAATAGAGAGACCTGTAAAAGGAAGCAAATTCATCAACGATTTCTTGCGGTCGAGTAAGCATATCACCAGAACTTAATTTGATTGCGGGAATTACCATAGCAGCCTCCCTCTGGCGTAGTTGCGCAGCCAGCAGCCGACCAGCTTTTTCACCCTGCTCATAGTGGCGCCCTTTCATCTTTTGTAAGGCATATTCAGCCTTAGAAGTAAAAAGGCTGTTGAGAGACATGCGTGCCTGCTCTAATAATTTACGATTTTGAAGAGTTGGTTTTGAAATATATAATTGAGAAAGTCGGCAAATGTCTTTTTCCAGATCAGCCTGTTTGGCAGCGTTTTTCTTATTATATAGAGCAGCGTCCCGCATGAGTTGGCCCCTAATAGTTGCCTTAGCAGCTGCCCATACCGTTCGTTTAGAGGAAATTGAGTCCTTATTATTCAAAAGGTATTCACGCATGTGCGACTGTAAAAGAAGCTTACCTGTTGGTGTTTTATATTTATTGATGTTTAGACGCCAGGACTTGCGCCCTGGATTAGAGAGACCCAAATCAAGAGACAGGAAAATAGGGGAGTGGTCAGAAATGGCTGCTTCTAGGATTTTCGATTCTGTTACTAGCCGGACAGTATGTTGGGAGAGAAGAAAGTAATCAAGACGGGAGAATGTGCCGTGAGTAGAAGAAAAGAATGTATATTCTTTATCTTGAGGGTGACTGAGTCTCCAATGATCAACAAGCCCAGTGTCAGATAGAATGTCAGGCAAAATGGCTCTATCTGATGCATTGACGATATCAAGGCAACCCGTTCTGTCAAGGGCAGGGTCCGGAGCCAAGTTCCAGTCACCTCCAATGAGAAATTGGGTGGCATTTATTTCTGTAAGGAGGCGATTGAGTCGAAGGAAAAATTGCTTTTTGGAACCTAATGGAGCGTAAACAGAGCCAAGACATATGAAAGAATTTCCAAGTTTCAACTTAACAAAGACATACCGACCATCCGGGTCAGTCCATGTCTTGATAATTGTAAAAGGAAGTGACTTTCGAAAGAGGATAGCAACCCCACATTTACGAACAGGGTTTGGATTAGTGGGGTCCAGTTTAGAGACGCTGCTATGAATGACTTTACCAACCCAGTCTCTGGTGAGTTTATTAGATTCGATATCGTCCAAATGGGTTTCCTGTAGTAAAGCAACGTCTACATGTTTAGAATGCAAATAAGAAAGAACCTTCTTTCGTTTAATATAATGGGTGAGGCCATGGACATTCCAGGAGATCACCGACAGCGGATGGGTCGAAGACATGACAGTAAAGTCGAACAATTGGATAAAAAAATAAAAAAATAAAAAAATAAAAAAAGAGAAAAAGTTTGTTACTCTGGGCAAGGAGGAAGGAGAAAGAAGGGAAAGAAGAGGGGAAGTAGATTATAAAGGCAGAGTGAAGAGTAGAAGAAACACAGCAAATAGGAATAGAGAGAGAAAAAGTATTAAAGGTGCAAAGGGGAGAACAAAAAGAGAAGGAAAAGGAAAAAGAAATCTAGACTGTTAACGACGGGTCTGGGTGCACCTACAGCAGCACCAAGGGAGGCCGGACCCCCTCCGAGCAAAGAAGAATGGGGAGTCTGGGAGCAAGAAATAAAACTGAATCTGTAAAACGTATGTAGAGTATGGTTACAACAAGAAAAATATGGAAAGCCATATATCATTGTCACGAAATACATGCAGTAAAATTGAAAAAATTATGATATAAGAATCATACAACAAGGGAAATGGAATAAAAGCGAGACATATTGCATAATGAAAGATGCGAAAAATAGAATGAAAGAAGTATGAAAGTTAAATAAGAGGAATAAAGAAATCCAGCACTATTAGAAGAAGGGGGAGAAAAGAAAATAGAAAGTACAGATAATAATGCATGAAAATAAAAGCATGAGAAAATACCAGAACCTATGTTAAGAAATATATGAAAGAATCCAAAACGGAGTGACCATTGAAAGAGATGAATAACGCCATGTTGAATTAAGAGTACAATATCATAGGGAAGGAGTGCATTAGAAAAAGGACCACCACAGGAAAGGTGACAGTTTTAAGTCAAGACCACAAACAAAGATATACTGTGAGGAGGCCGGACAGGAAGCGTAAAACCTAGAAAGAGCATAAGTTAGCACACCACAAAAAGAAAGATGACGTTAAAATAAGACCTAGACGAGAACATTAGGAGAAGGAAAAGAAGAGGAAAAACACGAAAAGGAGACAAACCAACAATGGCACAGAAGAAGAGGGAGAGAAATAGCATTGGAAGACAGGAAGGGAAAAACCCAAAACCATGCAATGGAAGAGGAACCAAAGAAAGTGATGAAAAACAATCTAAACATAGAAAACGTTGAAACAAATAATCATCATTCAAAAGTGAAGTAGGTAATAAATGAAATATGAAGTGAGTACCCGAACAATAATAACATCTCTATAACAGGGAGAATGTATAGAAGGGAAGAAAAACTATCTGCAGGAAGAGAACAGCCTTATAGCATATAATAAGCAGAACCTGAAAATTATTAAATGACTGTAAAATTGAAAATCACATATTAATAGCGCATATAGAATAAGAGTAAGTCATAAGGCATTATATAGAACACTAAGGATAAGGAATCATATTATACCATGCATAAAAGTCATAGTGAACCAATCAAACAACAAAAGCAATATGAACAACAAATATTGCTATAAACTTATAGAATAAGAAAAAGAAAGAAAATATTAGAGCATAAAAGTGAATTCAGTCAGCATCAGAAGGCGTCTTAAGAGGCGATCTAGACTTGTCTCTTTGCTGTGTGTTAGTATGAGAGGAGACAGAGAGTAGAGCTGAATCCCTGCCCTCCTGAGAACGAGACAGACGAGTGAGATCTCTGCCACGTTGTCTAGATTCAGAAGATGGGTACAATTGAGATGTTGGTAGATTCATAGAGGAGGACTCAGACTGAGGAGGTTGGGTAGAGAAAGAAGACTGAGTTTCCATAGCGTTGGATTTGATACCGTCCAGAAACTGTTGTAGAAGAGCAGGGTCATAAAAGTCTTTGGACTCTCCATTCCTGGTAATACGAAAACGTGCAGGTTCAAATAGGCCATATTTGATGTCCATTTGACGTAACTGAGGTCGCATAGAAAGAAACGCTTTCCTCCGCTCATTCGTTTCTTTAGAGAAGTCTGCGGCCATATGGATGGTATGACCTTGAAACAGGAAGGAGCCATGAGTGCGAGCCAATGATAAAATCTGTCTGGTTTGCTCATGTCGGAGAAAACAAGCAATAATTGGCCTAGGTCTTGCCGAAGAACCGGAACGTGGTGGACCCAGTCTATGAGCACGCTGAAGCTCAATGGGAGGAGTAAAAGAAATACCAGTCAAAGTGGGGAGGACATTACAAAGAAAGGACTTCATATCTTGCTTTTCTATATTTTCTGGAAAACCAAAAAAGCGGATATTGTCTCTACGACTGCGATCTTCCAAATCGACGATCTTGC
Organism: Lissotriton helveticus; assembly: GCF_964261635.1. Classification (NCBI taxonomy): domain Eukaryota; kingdom Metazoa; phylum Chordata; class Amphibia; order Caudata; family Salamandridae; genus Lissotriton; species Lissotriton helveticus. The sequence continues at coordinate 1,122,809,092 of NC_136071.1, forward strand.
TATGTAAAAAGAGCAGATCTTGATCTGGACTCTGAACAGAATCCAATCGGCCTTCGATATCCACTATTTTAGAGTCAATGGCGTCAATCCTTGTATGGAAAGTAGTGAGTTCTGCCCTAATAGACTTGGTCTCTGCAGTTAATGAAGTCATAGCAACATCCAGACCCTCCAGCCGTCGATTAACTCCAGAGATTTCCTGCAAAATGCGTTGCATGGTATCAGATAAGGATTGGTCGCTTTGAGATGGAGCAGTTTGCGGTGTAGAAGGTGACGTAGATCCATTACCTTTAGCTGTCGAAGTAGAGGATTGTTTAACCACATCAGTAAAAAGAGTTTGTTTAGGCCCACGACCACCATTTCTATTATTAGACATTTCCGTATACCGTCGTGGTGGTGGTCTACAATAACAAATAGAGGAAATATTGGAATAGGAGGCAATGATGAAATATATCAAATAACAGGAAGATAGTAAAATATGAGCAGCAAGTGAATGTCTAAAGCGGACAGCATACAATTAATGTCTGAAATTTGAAAGAGTCATTATAGCGTTGCCACAAAATATCAAATAGTATGCCACTAAACCAAAGTAGTGCTGAAGTGTCAAGTCATGCGTGCCAAAAACACCTCAGAAACAAAGTATGGAAATACAGTAAATGAATACGACAGTGGAGTAGCAATGCAGTGATGACACAGGAATTGTACATAGTGTGGGAATACACATTGAGTTTGAAGGTAAAGTATCATACACACAAAACTGCCACAAAGAAAACATGAGAATATAGTGCTAGCAAATAAAGCATTTCGCATAAGCTAATAACATGTAGCTGTGATTGTAACTGAAAAGTCAGCTCTTTTGTATGTATCCCCCATCCGCCTTCACCTTTTGAGCGGAATTAGCGAAGCGTCACAGCAGAGATACAGGATGACATAGTATAAGAAGTGATAAGACTGAGAGAGTCAAGTAACTCTGACCCAAATGGCACATATGTCTCCCAAATCAGCTGAAGAAAAGTGTCAAAATTAGGTGGGTAAAGTCAAGGAGGAAAATGGTACTTCTGCAAGTAAATCTGCCTGTACCGTTAACACTGACGTTTCAAGGAATATTTAGATCTGCTTCTGCATATAAAAGCACTCCATAAGGAACAATAATTCATGCAGCTGTAACTGTTCAAGTTGTGCTATTTCAACTGGCCACTTGTACGTTGTTGACTAAAAAGAAAACACTCTTTAGTAAAGTGACAAGTGTGCCATTCGTGCAAATGTCTGTTTCTTTCCCCCTTGTGGTGCTCTCTCCTCCAAATTAATATTGCTGACAGCTGCAAGACGAATTGGGTAGTGAAATGCTGAGGAGGGCGCTGTGAGCACTAAAATGCAGGCAAAGGCATCGAGGAATACAAACTGAAACCTCGGTGAAGCGCGCCCCCACCGTCTGAGGGGGCTCGGCCTACAACAAGAGGAGGCGCGGCCCTGTGGTATGAGGAACGCCGCCCTCGCTGAGGAGAGGTGCGGCTTCAAAAGCGCGCGAGCACCGCAGAGCACTTCACTGGACCGGCCGTCTCACCGTCACCCTGCTAACTCGGTAACAGGAGCAGCCATCCGGGAAAGAAAACCCCCGCAGCAGTCCTCATGGTCCTCCGAGTGCAGTAATCGCCCCAGAGACGTTCCACATGGCCAGGTAGGACTAGGAAGCTCGTCAGGGGTCCGTCCCTCGGCGGAGCTGTCCTAGCAGGCGGCCATCTTCCTGCGTGGCCAGACCACGCCCCCTGAAGGAAAGATTTTAAAGATATTAATGTCCCTACCTAGCTGCACAATGGTCCAATCAATCAGAATGGAACTAGGGATAACTTCCTGGACAGTGCAGGCTCAAATGGCATTGCTAATGTTTTGGAAGCGCCAGGACCCTGGAGCAGCACAGAAGGTCTCACAATGGTGTAGAGAGGAGAGCCTTTCAAGTCGTCTTGGTTGGGCAAAGGATGTGAGAAGAACCCTCCAGAAAGTAGCAGGGAGCCTTAAAGTGAGACTCTCCCAGCACTCCATGGTGGCCGATTTTACAAAAAGAATGCTTAGGGAACAAGGTCAGGCTTCCTCAAGGGCCCAGGACCTTGACTAGATGTCATTGAAAAAATCGGTCCAGTGATTAAAGAACTCATGGGAAAATGAATCCTGGTTTCCGTATTTGGATATATTGCCCAACCAAGGGCTAAGACATGAGATCTTAAGGACCCGAGTTGGGATCAATCCTTGGAAGATAGATGGAAAAATAAAGTCTGTATTGATTGGCCCAGATGGTATATGTAATTGTGGGCTAGGTTTAAGAAATGACATGTTGCACATATTGCTTGATTGCACATTTGTCCTTGCCATACGGAAACAGTTTTTACGACCAATATTTTTATCACATAAGATGAATTCACGTGCCCAAGCGGCTTGCCTACTTACAGATATGCCCTCGCTGGAAACAGCAATAGGATTGGCAAAATTCCAGAAGGCTATAAAAGATTTTGTAAAGGAAAAACTATAGAAGGCGAAATGATTTTAATTGTTTATAGGACTCCTATAAAATGTGAATTTTTCTTCTTTTTGAAACTTAGTATGTTCTGTAAATTGTATTTATTGAACGGTAGCTCCTGAGGGTGTCACCCTCTTTTAATATGCATTGTTTTTAAATATTTACTATGTGGTAGAATTAGATTGTTTATACTATATGATCTTGATTGTGTTCTGTACTGTTTAAAAGGCTGTGGTCTAAATAAACAAAGTTTCTCTCTCTCTCTCACCCCAGAAACTGAAAAAATAGGCTATAAAAAAATTGAGATAAAAGGTAACAGGAGATACAAACAGCAATAAACAACAGGAATACGTTTGATAACGGGAGAGGAACAGGAAACAGAATATTTGAGTCAAAAAATGGGTACAAAGGTAAACAAGAATTGGCAAAGGCAATAGGTCGTCTTTGGAACCTAGTGGCTTTGAAAATAATATGTAGCGAATATGTACAGCATCCCTTATACTGTGTAGCAAGGCTAAAAATGGAGAAAAAAAAAATCAAAGGAAAACCGCTCTGATGCTCGGCCCGCTGTAACCTAGCAATAGGCCTTTATGCAAACAGACAGTTTGCGCTGCCTGGCAGGAAAGACTTAAAATATTTTTAGACACACTTGAAACTAATTCTACCACTTTGCCTCACTCACCTATAATTGTTATAGGATTCAAACTCACCTTAAGCAATTACAATATCATTTACGTAAATAATAATTGTATTTATATTTTATTCATATGTAAATAAATTATACAATTGGAATCTGACTAGTAATTAAAAAAAATAAGCAAAATGACTTTTGATGCTTTTGATGGTGAAAACAGATTAGAGCAAGAGTGGATATGATTTCTCCAACCCTTGGGCTTATAATGACGTGTACAATGTAGAAAAAAGCCTGAAACATAGATATGTCCAGGCGCTATTCAAAACCAGGGTGGGGCATGGAAACAACCTTTACCCCAGATACATTTTCAGATTTCCTCCCATTGTGGCCGTCTTGAGACACTTCTGGCTTACTTCTCGCACCAGAAGGCGCGACCGGTTCTTTCCAAGACCTCAGCCAATCACACCCTTGGACTGTCACCAGGTATCACTGTCAGAGCGGCATCTCCGGCATGCGGGTGGTGTCACGATTCACTTTTTCCCTTTCGTTTACGGAAAATAAAATATAATATGACCCTCGGCTGACAGATGCTGACCAAGTGTTGAAGGCCGGGCCTCTTTGAGCCGTCGCAGCCTCTGGGAAGTGATCACTTGGCGGTCACTGCTGCTGCGAGCGCAGCGGCGTCACCTGTTGCTGCTATGAGTTATGGAAATGTTCTCACTTCATCCGACAGCATGGACGTGTCTGGGGTAGGATGTGAGAGCACACGTGGGCATCATTCAGGAAACAGCGTGCCAAGGAGCAGGGCACAAGTCCCAGAAAAAGAAGTGGGGGGACTAACCTAGTTAATCAGTATGCAAGTGGCATCGCAGCGCGTGACATCACAGCGCGTGACATCACAGGAACTGGCATCACAAGAAGTGGCATCAGATCTTAAGCCCTCACATATAGGTTTAGCAGGTGCATCATGAGTACATCTGAGCACATTTCGGGTATACTTGCAAACCTGTTAGGTAGAAGATTCACACTTTTGTATGCAACACATTAAACAATGTTAACTTTTGTCAGCACTAAGCTTTGGCTAGCCATAGCGCTTTAAAAGAAATAGTGATATTTAAATTATTACAACGCCTCCTGAGGGGTAGTAAGCGCTATATAAATGCTATTTATTTTGTGCAAATACTGGGAAAGATCAACAAATCTGACATTCTGACAGTGAATGCATATCTCCTAAACAGAGGCTGAACAAAGTGAAAAGCTGCCTCTTTAAAGCATGTGTAAGTGCTAAGCAGGTGTGAGCCTTTGTTTCCCCTGCACTACATTTACATCAGGTGTGAGGCTCCTGACTGCTGCCAACCAGGAGACTCCAACAAAAGGAGGCCTGATGACCCCTGACATTCGGCTTTTGTTAACCCCTCCCATGCTCGTGACGAAACCGCTCCGTCACGAGCCTCGGGTGGGCTGTGCTGGTGACAGAGCGGTTCCATCAAGCCCCGCTCGCCACACCTGCGTGGCGATGATTTCGCGCCTGCGCGTTCTATTGAGCGGGCGGGGCCATGACGGAACCGCTCCATCACAAGCACAGCCCACCCTAGGCTCGTGACGGAGCGGTTCCGTCACGAGTACGGAAGCGCCGCGCGGCTCCCCCTCCCCCCTAGCGCTGCGGCAGAATTGCCGCCGCAGCCAAGGGGTTAAGGGCCCAGCAGGAGTCTGAACTAAGAGAGCTCCGTCCCCAACTGCACGTTGTTGTGATCGAAAGCAGATAACAACATGCATGCAGGCGCTGCTGAAAGTGTCCTGGTGTTTGGAAATTACACCGGGACGAAAGCAGCATCTTTTTCAGTGGGGCCCAACTCCTTGGCAGGGTTGACGACGTCCACCCTGTCAATTAAGTAGTGCGACGCCGTCCACCCGTGTCTCTACCCGACTCGTGCCCTGTCAAGGAGTAGATTCCATCTGCAGCGCAGAGCGTTCCAAAGGATAAGCATGGGCTTCATTGCGGTGTAGCGAGACGCTGCAGCTACTCAACCTGGCTTGTCCTTTACCTGCTCCTAACCTTGTTACCCCTGGTTGAAGGTCAAGATCATAGAGGTAGGCCGAAGTAAATACTGATCCAAAAAACTGTCAAGAGGTCCTACCAGCCTGACAAATTTTCACAACGCAATGAATCCTACTAGAACAGATCCAGATCACGCTCTATACTTCAATTTGACATATTTCTTATTTTTGTATTTATATATTCTTCTACAGTTATTTTTATGATTCTCTTTCACATATTTCCTGAGACCACTATAGTCAATTTAAGTCACAGCAATTACATATATTTACACTCTAAAAGTGACCATATAACACAAACTTCATCTATTGCCAAATAGTGGACAATACTTTACATCATTTTAAAATACATTTACAAAAACATACATCCCCATAAGCCCCATCCACTCATCACTCTTCTCTAGCATGGGGCTGCCAGCAGGGGCGATGCTCTTTTGCCCTAATGGAGGGGCCGCTGCTGCCAACAGCTCTTTTTATTTACTGTCAGTTGCACTGTTTGCAATTTGCCTAACACGTCAGCAGCAAGTAGAAGTCCACTGACGTGCTATGGACAAGAGAAGGGGCCAACCCTACACTAACACTGAGGGTCAAAGGGTGTGCAACGTCACTTATGGCACAAATAGTGTTTTGGCAAGTAAATATCCTTCTTCTTGGGTTTCTTATGAATATTGCAGTGCATAGTCTGTTGTTGGGAAGACATTACTTATAGTGCAAGGAGATGCCAGCATGCTGCTGACCTCTTGTGGCAGATTACGTGCACCTTGCATAGCCTAAATTGCCCAATGATGCACAAGAGCCAGCATACATACACAATAATAAAAATAAAGTATTGACAGAAAAATAACCACAACGGGAAAAAGTCTTCAAGGCTGTTCACAAGTAGTGAGAAATGTCTAAGAAACCAAAAAAAAGCAAGTACACTTTTTAGGTCGAGCCCAGGCATGCTGTATTGGAGTATGGACTTGAAATCCCACCCACTCTCCACCCATATTTGCCATTGTCCTTCGTAAATGCTGGCTTCTGATTGGTTAATAGGCTTGTTAGTCCCTCCTTAGTACCCCTGTGTCTTCATTTGTAACCTTCCATGAGGACTGGCCCTTTTACTTCGGTCGTTACACAATACGTCTTATGTCGTCTCTAAGCACTATTTTCTTTAACGCGTTTCTCTTACTCCAGGCACTACATGCTTTCCTGCAACATTCAGCGCATTCAGCGTGCCATGCGCGCTTTTACAGGGCGCTTTCACAAACAAAAGCATTTGTTTGTCAACTTATTTATTTATTTTGTGGATTTATAGGGCGCAAACGAATCATCCCCGAAAGGATCTCTCGGCGCTATACAAGGAGAAAGGTCAAGAGGGAATGAGATTAAAAAAGCCACGTCTTCAGCAGTTTTTTAAAATTGATTAGATCCCTGCAGGACCTTAGGTTTTGTGGGAGCGTGTTCCAGCGGTTAGCTGCCAGGTAGGAGAAGGCTCTTCCTCCCAAACGTGCCTTCCGTATTTTCTGGGTACACAAAAAATTGGAGTTACTAGAGCTCAATTGTCGGGCTGGCCGATACCATCTGATTTTATTCCTAAGGTAGGCAGGGCCCTTTTCCAGTAGAGATCTGAAGGTTATGCAGAGCATCTTAAAGATAGCTCTCTTCCTCACCGGGAGCCAATGTAGCTGATACAGCAGAGGGGCTGATGGAGTTCTTGCCGGTTTGTTGAGGGCAAGCCGGGCCGCGGTGTTCTGCACTACCTGTAATCGAGCATACAAACAAATGTTTAAAATGCTCTTTTTGGTAAAAGCGCCACATATCGCACTTTCACTTTAATAGCGGATGTGGTCCTTTCTTTAGACACGGCTCATCTAAAGAAAGGGGCGTGGCCTCTATTAACGTGAAAGCGCAACATGGGGCGATTGGAAACTAAAAAACATTTGCAATGCAATAGGTCTCACATTTTAGAACTTTGACCTATTGGTATTGTAAATTATAATATCTTTTATTATTGCAGGTTTTTTAAACACATAAATAAAAGGGATTGTCATTTACAATGCCAATAGTTTAAAATTTCACAATTGGAGATCTATTGCATTGCAAATGCTTGTATAATACAGTAAACTCTTTTCCCACCTGTATTAATCCTGCCTCCTGTATCTTTGGGAAGATGCAAACCATTGTTCGGCAAAGGAACAACCAACAACAATTAACACAAAAACCCCAACAGGGCTCAAAACCCTCTAACACCTTTTTTAACCCCTTCGACACTCATGACGAGCTCAGCGCGTCATGAGTTACGCCTGTCGTACGCTCATGACGAGCTGAGCTCGTCATGAACCGCGAGATTTTAAAAAAAGTCAGCGCACAGCGGGAAAACGCGTAGCGCGCATGGGGTTAAGTCACTTTAAGCATTGTCTAAAGGATTTACAGGGCAGTGAGCTGAAATCAACCTAAAATACATAACGAGAAGGATTTACAGGCATGGGAAGCAGTCATGCCTTTGAGACACCAATCCCTAAGACCTGATCAACAGCTGATGCTCGGCTGCTGCCCAATTACTCTTGCTTGAGAATGTCAGAAGAGACCTAACGATAGGAATAGAAATTACCCTGAACCCGGAAGGTGATTGTTTTTGACTTTGCCAAAGAAAAATGCCTTAGCAAGAAATGTACAGAGCCTTCGACTATTTTGGACTTTTCTTGAGTGTAGACCAGGCTGCTTGAGGCGATGGATCTCTATGCAGAAGCAAGTCTAAACAAAAATAGAAGTTAATGAAATTAAAAGAATAACTAGGTGGAATCCTATCAGTTAAACACACCTAAGAATCAAAGAATGCATCATTGTAGGTGGTCTTAGCACACAAATGTATGCATATAAAGATAAAACTCTGAAGACTGCACCTGCCAACTAGTCAGAGGAAAGGAAAAGCCAACTGGTTCAGAAAACAGTAGGATTATCGATTATTTTAGTGTGCGCGTTTTGGCATTCTCATGAAAACACCACTTTCTTCTACTCAGGCTGCAAGAGAGAAATAAATGATTCAGGCTGCAAGATTGCACGAACCAGGTAATAAACTTGTGACGCTTAATCCCATCGAAACTTCCAGACTGGAAGAAAAATTAACAGAATAGATGGGGAAAGAATCTACATGCTCATTAAAATAACAAGCATTTGCAATGCAATAGGTCTCGCATTAGGAAAGTTTGAGCTATTTGTCTTGTAAATGACACATTTTTTATTTGTGTGTTGGTTTTGAAAATAGCGAAATTAATAGCTTTGTCAATTACAATGCCAATAGTTATAACTTTCACAAATGTGACACCTATAGCATTTGTAATGCAACATGTTTTGTATTTACGTGACTTAGATGTATTGCTATTACAAATAACAATGGCTTTTATTTTTTTTAAATAATTAATACTTAAATAACAGTTATTGTAATTTATAATGGCAATAGCTTAAACTTTTGTAAATAACATGCCTTGGGAGGAATGCAACAAATGAGCTGCAGCAATGCAAGCACCATCCTACGGTTGTGCATGGCTGCAGTGGCAGCCTCTATTGCGGTCTCTCTTCTGCTGGTTGGGTTTTGAACTGCGGTCTCTTTTCTTCTCTGAGGACTATCAGCACAATTTGTAAAGGGTACCTTAGAGGTTTTTATAGGGTAAAGCTAGATGAAACATTACATTACTGAAATAATTGTAAAATTATAGCAAGCTGAATCAATGTCAGACGCCTTTTAATTGCTCATATCAGGGACAACTCTCAAGAAACACATTTTATGTCCACTTTATATTCTGCTGCACCTACACATTTTAGATTGCCCTCTGTGACTTGCGGGGAAGGACCTTCGTCTTTTCCAAAATAAAGCACATTTGGTAACTAAGCAACGAATAACCGCTTTGAGCTTAAAAGCAGAAGAAATTATTTTTTACACACTTGTGGATGTTTTAACTTACCTGCCAATAGCCAGTTCCATTTTTTACTCCAGTGGTAAATAAGTGTGATGTGTTATTGAAGACATTTCATGTTCCCTGAAAAAGTCTTTCTCGGTTCTTAAATCTCCCTTTATTTAGACACAGAGTTAAGAAGGTTCGACGTTGTTTGAGCAAAGAAGGAAGTAGGCTTTCCATTGTTCATTGATTGACAGACACCACCTTTAAATGCGTTAATAAGCGTGCAGTCTGCACTTCAAAGACTGCTGTCATTCCTATACATACCACCCAGACATTTCTACACATTTGTAACCTCAGTTTTTTTGCTCATCTTAAGAGCCCTTTAGGCAACATCTTGTTAAAGTGAGAGGCTTCGAATATTTTAATTTCCGAGCCGAATTATTTAAAAGCGCTCCTTGATAAAGGACTACTCCAGTCCGAAATGCATTGGAGCATTTGTTGAACTACTGTTGATTCATAATGAACACAGCGTGATGTAACGCTTGACTGTACACTTTTGTGAATCCACTAAATACAAACGATGATGAAACTTTGAACCCATCTTCTTGAACTATTTTCGATTGAACCCATATTTGAGTCAGGCCTTCCTGAACATTTACAAGTGTGCCTATCATACAGGGATGCGCTTACGTACCCACGTAGCGCACTCATCTTCAGACTCTAACCATTTGAGCCACACTTCTCCACATACAAGAAGCATGGCTCTGTGAGCTGGCAGATAATGTGCCGGCAGAAGGCAGTTTTTCTTCTGCCTTTTTTCTTCTCAGGAGCCCTACTGTTGGGGTGATTTAGAGTGAATATTTATTGCTATTCTGTCAGAACGCTGGGTCTGTGTTCTGAAAAATGACATGTTGGTGCTTTGATCTCTTTGACATACGTGTATGCAATGGTAATGTGCATTTACATATGATAATCCCATAAAGGCTTCTCACCATGGCAACACCAACCAACACACGCCATGTCTGTGAATCATCAGACCAATCATATTTATTTTCCGCGTTATAATGAATTTGTTTTTCAGTGCATAAATACCTCTACACTCTATCTAGTGCACATTTGTCGAAAAGTCTTCTTTCGGGTGAGTGACTATTGTTTTGGGTTCAGCTAGATAATATGCAAAAAAGAAATTAACTCGTATAATGAAAGCCAAAAACGAATTTCACTTACCCTAAAGATCTTTCTGTGTATCAAATATTCTATTGGCTTATCATATTGCATGAGTCTTACGGGTGGTAAATGGCCTTTCTAGTTTAAAAGTTATGACAGCTTTGTACTTCTGTTTACCCCCTTCGTAAGAAAAAATAAAACACACATCGCACATCGATGACGTCACGTGTTTTTTTAGATGCCTTGCCTAAACATCGTAATGGTGCTGCGCAGCCCGGTCCAAACAACATTTCAGGAAGGATGACAACTTGCACCCTTCATCGAAGGCACTCAGCACATTTCCCAGAATCCTTCTGGCCCGTGTAAGCACCCATCCAATGCAGGACTATCAACCCCTGTCGGCAGATCTTTCAAACTAGAGAGGTACCGGCGTTGATTCACAAAGCATTTTATGCAGCGAAGTGTAACGCAGGTGCGCAAACAGCAACTCCGAGAACGTAACTTTTACATTTAGGAATTGAACTTCTGAATGCTGCAATAATAACAGTGTTACTGCTGGGTGGGGCACACTGAAAAACAGGAGAAGACTCACAAACTCAGAAGATTGTCGGTATCCACATAAATGCAGATTTGCTTCTGTTAAAGCATCATTTCCACCGGCGGTCGTTGGGAACGAACACCCTCATGTATATTACAAGGTTTACAATCCCGGGCGGAAGTCAGGCAGGCCGGTGGCAGGACGTGAAGACACACCGGAAGCCCGGGCGGGCTCCCGTGAGGCGAGAGAGCCTCGCACGCACAGAAGGAAGAGACCGCCGCCGCCTGCAACGAGCCCTCGCCTGGAGACGAGTACCGGTGAGTGGGGGCCTTTGCTGAGCTGCGAGGGCGGGGGGCATGTGTGTGTGCGTGGGGCGGCGGGGGGCTCTGTATGTGTGTGAGCGTGTGTGTATGTGTCTTGGAGTCTGTGTGTATGCGTGCGTGTGTGTATGCGTGTGTGTATGTGTCTTGGAGTCTGTGTGTGCCTGCGTGTGTGCCTGCCTGTGCCTGCGTGTGTGCCTGCCTGTGTGCCTGCCTGTGTGCCTGCCTGTGTGTGTGCCTGCGTGTGCATGTGTTGTGAACAGCCGGCCGGGATCGGAGCGCAGGGGGAGGGGGGGAATGTGTGTGCGTGCGTCTGTCTGTGTGTGTGTGTGTTGTGTGTGCCTGCGTGTGTGCCTGCCTGTGCCTGCGTGTGTGCCTGCCTGTGTGCCTGCCTGTGTGCCTGCCTGTGCCTGCGTGTGTGCCTGCGTGTGCATGTGTTGTGAACAGCCGGCCGGGATCGGAGCGCGTGACCTGATCCGATTCCGGCCGGCTGCGTGCGCGTGACAGTCTGTTGTCTCTGCCTAGTCCTTGAACGGGAAAAGGACTAAAATGATTACAATAGATCGCTTTGCGACAGCAGGGGCTTTCGCCCCTGCATCGCAGGCGCGACCTAAAAAGGACATCTGTTCTGTAGATTGCCTAGTAAGGATTTGCGAATATCAATTAGGGATTTGTGAAGCGCGCTACTCACCCGTGAGGGTCTCAAGGCGCTGGGTAGGGGGGAGGTCCCATTATCACAAAACTGAGAAACTACATCAGTTGTTTTAGGATGGCTGCCATGATTATAATTAAGGCTAGCAGTTTTCTGTTTTCACAGATTTTTACAGATAAATGCAGACAGAAAGCAATGTGTTTTCTGTCTGTTTTAGTTTTAAAACTGGAAAAATACATAAAATTGTGCTTCTTGTGAGTGACTTTTTATGCTGCCTTTCATGAATTCCAGGCCAACAGCAGAGCAGATAGACAGCATGGGGAGTTAAAAACACAGGACGCGATTTCCTTAAACACAGGCACATTTTACATATATTTGCATATAATGCTAATATTTGCCTGTGGTTGTAATGTTTTACTACACTGGCTGCTTAATTTGCTAAAATGCAATAGGCTTCAAAGTATGAGCGCATGTTTATCAGTTAAATAAATGTGGAAATATACCATTTTATCACTTCATAGATTCTTGAAACACAAAATAAATATGGATACATTTCAATAAAATAAGTAAAAAAAAAATATGGCTAAATACAGACGGACATGTTTAAACAAGCATTTACAATGCAACGGTTTTGCCTTTGTAGAAGTTAGAGCTATTGGCATTGTAAATGACAACATTTTTATTTATGTGTTCGTTTTGAAAACAGATAAATAAATGGCATTGTCATTTATAATGGCAATAGCCTAATCTCTCGCAAATGCCACACACACACACCCACAGAGAGCCCCCCCCACACAGAGCCCCTCCACACGGAGCCTCCCCACACACACACAGGCCCCCCCCCCACACACACCCAGACAGAGCCCCCCCCCACACACACTCAGACAGAGCCCCACTTGGGTCGTGGTTCTTATACCACTTTTTTAGTATATGGTTTGGTCCGCCTCTGAGGCCCAGTGTTTCTTAGTGCTATTTACTGGCCATACCTGTACCATGCGGTTTGCATCTAGTGCTTCGATAGCAGTTCATAGCTTCAATGTGCGGCACTCGTTCGGCAAGCAACAATACACAGCCATGGTACTTCTGATTAAGTAAAGTGTGAATTGTCCAATGTATAATACGTGCTCACTTTAGCCTCAAGTTTACATCTCATTGTGCAGTTCTCGTGCATTCGCTAAGGGTTTTACCAATGCGATATTCAAAAGCGGTCTGTCACCACCAGTGCTCTTAACAACAATCGAGGAGTATTTGGGCTGGCGCTGCTCATAGGCGCTCCTCGTTAATACTGCCAACTCTTACTTGGGCGAAATGCTTTTGTACGGACCTGCACATTGGTAGTTCTGCAGTTCTAATCATCCCTACCGACACGAAGATGAGAACGGAGGCGCACTTCCTACCTTGGTTCAGCCGGGAGTCTCTGCACTGCTTGAGCGCTAATCACAAACGCGTTACTCGGGACATGGTCTGTGTTTGAACGGCGCGCGGCTGTAACTCCTGAAGTCTCACGAGATGATGCGGAGCGTGACCTGCTCCTTTTGAAAACAATGATGTTAATGGCTCCCTGCATTGGAGTGAATTACTGTCCGTTACCGGTACATACTGTATTATTTTAGCGTATACGAACCTAGGTACTTTGTACACTCTGATGCTCCTGCAACCTGCATTGCACTTACCCGAAAGATCCTACAGTTTATTTGTAAAGTTTTATTTGTAAAGTTTTATATAGCGCGAACTTGACCCAAGAGGTATCAGAGCGCTTTACATTTAGGATCGTTGCGTTACAAGTTACACCAGATACAAGAGCTTAGTAAGATACAGTACATTAGATAGCGCCACACGTGTGAGTCTGAAGACAACTTAAGGCCCTGGCACGAATTATTTTACAAAAAAAGCACTGCCAGCACAGGGGCAACTTCAGCATAGGGGCTCATGAGATGCGGAGTATGAGGAGTAACAGAGAGCGGACAGTCAGTCATATATGTCATATTGTTCATTTTCTATAGCGCTTTACCCCTCCTCTACTCTGCTTTAAAGCACTGAGTGGGGAAAAAAGACATAAGGCAGGGAAGGACATGAGAGGGCAGCAGGCACTAGACATAGGGCGAGTGTACAACATATGGGAGGTGGGTACATGATATGTAAAGGTGAGAAATTGTGCAGTGCTTAAACGCCCCACTTTTGTGTCAAAGCGCTACAGAGGGGCAGAAAGTAAATGGGGGTTTAGGGTGAGGATGGGAGAGGGAGCCCCCGCCGACAAATAAAAGGCGAATGAGTAAGCCCCGGAGTAAGAGATGCTTTAGGAACAGAGACATGAAATGACACAATACAGCAATATTTGAATTGAAGATGAGGGCGTCTCCTTTAACAGGGGAGAACTGGCCAGTGTGGCTGAGGTCACAGGGTGACAGTGCGCCCCCACCCCCTCCCACGACGAGCCACCTTTAAACTCTCCCCTACAGTGTGATAAAGGCTGCGCCGGAGCTTCGGCAGACCTCTGGTGTACAGAAAGAGGGGTGCACAGACTGATGGGTCCTTATCTGACCTCATTAGGCGTTTTTACACACTACCCCCAGATGCAAGACTTCAGCCTGGCACTGTTGATTCGCAACACCTGCTCGGCCGATGCCAGCACACAGGGAACCACGTCACCATAAAAGCCCCAACACACGGTATGCCAGAAACACTCCACTCCCTGGGGCTGAAACTCACGGCTTGGCACTCAGTGTTAAATGTATACTCATGCTGTGAACGGTAACATTTTGGGCGCGTGAGTACATTAACACCATGAGTGAGTGAGCACTTCGAGTATCCGAGCAGGCGACAATTCTGTTCATGCAGAGATCTCACTCAGCTCCACGTCGAGTGTGACACATTCCTCTTGCATTGCATTCTGGTACTTGAAGTGTTTGCAGAATGTAGGAAATAAAGGCAAACCACCACTGGGATGGGGCAGCTCCAGGCCTCGTGGCAAGGACACAGAATGTGTATTTATTTTTTTGAGAAGTTTTATATAGCGCTGGCTATACCCCGAGGTATCAGAGCGCTTTACATGAGGATCAGAGCGTTACAGGTTACATCAATTGCAGGCCTCAAGTAAAGACAGAGGAGAAAATAACAACAACAAAATGTAGTCACCTCCCCTACTCTGCAGGGCCCTCTTGGTTCTCACCAGCCTCATCTTCCATGTGGGCCGCAAGCGCTGGACGCTCACCCAGCAGCTTGGCCAGAAGATACTATTTCTGCTAACTAGTCCCACCTTTCAATCACAGAGGAGCCTTTTCTACTGTACATTCATAAAAATAATCTTCGGTCATCCCTACAAGTAAATATGCCTCGTCGTTAGCCACAGTGCCCGGAAGCCACAAACTATGGCACACAGCGCTATCTTCTCAGCAAGTTACATAAAACTTGTAACATTGTTTCTGGAGACGGGCTTTGTCCCGCGAGGGTAAGAGCTCTTCGGGCTGAGCGACTGCTCCAGAGCTTTCAGTGTTACCATGGCAACACATGTTCGGATGAGCCCCTCCTACTTTCATCTATGTGAGCAGATAAAATGAGTACCACTAACTTAGATATTAACTGCAGCTATAATTTAACCACCATGAGGCAGTTCCGTCTGTGGCACGCCACGAGGGGTTTGTTCAACATCGATTACATTGTTATTATGACATTTGCAGCACCTGCTTTTCTTAAACTCTGAAACA
The DNA here is from genome assembly GCF_964261635.1 of Lissotriton helveticus. Classification (NCBI taxonomy): domain Eukaryota; kingdom Metazoa; phylum Chordata; class Amphibia; order Caudata; family Salamandridae; genus Lissotriton; species Lissotriton helveticus. Next base: position 1,122,824,552 of record NC_136071.1, read on the forward strand.
AAAAAAGGGGTTTGGAGAACCCATGTAATAGTGGCATGTACTTTCGGCAACAGTAACGCATCATAGTAACGCATACACTGTCTCTTCCTACAATGCTGTCTGGGGGCTCCGGTGACAGTCACGAGCCACTTGCTGCCACCTTGGGGAGAGTTCAGTTTAAGCCCCACCCTTTCCCCCCCTCCCCCCCGCAACCGAACCCGTGGGGAGAAGCGCCCCAATAAATCAGAGCAGTCCCTTCGTTTAACTCTTTCAATACTGTGACATGTAAACAGTTCCCGTTCTCCCCGAAACACTAAAATGCGCCCACCCCACTCCTACCACTCCTATACCAAGGCCCCGCCAAACTTTCATGCAGATAGTTCACCCCAAAAGGGGTCATAATCAGAGCTGGGGTGGCACATATTGACAGACGGGTCCCCGCTGGAAAAAGCATGAAAGGCTGTGGTAGTAGTGCATCTTGGGGGCCTCGGGCAAGACATTTTGGGGGCACCTGTGCAGAACAAGTTTGAATGTTATAAACCATTCCCTGAAAATTGCCAAAAAGCGCATCGACGCCTCACCAGGGTAGTAAGCGCTAAATAATTGCAATCACAATAATGTATACCCTCTGTGATGCCAAATAACACTTGAATTATATTAAACTTTAACAGGGTAACACAACCGTTGAAATATGTTATGACCTGGACCAGTGCTTGAAATGGAAAAATAGAAATGCAGGCACTCTGTATGAGAGGACCCGCTTCTTGAAAAGAGAGAGAGAGGCGGAGGTCAAACAGAGAGAAATTTCACTTTCACAGAGGGGCCCTTGGGAGGTGGGGGCCCTGGGCAATTGCCCACGTTGGTCTTGCCTTATAAACGTCCCTGGCTGGTAGACGGTGTAATATCACATGGACCTCATTCACAGCTCAGAGAGTTCAACGCGTAATTAAATCTTTCCAACCACTGCACCACGTGAACCCAGCGCACGAGGCATTTTGTGTACGTAACACGCGCATTACAAGCAAGAACAGCAGAGCCGAAAACTTACTTAGTTCAGTATGCCCCCACAGGAGAGGCACTGGACCCGGTCCTTTGGCCCCACGTGAAAGAAGCCGGCGCTGGCCAGGTGTGCGCCAAACGCTGTGCCACGGTCGGACACCTTTCGAAGAACCTCAGCCTGTAGAGCTCGCGCGTAGTTCTTGTTCTTCGCGCCATCTTGCTGGTGCTCGAGCACAGAGAGACAAGTCAGGTCCCGGGCCGCGCTGTGATTGGCTGACGTCACGGGGGTGTCCCGGGCCGGCAGCCAATCACAGCGCGGCCCGGGAATGACGTCACGGGGGTGTCCCGGGCCGGCAGCCAATCGCAGCGCGGCCCGGGACAAAGGGGCGGGGCTTAAAAAAAGCACCAGAAACGCCCCCGAATTGCGTTTTCGGGAGAAAGCGCGATTGACAGCCTCTGTCTCCCAATGGCTAGCCTCCATTTATGGAGCTAGCCAATGAGAGGCAGAGGCGGGTCATCGATCATATATAGAACTCAATAGGTTTTTTAGCGAATGCTCACTACGTGAGCATTTGCAGGCAAAACCTAAAAAAGAATACCATAAAATCGAGAGCCCTAATTATAATGAACACCTTTAAATGGTTATCTGACAACTACTCACAGAGCTTTCCACCGCCACTAGAGGGCAGTAAACGTTTTCTACTTTTACGGCAGTGTGCACACCATATTGAGCACTCTTAGAAAGTAATCAGAATGACAATTCCAGTTTCACAATAAGAAATAATAGGCTTTTGGGAATATAAATGCTGGCGAAGAATACTCCTTGTTAGGAATTCAGCTGTAGGATAACAGACAATACCTTTAAAAAAATTATTGCAAGAATAAAGGGAAGGCATAGCTCATTTGTGATACTTCAAAAACAAAAACACGAGTTTTACCAGTGGTTGTGGTTTACAATAAGTCTGCAAGGAAGCCATATTGTCATACTTGTGGACAAAAAGATACGTCATGATTAAGTTGTAAATAGAAAAGGGGTTGGTCAATGAACTACTCTGATAGAGGTGATGCCCTATCCATTCATGGACAAAGAAGAAATTAAGTCACAAACTTGTTATGTTAAATTCAATAGACTGGTACTTTTCCACTGGGCCTCAGCTCATCAATAAGTCAACCATCTACTTGCAAAAAAAAAGGAAATTAAACATCACAATATGATGATTAAAATAGGCCTAATGCTATAAAAAGAACCAACGCAAGATGGAAGCAGGACCACAGCACGACAGAGGGTTGGGGTAATATGTGATTTGAAGGCGGCGGCATGATTCAGGACTACAGAAGAAGAGCCAAATCAAGACTTACGGAGAAGAGACAAGGCAAGATTGAAGAAAGAGCAAAGGAATACTGAAGAAGAGTAGCCAAAGCATAACAGAAGTAGAAGTGCCATAAAAGGATTGAAGAAGAAGGCAAAAACATAACTACTGGAGAGGAGACAAAGTAAGACTTAAGGAGAAGAGACAATGTAACACTGACAGAGAGATCTCAAAGTAAGACTGAAGAAAGGTCAAAGGAATACTGAAGAATGGCAGCCAAAGCATAACGTAAGCACAGAGCCTTAACAGAAATGAAGAAAAAAGCAGAAAGCAGGACTACCTGAGACAGGCTTAAGCAGGAATGGAGGACAGAAGCCAAAGCAAAACTGAGGAAGAAGAACCAAAGGAATAGAGAAGGAGAAATGCCAAAGCATGAAGAGGAAAAATGTCAAAGCAAGCCTGAAGGAATGATTAAAAACCAAAGGAATCGAGAAGGAGAGACACCAAATCAAGACTGAAGTAGAAGACACAAAGGAACATAGATGGAGAGATGCCCAAGCAAGACTGAAGAAGAAGGAACAAATGAATACTGAAGGAGTGATGCCATTGAAAAGACAAAGTAAGACTGAAAGGAACAAGCCTAAAGCAGAGCTGAAGGACTAAAGCCAGAGCAAGACTGAAGGGCAAGAGATGTCAAAGGAAGAGTAAGGGAGAAAGGCCAAAGGAATACTGAATGAGGAGGACCAAATAAAGGTCGAAAAAGCAGGCAGGGTCAATGTAGGACTGGCGAGAAGTCCCAAAGCAGAAGAGAAGAAAAGGAGGGAAAGTCAGTCTGAAGGAATGAAAGAGGGACAAAAGCAAAACTACAGGAAAAGAGTAAAAGGAAGAAGGTCAAGGACGAAATCAAGGGGAAAAGCCACAAAAAGGACAATGGAGAAAGTCATACCATGTTCTTTTGCACAGAGCCTTATGCCCACCTAAAGTAAACTTCAAATACCTGTGGGAGAATCATGAGAAGAATGTAATAGAGAGGTTTAGGGAGTGTTTGAATGTATGATGGGGTGGAAAAAGGCAGGGATGGGAAAGGAAGGAGGAAGTGAGGAAAGAAAGGAGTGAAAAGTAAAAAGGGGATGAGGGAGAAGGCACATAGTGGAGGAGCAGTTCAAAAGGTTTCCTTCTGGCACTTTTAAAGTTCCTTTTCTTTAATTATTCACTCATACAATAGTCTTAATTTAGTTTTCCAATTTACAAGTTGGAATTGCACAGATGGTTCCTGCTCAGTTTTGAAATAATGACAAACCAAACGGTTTACAACTTAAAAGGAAAAAAGGCCTGTGCGATGGTTGGTTTTCATCCAGTTACTATTTTCAATAAATTATTGTTTGTATCACTGTTTCTTGAAATGTAACGTAACTTCAAGTGTTCAAGTTGCAAAATCCCAGTCGCTGGAGTCAGGTCACCTTGGCTCCAGCACTACCCACAATCCTCTCTTAGAAACACCACTGCCCAGCCAAAGACTGCAATCCAGAGCAAACTACTTCATTCTCCCTCAACCTGTTTCTTTAAGTACTCAAAAAGGATAGATTCTCAGAACAACCCAGCCCTCAGTTTAAACACTGTGTAACTATACTGAATCAAGTAGACATGCCAACTTCTAAGAAGAACCAAAGAGTGTGAGTTGAAGAAAAACAGTGTTCCACATGTGACGTTTTTACTGATTCTAGCAATCAAGATTCTGTACAGCAAACAAATAAATTTTCTCTATCAATGCAATAACATCAACAGAAACATAGTGCAGGTGGAAGGTGGCCATGTAGTCAACCATTAGGTTTTTAAGAGTGGAACAGAACAACCTCAGAATTCCACCTCTTTGGACAGAACATTTTGCCAACCACTACAAGTGCCCTCTCAGGAAGATTCCATTCTCAATCAATTCCACCGCACGCCACACCAAATATAGAACCTAGAGAGATTGCTGTGGCCAGGCAGTCCTACGGGCGTTCACCTACAGAAGACATACTGCTGTTGTGTCACTTGTGTTGAGCCACATCCTCCACAAACGAGAGTGGAAAGTACTGCAGGCAGCCGTTCCTATATCATCAGCTCTAGCAGCAAATGAACAGCTTCACTACGTTCATGCAGTTGATGGATGCCATCTGGCTATTTGTGTTAAAAAAAAAACATAGTAACTCGGGTTTGGAGGAACAACCAGAACTATCATTAAACCACATTTGCCACTAAAGAACAAGTTGTTTACCTTCTGTAACGCTCTACCTAACCACAGATTCTTCACCCCAAAAATATCCCCTGGGCACTAGACATGACCTTGAGGACTCGGGTGGCCTTCTCACCAAAAGAGACACACTTTCAGATTGAATAATCACTCTCCCGGCTTTCTTTGCTCTTCCTCACCCCTCAAAAGTGGAGAAAAGGCTCCATCAGTTAGATTGCAAAAGGGCTTTAAGCCTTCACATTGAGCATAACATAGGGCGTTAAGGGAACGATCAGCATTTTGTGGCATTTTCTGGAGAATGGCAAGAGAAGGCTGTGCAAAACAAAATATCGTAGAGGGGGATAGTCTTCAGCATTAAGATCTGTTATGCAGTTGGCAAGAAACAGTCATTAGGAGGTGTGAGGGTCCATTTCATCAGGACTACAGCTGCTACCCCTGCATTGGCACGTAGAATGCCTGTCCTCGACATCAGCCAAGCACTACTGTTTTGATAGCCAGGTCAGTAGGGAGGAACCTATCGCCCGCTTGGTCACGTAGAACTTACTGGCCTAACCCCACTCCACAGGCCCTTTACCTGGAGAGGTACTGCTTTGGTATCTACTGTAAAGTGAGGATTGGGATTGGGATTAAAAGTCAGGGCACGCCAAAAAAAAAAAACAAGCATTGGAAATGCAATAGGTCTCGCAATAGAATAGTTAGACTTTTTTCTTTTTGCAAATGGAAGAGTGGCGTTGCGTGGATGAGTGGCGTTGCGTGGATGAGTGGCGTTGCATGAATGAGTGGCGTTGCGTGGATGAGTGGCGTTGCGTGGATGAGTGGCGTGTGTGAGTGGCATTGCGTGTGTGAGTGGCGTTGCGTGTGTGAGTGGCGTAGCGTGTGTGAGTGGCGTAGCGTGTGAGTGGCGTTGCGTGTGTGAGTGGCGTTGCGTGTGTGAGTGGCGTTGCGTGTGTGAGTGGCGTTGCGTGTGTGAGTGGCGTTGCGTGGATGAGTGGGGTTGGAATGCAATAAGTATAGCATTAGAAAAGTTGTAGTTATTGGTGAGGGTGAGGGTGATTGAGGGTAAGGGGGTGAGGGTGATTGAGGGTAAGGGGGTGAGGGTGAGGGGTTTAGGGTGAGTGAGGGTGAGGTGTTGAGTGGGGGTGAGTGAGGGTGAGTGAGTGTGAGGGAGGGTGAGTGAGGGAGAGGGGTTGAGGGTGGGTGAGGGGTTGAGGGTGAGAGGGTGAGTGAGGGTAAGGGTGAGGAGTTGAGTGTGAGTGAGGGTGAGGGTGATTGAGTGTGAGGTGTTGAGGGAGGGTGAGGGTGAGTGAGGGTGAGGGTGAGGTGTTGAGGGTGAGTGAGGGTGAGGAGTTGAGGGTGAGGGTTAGTGAGAGTGAGGGGTTGAGTGTGAGTGTGGGTGAGGGTGAGTGAGGGTGAGGGGTTGAGGGTGAGTGAGGGTGAGGGTGAGGCTGAGAGGTTGAGGGTAAGTGAGGGTGAGTTATGGTGAGGCAGAGGGGGTGAGGGTAAGTGAGGGTGAGTGAGAGTGAAGGTGAGTGAGGGGTTGAGGGTGAACGGTTGAGGGTGAGTGAGGGTGAGGGTGAAGTGTTGAGGGTGAGTGAGGGTGAGGGGTTGAGAGTGAGTGAGGGTGAGGCGTTGAGGGTGAGTGAGGGTGAGGGTGAGGGTGAGTGATGGTGAGTGAGGGTGGGTGAGGGTGAGTGAGGGTGAGTGAGGGTGAGTGAGGGTGAGTGAGGGTGAGGGGTTGAGGGTGAGTGAGGGTGAATGGTTGATAGTGATTGAGGATGAGGATTTGAGGGTGAGTGAGGGGTTGAGGCTGAGTGAGGGTGAGGGTGATTGAGGGTAAGGGTTTGAGGCTGAGTGAGGGTGAGGGTGAGGGGTTGAGTGTGAGTGAGGGTGAGGGTGATTGAGGGTGAGGTGTTGAGGGTGAGTGAGGGTGAGAGTGAGTGAGGGTGTGTGAGGGTGAGGGCTTGAGGGTGAGTGAGGGTGAGTGAGGGTGAGGGTGTGTGAATGAGGGTGAGTGAGGGTGAGTGAGGGTGAGTGAGGGTCATTGAGGGTGAGTGAGGGTGAAGGTGATTGAGGGTGAGTGAGGGTGAGGGTGAGTGAGGGTGAGTGAGGGTAGGTGAGGGTGAGTGAGGGTGATTGAGGGTGAGTGAGGGTGAGTGAGTGTGAGGGAGGGTGAGTGAGTGAGGGAGAGGGGTTGAGGGTGGGTGAGGGGTTGAGGGTGAGAGGGTGAGTGAGGGTGAGGAGTTGTGTGTGAGTGAGGGTGAGGGTCATTGAGTGTGAGGTGTTGAGGGAGGGTGAGGGTGAGTGAGGGTGAGGTGTTGAGGGTGAGTGAGGGTGAGGAGTTGAGGGTGAGGGTTAGTGAGTGTGAGGGGTTGAGTGTGAGTGTGGGTGAGGGTGAGTGAGGGTGAGGGGTTGAGGGTGAGGCTGAGAGGTTGAGGGTAAGTGAGGGTGAGTGATGGTGAGGCAGAGGGGGTGAGGGTAAGTGAGGGTGAGTGAGAGTGAGGGTGAGTGAGGGGTTGAGGGTGAACGGTTGAGGGTGAGTGAGGGTGAGGGTGAAGTGTTGAGGGTGAGTGAGGGTGAGGGGTTGAGAGTGAGTGAGGGTGAGGCGTTGAGGGTGAGTGAGGGTGAGGGTGAGTGTGGGTGAGGGTGAGTGAGGGTGGGTGAGGGTGAGTGAGGGTGAGTGAGGGTGAGTGAGGGTGAGTGAGGGTGAGGGGTTGAGGGTGAGTGAGGGTGAAGTGTTGAGAGTGATTGAGGATGAGGATTTGAGGGTGAGTGGGGGGTTGAGGCTGAGTGAGGGTGAGGGTGATTGAGGGTAAGGGTTTGAGGCTGAGTGAGGGTGAGGGTGAGGGGTTGAGTGTGAGTGAGGGTGAGGGTGATTGAGGGTGAGGTGTTGAGGGTGAGTGAGGGTGAGTGAGAGTGAGTGAGGGTGAGTGAGAGTGAGTGAGGGTGAGTGAGGGTGAGGGCTTGAGGGTGAGTGAGGGTGCGTGAGTGTGAATGAGGGTGAGTGAGGGTGAGTGAGGGTGATTGAGGGTGAGTGAGGGTGAGGGTGATTGAGGGTGAGTGAGGGTGAGTGAGGGTGAGGGTGAGTGAGGGTAAGTGAGGGTGAGGGTGAGTGAGGGTGATTGAGGGTGAGTGAGGGTGAGTGATGGTGATGTGTTGAGGGTGATAGAGAGTTATAGAGGGTGAGGGGTTGATGTTGAAAAATTTTTTTGTTAATAAAATGTCTGACGGAAATCGCCACCTTAACGCTACCTACATTTACCAGGTTAGCGTTCTAGTTTATTTTTTTCTTTTCCCTACCGTTACGTTTTATTTTTGATGGACATTTTTTTTAGCCAATCGGAGCGCGACGTTTTTGACGTCGCGTTCCGATTAGCATACGTAATCGGTGGAATTCTCCAGAACATGGAGAATAGCCGGACGCGGAAGGCGTGTTCCTGTACGTGTGCTGTTGGTGCGTCGTAGGATAGGTAAGAGATTCCCTCGACGTGTTTTTTTAATATAATGTAAAGTAGTATTGATAGTATGCATAAAATAGTTAATAATTACGAGTGTATTTATATAAATAGTGACATATTTTGTTAGCGATTGTAATTATTTTAGTTATTTATGTAATTTATATGCAATTAAGTGTTTTATTTACTACATATAGTATATTTAAGTTAACGAATGAATAGGAGTGTATTTTTAATACTGTTGACATTGTATTTTTTTGTTTGTAATATTTCGAAATGATTATTATGTCGTGTAATTAAAGTCTTGTTTTTATTATTCGATATGTAATGTATTTATTTTCTTAAAGTGTTATGTAATGTATTATTAGCAGTTGTTTGTAATTTGACGTACAAGAGCTTTTCATTGAGTTTCTAAGTACTCTTTTCGCCATGAATATTGTACACTTAAAATGTATTAATTGTATTACGATTTCTTTTGTGAAGCTAAGAGACATATGTAATGTTTATTGATTATTTTTTGCGCTGAATCCAAGTTGCGTAATATGTTTTTAATACTTGATGTAATTCCGTGTGATGAAGTGCTATTGTTATATGCCTACGGCTTTTTGTGTAACTCATGACAATTGTGTTTAATCCGTCCGATTTACGGGATGAATAGTGCTTGTTTATTACCCAAGTTAAAAATAGGCTGTTTTACTTTTGTGTTTGTACATCCTAGTCCTCGCATCCTGACTGATATTTCTTCGTTCTTTTGTTGGTGTTATTTTGTCCTAATAATTGTTGGTTTGGTGACCTGAAGCTTGATAAACATCATTGCGCGTATTTTTACTTTGGTTGTTATTTTCTAGGATGTCTTTCTGTTGCGTATCTTGAGTATGTATTTGTAGGGTGAATTAGGCTGTTAGTTTATTAGGGTGAATTAGGACTCAGGATTTCTATCTTGGAGTTAGAGTGTGGATTAGGATAGTTTATTTCTATTATTCCTTTTGTTGTTGTATGTGTGTGTGTGTGAGGGTGAGTGAGGGTGTGTGAAGCTGAGGGTGTGTGACGGGGTGTGAGGGAAGCTTGCACTGCTGCTGTCGGTGCTGTACCTGTTCCATGTGTAAGGGAAGCTTGCACTGCTGTTGCCTGTGCTGTACCTGCTCCGTGTGTGAGGGAAGCTTGCACTGCTGCCGCCTGTGCTGTACCTGATCTATGTGTGAGGGAAGCTTGCACTGCTGCCGCCTGTGCTGTACCTGATCTATGTGTGAGGGAAGCTTGCACTGCTGCTGCCTGTGCTGTACGTGATCTATGTCTGAGGGAAGCTTGCACTGCTGCTGTCGGTGCTGTACCTGTTCCATGTGTAAGTGAAGCTTGCACTGCTGCCGCCTGTGCTGTACCTGATGTATGTGTGAGGGAAGCTTGCACTGCTGCCGCCTGTGCTGTACCTGATCTATGTTTGAGGGAAGCTTGCACTGCTGCCGCCTGTGCTGTACCTGATCTATGTCTGAGGGAAGCTTGCACTGCTGCTGTCGGTGCTGTACCTGTTCCATGTGTAAGGGAAGCTTGCACTGCTGCCGCCTGTGCTGTACCTGATCTATGTGTGAGGGAAGCTTGCACTGCTGCCGCCTGTGCTGTACCTGATCTATGTGTGAGGGAAGCTTGCACTGCTGCTGCCTGTGCTGTACCTGATCTATGTCTGAGGGAAGCTTGCACTGCTGCTGTCGGTGCTGTACCTGTTCCATGTGTAAGTGAAGCTTGCACTGCTGCCGCCTGTGCTGTACCTGATGTATGTGTGAGGGAAGCTTGCACTGCTGCCGCCTGTGCTGTACCTGATCTATGTTTGAGGGAAGCTTGCACTGCTGCCGCCTGTGCTGTACCTGATCTATGTCTGAGGGAAGCTTGCACTGCTGCTGTCGGTGCTGTACCTGTTCCATGTGTAAGGGAAGCTTGCACTGCTGCCGCCTGTGCTGTACCTGATGTATGTGTGAGGGAAGCTTGCACTGCTGCCGCCTGTGCTGTACCTGATCTATGTGTGAGGGAAGCTTGCACTGCTGCCGCCTGTGCTGTACCTGATCTATGTGTGAGGGAAGCTTGCACTGCTGCTGTCGGTGCTGTACCTGTTCCATGTGTAAGGGAAGCTTGCACTGCTGCCGCCTGTGCTGTACCTGATGTATGTGTGAGGGAAGCTTGCACTGCTGCCGCCTGTGCTGTACCTGATCTATGTGTGAGGGAAGCTTGCACTGCTGCTGCCTGTGCTGTACCTGCTCCGTGTTTGAGGGAAGCTTGCATTGCTGTTGCCTGTGCTGTACCTGTTGCATGTGTAAAGGAAGCTTGCACTGCTGCCGCCTGTGCTGTACCTGATCTATGTGTGAGGGAAGCTTGCACTGCTTCTGTCGGTGCTGTACCTGTTCCATGTGTAAGGGAAGCTTGCACTGCTTTTGCCTGTGCTGTACCTGGTCTGTGTGTAAGGGAAGCTTGCACTGTTGCTGCCTGTGCTGTACCTGTTCCGTGTGTGAGGGAAGCTTGCACTGCTGTTGGCTGTGCTGTACCTGCTCCGTGTTTGAGAGAAGCTTGCATTGCTGTTGCCTGTGCTGTACCTGCTCCGTGTGTGATGGAACCTTGCACTGCTGCCGCCTGTGCTGTACCTGATCTATGTGTGAGGGAAGCTTGCACTGCTGCTGTCGGTGCTGTACCTGTTCCATGTGTAAGGGAAGCTTGCACTGCTGTTGGCTGTGCTGTACCTGCTCCGTGTTTGAGTGAAGCTTGCATTGCCGTTGCCTGTGCTGTACCTGCTCCGTGTGTGATGGAAGCTTGCACTGCTGCCGCCTGTGCTGTACCTGATCTATGTGTGAGGGAAGCTTGCACTGCTGCTGTCGGTGCTGTACCTGTTCCATGTGTAAGGGAAGCTTGCACTGCTGTTGCCTGTGCTGTACCTGCTCCGTGTTTGAGTGAAGCTTGCATTGCTGTTGCCTGTGCTATACCTGCTCCGTGTGTGATGGAAGCTTGCACTGCTGCTGTCGGTGCTGTACCTGTTGCATGTGTAAGGGAAGCTTGCAATGCTGCTGCCTGTGCTGCACCTGATCTATGTGTGAGGGAAGCTTGCACTGCTGTTGCCTGTGCTGCACCTGCTCCGTGTGTGATGGAACCTTGCACTGCTGCCGCCTGTGCTGTACCTGATCTATGTGTGAGGGAAGCTTGCACTGCTGCTGTCGGTGCTGTACCTGTTCCATGTGTAAGGGAAGCTTGCACTGCTGTTGCCTGTGCTGTACCTGCTCCGTGTTTGAGTGAAGCTTGCATTGCCGTTGCCTGTGCTATACCTGCTCCGTGTGTGATGGAAGCTTGCACTGCTGCTGTCGGTGCTGTACCTGTTCCATGTGTAAGGGAAGCTTGCACCGCTGCCGCCTGTGCTGTACCTGATCTATGTGTGAGGGAAGCTTGCACTGCTGCTGCCTGTGCTGTACCTGCTCTGTGTGTGAGGGAAGCTTGCACTGCTGCCGCCTGTGCTGTACCTGATCTATGTGTGAGGGAAGCTTGCACTGCTGCCGCCTGTGCTGTACCTGATCTATGTGTGAGGGAAGCTTGCACTGCTGCTGTCGGTGCTGTACCTGTTCCATGTGTAAGGGAAGCTTGCACTGCTGTTGGCTGTGCTGTACCTGCTCCGTGTGTGATGGAACCTTGCACTGCTGCCGCCTGTGCTGTACCTGATCTATGTGTGAGGGAAGCTTGCACTGCTGCTGTCGGTGCTGTACCTGTTCCATGTGTAAGGGAAGCTTGCACTGCTGTTGCCTGTGCTGTACCTGCTCCGTGTTTGAGTGAAGCTTGCATTGCCGTTGCCTGTGCTATACCTGATCTATGTGTGAGGGAAGCTTGCACTGCTGCCGCCTGTGCTGTACCTGATCTATGTGTGAGGGAAGCTTGCACTGCTGCTGCCTGTGCTGTACCTGCTCTGTGTGTGAGGGAAGCTTGCACTGCTGCCGCCTGTGCTGTACCTGATCTATGTGTGAGGGAAGCTTGCACTGCTGCCGCCTGTGCTGTACCTGATCTATGTGTGAGGGAAGCTTGCACTGCTGCTGCCTGTGCTGTACCTGCTCTGTGTGTGAGGGAAGCTTGCACTGCTGCCGCCTGTGCTGTACCTGATCTATGTGTGAGGGAAGCTTGCACTGCTGCCGCCTGTGCTGTACCTGATCTATGTGTGAGGGAAGCTTGCACTGCTGCTGTCGGTGCTGTACCTGTTCCATGTGTAAGGGAAGCTTGCACTGCTGTTGGCTGTGCTGTACCTGCTCCGTGTGTGAGGGAAGCTTGCACTGCTGCCGCCTGTGCTGTACCTGATGTATGTGTGAGGGAAGCTTGCACTGCTGCTGTCGGTGCTGTACCTGTTCCATGTGTAAGGGAAGCTTGCACTGCTGTTGGCTGTGCTGTACCTGCTCCGTGTTTGAGTGAAGCTTGCATTGCCGTTGCCTGTGCTGTACCTGCTCCGTGTGTGATGGAAGCTTGCACTGCTGCCGCCTGTGCTGTACCTGATCTATGTGTGAGGGAAGCTTGCACTGCTGCTGTCGGTGCTGTACCTGTTCCATGTGTAAGGGAAGCTTGCACTGCTGTTGCCTGTGCTGTACCTGCTCCGTGTTTGAGTGAAGCTTGCATTGCCGTTGCCTGTGCTATAGCTGCTCCGTGTGTGATGGAAGCTTGCACTGCTGCTGTCGGTGCTGTACCTGTTCCATGTGTAAGGGAAGCTTGCACTGCTGTTGGCTGTGCTGTACCTGCTCCGTGTGTGAGGGAAGCTTGCACTGCTGCCACCTGTGCTGTACCTGATCTATGTGTGAGGGAAGCTTGCACTGCTGCTGTCGGTGCTGTACCTGTTCCATGTGTAAGGGAAGATTGCACTGCTGTTGGCTGTGCTGTACCTGCTCCGTGTTTGAGTGAAGCTTGCATTGCCGTTGCCTGTGCTGTACCTGCTCCGTGTGTGATGGAAGCTTGCACTGCTGCCGCCTGTGCTGTACCTGATCTATGTGTGAGGGAAGCTTGCACTGCTGCTGTCGGTGCTGTACCTGTTCCATGTGTAAGGGAAGCTTGCACTGCTGTTGCCTGTGCTGTACCTGCTCCGTGTTTGAGTGAAGCTTGCATTGCCGTTGCCTGTGCTATACCTGCTCCGTGTGTGATGGAAGCTTGCACTGCTGCTGTCGGTGCTGTACCTGTTGCATGTGTAAGGGAAGCTTGCACTGCTGCCGCCTGTGCTGCACCTGATCTATGTGTGAGGGAAGCTTGCACTGCTGCTGCCTGTGCTGTACCTGCTCTGTGTGTGAGGGAAGCTTGCACTGCTGCCGCCTGTGCTGTACCTGATCTATGTGTGAGGGAAGATTGCACTGCTGCTGTCGGTGCTGTACCTGTTCCATGTGTAAGGGAAGCTTGCACTGCTGTTGCCTGTGCTGTACCTGCTCCGTGTTTGAGTGAAGCTTGCATTGCCGTTGCCTGTGCTGTACCAGCTCCGTGTGTGATGGAAGATTGCGAGATCTGGCATAACGGAAGGATTGGTAGTGCGTGCACCGCTGCTTGGGGTATCTGCGAGATTTGTGTAAGTAAATGGAGAGGGGGGTGAGAGTTGGAAGAGAGAGTGAAACAGGCAGAAACGTGGAGAGTTAAAAGAAAGAGGGAATGAATCTAAGCTGCGAGATGTGGCATAACAGAAGGATTGGTAGTGCGTGCACCGCTGCTTGGGGTATCTGCGAGATTTGTGTAAGTAAATGGAGAGGGGGGTGAGAGTTGGAAGAGAGAGTGAAACAGGCAGAAACGTGGAGAGTTAAAAGAAAGAGGGAATGAATCTAAGCTGCGAGATGTGGCATAACAGAAGGATTTGTAGTGCGTGCACCGCTGCTTGGGGTACGACAAACAGGAGATGGTGACTAAAGTTTCAACCATGAGGTTGGAAGGCAGTGAAGTGAAATGTGAGGAGGCACCTCTTCAAATTGTAAAACAGACGGAGGGCATTGCTGTGGGGAGGGGGTGTAGGAGAAATGCACATGGCGGGCAGGGGAGGGGGCGGAGCGGGGAGAGCGGCATGTGGGTGTGAAGAAGCCGGGGCCTTTGAAGTGAAGCTAAGCTTCACTTCAAAAGGTGTCGGAGGAATGCGGCAGAGGGAACAGACGGCGATTGCGGCTGAGGGAACTGATGTGCACGAGCTTTTAAGCTCAATGCACATGCGCATTGAGCTTAAAAGTCACGGGCACTGCAAGGAATCGCCAGGATTCCTTGCTTCTTAGTTAAAGCTTGTTTAAGCCGCAATAGGCTCGCAAGCTCGATGCGCATGCGCATCGACAGGCGAGACCTAAAAAGTAGCCCACATTTGCATATTGCCTTTTCGCAAAACACTGCTTTGGTGAAATTTTATAAAAGAAGGGGTTGGGATGCACGGATTAGTTTACACTGGTGAAACACACCTGAAAACAAGTGAGGCCACTTTTGCCCAGGCCCCTGCTCAATATGCACACATTAATTGGCTGGCCCAGCGAGACAAAGGGAGTGGCACCTCTGCCTGTTGCTAAATGGGAGGTAATGGACGCCCATCTACCTCCAGAAAGGCCACTCTAGGCATCCACTGGGCCGCTGACGGCATCAAACATCGAAGAAACTCCCAGGCTGCTCAAAAAAGCGGGCCATAGCTGGTATTCGGATACCGGCCTCTCGGGCATTGCCCGAGTGCCCGCGTTACCAATCCGACGCTGCCAAGCCCCACATCGAAGGTGTGGAAAAAGAAATGACAAGAAACTTGTCCTCACTGTAAGGGGTGAAGTTTATATGCAGCTTTGGTTTGTCACTTCCGGGGTGACGTGGAACCAACACAGAGCAGCATGACACCACCTAGCAGCACACGGGACCACTGCTGTAAAAAGTCTCAGGATTAGGGGTGGGCGGAATTTGCGAAATTGCGCAAAATCTCCGCGAGCATGCGGATCTTTCGCGAAGTTGCAGAGATTGCTTTTCCCGCCCGTTCGCGATGTGTTTTTGCGTGCTCGTGGGGAAATGTATCTCTAACGTGTCCATGCGGTCGCTAATGGACGCTGCCATCTTGCTTGCGATGCTTATTTCCTGTTCTGGGTCGAATGACGTGTTCGCGATCGCAAACTCGCGCGGGATAGCGCGACCGGTTAGCAACAATCCAATATCTCGGGGAGCACGCAAACGGATAGGAAAACTCGTCGGCGAACGCAGGAACCTGGTAAGTTGCTACAGTGCGCAAGAACGCATTTTTAAAGCGCAAACAAGAAAAAACTTCCGTTTCGCTGCAGATTGCGAAAGTTTTGACATTTTCGTACTCTCCGCGGAACGTGAAAATGTCAAAATATCGCAAATTCCGCGAGCGTAACTAAATTTGCTGCCAGTGTAGCGTTAAGGGGATATTCTAAGGTGAGGAATCTTCGGTCAGAAGTATCAACCAGAAAAAGGGGTTACAAAATACGCACCCAATTAAAGAAGTGCAACCTACTAGTATTTAAGTTAGATATGCATCTCACTGCCGATGAGTGATCAATCAAAGGGAATTTGTAGCCCCAGGTCACGCACTTAATGCTACTTGGAATCCACCCACGCGCTGATACTGTAGGGGGAGTATTAGGGAAGTGGAGGAAAATTACATTGCAAAGGGTGACAACACCACAATAAATTGTGACCCTTCTAACTCACCATGAATAAGCATCGAGTGAATATTAACAGCATGTCTCCTCCTCAAAATCCAGTTTTACCAGGGTAATTGAGTTAAGGAGACATCCTGCTCTGCCTGACTTTATAATCTCTTATCTCTGCCCAGCACACTCCTTAATGGCGCTGCCAAGTGCAAGATAATAATAATCAGACCAAGACTTCGCTGCAAGAGCCCTGCGGGTTTACGTCTTCTAAATTTCATTTACAGCAATTCCTGGCACAGCCACTGCGGGGATTTTCCACAACAAGCCACGCATTTCTTTTCCATCGGAAAGAAGCCCTGGGTGGAAGGGGAGGAGGGGCTCGGAGAATTTTCCAGCAGAGGAACTTAAATGCGTTTCTGAAACAAGACTGTTAAAAAAATGCCCGACTCCTCAGCGCCAAGAAATCCTACAGTTCAGAGAGAATAATCGAAAGCAGGGCGCAATGAACGCAGGGAACGGCATTTCACCAGGAAGCACGGGGCACCGGCACAGCAATTAGTGTCTTCGCGTATAACAGTGATGATAATGCTCTGAAGTGAGGTACCCAGTCATTAAACAAAAATAGATGCGCGTGCCGCCGGGATAACGTCAAGCTTACGCCTGACCTGAAGGATGCGGCGGGCGCGAGGCGCCGGGAGCACGTGGCGGGCTCTCGCGCCCCGCGGCCCCCGGCGCGCGCCCGTGGCGCACTTCCATGCGCATCACTGGAAATGTGCCGCCATCCTTCAAACGGGCGCAGCTGCAGATCAGAGCAGTTGCTGACACGATTAAAGAATTTTAAAAAAAGGATTAGACTGGGTGCTGGGATTTTAATATTCTTTCTCAGCAAGTCTCCGACAGAAACAGAGCATGCGGTGGATAGATTGGAATCTAGGACTATTTAACACATTTTTCCAAACCTACTTTTACATAATTTTCCAAACCTACAACTATACATTGATACCCGTGGATATATTTGTACTATATGGTAGACATAACCATTAACAAAGATCAGAGGCATAGGACAGTCCACGGGGCAGAGTTGGGCACGCCCTCACTGTTTATGGAAGTCAGGCTCTGACTAGAGGTACTTGAATTACTGTTTACCAGTGGAAATTCCTTGTGACGTCAATCCACTGCATTGATTCATCAGCATCATCCCATTGGAGGCACAGATAACCTTATGCAAATCGGATTTACAACACACAGACCGGTCTTGCCCTCCCCTGAATTCCCCAGCCTAACCTAAAAGACGATATTCCAGGTGAAAAGGACCAAACACACCTTATATGCATTTCAGTCTTGTAGAACCTTAACCGGAGGAGGTGCAGTGTAAGTCCCATCAGCGCCGTGAACTCAGAACCCGCTTCTCAGGCTACAACTCGGACATATGGCGAGTCACGTGTGCAACAGAAGAGATTAAGAAAACGCCTGAATCGGTCTTAATCACTTGTAATTGCTCCAGGCAGCATTCCATTCCATTGTTTATTAGTTTATCTTTGTTGTTACAGATGAGGCCAAACCGTATGCAAATCCGCCTTTGCTCCAGGAGCAGTCCAGCATGAATTAATAGGCCACATTCTCTCTGAATGACTGCACAAACAGCTCCAGATGTGTTTCAGAATTACAGGCCTCATCTGCGAGAATTAGCTAGTGTCCTTGAGTCACAGCATCACATCTCCAGCTTGGGAGACTCAATTAGGCAGCAGAAAAGAGTTGGAAGAAAAAAGAAATGTTACACAGAGCCGGCCACATGTCGGCAGCTGTGAGGATGAACTGATCCTCTGTTAGCTCGGAAGAGGAGGGTCCCAACAACTTGTAAGAAGTACAAGCATGGGATCCATGACAAGACTTTCAGTAGTATTAAAGTTTCATGAACTCAAGAACCCATGAAGAAGTTCCTACTGGAGAGTAACCGGAACTAAATGTACAAGTATACAATATGTTTTGGGTTAGCTTGTGACAAGGTTGTGGTGTTTCAGATCTGGCACTGAAAGGAAGGACGTAAATCTATCCAGACCACAACAAGGTGGAATTCAACAAATTAGGGGGCTCCGAAAAAGAGAACTCCCCATAAAGTTGTAAACAGTAAAAAGATCAGGGGACAGTGGAGCCTCGGTGTCGCACATATTTCTTTGTGACTAAACACGATAAAAACATAGCAAGATTCAGCGCTATCGCCAGACACATTGTACTGGAAGCGAATTAACTCAGTTGGAAAAGCTCGTGCACTCAGTTGGAAAAGCTCGTGCACTCAGTTGGAAAAGCTTGTGAACTCAGATGGAAAACGTTATCAAAGCCTCAAAAGGGAAGACAGGGTATAAAATGTTTTTGGATGAATCATTTTTGAAGAACGGTTCGAGAGTCATGTGTTTGTCAGTCATCTGGCGTGCAACTCTATTTTCAGGCAGTGACTATCAAATGATTCCGGATGTATCGCTGTACGACTCATTTAATTTGCTTGACATCTTCAGAGACTTCTGCAGGAACTTCTGAAACTGACCAGGCCAGAAGTGACTGGCTGTCCAGTGCAATAGAAGTGGGTAAAGGACAAGGTGAGATTAAGGATTCTCTTTGTTCTTACAGCTATTTATGGGGTTAAAACCAGGCCTTCCTCCAGAGACAGACTCTGTCTGCTTAACCTTTACTGTAATGTTCTAGTTAGTAATATACAAAGCCTTCACCAAAAACAGTGAATGTAAAGTTTTTAATCGAATTTGCTTACGTTTCACTGGGGTAATTACATAACCACTGTAGGTGCTGCGCTGAGCAGCAAAGGGTCCATACACTGCCTCATGCCAACAAAATTGACGGGCAAGAATGGACGACCTGAAGGAATGGGGAGCAGACAAAAAAGTGACAAAACCAATTAATGTTAAGTTCTTCTTAAGATGGTGGAAAGTAATTCCACCTAGATCATAAGAAGACCCTCACCCACGGAAGTGGCATGCTTCATACTCTGGTCATGCTCCTTGTCGAGTGGGGTGTTCAATTCCCAATGGGCTCCACGCAAGGAATTTCTAAGAGGTTAATTTTTTCTCTATCAGTCCAACCAGCGCTGGGTCGGGCCCGGATAGTCTGGTGAATTGGGATTAAAAAACATAAAGAGTATAATTGCATTGAGGTGAACGCCTCCTTTGTAATATTGTTTCCTCCCTTCCGGTGAGGTCAGCCTGATGTACACAACCAAACAGAAAAGCCTTTCTCAGGTGAGAGCCTGAAACCAGATTGGTCACTGAAAATAAATGGCTAGCAGGTTACAAAACACCTTCCGTAAATTTAAAATAAAGATTTATCCAAGCATGACCAGATAAGAAATTTCCATCACCAGTGGAGACATTGAAGCTTGCTTGAGGACCCAGCATTTATATTTTGAGAACCATAGCCTAGGACTTCAACCAGCCATGGTATTCTAATTCCTAAGACAAATTACCAAAATCAACTCAGGATAGAAGAGCAACCTTCATTACCCAGGAGCCACTGTCAGGGTTAGTTTGGGAGAATGGCATGATAGTATTTTTAAGCAACAACAAGCACGAATTGGAAAGTGAGTTAATCTATGAGATTTACATCATTTTAGGTGTTGTTTCACCGCCTGCACCACAGCACTGCTCAGGTGAAAAAAAGTTGGGTGTTTACTCAATGCAATTTTAGCTTTTAGTTGGACTCAATTATTTTGTATCTTCTGACTGACAGTGAAGACACCTCACCTGATGGAAGTTGTTTATCAAAATGTCAGATGCCCTGGACTTCTAACCTGGTGTAATCATAGGAAGTGATGTCACAGAAGGGGAGTTTTAAAAATCTACCCAAGAACCTACATTTCTGTATGCTAAATGCTTTAATGATATACCTTGGGTGCAGTAATTACATGCCATTGCCACAGCCATTTCCTACACTGCAAAGGCATTATATGGCAATCACACAGCCATAGGTTACTAAGTAATGTGTATTGTCCAATATGCACACGTCCTGAATGCTGGGACGTGGATTTCTGCCTTAAATTTAGGGTGTTCGTCCATTATTACAGTCCTCCACTGTGTAATCTTTAACATAACATGTGATATTATGGGGGGCGTGGCTTGGATGCCGAGGCGAGGAGAAGCGTGAGCACCAAGCTCCGCTACGGAACCCCGCATTTCTCCTACATAATTGACCCCTAAGCCCCCCCACACTCCCATTGGGGACGGGCGAAGCTGTGCGGAGCTGATCCGGAGTGTTTTCGCCTCTTGGGACGGCGGAACCCAAGAGATCTGCGCGATGTCGCGTTGGACGCCTTTGAAGAGATAAAAATGGCGGCGCCATAAACTGAGTCGGCCCTTGAGCCGCGTCGCGCAGGGGGAGCCCTGCCGTGCTAGTGTTGGTACCAGGGCATCTCGCCTTGCGGGACAGAGCGGTGTAAGCAGTGGGGACCCGCTGAAAACGGAGGAGGCTCACCTGCACTAGAGCTCCGGGACCGCTGGGTTGGGAGCTGTTGCCCCAGTCGGTCTTGCAGAGCGGATTGGCCCGGGCAGGAGACATCGCTGGGGGAGTGACTGGCTGTGCGGCGCTGGAGCGAGAGGCGGCCCACATCGGTGGGCGCCTTGGGACCAGGGGAGGCTACGATTACACTACTGGGGGCCCAGGCTGCTGCTGCGGAGGCCCCCAGGAGGTCCCCCCTCTCAGGAATACCCTGGAGTACCGGGAGTGGCTGAGGCGACTGCAGGGACCCAGTGTGTGTGGGCAAGTGTGGGCTGTGCGATCCCAGACTGGATGGGGCAGGACGGCGAATGCTGCGGAGCTCCGGGACTGGTCTTAGTTATCCGGCAATTCCCTGCAAAGTTGGGCGACATCCGGGGAGTGTGGCCTCCCGCCTCCCCTTTGCGGCGACGACACTGGGCCTGCACTGGCATCGGCCGTGGGGAAGCCGCTGGAGAGGGGAGGTGAGCGCTGCGGGAGCGGAGCGGCTTAGATGAGAGCACTGGGTCGGCGCTGCGGGCTGCGGTGCGGGGGCCCGCCCGACGTGACCGAAGTGGCGAAGGAACAATTGTGGGTAAGCGGCAGTACTCCGGCCTGCGGGGCCACTGGGCTTACACTAGCATCAGTCGCCATTATGGAGTGAAGGTGGGCACTGCCGAGGCGGAGCGGTCTTGCCGGGTGCACCAGGCCGGCACCGGGGGCTACATAATAGCGATTAGCCAGCTATGATTGCGATGGCGTAATAAGGATTTGGAGTGGGTGCCAGCACTTCAAACTGCCCGGGTGCGCCTGATACGAACGAGGACCCGACAAGCTTGATGCACTCTGCAGTGGAAAGCACATTCTGGGATGCTTGCCTTGCTGTGCTCTAACCCAGGGCCTTCTCTCATCCTTCGACCCGGACGGCGAGACCTGGGCTGACCGGTGAGACACATGGGCTATGGCTACTGCCTGACTGAATGTTATAACTGTGGCGCCCGGAGGCTGGGGTGTGGCTTGATTGTGTGGGATTGGCTGGAGTCCTACAGAGCTGGCAAGGATGGTCCAGAACGGGAGGCACGGGAATTGGCTGCAGAATCCCAGCCCCGCAGATCACAACGCATAAGGCGCCGACTTTCCAGGTGGCTAATAATAAGGTCACGCTGTTCCCAGACTATTCCTTTGAAACCTAGCGGCGCCACGCATCCTTCCAGGCGGTCAAGAAAGAACTGCGAACAGAGGGGATCCAATATTTCCTGTTCTTCCCTGCTAAATTGCGCATAATCCTAGATGAGAAAACCTACTTTCACGACACGCCGGAGGATGCGTGGGATTGGCTGGAGTCCTACAGAGCTGGCAAGGATGGTCCAGAACGGGAGGCACAGGAATTGGCTGCAGAATCCCAGCCCCGCAGATCACAACGCATAAGGCGCCGACTTTCCAGGTGGCTAATAATAAGGTCACGCTGTTCCCAGACTATTCCTTTGAAACCCAGCGGCGCCGCGCATCCTTCCAGGCGGTCAAGAAAGAACTGCGAACAGAGGGGATCCAATATTCCCTGTTCTTCCCTGCTAAATTGCGCATAATCCTAGATGAGAAAACCTACTTTCACGACACGCCGGAGGATGCCTGGGATTGGCTGGAGTCCTACAGAACTGGCAAGGATGGTCCAGAACGGGAGGCACGGGAATTGCCTGCAGAATCCCAGCCCCGCAGATCACAACGCATAAGGCGCCGACTACGGGGATTGCGGAAACCGTCTACCTCACAAACGGAGCTGGAGCGCAGAGGGGCACTGGAAGCGGTAACGGCAATATCCGGAGAAGTGCTGCTGACTTCGCCGAAAGGCTCCGACCTGGGCACTGACAAGGGTCAATTCGAAGCGGACTCTACGGCGTCAGACAATACACATCTGCCGCTGGTCACCCCGGGAACGGCGGATGGACTACTGGATGAGTAGACTCTGTGTGTTGCTTGGGAGTGGGGGGGGCTGCCGTGACTGGATGCTGAAAATTAATATTGAGGCGGGCTCTATATGCGACACCGATTATAGAATTTCTGGGTTATGGATATATCACCGTCACGCCTATGTAGACGGTGCATGCGACATTATATGGGGGGTAGCGGGATGGTGATGGTTCTTGGGGATTCCTGGGGCGGTAATTGGAGGCTGCTCTGACTGTTTGTGATTATTTGCTAGTCACTATCCAACCCCCACCGGATGGTCCCCAGTTAGATAGCCTTAGCATCGTTTGCGGCGATAGTTGGACTGGTTTGGATGGGATTCACTATGTTAGTGCCTGTTCTTGGGGGGAGGGCGACATTGTGGGAGGGGGGATTGTTGGGGGATGGGACTGGTTGGAGTGGGGGGTGGCCCCTGCCGGCGTGTATAGGGAGAACTGAAGAGTTTAAATATTTCTTGTGTTCGTACTATGGGTCTGTTACCTGATGTGAAGTGTGTAACTTGGAACGTACAGGGATTGCACTCCATGCAGCCCAGATATAAAGTCCACTCCTATTTAGTGCGCAGGGGCGCGCAGATAGCATTTCTACAGGAAACACACCTGACCAGGGCAGAGGGGCTGGCGCTGCAGCGCAGGTGGCGGGGGCAGCTTTATTACACCACTTATTCAGCTTTCGCGCGAGGAGTGTTGATCTGGATTAGGGCTGGGGTCCTGTTTCAGATGACTGCTCAAATAATAGACCCAGTGGGCCGCTATGTGGCGGTTAAGGGGCGCCTACATGGACGAGAGGTGACCCTCTGCAGCATTTATGCCCCTAACGTGGAGCAGCCACCTTTCTTTGCGCACTTATCTGATGCCCTGGTAACTTATTGTACAAACCCGGTGTTGCTGGGTGGAGACTTTAACTCCATCGCAGATGTGATACTAGATAGATCCCACCCCCCGCTGTCAGGCGCCCCGACTCATAAATTAGCGAAGGTCAGGACCCAATGGCAATATCATTGGGATCTTGTAGATGTTTGGCGAGCTCAGCACCTGGCTGAACGCGATTACTCTTACTTCTCTGCTTTACACAGTTTATATGTGCGGCTTGACGCGGTCCTGTGTAGTCCAGGTCTGGCTGCTATGGTAGTCAATAGCGAGTATTTATCGCGCACCATCTCGAACCACAATCCACTGCTAGTGAGCTTCTGCTGGACCGCGGAGCGCTCTGCTATCCCGACCTGGAGATTGTGCCCGGAGTTGCTAGAAGGTCCGGTATTCCGCACCAAGCTGGGTGAGGGAATTGAGACATACTTTGCTGAGAATGAAGGCACGGCTACGACAGTGGCCTTGGAATGGGACGCTTTCAAGGTAGTTACCCGAGGGTTTTGTATCGCTAAATGGGTGGGAGTGCGGAAGCTCTTAATGCAGGAAATAGAGACTGTAGAGACGTCTCTCAGGGTTAGCTGAGCGTGACCATTCCACTAACCCGGAGGCGCTTGACAAGGTCCAGACCCTGAAGGAAGCGGTGGCAGTAGTGGTGGAGCGCTTACGGTGCTTTGATCACAGAACTTATCTAGCCAGCGCACAAGCTGAACGAGATAAGGCAGGCACCTTGTTAGCGTGGCTGGCCAACCCCCTCCCCAGATGCGCCCCTGTTCTGGCGCTGACCTCTGAATCAGGAGTATTAGAATATACGCAACACCAAATAAATGACCGGTTCCGTTCCTTTTATGCTACCTTACATACGAGCCACTTGCGGACTGGGGAAAGGGACAGACGGGTGTTCTTGGAAGACTTGGAGCTGCCTACGGTAGAGGCGAACAAGCTGACTCCCTCGGACGGGATATCTCGATAGCTGAAATTCGTAGCGCCATTAAACAGTTGGCGCGTAACAAAAATCCGGGCAGCGACGGGCTACCCATTGAGTTTTATTTGGCTTACATTGACGTTCTGGCTCCCAGATTGCTATCAATGTATAGGGAGGCTAAGCAGCTGGGAGTGCTCCCGACCTCGACTAGGGAAGCCATTATTATTCCCCTCCTGAAGCCAGGGAAGAGCCCCACGGATCTGGCGGCGTATCGGCCATTATCCATGCTCACCACTGATTATAAGATTCTGAGTCGTGTGCTGGCCACCAGACTCCTCCCCCTTATGACACGGTTGGTTCACTCAGATCAGGTCGGCTTTATCCCAACACGCAACACGGCCGGTAGCGTACGTAGGTTGATACGAATGTTGGGCGGGGACTATGGCGAAGACGATCAAGCAATAGTCCAGTCAGTGGACAGTGCAAAAGCATTTGACAACTTGGAATGGCCTTATTTATTTTCTGTCATGAAAACCTTCGGACTTGGGGAGGGCTATATCCGCTGGACGGAAATGTTGTATGCCTCGGCAAGCGCCAGAGTGAGAGTGGGTAGGGTCATTTCCTCCTCATATTCAGTAGGGCGTGGCACCAGGCAGGGTTGCCCCCTCTCCCCGTTGTTATTTGCCCTTGCCATCGAACATTTGGTGACGCGAGCCAGAATGGGAAGAGAGTTTCAAGGCCTGAGGCGTTGTGGCCGAATGCACTATATCTCGCTATACGCGAACGACCTTTTGCTTTTCTTGAAAAACGCTGGAGTGGCGCTGGAGGGAGCACGTGACCTGCTCCGCCGATTTGGAGATGTCTCAGGCCTGCGAGTCAACTGGGCGAAGACCTGTGTGTTTCCGCTCTCCAGAACATGTGCCCGGCCTACACATCTATCTGATGTAATGTGGGAGCCCAGATGCCTCCCCTATCTGAGGACGCACGTATATCATACCCAGGAGGATCTACTTGAGGGTAATATAGGTAGGGCATTAAGAGGTCTTAGGAGCAGTATGCAGTTCTGGGGAACCTTGCCCTTATCGTTGGCAGGTCGGGTGGCGTTGCTAAAAATGGTGGCACTTCCTCGACTGCTATACTTTTTCCGTACCTTACCCATATGAAAACCTGTCGCGCTATTCCGACAGCTCCGCTCAGCGGTGGGAAGCTTTATGTGGGGAACGGGAAAGCATCGAGTAGCACTGGACACACTAATGCAGCCAAGAGCTGAGGGAGGCCTTGCTGCCCCTGACTTCGAGCTGTACTATTTGGCTGCACAGTTCCAGGGCCTCACTCTAGCGGTGGCGCAGGAATTCCGAGGACCGGAACGGGAATTTGAACCGGACGTTCCGCGACACGTACTATCATACGTGGTACTACAACAAAAATTGCGAGTTGACGAACTATCGGTCGAGGAAAGCGCGTTACAGCACTGCTGGAAGCAATACCACAATAGAATTGGCGTGCAGCGACCCTATGCCCCAGAGATACCACTGGGGATGTGTACGGCCCTGCCGCATGGGGGGGAACTGGTCAGTCCTTGGGGAGTGGGAGATGTTAGGGTTACAGATGGTAGGGGATCTGTTTGGAGATGGCGTATTGTTGCCTTATAGCGCATTGCAAGAGAGTTTTGGGCTCCCACGGGGTCATTTTCTAATACATGCGGCCTTGGTTGCTGCCATCCAAAAACACTGGGGCACTGGCCTTTCGGAACCGCCAGTAAGCGAGGTGTGCCAATATGTAGTGATGGCAGCGGGTACCTATAAGGCAGTCACCTGCTTATATAGGCGCATGATTGGGGAGGTGTTGACGCCGCTACAGAAGTTGCAAGCGCAATGGGCGGCGGATATAAACAAAGAGATACCTGATTCGGCATGGTCGCACATCCTTAAGAGGGCGTGGAAGGGCACTAGAAACGCCAGGTTCCAATTGATCCAATTTTTTTATTTTGCACAGAGCATACCTTACACTGACGAAAATCAACCAATATTTCCAGGTGGACACTGCACAATGCCCCCGGTGCAAGTTGCGGAACGCGGACCTGGTGCACATGCTGTGGGATTGCCCACAATTGGTCACGTACTGGGAGGAAGTGGTTGAGCTGCTTTGCAGAGTAACGGGGCGACAGCTCGCTCCGAATAAGGAGGCCTGCTTGTTGCATTGGTTTCTGCATACTAGTAAAACAAAACTGACAAGTAAATTCTTGGACTTGGGATTGCTGCTCGCCAATAGAGATATTACATCCCATTGGAAGGCTGCGGCGGGGCCCAGCTACCTCAGATGGAGGGCTGCATTGCTCATGTGGGCGAGCAGCGAGGGCACAGTTCGTCTGCAGCAGGCGCATAGGTCCCACAATGACAAAGCACTAGAGGGGGCGCGAGCAAGGGAGGCCCTTGTTATTGAACTGAAAGGGGCGGATATAGACTCTGAGTCAGAGATGAGTGCCCTGACGGAGGATGAGGACTAGTAGAATAATGACCTTGATGATGCTGGGAAGCGTAAGTGATGTCCCTGTGCCTCCTCAAATAGTTACTATATCTACTCAAGATGTAAATTGGATGACAGGTATGATCCACATTATTGAATGGACCTGAAACTTTATCACGCACATTATCATAGTTGACAAGCCGGCGGGAGGGTGGGTATTGGGCGGGGGAGTTGGGGGCCGAAATGTGAATGGAACCGATGCATGGGGCTTTATAACGGAGGTGTATTGCTTTGTGTTATTATCCTGTAACTACCATAGTCACTGACTCGGGTGGGTGACTCCGGGACATTTGAGATGGATCCTGTTAATTTATCCTTCTGGGCAGTAAGAATGAATGACTTGTTTTTTCCTAGACTGTATAGAGAAATATTTGATGTATACATGCGCAGCCATTCTCATGGGTGTTGTTTGTTGTGGTAAACAATAAAAAGATTTAAAAAATAATAATAAATAACATGTGATATTATTTACATGTGGTTTTATATAGTGTGAGCTTGGCCCACAATAGTAGCACTTTACAGGGAAAGAAGTACGAAACAAACGAGGACAATATATACACAATTACACAAAACCATTGTAATACAGTATTACACTATATGAAAGATTAAAAGGAATATAATGTAAAACACAGGTAGAGGGAGATAAGAATGTTATATACAATCAGAGTTAAGTACTTATGCGATCTAGGCGCACCGTGTGAAAGGATTAAGGTTGTGCACCAACATGCACATTTTCTGCTGCATTTAGTAACTTTTATAAGTTTTGACTGGATTTGTAAAACCATTTCAAGTTGTCAGGATTAAAATGGACTTATGAGCTACATATAACATCGTTTGATTGTCCTTTTTTCAATCAATACATACAAAATAGAAAAGACTGTTTAGTATAACATTTGAGTGAAGAATACACACACCTCATCGTTTTACAGGACGTTTTGAAAGATACCAGAGAGATTTCGGCAATTTTTTTTTAATTTCAAAAAGTTGTTTTTCTTTCTGCATAAAACAGTAAGTAGAGAGGTGGTACAATGGATGGTCAAGTAAGTAAACACAGTCAAACAAGCATATGAATATTGCTCCAGAGGGGAATGGGTTGGTAGAAATAGAGAGAAAAGGAGGTATGGCGGAAAAGCGATTTCTGCATTATAAAGCGCCGCGTGCAGCTGCAGGCTTCTCGCAGCTGCCTCAGGCCTGTCTGCAGCTGCCACCCTAACTACCAATTGAATCACCATGAGACTAAACACTAGTTCTGAGATGTTGGCATGGCAGCCAGAGCTTGGCATGGAAAATCTGCAGCTGTCAAACCCTTTGAAAGAGGCGTCCAAGTGATGCCTTAAGCACTGGTAACAGGAACAACAAAATGAACAGGAAAAACACATGGTGCAACCAGCGAGGAACTGATTACTGCTGCTAAAGGCCTCCATGTGCAGCTTTGGGCTGCACTGTTTGCACACACACATTATAGTTCACCCACGTACAAAGCATGCCCATCATATCATATTAGGAGTTTTTTTAATGTAGGGCAGCCTTTGACAATTCCACAGCATCTTGAAGGGAGGCTGAAGCCTGTGATTTGTCGGGTGTTCAACAGAGGGCTGCTAGTGGGGTTTAGAGTCATCTGACCAGGGCTTTAAGTGGACCGGGTCCCGCCGGTACTGAGCACCGCCAGTTCTACAAAGCAGGTGGTGAGACAGGTCCCTATCGGGCTATCCATTTTTGCCCTCAGGGTGAAAACACAATCTTAACTATGCAGCAGTGCCACACGTCACTGCCTTTGGGGTAACTTCGAAGAGATTCGCTATTGTTCTTCCACAGTCTCATAATTACAGAACTGAAGGATTGCCATATTATATTCAACCAAGTCATAGTTGTTGCTTATGCAACTAACAACCATTGACAAAGCCACTAGTCCAGGCTTGCTGTAGGTGTAATGATACTTATTGTATTATATATCTGGATGCAATGACAGATGCAGCAAAATACCAGTTGAACGGCACACAACGCTAAGCAAGGATTTTTCGCTTATGTGTTTCAAGCCACGCCCTTAATGACACTGACCACGCCCCTTTCAGATACCCCCTCCCCCAGTTTTTTTATCCCACTTAAAGCCCTTCATCTGACTATCCCCAATTCCCA
Source organism: Lissotriton helveticus (assembly GCF_964261635.1). Lineage (NCBI taxonomy): Eukaryota > Metazoa > Chordata > Amphibia > Caudata > Salamandridae > Lissotriton > Lissotriton helveticus. Next base: position 1,122,853,017 of record NC_136071.1, read on the forward strand.
GTAAGCATGAGTGATGTTGTCTGTACGGCATCTCCCTAAATCGGAGCTCTCGGGGCGGGGGGTGGATCATTTTAACTTCCGCCTGATCCCTGTATGCATGCGCCTTTTATGCTATGTGTATGTGTATAGTACATACATGTGATCTGCATGGTCCTGGAGCGCGTTCAGAATCTTGGCGTCTTCTATGGTTCTGGGGTGCAAGAGGACTGTTGAGCTTGTTGTCTGTACCCCTTCGTTTCATCTAGTGGTGAGTCATATTGGATAGGGGGCGGCAAGGTTAGAACAGACTGTGTATTGTTTAGCCATGGATTATACAGGGTGGTGGCCGGCTACATCGTGCTATCCTATGAACCACATGGGCACAAATTTGCCGGAGGACATTATCATCTGTTTTGTTCTGCTATGGTGTACAGGTGGTCATTGATTGTCTTCAGCTGAATCTTCGTGTTTCAAGGCATCTTTGCATGTTATGTGGTACGGTTTAGGTAGCTTCTTTTCAATGGGTTATATACATATATCATTATAGGACTATGGATGTGTTGTTGAGGTGGCAAATGCTAAGCCAACTATACTGCTTAGAGCTATCTGTGCCATGGAGGTGCCAGGAAATACGTATAATGTGTAAAGTTGTGTCTTGTGTTTCTTCCTCCAAGGTGTTCCAGAAAAGTGCATCGGTACTTCCATCCCTCCACATAGCACTGTCAGTAGGACTGAAGCTATCAATACTGCAGGAGGTGCAGAGGAGCCGGGTACAACAGTATGGGGGGAAGAGGGGGCACTGGACCTGATCAATGGATCCTTTTTGTTATCAGACAAGGGGTTGGAGGCGACTTCCTTCCTTGCATAATTTCCCAGCTCACCTTTGCTGCCCCACTGCATGTCAGCTGTAACAGTGTGATGATCTGTTGTTGTCGGAAGCCCGGTGAGCCTCTGGAAGTGCGAATGGTAGTGAGCCCACCTTTGTTACCCACTGGACACCTGTCCAACTTTTCACTGCACAGAGTTTGGTGGTCACCACTTTCTTTCTTAGCCAGGTTCAAGCAGCGCTGACGTCATTCTGCTTAAATATCCGGGAGTATAGAGTACATCAGCGCTATCTCCAAGACGGACATCAACCTACTAGATATTTTGTAAATACACGTAAGCGAGAGAAAAATAAAAAGCTTATGGGCCAATCTTCTCAGCAGACTTACTTGACAGTGGGTGGCACGTGCTATATGAATCTAGATTTGCATGTGATCGGTTCACATTTTGAAGGCATTCCTTTATAATTACCTAGACCACTGATTGTGATAAAAACAGTTAAGTCTCCAGGGTTGTGCAAAACCCGCTTGATTTGCTTATCGGAATTAAGTGAAATTTCAGCAAAATGACATGTGCTTACATGAAGAGCAAATCTGTCATTTTGTGCTACATATTAGCGCAAAAAAACAAAAATACAGAGAACAACAGCCACTCATGTTCTTGGTTAGAACCCTTCTGAAGAAGAATAATCTCGACCCTGAAAATTGATTTTGATAGAAACCAGTCTCAATGCTTCCTATTTTGGCGAAAGTGTTGGAGAAACATGTCAACAGTTTTGGCGAAAGTGTTGGAGAATCATGTCAACAGACAAGTCTAAAATTTGCAGAATCTCATGAGTATCTTCATCCCTCTCAGTCAGGCTTCAGAAAGGGACACAGTACTGAGTCCGCTCTACTAGGAGTCACGGAACATCTCAGACGGCTCTAAGATGAGGGTGAGGCAGCCACGTTGATTCTTCTTGATCTTAGCGAGGCCTTTGATACTGTTCGATGCCTCTCTTATTGAAAAGATTGGTGAGATAGATATACAGTGAACAGCCTTTGCTTGGTTGGTGTCTTTTTTTAGAAGATCGGTCTTTCCAGGTGATTTCGACCACAGACTCATCAGAGCGATATGCACATAATTCAGGACTCCCTCAGGGATCCACCCTAAGTTCAGAACTTTTTAATATCTGTGTGCGCCCTTTGGTGGACTTGGTGGAAAGCTGTGATCTCACGTTATTTTCGTATGCAATCGACAGACAAATCATCTTTTCCTTGTCATCGGCACAACACCATAACTCCTCGGAAGCCTTGAACACCTGTCTGAATAAGGTGGCAGAGTGGATGAATCATTACTTCCCAAAAATGAATGGAGATAAGACAGAGGTGTTGGTGCTGGGAAGGAATCTGTCCCTTTGGAGTCCCCATCATTGCCCTAAAAATCTGACCCCTGTCCCAGAAAGCAGCCTCTAAGGTCAATATCCTGGCGTTCCGGCTTGATGATAAGTGGTAAATGAAGCTGCAGGTGATAAAGGTGGCTGTCACATGTATTGCCGTTTTGAAGTGGTTGAGGAAGATTTTGGCTACTGCCACTCTCAGCTCAATAGACAGTGGTAGGCACTAATCATGTCAAGATTGGACTACGGCAACATGTTCTATTGGGGGGGAAGGAAGCCTCCATTAGAAAAATGTAGGTGGTCCAAAATTCTGCAGCTAGGATGCTCTATATGTTACCAAGGAAAACCTCGGCAGAGGGTTTGTTAAGTGAGCTGCATTGGCTCCCAGTTGAGAAGCGAATCCAGTTCAAAACCTTGTGTTTCGTGCACAAAGGAAGAGCAGGGTCTGGTCCACGGTACCTGCAGGACATTGTCAAACCAACTCAGCCGTCCCGGCCTCTTTGCTCTAGTGGGATGTCCCTGAGTGTGATCCCCACAGTTCAACGGTCACATAAGAAAGGGCGTTTGTTTGCCTATCAGGGCCCTAAGTGATGGAACTCCCTACCGGAACAGCTACGACAATGTCCCTCATTATCGTTCGTCAGAAGACAGCTGGAAACATGGTTGTACTGAGTTGCTGACTGTCGGTCTCCTGTCTGATGTTTAGCGCAGGGAAACTCCATGGGGTAGCGGTGCGCTTTATAAACTCTTAAATAAATAAGCTTAACCAAATTCACCAAATTATGCTGGTGAAGTTTAAATTCCATCCAGGTCCAGAAATCTCAAAATGATATAATGCTCTTTCAGAAATCAACACAATTTTGGAAGATTAATAGACTATCACAGTCCCCTCTCTCCATCACTGTGCACTGGGCCCAGAAGGAAGCCCTGCGTCAGCTGCAGCCACAAGCAGTGCAGTGCACTAATGCCCAGAGTGTCAGATACACCAGCACATGCCCTGCCATAGTTTTTATTTATTTATTTATTTATTTACTGCATTTTCATAAAGCGCGGACTTTACCCGAAGGTATCAGAGCACTGTACAATAGAACCCGTTACGTTACATGAGAGAACTGTTGCAGGAATAGAGCAAACAAAAATAGCATGAACAGACTGTACAAGCAAAAGAAGGAATAAATATGACACATTTTACAATGACTCAAGAACTTCCTTGCGAACAATAGCAGGCCATAGAATCAAAACAACGCAGGCAAAAGGAACACAATTTCAAACACAGCAAGCACAGGATGTATAAGCAAAAAATTAAACATATGTGACAGATTTACAATGACTAATGCCTTGGTCTCTCTGTGAGCCCCAGCTCGCACAGAGGTTTCAGTTTAAAGACAGTGAGAAGCAGGGAAGAGTCAACGCTGAGCTCCATCGGTGGAGCAGGAGACCCTGAAGATGCAGCCTTGGATTCTAAATGTGCACCAGGGAGATATAAAAATTCAAGAGCTCTGCACGCGCCCCCATCCATGTCTGCTCAAAGGGAGGATCTTAACAAGCATTTACAATGCAATGGTTTTGCCTTTGTTAAAGTTAGAGCTATTGGCATTGCTCTTGACACTCTGAAGCTCCACTCTGAAGCTCCACTCTGAAGCTCCACTCTGAAGCTCCACTCTGAAGCTCCACTCTGAAGCTCCACTCTGAAGCTCCACTCTGCACTCTGAAGCTCCACTCTGCACTCTGAAGCTGCACTCTGAAGCTCCACTCTGCACTCTGAAGCTCCACTCTGAAGCTCCACTCTGAAGCTCCACTCTGAAGCTCCACTCTGAAGCTCCACTCTGAAGCTCCACTCTGCACTCTGAAGCTCCACTCTGCACTCTGAAGCTCCACTCTGCACTCTGAATCTCCACTCTGCACTCTGAAGCTCCACTCTGCACTCTGAAGCTCCACTCTGAATCTGCACTCTGAAGCTCCACTCTGCACTCTGAAGCTCCACTCTGAATCTGCACTCTGAAGCTCCACTCTGCACTCTGAAGCTCCACTCTGAATCTGCACTCTGAAGCTCCACTCTGAAGCTCCACTCTGCACTCTGAAGCTCCACTCTGAAGCTCCACTCTGAAGCTCCACTCTGCACTCTGAAGCTCCACTCTGAAGCTCCACTCTGCACTCTGAAGCTCCACTCTGCACTCTGAAGCTCCACTCTGCACTCTGAAGCTCCACTCTGCACTCTGAAGCTCCACTCTGCACTCTGAAGCTCCACTCTGCACTCTGAAGCTCCACTCTGAAGCTCCACTCTGCACTCTGAAGCTCCACTCTGAAGCTCCACTCTGCACTCTGAAGCTCCACTCTGAAGCTCCACTCTGCACTCTGAAGCTCCACTCTGAAGCTCCACTCTGAAGCTCCACTCTGAAGCTCCACTCTGAAGCTCTGTGTGCAGTTATTTTCCAACACTTAGAAAGGGACGAATTTGAGATTTTAGGTTCACAGATGCCAAGAAGGTTCAACGTGGAGGCATAATCGTAAGGTAGGTTCAACAACATTTTGCAGCCCACGCCGATCTGTCAGTCACGTTCAGCAATCATAGACACATTATACCCTGTGCGGCTCATCTGTGCGGTACACTGGTCATGCTTTCAGAATAAACAAGCATTTGCAATGCAGTAGGTCTCGCATTTGCTGGGTCTGAGCTCTTGGCATTGTAAATGACAATGCCTTTGTTTTGTTTTTTTAAATCTAAATAAAAGACATTGTAATTCATGGCAGCCCTGGCAGCTTCTTTTCCCCTCCCTACCTCCTTTCGCTTTTCTTCTTGGTTCCGACAACTTCCGTTTTGTTTGTGTGAGTGGTAAGGGGGCGGAGGGCTTGGTTGAGGGCAAGTGTCTGTTACGGAGCTCTCGCCACGAAGCTCCGCCCCCTCCCCGGCTCCACTCCTCAAACGGTGATTTCAGATCTGTATGCAATATTAACAAAGCAACGCATGGCCGCCCGTGCTTTCCTCGTACTCACTAGTGTTAAGAGGCGGTGGCTTCCGAGTTTTTCCGAGGCATTCATCACAGTGTCTCACCGGAAGGCGGGCATCAGAGAGAAGCGGGAGGGGGCGGGAAAGGGGGAGGAGAGAGCTGACGACGGCCGGCCGGAGCACGAAGGCGGGCACCAAAACAAGCGGGAGGGGGCGGGAAAGGGGGAGGAGAGACGCTGACGACGGCCGGCCGGAGCACGAAGGCGGGCACCAGGAAACAAGCGGGAGGGGGAGCAAGGGAGGTGCCGGCAATGCCGGAACAGAATCGGGGGCGTTCCCGGCGTCGCGTGACGTCGGCAAAAGCCAAAGAATGTCGGGAACTCCCCCGAATCTGGTCCGGCATTGACGGACAGGCCCCTCGTCCAATGGCTAGGCTCCATTTATGGAGCCAGCCAATGAATGACGAGGGCCGACCCAAAGCCACACTACAGATCTCATCAGGATTTCGCCTGCGCGAAAAAGATGCGCAGAGCGCATCTTTTCGCCAGGCAAAACCTAAAAAAGGAGCATTCATTTTATTCTTTTCACTCTTAATGGTATCCCATGGTGCATTACTAGGAACAGTTCATGTGTTGTCAACAACCTTGAAAGGCTTCCAGGGACCCATGCCGGCACTTCAAAATGTGACATCCTGACTGCACAGCTGTGTGAATAAACACCTGATTGTGTCATGTTTCAGGGGCTTGGAACAGACCACACTAGAAACAGAAAGTCGATTCACAAAGGTATGGATTTATTTGTGTGAACTATGCAATGCTTAGGTTATGGATTCAGTTTATACTTTGAGGGTATGTACACACGCATTCCACTTATGATACATGCAAAAGGCAAACAGTTGGCATTCAAAAACATTAGAAAAAATGTGGGGCCCGGGTTAGAATTGGGTAGACAGGGTACATAGATGCAACAGTGATGGAGTGCCCTGTCCCCCAAACTCTTGGTCTGCTCACCCGTTCCATAGGCTCCTGGTTTACCTGATGCACCTGTCAGTTTGTTCAGAAAAGTGTGGAAAGTGGAGTCATCAAGCTCTGTAAATACTCACAAAGTTACTACTCCGTTTGTGTGAGCTGTGGCCCCTTGGCAGGGCTCTTGAACGGTTCTGATACACTCTTGGTAACGCCCACTTTTGCACACCCAAGCAAAACATCCTAAGCATGAGCCACGTCTGTTCTCACAGACTCGCTGCATAGCTTTGCCTCATGCACACCTATATCATGACTTACTACTACCAGGTGTAAACTTAACGTACAACTGGACAAACTGGAATATGGAATGGGAAATGCTGGTACAGGCTCTCAGAGATAACACACTCGATGAAGAAGGGGAGGAGGAGGCAGTAGAAGGATCAGCCCCAACAGTAGAGGGCATGCCTGCGACACTACCACAGGATACACACACACAGTAAAACGCGAGAGATCCGGACTCCCACATTATAAGTATTTGCATTTGCACCGAACACAGACGCAGGCATCGGGAGGGATGGGTAGAGAGGGGAGTTATATATTGGGGGGATACCGCAGTGGCACATGTACATCTTCACTAACACAACAGGGCTACACAGTCCACCGAAAAGATAAATGCAGAGGGCGGAGAACGCTAAACGTTGTCAGAGATGGACAGGACGGCTCAGAGAGAGGCCTGTATTGTGCATTGACGCCGCCCTGCCTCCGGGATGTGGGCTGAATGGCTGTGTCCACCACTTCTAGAAAGCATTCACTGTACAGCGACTCTATATTATGTGACACTGATTAAGGCTCTGCATGTTGTACGTAACCCTGCAATAAAAATTGTTTAAAAAAAAAAAAAAAAAACCTGGACAAACTGGAAGAACCTATCTGGACCAGACTGTACGACTTAAGTCATGGTGTTCACAGCTGGTGAAATTGCAGAAGAGAATGGAAACCACAAGCACGGGTTAGTAACACCCCATACCTGACCAGCAATAGACACTGTTTGAAGACCCACCCATTTCGCTGTACAATGTTAGATTGTTAAAAAGATTTATACAGCGCAGAGATGCCCCCAAGGGGGCTTCCCGGCACTCGTCACAGTTAAGACAACCGTGGAGTAGGAGAGAGCAGATTGGGTTAGAGAGACAACAGCCAAGCCTTCAATTGCTTCCAGAAGCTTAAATGGTTTTGCATCTTTCTTAATGAAGGCAGCAAAGAATTCCATAGGGTGAGGGCAAGGACACGAAAAGAGCGCCCTCCCATTCTGGTCTTTTTGTGGAGTAGTATGGAGGCCAGATTTGAATTTACTCTTGTAGGGAAGTACGATTGCATAAACGCAGCGAGACTTGGCACTTCTTGTTTATAGGGAACCTCGTGGGAGACGCAGAGCACTTTAAATTTCTTGCACTTCTCAATTTGTAACCGTTTTGTGACAGCTTTTGATCGCGACCATGTATAATTATTTAGCGGTAGCATCGCAGGTTTTACTCCAGGTGCACTCAAGTTTTTTACAGTGCTTTTTTCTGCAATTACAATTATCTCAGTGGGTTAATGCACCTGCCACGGCGATCTATGTGACTTAAGACTTGCTTGTTGGAGCCACAGCTCTGGCCTTCTAAGGTCAATTAAATTAATGTTATTCAGTTGCGCAATCCCTGTTACAAATAGCAGACAGCGCTATACAACCAACAGGTTTTTTTTTTAATGTGCATTTTTTTTAACTTCAAAAGCTTAGTAATCAGGGTGCAACTCAAGGAAAGTGCAGGACAAATAATTCAGTCGACTACTCACCAAGGAATCAAAGTACAGAGATGTTTTATCTATTATTACTTCACATATGTCAATGCCTGTCTTAAGAGGGAAATGATTGGTCCTTGAGCAATCAGACCCAATTACCTAAATTGTTGTAACGCTACAACATGCTATTTGTAGAAAGCCAAGAATACATTTGTGCGAGCAAGAGTTTTGGAAGGACTAGAATCAAAAACGAGAAACAAGGGTCTGATATGCACAAGCTGTAAAAAATATCTGCCAAAAATGCAGGTGAGACACAAATTACACCAGCTGCAGAAAAATATACAAAAGTACAAATATGTGGAAATGGCACGCGTCGCCACACAGGCAAAGCCGCAAATGCATTGGCAGATTTTCCACAAAGTCTAAAAAAAACACTAAATAACTTTAAAAAAAAATTCTACTCATTTGTACATGTACACGACAGGCATATTTAGTAGCAGGAAGTGGACCGTACATCATCTAGCATTGTGACAAACATTTGTGGCAGCGCCATGGACAGGGGTGTGGCTTAGTGTGTATCTCAAATTTCCCAACTAACAAAGCAGTGGCCCGCAAGGTGGAGAGGTGACAAGATCAAGGCTCACAATGGATTGTCCATGGGGAGCTGGGTCAGTACTGGCTGGCATTAGCTAGGCCTCTGTCCAGAGTGGCACAGTGGGTGAAAAACAATAGGTTAGAATGCCACCTTGAGCGGCTGCCAGTGGGTTAGACTATTTACAAGCATTCATTCCAGCACATTTTGGGTGTTTGATTGCCAGTAGCAGGCCTGGAAATCTGAGACTGATGCAGCTCCCAAACCTACTTCTGTCAATGTTTGTGAATTCTAAAAAGTAGGATACTAGCCCCTTTCAAGAAGTACTTCTCTGGGTGCAGATGTACATTTTTTTGAGTAAAACAGTCAATCTATCTATTTAAGTTTCCGATCTAAAAAATGTACAAGGTAAAACTTCATAGTGAAATCAGACTGGAGAGAAAAACCTACATAGACATAGCAGAACCGACTCCGGGCCACCAGACCCATCTACCAAGCCAAGAATCCATTTATTTGGGCGGTCTCACAAGCCAAACACCCCCACTGAAGTACATAACAGATAAACTATGCCATAAGACAATGGGATAGAAAGGTCAAATGCTCTCTGTCTTTATCTCCGATGCAACAAGAAGTTCCTAAACCTCCATAACTTCCTATAACTTCTTAAATGTACTGCTCTTATTTTACAATTTTCTTTTATCTATACTATATATTTATTATGCTTTTCATTGCTTTATAATATACCAGTTGCCAGTTTTGTTTACAATCGTTCTCAATTTTTGGTGTCTCTTTTTTCATTTTGTATTATTACCACTATTTATCTTGCTGTGTGATTTTCTTTGTAAATTTCTTTGACTTATTTTGTAACTTTTGTTTTATTCTTCAATAAAATTCTTTCTGAACTGAAACCAAAAAGGTCAGTAATGTGCGTTTCTTATAATGAAAGGACTCCTCTGCATCACATACACAGGAGAAGGAATATGAAAGGTGAGCGATTCCTGCTACATTAGAAGTATATTGCGGTGTGCCACAAATCTGATGAAATTCTGCCACCGACATTGTCACACTCGAACCCAGGGGCAGATACGTGTAAACATGATGGATTTCCCGAAGTGCTTTAGTGCAATATATGCAGCCAGCAGGAAATCCTCAGCCGACGTCTGTTGGGGGACACAAAACTTCAGTATATACAAGCTCTCTAAGAGATACTGAGGCCTACATCTGAATTTCTGCATCATTTCGTGCAGCCTGCATGCACTGTTTTTACCCACACAACGCAGCCTGGGGAAGGGCCGGTTTTTCACCCACTCTCACTTTTTTCTTTTACCCCTGCACCAGATGTTCAAGGTCACCCTGGCAGTCCAGACCAGGCACGGATCCACATTTGCCAAGAGGTTCTGCAAAAACTGGTAGACACAAAAGGACGGATTCCTATTTTTAAAGGCCTGTTCCTGTCCCAACTTTTGTAAAGAAACAAGGGAACCCAAAGGCAATATGACAGGGACCTTGGGTGTGTAGATTATAACTAAAGACAATGGTCAATAGACAATAATGAATAGGAAGCAACCGATATACATATGCTACATAGACAGTATGTTCTTTGTCCAGCCGGACAGAAAGTAATTTTTAAATAAGCTTTGTAAAAAGGAATCAGTTACAAATACAAGTGGGACACAACCTGCGTCCAACCCACAAACATAGACGGACAACATAAATGGGGGTAAGGGGGGTTTCAGGCAAGGGAAAAGAGTCTGTATTCCATACTGTTTAACAGACTTAAATTACATGAAAGTACCACTGTACATTGTAATCCACAACATTTAGAAAGATATGGTACATGCAGTGTCGACGACCTTTCAATCCCTAGGTGAGATTCATGGGATCATGCTCAGGACATTAATTATAATCATGCCTGCTTGCAAATAATTTTAGACATTCTGGTAATTTATGTCAGAGTTGGTGTGTTTGAAGAATCGCAAGAAGCAGTGGCAAAGTAAGCTGGTCGGGTGTCAGCAGTAGGTGTCCGGGAGATAGGACTGCTACAATTAGCCTGGAGCCGCGGGGATTGCCCGGTGCACGCTACGGACAGTCCGGCCCTGATAAAGGCTGCTGCACAGACGAAATGCTTCTCTCTCTTCGAAGCCTGCAGTTGCCTGATTCAATAAAACAGGAATCTTCTACCATCCCTGAGTGCAGGTTCCCTCTTACTGGGAGGTTTTCTTTTGCATTTTAAATGGCACTAGGGGTAGAGCCCACCATGCAACACCAGGGGATAGGTGCAGGCCGGAAGTTCTAAAAAGCAGGTGCTGTGACGGGTCCCTATCGGGCTCGCCATTTTTGCCCTCACTCTCAGGAGGAAAAAACTTCTTAATTAACTCTTTATCAGTCCCACCCATCACTGCCTTTGAGATAACTTAAAAAAGACTCGTTATGGGTATATTTCAATCTCATCTTTTCAAAACTGAAGCATTTTAAATGTTCTATACAACGAAGCCATACATGCTTATTTATCTTGGGCAACTACCAACCATTGACAAAACCAATAAATAGTCCTGGCTTTTTGCAGGTGTATTGTTGCTTGAAGTATTATATATTTGGATGCAATGACAGAAGCAGCAAAATATCAGTCGGGCAGCGTATTATGCTAAGTACCGATTTTTTAACGTTATTTTAGCCACACCCTTAATTACATTGGTCACGCCTCTCAGAGAACCTCCCCCCGCCCCCCCCCCCCCCACCCCAGTTGTTCCATTCCACTTAAAGCCCTGTATATCAATAAAACAAATTGCAACTAGCATCACAATAAGCCACATCGAAAGGCTATAGGGAAATGCATCTTAGTAGGGAAGACATATTTTTTAAACTCGGGTGATGTTGGATGTCTGCTAGCAGGCAAAATGTAAAGGAATGCCAGATTTTTATTAAAATTAAAATTAAACTCAATTTAAAGCGTCGGAATGAAAAAAAACAGGACCACACCTCAATCTTTGTACAATTTAAGTCTTCCCCCACTGAAACCCACGGGACTCTACACCCTTAATTTCTTGCGACTAGACTGCACGTTGGCATTTATTTATTTTCCAGCCCGCCTTTGAGGCTCGTGCTGATGAAGGAAGGCTCTCTACAGCACCTTCTGGAAGCAGGAACGCCGACTGAATAATCTCAAAAGGGAACCAAGCGTTCTTGCGCCCTCTGGTGGCTGCATGTTCTCATCGCAATTGACTTCACGATGGTGATGCATTTTTACAAAACACAAATAGGCTATGGAGAAGCCCAAAAAATCTGTAAAATAAATATGCCGTACCCGAGCAATAGGTCTTGCAGTGTAGATAATTTTACATCGGAAACGATGACCAAAATCCTCTTATGATTCCGCACTTACTCTCCCTCTAGACAGACATGATCTGGGCAAAGGCATTTGAGTAAACCTGACAGTAAACCCTGTTCTCGCTTACTTAATTGGCCACATAGAGGCTGCAATTTGAAATATTCTATGGGGTTAAGACGTACTGCAGAGATGTTTGTGTGGCTAGCAATTATTAGGGACTATAATAATGGTAAGATAGCTCTGGTGGCTAATGCACTTACTGGAGAGATGCGTTTTGTCCAGTCAATTCTGACTCCTAAAGTACCGTAGAGGGTTAATGTGCCTGCAGGTAAGTGCACCTGTCACATGCAGATCCCAGATCTGTATTTTATGCAGATAACAAAGCGGATTACTTCTTTTTGACAATACAATCCTTTTGTTAGTACAAACAACCCAGAACACTGCGTTACATTTTAAATCCTGACTTCGTATTTCTCGCGAGAATTCACTCTAAACATGTAATGGCAACCACTTAAAACGATATTTAACACAGTCACCAGATAACCCTCATATGTCTTGTGTAACATTTCCTGGACATTGATTTACTCACATATAAGACTTATTGTTTCTTTGTGTTTTAAAGCGCTGATACCCTACATTAGAATGAGCAGCATCATAAAAGAATAAGCTAAAAAATAAATTGGAAGTATGATTTAAATCATTATTTTTACAATTAATCATCCAGACAGATACAGCTAGCATTCTTCGAGTTCATGCATTTATCTCTTACAAACAAGAGTTTAACAAAGTCAAAAACTTTCCTCCAGTTCATAGCTTCTCTTAAGCACCAGTGTACCTTTGTTTCCCTCCACTGCATTGACATCTAGGTGTTAGGCTCCAGATACGCCCAACTAGGATGACACCAGAAGAAAAGGAGGGATGTATGTCAGTACAACGCGATCATTTTGATCGTGGTACTTTACAACGCGGTTTTCACAACGCAAGTCGTTACAACGACTTGCGTTGGAGGGCGCTGGATTGTGGATTAATTCAATTTTCTATTCCAACTCCAGCCCACGTAACAGTAGGGAAGGTGTTGGAATAGAAAATCAAACTATTCCTTATGCAAGAGCGCCTTCCAGCGCAAGTCGTAGTAATGACTTGCGTTGTAATGGCTGCGTCGTAAAGGTCGAGCAGTGTAAACACCGCGTTGTAAAGGATCTTTAACCAAAAGGAGGGGTGATGGCCCTTTAAATCAGGCCTTTGTTTTGGGCCCCGCCGAACCTAAAAATAAGAAAGCCCTCTTACTGACTATAGGTTGCTACACCGGGGCAAACGCAGACAATGTGCGGGTGCTGATGAATGTGTTCCAGTGGTGCAAATTACACGGGACACATTCAGCATTTGACAGGGTCCAGCCTGATCCTGGTTCCGGCTCAGTAACAGCTGCTGGATCCAGCATCTGGATGGATCCCCTCATTACAGAGTGGCTTACTGCTGATCATTTGTTTTAAGCTCAAAACAAAGCACTGCTATCAGCATGATGCTTCTTTTGACCAGAGACTGTTCCCCCCCCCACCCCCACACCAGTTAAGGATCCCTAGAGGGGCCACCACCACTTTGAAGACCCCTGCTTTAGACATATTGTCTGAGCTTCAGAGCCAAGACGCCACTGATTAATCTATGTTATTGGTGGTAGTCGCTTCTGCTTGGAGTGTGTTGCTATTTTTATCCCTCTCTTTGGAGGATGCAGTTCAGTTGAATTGTAGGTTTGGGGTTGTGTGGTTTATGACAAACCATCCCTCATTTGTAACAACATCATAGGACATTGCCTGCTTCTCCCTAAAACCTTCACAATGAAATACTTCCCTGCAACAGGTCTTCTCAGGGCTTGTACCCCCTCTGGGCCAAGCAGAGAGCAGGTGCCTCTCCGAGACATAATTGGACACAACACACATAAACACGACTTCCAGAGACACTGCGGCTTTAAGCAGAGACGGGGTCAGCAGCAGATGCCTCCCCCTGACTCAAGAGCGTGTCTTCATCCTCCGCAGTCTGTCGACAGCAGCTCCTCAGAGGGGCGGCCCTGCTGAGTGTGCAAATGGAGTCAAGGAAAACACGACACCGCAAGCCGCGCGACCCTAAAGGAAGCAGCAACGATGTTTTAAGACACGAGCGATCTGCTCTGGCCAAGAAACTAGGTCTCAGGGACCAACCGTTCCGCCAGCTCCCTTGGTGGTTCATGTTATGTTATTGAAGTTTATAAAGCGCAAACAATTATCCGAAGGTGTCTAGACGGTAAATCAGATTATGGCATCCCTCTGTGCAGTCTATCGAAGCACGGTTTGCTGTAGGGAGGTAAACAAAACTGCATTGTAAGTGCGTTTATATAGCACGTCCTAGCACGGACAAGGCGTTGAAGCGCACAGTGAGAAGGACGCTACTAAGGAATCCATGGTTCTTAGTTATTGGGATTAGCCTGGTGCTCTCAAGTAGAACTTTCTGTTCATTTTCCCCAGTTGAGATTACTAGTTGGGGCTGTGTAAATTCATGCAAATGGTTGGTGGGATGAATGAATAGGTTAGAAGAAAATAGGTATTGTTAGATTGCGGGGACATGGTTTCAAAGAGGGAGAGATTATGCGCGGTAAAATGAGGTGTGTAAATTACAAAAATAAAACAGAAGAGATTGCGACCGACAGTGCAACTTTGAGTAAGATATACTCAAAGAGAGGAGGCCTGCAGAAGATGGAAGGCAAGGAGAGGGTCAGTCAAACGTTTTAAGCACTGGTCAACTGCATTTCTCTGAAGCTGAAAAAACGGCCCAAACTCTGCTTAATACTGCTACTGCTCAACAGAAGTATTGAGATCATATTGTGATCTAAGGCAGCTCTAAAACACTGGCCCAGAGAAGAGGTGAAGTGAGACAAAATATTAACCCTGGGCGTAGTAGCGCTACGTGTAGCTGCGCAAAATGCACTTCGCACTATGAGAGCTACGCAAACTGCGTAGTGAACTTTGCAAAATGCTGTTCGCACTGATTGCACAGTGCGAACAAGCATCCGGCACTGTGCAATCAGTGCAAACCGCATCTTGCACAGTGCAAGCATTTGTTTTCTGCCTCTCGAGTAGATTTCTACTCGAGCGGCAGCTTTCTCAATGCGGATTGGTAGTTTCTCATTGCGAGCGGTCACGAGCATACGCGACGACCCGCAATGAGAAACCTGCCATCCCCGCGTTGAGAATCTCCCCGGGAGGTTTATTTTCCACGCTCGCGATCGGCAACTTGATGTGACGCAGGAACGGTAATAAGCCCTTGGGGTTCCCCACCCCGAATCTAATGAATATTTAAGGTGTTCTTTATGAGCTCAGGTCCAGGGATGAACAATGTCGGTGGACCAAGTCCACGCGCGAGCCATGAACGCACACCTCTGAGAAGTCTTTGCCTTTGTCAGGCCATTGGTGGAGCCTGCGGCCTAAGGCGGTCTCCTTCCGTGGCTCCATCCTCTCGTAAGACCAGAAGGCGTTTTCAAGGAAAATACAGCCATTGCTTCTAAAACCGTGAACGCGCTTTCTGTTCAGTGCTATTTCAACACCTGTCTTGTGTTTGCTGCTGCAGCTTTTTCATCTGTGCTTTAAATGGGTGGGTGTTTCAACGACCCTCACTTCATTTATTTAACAGCAAGTTAGCTGACTTCTGAGTTACAGGAGGCGACTCTGAGGCATTGAGGGCGCCTGTAATTTATTGAAAACAGAGCACACATTCACTTCTCAGTAGTAGGGTGCGACCCTGAGACAGTGAGTACCTACACTTCATTTATTCAAAAGGGAAAGTAGTGGCATTTTTCAGAAGGAAGAAGCTCCCCCCAGGAGAGAAAGTATCAACATTCAGTGCTTTAAATGGTACAGTGCAAGTACTCATCAAAAGGAGCAGTGGGCGGAGTTTAGGATGGGCAAAACGGCAGTGCTAAGGTGAAACAAGGACCGGGGTAAGCTTTTTGACCTTACCAAGGTTGTAAACATGAAATTTTCATGCATTGTTAGAATGTTGGATGTATATGTCCATTAGTTATCGCACTAATAACTATATATATGGCACACAGTAAGTTTTTATTACTACCCAAAGTAACCTTTTTTCTAGCAACCTTAAAATAAGAAAAGATTGAGGAAAAAACAGCGAGATTCTAAATATATGCCTTCTTGTTTGCAGGCAGGCCCATGCTGCAGGGTCATAACTCACTAAGATATATTACAAGGATGTTAACTTTTGATCTGCGGGTAACACAAGGCTCTATGCAACAAAAACAGTAATCAACTAAGCTACATAAAAAACCTAAATCGGTGATTTTCATGTTGCATGCTGTGCTTTCCAGCAGACACACTGATCCTCTGTGCAATATTATGGTGTGTTGAACCTTTGATTAGAATGTACACAGATCTTTCTAAGAAGTACATTAACCTCCAGAGTTACACACGCTATTGCTACTTATGATGCCCCAAGCTCACTTACTTATGGGAAAGGCCTCACCTTTCTGGTTGTCACGATTGGTGATGGTGCAACTGCAAAAAGCGAGGAATTCATCGCGCACTCTTTTTATTCTCGGCATTAAGCGGTTTTTCTGTCAAACCTGGAAACCGGAGTTGCTTTCGAAGAGACATACTTTATTCTCTCTCTCCCTGCTACTGGATGATACATGCCGACACACAGACACTAGAGATATTGCTGTTGGTGGCTCAGCCTTTCAACATTTCATTTTATGTGGTTGAAAAGGAGTGCTGGAAGGAGTAACCACGCTGCAGATGTGATATTAGAAAGAATAACGTTTCTACTGGGCTGATCTGGCTGCACTATTTGTAACAAAAATATACACCATGATTGCATGTGTGTTAAATCAGCTAGTAATTAATCTTATATGCCTTATACACTTACTATACAAAATGTCAAATGCATTCTTGCATTTGCATTTGTTGATGAAATAAATATTAAAAAGAAAAGGAACAGGCTTTCAAATCACATTATAAATGGCAAGATGGTCTATCGGAATCGAGATATGACCGATGACATGAAGTCCTGGTTAGGAGATGGGGCTTATTACAAATTAAATATGTTTTCTGTGCTTGTACCACATAACTTGTACAGACAAGCACATGGGAGTGCAAAATAAATAAAACATTTATGTTTTCCTTCTTTTAGCATTCGATCATAGTGTGCAATAAATTGCAAACATGACTGTGAATAACACGCAGATACCTGGCCATGCAACACATTTACTGGCTTTTGATATAAATACAGCCGTGTACATCCATGGGGCATGTAGGCCCAGGTAGTTTAACACTGGCTTCAAAAAACTCTGTTTAAAGAGCATTTCACATTTTTCCCTGGACTTACCATCTGTCCAAGTTCGATAAAATAGGGATCCCTTTTCGTTTACACATGCAAGAAGGCAATTCAGATGTGTGGTGATGGTGAAAGCATTAGCAAATGTTCTTTTGTTCTTTCCATTAAATATTATATCCTAAACAGTGCATTCTACCTCCACCCATTAGATTTTACAGCCCCGTCTCAGCCCCACTGTGAAAGATAAATGGATATGCTATTCACTTAGCAGACACACACCTGCCCTGATGACTTCCAAAGTAGCTCACGCTGTGTTCTGGTGGTGACAAGCTCTTGTGATTAATTCTGTGCAGTGCTTGTTAAAGGTGCTGCCTGGTATCAGGGAAGAAAAAGTGTCGGACTGGGAACCAAAACTGGCCCTGGCAAAGAGCTCGGCCAGCCCCCCTGGGAGCGGCCGAGCTGTTTGCCAGGGCCGGTTTCGGCCGATTTTGTTACGTTTATGCTGCAAAAACGGCCCTGTAACAAAAACGGCCCCCAGGGGCCCAAATCGGCCGCCACCCTAGCAGCCCACTGGGGAAATGCCCGGTGCCCGCAACGGCCAGTCCGGCCCAGAGTGAAGTGATGAAAGAAGCACTGATTGGGTTAAAGTCAGGTCCCCATGAGTACCGGTACTCTCTTCATTAAGTTTAAATGATTATGGCAGTGGAAAAAATAAAGGTTGAGACAGTAACTTTTGATTTTCATCTATTTTGAGGGTTTAGGGTGCAAAACAGTATCAAAAATGTTGTCCACTTTAACTCCCTTTAAACTTTCGTTTTTTTAAGGGATATGCATGTAGGAAAGAGCTGAAAGACCTCGAGTCCCTTTCTATACGTCCCTTGTTGATTGAATGGAGCCATCTGGGAATTTCACCTCCAGCAGATGAGCAAGGGCAGAAGAAACACCCAGACAGGGAATCCCTCAGATAGTGTCGCCATAAATGCAAGTCAGCCACTGACTTACCCAGAGCGGGCTCAAACAAACAGTTCTGCAGTGGGAAACCCGCCTACAGAATCCCTGCCAGGTACACCCTATGGGGCGACCTCAATATCTCAGCAGGAAGTACACCCCACAGACACTTCCAAAACTAATATCTTATCAATAGTGTCATGGAATATAGTGGGAGTAAAGAACAAAATGCATTAAGAAGACTGGGGGGTAACTATCGATAAAGGTGATGTCATTAAGTTTCAGAAAACTTGGGAAATAGTGCCATCCCACAAGCAAGGCTTTAAAACCTATTCCAATCCAACCATAAGGCCTCAGACTGGTAAAACATCTGGGGTATTTTCCAATTGGACACACTTCACTAGGTATATATGTAGCAATCAAAGAGGGCAATGCAAAAAAGTAAATTACAGTCAATGCGTATCGCAATTTTATTACAAAAGGCAGACATTAAAAGTGACCAATATGGTCCATACCAAGAAAACATATATCATAATAAATAAAAGAACATACAGTACAATCATAAAAAACACATTAAAGCGGGATGGAGATATAAGGAAGATTTAGGTTCCTATTAGTAAAAAAAGGAGGAGACACAAGAAAACGATGAGCACAGTTCAGCTTTACATCAGAAACTGATATCACTCAAAATATCATGTGTTTTTCCTTAAGCATCGACGCGTTTCGGTGAGCCACACAGACAAACGAACCATGTTGCGGCTGGTTTTTATAGGTACGTTACGCTGATAGAGCGAGTTGATGGGGTAATTCACTACGAGTCTATACTTAAAAAGATAGATTGATTTGTTTATTTCTCTTTTTTAAGTAACGGACGTGTTTTCGACCTAAATACGTCAGCACGCTGAGGCATTCATTTTGGCCCACTGCGACAACAGACACGGCTCCATAACGTTTTAATAATCTGACTGAACAAGATAGTAAATGAATTACCTTTTTTCGTCATGATCACCAATCTGGGGTAATTTGGATTCCCGTTAAACTAATATGATGTATTGTTATACACTTAGGGGTTCGTGTATAGTGCCCTTCGTGGTCAGGCGGATTTTATATCGCAACATCGGGAGACGAGTTCCCCGTAATGATAAGCAGTAGCTGAAAGACTAATTACGAGTAGAGTATATTTAAAGGTGCGTTTATCTATATTTACATCTACCCTTAGCATTGTATACGTTTGGAGTTAGACACATAGCTTCCATAGGGATCTGCTTTATTAGTATAGTATTTTCTTGTTTCCTTAGAAATTTGCTCCTGTTTGCAGACAGAGATGTTTTTAAAGTAACTACAAGATAGTATTGAGATATCTATCTATGAAACGCCTGAATTTGAACACGATACCGCATTGAAGGTACGTTGTTTTTGTGGATATTCGGATTTGCTTTCCAATAACGTATATATCTGTATGTCCAGCGGAGTACGACTTGGACAAAGAATAGTTTTTGACCTTCTTCGGTGTTAACCATATCGTATAAAATTTATGGTGTCACTTCTCTCTGTATGTTCAGGTGTTCAACAAAGAGGCCATTACCTTGCCTGTTTTAAATGCATATCGATGTTTCTTATTTAAAAAAAATCTTTGCTTATTGGAAACATGACATCACAAGAGCATTTTGGGCTATAGTATAATGTATTTGTCTGTAGGAAGGTAATGATATATGAATATGAATTTGACTGTGATGATGCAATAAGTGCACTGTATTTATTTCTGTTTGATGAATTGCTGCTATGTGTTATTGAGACCTAATATGTGATCTTGGGTTGCATAACAGGATATTCTGTTTAGAGGCTCAATGTGTGTGATAAATGTACTGTGAGTAGGGTTATGTAGCAACATTCTTGGCTTTGTTAATGAGTAAATGTAACATACATGTCTGGCAGAATATATATACATTGTTATTATACCAATATATTTTTTAACATTACAGGTTTTAATGGGATAATATATTTTCCTGAAGAAGGTGACGTTATCTGTGTGGGTGACCGAAACGCGTCGATGCTTAAGGAAAAACACATGATATTTTGAGAGATATCAGTTTTCGATGTAAAGCTGAACTGTGCTCATCGTTTTCTTGTGTCTCCTCCTTTTTTTACTAATAGGAACCTAAATCTTCCTTATATCTCCATCCCGCTTTAATGTGTTTTTTATGATTGTACTGTATGTTATTTTATTTATTATGATATGTTTTCTTGGTATGGACCATATTGGTCACTTTTAATGTCTGCCTTTTGTAATAATATTGCGATACGCATTGACTGTAATTTACTTTTTTGCATTGCCCTCTTTGATTGCTACATATATACCTAGTGAAGTGTGTTCTGTAATTTGTTGTGAGTATTTTAACTCAGATTCATGTGCCCAAGGGGACTTCTATTTCTTGACATTTGTCTTCTGGTACCCACTCCCTTTGGTGTTTGGGTCCCTCTCTTTTATTAGAGAAGTACTTGCCAATTGGGTTAGTATTGCTCCTGGGTGTCGGGAAAATAACTAATCATTGACTCCCCACAAATAGTAGAACTAGAACATACATCTTGGAATGGGAAAAAACTTCTCCCATATAATGTTTACAACAGAAGCGGAACAAAGTCAACGGTGCCCCAGTTTTATTATTACTGAGAGACTGTATAGAAAGTTCAGGCAGCCTGGCTGCTGGTATCATGGGCGGGGCTTTTAATGCAAGCTTTGAGCCCTCAGCCCTTTTAAGGGATATTGTCAGCTGTGGGGTATTCCACAACTACCAGGTCCTCGTCTATCATCTATGGCCAAGGTAGTTCTGCAGATGTTTGGATCTTTCCTTATGCTGCCACGCGAGAGCCTGCAATGGCTTAACAGTCTCAGATTTAGGCACGACGGACATTGCACCGACCCTTGATCCCCCACATTGGCTAACTACCCCAGGCCAAACTTTTTGGTTCACCGAACAAACCATTCTAACTGCTGATTCTGGCAATCCTTAAAACCGCAGTCACCCTGATTTTAACGGAATTTGCCGCCGCAAAAGCCACAACTGGCTACTAAGGCTATCTTTAGGCATAATACATGTCCTGATGATGATTCGCATGATTCAGAAAGCGAATCGAAACGCCGTCGACAACCCTTCTAACACCTTATACTGAACAAGCATTTGCATTAGAATTGTAAAGGTGTTGTGGTTCATTGTTGTGCTGCACTTTGCCACTACTCAATTGGAAGTGTTGCTAACCTCAAGCTTTTGCCTAAAAAGCCCCTTTCCTTCCTGTCTCCCCTTGTATATATGTTAATGTGTGAACTGTGGGACACAGGCTTGTGCCCCGCGTTGTACATTCGTTGAAACAGTTTGTGTAATTGATTTATAGTAAATATTAGACCCTCGCCCGGCTGGGCAGGTCAAGAAACCAAATATAGCTACGATTGCGTCTATATTTCATTTTTGCTTTTTGAATCTACTTTGCCTATGGACCACTGTTGTTTATAAAGTACTAATCCCAAGGTCCTCGGTAGACTTGTTTGGGCTCCCTTGTTGTTTAAACGCGCTACCTTTAAAAGGAACATCTACCTTATATTCTTAGATCTACATTCTTGGCCTAATCCTATTGACATGGAAGTCTTACAGCGATATGTCGGTGACTATTTATCCCTACTCCTTACCCTCCAGGGCAGGCCTCACCCCCCAGGTTGGTAGTCAGAATTGCTCCGTAGGGATCTAACTATCATCAATAATCGGAGGAATGTCAGGTAGAACACTGTGGTTAAGAATGAGGTTATTTATGTCCAATTATATTATCATTTGAGCTTAATTTCATCCACAATAAGTGCTTTGAGGAACTGAAGAATTCTTTCTTCCCCAAACCCCCTCCCAGGCAGTGTACGCCACCGATTACCAACCCTACATGGTATAACAAGGCATGTAGAACAGCTACGGCTCATCTAATCAAAGTCATCAAAAGTGGCCCTTGGTTTGATATCCAGGCTGCTAAAGCCAGATATAAAGAAGCTCAAAAACAGGCCGAGGTAACCTGGGATACAACTGTTTGGGGTGATATCCGGGATGCTGTCCGGCCTGGGAACCAGGCAGCTTTCTGGCATACGATTAGTCATGGTGGCAAAACAAACATAATGAGGCCGGAGAATAACATCCTACTCCAGGATTGGGTTAACCCACATATTTATAATGAAGACACCACTGGTTCTGTTGTTTTCAATACCCCAGTCTCCTAACAGCTGCCCTCAGATTTAGACATTGATCTACCAGTCATTAGTGCTATGATCAAGAGGGAGCAAGACGATGATATAGAATTATTTGTACTTGCTGAAACAAGCCCTGCTATTTGTGGGCAGAAAGCGGGCAAGGCCCCTGGGCCGAATATTACCCTTTGGATCTATTCAAATCAGAGCCCAATATTTGGGCACCTTATTTGAATCACAAAGCCTTCGCCACCATGGACGGTGCTCAAACACCTGCCACCTGGAGAGGAGAAGAAATAGTTCCCATTATTAAGAAGGGCTCAAAATCCGAACCAGCAAACTATTGACCAATAAGCCGGATTGATATAGACCAAAAATATCCTGCAAATAAATTTTAGATCGTTTATTGACATGGATCGAAGATAAAAAGATCCTCTCCCAGTTTCAAGTGGGTTCCACTCTATAACGGGCACAGTAGACCAAGTCTTCAGATTCCAGATTTTAAGATGTAAAGTGGTGGATATTAACAAGGGCAGTCGTTACGTAGCGTTTGTCGACCTGAGGGCTGCATTTGATATGGTTCCCGTAGATAGACTATGGTGCAGCCTAAGAGAATCAGGGCTACGAGCTCCCCTACTGCATATCATATTGTGCCTTCACACAGACAATTACGCTCAAATTGGATGGGGAGTAAATGGGAAAATAACAGCTCAGATAAAGGTCGTCAAAGGGATTCGACAAGGATGTGTTCTTGCCCGAACATTACTTTTATTATTCATAAATGACTGCGTAGATTTACTCCTGTGACAATAACACCCCCCCCCCCCCAGTTTTGGGTGGTGTAAAAACGCCAGGCCTATTTTTGGCTGATGACAGTTTATTAGAGTC
Organism: Lissotriton helveticus; assembly: GCF_964261635.1. NCBI lineage: Eukaryota > Metazoa > Chordata > Amphibia > Caudata > Salamandridae > Lissotriton > Lissotriton helveticus. The sequence goes on from NC_136071.1 coordinate 1,122,876,184, forward strand.
AAAACTTCCCAAAGGAATTGAGAATTTACTTACCATGTTCAATCTTTTCTGTATCAACCATGGCCTGGCAGCACTGAGTTCATGGCAATCCATCCACAATGGCACTTTAGAGGCGGCCAAAGTTTGGAAGGAGTGAATCTCGAGAGAGTACTAGATTTTGATTATTTGGAAATTTGCTTATCTAGTGGCAACTCTTGGGTTAGCCAGATCACAAAGAGTACGCCCCTTAACCATAGGGCAGCAGCCACCTTGAGCTTTACAAAAAATACCTCCCTTCATCCTTATCTCCTCTTCTGGAAATTTGGAGAACTCAAGCAGTGTTTGCTGCAATTTATGGATCAGAACTTTGGGGACACAGAATTGTCGGCCAATTCGGGGTCGCAGAAAACAAATTCCTGAGGGCGGCACAAAAACTCCCTCAAAGTACCCCACTCATTTTTAAAGCGGATCTGAACATGCCACCCATAACAGCTAAATTTAGGCTCAAACCACTTTGTACTGGCTCAGGATTTGGTTGATTGATGAGCTGGAACCTCATCAATCTTTCCTTCTCCGCCTACCTCTGCCCTTCCCCTTTGTCTGACTGAGATCAGCGCTGGGACGCCCCTTTGCTGGGGCAGCCATGTGCTATACAAAAATTATAACAATAAATATAACATAACATAACCCTACAGGGTGAGACTAAGGGATATCCTGGGTACACAGAAAGGAGTGGTGTTGTTACCACTGTTGAACTATATAAAACAGGCCCTATCCATGTTTGGTCTGATTGACCTTTGGAGTCGCCCAACATCCATCAACTCCTCTTCTATCAAATTGGTGTAGACGACCTTTTGGGAGAAATAAGAGAGGAAAAGCACCCAATCACAAAACCCCGGCACACCGGCCGGCAGGTTCCTAGAGATAAAACCAACCCCTAGGTTTGAGCCCTTTCTAATTAAGACTGATCCACCTCTAACGAAAACTCTTTATATAAGATTCAGGCTGGGAACCTACCACTTGCAACTGTTACTGGCAAGTGGGAGGGCCCAACCGAAGGTAGTAAACATGTCAGGAAACAGAAGAAACCGATGAACACCGGTTGTGTTTTTGCTCAGTATACATCAGACAATGTAAGTGTTGGGTCGTGCTTATTTGCCGCACCCTGGGAATTCATCAATATAGGGTTGAATTAAGACTCTGCAGGTCGGATACCATACCATACATTGTATTTTCAATTGCAAAGTATCTTGAATCCGCCTGGCCTATCTGGTCTAAGATTTTGTCGCTCTCAGTCCCCACCTCCTAGGAAATATGTCCGATATACTTTTAGAGCTTTGGCCCTTGGCCATTTTGGCAACAATCTGAATAAACGTGGGCATAACTTGGCTACAGCGAACAGCTATGGAACTGGAAACCGTCCAATCTTACATGTTCCTTCTTCAGTTACAGCGTTGCGCTTTATTGCTTTGTGCACGAGGGGGCCGAATCACTTACTTTTACAGAAACAGTTAGATTAGTCCTTTATCCTAGATCCAAAAAACCACTCTGTTGGCTCAATTTTTTAAATGTTTAAACTTTATCAGAGGGAGTCATTTTATAATGGAATTTTATAAATGTACGTTTGATATGTCGTTGCACCTGAATTTTATTTATTCGATGTTTTGTTTTTATTCCAAAGATTGTATATTGTTCCTTGTTTAAGCTGCTTTCAAGGTCTTTGACCAAAATAAAGTGTTTTGGAAGGAAGCGATACAAGATAATCTTATCACCTCATAAAGCTGTGTTACTTTTTGTGTAGTTACATGTTAATTCTGGCATCAGCACCTACTTGTAAAAGGAAACAAACATCACTAGTGACCTGTAATAAATGACTCCAGGCCACTAGTGATACAAGACCAGCCTTCACAGCTGTGCTGATACAGAGCCCCATCTCCCCCTCCCTCCCTACTGAAGGGGAGAGGACAGGCGCAAAGCTTAGTGTTATATGTATTTTAATCTCCTCCTCCCCCGAGACTGCAACGAAAATTTCGGTTGGAACAAATGTTAAAATAAACAGGTTAATGTGGCAAAATGGATGCACATGACTGAAATACCAATGTCTCTTGTTATTGAATCTCCTGTGCAAGAGCCAGCTGCCCGGTCTGTCCTCATGTCTCTGCTCTGCATTCTGCCCTGTTCTCCATCATGTGATGGGCTCACATGGAAGACTGTCTGTCTGTCTATCTGTCTCTACAACCGACGCTCTTCAGACAGGTCGAGGGGGATCTGGGTTAAAAGTGTTGCAGGGAAACCGCTCATCCTGTTCATATCTGGAAAGAAAACTCTGGAGAAATGTGTGTGGGGAAAAGGCTGTGGAATGAGGGTAAAACATGTGGGAATAGGTGCATGGACAGTGACTCTCTGAATTATTCCCCATTCCCAAGGCAAAACTTTGCATATTATGGTAATGCAGAACCCCGGAATAGCCATACCCCGCAATATTTATTAGTTGGGGTTCCAGTGTAACTAGTGAGGCGTGTCTGCATAATGCACACAGGGTCACATATACTAAAGATTAGCAGTTCATTAACCAGTACCAAACAGATTAACAAATGCCAAAAGGGGCATTCCATATGTATACATTCCATTCCGTGAATTTAAATAGGAAATCGGTAAAATAGTAAAACTTCTAAATATCCATTTCTTATTTGTGATTCACAAATGAGGAATCATTATTCTATGCATCAAAGATTTACTCTCTCTGTCTCTTTCTCACGTTTGAACCAGAGCCTCTTTCTCAAGCTGCCCCACTCCTACCATCTCCCCCTCCCCCCTTCACTCCCTCACAGTACTATGGCTTCTAGGGCCTGTTCTATATCTCACCTCTGGAAAAGACACACTGCTTAGGATTGAAGATTCCTCACTTTCTGCAGCTGCTGTGATGGGGTTTGTACCAGGAGTAGTAGCTGTTTGCAGCTCTGTGCTGATGTTGCCTGCACTAGAGGTTTACATTTATCGCCAGTAAAATGCCCCATTTTGACCTAACATTTAAGGATTCTATAAGGCATTAATTATCCCTGTGGCAGAGGCTAGCCGGTCCCCAGAATTCAGGCAGCCTTGCAGACCTCCACCGGGCATCCCGCGTGCCATTTCCCAGACTGGTTCCTTTCAATTTGGGCTCCACACAGATCCCGTGACTGCATGCTCACTGCCATGCTCTCTACATGTTCAGCCGTTTTGCCTTGAGCCTCAGAAACTGCATTAAACCATCCTTAACAGTTCCCCCAGGTCTAGAACTCCCCTTGAAGGAATTCTGACTGCTGTCAATTGTTGCTCTTTGATAGTTAGCACTCAGCTCTCCAAAGAGCGAAAGTCGAGTGCCGAAGCGACTGCCTCACTGATCTCCTGGCCATGTCTTCCCTTGCCCTACAAGCTGCCCTTGGCTAGAGTCTTAGGTGTGGGGAAAAGGTAGCCAGAGGCCAGGTTTCATGTCTAAGCAGGGAGTGTCATGGCAGGCAGACGCCTGCTATCGACAGCAAGCACATTTTATTTCTCTTTTATCAACCTCTCTTCCATTACGTCAACATTTTGAGTGCATTGCTTAAGTTAAGACTCTACGGTGTGATTATGGGTAAACCTTCCCTCTCACTGTGACAGATTAATGTCAACAAGTCTAAAAAAAGAAGCTGCTTCCCAGGCACAGGGATCCACCATTGCAAAGTCAGGCATTCCAAGAGGAGACGTGATGCAGAGGGCACCGCAATGACATTTGTAGGTCAGTTTTCATGTCTAAATAGCCTTGTTGAGGAGAGGGAGTGTCATGGCCAGCACTCGTCTGCAATACACAGACATCAGCACATTTTCTTTCTCTTTTATCAACCTCTCTTCCATTACATCAATATTTTGAGTGCTTTGCTTAAATTAAGACTGTACGGTGTGATTATGGGTACGCCTTCCCTCTCACTGTGACAGATTAATATCAACAAGTCTAATAAAAAAAGAAGCTGCTTCCTAGGCGCAGGCAGTGGCGTAGAAAGGTCAGGTGGTACCCGGTGCGGAAAATTTCTTGTCACCCCCAGCTTGACATTATGGCAAAAATATCTGTTTAAAACACATACTATTGCCATTTTGTCACCCCCTCTCAGTGATGACAACCGGGACGGCCCACACCCACCCGCCCACCCCCTTCCTACCCACTGTGCACAGGGATTCACCATTGCACAGTCAGGCATTCCAAGAGAAGACGTGATGCACAGGGCACCGCAATGACATTTGTAGGTCAGGTTTCATGTCTGAACGGCCCTGCTGCAGAGAGTGAGTGTCATGGCCAGCAAAATTCAGCTTTAGACAGACTTCAGCACCTTTTCTTTCTCTTTTATCAACCTCTCATCCATTCCAAAATCAATAATACCACTCTGTAGTTAGAGTCCAGACACACTTTCCATTAAAAATTATTTTTGGGATTACTAATAATGTTTTTTCACAACTGTATTGAAAAGGGCTAAGTTGGCCAAGTTGCATGCAGATCATGCAAGGTCCAACAAGTTGCATTTACCATTCAAGCTCCTGAAGGAAATTTTGTTCTCTGCTACTTCAAAAACCACTAAACCTGGCATTAAATTAAAAATAACTTCAATCAGAAAGTGTATTTTATTTGGCTGGGAGTACATTACTTAAGTGTTTTTTGAGATATCAGGATCTAAAAAATATGGTGGGTGGGAACTGTCGAGTTTAAATTTAGAGATAGTATGGTCATTTAAATTCACATGTTCGAAACATCCGAGTTCAGTCAATCAGATTAGATTTTTTCGAGAATGTGATTGCTGATCAATGGATAATCTTCACACTCAAATTCGGCAAAATTCAAAAATTCTGCAATGTTTTAAATGTGCACAGTGAGGAAGGAAGGCATGAGGATAAGTAATAAATACGATCACGGGGAGGATTAACTGTACGAAAATTAATTAATAAAGCACTAACTATACTGTGAATACAGGAATTTTAGGCATTTCATGTGGATTCGATCACCATTTGCTATTTCAAAACTAGCACCTGCTCACGGAATTGACAAGTTTCAGAAAATTAGCAAATATTGACATTTTCAAGATTATAAAAAATTGTGATTTCCTTTAAAAAAAAAACAGAAAGCCCTCATTGGCTATGGCTGAGTGAAGGACCTTGTAGGATGTCTGGGAGGGAAGCTGCAGGGATGGCAACCCATCTGGCCCTGGCCTTTCTCTACTGCGCACTTCCGAATCTGTGCACAGAATGAAATGGGAACATAGCAGGTTAATGTAATACCTCGCTAAAATTGGTAACAAAAGTAAAATAAAAATATAAATCACTGAAAAAATACACTTAAAGATTAGCTATGGTTCGGCGCACACAAACCCGACAAAAACACCTGAAATTCACCAGTTATGTTACGTAATGCGCAATGCACACCATAACTCATGCTCTTTCCATATTTTGCTGCTGCATGTGACTTTGGCAAAGGGATATACTGAGCAAGCGTTTTGGTACACAATGTACAGTACATACCATAACTAATCAGTTTAAGGGATTTTTTGCGTTTGTGTTTACTGATCCATAAAATATATTTATTTTTATAAAAGTTATGGATCAGTGAACACAAATCCAAATATATTTATATAGAGATATAACAAATAATCCACAGATATCTGTTTCTTTCTCTCCTACTCTCTCCCCTTATTGGACACCTGCACAGTGAATTACAACTAAGTCTTTGTGCAGTCTTCTTGCTACCTCTTTTCACCATCCCTCTTTAGTTATCTTTCTCTTTTCTTTCTGTCTCTTCTATTCCTTTTCACTCTTGTAAACTCTTTCTCGGACTCAGCCTAAATTCAACACTCGGAAGTTCATTTCCATCTGTACACAGGCAGAAAGCACACCATGTAATGGATTTTGTGTGCATTGCTTAAGTTAAAGACTGTACATGGGTGTAAGTATGGGTACGCCTTCCTTCTCACTGTGACAGATTAATGTCAACAAGTCTAAAAAAAGAAGCTGCTTCCTAGGCACAGAGATCCACCATTGCAAAGTCAGGCATTCCAAGAGGAGATGTGATGCAGAGGGCACCGCAATGACATTTGTAGGTCAGGTTTCATGTCTAAACAGCCCTGCTGGTGAGAGTGAGTGTCATGGCCAGCAAACCTCTGCTTTGGACACATTTCAACTTATTTTTCTTTCTCTTTTATCCCCCTATATTCCAATATGTCAACACTGCAAACACACAGCTCTAAAACCACTTCCTTAATCCAGCTTGCATTACCTGAAAGTAGCAAGCCTCAGAATGACTGTGCATACACTATACCCCATTTCAGAGCCCTTGTCACTATTTTACTGTTTGCTTATTATCTTTGCTGGAATTATAGATTCCGGTGGTGGCTGTGATGGACTTCTCCACACACATTTAAAATGAAACTAGAGCAGGACACACAACTTGGTCTGCCAGTAACACGTTCTTCTTCGGAATACAGAACTATCACCCAACTGAATGATACTACTTTTATGAGGTGGATAAAATTCGGAGTCAAGATTCAAATCGTATCATCCAACTGAATGATACTACTTTTATTAGGTGGATAAAATTCGGAGTTAAGATTCAAATCGGTGACCCGTAGGTTGCACACATTTCTGCTAGCTGATCAATTGTATACAAGCGATGTGTCCATCAGTATATATGAATAAAGTATAGAGACAACAGAAAACAGAGAGCAGCAATAAAAAGCAGATGGAAGCTCCATCGCAAGATAAAACATATATTGCTCAGCTTTTTCATTGCACTTCCACAGTAAACCCAAAAATTGAAATGATTTCCTAAGTTTGAGTGTCAGAAAGGACTACAAGGTGGTTTAGAAACCTTCATCAGGCACAAGAAAGGCATCTCCCCAAGCCCATCCCATGCAGCTTCTTAGGCTGCTCTGTTCATTACCTAGTTGGGCCACGTGGGGAAGTTGGTCTCTGCCCCTTAGAAGTACAGTTATAAATCCTCACTGCATGAGAGCAGCGACAGGACTGGATAGAGCAGTCTGTCTCAGCATTCTTAAGAACACGGGAGGCCTGCACTTTCTCTAATCCAGCTGCCTAAGACAGCTAGGTTAGAGAACTTTAAAATGCACGTTTAGCCGGCCGTCGCAAGACGGCCGGCCAAAGAGACATGCACATTTTTTTTTTTAAAGCACAGCTTTCTGCTGCTGACACTCGGAAGTGCTGGCCCCACCCTGTCCTGACACTTAGCTCGGGACGGGTTGCTGAAAAATAAAATGGTAATAAATAAACTTTATTACCATTTTATTTTTCAGCTCTGGGGCTTGGGGGCCGCCGCCCCTCCGCTCAAATGGAGGAGCAACTACTGTTCCTTTTCATAAACTGTAAGGAACTTTGAAATTTGGAGCAGGCCAGGCAAGGAACATAATTTTTTAAAGAAAAAAAATGTAATACCTTAACAATTTTAAAGAGCCTCTAAATTGCTTTGTACAACGTACACTCCCTAGGTCATAAAAAAATTAACTGCAACCTCTGAAATGCTTTAAATGACACATTCTGCACTGCGTTGCCTGAGAAAAATTCAGGATGAGTATTGAAAAATGGAGGTCAATGAAAATCTGAACCTCAACAATTTTTTATTTCGTCTACATCTATGTTTTCCCTTATTCATGTCATGTTGGGACAGGTTGCAATGAGTAGATGTGCTGGTGGGAGGAGTGAGTGTACACAGTGTTATCTTAAAAATTTGGGGGGCCCCAGGTAAGACATATTTTGGGGGGCCCTTTTTGGAAGAACCTAAATTTTATCACCAATTTCCTGCTAACCTCAAGCTTGCAGGACACCAACAATATTACATTATATGTTAAACTTTCTTGTCAAGGACCTCAAAAATTCTTAAGATGACACTAGATAGACAGAGAAAGGCAGAGCCAGAGAGGTTTAGATAACAAAATATAATGTACAGAGGTCAAATATAAATAATTTTGACTTTCCCTATGAGCCCCTTGGAAGCTGGGGCCCTAGGTGATTCCCCACTTTGCCCAACCCCTAAAACGTCTCTACGTGTATGAACTAATGAGACTGGAACACAAAGTTTATTAGAACCACCTGGCCGAAAAGAGGCACAAGCTCCAGAATAAGTATCTGAAGAATCTTGCCTATAAGAGGTCAAAAATTACCCTTGTAGCTGCCCTACATATCTCTACAAACTTATGAAGACCACGACAGACGTTTCAGACGCTTCACACCCTTGACATGAAAGAGGAACACAATTAGCTAATTCGGGTAGCAGAGGCTACTGGAGTGTCACTGCAAAGATAATATATATATATATATATATATATATATATATATATATATATATATATATATATATATTCACTGACAAAACCAAAGGTTACAGGGACGTTATAGTTAGGATCAGATTTCACACGTGCAAAACCATTTTAACTGGAAGTTATTATAGTTAGTTAAGCTAGCTATAACTTACACCCTTCCAATGCACTGCTTATGACCTCATATATTACATCACTTATGACATCACTGATGACATCTTCCAGTAAAATAAATCCACTATAGATGCTGTGGTGTGACCCAAGAGTGGGATAGACTCCTAACTTAGATTTGCGCAGCACCGGTCTCTCGCTAGGATAGCAAAATGAAAGTTAGGGGAGAACATGAGATATAGTGGCTAACTGTCCACAGTGGAACCTGATTCGAATCCCAGCTCCTCCTAATTATGTGTGCTTCCTGGCAAATCACTTAATCTCCCTCTGCATAAAACAGTAAATATTTGGGAAATATAATCAAACTGAAAATAAATGAAACACAGTGTCATTGTGAAATTCAAATGTGTAAATCCCCAATGTATTCACAATGCTCCAGTATTATCAAGGTATGTCAGTGTCAGTGCTCCTTAAATACTAATACGTGCAGGCAATGTTAAAGTTTGGTGGGCAGAATCTATTTTGTCGTTCTTGAGCTCTGTCTATAAAAATAAGAGTTATTTATGAATATTTTAAACTTTGCAACGTTCTAACAATAATGTATTGAAGTTGGCTTAGGCTAAGTGTCTCACCCCAACTTGAAACTATTCACTCCGTAATAGAAATTTGGAGTGCAAAAATTAAGTTCATTAAGACCCATTTCTTTCTTGGAATTGGTAACACCGCAAGGGTCTAGTTTTCAAAAATGTGTATTTGCCTGTTACATGTCACGAATGGTTAATTTATTCCAGGATTTGTGAAAGGAAGGAGGGGTGGCAGATGATGCAAGCCTTGAATCATCTACTAAATGACACAGGTAAAACGTATGAGAAATTGTAGCGATAGCAATGTAAGATTCAGAGGTGTTTGAAAGAAAAGTGCCTCACTGAACTGTTTTTAGATCCCATCTGCTGGAGATTAAGTTTTCCAAATGAAGAAATTTAAAGGGCAGTTCTGACGCAAAGCATGGCTTCCAACAAGTGTGCAAGGAGTACGTGTCTACGCATCAGATTACTACTACTTGCCTTTGTCGGTTTACCTCTATAGACACGTCACAAAAAGGTTTCGGTGACTTTTGCAAATGTGCTCTTCTCCGTGCATGCTTCTACTTGAACAAGCGTAAATGAATATTTGTGTTGGCGAAAATTGTACCGCCAAATCGTCCTCCGTCATCCGGAGAGAGGGTGATAATAAATTGGTTGTCATTGACGTTTGATACGATGCTGAAACCGTGACTCTTGATGACATCGGCAAGGGCGTGCATATAAAGATTGAACAATGTGGGACTCAGAGCTGAGCCCTGAGGCACCCTCTGCTTCAATAAAACAGCCTCCGACAAGAATGGCTGTTGAACCACATGAAAGGTGTGATTTTGAAGAAAGGAGGCTAGCCAGCACAAGGCCATCTCCCCGACACCGCAGTTCCATAGTAGTTCCAACAAAAGGCCATGGGATGCAGTGCCGAAGGCTGCACTTAGATCTAACATAATCAATGCAGCAGTTTTGCCCCCATCTGCTAGCTGTCTTTGAGATTCAGATGCTAACAGTAGTGCCGACTCCGTACTGAACTCCGGGCGGAAACCCGATTGGGTCTCATACAATAGGTCTTGGGCTTCCACAAACCTCATCAGCTGATTATTTACATGCTTCTCAGCCATCTTGGCAAAAAAGGGGAGCAAAGAGATTGAACAGATTGCACAGTCCAGGTAGGAACTCTGCAAACAAATACACAAGCAGCAATACACACACAGTGCCACCATAGACCGGTTTCTCAGAAATAAGTACTAGAGTTTACAAATAACTGCCAAGCATCGTCAAACAGCAGTAAAAAGCACCGACAATGACTCAAAAAAACATGAATTTACTTCAACATTCAAAAAGTGTCTGTGATATGGGCAGGGAGTTGGTTCAAACACAACACTCACTAGAATTCAAGAGTATTGCACATGTTAGCCCACACAAACACCTAAAACTCAATCCTGGGGAGTGGTGTGATGTAAACGGATGCCCCTCGGCGCCGCAGTTAGGCCATCTAAAAATTTAGATATGGGCTGAAAACCTGCAATCAGGAGGAGAAGACTCAGCACTACAACACTGGGACTACGCTACGTCCCTGAATGCACCAGTCGCAGAGAGGCAAGTGCCAACGGGTATGTTAGGAGATAAAGTGCTCCACCTCCACTCATATTCTAATTTAATTTGCATAATGGACAGGTCTTTTGATACATTCTGTTCTTTTACAAACAAGCTACAGGTCAAGAATAAATTGTGAATTCATAAGCCAGACACAGTTAATGAAATTACCGGAGGCGTTGGCTAACCTCGCCTCTCATGGTAATTCAACATTCAGCTTGACAAATTATCCGCAAATGCGTTAAGGTATGAACTAAAAGCAAATTGCTGAGCTGGTAGAGGGAAGTTGTTTTCCACCTTTAAAGGGTGACCTGTTGTTTCAGGCGATGACACAGTTATTATCAGGAGACAATTTTCAGAAATGCAATAGCCAGGACCAGGCAAGAGTGGGTACCTGTATATCCCACTAGCCCTCGGCCTCAAGCCTGCTGTTTGTACCACCACTGTGGCTTCTGAATTGTGAACTAAAGGACAGATGCACAAAGCCATTTTGTGGATGCAAAGTCTCCAATTCACAAAATCACAGAGTTTGCAGCCACAAAATGGAAAAGCCTTTCCGACTTGCAAAAAGGGATTAGTGACCCACACAAAATAGCAAAAAGGAATGGGCGTGAAAAGGGGTCAGTCTAGTTGCAGTTTGGTATGGCACATATCCAGGTGTGCGATTGCAAATTATTGATCTGTTAACTGCCCCTAGTAGTGGTGGTAACTGATTGGCAAAAAGGAAGGTGTCTTATTGGGACATCTTACCCTTTTTGAGTGACCCTTACCCTTTTTGAGTGAGCCTTACCCTTTGTGAGTGATGTTGGCTGACCTAAGCGGGAGCAGGCAGAGGTCGAAAGGACTGGTGCCTGCCCCCCACCCGAAATTTTCCCAAATGGGAAATGTATTTTCTTAATACAATATCAGTTCCTTTAAGGAAAACGGGCTGATTTTAAAAGAGAAAACATAGTTTGCCATTTGTAAAAGCTAACACAGAGATGGTGATCTGCTGTTCCATGCAGGCCACCACCCGTGTGTTTTAACTAATCACAGGGTGTTGCAAATAGTGACCTGCCTAGTAATATTCATCGGGAAGTCCTTCTGTGATCCCTTGCCACCAGAGATTTTTTTGAGGTACAACAAACCAGACACAGGTGGGTAATTTGCAACTCTGCTTTGCGACCTGTATCTTAGTGGCATTTACCCTAAGTCTTCTCTTTATGGATTTAATGTGTGATAATGACTGGCATGTGCTTACTGCCCAATCAGGTGCTTGCTTATAAGAACACAGCCCATTCAAATGTTTTCTTATAAGAAGGCCTCATCCGGAAATTTAAAAAGACAGAATTCCGTAAAACAGACTGGACATACTGCAGATGTGTGTGTGTGTATAATGCTTACATTTCAGCAGCGCTTGCTCAACTTTTCATCCTAAGCTTGTGCACCAATGAGCTGGGTGATATTTAGTGACTTATGCTTTAGTGCACAAATGTGGCCCACTTTCCTGAACCTTCGATTGCATTCTGGTTATCAAAATACTTTGGGCTGATTCACAAAGTCGTGGCGGGATGGCCCACACTTATGGCGGGACCTTCGCAATGGGTAACTGCAGTACTGGAGAAGCGTGGCCCAATGGTTAGAGTGGCAGACCCTGATGCAGAGGTCTGGCCCGGGAACAGGGTTCAATTCCCGCCTCGGCGGTTCTTGGACTCAATTTCCCCGGACCTGATAATTCTCGCCTCGGTGCCTAGTCTAATCATGGGTCCCACTCTGTGACTCTGGGCAATAGCTTGCTTAATCTCCACAACGGCCCCAACAGCGCTTGGATGTCTGGCTTCACCTTGGGGGTGCCCAGGAGTGGACATTTCACAGGAAAGCCAGGATGGGTTCCACAGCGGTATGAATACAGCGCTACGAGACATCTGGGTAGAAGTGTGCTATATAAATACTAACACATTTACATTACCGCAAGTGCGGGACCCCCGCCTCGACTACGGGGCCTCCGCCACGAGTGTGGAGGTCCTTTGTGAATCGGGCCAGTCATGCCCAGATGGTTCGATGTCACCAAGCGTGCTGCAGACCAAGGCTCTTGTTTTACAATTTGATCTATTTCAGGTCTCTATGTACCACTTAAGTGCGCCAGGATCACAACTATCAGAATACCACATTTGCTAGCTATCCTAACAGTTATTTTCAGTTCTATTAAGCATAATCTGAGCCTCAGGTCCTGACATAGAATACTAAGCGCTCTTAAACTAAACCAAGAAGCGAGCACTATGTCCTTGGTGACTTGAAGTGATCTGTGTTTGGCTGCCATTTTCTTTGCTTCTTTTTATAATTCTTTTTGTTCTGCTCTCATTCTAGGCAAATAGAGTTTGGTGGTTTAAACTCCCTCCTCTGCAATACACCAGCGTCTAACTTACAGTATGGGCCATAAGTATCACATATTTTTGCAGTCGCAAATGGTCAGATCGGGCTGTTTGCGACCGTAAAAAGGCATTTTGATATGTATGAATTCCAATTTGTTAATCGGTAATGTTCCAGAATCGCAATTTGGAATTGACAATACATACTGATTCGGTATTAGAAAGGGGTGTGTTCAAGGCATCCCTTCCTAATAGCGAATTGCAGCAGTTTGTAGGAATGTTTTGTGACCAAAATGTGGTCGCAAAACATTCTCATTTTAACACCTACTTCAAGTAGGTGGTAACCCATTCGCAAATGGGAAGGAGTCCCCAAGGGACCCCTTGGTGAATGGTAGCGAAACGTTTTTTCAGAGCAGGCAGTGGTCCCATCGGCCCGCTGTCTACTCTTAAAAAATTAAAAGAATACTTTTCATTCTTCTGTTTTTTTAAATGTGTTTTGATTTCCTCTAAGTAAGGAATTCGGGCTGCATTTTTAGAAAAAAGACTGCTCTATTTAAAAGCAATCGCAGATACGGCGGTCTTCTGACCCAACCAGGCCAACTTCCCTGTGATTTTTGCGTTTCCTAATGGGTTGCTAATTGCGAACCACCACATGAATATTAATGAGGTAGGTCGATTTGCGACCCATTAGAAAATAGCGATGACCAAATTGTGATTCGCAGACAATTGCAATTAGGTAATCTCTATGTCTAATAATGATACATAGGGTCCCCAAGTCTTTTCACAGTTTTGCTGAATACAAAATAGAATACACGTCACTGGCTATTCACCTCCGCAATTCGTCTTGAGTAAGCGCATCGCGCAAGCAACATGGCGGACAAATTATAGGTTCTGATGGCTTGGCTGTGCAGAATCATCTGCCGCCTTACCAACTGTATCCTGGGGTTATGTAACCACAGCTGCATCTAAATTAAGCCCACAGCACATGACTTGCATTCTCAGGAGCTGGCAATGTGAGAAACCCAACATTCGCACAGAATGCATTATCACTGCTGACCTAGTTCCAGTAACTGCGAGCTAAATGTGCGATTTGTGCTATGAGAACTCCCTGCTCACATTCATGGCTGTGAAATATTTCAGAGCTACAAATGTTTTTGCTTTTCTGGGTCTTTTCAAATGCATTGTTTTGCTCCTGCGTGCACACATGGAGGTACAATGCTTATGGGTAGCAGACTAATGAGACACACTAATGCTGACTGCCTAGAATTAAATATCCCTGTTTTTATTTATTGTAAGCTGCAGAAAAAAGTCATTGATCCTCAAGGCATGAACGGAGAGATACACAAGAGAAAGAGCACATAACATGGGCCGTTAATATACACAGCGTCGAGCTAGTGGAAGGTCATATGCTGGCCTATTTGGTTTAAGTACGGTATCCTTCTTACCATTAATTTTTACTAGCCGGGGAGTCTTGGTCAACAGCCTGTGAAGCAAAATGTCCTGGAACAGCACACCTGCAGAAAGCAAGCACTGGCAAAGCCAACAGGTCTTACCCACAATAAATATTGGCTTTGCCAATGCTTTTTTCCAGTTAGATGGACACTATGAAGGTGCCTACTCAGCGCCTTTGCAGCAGGCATCTTGAAATGTTTTCTCTTTTGCTTTAAGAACATTTAATGAAAGACAGCTGTCACATATCCAAACGCATGCACAGCGGCCATTTTGATTTATTATTTTTTTAAGCAAAATAAAATTCAAGATGGCCCCCTTGTACGCTTAGGGTGGCCATCATGGAAAAGTTAAAAAAAATTAATTTCAAGGTGGCTACCCCCAATACAGTGGAAGGCAGTGTTCAGAACGCGAGGAGGCAAGCGAACACTTATCTGGTGGGCGTGATAATTTATACAGATAGAGAGTGAGGCAGAAGCTGTGGGGTAGACGCAGGAAGAGAGACACAGAGGGAGAGTAAATACTCACTCACTGTAATACAAGGTTATGAGCTCAGTAGCAGAAAGATGTAACCCCTTGGGCAGCACAAACTCAAGAATATGGAGGAAAACCATCGGATACGGAGTAGCGACCTGAGACAGACAAGAGAGACAGTGAATCACAAGCAACAAAATGACACAAAGGTCACTCTCAGTCTACTTTGAGAATGGTTGGCCTGTTTGTCAACAAACAATTCAATTTATCTGAGGACGAGACCTAAAAGGGAAAGAAATCAAGAAAGGGTCAGCATGCACTGGGTGCCATGACCATTGCTTTCCACACCAGTGGATAACCAAAGGCCATCCTCGTTAGTCATTCACCCACTCACACTATGAGGAATTCACTCACACTCGCAAACTCACTTACACTACTGGGAAATAATAATACGCCTCAAACTCACTACGTGCATTGGAAAAAAGCCAACAATTCACCAAACGATGACCATAAAACTATTTGGACAGACTATTTGAAAAAAAAATTGTAACACAAATTCTCGTAAATTAACATTACCATACAGGCAAAGGGCATAGGAAGACATACCCTCAGCAGAAGAGTAATGTTGCCCAAAACGTTGGTTGAAAACCACAGTAGTCATGCGGGGAAGTCTTTAGGGAAATACAAACTGCAAGTCCTTTGGAGCTTAAACTTCTTGCATACAAAGTATTACTCTAGTTTTAATGTTATGTATCTTATAGCTCATCTGAGGCATCTGCAGACCTAGCACAGCCCCCCTATGCTATGACCTGCCTACAAATATTCACAACATCTGACTTGCAGTGTCTGCGGTTATCCCAGTCTAGAGCCAATCAGAGGGCTCATAATGGAGCCTCCATGCAGACCGCCACCGTGCATTTATCCGGCGGTGACAATGCACCCTATATACTCTTGTGCAACATGTGCCACTATCTCAGCACTGAGAACTGCCACCAGAGCCTCTCTCTCTTTCCTTTACCAGTGGGCACTTATTAGCAGAGTACTAACACCTTACATTGATTTCAGAATGAGCCTAGACTATATTCAGCATCATGCTCATCTACCCCACTACTGCAGCAAGTACCCTGGCAGGGCACTGTTGGTCTGTTCTAACCTGCAGCATCTACTGGTATTAATGTGTCAGATATGTAGAGGCCTCCTCTACACCATATCCCAGCTGCACGACCCACTGATATTCCAGAAACAAGGCCTATGACGTTGCAATATCTTGGTGAGTTGAACATTTACTGAAGAGGTTTGTGGACAATTCAGGCTTTGTGTTAAATCCCACTGAAGCAGCTCAGAAGGTCCAGAGTCGGCTGCGGAGATGTGAGTGCTACCTGTAGGCCAAAGCATTTGAGATGTTTGAAATGGGGAAGGCAGCTTGGAGGGCGTAGAGGTTAGTCAGACAACGATGTGGGAATACGCTGTATGTTACACAATCAAACTCAAAGAACCATTAAATTAGGTAATGCTTACACCTACTATTTACTATGCTTAGAAACAGTGGAGGTGCGGTATGAGGCGCTATACATAAACAAGACAGCACATTTATAGCAATTTCAGCAGATGTGTGCAGCCTTCAGGTCAACGTTTACAACACCAAGACTTTAGGCAAGGGGGTGGCAAACCTCAGGCGGCTGTTCCGTTAAGCATATTGGTGCCTCAAGACTGCCGAGCCACCGCCAAGGATCTCTGATCACTGGCGGTTGAGGCGGTCCCATGGCGGTCCGACCACCCAACTTGTAATAGAACGGTCGACCGCCAGCACGGTGGTGGCTGGACCGCCACGGCGAGTCTGGCAGTTCTCAAACCACCAGACTCGTAATCATGCCCTTATTGTGGAGAATTGAGGACAATGCAGGCAATGTGCTAAATCCCACTGAAGCAGCTCAGAAGGCCAAGAGTCTGCTGCAGAGATTTGTTTGAAACCTGTAGGTCAAAGCCTTTGAAATGTTTGAAATGGTAAGGCAGCTTTGAGGCTAGTCAGACAATGATGCGGGGTTACGCGGTATGAGTACAACGTGTATGTAACACAATCAAGTTCAAAGAACCATTAAATTAGCTAATACTAACACCTATTATTTACTATGCTTAGAAACAGCAGGCGGTGCGGTAGGAAGCGCTAGACAAGTTAATAATATTAAGACAGCACACTTATAGCAGTTTTAGCAGATGTGTGCAGCCTTCAGGTCAACGTTTACAACACCAAGACTTAGGCAAGTGGGTGACAAACCTCAGGCGGCTAATGTGCCTGCTGCAAGGTATTCTTTTCTTGTTACCCTGCAGTTGGCAGGTTACCATCCCTGTAGGACAGGTTGTGGAGAGATGTACGCTCTTCACGAATCTACAAGTTTCCATTCTTGTCGAGAACCACCAAAACACAATCTTTGCATGTAGGAACGACACCAGTTGTTTCGTGACCCGGAAGGCAGGATTCTAGGCCCTCTGGATATTAAATTCCACTTCCCTCAACATGAATATGGACTACAAATACACATCCCCTCTTTCACCGCTATAAAACAATTAAAAATACAGGGTGTGATGCTATATATGTTTGTTGTGCTCCCATCCTATTAACCGAACCCTTAAGAGCTGTTACATACACATACGAATATTAGCGACCTCCTCCCCTATGTCCCGCATACCATCACATCCGGGCTACTTTGACACTGCCAATGTGGACCCCAAACTAGCTAATCAAAGACCATCTTAATATTAACATACAAAAAACTGCACTTCCTTAACATTAACAAAAGTATACATTCAGTAGATTCTTACTGTCAGTCACTCGCAATAATAATGCTAATACTACTATTAATGTTAGTAATAATAACAATAATACATATATGCTTATTTGGTTTATCAAAGCCATAACGGTACAAAATAGCAGCATCACAATATTAAAACAGTCACAGTGCAAATGTGTCTTCTGAATTACGTCCCCTCCTTACGCATATTAAGTAGCGTCTTTAAAAAAAAAAGTAACATCATAAGTGCAGAAAGTGGAACATTTTTGCCAACACTACGGAGGTAATATTTCTTATTATTCCATATTTCGCCCTAAGACAACGTAACAATAGCTACATGATCTGCATACACCACCGGCATCAACCAAATAAAAAGAGGGAGACAAGGACGTAAAAACCTCATAAAGATCCGCTTCAGTTTGCCTGACTACAATATGGCGGCAAGGCCGGCAACCAGGCAGTTTTCAAATAATTAGCAATGATGGTTTCTAGGTGTGTCCCATCTGATTTACGAGACATTCGGCGATTCTTCTGTCAACTGTTCGCTTACAGCGTGGTTGAAAAATGTAAATATCTCCAAAAATATTATTTTTCATCATTAGTTGACTAATTCTCAGCACACGCAAGGGTTTTTATGTTTCGCAAATCACAGGTGCATAGAAGACCTATAGTGAATCAGGATGAGCGAGCAATTTACCTCTTACAGCGGGCTCTGCTCAGTTTGTAAAATCCGGCCATTTGTAGGTCACAGGACTAGTCGCAAGGTGATCGATGTACCACCGTATCCCGCCTTAGCGAGGTCAGCATTCGAAGCACAACTCCCTTGATGTGGTCCAATCAGTAACCACGTAGGCCAACAGAGAGCTGCACTGTTAGTAATATAGTCAGTTTTGACTGGTATGCCATGAACAGTGAGAGTAGAGACATGCCTATAGCATCAATTTCATTAATGTACCCTTAGAACAACTGGCATCCTTCTTTTTATCTATGCACAGTGGCTTCCATTGTAATCGACTACCTGTTCGTAGCCTCAGATGGGCATGCTAACTTATTGCAACCAATTTCGGGTTATCAAGCACCAGGATGCAACTCTATGCTTTGAGGCGATATTCAAAACTTCTGTTATACACAGATTTAATTATTTGAGATGATTAAGTTCACAAAATAGCCCCAATTTGGCTATCAAACGCTGCAGCCCCTTTGCAGTGTGGCTTGACAGACCCATTTTGTCAGCTTAAAACAACTTTATAACAAGTCAGGCTCAACTTATCAGGAGAGAGCAAATGCTAAAACCTTAACCTACTTCAGCTCGGTCCAGCAGGAACTTCCTCCAGCTGCAAAGAGCTGCAACAAGTTACCGGTTCTGCTGCCTGCATTTATAGCGGGGTTACATCTTGAGAGCACTCCCAATGTGTGGAATCACTTCCTTTGTTGTCCCTGGCATGCTGGCGACACATCTGACCTCACGTCCTCAAACCCAACTACCAACTTGACGATGCACTTTAGAGGGGTGTCCTATGCTCACCAAGCCCCCTACATTACATTTCCTGTTGGCTACATTTGTGATCAGCTAGCACCGCCTAGGGAGCAAGCCCCTCCTGCTTGCTAATGGCATCTTCTTCCTGACCTCCCTTCAGCCCACCTGCATCCATAGCTGGCCTGCTGTGGGGTTGGTTTTGCACTAAGACACTTTGTGGTCAAGGAATAGGATGAGACACAGGTGGAAATAGTGCGAGATACTTAAGTTAATTTGCTGAGGGGTATCACCAAGCAGAGCTGGGTTACACTTTTATAACCGCTGCAAAAGGAACTGTTGATTGAGAGACCTGCGCAGGGCATAACTAAATTACGAAGCTTGTGGACACAGGATATGACCGCTGCATAGACCTTTGAGGCAGGAAGCTTTAATACCTTACTGGCTGGAGACAAAGCCAAGGGGCTTGTGGGTTGGCAGAGCAAATGAGAGGAGGGCTTGCAGTACATTGGTTATATCTTCACCAATGCCTGGGAAACATTGACGGATGAGTAGGCAGTGGCGAGGAGGTCTGCAGACTTCTTTGAAAATGTGTACACTTACGAATTGTAATGGCGTGATTAAGAGATTGTAATTGTAATTGTAAACAAAACTTATAGAGCGCACTGTAACCCAAGCAGGCATCCTAGCGCTAAAAGAGGGGGTAATAGAATGACACCGGAGGCTAAACTGAAAAAAACGTTAACTTGTGGGAAAAAGCCAGGTTTTTATTTGTTTACGGAAAGGTAAGAGGTCATTCATCTGTCGCAGCTCTAGAGGCAGCTTATTCCAGAGTCTAGCAGCCGCGACACTGAAAGCCTGACCTCCCAACCTGACTCTTCTGGATGGAGGAATTTTCACCAGAAAGGCTGAAGAGGAGCGAAGACAACGGGAAGGGACATACCAGTCAAATTTACTCTGTAATAATGAAGGGCCCAGTCCATGAAGCACCTTAAACACAACACAGAGTGATTTAAAATGAATTCTCTGCACTATAGGGAGCCAGTGCAACTCCACAAGGGCCTGAGAAGAAGAGGAGTGTCGTGGACGTGACAAGGCCAATTTAGCTGCCATATTCTGGATTCTCTGTAACCTGCCAGTCAGAAACTTAGGGGAGTCCAACAGCAGGGAGTTACAGTAGTCTAACCTACTCAAAATCACGCTCCTGACTATCAGTGGGCGTGTGTGGGTGGGAAGAAGAGAAAGAATCTTCTTCATAGCCCTAATGAGGGAAAAGCACATCACCAAGGTCTTATTGACATGTGTCTCCAGTGTCAGATGAATCCCTACATGCAACCTGACGGCAACACAGAGACAGGAACTGGAGGAGGCT
Organism: Lissotriton helveticus; assembly: GCF_964261635.1. Classification (NCBI taxonomy): domain Eukaryota; kingdom Metazoa; phylum Chordata; class Amphibia; order Caudata; family Salamandridae; genus Lissotriton; species Lissotriton helveticus. The sequence continues at coordinate 1,122,896,678 of NC_136071.1, forward strand.
CTTCTAATTGAGAAAGTGAGGACTGTAGTATCACAGCTGCAGCCTAGGAAGGTGTCTGGTCCCAACACACTGCCGATAGACTTCCAAAAACAAGGCAGAGGTCACGGCCAAACCAATGAGGAATAGGATCCTGTAGTCCCAAGAAGAGGGAACCCTACTTGCCAATCTCAGCTTAGCGATGATGGTCTGATCCCAAAGAGGGGAAACTGAAGGAGAGATGGGGGGTGGGGTCTTTCCATCCGGTCTCCTTAATTAATGGAGAGACAAAGATATTAGCAATGTTGCTTGCCAATAGATTAATTTCAGTAATCCTGGATTTGGTGGACCGGACCAATCCAGATTTATGCCACATAGAGGCCCATTGTTACAGAATGTAGAGACTGATGGCTCGCGCTGCAAATCGCTTACTTTGTCTCTGCTGAGCCATGCTGAACTTTTCAAAAGGAATGTTTTTCTTAAAATACACATAATGGAAAATGCAGCATCAAATATACTGAGGCCTGTATTCCATAAAATGGATGATAGGGCCAGAAGTGCATTTTGGAAGGGGGTATTCCCTAGAAGTGCAAAGCCTAAAGAGAACTGGGGTTTTAAAGGTTAGGGAAATGCTAGGCGCACAGCACACGGTAGTGTAAGATGCTAATGGGTCTGGGTGCAGGAAGGTGAGGGGAAGAAAAACCCTAAACCCCTCCAGGTGTATGCAAAGCACACAACATACAAAGGCAGAAACAAAGACCTAATGCACACCAATAATAAACAGTACAGTTAAGATGTCCCAATGGACATAGTACGTCCAAGTATCAACAAACGTAGAAAAGGACAACGATGGTGACGGTATTCCTCTATTAATGTAAGGATGGCCAGCCGACACGTGTTTCGTCGTCAAGCGGTAACAGTGCTTGTACGACTCATCAGGGCTGTAGCGCGAAGAAATAGAACCACAGGTCGCTTAGCCGGTGATAATTCCGACCGGGCCTCCGCTCGAGACCAGGTTAACTCTAAACGTGGAACTTAGGTATGGCTCCAGTTTCTTAAAAGGTTCGTGCATCCAATATGGCTTTACGACTTGTAAAAAGTGCTCAGGACGTCTGTGCGTCGTCGATGTCACCAATGGGTGGAGAGCATACACTTAAAGTCGGTAGATGGCGAGGAAAAGTAGGATCCGTGTTGGTGACAGCGGATAATGCAGACACTTTCCGGATAAAGATCTGTAGAGAACAAAAAGTTGAACCAGAGCGTCAGAAAGCACGCTCCTGGACCCAACGTAGGTATGGTAGTAGCACAGAGAGGAAGAGGGATAGGACCCTAGAAGTGTCCTAGAGATGCTTCAAAGACTCCTCAGATGAGTCTTTGAAGCATCAAAGGAGTCTTTGAAGCATCAAGGGGGCTAGCGCGTCCAAATGTCAGGAAGTACTTCCAGGCTGCCCAGCTCACTAATGTCAATGGGCAGGCTTTTGCTTCTCAAGATGAAGTAGGTTCCAGAATAGACACATTGTGGAGGCAAAGGGCAAAACACATTTTCTATATGGAGGCACTCTGCTTAGCAGTGCCACAGGCCACTGAAGTGATTATCCTAATATGGCACAAACTCAACAGACAGATGTGTTGGTCCAAAGGGCTGACATCTAGAACACCCTTTTGGGCAGGTACAAACGTAAAAGAGGTGAACGTCCTAATGGGTTATACAGAGTAGGATATAATAGGAATATGGACATTAGATGAGCTGTGGGGAATTAAAAGTATAAAATAATTTGAACAAATACAGCAGGAATAAGAGATGGAGGACCTTTAGAAACCTACACCTCCAGCATGCCCTTCAGGCATGCATACGGGATAGAGAGGCATTCTTTTCTCACTAAGTGAATGAGATATCACTTGTGCATACTATATTGTTTCAGATAGATATGTGCCATTAGGTGGTGTCCAGATCCTATGGTATAACATAGGAAAAGACAAGGCAAAGCTGAGAAGTGTCTGGGTCTGAGATTTGGCAATTTAGAAGATGACGAATGGCTGGAGACCTTGACACTCAACAGGGAAACATTGATCAGCGCCAGTTTTACACTTATTCAACTAGAGATATTGCATAGGCTTAAATCTATCAAGCAAGTTCTGTTCACAATAGGCAGAGCAAACAGTTAAGAGGTGCTAGCAGGAATGCAATGGAGTAGACACATTTATCCATATTATATGGGAAAGACCCATGATTGGGATCAATTGGGAAATGGTGCATAGGTAATTAGAATCAGTAGTTGGATTGACTTATCAATAAGAGGGCATCAACCATACTCCTGGGTATATGGGACACAAATGATCTCTTTATGTACCAGAGACTGTTAGTAAATCTGGGCTGTGTAATGGCAAAAAGGAATACATGCAAACAAATGAGGAAGCTACAGAACACCAATGCCATTTTACTTTTGATCAGTAAATTGTATTTGCTTTAAAAAGACTCATAGGGGATTTTAAGATGCTTAATTCTAATATTGTTTTGGTGTTGATATTCAGGTACCACGTTCAATTTTTCAGGGACAAAGGCTTTGATGCTTGTACAAGATTACCAAAGGTAAGATAGGGATTCCTCAAAAAAAGACAGTTTACTTAATAAAAATCTGATTATTTTCATATTGTGGGAGTGCTGATACAGCACAGATCAAGATTGTGGCAACTCGTTCACGTATTTTAAGAATCCTCTTTCCTACACTGTAGAAACAGAGACATTATACACAAAAAAGAGCCTTTCGGGGGCAAAGGATGATGTGTCTCTGCAAAAATAAAATCTGTCCAGACAATAATATAAGGCAAGGTTTAAAAAAAAGGTCCAAGGTGGTCTTCCTACTAGGGCTTTGCTAGATGGACGTTCTTGGTGGTGTCAGCTGAATAACAACTCTTTAGGCGGGGTGGCGGGGATCTGTTTAGCCTTACAATACGGGGCAGGGATGTCCAGGTTCCGACATGGTCACTGGTGGGAGCAGGACAACTTTGATGCTGAGAAAGGAATACTACTGTAGTTGGTATATGTAGGTTTCCCCGGCCAAACTAAGAATTCTTCATGTTTGGAATTTGATTGTTTTCACAGTTATTAGGACAGTGAAATGTGATTAAAACAGTGAAATAAGTATCAACAATGCCCAGCTTAGCTTCACATTCCAGGAAGCCGGAGTAACCCAAAATCCAACATCCAAACCAACAAAATGGTAGCACGCAATACAAAATGGAAAAACAAAACACATTTTAAATATGCATGAGAACTTAGAAAAGTATAGTTATTTTGAAGAATGCACACTATCATCAAGTTTTAAACAAGGCATTAATTTTGACCCATCATGAATATTCATGAGAAGAAACTCTCCACTTTACACCTTATCACATTCCAACCATAAACCTAAGTGTCTTTTTCACCAAATACCTTCCAGACAACACAAACTGTTAAGCAGATGACAGGACATCTCTAGCCCTAGACACTGGAATACCATGAGCCTCACTTTGTGCACCTAACCCAACCACCTCCTCTTCAGGAAACTGTGAAAAACATGACTATCTAGGCGGTTGTTCTGCTAAGGCCCACCGACAAAGTCAAAAACTCATTGTCCAAAGCTTGGAGAAAGCAAAGTATTATTGCTTTGTTTTTTTGTGCAAAATGTAATGATAATATAATCTCCCCGTGAAGGGGAAATTCTTTTAATTAGCGAGGGTTTTCAGACATTGACACACCAGACTTCCTTATATGCTGTTTTCTCATCATCAATGTCCACACCACCCTTTTGTGATTTCTGGACTACCATTCTAGAGAACCTTCACGATACACAAGCGGTAAGTGCATAACATTGAAAACACATCATAGCATTGTTTGACATTTGTATTACCATTAAGTACTTGAAAAAATGGTTTGGTAATATTCCTACACAAACATTATGTTAGCCTTTATTATAGGCTGCTGATGAAAACCCAGTGAATACATTATTTATTGATCCAGTCCAGGGCAATTACTGTAGGGGAGATGCCTCAAAATATCATTATAGGTGAATGGGATAAAAATCCACAACCAATATTTGCAGAAATTACTTTACTGCAAAATGGAGTCGCAATCATACGACAAACTTCCATATTTCTATTGATACCATGCTGGAAAAAATTATTCTTCATCAACAGTTACATCTCCACATCTGAATAATTTTAATATCATCTGCAAACTGTTAACACTCTGAAGGACACCACAAATGTGTGCATTGGTTTTCCTTACCTCCACTGCAGCCACAATCAAAATGAGCTCGGTTTTGTTGTCTGGGAAGAGCGCGTTGACTTGCGGAGACATCCCTATCAGGGCACAGTTGGTCACCACTGATATCACACCCATGGTTTCAAAAGCCATCTGGAACAAAAGAGGATACACAATACATGGTCAGCGGCTGCTCATGCCTGTCTATTTGGGGTACAGGTCAACACAGGGGGGAAAAATAGGAAAATATTTATGATCTAGAGCAGTGATACTCAAATTATGGCCCGGAGGCCGCACGCGGCCCTCTTGACCTTTACATGCGACCCCCCTGGTGAACAATAGCACGAGCTGCTGTGTACTTGCTGACAACTAATATTCAGAAACAATGCTTATTAAACATGCAATCATTTATTTACAGGTTAAATTAAGTAGCTACTGTGGTGTCCTGCACCACTTAACTCTAGTTAACCTGCAAATAAATGCTTGCCCATTAAATAAAAAAAAATTTTTTAGACCTCCTTCTACAATCCCTGACCCACCCACCCAGGAATCCCTACCGCCACAGTGCGGTCCTCGGTAACACCACAGACCATACTTTGTTGCCACTTGGCAAATGTTTACGAGTTCCTATGATCTAGAGCATGATGTTCTAAAGGGTCATTACACCTGTAGGCACTACCAATGTTAGAAAAACTTACCATAATTATAGCACCTGGATATAAACATTAAGGATTTGTAAATACCTAGCAATCCATTTTCAACAGTCATCTTTGTTCATATATTCAAGAACACACCCCATGAGATCAATGGATCCTCATGCATATATGACAGACACTGCAGACTTTTATTTTATTTTAACAGTGCATTGGTACAGCCTGCTCATAAGCGGAAAGTATGATTAATGGTTGCCTCTCTGATCTGCAAGCCTCTGAAGCACTGCCCTTCTGGCCTAGCCAGAGGAGGAAGAATCCAGATGGGAAGGAGGGGGGAAAACCAACAGGCGATGTGTGGGTCAGCCACCACAAGCACACACTCCTGAAAAAACGTAACCTTTCACAGGTCATGAGAAAAGGGGCTACTGTGGCAATGATCCAAGTTGTGCTGTAGTCTTTTTAAAGAACACCAAAAGAAATATATTCTGACATTGCATAGCTGGCCCAAAACTTTTAAAAATCTTGATTAAGGGAGAATGATTTGAGTCCTGTCTGTAGTCTTATGTAGAATGCCCTTCCCATGACCAATGGCTACATGTACTAAGCATTGTTGCGGTCGAAAAGTTTGCGATTCTCAAAATAACAGGGTTTGCGAATGCAAAATGACTTATTTTAATGTAATAAATTATTCTGAGATTTGGTAACAGGTTACAGAATCACAAAATGGGTTAAGAAAGGCATAACAAATCACTAACGCAAAGGGCCATGGTTTGGGCGTCCCTTCCAAACAGCAATTCATTACATTATGTATCAATAATTTGCTTGTGAAATCCAGTCATAAAGATTGAAAAGTTGCAGACTACAGAGTTGAGTTGGCAACACATTCACAATGGGAAGGGATCTGAATGGGATACCTTCCCCTCTTTGAATATAAAAGAAAGTGTTTTTGAGGAGTTGGCACTTATCCCGCGGCCCACTGCCAGTTCTCAAACTTTAAAAAATAATGTTTAAAAAGTAATCATAGACATGGTGCTCTACTCTCCAACCCTCCTGATGGCATTTAATCATAGTGAGTCGTGCTTTGGAAACTACCCCAATTTGTAGAATTGGGCCATTTGTGACTACAAAAAAAAGTAATTTAAATGTACAAAAGCCAAATCGCCATTCAGTAACTTGTTACCGAATCACAAATTGGGCTTGCGATTCAGTATTTGGATTGGATACGTTTAGGGAGTCCCTTCCAAATTCCGATTCGTAGTGATATGTATTGATGTTTTGTGACCGAATTACAGTTGCAACACATACATTTTTTACTGAGTACTTGAAGGCTGTGTTAACCATTCACAAATGGGAAGGGGTACCCATGGGACCCGTTCCCCTTTCAGAATTAAACAAATATATTTTTTAAGCGCAGGCAGTGGTCCCACAGGCCACTGCCTGCTCTTAAAAGCATGAAAAACATGAAACTTAAAAGTTACATTTTTCTTTGGAAACAAATTCCTATTTCTTTTAAGGAAAATGGACTGAATTTTATTAAAAGCGATCACCGACATGTTGGTCTGCTGACCCCAGCAGGCCACCATCTCTGTGGTTACTAGCGAGCCACCTACCTCATTAATATTTATGCGGTAGGTCAATCTGCGACCCCACTAGGAATCCATATTTTTAAATATATTCTTTTGCAATTGTGTTTGGGTAAGAATTGCAATTTGGAAATCACTATTCCTAATTTTTGTACATATGGCCCAAATATTTTAAAAAGTTTATTTCTACAGATTTATTCTGTTGCTTAGTACATTAATTATAACCACACAGAATACAAACAAAACAGCACTTGTATGTGTTGCTAGCAGCGAGAATAAAATGAACAGGTCTAACGTGTTTAGAATGTTCTTAGCATCCTACCACCCTAATGCTATTTCTAGGCGCTACATTACGAGAGAATGAGAGCATGGAATAGCTGACTTGCCTCTAGAATTGTTTGGAGTCCTGTGCACTGCATGTCTGTCCACAGCAGATAAGAAGTGTTTATCAGGAGGAGGAGCTTGGCGGGCATCCGTGATGGCCGCGTGAGCACAGCGCTCCCCGGACCCCCGCCGCTCCCGGCATAATATCCTGCATGAATCCTGATTTTTCGCGAGGATTTGTATAGAGGACGTTGGGCTGATCTACCTGGACCTTTCAGAACTTTATTTTGACACCGGGTGCCTGATTTATGGTGAATTGAACTTTTGGGCTCCGCCCTTGAGGTGCGCCCGGGACTGGGTGAGGTTCGGTGGCCGTCTTGGAGTTGAACAACAACGGCAGGGGGATTGGACTTGTGGGTCCCCTTCTTAAGTTTCGGTTTTGATTCTGCCTCTGACTGGGACATCGGTGAGAGGGTCGGGCCATAGCTGGTTCCAGGACACGCGTCGGCTGTTGGGCCTTTGGCTGGACTATTCTTCTATTTGGCTGCCCCTCTCCTAGTGATACCCTTGTTGTGGTCCTTTAGTCCCGAGGCCTCCATTTCTGGTGCCCGGTCCGTTGACCCTGGTGAATCTCCTTGTGACGCATCTCCAAAATGGCGGGCAGAGGGGACCGGGAGACGCGCAAGACGAAGACACCTCTGCGCGGGGGTCCGGTCCAATCTAATGTTATGGACCGTTATACCCATTCTAAGGGGTCCCCCGGAGCTGCCCTGCCCGGTCCCAGTGCGTCTGACCACGTCGTGGATGCGTCGACGGAGCCTTCGTTGCAGGACATCATGGGCGCCATTTCTGGCATGAAGGAGTCAATAGGCCAACAGTACGAAACCTTGGCCCACAAAATTGACACCGTGGCAATCGAGGTGAACCTAATTCGAGCCGATCTCTCCAAAACGAACGAAAAGGTGAAGTCGTTGGATATCAAATCATCCAGCCTCACGGCGGACGTCTCTGAGATACAGACGGAGATTGGCAATCTCCGTAGGGTGAACGATTTCATGACCCGGCGCTTGGAAGATTTTGAGAACAGGGCACGTCGCTGTAATGTTCGCGTGGTTGGTGTGCCGGAGAACCCAGAACCCCACTCGGTTGATCTCCTGGTTGAAGACCTGATCCAGAACCACCTTTCCCCATCTGGCCTTAGTAAATTTTTCACAGTGGAGCGTGCACATCGTGTTCCGGGGGGCCAGGGTAAGCCAGGCGCCCCGCCGAGACCTATTGTTGCAAAGCTTTTCCACTATAGAGATCGGGACGCTATCCTACAGGCGTCGCGGGTGAAGGGCCCGGTGGCCTTTGAGAATGCCACGGTGAACTTTTATCCAGACTTTTCCCAACAGGTCCAGAAGCAGCGGATGGGATTTCGTGGTGCCAAGAAGCGCCTTAGGGACATGGGGATGCGTTACGCTATGCTCTTTCCGACCAGGCTGCGGGTTGAGTATAATGATCGAACTTTCTTCTTTGATCGGCCGGACGCTGTGAATGACTGGCTAGACTCCTTGCCTAGCCGACCTCCTGAGACTGAGTCCGATGCCCACCCGGGCGGTGCTGAAGGTGGTGTAGAGAGCTGAACATTTCGTTTATGCCTGGTGCCTTGTTTTGAATAACTCTTCCAGGAGTGTATGCCTATGTTCCTCTATTGCTTATGTGATTTGATGTATGTTCTTTTTCTCGTCATTGGTCTTGATCGGGGTGGCGGGTGGGACGGAGCCTTTCCTCCTCCGGGGTCTTTGTGTAGAATAGGGGTTCTTGGGCGACAGGCACACTGCAGGTTGGGGTGGCTTTTTAGCTTTTTGCAGGGGTGCAGGGTGGGGGGTGTTTTCTTGTTATTTTGGGGGTGGGTGGTTGAGGAGTTCGTTGTTTGTGTGTTCTGTTTTCAAGGCGACTTTATCCTGTATTTGAAGATGTTTCTGGTGTCATGCTCATTGGTGGGGGGTTTTGGCTTTGTTGGGTGGGATGGGGGGTAGCGGGTTGAGATTTGTTTCGTGGAACGTTAACGGTCTGGGAGATCGTATCAAACGAAGTGTGGTGTTGAAATGTATACGACGTTTATCTCCTGATATTGTTTTCCTGCAGGAGACTCATTTGGTAGGCAATGTTTGTCATGCAATGAATAGGTGGGGCTATCGCCTCGTAGCACATTCGGGGTTTACCTCGGGTTCTAGGGGTGTGGGTATCCTTGTTCGGGCTTCCCTCCCCCAAGCTATTGATGATGTGATTCAGGATGATCGGGGGCGATATGCGGTCCTTGTGGGTCGCTATGAGGGTCGTGCCCTCTCCTTATTTACTGTTTATGTGCCCCCCGGCTTGCAGACTTCTACCTTTTCAGATTTGGGCCGTGTCTTGTTGGACCTCCCTGATAGTACTCTCTTTCTGGCTGGTGATTTTAATTCGGTGTTCTCCGGTCTCCACGATCGCCACCCCCCTAGAGATACTCCTGCGGCCCAACAGTGGTTGGGTGGATTTTTGGATACCTTTGGCTTGGTGGATTGCTGGAGGCTTTTGCATCCTACTCAGCTTCAATACACCTTTCATTCTGGGGCCCATGGGAGTCTGTCTAGACTGGATTATTTCCTGATGCCTGCGGCTCAGTCGCCAGCGGTGCGTGAGATTGTACACCTACCCAGGGGTATCTCTGACCACTCTCCGCTCTGGCTTCGTTTTGAGGTTGGAGTGGAGGCAGTGGGCCGGGTGGCTCCCATCAATCCGTGGTACCTTACCTCCCCCGAGACCCGCAGCCTTTTGCTTAAGTCTTTGGACGCGTATTTTCTGGATAACGAGGGGTCGGTTTCCTCAGCTGTGTCCCTATGGGAGGCCTTTAAGACGGTGATTCGTGGGCAGGCCCTCTCCCTTATTGTCGAAGCTAAGAGGGCGAGGAATAGGGAGGTGGTGGATCTTGAGGGAGAGATTTCTGCATTGGAGGATGCTTTGGAATCTGGTGTCACGTCTGCGAAACTCCACGCCCTGGGTCTGAAACAATTTGCCTATAAGTCCATGGTCACGGATGCTGCTAAAGTGATGTTTCGGGAGCAACAGGGTCGTTTGTATGATGTGGGTGACAAAGCGGGTAAATTGTTGGCATGGCTGGATAAGAAGGAGATAGCTAATCGTGTGGTACCAGTGATTCAGTCTTCGAGTGGTGAGAGTGTGACGGACCCGATTGGAATAGTTCACCGTTTTGCTGAGTACTTCCGTGTGGTGTATACCCCTGTGTCTGTGAGAGATGTGGCTGACTCTCGCCTTCTATTGCGTGATATAGCTCTGCCCGTTGTTTCCGATTTGGATCGTGCAGCGTTGGATTCCCCCTTTACTGTTGATGAGATAGCTACTGCCATCCGTTCACTACGTTCGGGCAAAGCATTGGGCCCGAACGGGTTGCCAATTGAACTGTACAAGTTACGTCCCGACAGGGTGGCGCCATATCTTCGCGCCATGTTTCTGGAGTCCCGGGAACGGGGTATTCTCCCTTATGATCAGCGACTGGCCACGATAGTTGTCATCCCCAAGGATGGTAAACCGCGGGACCTTTGTTCATCCTATAGGCCCATATCCCTGCTAAATGTTGAACCCAAGGTATTGGCGAAACTCCTGGCGTCCCGCCTCCTGACGGTCATTGGTGGCTTGGTCCATCCAGATCAGTCCGGATTTATCCCGCATCGCAACACGGCTCTGAACCTACGTCGTCTTCACGGCGCGATTGCGAGGGCGGGGCTTCTGACGGAGCCGGCCATTTTGGCATCGTTGGATGCCTCAATGGCTTTTGACACTGTGGAGTGGCCTTATCTTTGGGCGGCTCTTGAGAAATTTGGTTTCGGGCCTGAGTTTATTGGTTGGATCAAGTTATTATATGCGGAACCTCTGGCACAAGTAGTGGTAAATGGTAGAGTTTCGGCCCCTTTCACCCTTGGTAGGGGTACCCGTCAGGGATGCCCCTTGTCTCCGTTGCTTTTTGCACTCGCCTTGGAACCATTGGCTGCTTGGCTTCGGTGGGAACCTTCGCTCAAGGGGATTCGCTGGTCTCCGGACTTTGAGGACCGCGTTTCGCTTTACGCGGACGACATTCTTTTATATCTCACCTCCCCGCGTAAATCTCTGTCTGTTTTATTTGACGTTCTTACTTCATTTGGTGCCAACTCAGGCCTCGTTATTAACTGGGCCAAGTCCTGCGTGTATGTTCTTTCGGGTGTTTTACCCCCATTGCCGAGCAGACTTCCTATCCAGGTGGTCCAGTCTGGCTTCAAATATTTAGGGATTTTTATTACGTTGGACTCCTCGCTCCGATTTGAGCGTAATCTCCTCCCCCCGTTGCTTAGATTGCGACTGGACGTGGCCCGTTGGCGTAAGCTTCCTTTGTCTCCTCTGGGCAGGGCGGCCCTGTTTAAAATGATGTCCTTGCCGCGGTTCCTCTACGCGCTCCAGAACTCCTATGACACTATCCCCAAGACCTATTTCCGAGAGATCGAAAGTCTTCAAAGGCAATTGATTTGGGACGGGCGTCCATGTATTGCCCTCGCGAAACTCACCATCCCTTGGTACGACGGGGGCATGGCGCTCCCAGATATCAAGCGATATTATTGGGCTTCCCAGTTGTCTGCTATTAATCACGTGATGTTTTCACCGGGTCGAAATCCTGCATTCGAGATGGATAGACTCCAGCTGCCGGGTGGGGACTTTAATAGAGCGCTTTATTCTCGATCAGCCGGGCGCCATCTTGTGGGCCCGTCCAGGATTGCAGTAACTGTGTGGCGAGCCGCGAATGTGAGTTTGGGATGGGAGGATCGAATGACGCTGGCAACGCCGCTTTATGCCTCGGAACGTCTGGGGTGTCTCTGGTCTACTAAGGGCTTCGACCGCTGGGATATGATTGGGATATGTAAGGTGGGTGATGTATGTTCGAAGGGTAGTGTGAAGTCGTTCCAGGCCCTCCAGGCGGAATATGGTTTGAATTATAGGGAATTTTTTCGTTATCTGCAGGTCCGGCACGCCCTCGCCTCAGTCTTGACTCCTGATAAGGCCCTGCCCGAGTCTTCCCCCCTCGAAGATCGTGTCCTTGATGGGCACCTGCCTGATAGCACTATTTCCCTGATCTATAAGAAGCTGATCAATAATCGGGCGGACTTATTGGTCCGACTTCGGGAGGCTTGGGTTGGCGATGGGTTGGAACTGGACGACGAGGATTGGCAATCGGCACTCTCTTCTCCCAAGGAGGTAGCCATTCCTGCCCGTCTCCGTTTGGTTCAACTTAAAATCCTTCATCGAGTGTATGTCACTGGTCCGCGTCTGGTGACGATGGGCTTTTCCTTGGATGGGTTATGTAAGCGTGGTTGTGGGTCGAGTGCTACCTTTTTACACATTCTTTGGGAGTGCCCGGTTGTGGCGGCTTATTGGACTGCTGTGCTTGAGGTGATGACTGCTGTGACTGATGTAGCCCTGCGGCCGGAGCCTCGACGATGTCTGTTGAATGTGTGGGAGCCCACTGACTACTCTGTGGCCCAGATTAGATGGGCTACCTTGGGTTACATGATTGCGAAACGGGATATTGCGCAACTCTGGGGCGCTTCCAGGCCCCCTGAGGTCTCGAAATGGGAGGACAACATGGACTGGTCCATGTTTCGTGAGAAGACTGTTTATGTGGCCAGGGGCAGACCCAGGGCGTGGACGAAGATTTGGGGCCAGTGGAATGAATATCGTGGGGATATCTGTACCCCTCCCCTTGTAGGCACTACTGATGTTGTCCTATCTCCCTAGGCGAGCGTTCCCGGAACCCTTTCATACTGTTTTTTTTTTTGAATTTCCGATTCTCCCCGCTGCTCCCCCCCCCCCCCCCCGACCTTGTTAGAGCCTCAGGGCTCTTGCTATGTTCTCCTGATTGTAGACCATCCCCTCCGTTCTTTGGGCAGACCTTGATTACCATGCATTCGCCTTTTTAGTGTTTGTTTTTCTTTTTGTATAAAATAAAAATTCAATATGCTCTGTGATATGTTGGGAGTAATGCTTTGTGCTGCATTTGTGCCGGACCACGGGTGTACATTTCTAATTCATGCCAAGTGTTTATCAGATTTCAGCTGGGAGGGAGTGTTCCATCAAAAGGAAAACACATGATCAGCTGGACTCAACTCCTCTCATTACTGGATCATCTCTTGGCATAAGAGTCGATGCCCTGGCAGGACCTCTTAGGATTTGGAATGCTGCTCCAACTCACTGGTCAGCTCAAAGGGTTTATATGGGACAGTAACCACTGACTTTTAGCCTGCACTACACAATATACTGGGAATTTTCCAAAATATGAGATGCAAACGGTTTGATCCACTGAGATGAAAATATGTCAACTCGGATTACAAGTTTACCTTTCAGGTCTACTGTTAATCCGTTTACCGTGGCGGCAATTCCGCCGCGGTGCGGGCGTTCTCTTGCGCGGGCGGGGCCGCGTCGGACAACGGACGTGCGCAGCACTACCAAGGTAGTGTTCGCAACGGCCGTTGGCCGATGGCAGCACTTAAGGGGTTTAACCTGGAGATGTAGATATTGAGTAGTTTTTGCCATACATGTGTCGCCTGATGTTATAACAAATTGTTTTTAGTTGAAATGACACTCTCGCAAGTTCTATGAAAGATAATGACATGCTGAATGTGGACCGAAGGCAGACAGGCTAACTTATGGCCTCATTACGATCTTAGCGGACAAGGTTACTCCGTCACAAACGTGACGGATTCCCCGTCCGCCAAATTACAATTCCATTATGAACTATGAAACCTATAGTACGGTGGACAGAATATCCGTCACGATTATGAAGGAGCATCCCGTCAGCCAAGATCATAATTAATCATTATTAATGTTTTCAAAATGGAGTCTGACCGAGGAGTTCATGAAGCTTTTTAATACCAAGCGTCTTACAGAAGAAGGGTAACTAGGACAGAAGAGTAATAGTTAGCATGGGAAGATGGGTCTGCTTCGGTTTTTTAAAGCTGTGGTAGTGCAGCAGCTGACTTTAATTAATGAGGTGAACAGCTCCAGGAACAGAAGAGTTCAATGAGTGAAAAAGGATAAGCCACAGGAATTCATGTCAAACAGACTGAAAAATCAACTTTTGTACATTCATATGCTTCAAAATATAGACTGCCAAAATCTTGATCTTACATGAATATTTCCATTATCAGACACCTTCTATCGGGCAAGAGGGCAGACAGGACCAACTGGGCTCCAACTGTGGTGGATGAACTTGTTTGTCGCTGGTGTCCTGAGGTATGTCCTATTATGGCTGTGCAAACTGGGCCAAGTACACCCTTCAGCACTTGACTATCAGTGATAGAGTGGGCGAGCAGTCATAGGCTTCTCAGGGAGTAGTGATGGGAGGTGGGGTAGAGCTCAGAACTCAACAGTCAACCAAAAGACATAATAACATATTGCTCATGTCAGTGCTCATCCTCTGAGTTACAACAAAGTACTTTAGTCACGCAGCATAATATAATACTACACAGCGCAATAAGGGGATACAGGCACAGGATTCAAATCCGGTTTGCAATCTTAGGTGCTACACCTCTCAATACACTCTTAGTACTAACAGAGTTTCCCAGCATTAAGAATCCCTGCTGAGAGTCACAACACAAGGCACTGATTAGGCGCTAGTGCAGTTCACTCAGAACACCAGAGGCATAAAAACTCACAACAGTTCAGTTTGCTTTCACCTCTTTAATCTCACACAGTAAAACCCTCAAGTTTGTACTACAGACTTGGGTCTACTTCCACTCACAATCTTTAGGCCCAGTAGTTACCTGCATTCTTGTTATTGCAAAGTAGGTGGTGGAGGACGGATATGTGCCGTGAGCTTGCAATGGCGGCCCTCGAACTATAATGGACGAGGTGGTGGCCTCACTTGGAACTTGATGGCTCGAAGATATCAGCATTGCGACTCATACGACAGCGGCACACTTCTTTGGCAGTAGGGGCCTCCCTTGGCTGGATGCCTACCAATAACATGTGTAGCAGTTCAATCGTAATCACGCGTGTCTTTCGTAGTTGCAGCCTACAGGCCAATCAGGGCTCCCAAAAGTATCACAACTCAGGCATCAGCAGCAACATTCTTTCATTCTGACCTCAGGATGCTGATTATACACCATGCTTGGCAAATTTTAGGAGTCTTAGTGCAGTTTGCATCAAGAACAACTCTGGGAGACCAAGAGACCCCTTTACACGTGGGTTGTTCCTGGCTTTGCCCCCGCATAACTGCTTGTTTTCTTTAGTCTTTCCCAATTATCGGAATGTGCTGGGCTTCTTCTCATGGACAGTCTCTTCTCTTGCAGGGCCTGACGGATTCCTTCCTTCTCCAAGCAGGCAGGCAAGCTTCCAGCCTCTCAATCAGCAGAAACTGCAGACTTCAGATGATGTACAGTCACCTCTGCAAGGCTGGCCGTCACCCACAGAGCAGCCCTGGTCACAAAGCAGTTGTGTGAGTACTCTCCAGAGCATTCACTTCCTTGGTCATAAAAAACATGGTTCTGATACTAAGTGGGGTGGTTTGGATCCCGCTTTTATACACATTTTCCATACAAGTGATGGGGTTTCACTGCACTGTTTAAGGTTTCAGAGCCAGTTTGGGTTGGTTCTCTTTCAAATATCATTTTCTGGCTGTTGCCCAGACACCCTCTTTGCACAAGGTGATGGCTTTCACTACAGGCAGCAATGATGTTGCCTCCAAGAAGTACTCAAAGTTAGGGCACATGAAGTGTGAGATCTCTGCACCTGGATGTCATCTGCATTCCTGAAGCAGTAATCAGGGACAGACAAAGGGACAGGCTCTGATTTTTTTGAATTTTGAATTTAAAAGCATTTATTTAGCGCGCTTATACCCAGCGGTTTCATGGCGCTATAGGAGCTACTACTAGCAACAGCAGCAAGAGGGGCAGGTTAGGCAGCAAAAGCTCTGGAAAAAAGGAAGGTTTTTAGATTCTTCCGGAACTCCAAATAGGAGGTTGCGGATCTGAGTGTCATGGGGAGGGAATTCCAGAAAACAGGTGCAAGGACCGCAAATTTCGCCCCACCTGCTTTCTTTTTCTTAAAGCGAGGTGTGACCAGGAGTGCCATGTGGGTAGAGCGGAGTTCTCGGCCCGGCAGGTAGGGTTTGATGGCTGAGCATATAAACTCGGGGGCAGTGCCCATCCTAGCCTGGAAGGTGAGGCAACCTAGTTTAAATAAGGCCCGCTCCCTCACAGGTAGCCAGTGCAATGATTTCAGCAGTGGGGTTGCTCGATGGAATTTGGGCAGCCCATGGATCAGGCGGGCAGCCTGATTTTGCACTAGCTGCAATCGGTGTATGGCATAGGCCGGTGCGCCGTTATAGATTATGTTCCCATAATCAAGGCGCGAGAGCACCATTGCCATCACAATTATTTTCAGTGCCGGGAGGGAGAAGAAGCGAGATATCTTCCTAATTATCCGGAGGGAAAAAAAGCAAGAGGAAACCACCGAACTGACCTGGGGGTTTACAGATAGTTGGGAATTGAGAAAGATCCCAAGGGTTTTAACTTTAGGAACCGGGAGGGGGGGACACCAAGTGAAGGGGGCCAAAACGAAGGGGACCAGGGGCTGCAACCACCTCCTGTCAAGACCAGCTCTGTCTTGTCAGGGTTGAGTTTAAGGTGGTTGCAGTTCATCCAATCTTGGATGAATAACATAACGGTTTGAAAATTCTGAACAGAGGAGGGGGAGTGAGAGAGACTAAAGATAAGCTGGAGGTCATCGGCGTAATTAAACACCGTGACCTCGAGCTGCTGCAATGAAAAAATGAGGGGATAGATGTATAAATTAAACAAAAGAGGGGATAAGGAAGAGCCCTGAGGGACGCCGCACTCCACCTTTCGTGAGGAGGCAGTAAAACCAGCGAGATGAACAGCCTGTGCCCTGTCACACAGGAAGGAATTGAGCCAGGAGAGGGCAGAGCCCTCTATGCCTGCCGCCCTGACACGAGTGAGAAGAATGGAATGATCCACGTGTCAAAAGCGGCGGACAGGTCCAAGAGAACAAGGGCATGCGGGAGGTTGATGTCAATACCCTCGCGGAGTCCGTCCATCACTGAGATCACTACCTTCTCTGTGGAGTGTAGAGGTCGGAAGCCCGCCTGGCAAGGGGAGAGGCAATGATTTGCCTCCACATAAGTGCTCAGGGTACTCGTGACGTGGGTTTCTAAGACCTTTCCCAAATAGGGCAGGAGGGAGATGGGGCGGTAATTAGCTGGGGACAAGGGATCAGCGCCAGTTTTTTTAAGATCGGGATGATGACTGCTGATTTGTGAGAGGAGGGAACCACACCATTGCTTAGTGAGTCGTTAAGAAACGTGAGGGGAGGGGTAGGACAGGCCGAGAATATCTCTCTTAAAACATGGGCGGAACCAAAATCCAAGGGGGAGCCCGACTTCACCCGTCGAAGCAGAGGGAGGAGTGAGTCCTCGGTCAGCAGAGGAATGCTAGCCAGTTTGGAAGTAGAGGGGGGAGGGGGCGGGTTAACAAAGGTTAGCGAAGGAGGTGGTATATTAATTTTTATCTGTGCGACCTTCTCGATGAAAAATTCATTTAGCGAATCGCAGAGATGTTGAGAGGGAGGGACTGTTGTCGTAACTCTATCGGATGCTGCCAGTTCATGGACGGCAGCAAAGATCTCTTTGGATTGGGACTCTGCCGCTAAAATCCTTCCTGAGTAGTATTCTGTCTTAGCCTCAAGAATGCCTTTTTTGTAAGTCTGTAAGGCAGAATGGTATGCGGATTTCAGTAAAGGGCTATAGGCTCTCCTCCAAGCTCTCTCAGCTCTCCGTGCAGCTAGTTTTTTCACCTTAAGGTCAGAGTGGAACCACCTATTAGCTGCATGGGCTCGCTTAACCGTAATCCGCCTCAGGGGAGCGAATTCGTCGCCCGATTGAATCAGCCAATTATTGATGGATTCCAATTGGTCTGAGGCTGCAAGGCCTGAGAGGTCAGGGCTGGACTCGGACAAGGACGAGCAGAGGGACGGCATATCGGCTTTGCCCCATTTCCTGATCCAGGTGTTCTTGGGGAGCGGGGGCTTAACCTCAGGGGATAGTGCAAGGGAAAAGGAAATGAGAGAATGGTCCGACCAAGGGCAGGGAGAGATGGTGGGGGTCGTTGTAGGGACATTTAGGGCCCAGATTTGCTCCAGTGCATGACCATGAATATGAGTGGGGCTATGAATGTGAGGTACGAAGTTGAGGCTAATCATGAGGTCAGTGAAATCCTTGGAGTAAGAGGTTTCGGCGGGGTCGTTAGGCCAATAATTAAAGGCCCCCAGGACTAAGACTGATGAATTATTTATCGCCAGAGTAGCCAGGAGATCTTGAAAACTAGGAATGAAAGATGAAGTGAGTTGAGGGGGGCGGTAGATAAGGACGCAGGTCAAAGGGGTTTGGTATGAGGTCGAGCGCGCTATCAAGGCTACTCCTCCGCCCGTCTTGCCCTCAGGCCGATCCGCTCGGATGGCAGAATGTGAAGGGGGCAATGCAGCTAGAACATTGGGCAGGGAGTCCGCTCTGAACCAGGTCTCGGTTAAAAACAAGAGATCAGGTTCATGCGTGTCAATATAATCAAATAGCTCGTACTGATGTTGAACAGCTGACCGGGTGTTAAGTAGGGCAGCCGAGATGTTAAATACCGGTATTTGAGGATTGAAGGAAGGGGGTGGGGTGGGGGGTAGGGTAGAAGGCAAAAGTGTCAACTGGGTAACAATCTCCGGAGGAGAACAAAGAGACGAAGTAAACAAACCAAGAGAGGTCACACAATTGAATAAAGTGAGAGGAATGGTACCAGGGGTCCAGTAGGAGCAAAGCTGTGATGGAGTGTATCTAATCAGCTGAGCAGAGTGGGGTGCCCCTAGCCCCGGTCGGCCGCGGATGGGCGCAGACGGGCTCGACTTTGGCGCAACTTCGGCGCGAAGTCGGCGCTCCCGCTGCGCTCGTCCGCTGCGCTTCCACCAGGTCGCCATTATATCCAAAAGGGAAGTGAGCCACTAGACCGCTGACCTGCGCGAGGGAGAGGCAGGGCAGAAGTGGGGTAGGGCAAGAAGTGGTGCTCGATGTTGCGACCCTCCGCACAAACGGCACAATGCCGGGGCGGAACGGGGTCCAGAGCAGAGGAGACAGGTAAGACAAGCCCCAGCCCAATAGTTTATAAAATACAAATGCACAAATGCGCGTTAGCGCTGGGTAACAGTTTCAGAGATTAAAACAGTGCAGCTAGTAATCAGCTGTCGAAAAGAATTTAAAACGAACTACAGCGCCGTGACACGCCAGCAGCCTCAATCGCCGCGCTAGTTAAATTGTGTCAGAAATGATGCGCTAAATATAAGCTCAGGACAGCAGCCACTAGACCGCTGACCTGCGCGAGGGGGAGGCAGGGCGGAAGTGGGGTAGGGCAGGAAGTGGTGCTCGATGTTGCGACCCTCCGCACAAACGGCACAATGCCGGGGCGGAACGGGGTCCAGAGCAGAGGAGACAGGTGAGACAAGCCCCAGCCAAATAGTTTATAAAATACAAATGCACAAATGCGCGTTAGCGCTGGGTAAGTTTCAGAGATTAAAAACAATGCAGCTAGTAATCAGCTATCGAAAAGAATTTAAAACGAACTGCAGCGCCGTGACACGCCAGCAGCCTCAATCGCCGCGTCCCATTCTTCCCCCAATAAGGCCGCTGAATCAGATTCGGTAGTGCAAGGGAGGGGACCCGCTTAAAGAGCGGTGAAGTAAACTATTATAATGCGTGTATGCGGAATGGACAGGCTAAAAGCAGGGGGAAAGTCAAAATAATTAAAATGAAATAACAAAACAGGATGTTTTTAAAATCGCGCCAAGAATTATGCTGAAAGCGCAATCACTCTCGCGCTGAGCATAAAGTCCCTGAAATTCCCTTTAAGATTCTTGATTGTACTCAATGTCCCATCATGCAACTGACTTCCATAACAAATCTTTGTCAGGATCCAGGGGAAAGAACTCTTGATTTCAAAGAAAAGCCCCTCTTAGAGATGATGCAAAATGTGTTCAATCCCACTTTCTTCTTTTTATAGTGGCCACTATAACTAAAGCAGAAGAAACCAAGGGAAAACGCGATAAAAACACAGCTACTCGCGTTTTAACCCGAACTCCACATAACGACGTGGAGCTACTACAA
Organism: Lissotriton helveticus; assembly: GCF_964261635.1. Taxonomy (NCBI): domain Eukaryota; kingdom Metazoa; phylum Chordata; class Amphibia; order Caudata; family Salamandridae; genus Lissotriton; species Lissotriton helveticus. The sequence goes on from NC_136071.1 coordinate 1,122,916,676, forward strand.
AAATGCAGGAAGAACTCTAAACTTGCATTTTACCGGCAGGTAAAACTGACTAAATAAGGCAAAGAACCAGTTCGAAATGCTAGCTGTTCGTAGGGCAGGGTCCTGAGGCTCTCAATCAACCCATGAAAGCCTCGAAAACATCCAGTGAAAAATTCACGAATCGAAGTCCCAAAAGGTGCCGATTTCCCAATGAGAGCCGAGAGAGCTCCCAACCAGCAATTCTCTTCTCTTCTCTTCTCTTCTCAGGTTGCACCTTTACTTTAATTAAAGGATTACAGAAAAACGTTTTATTTAAATGGAAATTCACACTGCTGCTCCTGCTGCCTCCATAGCCTGACACTTTCACACTGCTGCTCCTGCTGCTGATTAGAAACGTCCTTCTCTTGAGCAACACAAGCTGCAGTCCCGTCACACACCCCTACCATCTGCCAAATACCAGTGCTCAGAAGAACTAATAAGCAGCCCACTCACTATCTTCATCTTCCTTTATTCCTGTCTGTGAGGGAATGGTGTGTATTGTATAGTGTGGGTGTACAACCTCACTACCAGACGCTTTTAGGACCAGCAGGATTCATTTGTTAAACCTTTAGCTCAACCTTTGGTGGCTTTGGCTCTAAGCAGTCAGGGTTACACAAAGGAACAAGTGTAAATCATTTGAAAAGCACCAATAAAATTGAAGGAGAAATAAATGAGACACTCAACAATCCGACACCAGTTTGTAAAAATAGTTCAGGATGGTATATCATTTTTTACACCAAAATAAAAAGATCCACAGGAGGGTTCCGGAGATACAGAATTTACAAGGTATAGTACATTGGCACTTTTTACTTACCCATGAACAAGCATTGGCAAATTCAACAAATCTGACACTTACAAAACCTTTTCAAGAAAAACTTGAACAAAGTGTAATGCGGTTACTTAGAGTTTATAGGTGACCAACTCTGGAAGGGAAAGAGTCAGGGGGACCCGCAAGGTCCAGAGAGACAACTACCTCGATGAGAAAAGCAGTCTCCAGTCCAGTTCCCACATCAGTTGTTCCTTGCCATTGACTTCTATGGAGTGGTCCTGATGCAGGGGATACAGGATGCTGAAGAAGATGTGCGGTCGATGGAGGGTCTTCCTGGGGCTACTCCCTGGACCACAGTTTTGGTGAGGCAAGTCAGGCCACAGGGATCGATGGTTCTCAAAGTCCTCTCGAGCTTGACAGACGTTCAGTCACCATTGGGCTACCAGTTGCCCAGTACAGCGTTTTCAGCTGCTCCCTTCTTTTGGTGGTAACTTGCCTTATGGGTGACCAAGCGGCACTCAGACAACTCTCCCGGGTCCAGCAAATGCAGTGACAACTTCTAAGTTGCCACCGCATTTGGCAGGTCTGGTTCCTGGTGCTGCACGGCAGTGAGGAGACGCAATATGGTGATCTGGGCTACTAACTCGCCCCAATAGGTTTCTTCAGCGGTTGTGGCCCTGTGCTGCGAACAGGGCGTCAGCCAACTGACCCTTGGAGTCTCGTGCTTCGGCTGGGCTCAGGATTCTACTTCCCCATGAGCAGGACACAGCAGGCACAGCCCCTTCCTTGGGCTACAGGTTCAGTCCACGTCAGTGCAGCCTCTCTTCGACAGGTTCTTGGTGCAGCAGAGCAGTCCTTCTTCAGTCCACTTCTCCATTCCAATGAGATGTGAGCTCTGGGTGCAATGGGTGCACTTTCTATGGCCAGAAAATGTCCTCAGGGGAGGTAGTGGTCACTAGTCAATGGGCTACCAGGTTTCACTCCTCCTAATGACTACTTCCTGTGAAGTGTAGCATCTAGCTATCTAAGAAGGCTCCATTCTGCCTACTTCCAGAGCTGTGGCTAACAAGGGGATAAAACGCCTTCTCTCTGCCCTAGTGCCAGCCTGTCTCCCTAAACAATAGCGCAGCCCCTCTACCAAGTGTTGCTTATTTCCCCATCAAAGCCTGCTTCTACTTTGAAGCTCGCCTTTTGGGCTAACACCCATTTGGCTGCTTGCCAGGGAGAGGTATCACCTCCCCCCATGCCGGCTTCTGTTGTGTCCTTTCCTGGAAGTCATTCACACTTCTCCCCAAGAGGGCAGAAAGCTGTCTGTGAGGACAGACTTGTGTGCAACCGTAAATAGGCACTAGATACCTTGGGCAACTTCTAAATCTGCACCTCACCCACCAGTGACATTACATTTGATTTAATCATTAAATGGGGTGTATTGCACTAATTCTTGTGATAATTTACAGTACCAACTGTAGTAGTCCCGTGTGTGTGTGTGTGTGTGTGTGTGTGTGTGTGTGTGAGTGTGAGTGTGAGTGTGAGTGTGAGTGTGAGTGTGAGTGTGAGAGAGAGAGAGAGAGAGAGAGAGAGAGAGAGAGAGAGAGAGAGAGAGAGAGAGAGAGAGAGAGACAGAGAGACAGAGAGAGACAGAGACTATCCTTGTGGGGACTTGGGTGTGATAACACACTCACGCTGTGGGGACCTGAACCCAGGTCCCCACAAGGCAATGTCTTCTAAATGATAGAAAATGACTTCAGGAACATTTGTGTAAATTTTTACAACTTTTTAAAAAATTGCCTTGTGGGGACCTGTGTTTTGTAAAGTGTGTTTATATTTTTGCTCTCTCTGCCCCTGTAGACAGGAGGCGGTACTGCAGTCTTAAACACACTGCATTTAAACACACTTTGCTCATTAGGAACAGATGCTAGCAGCAGAAAGCACACATATTTCGAATGAAAACATGCATAACCCAATGTTAAAACCTATTTTAAGCTGTTGAATTTAAATTAATTGTTTCTGAAAATTATTAGTTGTTTTGTAAACATTGCTTAAAGGATTTTAAGGCTCCCAGTTTTCCGCTTTTACTGTTTTTTTGCAGATAAATACAGACAAAAAAAGATGTTTCCTCTCTGTATTTATTTTTGCAAATTCATTCATTCTCAAAACACGTTCAAAACAAAAGCATAGTTAAAAAAGACCAATAGAAAAAAGAAACTACTTATCGAGCAACTGTAACTTAGACTGACAAAGGTTTAAAAAAAGCAGGCCCTTATTGTGCAGCTTATTTATCATTCCGTGTAAATGACTGACCAGTGCCTCTAAATATATTATGTTATTTCATCTGTGCTAACCTTTAGTTTAAAATGACATGGTTCTTTTGATTCTTTTTAAAAGAATCTCTGAGGCACTGGGCAGTGTTCCTATCCTGTGGGAAGCAAAATAAAAGGGCGCTCGGACATTTCCACTGCCAGCCAAAGAAGTGCATCTGCATAACAAGGCTCCAAGTAGCCAGCCTTGGTGATGACAGCTCCAGGCCGTGGCTGTTCGAGTCAGGGGGGATGGGCTCTCCTGCTTCCTAAGGCACACACCTTGGAAGCCAGGAGTAAACAGCAGCAGGTGTGACTCGCCGGAAAGGCTGAAGGCTGAAGATCTGACAGAGCGTCTTTGAGACTCTGCTCACAGCTAGAACTTCAAAAAAGTATCGTTTTTAAGTACAGCAAATGCAGAGCAGCATTATTCCTATGCTGGCCAGAGCAGCTGATTTTGGAAGTTATGCCTTACATAAAATCTGGGGAAATCACTTTCTCTCACTCTGCTTTAGAAAGGAAAAACAGCGCACTGATGTAAAGCCCTTTGGTCAGGTTTGCACTATAGCCAAGGCAACCTCACAAGTTAATGAGAGCTAAGCACCTTGTACCACTGCACATATTAAACAGAACAGCAGAGTGACTTCATCGGCACAAGCACAGAAAGTTTAATGTTTGTTTTGTTTTATTAAGGAAACCCCCTTTAAATTCTTATTTTAGCTGCTAATCATTATGTTTTCCTTGAACGTTTCAGTCATCATCATCTTCTCTTTGAGTCATGTGGAGGTGGGATGCGCTCCGGAAAATAAATCAACCCCCTGTTTGCAAAAAGCATCAGCTATTTTTAAACAAGCATTGGAGGGACGTTTGTCTTTGGCAATAGTTTTAGCCATGTGCAAAATGCTCAGAGTATCCCAGTGTTTTCTGAACTCCTGACAGTCTGTGATCTCCTATTTCCTTGAAAACTAAGTGCCTCTTTACATTTTCCATATGACTTTATTGTCTTTATTTTAACAGTGAGTGTCCCCAAGTATGCTCTTAATAGGGAAACTTCATCAACTAATTTTTTTATGATTTCTCAGGGCTGACTTAATTCACTCTGGCATGTGCAAATATTACCTACATTGTTGTTTCCAAATGCTCTTTTAGCTTCTGCTAAATATATACAATAAATAAATAAATAAAAAGAACTTTGTTGCACGTGCTGCATCACAATTGGCGATGCAGCTTGCGCAACGAAATTCATTTTATTTATTTTTTGTTTACTTACCTGAAATCGGCAGTATTGCACATTTTACTACTCCCCACCCTGCCACTCACCCACCCCACGTCAGCGCCCGGCAGCACGCCCTATACAGGCTGCTACTGCATGGCACAGTGTTGTATAAAATAATCACGATCCTGAACTGTGCTAAAAGGTTAAGAATTAAACCACCAGGTCTACAGAGAGCCATGCACCATTGATGTAATCAGGGATGAAGAAAGACTGGTTATTGTGAGTGAAATCATTCCCTAAACCCCCCAGCGAAGCCATAGACATCACCCTCTCCCAGGACGTCCGCAACAAACTCAGCACCTTCTTCCATCTAAAAATCAAGTCCCTCTATGACAATTTCAACAAACTGACACGGGACGACTAAACCACTCACCCCCACCACCGACGACTGTTAACCCACCATCTCCGCCTGGACCCCAGCCACCACAGAAGAGACTAAATCAACCATGAAAAGCATCCACTCAGGAGCATCCACAGACCCCTGCCCTTCCCACATCTTCCACAGAGCTGGCTCTGCCATTGCAATGGAACTATGATGCAGCATCAACACCTCCTTCGAAACTGGAATTTTTCCTGATGACTGGAAACGCGCAGAGGTCAAACCCCTTCTCAAGAAGCCCTCGGCAGATCCTTCAGACCTCAAGAACTACCGACCCATCTCCCTCCTCCCCTTCACAGCCAAAGTCACCAAGAAGACCCTCAACACCTAACTAACGAAGTTCATTGAAGAGAACTTCATTCTCGACCCCTCCCAGTCCGAATTCCAAAGCAACCACAGCACCGAGACAGCATCTGCAACCTCCTTGACCAAGGACACACCATGGCCCTGATTCTACTAGACTTCTCCGCAGCCTTCTACACCTTCTCCCACCGCACTCTCTCCGCCAGACTCCATGATGCTAACATACAGGAAACCGCCCTCAAATGGCTCCGCTCCTTCCTCGCCGGCAGAACCCACAGAATCAGGCTGCCAACCGTCCTCTCTGAACATGTAGAGATCAACTGCGTAGTACCTCAAGGATCTTCTCTCAGCCCGACGCTCTTCAACATCTACATGGCCCCACTAGCTGCCATCACCAGACAGCACAGACTGAACATAGTCTCCTGTGCCAATGACACCCAGCTCATCCTCTCCCTCACCAAGGATCCTACCACCACCGACTCAGCTTCCAGGAAGGAATGAAGGACGTTGTATCCTGGATGAGCAGCAGCTGCCTGAAGCTCAACTTAGAGAAGATGGAGGCCCTCGTCCTCAGACCTTCTCCCACCGCATGGGACAACACCTGGTGGCCCAAAGCCCTCGGCAGCCTGCCCACCCCCACTGACCTCAGCATCATACTCGACTATTCCCTTCTCATGACCCCTGCTTCAACAACCACCGTAGCCTGTGCAAGACCTTCAAATGGATCCCCCCCACCGAATCAAGAAAGACCCACTCACTCATAACCGGCAGACTGGACAACGGAAACACCCTCTACGCTGGAATCAACAAGTCCCTGCTACGCAAACTTCAGACCATACAGAACACCGCAGCCAGACTCGCCCTCGGCATCCCTCGACAAGAACACATCACCCAACACCTGCTCCCCGTCAAGAAGAGAGTAACCTTCAAGATACCCACCAACACCTACAAATGCTTCTACAACACCGGACCCCAATACCTCAAAGAAAGAATATTCTTCCACATACCCAAGAGAAACCTCTGATCCGCCAACCTTGCCCAAACCCTGCGCATCCGCAGAGCCAGAACGGGGGGGAAGATCCTTCTCCTACATCGAAAGCCAAGTCCTGGAGGGATCTCCAAGTGGAAATCAGATGCGCCCCTCTCTGCACATCTTCAGAAAGACCCTCAAGATCTGGCTCTTCAACTGACCGGAGCTGCTCACCATCACCCCCCCTCCCCAGCACCTTGGGACCCTGCCTGGTGAGTAGTGCACATAACAATTCCCTGATTGATTGATTGATAAGTTACTTCATTTCTGAGGTCATAGGAAGTGCATGATGAAGCTGCCAGATATAGGAAGTTGACTTAACTATAACTTGTGTATTTCAGTGTTTTTTAGGTTTTTAAAAAATACTTTTTCTCACCTTCCGCCGCCTAATAATAAGGTAACATCAACCCTTGTTTTTTCAGTGAATTTCTGTTTTATTTTAAAACAAATGTTAAGGTGTAAGAACCTAATCTAACCAAACATACATAGATTTTTTAAATCAAATTCTAAATTGGACCACCATCCAACCCCTTGCATGCAGCCACTCCTTCTGCACTTGAACTTTGGTCATGTGCTGTTACGGATGACCAGAGGGCCCTGCACACAACCCCATGTTTGACCAACCCCAGCTTTCAGTACTTGGTAATTACTTTCTAGTACTGTGGCACTCCCAAGGAAGCTTGCACAGTTAAGAGGTATCATAAGGCAGACACTTGTACAGACTCCCACAGGAGTACAGACAAACCTCACAGGAGGGCCTTGTTTGGTCTCATTAGAGTAGTTCCGTACATTGGACCCAAAGAAATGCATTATTGTGGGGCATCTAAATGCATTCCAAATCAAATAATGAGAATACATTTTCTTAGGACAATGTTAGTGAACTTGCCAGATGTATAGTGGTGGTCATTGCTAGTAATCCTGCATGTAATGGTCGCTAATTTAAATCTTGTCTGATGTCACTGTTATGATTATTTGTGCAAGAAGCCTGATGGCCAAGGGGTGCCTACAATGCGCCTTTATTCTGAGATCATCTTTTTTCAAGGACTTTGGTACTGAGCCCCTGAGTCTAGTAATTGCACCTGCAAAATGTTACTGTGATGTGAGTGTGAGGGCCTGCAGTACAGTCCAGGGTAATTGTTGGGCTCCATTGGGTGTCAGGAGAAAAGGCTCAATCAGCCAATGTGATTCAAGCAGTTTTAACATTTTGGGCTCAGCTGGACTTCCATAGAAGTCCTGCAGGATCCAATGGTCCAGATATCCTAACATTTTTGGAAAATTTAAATTACGCAGGCTTAATTTGTATAATTTCAGAAAAATTAAGCCATTATGCCAATTTATGTGCCCATTGTGGTAACAATTTACAGTGAATGGTGTAATTCACTGTAAAAAACACTTGCCACAAAAACACAGGAACAACCAAATGCAAATGACTGTGTTCACAGTGCTTTTATTTAACATGTCATTGTGCCAAAAACTAATGCAGGGATGCATTTTGTGCTAAAATGTAATGCAAAATGACGGATTTCTATTTCATGTGATTGAAATTAATGTAATGTAATTTTGTCATATTTCACATAATTAAACTGAACTATATATGTGCTTATGTAATTAAAAAAACATAACTTACCTGCATGGTAAAGTCCTGCTTCGTGGTACTTTCCTGCACAGTAAACACTACCTGGCAAAGGTGCTACGTGGTGAAGGATGCATTGTAAAGTTGACATACCCAAAATGGCAGTTGGGACAGTCCCACTGCTACAGAGGGTGTTTCCGCCGCCCGCCGTTTTTTAAAACTTAGTAAGCTCTTTGCTTAGCAAAACTTTTGAAGTTAAAATATTGAATTCCCAAAGTTATGAAGTCTTGAACATGGAACACTCCTACTCAAGAATTGCATTGCACCTTTATCCGAAGATACATCAAGCAATGGCATCCAATAAGTGAGACATTGACAAAGAAAAAAGTGAGACATTGGCATGGGTTGATGTAAACTCTGCACTGATATTTATATTACTGAGAGAGAGTGCTCCTGTGATGCTCTGTTCTACTGCCAGGCATCACCGCACGCTCAGTTCTGAGAGAAGGAGGGATGTTAGTAATAGCTCATGCTGAGATCAGCATGGTGACATGTTAAATCTCAATAGAATAGCTGATGAGACCTCTATCTGTTACCTAAATCTGTGTGTAAATTGTTACGATCCAATCCAAGAAGACAGCATTGAGGAACATTGTGTCTTTTGCATCTACCTGTTTCACTTGCAACTTGTATAGTACCTGCCCCTTGTCCTAACCCCATCGCCTTGGGGCTAATTCCCCCGCAGCGCGGGGGGAGGGGGGCCGCACACGGCGCCGCGGTGCTGATGACGAGCTCGGCTCGTCATGGCCACGCCCACTCAATGGAACGGCCAGCACAGCGGGGAAATTATCCCTGCGTGGGCGTTCCGCGGAGGCCATGACGAGCTCAGTTTGTCACCAGCACACGGCCACCGTGCTGCATGACCAGCTGAGCTCGTCATCAGCATGCAAGGTGTTAAGGAGGCTTCCACTATTCCTGCGCATGCCATTGCTATCTTGTGCTTTAGTGAAATCTGTGAAAATGTTTTTGATGACACTGTGCCACAATAATCAAACGTTTTCTTTGTGTCCCTATATCATTGTTAGCACTGCGTTTCAATCTAACTCGGTGGATTAAACTCTCACCTCTGCAGGTTGCACGTTTATTTTCTCAACACAGTCTTTCGGTCACCAATAGTTAATTAAATGAACTAGAAGGATACAAAACACATTCCCAAAAGCTCTGTTTAAAGTGCTTATCATAAAAGTACGTGATCCATGTTTTTTATTAACAATAACAAAAATGGCTGTTTCTATCAACCATGAAAGTGTGATGCATTGGTTTCTTGGTTTTACATGTTTTAATGGATTTAAGCCTGTGTCATGTATTCAAAGATTACAGCACAAGGGAGCTTGTCCAGGAAGTGATTTGCTTACAAAATGCATCCATCCTAGTGGAAGGCACTTCTTGTGAAAAGAGGGGCCTTGGCCGTAGAGGTTGAAACACCACATTAAAAGTGAGTGCGTTAGCATGCATTTACACTTTTAAACGTGGCTGCACAGCAGAGGAAGCTCGGTTAAAAGGCCTCCGCTGTCCTCGCATTCTCCAGGTCATGTTTACTTTTCATAAGAAGGAAAAGAACCAGAATCAGGATAAATGAACTGATTGTTTAAGCCAAAATAAAACCGGGAATATTTCTTTTAGTTTACAAATAAATGTAGATACAGCACATGAAAGTGTCAAGCAGCTGCTGAACTTCTACCTTGCCGGTCTGTGCCATTGCCAGATCCTGACCCTCTGTGACCTAATTGACTGGTAAATATGTTGAATTTCACCTTCTCCCGGGCTTAAGAATGGAAACTCCCTTCCGGTTACTGCGCGGGCAGACCTTTAAACTTTCAACGAGGAAAGCGCGATTCACCTGCATCCTTTGAGACAGTCCCTTCCCCCTCCTGCTGATGCGAGGTGAGGGCTTGCTTTGTCATTCAGGGGATGCAAACGAGGTGCGAAGAAACGCTCTCGCAGGACAAAGGACCTAGCCTGACACTCCCAGCCCCAGCCAAGTGGCTTTGACCCCCTGCCACCAGTGTCTGTAGATTTTTGAGAACTGCACTCACTTCACAGAGACTTACATGCAGACAGGCTTAAAGCAAGGTAAATCTTTCACTGAAAAATAAACATTTTCAAAGCTGCAGCCTTTTAACTTTCGTTTTTTGTCTTCATTGCAATTTTATTAATTATACACAAAAATCCATCAGTGTTGTTCATAGTTCCAGATTACTGTTTCACAAACTGCACGAGAGAGTACAATTTCTATTGTCTTATTTTCAGTAGTTACAATCCCGGCACTCAAGTGTGTTGTAAAATAAAGCAACCCCACTAAAAGAGCCGAAGTGGGCTTCTGAAGTCTTTAATCGGTTGAAGAACTATTTCACGTTCTTTAACTATTGTGAAAGAGCCGGGACACAGCAGCAAATGCCCATTAAAACACATTTATATTACAACTCGAAATCATTACTTTTTTCCAGAACTAGTAGGAAAACCTATAGCTTTGACCTAAATATACATTTAGATACAAATGTTGACTGCATGCTTATGTCTGTGTGTTTTCATAGGCGGGTCCTTCACAGTCTAATGGCCTTCTTTTTCTTACAAAAAACCCTGCCCTTTATAAGATCACTGCTTGCGCATCATTTCTTTTAGTTACAAACAGGGATATTAGAATTGTGTGATTGTGCGGCCACTGCAATTTCCGCATAGTTATATGGTTATAGTGGATTTGCTGCATTTGCCACTTAATCCTTCACCTGCCACACAATCTGCTGAACTAAGCAAAAAAATTGTTTCTAGATCAGTCGGTTCAAACTTTACTAAAAATGCAGCGAAACGTGTTGCACATAGTGGAAGGCCCTTTGCAAAGGTTGACTCGTCCCCTTTCTGTTGCTTGTTGCTATGTTCGAGTATTAAACTAATGCCCAGGCAGTGCGAACAAGTTTAAAAATTAAATGCTAATGAATTAATACAAGGTGTGCCACATCATGCAACATAATTTGCCTATTTATGCCGCATAATTACCTCAAACCTGCCGCAAAATTTGGCCCTCCCCTGCCAAATAATTCCAGTGGGCCTGGTTAAAAGTCTTCCAGGGGACTGATCTCTCCAGATCTCATGGTGTTCTTCTCCAAAGTAAATGACATATCATTGTACATTATCAGGCAGTATCCCTGCCTTTGAAATAAATGGTGCATAGCTACTTCTTGTAGTACCAGCTCCCATCATTACCGTTTGATGTAATTTTTAGGCCTTTTTGAAATTTAAATTAAGCTGCGTAATTTATAGAATTTCATGGTACACTTGTTATGCTGAATTCCAGAAATTGTGCCATTTCAAATAACTACGTGCGATTTGTGGTAAACATTGACCACAAGGGCATGGGAATAATGTGATTGTCCAGAACGTACCTTCTGTTGCTTGTGCCACTAATGTATTTTTGTGCTATGTTTTTACCGCAAAAACTCTTTTCGTGCTCACATACAGCAGTAAATAATGGATTTGCAGTATCATCCTTACACCTTATTTCACCTAATTTCCCTGACATTTGCATGATTCCGCACAAATTATGCAAATTTCACACACTATAATTTTACACATTTTACATCATCCTTTTTTGTAGATGTTGCCAGATTGATTCCCAAGCCTTCTCTGTTTCCCCCTCTTTTTTAGTATATATACACATATCACCCGACCGTTCCTCTGATAAGGCTTGGGCTGTGTACTGCCTATATGCTTTAGTCATAACTATATTATAATTTGAGTGCCTATCTCTCACAGCTACTGCTACACTCATAGGACTGCACCCCAAGACAAGATAAGAGCATCTCTCTGGTTACTTATCCATGAAGTCAAAACACTTCCGTATAGAATGATTATAAATACAACACTCTGACAGCCACACACGCCCTTATGGTGTAGCATGTTACGTGTCCAAAAAGGTGCTCTGGCACCAGGGCTCGAGTCGGTGTAACACGCGGGTGGACGGCGTCCCCCACTTATTTTCCCGGGAATTTGATAACTACAAACTGCAACTGAGTGCAAGCCACCTTTCGTGACATCACTTCCTGTTGTGATGTCAGCGTACCCCCACTTCTTTTTTTTTAGGACTTGTGCCCTGTGTGGCACCCCACGTGAATCACTGTACAATACAATAGCAGCACCCAAATCCCTAATGTCAGTAGCAAACTGTTGTTGCCATTTCATCCTGAATCTGCCTGGCACCACTGTACCTGCTCCAGTAGTGATAGCTGTGTCCTTATGCTCCATACTTGGACTTTAGCTACAATGCAGAGGGCTATTCACCTCCTTGAGCTCAGGTGCCACAGTTCCTGCTGCAGTAATGACATATGTACCCCTCTACTCTGTCCTCGGAGCAGTTTGCTCTCTGATACTCATTTTTCTGGGCCCTGGTAGTAGGTTGCTTTGGGCTCTTCACACCCATACACCCTAATGTGACTCCATGCAAGCTGCATTCTCGTGCTGGGAGCAGTCTGTAAAAGGTTTGTCAAACATCTGAGCCCTGGTGCCACTTAACCTCCTCAATCCCTAAACATCTGAGCCCTGGTGCCACTTAACCTCCTCAATCCCTAAACATCTGAGCCCTGGTGCCACTTAACCTCCTCCACAATTGTCAAACATCTGAGCCCTGGTGCCACTTAACCTCCTCAATCCCTATCTCACAGATGAACTGAGTTTAAGAAAAGTGGTGTTTGGGTATTGCTTTTACATCAGTCACCATTAGCGACCTCTGACCCTGTCACCAGACAGGTCGCTCCCCTCACCGCAACGCAGCCCTCCTGTGTGACCTGTGATCCGCTTGTGCCGGCCCGCCTACATCGCGGCTGAGTCGGTTTCTGCTGCTGTTTTTGGTTTGTTTCTTTAAGTGCCCATCCTTGTTTTCTGTACCCCTGTGCCCGCTGCCCCTGTGTCCCCTCTCCTTTTTCCCCCGCCGTTTTTTCTGCCGCTGCGTCCCTGCGGCCCCGCCCCCCTGCCCCCTATTGGCCACCCCGCTCCCACCTCCCAGCTGCTCCTCCCTCCCTCTGACCCTCATATGGAGACCGCGCAGCGGTCGCGCCGAAGGCGCGCCAAAGGCAAGCCCGTCTGCGCCTGTCCACGCCTGGACCGCACCCAGCGCCAGAACCCCTGGACGCCGCGCCCCCCCGCAACGCCAGACTGCACTACGACTCCAACACCCTCCACGCACTCAACACCGGATGAGACCACCCCTGCTACCGGGCCATCCGAAGCGCACCCAAGGGCCCTTTGCCTGCCGGAACTGCAGATTCACCAGCATCCAGACCACCAGACCACCAACCAGAGAACCCAACCACCTCTGCTACATCCTCCTCAACACCCGCTCCGCTCGCAAGCACGCCATTGAACTCTGGGACCTCCTAGACTCTACCGCCCCAAAGTGGCCTTCTTGACAGAGACCTGGCTGAACGCCACCTCGGTACCAGACATCGCCATAGCCATCCCACAGTGCTACAAGATCACCCGCAGAGACCGCACCAAAAGAGTTGGAGGGGGAATCGCCATCATCCACAAGGACACCCTCAGAGTCTTGACCAATACCGACGACACCCTCACCACTGCCGAGCACATGCACTTCCAGATCCACACCGACCCCAACACGACCCTCCGAGGAACACTCGTCTACAGACCACCCAGGCCAAGACCACAGTTCAGCGACACCATCGCCGACCTAGTCATCACCCACGCCCTCGCGTCCACGGACTACATCCTCCTCGGGGACCTAAACTTTCACCTCGAGAATAACAACAACGCCAACTCCACCGCCCTGATAGACAACCTCGCCAACCTCGGACTCAAACAGCTCGTGACAACACCCACCCACGCCGCCGGACATACGCTGGACCCCATCTTCTCCACAAGCCCCCACGTCTCCTTCAACCACACCACCGAACCCCACTGGACCGACCACAGATGCGTCCACTTCACCTTCAGGAAACCCACCACACACCACCGCACCAACAGCTGCCACGCCGCTGCTGGGGCAAGGTCACCAAGGACCAACTGACTACCACCTTCACCCTGAGACCACCCGCCGATCCCACCGACACAGACACCGCCGCGACCAACCTCAAACAGTGGATCAATGACTGCGCCAACACCCTCGCCCCTCTCAAGACCTCCACAACCAACCACACCAACAAGAAAGCCGCCTGGTTCACCGAAGACCTCCGGACATCCAAATGCACCTGCCGGAAACTGGAGAAGAAATGGCTCCAAGACCGAAAACCAGACAGCCACACAGCCCACAAAAACGCCACCCGCAGACACCACCAACTCATCAGGACCACCAAGAGGACCGCCTTCAAGGACCGCCTAGACAACGCACACAACACCAAAGAGCTCTTCAGCATCGTGAAAGAACTCTCCAACCCCAGCTCCAACACCAACGACATACCACCATCACAAGACCTGTGACTCCCTGGCCATCTTCTTTCACCACAAGATCACCGACATCCATGACAGCTTCAACTCCGAGACCCACCACCAAGTCCACCACCCCCGTGACCACGACCCGCAACAGCCGCCTGCCCGCCTGGTCCAACGTCAGCGACGAAGACACCATCAAAACCATGAACTCCATCCACTCCGGATCCCCATCCGACCCCTGCCCTCACCACGTCTTCAACAAAGCCAGCACAACCATCGCGCCCCACCTCCGGAAAACAATCAACAATTACTTTGAGACAGCAACCTTCGCGGAAAGCTGCAAGCATGCAGAGATCAACGCCCTTCTGAAGAAGCCCAAGGCGGACCCCAAGGACCTCAAGAACTTCCGGCCCATCTCTCTGCTCCCGTTCCCGGCGAAAGTTACAGAGAAGATTGTCAACAAACAGCTAACCCGCTACCTAGAAGACAACAACATCCTGGACCCTTTCCAATCCAGTTTTCGCAGCAACCACAGCACCGAGACCGCCCTCATCACCGCCACTGATGACATCAGGATCCTGATGGACAAAGGAGAAACAGCCACCCTCATCCTCCTGGACCCATCAGCAGCCTTTGACACAGTCTGCCACCGCACCCTATCAGCACACCTCCATGACGCCGGAATTCAAGAGAAGGCCCTGACCTGGACCACATCCTTCCTCTCCGGCAGAACCCAGAGCGTCCGCATCCCAACCTTCCGCTCAAAAACCACCGAGATCATCTGCGGCGTTCCACAGGGATCCTCCCTCAGCCCGACGCTGTTCAATATCTACATGGCACCGCTCGCCCACGTCGCACGACAACATAACCTCAACATCATCTCCTACGCCGACGACACCCAGCTGATCATATCCCTCACCGAAGACCCCCGCACCGCCAAAGCCAACCTCCACAGAGGAATGAAGGCCGTAGCCGACTGGATGAAGGACAGCAGACTGAAGCTGAATTCAGAAAAGTCCTCATTCTCGGACCCACCCCATCAGCCTGGGACGACTCTTGGTGGCCCACATCACTAGGCACTGCCCCGGAACCCACAGACCACGCACGCAACCTGGGGGTCATCCTCGACTCCACCTTCTCCATGACCAGGCAAGTCAACGCTGTCTCTGCATCCTGCTTCAACACCCTCCGAATGCTCTGCAGGATCTTCAAATGGATCCCTCCCGACACGAGAAAAACCGTCACCCAGGCCCTCCTCACCAGCAGATTCGACTACGGGAACGCCCTCTACTCAGGAACAACAACCAAGCTCCTGAGACGACTACAACGAATCCAGAACACCTCGGCACGTCTGATCCTCGACGTCCCCCGACGCAGCCACATCACACCCCACCTGAGAGGCCTGCACTGGCTCCCCGTCAACAAGAGATTCACCTTCAAACTCCTCATCCACGCACACAAAGCACTACACAACACCGGACCTACATACCTCAACAACCGACTCAGCTTCCACATCCCCAACCAAAGCCTCCGCTAAGCCAGCCTCGCCCTCGCCACAGGTCCTCGTATCCGAAAAACCACAGCCGGCGGCCGATCCTTCTCCTACCTCGCCGCCAAGACCTAGGAACACTCTCCCTATCAGCCTACGACAGACTCAGGACCTGCTGACCTTCAGAAGACCTCTCAAAACCTGGCTCTTCGATCAGTAGCGCCCCCTCCCCCACCAGCGCCTTAAGACCCCCACGGGTATGTAGCGCGCTTTAGAAATGCATTGATTGATTGATTGATTGATTAGATTATCATTGAAAGTTTGCATGGCAGATCATGGGGTGGTTTCACTGACATTCTTCTCCTTGTAACTGAATATACCCTCACAGATGTCCCGATCAAATTTGGTGTACGTAAAAGTTGTGTAATTGGTTTTCCTGAAACTACACATAATTATACAATATGCAAATCCATCATTTAGCATTATATTTTAGTGCAAAATGCTTCTTCGTGCAAAAAATAAAAGTTCCCCGAACAACAACTGCTGGCGCTCTAGTTGTTTGACAAGCTCCCATGTACACATAATATGATTTTGGTATGAAAGGGGTATAATTACATGGTGTGGTATTATGAAGTAATTTCAGACATGAATTTCACATAAGTATAACTTTAAATTCCCAAAAATATGGGAAATTACACCAGCGAACTGAAAATTTCACCAAGGCCTAGAGTAAAATAAAAAAGATGCAATTACAGACATCAGGAACATTCTCTTATGCCAAGATTCATTCAAAGAGGATGAGTAGGAGGCTGAGGTTAGGTTGCAGTCCTGCATCATGGAATCTTACTTCCTAGATAGTACTACAAGGAATGAAGATTCATCCCTCGATTTGTAGACCAAGATGTAAATTCAGGGCCTGAAACGCATGAGTTAGTAAATATTTTAGAAATTAAGGGCCTTATTTATGAAAGCCTTGCGCCACCGGTGCGTGACTTTTTCCCATGTTAAAAGTGACGCACCGGCGGCGCAAGTCCTTCATAAATAAGGCCGTAAGAGCCTTATTACAATGAGGTTCAGCCGCAACCAACTGCTTGTCGGTTGCGGTCCAAACCGCATCGATTGCTGCGGTCCAACTGAAGCATTATAACTCCAAATAAAATAAAAGTACGGAAAGTGTTACACTTGAAAGATATTATATTTACTGCTCCTACTCAACATAAACAAACTCATTGAAAATATTAGACTTCAGACTCCAGTCTGAGCAACAGTACAGAAAGGTTTGGAATTCGCAAAGGTTAGACTTCCTATTCCTACTCTTATTTAAGCAGCACAAGGAAAAATATTGGACCTCAGGGAGGCTACATTTACTATTTCTCTGCAATCTAAGCAGCAGTATGGAAAGTATTGGACGTCAGAAGGGTTGGAATTAGTATCCCAACTCTGATCTAGGCAACAGTAGAGTTACTCTTTCCACTCCAGTCTAAGCAACTGTAGGGAAAGTGTTGGACTTGGACAGGCCAGATTTGCTACTCCCACTTCTATTTAAGTGACAGTAGGGAAAGTCTTAGACTGCAGAGCGGTTCCGTTTACTATTTCTACTTCAGTCCAAGCACCAGTAGGGAAGGTGTTGAACTTCAGAGCAGTCAAATCTACTGCTCCCATTCCACCCTAAGCAAAAGTAGGAAAACTGTTAAATTTTGGAGGGGTTAGATTACTATTCCCACTGCAATGTAAGCAAAGCTGGGAAAGTGTTGGACTTCAGAGGAATTAGATTTACTATTCCCATCCCTATATATATATACAACAGAAGGAAAAGCATTGGTCTTTAAAGGGTTAGATTTAATACTCTCACTCCATCCTAAGTATCAGTATAAAAAGCGTTGGACTTTGAAAGGGTTAATTTTACTATCCCCGCTCTAATTCAGCAACAATAAGGAAAGCATTGGAATTGGATTGGCTAAATATACTATTCCCACTCCAATCTGTGCAACATTAGGGAAAGTGTTGGACTTCAGGAAGGTTACATATACCAATCCTACAGTCATTAAATATCTAAAAACATAAAAGGATTAACCATATTTAAAGTAAAAAAAATATTTTGTATCAATTTAAATAAGATGCTAAATGTATCATAAATATACAAAAAATGTATGAACAAATGAAATATTGAAATAAACAGAATTCGCTTCTCTAGCTACTACTGAAAAAAAATATATAAATTGAATTATAAATATTAAAATAATAAAATGTAAATTAAAATAAATAAAAAGAAACATAAAAATAATGAATGATAAATAAAATATGCACTATGTTTATAAATATTAATAATTATTTCTTACATGTGGGCTGATTACGATGTTGCTCATAAAGCCTCTGAAGTTAGGTCGGTGGATTTACGGCCGACATCGTTGGTTTCAAGTCCGGTCGGCTGATTCCGATAATCGGTCAGAATCAAAACCTGCCAGTCATTCTGGCTGGCTTTCAACGGGCTCAAGGAGCCTGTCGGCCACTTGGAACCGTCCTTTAATTCATATGGATGGAGGTTTAAGCCACCTGGATTACAATGCAAGGTTTACAGCTCAGTTTCCAAGCCAACCTTTCCCAAATAGAAACCCTGTTGGAAAGCCTATTTGGGGTCCTCTAGCAGGCCTGCTTTCCCTTGCTGCCTCCGGTTGTGGGCCGAGGGGGCAGATATGGTGCCCCACTGATAATCCCTGCACAACATGACAGGCACCTTGAGGTGCCTGCCCTGGGATGTAGGGATTAACACAATCTCCCATTTATCTATGGGGGCTTGTGTTACGACCAGTGTATGCCCATAACACTAGCTCCCATAGTGGAATCGAAGAATGAGACCACACCATGTGCAATCGCATCATAATTAGACGGTCCTGATCGGTCCACTTTCCACCATGTGTCACGCGGAGGAAACTCTGACCGACATCGTAATAGGCCCCTAAGTCTAAGTAAAACAACATTTTCCATATTAAATAATCAAGGAAATGATTATATAATGATTTATACATTTTAATATTTACATAATCTAAAAAATAAAGAAAACTATTTTAAGTTAAGTAATTTCCACATTTAAACCCCCTAAAATGAAAGAAAAATTAAATATTTTTAACATTTACATAATAAGCAATAAAATATTTAATTTACTTTATATCCCTTAACATTAAAAAACAATTCTGTAAAACATATTTAACTTCCCACCACATTCCCCTACAAACCCAAAGTCCTGCTAGTAAATTATAAACAACTAATTACATTAGAAAAAATTAATTAATCGATGAAAATTACAAACTACATTTAAAAATTTGACAATATAATACTAATATTATTAGTATATACATATTTATTTAATTAAAACCAATGTTTATTACACCTATATCAAAGTATAGAATATTAATTACAACACTTTTCTTCCTAACGATATTGTATTCAATAAAACCTACATTCTCACTTTTGATATTCTGTTCCACTATATTTTTGCAGAGGTGAGATTTTTTTCTACATTTGCGCAAAGGACAGCTAGCCCCATTCTGGAAAAACCACGTACAGAATTTGTGCTTCCAAGCACAAAAAATGTTTTTAGTTTGTTAAATAAGGTTCATGTACATATATAGGTATTTATGTACATATATATAGGTAGAGTGTGAGCCTGGGTAGCTAGAAAGAGCCCCAAGAGCAGGTAGGATAAATAATTGAGAGAAATGGGAGCTTTATGAAGGAAGTACCATTACATTCTTGAATTATTGAGACGAAATTATAAAGATGTGCCAGTTCCTAAATCTTTTTCTCTATTTCTCTATTGTAATGATCCTAAAAGGTCAGATCGAATCAGCATGGGGAGTTTGTTGCAATCAGAATTACAGTTTTATCTTCCTGATGGAGACTAGATTTCATAAGATGGTGGCTAGAAAAGAGAATGAGCACTCAGATATTTGGATTTTTAAGGAAGTGTGAATCTTCCTGAAGGGACACAGTTTAAATCAGTTAATGCTTCGTTTTAGTTGGGATTAATAGATATGGAATAATTCCAGTCTATCTCTGGTGTTGGCTTAAGCAGCACTATTATCACATCACATCATCTCATGTGCATATATAAAGTACACATTCACACCTACGGGTATCTTGGTATTGAGTACCATATGTTTATTGTTATCCAAGTAAATGGTAATTATTATATGTACCTTTCAAGTATGGAAGACTGAGTAGAAGCACAAGGATTCAAATATGTGAGAGAGAGGTGCAACACATATCCCACAAGAGGATTCATTAGTTTAATAAGCCACCAGACTAAAATAATCCATATGGATCCTTCAACTTACCTATCATAACACATCAAAGTGGAGACTTGAGCATGACTATAATCACACACTATCTCTGTGGGGACCTGGACAACCCTATAAACACACATTATATCTGTGGGAACCTGAGCAAATTCCGGCCCGGAGGCAGAGCTTCCGGCTTGCGGGCGGAGCTTGCGGCCCGGAGGCGGAGCTTCCGGCCCAGAGGCGGAGCTTCCGGCCCGGAGTCGGAGCTTGCGGCCCAGAGTTGGAGATTTCACATTGGCAAAAATCCCCACCTCCGATCCGGAAGCTCCGCCTCCAAGCCCCGCCTCTGGGCCGGAAGCTCCGCCTCCGGGCCGCAAGCTCCGCCCCCAAGCCGGAAGCTCCGCCTCCGGGCCGGAATTTACGGCCCGAGTTCGGACTTAGTTAGTAGTCTTAAATCTATTCTGTGAATACCGAAAGTAGTAAGTTTATTCTGTGAATCCCGAAAGTAGTAAGTTCACTCTGTGAATCCCGAAAGTAGTAAGTGCATTCTGTGAATACCAAATAGTAGTAAGTTTAGTCTTAAGTTCATTCTGTGAATCAGGCCCCTAGTGTCTAAGTTGTCTAGTGCCTTCATTGAGTGTGTGAGGTGTTTGAAATTAGTGTGTTTGTGTATCAGGAGTCAGTGGAGCTTCCTGAGGTGTGGAGTGATGTGAGGACTATGTGGGATGTTGTGGATGAGTAAGACTGCTGAGTTCTGAATGGTTTCTAGTCTTCTATTGGGTCGCTTTGTGATCAGAGTAGAGGCTGTTCCGGTAGCCTAACTTGCTAGTGACCAATTTTCTAGTGTTGATTAGGAGCAATTTTGAAGATCCTCCTCAGCATTTCCAGAGTGTGGTGATGGTGCTGACTTGTGCATTTATGTCCAGTTTGCTGCTGAAGATTTTGAGGTGCCTGGTATAGGTGCTGGGTGTGGTTGTGGGTCCGAGCTTGTCACCAGTTGGAGTCCTATGACGAAGTTTATGGAGAAGTGGGGGGAGAGGAGTTGGCCTAACGGCTAGGGCGGTCAACCTTGAATCTGGGGAACTGGGTTGGGGTCTCAGCAACGACGCTGTACATCCTGTGATTCTGGGCAAATCACTTAATCTCCCCATGCCTAACCAAACAAAAATGAATGTGTGTCCTCATGTAACGTAACTGGTGCTATGTAAAGCGCTCTGATACCCGATTCGGGCCAAGTTTGCGCTATATAAAACTCTGCAAAAAAAAAGTGTTCTTGACGAAAATCACTAGTTCTATCTTATCAGTGTTAAGATTGAGACAGTTTACTCTCATTCATTTAGCAACTTTGGTCGTGCAGGCGGTCAACTTAACTCTGTTGGGTCTCTTGTCTGAGAGGGAGAGTATGTGTTGTGTGTACTCGGCCAGTGATGGTTGGTGACATTTAAAAGTAGCATTTTGTAAACGTTGGCTATGATTTTTATGTAGGGAGCGAAGTGAGCAAGCTTAATTGGCAAACATGAAGTTTGGGAGATCCTCCTCCCGAGAATAAAAAAGAAAACAATTAGCAAATGGCGCAAACCAATTTAGTGAGAAAGCAAGGTTTATAAAGCAGTGGAAACGTATAGTCTTAAAATATTAAAGAAATGGAAAATGTCCCCGTATCTAACTGCATTAACATGCTCAACAGTGCTTGTAATGTGAAAATTGTACAGCGCTACAACTTTAGGCCAAGCGCCTTGCATCACATGCAGTATCAACTTGGAAGAAAATGCTCTAACTAGGTTTTGGGAAGCACCCACACCTGCTGGCTGCAATCAGTCATATGGAAATATGTGCAGACAGGTTTGAAAGTGGGATGAAAAAAGTCTCTAAAAAGGTAAATGTAAAATACATTTCTCTTTTCAATAGTGTGTTACTCGACCAGCATTTTGGTTTCTTTATGAGATGTTACAGTATCCTTATATAGAACACAACAACTGACATACACCTAAAACCGGCCAGTACTATTTTCTTTGTCAATGGTTGTTAGTTGTTTAAGATAAATGAGTACCAGCAATAATTTGTAATAAATAATTAACATCGGAAATGTTTACATTCTGAAATTGTAAAACTGTGAATTAAATATTATCGATGCTGTTGAAGGAGCATATGACACTTCTTATAAACGTGAGGGAAGAATAGTCCTGTTCAAAGCATCCCTGTGCTCAGATTCTAAATGGATCTCTTGGCTGCATTTTTTACTGTTGACCATCAAGTGCTTCAAAAAACAATGTCAGAAAGAGCTGGTGGTGTTGAACTGTACTGTTCTGCTTTGCATCAGTTCTTCCAAATGATACTCATTTAATTAATCTCCCTCATTTGCTCTCAGATACTGCCAACATCACATGGAGAGTAACTTGTGCCTTAACTTTAACTTCAGCACTTTTCTTTATCCACATGGCACTTTTGACCAGCTTTATAGACTTAGACCAGGTTGGCTATTCAATTTATGCTAATTACACCTTGATCCATTTTATGCTAAAAGAAGATGTTTTAAATTTCAGAGTGCAGTTTTGTGTTTAAGGCCACACTAACCTAGATCAAATTTTAAGACTGGCTTGGCAGTGCACCCATTGCCGGACCTGATGTGATCAACAGAATAGAGCTTTCACAGTCCTACTGAGAGAGAGAGAGAGAGAGAGAGAGAGAGAGAGAGATTTAGGATACACTCACATGAAGCTTTACCTTAGTACAGCAATTTACAGGGATGAATTTGTGTGCTACTGCTACAAACACTGTTGGAATTGCACTTTTTAGCTTGAGGCAAAATATGTGCTCATTACAGTAGAACTGAGTTGGTTATGGTGTCAAGCCAGTGATAATGATCATGGCTATGCGCCTGATCTATTTGTTATTGAATGTTATGATAAAGCCACTAGACCTGACGTATTTTTGTAAAAAGCATATGAGAACAGCAATAGGCATTTTGTTAGATGGAATTTCACATATTACCATAGTGGGCAATATATTTTTATGTTGGCCACCCAGTGTGACAAACCATAGATATAGAAGGTATTCTCTGTCAGAATCCTTGTTAGGCTGTAGGTATTTTGATAAGCCAACTGTAATTTTGACCCCTGCCTAACTTTATGGCTGTTTCCGATAGTTGCCTTGCGGAAAAGCTGAAGCTCAAAACTTTAGGACTCGGTTCGATATGGAAATATTATGTCAAATGCCATAGATCTAGTCTATTCGTACATTTACATCCATATAAATACATAGAGGGCATTTGGGCCAGCTGTCTTCTGTCATTGCATTGGTCTGTCTGAGTCTCATTTGCACTCTGCTTCCATTCATGAAAGTGAAGTGCATGGGGTAAAGGTTCAGTCGCCATCATTCATTGGCTCTCTTGTGCCTTCCAAAAACCCACACCCACTCTAAACCTGAAAAATTATCTTGCAACACAAAAACCCATACCTACCCTAAATGCTAAAAATTCCCTTGCCACCGAAAAACCCATACCCACCCTAAACCCTAAAAAATAACCTTATCACCTAAAATCCTATATCCACCCTAAACTCAAAAAAATACCATACCATCCAAAAACCCATACCCACCATAAACCCTAGAAAGTCCCTTGCCACCCAAAAACCCATATGCACCCTAAAATAAAAAAAAAAGCCCATATCACCTGAAAACCCATATCCTACCTAAAACCTAAAAAATCCCTTACCACCCAAAAACCCATCCCCACCCTAAACCCTACAAATTCCTGTGCCGCCCAAAAAGCCATACCCACCCTAAACCCTATAAAAGCCTATATCACCTAAAAACCTATACTCACCCTAAACGCTAAAATATTCCTTACCACCAAAAACCTATACCCACCCTAAACCCCAGAAATTCCATTGACCCCCAAAAACACATACCCACCCTAAACCTCACAACCAAAAACCAATAACCACCCTAAACCCTAAAAATTCCTTATCACCCAAAAACCCATACCCACCCTAAACCATAACATTTCCCTTGCCCCCCAAAAACCCACACCCAGCCTAAACGTTAAAAATTCTCTTGCTATAACTCACCATGTTTTATATTTCCATTGTACTTTGTATTGACACCTTGCCTTTTTGTTTTTGTTATCAAATAAAATTTTCTTGAACTTAAAAAATTCTCTTGCCACCTAATATGCTATACACACTGTAAACCCTACACAATTCGTTCCCACCAAAAATCCCACACCCATCCCAAACGATAAAAATACCGTTGCCACCCAAAAAACCCATACCCACCCTAAACCTAAAAATCCCTTTCCGCCCAAATACCCATAACCACCCTAAATCTAAAAAATACAGGTGCCACCTAAAAACCCCACCCTAAACAATACCTTACCACCCAAAAATCCACACCCACCCTGAACCCGAAAGATTCTTATGCCGCCCAAAAACCCATACCCAACCTAAACCCCCCAAATTCCTTTGCCACCCAAAAACCTATACCCACCGTAAACCCTAAGAAATCCCATATAACCTAAATACCCAACCCACCCTAAAACATAAGAAAAACCCTACCACACTAAAACCCATACCCACCTTTAACTCTAAAAAATGCCCTTATCACCTAAAAAAGTACTTACCCTAAACCCTAAAAAAGACCTTACCACCAAAAACCCATACCCACCCTAAACCCTAGACGTTCCATTGCCACCCAAAAACCCATAACCACCCTAAACCCTAAGATAAACCTCACAACCCATAACCACCCTAAACCCTTAAAATTCCTTATCATTGAAAAATCCATACTCAACCTAAACCATAAAATTTCCCTTGCCCCCCAAAAACCCATACCCATTCTAAACCTGAAAAATTATCTTGCCACCCAAAAACCCATACCCGCCCTAAATTCTTAAAATTCCCTTGCCACCCAAAAACCCATACCCAGCATTAACACTAGAAAATCCCTTATCACCCAAAAACCCATCCCCACCCTAAAACTTTCAAATTCATGTGCCACCCGAAAAGCTATACCCACCCTAAACCCTAAAAAAGCCATTATAACCTAAAAACCTATACTTACCCTAAACACTAAAAAAACCTTACCACCAGCAACCCATACCCACCCTAATCCCCAGAAATTCCCTTGCCATTCAGTAACACATACCCACCCTAAACCTCACAACCCAAAACCCATAACACGTTTTTTTACATCTCATGGTGTTCTTCTCTATCGTCAATGACATATAATTGTACATTAGTAGGAAGTATGTATGTGTATGTATGTGTCTTGTAAAGCGCACTGCTGCCCTGAGGCGTCGTGGCGCTGTACACCGCTGGGGAACCCGTCCTGGCTATCCCTGTGAGATGGTCCCTACTGGGTATCGCCAAGGTGAAACCAGGCATCCCCGGCGAATGTGGGGGGCCCTTGTAGAGATGAGGCAAGCTAATGCCCAGAGTTGCCGAGTGTGATCCCTGGTTAGAGTAGGCACCGAGGCAAGAATTATCGAGTCCGCTGACCCTGGTCCACGACCCTGCCGCGTCAGGAATTGAACCTTGGTCTCGGGCCGTTCTCTGCTTCCGGGTCTGCCGCCTCTAACCAGTGAGCCACACCACTCCAACATATTGCTGCCTTTAAAAAAAAAAAAGGTGGATGGCTACTTCTCATAGTACCAACTCCCATCATTACCATTTGGCATAATATTGCGACCCAGTTAAAATTTTAATTAAGCTGCTTGAAACCTTGCTGTTTGTTTGCTGCTGCCCGTGAGAGGAACCAATCCTTCGTCTGTTCCCTAGTTGTGGGGAAGGAAACGCTGCGACTTGCAGGACCCGCTCCGCGGGTCCCGCTGCGCCAGGAGCACACGGGGAGAGGAGGAGAAGCACCAACAGACCCCTCCCGCACCGGCAGGGCTGCGAGCAGGCTAGCAGGGACTCCGTTGACCAGGAGTCCCTGCGTGGAACACCTGTGGCCGCTCTCCCTGCCGGACACGCCCCCTGACAGCACAAAGGCCGTCCAGTGCACCCAGCCCTTGGGAAACCTTGCTGTTTGTTTGCTGCTGCCCGTGAGAGGAACCAACCCTTCGTCTGTTCCCTAGTTGTGGGGAAGGAAACGCTGCGCCAGGAGCACCCGGGGAGAGGAGGAGAAGCACCAACAGACCCCTCCCGCACCGGCAGGGCTGCGAGCAGGCTAGCAGGGACTCCGTTGACCAGGAGTCCCTGCGTGGAACACCTGGGGCCGCTCTCCCTGCCGGACACGCCCCCTGACAGCACAAAGGCCGTCCAGTGCACCCAGCCCTTGGGAAACCTTGCTGTTTGTTTGCTGCTGCCCGTGAGAGGAACCAACCCTTCGTCTGTTCCCTAGTTGTGGGGAAGGAAACGCTGCGACTTGCAGGACCCGCTCCGCGGGTCCCGCTGCGCCAGGAGCACCCGGGGAGAGGAGGAGAAGCACCAACAGACCCCTCCCACACCGGCAGGGCTGCGAGCAGGCTAGCAGGGACTCCGTTGACCAGGAGTCCCTGCGTGGAACACCTGTGGCCGCTCTCCCTGCCGGACACGCCCCCTGACAGCACAAAGGCCGTCCAGTGCACCCAGCCCTTGGGAAACCTTGCTGTTTGTTTGCTGCTGCCCGTGAGAGGAACCAACCCTTCGTCTGTTCCCTAGTTGTGGGGAAGGAAACGCTGCGACTTGCAGGACCCGCTCCACGGGTCCCGCTGCGCCAGGAGCACCCAGGGAGAGGAGGAGAAGCACCAACAGACCCCTCCCGCACCGGCAGGGCTGCGAGCAGGCTAGCAGGGACTCCGTTGACCAGGAGTCCCTGCGTGGAACACCTGTGGCCGCTCTCCCTGCCGGACACGCCCCCTGCCCTGTCAGCACCCCACATAACTGGGCGGGGTAGCCGCGGCGCGGGAGCGACCGGGAGCGACCGGGGCGAAGACCGGGCAAAGAGCGGGCCGTTTGAGGCCGTTCGAGGACATAGAGGACTGGCCTGGCCCACCCCCCTTGGTTCTCGTTATTTGACTCGTCCCTTTTGCACCAGTAAGTACTTTGTGGGCACTGCAACTCAAATATACCATGAGTACACGGGGCACTCGCAGTAAAACTGCATTGGGGCTGAGTAAGCCCAGCGGGACATTGGATGATTTCCTAGTGAAGACTAATCTAGCAATTGATGTGGAAATTATCAAAATGCAGAAGAGGGTGTCACTTGAGCTCGATGCGGCACGTAGGCTTTCTCAGACCTTTGCCAATTCAAAAAAATCTTCCCTAGGGAAAATCGCGTCTGCTGTATCTCCACAACATGCTTCTTGCCCTCCTCTACTGATAACCCATGCCGATGTTCACCATGCTTCCCCACCTCTGCCCCTTCCAGTAGAGCCCATACCCACCTCAACCTCTGTGCCCCCCAAAAATTTTGAGGGAATCGCACCCACTGGACCCGGAATTGCCATTAGCCCGCCGGACAGCCCTGACCCCCCTGACCTTTCTCCCCCTGTAGCAAAGAATAAAAACAAAGATGGCCCAACCCTAACAAAGAAAAACAATGCAAGATCTGCTTATGCCCGTAAAAAACCAAAAATTGCAAGGCTGCAGTTCTTTAATAACAGGAGAACCCTACCCACCACGGGGGAGACCATACAAGCGCCAAACTTGGATAAGCACCTAATAGGGGGGGACAGGGAACACAGTAATTTTAACGTGGTCCTTGACCCTACTCAAGGGCCTCTCCCCACACATGGTGAGAAACCAAAAGAGGGCAAAGTGAGCCAGGGAGTAATAGAGACAAGGGGGGTGAAGACGAAGATTTTCTCACGATAGTCTGGGGTACATTAAAACAACTACTGTTACCTTTAGAACTCAGACTCTCACGCATTGAGAATAATCTCCTTGAGATGGATAAGACCTTAGTCTCCCTGGCCACCCTTAGCCTAAAACAACTGGAAGCAACTTATCCTCATATTGGTGAGAGTACTCCTCAGGAGGATGACGATGGTATTCATCCGGCTCCAGAAACTAACGTTAGCTCTCTTGCACCTGAAATGCCACCCCCGGTCTTGCCCCTACCCCCACCAAAACCGACCCCAATACCCAAACCCCGCTCTAAGTCAAACGTCCCCTTTCCCCTAATACCAAAAATCCCAATACCAGTGGCAAAAGGCCCCGAGAACCAGACCTTACCCAACCCTATCCATAAGGCTGCCCACAAGCCCAATAAGACTAATATCCCCCCTACTGCGCGTATAACCAACCAGTACCATGGTCGCCAGAACTTTCGTGGGGGCTATATTGATCTTCCTCCTGACGCTGAGCCCTATGTCGTCATACTGGCTGGTGTACCACCACTTGACCCGCATTCTATGGAGACCCAGTGGTCCCTAATGAATAAGGTGATTCACTGGCTTAACATCAATAGACAGCTCCCCATTACTGTTAGGACTAGGATTCTAATGGTTAGGAGAGTGCCATGGGTGGGTCGTACCTATAAATCCATCCCTGGAGACTGCATAGTGGTTTCATTTGCAGACCGCCATACGGCCCAGCATATTACTACATGGGATTCACAGGACACTGACCAATCTATTACCACCAGACCCCTCACTTTTTTCTATCCCCCAAAACAGACTGTTGAGCCACCTGGGGCTTGGTCAATAGCCCACAACCGTAGATGGAAAGGTCATGGGGATGGTTGGCAACCCATTAATAACTGGTGGGAAGGAGCGCCCACTGTGAACAGGTTTGAGTGTTTGGATCAGGTGGATTGACTGGGAATTAGTGTCGCACCAATCCTTACCAATGTCCAAAATCCCCTAATGGAGACTGTCCCGAGTGAAAAATTAATGCCCATACCCCAAGTTCCAAGCCACGCTGGGATAGACCTAAACCCCCCTGAACACCACGCTCTTATTGCACAGGTCAAACTACAGGGAGACCCTAATCACCCGCAAGCTCGGATGGGCACAACGGGGATCGCAAGGCATCATCCACAGGAAATTGGAAACCCAATGCACTCTCTCCTTTCTTGGAATGTAGCAGGCCTCAGTAGTAAGATCACCCACAAACCTTGGCTGGAGATTGTGCAGAAGTATGGCATTCTATGCCTACAAGAAACCTGGCTTATAGAGGAAGTGCACATGTTGGGCTACCGAACTTTTCACTCCCCAGCTGTGCCATCAGCCCAGGGCCGCAACAAGGGGGGCCTGTGTACATATATCTCGAACGTAGGGGATGTAAAAGTTTGCGATTTCCAATCCAATCAGTACTTCCAAATCATACTATTTAAATGGGGCACTTCGCAAAAGGTGATTCTTGTGAATTTTTATAATAATTTGCCAATTAGCGAGGTGGAATCAAATTTGAACAATATGATCCATCATATTCACAAACTGAGAGATCAAGGCTCAGGGGAGCACATAATGTTGTGGGTGGGTGACTTTAATTGTCCCGTCTGTCCGTCTTCTGAGCTAGGCTTGTGCGGCCTGTCAGATCTCGGGGAGGACGGTCCTCTGCACTTCTCCCACACCAACATGGGGTCTCTTCTTAACAATGTTATATTTACCTTTGACCTCACTTTTATTAACCAGGCATGCTCCCCCCCGGTTCCCTTTGCCCCAACGTACAATGGAAGAGGTTGTAAATCCACAATCGATTTTGCCTTGATATCACCCACCCATCCTGACTTTATAACATTTTGGGAAACGGGGGATGACCCCATGAGTGATCATTATCCCATCACCTTTGGGGTAAATCTCATGGAGGGCAAAGTAAAGAAACCTAGTAAGGTTCTATATCCATTTGAGGTTACCCTAACTAAGATCAATGGGTATGTAATTAAATGGGAGAAAATGAACCCTACATCCTTCTTCCAAAACTTCCTATCCTCTTGCTCCACGGACATACTCGCTTGTTTAGAGGAAGACACCGACCCAAAGAGCATCATGGTTGCTTTCTCTAACATTCAGCGCCATATAAAAAATGCACTGACTAGGAACTGCAAAGTCAACGGGAGGCATACTCGTGGGTGGTTTGACTCTAGATGTACATCTACACTGAAAACCTTAAAGAAAGCTTTGTCTGCCGACCCT
Organism: Lissotriton helveticus; assembly: GCF_964261635.1. Taxonomy (NCBI): domain Eukaryota; kingdom Metazoa; phylum Chordata; class Amphibia; order Caudata; family Salamandridae; genus Lissotriton; species Lissotriton helveticus. The sequence continues at coordinate 1,122,946,582 of NC_136071.1, forward strand.
AAAGATAGGGTCCAAATTCGTCAAGCAAGGCACGATTATAAGCTGGCAATTAAACAACGGAGGGCGAAATTGAAGCAGGAGGCCTGGGAAGCTCTGGGGGAAGCCGCCAGGAATAAGGACAGCAATGCCTTCTGGAAAGTCATAAGATCTGTTTACAACTTAAAAGATAGAGATAACTCTGTAGAAGTGGCTATAACGGCTGAGCTCTGGGAAGAACATTATGGCAATCTTTATTCCAACACTACACAGGGTAATGCCCCAAACCCACGGAGGGTGACCTTACCCTCAGATAGCATAATTCAGGATAACCATCTAACTGTGTCCCCAGCACCCCCTTACCCCATTGAACTGGTATTTACCACATTAGAAGTGGAAGATGCCCTTTAGAGAAAGTCCTTCAGGTAAAGCCCCCGGCCCTGATCACACCCCAGTGGATCTCTATAAAACAGAACCGGATTTCTGGGTTCCCTTATTAACCAACGTATTAAATATGGGAAATAAATGCGGTTTTATAACCACCTGGTCGGACCCAATCGTAGTCCCCATATTTAAAAAAGGGAATAGGGACGACCCGGCTTGTTACCGTCCAATATCTCTATTGGACGGACTCATGAAAGTTGCTGGCAGGATTGTCCTTAAGAGGATACAACACTGGGAAGAAGAGAAGAAGGTTATCTCGGAGTTCCAATATGGGTTCCGAAAGGGACTAGGGACATTGGAGCAATGTCTAAACTTGTCCCTATTAGTCTCTAAATACACGCAGGCAAAAAAAGGGGACCTATTTGTCACCTTTGTCGACCTCAGCTCCGCATTCGACTGTGTGGACCATGCGATGCTCTGGTCGACACTGGAAGACATCGGGGTGGATTCAACTATCCTCACATTTATTAAAGAACTATATAGAGAAGCGGGGGCCAGAGTAAGATTTGGGACCCAGGGGCAATGTTCACAAAAATTCGCCATAAACAGAGGGGTGAGGCAAGGCTGCATACTTGCGCCCTTGCTTTTCACATTTTACATAAACTCTATCGCTGAGAGCTTAATTACTCTGTCAAGCGATTACCCGGCTGTTAATGGCAGGCCCGTACCCATTCTTTTATATGCCGATGACGCGGCAATCATGTCTAGGACAAAAGTAGGCCTACAGAGAGCAGTAAATGAATTTTCATCCTACATGGGTAAAAGAAATTTAAAGGTGAACATTTCCAAAACTTTCTCCATGCCCTGCTCCCAAAAGAACAACAGACCATCATGCTCAATATATTTAGATCAGCAAAAGATTGCCATTACAGACACTTTTTGCTATTTGGGCATTGTGTTTGATAGGTGGGGAAGGTGGAAACACGCAGTGTCAGCTAGGAAACTCGCCTTTACCCGTGCCATAGGTGCTTTAAGAACCTTTGCAGCCAAAATTGGGGGTAAACCTATCCAGGAAATGTTATAGATCTACCGGGCAAAGTGCATAGCTACGGCCACATATGGCGCAGGTCTCTGGGGGTTTGAGAATGTGTCCTCATTACAAACTTGCGAGAACATTTTCATCTGCTACTTATTAGGTGTGTCCAAAACCACGTCGACTTTTATGACTCACATTGAGACCGGCATTAAATACCTTAGCGACATTATAAAAATATCACCCTGTTTGCTCTGGCATAAGATTTGGACCACAGAGGAGTGCAAATTGAATAGAAATATCATAAAAGACTGTATGGCTTTGGACGGTGCAGCAAAAGTCAAGTGGCTGCGATACGTACAAACGATGTTTACTAACATTGGGCACTCTGAATTTTACGATGAACCAGAGACCCTACAAACCTTGACCAGACCGGCCCTTAAAAAACTATTATCCATACACTTAGAGAGCGCTAGATGGGACTCTGAGAAACTTAAAGGCACAACCCTGAGCTATCAGCAAATTACCCCTACTGAAGGCCTGCAATCTTATCTTGGGATTGAAAAAGCACCCTATGCTCGCATGCTTTTAACCAGGCTGCGCCTAGGGATTTTCTACCGCCTGGTCACTCTGCCGAAACAGAATGACTGGGCCTCATTGAAATTAATATGTCCATGCGACGACCATTCAACACAAAGTAACATTCACATCGTGTTCTTTTGTAATCTATATACCAGCCCGAGGAAATCATTTCTTCTACCTTTACTTAAACGCTGGGGGATAAGAACATGTAAATCTGCATATTTAAAATTATTGCTTTTAGAAGATGTGGATGTTATCTTTGCTGTTTCCCGCTTCTTAATGTCAGTGATGAAATTTAGAAACTCAATGAGGTAACTAATACATGTTTATATTGACTGATTAGTGCAAAACGAGGCCCTTCATCCGAATGATTGCTCTAGATTTTAATTTTTGGAGAAACGTTTTATTTATTTTTGTAACTTTGTTCATATGAAAACTGTTCTTAAACTGTCTGCATAAATTGTATTTGTATGCTTTTATGATTTATTGATAAATCGAATAAAGCTTATTTGATTTGATTTGAATTAAGCTGCTTGAGTCATGCAATTTCTAGAATTTCATGCTACACTTGTTATAAAAATTCCAGCGCCACCTCACATAGCTATAAGGCATTTGTGGCAAAAGTTTATCGCAAATTCATGGAACTAATACAAATGTCCAGAACATGAGAGCTTTTTCCTTATGCCACTTATGTTTTTTCGTGCTATGTTTTTACTGCAAAATTGCCAAACTCATTTTGTGCCCAAATATAGCACTACATATTGTATTTTGCATTTGTCTAATTTTATGATTTCGCATAATTTTCCTGAAAGTTTGCATAATTAAAGAAAAACAAACTAAGCAAATAGTGTACACGCTATCATTTACAAACTTTTTAAAATTATTTTTTTATTGACATTTTCATAATAACAAACATACAAAACATTTTGGAGGTCTGTTGCTCCACATCACCCCATGAAGTATCATTGTGCAATTAACATGGTATAACTTTACAAGCTTATTACCCAGTTTGTCTTGAAACTTTCCCTGTAAATCCAGCCAAAGCACGTTACACATTGTGAATGCATTCTTCCCCTGGTATGTACAAAAACATTTCCTGCTTACAGGGCTAGCGGCAAACGCCCTGTTATAGTGTGCTGAAGGGTTGTGCGTCGGTGTGTTTGGGTGGTCCAGTTCTGCCTTTTGTTATGTGCTGGCCCACTTCAGAAAGGGGTCCCATATGACACGTGGCCGGGATGCTGATGGCATCAGCTTCCAGAAGGTTGATAACTGTTCCTGACTAAATGTTACATCACAAATCCAATCGTCCACAGTTGGGGACCCTCTCCTCCCCCAAGGTATAGTAACTCTATGCTTGGCCAGTAATAACAAAAGAGCGTGTCATTTCCGGAGTCCCTGTGGTGTCACCTTTACATATCCCAATAAGCCCAACAGGGGGTCTGGGTCATTTGCTGTGCCCAGTAGGTCATGTATAATTTTAAAAACGGAGGTCCAAAAGTCATCCAGTTTGGGGCAGAGCCATGCCATGTGCAAAAATGTTGCCAGAGCGAATCCACATCTCCAGCAGCCGGCATCGTCCCGAAGTCCCAAGCTGTGAAGTTGAGCAGGACTTCTATAGAATCGATGTATACATTTGAAATGAATAAGGCGTAGCTTATAGTTCGGGAACAGTGCCGTAAGCTGATTGCAACAACATTACCATTGTTCCTCAGATAGCTCAGTGGGAAGGTCCGCATTCCATGCTTGCAGGGCTTTGGGCAATAACGAAGGGGCCGTGTTTTGCATGTTATTGTAGAGTCTGGTGATGAGTATATGAGGTGTGTGAACCTTAAGAACATTTTCAAGCACTAGCAGTGTGGGGTGGACTTGGGAATGTGTTGTGTAATTCTCTGCACATGGCCTTAAGTTTGTGATAGAAGAATTGTTCCGAAAATCGGACCGGACGTTCCTCCTCTAGCTCAGGAGGAGCTCTAAATGTCTCCCCTGGGTATAGGTCCGCAAAAGTGCGCAGTCCAATCGTAGAGCTAGTGCCCTACTTGTACCATCTCCCATGGTTGGTAACATCAGGTCATGTGCTAGGGGAATAGATGGGGCATACAGGAGTTTAAGGTGCTCTCTGACCCGTAGATTGTCCCATGCCCACCTCAATGTCTCCACCGTGTCTATTTCCCCATGAAGGCGTCTACCTGACTGATATAATGCCACCAAAAGTTGGATCGGCGCTGCCACGTCCAGCTCCACAGCAGTATGATGCTGGAAGGGGGTCCGGTGCACCCATCCCACCCTGAGACAGGGGCAGTGTTAGTAGTTCCCATGAGATACACGCCTGTCTGCCAGCCCATATTATAGAGATCAGTAATTAGCAAACTGAATTTAAAAAAAATTGTGTGAGCTGAATCAGGATATTGACAAACAGGTAGAGCAGTTTTGGTAGGATCACCATTTTGGCAATTGCTATTCCCCCTGCTAGGGAGAGCGGAAGATTGGCCCAGGCATAATTTTACACACTTGACAGGATGTCTGGCTTGCCGACATTGCCAAAAGGATTACTAGGCCTTCTTTCGTTATCCCTATAGTGTATCTGCACGCATCACACATCGTCCATCTGAATAGGTGAGTGCTGCCTATTTAGTTTAGTTCCAAACATATTATAATTTGCATGCCGATCTCTCACGGATCCTGCTCCGTTCATACGCACTATGCCTCAAGACAAGAAAAGGGCTCCTCGCTGGTCACTCATCCATGAAATCAAAACACTTCCCATATTGAATGATAATAAATACATTCTCTGCCAGCCCCACACTCCCTCATGGGTTAGCATTCTACCTGTCCAAAAATGTGCTTCAGCACCCCACATGAATCACTGTACAATACGATACAGTAGCAGCGCCTAATTCCTAATGTCAAGATCAGGCTTTCATTGGCTCTTCACCCTTCCCAGTACCACCGTACCTGCTGCACTAATCATAGCTGCTTCCTTATGCTCGATTCTGGGACTTGGACTAGACTGCAGGGAGATTTACACCTCTTTCATCTCTGTTGCCACTGTGGCGTAGAGTAGATTGGAGGAGTGTGTTATACAGTGGAGTATCGTACAATGGAGTGTCCTAGAGTGGGGCGTTGTAGAGTGGAGTGGCATGCAGTGGAGTAGAGTGTTACAGAGTGGAATGGCATAGAGTGGAGCGGCATGTAACGTAGAGGTTTAGAGTGCAGTGGAGTGGTGTAGAGTGTCATGCCGTAGAGAAGAGTGGAGTGGCATGTCGTACATTAGAGTGGAGTGTTGCGCCATAGAGTTACGTGTCGTACAGTGTTGTGTCATGGAGTAGACAAGAGGAGAGTGTCATACAGTGGACTGTTGTAGAGTGCTGTGGAATGAAGTGTCGTACAGTGTGGTAGTGTGGACTAGAGTGGAGTGGCGTAGACTGGAATAGTGTACAGTGAGGTGGCATAGAGTGGAGTAAATTGAGTGGAGGGGTGTGTTGTAGAGTAGAGCGAAGTGGAGTACAGTACATTGGTGTGTCAGAGTAGAGTGGAGCTGCGTAGAGTAGAGTGGTATGCCATATAGTAGAGTTGAGTGGTGTGTTATAGAGTGGCATAGCATACGGTGTAGGGCATAAAGTGAAGTGGCATAGAGTGGAGTGGTGTAGAGTAGTGTTGTGTAGAGTGCAGGAGAGTGTACTGACAAAGTGTGGTGCTGTAGAGTGGAGTGCTGTATAGTGTTTTTATGTGGAGTAGAGTGGAGTAGCATACAATGGAGGAGAGTACTGTAGAGTGGAGTGGCTACAGTGGAGTAGAGTGTTGTACATTGTGGTAGAGTAAAGTGGCATAGAGTGTCGTCGAGTGGAGTGGCATATAGTCGTGTAGAGTAAAGTAGTGAAGTACAATGAAGTAGAGTGCAGTAGTGTTTCATTGAGTACAGTGGAGTAAAGTGGTGTGGAGTGGCCTAGCTAGAGTTGTACAGAGTGTTGTAGAAGGGAGTATAGTTTTGTATAGTGGCATATAGAGTGGAGTAGAGTGTTGTAGAGTGGCATAGAGTGGAGTAGAGTGCCGTAGAGTGGCATAGAGTGGAAAAGTGTAGCAGTGGAGTAGAGTGTTGTGGACACGGGTAAAATGTCATAGTGTAGAGAAGCGTGTTGTATTGTGGAGTGATGTGTTGCAGAGAATAATAGGGGGGTGTAGCGTTTGTGAACCATAAACCTGCACTTGAGCTAGTCCCATGAACAAAACTCTGGTCAGTTTTGGAGAGGATGGGGGTCCCTAGTAACATATCAACATTAATCTGCTTGCTCAATGACAGTTATGTCCAGGTGTGGAGGGCTAGTCAGGGTTAACTGGCAGACTGCATCACCATGAATAAAGGGGTGCGGCAGGGATACATGCTTACTCCAATATTTTCCTTTTAGTTATATGATCTAGTTGCATAGTTCGTGCTAATGCATCTCCAATACATGCAGATAGCAAAGACTCTCTGTTATTGTTTGCGAAAGATATACTGCTTGCCTCAAAAACCAGTAGAGGGTTACAACTTTTAATTAAATACTTTTTGCTGATCTGCATAGAGAGTAGACTGGGGACAAACTTCTCCAAAACAGATTATATAACCATCAATCTTCAAAAATCATACCAGGAGAATATCCATGAGTGGAGTAAATCTTAAAAGGGTAAAAATGGACTTTGAGTATTTGGGACAAAGATAATGGCACATTTGTCTTCGACAAATCATTAATCTGAACCTGCCTCTGTCTTAACTTCCTTGGCCCAACGTTACACAATTCTTCCACCTAATTTCCAATGATTCAGCATGAATATGTATTTCTCAAAATGTCTATGATCACATACATTCTCTTTGTCAACCATTATAATACTATAGTCACACACCATCTCTGTGGGGACCTTGACATCTCTATAATCACACACTATCTCTGTGGGGACCTGGGCATGTCTATAATCACACACTATCTCTGTGGGACCGCGACATCTCTATAATCACACACTATCTCTGTGGGGACCTGGGCATGCCTATAATCACACACTATCTCTGTGGGGACCTTGACATCTCTATAATCACACACTATCTCTGTGGGGACCTGGGCATGTCTGTAATCACACACCATCTCTGTGGGGACCTAGGCATGTCTATAATCACACACCATCTCTGTGGGGACCTGGGCATGTCTATAATCACACACTATATCTGTGGGGACCTGGGCATGTGTATAATCACACACTATCTCTGTGGGGACCTGGATATCTCTATAATCACACACCATCTCTGTGGGGACCTGGGCATGTCTATAATCACACACCATATCTGTGGGGACCTGGGCATGTCTATAATCACACACCATCTCTGTGGGGACCTGGGCATGTCTATAATCACACACTATGGGGCCTATTACGATTGCGTTTTTTCCGCATCCTCCTGGCCGGCGGAAGCCACCGCCTGCCCGGAGGATGCGGAAAAACCGCAGCGGACCCACCAAAGACCCACCGCCACATTAGGATGGCTGGTGGGTCCTGGTTTCCGTCCACAGCTTTTCCGCCGCAGTTGGCTTACATCCGCGGCGGAAAAGCTGTAATATGGTGGCGGTGTCTCTCAGACACCGTCAGCCATATTAGGATGGGTTTAAAAAAATGCTTTTGCGCGGCGTGTTTTCCGCCGTGGAAAAGCATTTGTAACTTCACTTCGGGGGGCCCGTTGCGGGCCCCCTGGGTGAAGGGGGCGTGGGGTATGCACATGGGGGGTACCTATGGTAACCCCCTGCATTTGCGTGAACAAAGTAGCAGGCACCGCGCGGTGCCTGCCGCTTTGTGCATGCAAATGCACAACTTACATTTTTAACATTGCGGCGGGTGCTGCTTCAAGCAGCACCCGCCGCAATGTTAAAAATACAGGATGTGACCGCCAGGGTGGCGGTCACATCCTAATTTGCACGGAGGGACCACCGCTGCCCCTGCGGACGGTCCCTCCTACTCTATGGTGGCGGACGGACTCAGGTCCGTCCGCCATCATAATCGGCCCCTATATCTGTGGTGACCTGGGCAGGTGTATAATCACACACTATCTCTGTGGGGACCTGGATATCTCTATAATCACACACTATCTCTGTGGGGACCTGGGCATGTCTAAATAACACACTATCTCTGTGGGGACCTGGGCAGGTGTATAATCACACACTATCTCTGTGGGGACCTGGGCATGTCTAAATAACACACTATCTCTGTGGGGACCTGGGCATGTCTATAATCACATACATTCTCTTTGGCGACTGTGGTAATATTATAGTCACACAACATCTCTGTGTGGACTTGAGCATTCCTGTAATTAAACGCAAGCTCTGTTTTGGCTTGAGCATCATCAGCTTTGCATTCTCTGTATGGGGCTTTGAAATACTGAAAAGTAGTAAAGTTAGACTTTTGGTCTAAGTTTACATTTGTGAAACTGAAAAGTAGAAAAGTTAGATTTTGTGTTTAACTTTACCTTTGTGAATCAGGCCCTATTTTAATGAGGACTGAAACACAAAAAACGATAATAAAACACTATCTTTTTGGGGGCTTGAACATCACTATAAAAACATATAATCTCTGTGGGGACTCGAGCATTCCTGTAATTAAATGCAAGCTCTGTTTCGACAGGAAACACCAGGGAGTGCCACGAGGCACAGGATCAAGGCTGATTCGCATTTAGCTGGGTCTGAACTGGGGTGACGAAGTAAGCTAAAGAACGATGATGGTTTCAGCCCAGATTTGTGACTGGGGGTAAGTGACTGAAAAGTTTCAGCACTCCGTCCATCATCTCCTTGTGTTTGCTTTGTTTGCCCTAAATTGGCAGGGTATGCCCAGACGTGGGTCCCTTGCTCACTCTGCCACTGGATTCAAGCTAGCCTGGCTGATGAGGGGGTGTTACCTGAAACCTGTCCCAGGATGCTTGTTTCCGGTCCAGGCAAGAACTGGCTTCGCAGTTCAGGCTGGACTGTTGCCATGAGGCACAGGGTCAAGACTGATTGGGGTATAGCTGGGTCTGAACTGGGGTGACGAAGTAAGCTAAAGAACGATGATGGTTTCAACCCAGATCTGTGACGGGGGTAAGTGACTGAAAGGTTTCAGCACTCTGTCCATCATCTCCTTGTGTTTGCTTCGACATGAACATCATCAGCTTCACATTCTCTGTATGGGGCATTGTGAATATTGAAATGTAGTAAAGTTAGACTTTTGGTCTAAATTTACCTCTGTGAACACTGAAAAGTAGTAAAGTTAGACTGTTAAGTTTACCTTTGTGAATTGGGCCCTATTTTAATGAGGACTTAAACACAATCACCTGCATGCACTATCTCTGTGGGAACTTAAACATCGTATAAAGGCACACTATATTTGTGGGGACTTAAACAACACTGTAACAACACACCATCCCTGTGGGGACTTGAACATCTCTATGATAACACACTATCTCTGTGGGGACTTACACATCGCTGTACTACCATGCCATCTCTCTGGGGACTTGAGCATTCCTATAAATACACACAACCTCTGTGTGGACTTGAACATCCTTAGCATCACACTCTTTATAATGGGATTTAAGCTTTGAATGTGCCCACTATTGCTAAGGAGACTTAAACACAATGATCTTCACCCACTATCTCTGTGGGGACTTGAACATCTATTTTGGCAAAACTTTTAGCAACTAATCAAGCTCTGGGTTCCACTTGACCATATTCCTTAGTTCCATATGTGAATTTCTTTATGTGTTTGTTCCCTTATCTCCAAAGATTTTAAGCACTAATAAATAGGTTAAATACAGCTTTAAGGGTCTTTCTTTAAGCGTGATATGATATTTTCTGCCACATTAACAGAATCTGTCTTTAATGTATACCCCTAGTACATAGTAGCAATTGATATATGAATAGATTATAATGTTGTTTGTGTATATTGTTGATAAAATAAACATTTAGCCATGTACCTTTGACTGTATTCAATCACAAATAGTATTACGGACTAGGTTCCCACAAGGATGGTAGCACGTGTTCAAGTCCCCACAAGGATGGTGCTGTGCGCACGATTAAATAACAATATATTTGCAAATTTGAAGCAGGATCCTGTATAATGAATTTTTTCTTAACATTTTTCTGTTATTAGTGTATTTTAAAAACATTGGGAAAGGTTAGTCCCCACAAGGCTGGCATTCACACATAGTCCCCACAAGGGGAGAGAGAGAGAGGTGGGGGGTGGGGTGGGGTGGTGTGTGTGTGTGGGGGGGGGGGGGGGGGGGGGTGGGTGTGTGTGTGTGTGTGTGTGTGTGTGTGTGTGTGTGTGTGTGTGTGTGTGTGTGTGTGTGTGTGTGTGTGTGTGTGTGTGTGTGTGTGTGTGTGTGTGTGTGTGTGTGTGTGTGTGTGTGTGTGTGTGTGTGTGTGTGTGTGTGTGTGTGTGTGTGTGTGTGTGTGTGTGTGTGTGTGTGTGTGTGTGTGTGTGTGTGTGTGTGTGTGTGTGTGTGTGTGTGTGTGTGTGTGTGTGTGTGTGTGTGTGTGTGTGTGTGTGTGTGTGTGTGTGTGTGTGTGTGTGTGTGTGTGTGTGTGTGTGTGTGTGTGTGTGTACGTGTGTACGTGTGTATACACACTCTGTTCCGATGTTCATTATTATTACGCATTTCCTGACCTACTCATATGATTTAGCTGAAAATCTACACTAAGGGGCTGAACCTACTTAAGGAAATAATGACACTCACCTTTTTTTGTGGACTACAAATACCATCGTGCCTTGAGCACCTATTGTGAGTCACACCCACTCAGGGCAATATTATTCAATAAATGTCAAATGACTCAAAAGGTGAGCTTTCACTCCCTACAGTGCAGCAGCCCATGATTAAGCGGCACTCCTCCGCCTCAAAACGCGTCGGGCAGGACATTAATTGCATGGAGATTGGAAAGCGAGATATATGAGGTGAACAAACCGGATGGTGGGGACAGAGTCGTGTGCCTTCTCAGAGCACAAGGGTGTTTTGTTTTTCGATATAGATATATAGATAGATAGATATATATATATATATATATATATGTATGTATGTATATATATATATATATATATATATACACACTGGGCTTTGCCATTACCTTAAATGGCAATGTTAAATTAGCAGTTTAAAACTGCTCTACCAGTCTGCAGTAGCAGTCTGAAAGACATATTTTACCTTGTTGCTCTCTGGGTTGGTGACACAACTAGCACTGCAGTCCATCAGAGACACTTCAAACTCACTGGCCCCAGGTACACCTAGTAGCATATACTACGGACTTACAAGTAAGTTGGGCTATGCCAATTGGGTGTAAGTCAAGAATCCTGATTAGCTGGGCTCAGGGCATTTCCGAGCCATTACACCACTGCCTAGTAGTCAAAATGGGGGCAAAAGTGGAGGTGAACCTACAAAAAAGACTGTTTCCTTACAACATCGGTGTCTGAGTCACCACCCTCCAGTCACAGAAATGCAGTCAATACACATCCACTGTCTTGGAAAGCTGTCTAGACTTCACATCATTGCCATGCTAAAAACACCAAGGGCCATTCAAAATGGATCCCATTGGCCCCACTAATCATACTATCATCACACAAAGTCCTACTACCATATATGTGCCATACACTCATTGCATATTTGTGCACATGGAATGTCAGCGCAAGGATCCCGGCTCAGATAACAGCTGGGCTTTACACGAGAGGCGTGAGTAGACCACACTCTTCTTGATATAGAAAAGAATATCTGGTTACACTAATGATTCACAAGAACTCAGTATACTTCCACCATGCTAAAAACACCAAGGGCCATTCAAAATGGATCCCATTGGCCCCACTAATCATACTATCATCACACAAAGTCCTACTACCATATATGTGCCATACACTCATTGCATATTTGTGCACATGGAATGTCAACGCAAGGATCCCGGCTCAGATAACAGCTGGGCTTTACACGAGAGGCGTGAGTAGACCACACTCTTCTTGATATAGAAAAGAATATCTGGTTACACTAATGATTCACAAGAACTCAGTATACTTCCACCATCGTTTCATGCAACTGATACTGGGCATTGGCAGAAGCCCGATGCCTCCTATGAGGGTACACGTTGTGCACCCTTACAGGTTATGAACCTCGCTTTATCAGAGACATGCCTAGGCCTCTGAGAACATGCAAGATTAGAGAGCGGACCATGCTAAACAAAAAGTCAGAATACACATTTCTTATGCAGTCAGGCATTCAGGACAAGGGTACACACAAGTTAACCATCCAGGAGAAATGCCCATCCCAACACCTATATTAAAGGTTTGGCCTATACTTAAATCTTGTTTCCAGCCACGATGGCAGGTGCATGATAGCGGTATTAGGGGCAGATTACAATTTTTGTACTAAGACACTAATGAAACGTGCAGATTTTGATAGATTAGTCTTTGGAATCTAAGTTTTTTCAGAAGATGTTTTCAGAGTCTATGTTTTCAACCACTAGCAGGGGAAAGAGGTAAAGGCTTAATAATGCAAGGAGATAAAAGTCTAAAAGAGGGCAGGAAGGACTGACAGTTTTGAAAATTAGATGTGCTCCATAGTGGATATGTTGGAGAAGGTGGTGCATGATGTTGACTGAACCTGCCTTTCGCAACTGCCCACAACCAGTTTGTAGTTGCATTTATATCCTCAGTTTTGGTCTGAGCATTGCTGACCAGACCACAGTCTCTGTGTACTCTGTATTCAATGGTGTTCCTGTTGCTCCCAGTGCTCCCCCTGAATATAGGACTGGCCGAACAACTTGGTTAGACAGTAGACCGACGGAAGAAGGTCTGAAATGTTAAAAATCACTGCACTACAAATTGGGAGAATTGTACTGGGCCAATTTTGTTGCTGGTATAGGGCTGCATTGCTGCAATATTTTTCTCTGCATTTTACATCTCATGGGCTTTGCGGTAAAAGGGTGGTGCATGCAGGATTCTTTCTGTAGTCTCAATCTCTCCTCAACTGTATTTTGTTCATGAATTGTAATGTAAATGTCAGAAGATCCTGAGTCATTTGGTTTGATGGCCCAATTTGACCATCCATCACCAACGTAACATGTTAACAGGTGAAACGTTCGACCCCATCAAAAGGAATCTTTGCCCATGGTTGAACCTTGCAAGTTCATCTTGCTCAGTCTGTTTTGAACAAAGAACATTTACACTACTGAGGGCTTTGACAATAGCCCTAATCGTTAAACCCTAGCCCAATCCCTTACGAATGCATAACTGCAACGGGTGAAGGGATAGCTCCCACCAAAAAGAATTTCCTGCCCAGGGTTGATCCTCACAGACTGATTTTAATTTTGCCTTGTCAAGCTCATTTGCACAAACACGATTTGCTCTAGTTTTATAACTACTAAGCCTGATTTTAAACAATTTATTTTAGAGTTGTATAGGCGGATTGAACATAAATCTATACTAGTCTGCGTCCATGCACAAATACAGACTTGCACTGAATTTAAAATTATTAAGCCAGCTTTAACAATCATATTATCAGTAAAGATGTAACCCTCAAGAGTAAAATGACTGTTTGTCAATTTTGCCTTGCCCAACTCATTTGCACAAACACCATTTGTCCTAGTTTTATAACTAGGCCTACTTTAAATTTTTTATTTTGCTAATAAGATCGCCCAGGGTGGTATTTGTAGATTTAACATAAGTGTACAATAGCCTGCATATTTACACGAATACAGATTTGCACTAACTTTAAAATGATTAAGCTGGCTTTAAGAATCATTTGGGGCCAGATGTAGGAACCCTAATACCGGTCGGTAATGGCCGAAATTACCGGATTTCAGCCGTTACCGACATAGGCATTTGGGATATAGGTGGCTACATTTCAGATTCGGTAATTTACCGAATCGGTATTTAAGAATTCGGTAAATTACCGAAGGAAACACTCAAGTGAGTGCTTTTCACTTGTAAGGATTTGTTATTTACCACCAACTACAAGTTGGTGGTAAATAACGAAAACCGTTAAAAAGCAATTATGTGCTTTTTTAACAGTGCCATGTGGCAGACATACATGCCCTTAGGCATGCCCTTAGGGCATGTATGTCTGCCACATGTGCACCCATGCACTATTCAGGGGTGCAACTGGGTGTCAATGTGACACCCTGCCACCCTTGTAGGTCTTCCCCCCCTTACCGATTCGGTATTTACCGAATTTTACAGATTCTGTAAAAATTACCGAAGTAATACCTACATACCATTTACCCATTCTAAAATACAGGATCGGTAAAATTCTGTATTTTAGAATCGGTAAATGGTTTTTACGCCCTTGAGATGCAACTCCCAGAGTAGAATGAATGATTGTATCTTCTACACAGCGTATTCCGGTTTTATGGCATACAAATCGCAAATTTTGTAGTCTGAGCCACGAAATTGTTATGGTTTTAATTAACTGAAACAATAAAGATTAAACTTGAAATTTTAGTCAGGATTTGTAACTAGCACTCACACTTGAATTATTCTTTATTTTTTTTTGTTTTAGAGCTCATAAGTGAAGCCTCGGTAGGCAAAGGTTTTTATGAATCGGGCAGTAGGTTTCTATATTTATAGGTAAATACAAGAAGCAAAATACCTGCCAGACTCCGATATTGGCCGCTGGTTCTGAAAACGGACGTCTGAAGACACAACACATTTTTAAGGCATCGGAGTAGATTTCTGTGACGTTGTTCAGCACTGCGAAGACAGCCGCCAGCGGGTATACGCAAGAGAAGAGGCTTACGTAGCCAAACTGCAGGAACAGCTCCAGGTAATCATCAAATGTGCCCTGAAAAAAAACACAATAAGTGCCAATCAGCTATAACATGCATGTACTTCTTTACAAGCTCTATTCTTCCTGACTCGTGCTGTTTCTGATAAAAAAAAATGTAATGGATATACGCGAGGATGCATGCAACTGCGTAATGTTCAGATTGACTGAAATTGTGGGGATTTGACATCCAGAATCTTTAAAAACAAAAACTGCTTACAGAGCATCTACACTTACATTACACAGGGTCAGATTAATTTTGATGCACGGGGTGATAAAGGGCGTGGTTACGATTTTAGAGGATGGGATACTCCGTCATAAATGAGACGGATATCCCGTCCGCCGTATTACAAGATCCATAGGATATAATGGGATTGTAATGCAGTGAGAACCTGGAACTCGTTTCCTCCTTCGCTCCGTGCCATCACCTCCATCCAGATCTTCAAAGCGGACCTCAAATCTCTTTTATTCCAAAGACACTTTCAGAACTAATTCCCTCCTTCTCAGACCCTGCCAGGAAGTTCTTTAGTCATTGTAAATTTGTCACATATGTTTATATTTTTGCTTATACTTCCTGTGCTTGCTGTGTTTGAAATTGTGTTCCTTTTGCCTGTGTTGTTTTGATTCTATGGCCTGCTATTGTTCGCCAGGAAGTTCTTTAGTCATTGTAAAATTTGTCATATTTATTCTTACTTTTGCTTATACAGTCTGTTCATGCTATTTTTGTTTGCTCTATTCCTGCAACAGTTCTCTCATGTAACGTAACGTGTTCTATTGTACAGTGCTCTGACACCTTCGGGTAAAGCTTTATAAAAATGCATTAAAAAAATAAATAAATAAATAAATCACAGGCCCTAAGCGATAAGCACAGAATCACACGCTCAGTCTATGAGTAGGAGATCACAGTGGAAAGGCTATGACTTTTCCCAATTAACTCTCAAACCAGACACAGTTAGAGGAATAGTTTGAGCTGCTGCACCAATTGTGCTTCAACACTTCAAGTCCCCGAAGTTGCCTCAGCATCTCTGACTTTAGCTACAAAAGATATAACCAAATATTTACACAGTTCCATGGAATTAGTCAATGGACAGTCCTTCCACATCTGGGCTACTTTCGCCTCCATAATTCCCCTACATTACTGAAGAAATGCACCTTATCGTCACCAAAGATTTTAAGGTTCGCCTGAGGCAGCACAGCAATCTTCAAACTTCTTTCCTACAGAGCTGCCTCACTGCTCCAAATTGCTTTCTCACTCTCTTCATAGCTAGGGCAATCTGGGAAGACTCTTATTCTGATTTTATCCAAATTAATATCTTGATTTTCTCTGGCAACCCTCAAAATTCTTCCATAGTCTACAAAGTGTTCAATTCTTACATCTATGGGTCTGTTTGTCCAATTGTGCTGCTCTCGGACACGCAGACCTGTGGGCTCTTCCACCAAGAATGCTTTTGATAATTTAGTGTAAGGTACTACTTTGCTGTCAAATCCTATATTGCATGAGATACAATGCAATGCTCGTCCAGTCAACTTTTCTAGGCAGTAATTCACCCACGGCTTTCATCGCCTTCAAAAACGCTTCAAAGGTCAGAGTCCAGCTCATGTGATGTGTCTCTAAGGGCTCGGGCTGGCGCTTCAGTAACCTTATCATAAGGGCTCTGAACAGGGATGTTAGGATGATTAGCTAGAAATGTTCAATCTACCACGAGTGTGAGTACAAACCACTAAGCTTGGCAATGCTGTTCTTTGTTCAACAGACTCATCCCGTAAATGTTGTGTTGCTTGGAGATGCAGGAATTCCAGAGGGAGACACCTTAGCGACTCGGCATTACATGGCCTCGAAAGTAAGCATAATTAGCTGGCAAAATGTGAAGGAGAAAACATCATTTCACCATTCCTTCCCCTAGTCTCTATTCGCCTGCACCTTAATGCCTCCCCTGCAACCTGTCCTGCACCCTATTTGTAAGATGATTATCGTGTTATTAAAATAAGACACTATAAGTGATTTTAGACTGTATGTATGATGTGAGATCCTCTCCACAGACCAGTGGACAATCCCACTGCAAGTGGGTAACCTCTTGTGCTCACTCCTCTGATTAGCTTGATCAAATCCTTCGGTATCTCGGTAATTAACTATGCCGATGACACGCAGCTTGTCTTCTCCTTTGAAGGAAAAGATGCTGTGTCTAAAGAGACTTTTCATCACTGCATGACAGCTACTGCGGACTGGTTGCAACACAATTCCCTCCAGTTTAATGGCTCTAAGACGGAGGTGCTGTACTGCTCAACTGACCGCATCCCACGCCCTTTGCCGGAAGACTTCTGGCCAACATCTTCTTTGGGCACGGTGGTGGCGGCGGACTCTGCTCGCAACCTGGGGGTTATGTTTGGCCCTAATTTACAACTGGATGGTTTTGTTAATAAGACGATTACCATATGTATGACGTTGCTCCGCACTTTGCGCCAGATTCTTCCTATGCTCCCAGCACAGACCAGACCAGAGGTAGTGCGTAGTATTATCCTTAGCAGGCTAGACTACTGCAACGCACTGCTTCTGGGTGCCCCTAGTACTTTAATTAGTAAGCTGCAGCGCATACAAAATATGGCAGCTAAGCTTGCCCTCTCTCGATTGCACTCAGCCTCTTCCTCTCTGGCGTTAAAAGACCTTCATTGGCTGCCTGTCCAGCAGCGCATCTGTTTTAAAGCATCTTGCCTAGTCTTCAAGGTCCTTCATGGGCAGGGGCCGGTTTTGCTGCAAATGCTTTTTTCTTGGTATTCCATAGCCAGAACTCTACGTTCTTCTTCGGCATGTCTGGTGGTAGTCCCTAGAATCCAGAGGTTACGGATGGGTGGCCGTTCCTTTGGTTTCACGGCCGCCAAGCTTTGGAATTCCCTTCCTCTGTCTCTAAGGAGGGGAACTTGCACCCTTTAAAAAGGGTTTGAAGACTCATCTTTTCCCCAGAGCAGGGTAATTTTGCGTTTGTGTATTGGTCAGGTAGAGTCAAAGCGCCAGGATACCCTTCGGGTCACAGTTTGCGCTATAAAAGTATGCGATACATACATACATACATAATAGCATCAGCGATGTACCTGTCCTAACATTCTCCGTCATCTATACCTTCTGAACCTTTTTGAGTCCTATTATTCTGCACCCTCCCTAAGCTCCCCTGTACCTATAATTGTAACTTTTTTCTTTTCCTTACTATCAATTTTCTATAGTTGGCTTTAGCTATGCACCAAGGGGTTCTGAATGACATCAAATAAACAACAAGAGAGAAGATCGAGTCGTCTATGCGGTCACTGAGAACCCTGAGGGAAAAAACAACCAAGTTATTCACTTTTTGTCAAGCTAAAATGTTGTGTTACCTATCACCCCTAAAATCATCTGTCACTGCTTTTAACTGTGAAACAGGGGCAGACGAATAATGTGGAAGCCGTACACAACATAACCTCTCCTCCCTGTCCCAAATGTTAAAAAAATACCTGGTCTCCTGCCACACACCTCTACCACTCTCTGATTTCATTCCAGCTCCCCTGCTGAAGCTGTGTTCTCTGCTCTCTATCAGAGTTGAGAGCTAGTTCTGCACCAACATGTTCTCTTAAAGTAGGGACTTCCTCTATGACGTAGCAAAAGTGGGAAACAACTGGGAATCTCGTGTTCATGGTGGTTGCTCCCGGTGAGAGCGATACATAACAAAAGAAAGATCTGAAGAGGTGATGTTATTGAGCATTTGTAACTGATCTAGAAGAATAAAGGGCCAGATGTAGATCACCAAATACCGGTCGGTAACGGCCGATTTCGGCCGTTACCGACCGGTATTTGGTTTGTGACATGTAGGGGGCCTAAAATGTACCGATTCGGTAAATCTAGATGTAGGTGGCGCTGAAAACAGTGCCACAGGCCCTTAAGAATTTGTTATTTACCATCAAATACTATTTGATGGTAAATAACGAATTCCTGTGTACATGCACATCTGTGCATGTACACCTGTGCCATGTGACACACATACATGCCCTAAGGGCATGTATGTGTGTCACATTGCACACAAGCCTGAATCAGGGGTGCAACAGGGTGTCAAAGTGACACCCTGTGCCCCTTGTCAATTCGGTTACCGATTCGGTAATTGCCATTGGTTCCTATGGGCCTCAAGGCCCATAGGAACCAATGGCAATTACCGAATCGGTAAATACCGATTCGGTAATTACCGAATATTCGATTCGTTAAATTATTCGGTAAAAATACCTACATAGCATTTACCGATTTGTAAATACCGAATCGGTAAAATTCGGTATTTACGAATCGGTAAATACTAATTACCTACATCGGGCCCAAAAGCCCAAAAAAAGCCCAACACAGTTCCTTTTGAAGTTCTCCCCAAAATGACTTCTAATACCTAATTCTTAAATTAACAAGTATTCTCATTAAGATATTATGCAGGAAAAACTGGGTAAATATATTAGATCACAGAGATTAAATAATGTTCTACTCACTGTGAGTACCTAAATTCAAAGCACAACAAAACTAAACAGCAAGCAGAAAAAACATAAATCACAACGGTAACCTTCTCAACCTTCCACCAAATCACCACATTTAATCAGTTGACAATTCAGACATTTCGTACATCCTCACCTCCCATGTTTGCAAATAGCTGGGCATTGCACGGCTATGCGGCACATAGAATTTCACTAACCTCCTACTTTGTTGCCTTTTCTGAACCTATGCTCGGAGAGTTATGGTGTTGACCAATTTCCATTCCTGAATGGATGAATGATTGCTCCACTATAATTAATATCAAAATACATCTAGTATTCAATAAAGCCTAGTCCTTTGATGTATTCAATAAACGTGGTTGTGGCAAGGTTCATGTTAAGACTTAATTGTATGCAGTTTTTCAACAACTTAAAATACAGCAATGAAAAATTCAGTTACTTTGCTTACATATGCTACACAATCAGTGATCAAACAAGTTTGTTGTATAAATGTACCTGAGAAGGGATTTTAATTCAGGGATTAGTTGGGTGCTCAGCGTTTAAACGCTATTGAGTATAGTGTCAGAAACAAATAGATGTGATATGAGGCTAGCTAGGCAAGGGGATAAGCCCTATAACCCCTTAAATGCGTGCGGAAAATCCACACCAAGTCAACAACAACAAATGCCTGAACACACATAAAAGAAAATCAGGTTCATGCGAATAGCCAATTGAAAAGATGCAAAAATGTTTCATTCAGATGGGAGGAAAAAAGTTCTTGAGGTGGATCCAATTCAAAGTTCTATCAAGTAGATTCTTTTTATTTGAAGAGAAATAAAAAGAATCTACTTGCTTGAACTTTGAATTGGATCCACCTCAAGAACTTTTTTCCTTCCATCTGAATGAAACATTTTTGCATCTTTTCAATTGGCTATTCACATGAACCTAAGTTTGTTGAATACGTTTCTACAGATCATAAATTCATACCAGGTATGATCCCATTTCCTTTTCAATATTTATTTGCTCCACCAGTGAACGTTCAAGATTTGCGTTGAAGGCCTTCACGCTCTTCTTGACCTTCTTATTGCGTCTCTTCTGCAGCCAGTAAGGGAGCAAGGCTTCGACAAACTGGTTGATGATCTGGGACGTTATAAGCAGAGTGGCCAAACTCTTTGGAAAAGAATTATACAATTAGTACATCACACTATAGTCATGACACTGAACACAATCATAGCACAATGAATGCTCTGTCAGCTGTACGGTTACTGTTAACTAAGAAAATGGAACGACTCCCACACAGGCGATTTTAATATATCTCAACTTTGACAACATGCAAAAACAGGTGTCTGTTGGCTTTATTCATTTGTAAAAAACAAATTGTCCTGAAGAAAGTGGTGCGAAATATCTCAAGTGCCACCAAAACGCCACATCAACAGAATCTTTTGAGTTGTTTTTATAATGTTCTGTATTGGAATGAATTTTCTTTTGTATAACAATGATTTTAATAAGTCATAGATGTTTTAGTGAATGATGGACTGCAAATACCCCGCTTCTACATTTTTGTATGCTTTTAATCCCTCCCTGTATACTATTTGATGTATGAATGATACATTTAATAGTATATTTTTATATAAATAAATAAGAATTATTTTTTTATAATAATTTAATAGATTTTGATTGTGATAAAGTTGTTCACTGTATTATCATTTAGTGCATCTCCATTTAGCTCATGAAAGCAAAATTAGGTTTTACGGAAGTGCGTTAACACAAAAGGAAGTTTCTTTTGTTAAACCACCTTGTCCCTTTGACAGTGAATGGTGTCTCTCCCTACATTTGGGACCCAATGTTGACGTCACGTGTATGGAAAAATGACTGAACCAGCTGATCAAAAGCCTACCTATGAAAGTAACCTCAATTAGTAGCAAGAAACTGAAGAAACAAGCTTCTCCAGTTGTAGAACAGATTTCTAAAGAATAAACCCCACTCTGCTGCATAAATTAAATTACATTTCTGTTGAGCAAACGTCTACCAATGAAACCTGAATACAAATGCTGCCATTCCTATTTGCTCAAGAGTTACAGTTCTGAATCTTACAACAGAAATTAAAATGGTTTATTTAGGAAACACTAAAGGAAAATAACTTCAGTGAGTATAATATGGTCAGGAGACTTACCTGTCTCAAGAGCCTCATGTCTTGCAGCACAAAGGCAATGTAGAACAAAGATGAAAAGCAATTCAAAAAGTCGAACTGTGAAGAAAGAGAAACATAACATCAACTGCAATTTTTAGAAAGTGATTATTTCAATATATTTTAACATCATTTTTAAATCAAAACCCGATGTAGGATTTTAAACACTAATTACCACAGTGGTGCTTCCAAGTAATAATAGCCTGCTGCAATACAACATTTGCTGCTTTTTTATTCCCATGGTTGAATTTAAGAAACTTTGTTGTGTGTCATACTATTTTGCTCGGTGGTCACTTCAAGGACCCTGATTTTCAATATGTTGATCCTGTGCAATGAAACCAAAAGTCAATAGATATAAGAGCCTGCAGACACCTTAGAATAGGTCATTCCTTTTTGCCCCGCTTCGCTCTAGTCACCCCTCCACCCCCCTCTTTTTCTCCCTGCTATTCCCGCTCCTCTCACCGCCGTCCCTGAGGCCGCCCCCCTCGCCGCCCCGCTCCAGCCTCCCAGCTGCTCCTCCCTCCCTCCGCTCCTTATATGGCGGCCGCTGCCTGACAACAGGAGTGACCCTTGACCCTGCTTGCAGGTCAGGTCACCCCCCTGCTGCCGGACAGCTCCACCAGCTAAGTGCTCGCCTCTGGACGTTTGCGCGAGTTCGCGCCCGCTGCCTGCCTCGGATCACCGCCGTGACCGTGGTCAGACTTGTGCTCTGCTTGCATCCTTCTTGGTCTGTATTGTGTAATTCTTGTGCCTGAATTGTATATCTCATGTGCCTTTTTGCCCCGCTTTCGCTCTAGTCGCCCGCCCACCCCCTCTTTTTCTCCCTGTTATTCCCGCTCCTGTCGCCGCCGCCCCTGAGGCAACGCCCCCTCGCCGCCCCGCTCCCGCCTCCCAGCTGCTCCTCCCTCCCTCCACTCCTTAAATGGCGGCCGCTGCTCAGAGGCGCAGCTGTCGCGCGCAGCGGGCGCGCCGATTGCACGCCAAAGACATGCCCGTCTGCGCCCGTCCGTGCCTGGACCGCGCCTAGCACCAGAACCCCTGGACCTTGCACCCTCTACAACGTCAGAATCCGATACAACGCCAGCTCCCTTCATGCCCTCAACACCGGCCAAGACCACCGCTGCTTCGAGTCTGCCCCGAAAGGCACCCACAGACCCTTCTCCTGCCACACCTGCAACTTCACATGTGACAGAACCACCAAACCCCAAGGACCAAACCCAACCACCTCCGCTGCTTACTCCTGAACACCCGCTCTGCACGCAAACATGCCGTCGAGCTCTGGGACCTGCTCGACACCGCCGCCCCAGACGTGGCCTTCCTGACCGAGACCTGGTGGAACGACTCCTCGGCACCCGACATTGCCATAGCCATCCCGGACGGCTACAAGATATCCCGCAGACACATGGGAGGAGGATTAGCCATCGTCCACAAGTTCCCCCTCCAGGTCTGCACCCACGCAGAGGACTCCCTCAACTCCGCTGAACACCTTCACTTCCGGATCCAGACTGACCCCAACACCACCCTCAGAGGGACACTCATCTGCAGACCCCCGGGACCCAGGGCCCCCTTCAGCGACTCCGTCGCCGACCTGGCCAGCACACACGCACTCGCTTCCATGGACTACATCCTCCTCGGGGACCTGAGCTTTCACCTCGAGAACAACAACGACGCCAACTCTGCCACCCTGATCGACAACCTCGCCAAACTCTGCCTCCGACAACTCGTCACCGAACGCACCCACGCCGCCGGCCACACGCACGACCCCGTCTTCTCCTCAAGCACCCATGTCGCCTACAACCACACCACCGAACTCCACTGGACCGACCACCGATGCATACACTTTACCTTCAAGAAACCAACCACTCGCCACCGCACCCACCAGCTCCCCCACCGCTGCTGAAGCAAAGTCACCGAAGACCAGCTGACCTCCACCCTCGCCCAGAACCCACCCGCAGACCCCACCAACACAGATGCCGCCACCCGAAACTTCAGACAATGGATCAACGACTGCACCAATGCTCTCGCTCCATTCAAGAAACCCTCCAACAACCACCCCAGCAGGAAAGCCGCCTGGTTCACCGAAGAACTCCAGACCTCCAAGCGTACATGCTGGAAGCTAAAGAAGAAATAGCTCCATGACCACGCACCAGACAGCCACGCAGCCCACAAGACGCCATCCGCAGACATCACCACCTCATCAGAACAGCCAAGAGAGCATCCTTCAAAACACGACTGGACAACAACGCACACGACAGCAGAGAACTCTTCAACATAGTTAAGGAACTCTCCAACCCCAGCGCCAATACGAACGACATCCCGCCCTCGCAAGATCTGTGCGACTCACTGGCCACCTTCTTCCATCGTAAGATCGCCGACATTCACGACAGCTTCAATTCCCCATCCGCCTCGACCGCAACAGACCCCACCCCGAACACCATATGCACCAACCAGCTGACCTCCTGGTCCCACGTCAACGACGAAGAAACACGCAAGATCATGAACTCCATCCATTCAGGATCTCTGTCAGACCTCTGCCCACACCACATTTTCAACAAAGCCAACACAATCATCGCACCCCAACTACGGAAGGTCATCAACATCTCCTTCGACACAGCAACATTCCCGGAGAGCTGGAAACACGCCGAAATCAACGCCCTCCTCAAGCAGCCCAAGGCGGACCCCAAAGAGCTCAAGAACTTCCAGCCCATCTCCCTGCTCCCCTTCCTGGCGAAGGTCATTGAGAAAAATCGCCAACATACAGCAGACCCACCACCTCGAGGACAACAGCATCCTAGACCCATCCCAGTCCAGATCAGACGAAACCACAGCACCGAGACAGCCCTCATCGCCGCCACAGACGACATCCGGCGCCAGCTAGACAATGGAGAAACTTCAGCCCTCATCCTCCTGGATCCGTCAGCCGCTTTCGACACGGTCTGCCACCACACACTAACAACACGCCTCCAAGAAGCCGGAATCCAGAAGAAGGCCCTGGACTGGACCATGTCCTTCCTCTCCGGTAGAACCCAGCGAGGCCGCCTCCGAACCCTTACGATCCGAAGCCACCGACATCATCTGCGGCGTACCCCAGGGCTCGACTCTAAGCCCGACCCTGTTCAACGTCTACATGGCCCCCCTTGCACAAGTGGCCGGCCAGCACGACCTGAACATCATCTCCTACGCCGACGACACCCAGCTCATCCTCTCCCTCACCAAAGACCCGCGCACCGCCAAAACCAACCTCCACGAGGGCATGAAGGTCGTCGCCGAGTGGATGAGGAGCAGCCGTCTGAAACTGAACTCGGACAAGACGGAGGTCCTCATCCTAGGCCTCACCCGCTCTGCGTGGGACGACTCCTTGTGGCTAACCACACTGGGAACAGCTCCAACACCCACGGACCATGCACGCAACCTAGGATTCATCCTCGACTCTTCCCTCTCCATATCGAAACAGGTCAACGCCGTCTCCTCCTCCTGCTACAACACCATCCGCATGCTTCACAGGATCTACAAGTGGATCCCGACCGAAACAAGAAGTACTGTGACCCAAGCCCTCATCAGCAGCAGGCTGGACTACGGCAACGCGCTCTATGCAGGAATCCCAGCCAAACACCTACAATGACTACAACGCATCCAAAACGCCTCTGCCCGACTGATCCTCAACGTGCCCCGCCGCAGCCACATCTCCTCCCACCTAAGAGACCTGCACTGGCTCCCCATCAACAAGAGGATCACTTTCAAGCTCCTCACCCACGCACACAAAGCACTCCACAACACCGGACCAGCCTACCTCAACAACAGACTCAACTTTTACACCCCCACCTTCTAGCTCCGCTCCACCAGCCTCGCCCCTACCGCCATCCAGCGCATTCAACTATCCATCTCTGGCGGCAGATCCTTCTCCGTGCCTCGCCGCCAAGACCTGGATTACCCTCCACACCCATCTGCGGCAGACCCAAGACCTGCTCACCTTCAGAAGGTTCCTCAAGACCTGGCCCTTCGAGCAGTAGCAGCACCTCCCTCCCCCCTTCTCAGCGCCTTGAGACCCTAACGGGTAAGTAGCACGCTTTACATATTCTCTGATTGACTGATTGATTGATTGATTGATTCCCTCTCAATGACTACATTCTCAACAACTGCAATCCACCCTAACACTCAGAAAAATACCATCTACTTCTAACCAGATCAACCTCTACCAGGTTTACTCTTTCTAACGCCAGAAATGATTTTATCAATCCAAAGTAGAATTGGTATTCCCCAATCTGGGTGGACATGTAAACAAGTCACGTGCCAACGCTTCTGGTTGCAACTTATGGCCTGCTAGTCGTGAATTTGTGTGCTACATCATCCTGTAGTCCTTTCCTGGTCCTTTTGCTAGTGCTCTTCCTTACTGTTTAAGAAGGGTGTCATACAGGGAAAACCAAAGTGGGAACATATGGATGAGGTTTTGTAACTCTAAAGAATTTTAAAGTTTTCATACGTAAGTAATACTGCTGTGTATTATACAAATGTTTGCATATGTACAATGTTTGTGTGTGCTATTTAGTGTATTATTATTTGTTGACATGCATATCTTGTGCTTTTTTAGTGTGTGTGTGTCTTTTTGCTGTTTGTACTGGGTAGAATATGTAGTGTATGTGCTACATCCTTCTGTATTTCTTTCCTAGTTCACTACCTATTGTTTAATCTTCTGTGTTTTATGTTCTTATCTAGATTGTAATCCCATATTATGTTATGTTATGAGTAGAGGGTGAGTTGCACGCTGGAGTTGCCCTGGGTGGTTTCAGGATGCTCCAGGACTGCGATAAAGGAGCTAAAACAATGTACAAGCCTACTTTACTGGTAGGCTGTGTGGAAGCACCGTCAACTGATTCTGCATCCCTGGCCTAGGCAAAACTCCAAAATATACAAAACAGTTACTTAACTGAACTACACTCTGAGTGGAGGAGGAGAGTGTACTGCTGTTCAAATACAGACTTTTTGACAAAATGTAAACCCACGTTCCCCCTGGCAATATGCACATTAGCCTATGAAAACTGAGCTAACGAGCACATGCCAAGGTAACTGAGATTCAATCAATTACATTTTACATAAGTCTTGAGAATTCACAGATAGGATGATGCATAACTTAAGACTTTCAACATAATTAAAATATGAGTTGCCTTAACACCCCCACATATGTTGGACATTTCTGACATGACTAATATGCACCTCTTCAATATGCCCAGAGCACAAAAAACATCAACTACAACGTGCTGCAAGCATTCTCTTAGAAAAGCTACTCACTGTGCCACCTTCTGGCCCACCGTCTCCCAAGCAACCATTAATTAACGGCACCATTGGACCAAGATTTAAGCAAAATCTAAAAGTATGCAAATTCTCACTATCACTAACTTTTGAGGTCAGAGACTCCTAGCATACGCCTGCAACTGAGAAAAAAGTTACAAGAACGAATAACGAAACAGAAAAAAAGACAATGAAAAACACTTCCAACAAACTGTGAAGTACCTGCCAAATCCCAGACCTGAGATGAAGGGGCTGCAACCCCTCAGACAATGCAAACTGGAAGTATCGGAACACTGAAGAAACAGGCTAGTATAGTTCCACAACAGGCGGGCTTATATAGTAGCAACAAAGATCATTATATTCATATGGGTAGAAGAAGTCCATAGACTGCCGCCTTTGTAGAAAATGGATTTAACCGAGGACAAGAAGAAATTTGCTTGGTTTAACAAAGAGCAGATAGACTCTCTTTCAACTAGCTTCTAATACTCCATAGTTACTACATTAATTGCTGAGAACGGATGCAACAAGCACTGGCAAAGGCAATAGGCCTGATTACATTTACATGCAGCTCTAGCACATTACAGTGAGACACTTGAGAGAGGAGCCATTTGGAGCAGGCATAAAGGGCCATAGTTGTAAACCAGTCCCATATCCTGCTCTATCTCAGCTCTGGACTAGAGGCAGAAGACTACATACAGCCAATAGCATTATGAGATAAATACTCTACTTGGGTGAACCAAGACTTGATTGACAAAGTCTCCAGCCTGTGGCTGAAAGAGGCTAGTCAAGGAAACCCAGTGTTTGAAAGGGGTGGACCCAAAGCCCACTCAACATATATTGTTAGGATCATGCCGCCACTCCCCGCACACAACACACACTGACACTGGCAAACACACCTCATTTTAATAGTTTTTTGGAACCCTTTCTAGTTTGCACTTACCTCTGCCCCACCTTGTACATCTATAGTCAACTTTTTTTATCCTTATCCCACTTTTCTCCCCAGCATCATCTCACCCTACTGTTTACACGATGATTTCGTAATTGGAACTAAGGTGCTATCCCTGTTGATAGGACTCTTCTGAAAAATTGTATCTGAGATATTGGTAATTGCACCTCATCTGGCACTCAGTACCTTCCCACAAGCTACAGTGAGGTATGATACACCACGCATGGACAGCAAGATCTTACCGGGAGGCGTCACACTGAGAAACACAAGCAGACCCACTTCTATGTTCACTATTATGTCCTTCACAATGCTGTCCCCGACCACGGAAGTCGCCACATGCACGCAAAGACAGGAGACAAGCCGTATGCGGCCTCACTAGGCTATCCGAGACACCTATGGGATACACAATTAATCTCCCGAAATCTATAAGCACATTATTGTTGGATGAAACGATCACAATGACGGTGTGAAGAGATTATACATGATGTATAATTTCTTATTTACACCCTTCAACTGCTTTTTGTCATTATATGTACTGAATACAACAGCCTTTGTTTAAGAAATGCTAATAAAAAATATTTTTTTTAAAACATATATTGTTAGGAATAGGTAACTGTGAAAAAGGCAGACCTAAAAATTGGCCAGACACACACAGTTGCTTTGCACGTGTTGTCTCAGAGACCATGAGAAATGTTTAAAATCAAACGGATGAAAATATGTGCCATTTGCCACACTGGCTGAATCCAGATGAGAAGTTTGGTTGAAGAGTCTACACTTTTCAAAGAGCCCCAGTCACACTCAATTATTCCCTTAGATCATCAATATAGTACAATTTCAGATAATGCTTGAAGCCAGTTGTCACTCTAGGCCTAGCAAATCACACCATAAAAACAAGAAATGTCTTCATCTAGTCAGATATGGCAATGAACTTTGTTATGCCCAAGCCACACATGGTCCCTTAGTGTGCTGTAGATATTAAAACCATTGAATTGAAGGCAGAGGTTGGGGGAGGAACAGGGGAGGGGGGATTTAGAAGAAATAGAGAGTGGAAGGTGCCATAAGCAGTATGGATTGGATCATATTTCGAGAGATGAGGCTGGAAGGCTTTGGGAGAGAGAGGAGAGATTCCACCGAGTCAGATGAAGCAGATGAAGGGGGTGACAAGGCAGGTGAAGATTCTTAGAAGAAAGGGGCTTTAATATTTTAGGGGGATTTAGAGAGGGGGGTTGTTTGGGACTCGATCTCTCACAGATATTCTGAGCTGATAAGTAAGGAGAGAAGATGGGCAGAAAGACACGTGACAAGTGGACCAGTCAGTGGAATATGGGCAAAGAGTGGAAGAGGTAATAGGAAGGTCAATGGTGGAGGAAAAATAGGAATAAGCATTTGCAATGCAATAGGTCTCGCATTTACGCGAGTTTAAGCTATTGCCATTGTAAATGACAATGCCTTTTATGTAGGTTTTAAAAACCGAAACTTAAAAAAGTCATTGTCATTTACAATGACAATAGCTCAAGCTCATGTAAATGCGAGACCTATTACATTGCAAATGCTTGTATTTCCTGTATGGGAGAATGGAAAGCTTTCAGTGCACTGCTCCCCATCCCTGTGCAGCAGCCACGGCTCTGAGCATGGACTGAGCCTCCTCGTGCTCCGGGTGCCTCTCACTATGCACCTCCCTGGGACCTGGGCAGCGCGGTCTGCATGAGGAGCAGCCGGTGGCTGGGAAGAAGCCCCTCTACTCCGCCTCCTTCATGGTCGCCCCAAGTTTGGAGATTCCTGAAGGTGAGCAGCCCTCGCTGTCCTGCACCAGGCCCAGCACCGCCGCGACCGGATTTTTGTGTGGCTTTTGACCTTTTGAACTTATCTTTGCTGGCTGCAGGGGCGGCAGAACGAATTCAACAGCTTTTCTTTCAATGTGCATTTTGTCATGCAGAGACTCCTGGAACCGTGTTAGTGGATCTTTTTCTTGAAGATAACGACCTCAGTGATCCATTATGTGCTGTGCTTTCCCAGTAAGGAAGGGGCGTGGGGCTCCTTGGGAGACTCTGTGACTGGGGAATGAGATGGGCGGTGGGGAAATATTCCCCTAGTGTTACACTTATGTCGGGGTGAGGTGATGGGTTGGGGACACGGGGATGCAGATTATACTCAGAGGACAAAACTGTGTGTTTGAGAGGATAGGGTATCCCTGGTCCGTCCACCCACCCCCCATGGGAGGGGTAGAAGCAGCGTTTAGTGGTAGGGAGGAAAGAGGGGAGGTCCTCGGCTCCTTGGAAGGGGGGACAGTTCTTCGTCGCTGAGAAGTGTTCTGCTGCTGCCTGCAAAGGGGCTCAGTGGACCTGGGAACCAATCCTGTCTTTAAACAAGTTGTCTCCGCATTAAAGCGCGCGTGCATATCTCCTATCCCTACGCGTGCGTGTTCTGCTGAAACGTTGTAATGAAAAGACACGCAGAAGGCAATGGAAAACAAGCGCGCGTGTCTGCCTTTTATAGTTGCAGCGTGCAGTGAAACTGAAAGCTAAATGAAGCACGCGGTGGGAGCCTGTGAAAGCAAACATCGATAGAGAGGAGACGCTGGAGAGGAGACGCCAGAGAGGAGATGCCATGCGCGTGCACATCACCTGGCCTGGCGCGCACATGGTCTGTCCTCCTTCGCCCACCAAACCGACAACAATAGTCTCGCCAAGGCGAGCAGCGCATTCTCTGCGTCGCTAGGCGAGACCTAAAAATGAAGAGAGGAAAAGGTAACAGGACTGTAGTGGATATGATCAAGTGAGGGTGTGTGGGGGAAGAATTACAAATAGGATGGAGTTTAAGGACCGAATGGTTAGGCAGTGGAGGGAAATGTCATGCATATTTGTACAGTGCACATATCACCTATATCACCTGGGAGGTTAGTAAGGCAACTCAAGTAGGAGGGGCTGCCCTAGCATGGGCCTATTGAAAAATGGTTGATCTTCATTCAGTTGGAGACTTCAGACATGCAGGCACCAAACTTTGTTTGGTGTGTTGAGGTGTCAGACAGGGAGAGGATGAGTAGTCGGAAGACAAAATGATGCTTATTCCGTGGGGTTGAATGATGGTGGCGAGCAATGTCATGTAGACATTGAACAGCATGGGGCTGAACACGAATCCCTGGGGGACTCTGCATTTTGTATTTGGGGAGGCAAAGGAGTGAGCCGAGGAAAGGGGAAAGGGGTAAGGTAAAGTTGGAGGTAGAGACTCATAGAGATGGGTTAAGAGTTAAATATGTCATTTTATGCTAAAAGAAATGTTAGATGAGGGATCAGACTTCTTGCCAGAGTGCTCCCTATAGCAATGCTGATCTAGAATCACAACAGAAATGTCTGGTCCTGATGGGGAGTTAAAGCAAAAAAGCCTAGGAACTGGGAAAATAAATGGGAAAAGAGGGTCTGTCAACGTCGCAAGATGAAGCAGCAAGTATGTGTTAACTCTTGCACAAACAGACTCCAGCACCATTAGAAGGAAGCACCTAGATGCAGAAGAGGGTGGTTCTGAAGAGCTATGGGAGAGCTATTTAGTAACCATGTCACTGTGTTCTCAACAGCAACATGTATGCAGGTCCAAGACCCTTCCATGCCTTACAGCGCCAAAGAGTAAAGTTGCCACAGGAAGCCACTCTGATGCTTTGATGTGCACGGAAAGCATTTAAAATAACTTCAACCCGTCTGACTACTGCTATTCAAGCTATGCCTTGTCAGGAACCAACAGTGGCCCTGGCATTCTTGTGATCCTCAAATAAGGGGAGTGCTGCCTTTCCCCACCGGCTTTAAAGTCTACCTCTGGAGGTAGCCTGCATACCCTACACATATGTATGTATGCAAACACATGCACAAATTAGTATGTGCACACGGCCTAACATGTAGCCCCTACTGCTAGTTTACAGTTTCCTAAAATGAGCATCCTTGGAGATTCAATCAAAGAAGGGGGACTGAGGGCTTTTTTGAGGTCCAGCATACGTGCCCAATCAAGATCCAAGCAAATAAGCAAATGCAGTTTCTAAAAGTGGAGAATGAGAGAGATCCCATAAGAATAATAGGTTGTTCTCTAAAAAGGAAGGGAAAGGGGAATCTCTCCTTTCGGAATTAGGGCCCTCACACACCTAGCCCGCTGGGTGTCATGCTTCATCATAGGGCATGCTCCTCGTCAGGTCGGCGCTGCTATACCCGACGGGCTCCCTATGAAGGGGCTCTTTGGCAGAGATCTTTTATTTCTTGCCGTTTGGTGCCGTGGGTGTGAGGGGCCTAAAAGTAGATGTGTTTATTGTGAAGGTTGTGTTTATTGTGAAGTTCAATAGACCGTGCAAATTAAAACAGTTAATGGAAGGTCAGGCATAACAATTTTTATAACCCTGACTTCCAACCTGATTAAAAAGTGGAGTGGGGACTGCCTGAAGTAATGTTTCAGGATGTTGTCCTCAGTCTTGTGTGGTCGAAATGTTTCTTGCCTCTTAGTCAGGACGGTCTGGCAGCAATTCCTCAGAACCTAATGAGAACTTATCTATCTACACTAAAAATGTGGTATTATGGTGTACTAACCTAGATATACCACATGTAATACCTAAAGGTGAAGTACCTGTCGATGTAGCGGCCTGCCTAGAAACTGTTCGAGACTGGCCCCATCAACTTCCGGCAGGTAACAGACACTTAGAAGTGACCGTGTCATGTATAGACCGCAAAGGTGACGGTGGACCTACCCCACACTGCCAATGCTGGAAATTGCATTTACGCACCAATTAAAATAAATGAGGGTGAAACACTGCCAACATCAAAAACGATAGCGGGCATTTAACATTAGATTTCATCTATCCATATAAAAACGAAAGTATGTCTGTCTGTCTGTTTGTCCTTTATGCATTACTACACCATTCATCCTAACGCCATGAAACTTTGGGAAGTTGTTGAGTACACTCCCGTGAAGGTTTCTGGCATAAATATTTTTTTAAAGATCGGCCCCCCCAGGGCCCTCATAATCTTTCGAATACTGAATTTGCAACCGCGACTTTGCAACGGTACAAGACTTTCGGTGAAAAAGATGATGAACAATGTCAGAGAAGCTACAATTTTGAACGGGAAATTCAAGGGGGAAGATGTACTGTTGCCACGCATTCCAATGATCCCAACAGATATGCCACTTGAATTCAAACGTTTACAGTTTCCGGTGCGACACGCTTTTGCAATGACCATCAACAAAGCACAAGGACAATCGCTGCAAGTATGTGGACTACATATGGAGAATCCGTGCTTCTCACATGGACAACTTATGTGGCCAGCTCACGCGTCGGAAAATCTTCTGATTTATTCGTGTACGCACCAGACGGAAAAACAAAAAACTATCGTGTATCCACAAGCACTCGAATAAATAAATAGAAATAAAACGACACTTTGAAATGTTTTCCATATTAAAATGAATAAGATTCAATAAAAATGACACAATGTAAATTGAATGGCATCATAACGAGTTTACTTGAATTTCCTTTCTTCTGAGATCGCAGCAACGTGCGATGTGTAAGCTACTATATTATAAATCGTAAGGTCTGAATATACCCAACTTTCCATGGACTTGTCACTCCTTATGTGAAGGAGTCAAAAAATAATCCGGTCCTTCGCCCATATTATTTTCTGTCAAACATTTAAAGCACAAAAATAATATAAAATAGTGGCTGCATTAGTACCTATAAGAAAATCAAGGATTCAGTTTGGCCAAATTCCTTAGTTGCCAGCTTCTATGAAAGAAACAAACTCAAAGGAAGCATGAAAGAGAGTCAGTATTGTAAACCAGGAGACAAATCACCTACAAATGTCTTCTAGATGGTTATAAAAGCGATAGTCTGAAATCTTGAGCACTGGCACCTGAGGGCAAGCACGTGGCAAACTCTTAATCTAAAATGGTCTAATAATGAAAATAAGAAATGGCTGGCGGAGAGTTTAAGAGAATATATTTTGAGCAAAACAAAAAATTCACCTTGAGAAGAGTGGAACTTGGAGGATTGGGGAATATCGACCGTTCTTCTGAGCTTCGATTCTGTGCCCCCATCCTTGCTCCATGGGGCAGCAGTAGCTGCGACGGGTGTAGCAATTACTGATGCAGTGGAGGAGAAACAGTGGTGCCACTCATGAGCCATTTCACTCCCCTCTGGGACTTTACCAGCCAGAGACCTGTGCAAACTATCTCCCCAAACTTCAACGCCAAAGTTTTGAGATGGTGCACACCTCACTTTTACATGAGATAAGTGAGCAACCACCTACTTGCACCACACCTGCAAGCGACAGTGAGATGGCAGAGAGAAGCGTGGTGGGGGGCGGAGAGAGCATCAGGCGAGACTTTGTGGATTTCAGTGAAGAACGACTCAGCCAACCATACAGGATGATTACAAAACACTTTGGTGAGCACAGCAGCACCTGAGAACTCATCCTAAAAGCCCGGTTACAATCTCCTTGTTGCCTTGCAAACAGACAGGTCTTAAATAACAAATAGGCCCTCTTTGGAGGGAAACAATGACAGTCTATTGTAATGACCATCATGGCTTTCACTGGGCTGACATCATCTGGGATGTGTTCCTTTGAGTCTTTTTGGAGTAGTATGTGTAGTATTGTGTGTAGTAGAGTGTTGGAGACCTGTTATGTAGCCTAATATCCAGACCCCTTTCTCGACACATGGAAATATGGAAACTAAAATGAGTCCATTAGTTATGCTTTTATATCTTTCTAGTTTCATAAGGGCACAGACACAATTGCTTTCCTGACATGGACAGAGTGCAAATGTGATTATCCTGTAAAAATGTGATTAGAAAAACCCTTAAGTAGAGCATAGAGTGAGAAACAGGTGAATCACAGAACCTTAGTGAACTATGTCTCAAGAAAACACAGGCGGAAGTTCCAAACACTTTAGCAAGTGAAGTCCTCTGAATACCCTCACATTTGTATGACCACAGAGGACCACAAGGCAATAAAAGAAATACCTGATAGCAGAAATTCCTGAATCACATACTTATATACAGACGTGAAAGATTTCACTTCTTAATCATGATAAAAACATGATTACAATCATGCCACGAGTGATTACAACCATGCCACGCAGAAATAAATACCCAAAAAGCTACTTAAAGCAAATAAAAAACAGAAAAGATATAGCTGTGAAAATTAAAAGTTTCAAGTTAAGTCAAAATGAACAATCAAATGGCAACAAAAAGGTAAAAAAAAAAGGCATTTGTCTAGAGCTGGTCAGATGAAGAAGCAGTGCTGGGACATCCAGAGGAGGCTAGGCAGTGATGAGCAGATACACGAACACCTGACCTCTCACGCTTTCAGGGTACATCACAGGCAGTGAAGCATTTCCAATCTAAAGTGGGCTGGAGGAAGCTCTGCCAAGACAATCAATGCTTGGGAAGGCACCACTTGCTCCTGGGGTGGATGATGACACTGAATTCATAGGGTCTCATCAACACGTTGCTAATGCATACCATCCTTCATCACATTCAAAACCAATGCACAGTGAACTTCAAAAGCACTGTCCATCACCCCAGCACCAGCCCTTAGTGTCTGGCTCATTCCCTATTATTGGTGTGCGGAGACTCGTGCAAGGCCACCTACGACGCCTGCATTTTTGTCTCAATGTAACTGCACTCAGCAATCCCCATAACTGCAACAAGGGCTTAACCTAAATAAAGATTCTCCCCCAAAAGAACACCCTCGAAAACCCCACCCACTATGTGTGCCCTCAATTGGCTGGATGGCATCAGTGTCTGTGTCCTAATATGTGTCCTGATCTCCCTGTAGTGTGCCTGATCTCTATGTCCCATGTGGTCATTGTGTCCTTCCCAGCCGATACAGTACTCAATGCTACACCTTCTCGACTGCCATCGTCCTGTAAGGCACACAATGCCCTGCATCCCATACGGACCACCACCTTCCCCTTTCCATATTCATTGCTCACAATAGAAAGGTCTCCCTTAAAGACAGAGTGGTGCCTTCTTTTTTATTTTTATTTCCATAAGTTGTTTATTGTTTTTTGCGTACACATAATTATACATATATAGACACATAACATACAGTTATAATGGGTAACTCTTTCCAGGGTTACAGCCCAGGCTTTTTGCGATGTGTAGTTTACAGATATTTCATCAGACGGCATGGTTGTAAATACAACATTTGACCCGTGTGCCAATACTACACTTCTCAACTAGGACAAGTCACTCATTGTCACTGTGTGGGAAGACAGACAGAACTGTTTAAGCCCCTATGACAAATGGTTTCAAAAATGCATTTAGATGCAGACTAGAATGCTGCCCTTTATGAGGTAGGGGATGTAAACGTTTACTGTGTGGTTGAACCCTGCGACATAAAAAATATCATGGAACAAATGTATAAGTTTCAGGAATATTTATTCACACTTGGGTTGAGGGGGATGGGTAACCAAACAGTGTCTCCTCACTGGCTCCATACCATCTTTAGAACAGCTGGTGCTGTGGCTAGTTCCATTGGTGGTTTATTTTCTAGATGTCATACCTGAACTCATTCTGTACAATGAGGCATAACGGGTCCTGTAGTTTATGACTGCATCCCTGCAGGCATTTTGTGGTTAAATCTCCCTACCTCCAGTTAATTCTCACAGTCGGCAAATGATGCATCTCCATAGTTACAGCATCCCATTACTACATACATGTAAACATTCTGCACATGAACTATGTGCCACAGAAGTGCCATATGCACTGTGCTGTAGCAATGTTCAGGCATGGATTGGATTTCTATGGTATCCCGTGTGTGAGCTCATTGCATGAACATGGGCCATTCTGCCCACATAGATGAGAGCATGCTGACAAAGTCTGCTGTAGGGTGTCAGCCTCAATTTGATGGAAGCCTTCAGATGAAGGAAGATTAAATGGCTGCGACAAGACATGTCTACACATTTCTTGATAGGCTGGTGGTCATACGCAGATGTGCATGTTTTTTAGGGTGGTACCAGCACCAGTTGTGATATGTTTAGAGTGACTGAGAAGTGTGAACTATGACGCTTCAGTAGAGGTTTAATGAAAGAATGGATTAGTCTAGAGTAGCTCCAAGAGGTTTTAGCCTTTGGACAATGTCCAAATAGGCAAATCGGAACGTGTGCCTGGGTTACGGATAATAATTTCTACTTTAGTCAACAATGAAGAAAGATTCTAAATCTGAGAAGTAAGTAAAGTCAACAGCATCTAAGATGCCCTCACAACCTAATTTGATGACGCTTTATATGCAAAACCCGATAAAGCAAAATGACAGAACAACAGAAGCCAGACAACAGTCCTACATTTTCCATTTCAGATTTTTAGTTGTGGTACGTACCGGAAATTAACAATGGACCTTCCGTACCCATCTTAAGAAATCAGCCACTAACAATTACAGGCATATTATACAGGCCGGCTTACATCACCACTTTTCCTCTGGAAAATTCAACATGATAAACAACTTGGTATGTCCTAAAGGATCAGAAACCTCGTGTGAAAAAACTTTGTGAAGAATCTGAAACTTACCACTAAGACTTTCAGGATCAGATGGTTCTGATAAGAAGATTCCAATCTGTGATTTTCTGCAATATTATTAAAAGAGTGAAGATTTTAATTTGTGAGCAATGCCATGACATAAGAACCAGACTGTATCTGAAGTATTGTTAAATGCAAAACAGAGTAGAGGAAACAGTTACTTACTCCTAACTACAGCTCTCCAGCGCCGGTAGCCCGTGAACTTTGAACAGGCCTTTTTTGGTCGAGCCTGCCGGACAGTGCAGATCTCTGGTTGAAAACATATTGTTAGCTTACCAAGAATTTACAGTGGGCTGAATGCGTGCCCACTGTTTACCATTGGTTGGCTTTATTGTCACTGCTATTTGCTTGCATCTTATTAGATGGCCTGCCTTGTGCATCTTATGTTTGTCCCTCCACTGTTGCATATCCTCTTTACTTTTGTCCTTCCACCATTCACTTTTAGGGAACTACTTATTTTTTTGCCTTAGAACACCATTAGAGAGCATGTGTTTTCCAGTTATGTTATGATATTAAAATTTGTAAAGCTCAAGACTGACCCAAAGAGGGCTTCCCAGTGCTGCCCTGCTATTAACTGTAATTTCCCACCACAAACACAAAGACTATGCAGCGAGCAGCCATGTTTTTAGCTGCTTTCTGAGACATAAGTGGTTGGAGGTTTTATGAAGAAATGTAGGCAGATGGTTCCATAGCACCAGTGCTATAGCTCAAAAAGAACGACCTCCTTTTCTCGCCTGATTAAAGTGAGGTACCGCTGCCACATTGGTCTATTTGGAGTATAGAGCTGAAGCAAGAACGACATAATAGGGACACCCTGCTATTCATGGCACAGTCAGCGATGCACAATGTCTTAAACTGGATGTGTTTCTCTCCCAGAAGTCAATGTAGCTTGCAGAGTACCTGGGAGGCTGAGCAACATTTTGGCAGATGGAATAGTAGTGTCGCTGCTGCATTTTTTTTATAACCTGCAGCCTATTTTTCAAATGCTTCGTAGCACCCAAGTATAGGATATTGCAATAGTCGAGGCGAGAGGTGATTAATGACTGGATGACCATCCTTCGAACCTGGGGACGAAAGAAGCCAATGACAGTTTTAAGGCTTCTCAGAGTGACGAAACAGAGGACAACGATTTGACTTGTTTCTCAAAAAGATAATGAGTCGTCGAGCAAAACGCCCAAGTTTTTAACAGCAGATTTGGGCTTGGAAGGTGACCCTAACACACTCGGCAAGCATTGATCTCCCCATTCTTGCAAGTGTTTCCCAAACAGGAGAATCTCTGTTTTGTTGCCATTCAGCTTCAGGCAGTGGGCATGCATCCAGTCAGCAATGGTGTTCTAACAGTTTT
Source organism: Lissotriton helveticus (assembly GCF_964261635.1). Taxonomy (NCBI): domain Eukaryota; kingdom Metazoa; phylum Chordata; class Amphibia; order Caudata; family Salamandridae; genus Lissotriton; species Lissotriton helveticus. The sequence goes on from NC_136071.1 coordinate 1,122,985,114, forward strand.
TAGGTTTCGCCTGGCGTCCGCTGCGCAGCAGTGTTCGCGCAGGCGAAATCTTATGTTAGAACAGTACGGGGGCTTTGTCCTGTCTGCACTTCCATTGGCTAGCTCCATAAATGGAGGCTAGCCATTGGAAGAGAGATCTGTCCGTCATTGCCGGAGCAGATTCGTGGGCGTTCCGGTGATTTTTACTCATCCCGCTCCTTTAAGAACGTCATTGAGGCAGTGGGCGGTGTTTTTTTTTAAGGTTTTTTTTGGTCATTTGTCCGAAGATTGCGGCCGGGCAGTAGCTTACTTGAGAAGCTCTGCAGTGCTGTCTTGAACCAGCGTGTGCCAGTTCCCGCCCCCCTCCCGCTGTTCGTGGGTCCGTTCCAGTCCCCCTCCCGCTGTTCGTGTGCCCGTTCCCGCCCCCCCTCCCGCTGTCCGTGTGCCCGTTTCCGCCCCCCCTCCCGATGTCACGGCACCTCGGCTTGTTGTCTACCGGGACAGCTCATTTTTAATCTAAACCTTGTATAACTTGAGTGCCTTTTGAGCCTTGCAGATCTGGTTTGGTGTACTTGGCCTGTCGTACTCGAAAACAATGATGTGTTGAAAGGAAACCTCCACTTCCCTCAGTCGGGATGCGTGCCTCTTGAGTTTGTGAATGTTCAAAGCGCTTCGAAACTCTGTTCTTTCGTTTGCACTAGAGATTTAATACACCCCGGTAGAAGTTAGGTATTTTTGGACACCTCTTGCTCGTTCTCTCTGCTGCAAACAGTGCAGGCTCCAATGAAAAGTTAAGCGAGTGTGCAGCGCTCCCCGCCTCATGCAGCGCTGGACAGAGGAATGGATGGCTTGCATCGGCGAGCAGTGCGTCCTGCAGATTGTGCAGAGACCGGGCAATTGCCCAAGTTCACAGAGTTTTGGGGTAGGCTGGGATTTAAAGAGATTGTTTTAGCGTACATGTACTGAGTTATCACATGAGTCCCGTGTTACCGAGACAGCTCATTTTTAATCTAAACCTTGTATAACTTGAGTGCCTTTTGAGCCTTGCAGTTCTGGTTTGGTGTACTTGGCCTGTCGTACTCGAAAACAATGATGTGTTGAAAGGAAACCTATTGACTGGTGTCATAAGAAGAAGGTATAGGTAGCCCCGGTTTTATGTATAGCGCCGCGAAGTATGTTGTGCTGTGTGTGACTGTGAGAATTGTCGGGTAGAAGACTGGAGACCTGCTCTCACACTGGTGGGAACCTCCACCTTCCGGAGAGGAGGCTCCGTACCCATTCTTTCTTTGGCCTCTCAGACTGACAACGGAGTGTGAATGCCCATGTTGTGACAATCGTGATGCTGGTTTGTTGTGTGAAGCGGTGTGTTCAACAGCAGTGTATGTGTTGCACCCTTGTGTACGTGGAATGCGGGTATGGAGGGAGTGGGGAGCGCCTCCTTGTCCACGATGGATGACCAGTGCGGGAGAGGGGAGTTTTGCAGAGGCAGTTTGACGGACAGGGGCTCCGACAGGCTGTTCGGGCCGCGCAGAAGGTCAAAGGTCTGGCACAGAGACTTATCCTGCCCCAGCTCCGCCAGCCTGACGTGCGGTATCGCTTGGTAGCATTATTAGTGAAGAAGGTGCAGTGGCACCGGGGCGCCGGCATGGCTCTGTAGCGGGCCTCTGTCTCCCAATAATGTCTGGTTTTCCCCGCCTCCCCAGGCTGAGTGGGTAGATCTCGGTACTCTGGGGTGCCACAGCTCTTCCCGGAAGTCTCGGCGCCGTGCACCCGTGGTGTTGTTTCGTCAGGGCGCAGGAGTTGTAGCGTGGGAGGAGGGCGCGTATGGGGAGGGACCGGTCTGTGCAAGGCCCGGGGCCGGCCGTGCGTGAGCGATCCCTGACTCAGGCAGCGAGGCCCGGGTTGCGCAAGGCTGCCTCAGGTATGCTGCGGGGCCTTGGAGCCGGGCCAGGGGCCCGCAGGGTGGAAGTGGTCAGATGTGGCAAACATCACAACTGGGGCACGGGGCAGCGCCTAGAGAGTCCTACGCTTGTCAACATCACAGTACATGGCACTTGCACCCAAACACTCCGGGCAGGTGGTGGTGCTGGGGGGGCTTGCCTTAAGTAAGCGCCCGGGGTGCGGATGTGTGCTTGTGATAGGCACTCTGCAGACCATAACTGCCTTATGATGCATTCCACTGTTAGCCTACTTAAGGTCTGGTTGGGCTGGGGCCTTGTCAGCAGCACTCGGCCCTTCCATGCATTCAAATGCACCGTCCTGGCAGGGGCGAGGGCAGTTCACCTCTGGCTCGGCTTGATAGGGGTCGTTCCACGGCTAGAACCGGATATGGCTTTACTTTTTCAGTTTTGGTTGAACATTTCAGAGTGCCTGGGTTTCAAAGTGCCTAGAACTGCAGCCTTTTGAAGCAGTTTAGGTCTGTGGCTAAGAAAAATACAGTTTGTTTTGTTATTCCACCTGTGCTGAAAGTGCTTTTTTCATTGTTGCCCTTTCACTTTGCAATTCGTTGGTTTCCTCCTCACAAGAACCTCGTTTTTGGGGGGCCTGGGCCCCAATGTCTCTGCTCAGAAGCTGTTGTCACGCCATCTTTGCAGATCTAAAGTGTACCGAGAGATGCCGGGCAGAGCGGATTAGAGCCCCGCGCTCTCGGCGACAAAAGCAGCCACAGTGCGGAGAATTAGACCTTCAATTATGCTGCGCCCGGCTCATGAATTAAACATTGCCCCGCCGCTATCAAAGGGTTAAACTCTTTTGAAGCTTGTTATTAAGCTGCAAGGTAAACACTGCGGTGGAGGGGGGCAAAGCTCTTTCGGGAGTCCGAAAAGTTAGAGTGCAGAGGTGTCAGCTGTCTCTCTCTGCCCCCCTGCCCAGGTTAAGCTGCCTGAGCTCAGTTTAGTTCCCAGGGGTTAAAAGGAGGGTCTAAAACAAGAATGCCAACATTTCATCCCACTCTCGCGGCTCTTGATAATTAAATCAGCAGTCGAGGCAAACAGAAAGGGGGCGACGCGGCCCCCTCCTGTCTTCTGATGTGTGTTAATCATGTAGAAATGAAAGGTGGCGATTCAGGAATGCCACAGGCCCCTGGCTGTAGGGGCTGTTTGTCACTGCTTGCTTCCCTGCCCCTCGCTGTGCTTGCTTCCCTGCCCCCTCGCTGTGCTTGCTCTCCTGAGTGTGTGTGTGTGGCTCTGGGTGGGTGTGTGTGGCTCTGGGTGGGTGTGTGTGGCTCTTGGTGGGTGTGTGTGGCTCTGGGTGGTTGTGTGTGGCTCTGGGTGGGTGTGTGTGGCTCTGGGTGGGTGTGTGGCTCTGGGTGTGTGTGTGTGGCTCTGGGTGTGTGTGTTTGTGGCTCTGGGTGTGTGTGTTTGTGTGGTTCTGGGTGTGCGTGTGGGTGGCTCTGGGTGTGTGTGTGGCTCTGGGTGTGTGTGTGTGTGGCTCTGGGTGTGTGTGTGTGTGGCTCTGGGTGTGTGTGTGGCTCTGGGTGTGTGTGTGTGTGTGTGGCTCTGGGTGTGTGTGTGTGTGTGTGTGTGTGGCTCTGGGTGTGTGTGTGTTGCTGGCTCTGTGTGTGTGTGGCTGGCTCTGGGTGTGTGTGTGTGGCTCTGGGTGTGTGTGTGTGTGGCTCTGGGTGTGTGTTTGTGGTAGTAATTGCTGTCTGCTGAGCTCGTCCGTAGGGTACAATAGGTCTCACATTTGCGAGAGATTAAGCTAATGGCAATGTAAATGACAATGCCATTTATTTATCTGTTTTCAAAACCAACACATAAATACAAATTTTGTCATTTACAATGCCAATAGCTCTAACTTTTCCAAAGGCGAAACCATTGCATTGTAAATGCTTGTTAAAGTTAGCAGCTCACGCTTTGGAACCTGCAGTCAGTGATAAAATAAGCTGGGTATCGTCTGCATAGGATACCAGTGCAATTCTAAAAGATTTTACCACATGATCCAATGTTTTTACATTAATATTAAAAAAAGGTGGGACTGAGGTCTGAACCTTAAAGGATCAACACTTTAAAGGATCGATATTTTAAAAAGGAGGCAAGCCAAGCCCAAGCTTTGCCCTGGACTCCAAACGCCGCAGGATCACCTCATTGGACACTGTATCAAAAGCGGCTCTTAAATCCAGTAGGATACGTGCTACGGTTGTCTCCCTTGTGTGTGTTTCTTCCCTCTCCGCTCTGTGCTAGTTCTCACCTGTGTGCTTTCCTGCCTTTCCACATATTGCACTCTCACCTGTGTGTTTTTCTTCCTCCCCCTGCTCTCTGTTTTGCTGTACTCCTACACGTCACACATGTTGCTCTATCTCATGTGCTACTTTTCCTATCATCTCACCCACTCCCTGTTGTTCAATTGGTAGCAAATGAGGATGGTTTATCACTGAAGTACAAGGAGGTAGAAATACCCCAGAAATACTTAAAACTTGCCCAAGCCCAGTCTATGTCCCTGAGGTCCATGGTCCAGTTCAGAGCATCAGCAGTGTGCCAGCGTTTCAAAACTGTTGCGGTGTCCAAGGCGTGAGTATAACGGAGTATAAGCAGGGCTATGCCTCAAGCTTTATGGTGTTTGTGCGGACGTTGTGTGTCTCACAGTGTGGTATTCACTATGAGTCCGAAAAGGCTGTGTAGCTGGATGTCAGGATTAATGTGCTGCACAGTGTATATTGCTAGTTTATATAAATGCATATGTGCTTGTTAGTGAGAAGTTGAAGTTGGATTCAAACTGGTAGCCTAAGATCCAAGGCAAATATTAAGTATATTGTGGTTGAACGTGTCGGTCCATGCGGTACCATCAGGTGCACAACTGAGATAGAAATTATTAACTGCGGTTGTGAGAGTTTACTAATAACGACTGGTGTTGGCGAATCCTTATGCGCAGAGGAGAAACTACACTAGCCTGACTGGTCAAGATTTCACTTCTGCGTGTGATAACGTTCGGAAACCGTGATTCTCCATTTATTCCCTTGAGTGAGTAGTAACTTTGAATTTCTTTGGTAGAATAGACAAGGGACATTTGTTGTTTGTTTTCATGTTTTGTAAACTATTACTTATGCTAGGTAATTGTGAAGAAGGGAGACCTGCTGTGAGGTTCTGCAAGTGAAGTCATAAGGTGCCCTGCTGGTATTGGTTGGTTGGAGAGCGAGCCGCACTGGTATCCATCATCACATCAGCAGATGCCGTGCTGTGAAAGGCCAGCATAGGGTGTGCCGACCTGAGGTTTTGAACACAGAATAATTTGTATTACAGTGATTATTTAAGAACTGCAGCCTACTTAAATTGAAATGATTGACACTGAACTCAAAGTAAGATTGTAATGTATTAAGACAATTCGAGATTTCTTCAGAAGTGATGCAAGGGTGTCTGCCTGTTAGAACGAGGAAGCTCCTCCTGTGGTCATGCCCGGTCATCACATGGCAACAAAGGTCAGGCATCACACATGCATTTGTCTTAAACAATGGAACATAATCATTGAGAAGAAAGGGTTCCTGCTATTAACTCGATATGGTACCTTTCGTTTGAATAACATGAAACTCCCACCTAGACCAGCGCAGTATGGGACTTTGAATGCATGTGAATGAGCTGCGCAAGCAAAGGACAAAGAGTAATATGAGGCCCAAGCTAAAAGGACAGTTTCAAGTACACAAGGAAGTGCTGCTGCATCAGATCCTTCTAGTAGTGTACTATCAACAGGCATGGAAGAGAGATATAATTGAAGGAGATAGGATTTACACTGTGTTAGTGAGTAACAAAACAGGGAAGACGAAAGCACAAGAACAGGGTGATATAGGTGCACATCAAGTATTGATAGTGATTCTAGCAATTCGTTTTTGGAAGAATTACTGGCGTCCCGACAACTCCATATAATGTAGTTCAGCCACTTTGAGGGAGTCAACCAGCTGTTGACAATAATTCGACTACACCTACTAGCCATGTTCAAACTCAAACAGGAGGAGAACCTCCTGTTGTCTCGGTCACAACAGCAGGAACCCCAGCTGTCAATAATGTCACCACAGCCCCAGGTTCTCAAAGGATTGTATGGCTTTCAAGTACACAAAGAGGTGCTGAAGCATCAGATCCTCCCTTAGTGTCTTCAACACCAGGTACAAGGTGCTTTACTGGACTTCTAGATTTGGGAGCACGGGCTCGGTCGGAGGGAACATCAAGTGGTAGGGGATCCACAGAGGAGGTTGATGATACTCCCAAAGTGTAAGCTACCCCAAGACTCCTAGATGTTGTTAAATATAGGATTGGATGAGTTAGTCAAAGGAAATCTTGATGTGAGATATGTAGATAGATATAATGAAAAGGAACTTCTTTTCCTGTGTAAAGAAGTAACCTGAAACACTACTGAAGTCTAGGCAAAGTTAGAAGGGGCAGCTGCTGAGTTCAATGTTGACTTATTTAATAGTCAAACCCTGCTGAAGAATTTCAGGGTGCACATATAGAACAATATGCTAAATAGCATGAAAACTCTAGGGTTGAAGGCACATTCGAGGGAGGTGGTAATCAATATACATGAATGGAGTACTCTTCAGAAAATTAAGGATAAGTGGGCTTAGAGAGAGAAGAGAAATAAAGATAAGGAGGATTCAGGAAAGACGGGGAAAATGGTAACTAAAGTCACGATGAAATTAGCACTTACCCTCCGAGAGAGATGCATGGAGGAGGGTATGTACATGAGCGCTGGATTCACGGTGATCTTGCTACATTACAAATCCATTTCCATAATTGAGGGAGAATCTTGACTTGTGGTACACACAAGTGGAGCAGTTTGTGAAAATGTCAAAAGTGTTGTGAGAAGATTTAAATAAATGTTTCAATACTGTGGTTCCTAGTGATCTACAGGCTGAATGTAAAGTGTTGATACAAAGGGTATATGCAAAACCCCTAAGGGTATTTCAGACCAATGCACCATCTCTTGAGGTCATGTTGAAGTATGATCATGTAATGAGTTTTCTGAAACCTAAGGTCCCACAGAAAGAAATTAATTGGTTAAAGATAAAAACCCACACAAGAAGCAAATGAATCAGTGCATGCTTATTATGAGCATCTACTGCAGGTGTTCCTGCAGCATAATGGTGTTGAAAATCCAGAGAGTAGAAATTTGAAAGATGTTGTGTCACAGTTTGTTCTTGGGTTGCGCAAGGAGATTAGTTCCCATATTCAGCAGAATGCGATCTTCTGGCAAAGTAAACCTTTGGATAAACTACTTTGCAACGCAAAGTATTGTAGTGATGCATTGGAGATGAAACAGAAAAGGATTAAGGACAAGTTTATGATGGCGCAGAAAAAGTTAGCACAGAAAGGATTCCAGAATGGCCCGTACATGGGTAATGCAGTTTACATTCATGGTGTTGGTGGTGGAATGCAGGGTGTCCGGTTTCAAGGGGGGAGGACAGTTGATACATAATGGGAACAGTGTTCTCCAAGGAGTACGTTCTGCTGTGCCAATCCATCTGAATACCGGAATAGATGTGGCGACTCTCAAAAGGTCTAATCTGTGTGACTATTGTAACCAATTTGAACGCCACTACCGTGCCGGAATCACTGCGTGATACGTTTACGCCCATAGACTGCTTAACCGCTGGTCGGCCTTTTACAGGCAATCAGGTAAATAGAATATCTTGGCAACATTTAGAGTAACTTATTAACACAAGCCGAAAACAGTATCCCAAAATACGGCTTTTCTTTATTCAATTAGGTGCCCGGAATGCTTTCTTCATTTTCGCCTGTCACTGAACAATTATAGACGTCAGCGCCTCACATAGTTTATCGAGTTTGTTCCGCGCAGTAAACGATAATAAGGTAAATGATGATTTCTAACGTAGATGTTGTACATCCCGTAAGCATGTATGCAGTTTCTCTCTGTGGATAAGACCTATGAATAAGTAATAGGTCTGTGTTTATTCACAGCCTCACTTAACGGCTTTAGAAATCCCTCGTGATTAGAATTCCTCGGTGGCAATTATTGGGCTCTGCACATTTCTAGCTGTAACCAGAAGCACGGCCATCTTGTGATCAGCGAAACGAACATCAGAGAGAATCAGGTATACAATCTAGGACCGTATATATTATTCTGCTGCTCCGATAATTCTTGTTGAGAAATACAGCCAATTAGTATATAATACCTGTTCTTTGCAGTTAACCATGATGTCACTGTTGTAATCAACATCACGTGGTTAACCCCGTCATCCCACGTTTTTGATTTACAAATGATTGAACTGTTTTGCAGCCATATCTCAGGTAACTCTATTTGAATAAATGATACATACTGCTGTTAATAGTTTCAGCATCCATACATAGGAATTTGCCTATATGAATCAAAGCACGGAGATTGGTGTATGGGCTATTCTCTCAAAATATAGAGTTAAGAAATTATTATGCATATACTGCCAGCAGGAGTGACTAGTTTTAACTATAAACACTAAACACTAACTTTTTAATGTGCATCCACTTAAGATTCATCAATGGCTATGGGAAAAATATCCCTGATAACTCATAGTATTCCTATTCCTTTTTTACTTTACACTAATCCTGTTTCATTTTCACATTTTGGTTTCCTTTGAACAATAGCCACCAAGGATACACCGGTAGCATTTATCCTGTTTCACGACTTCAGTTTATGACATCGATTTCTATAGATACACACATCGGTAAGTTGTGCTACCGAATAGTATAGCTATATGGTTACCCTATAGATTACTATATGTTTCATCATGCTATCCTAAATTCTAGAACTCTAGATATCTAAATTGCGTAATAACAGGAAAGTTGAATTCAACTAAAAGAGCATGGATACCCAATAACATCGATTGGAGCCCAATCAACCATTTAACCTTATTTCTATTGTTATTTTTACGTCCTTAGGTGCATAATTTTGCACAAACCTAATTTCTGTCGTAGCATCTCTATATCTCTTTCCCAGCTATATATTTTCTAACAAGATGTTATGATAAATGTCTTAACTGTATTTTTGTGTGTTAATATTTTATCTCTGAATTGAAAAAATGAACAGATTCTATGTGGTAGATCAAGGTTCTATTATGATATTACTGGCTAGAAAGTTTTAACAGAGGAAATGGTAGTAAATATATTATATATGATGCACTGTTTAAGATGGAGAAAACATATATACATTCTTCTAATACTGTTTATCTTGGTTTTTAGAATAATGATGGTAATGTCCTGAGGAAGACACAAATATCGTGTCGAAACCCGCAGACGACAAACCACCTTTTGTATCAACGGGATTACTTTATGTATAATATATGCATTAAGGAGATATCTATTCAAAGGAATATTTTTATTATCTTTTAAATTAATCATTATGTCAATGAACTGTTTCATGACACTATTTTATCAAATATATTAAAATGTATTTTCCATACTGTTGTCAGTGCTTTATCATTATTAATTAATATAGTTGTACTTTCCTACTCTGCCAGTTCTTGTATGTTGCCTGGGTGTTATATTTTCAAATATTGTAACCAATTAGGCCACTGGAAAAGAGAGTGTTGGTTTAATCTCAGAGTATCTGGTAATGATAAAATGCAAAATTGAAATTCGTTGCAAGTACAAATTATGCAAATAAAGAGACCTCAGAAAGTTAGTACGTCCTAACCCCAATGATGCAGATTCCACAAGCCCCAATGATGATACATCTTACGGAAACCCGAATTTCTGTGCAAACTCAGCTCCTAGAGCTAACCGGAATTCCTTTGAAAATCATGGCAGCTTCCAACAATTCTCAGTCTTAGACATTTCCAGAAAGTATGGGTCTGATCAGTCACAATGATGGTGCCTGAGAGGGGAGGATGAGTGCATACTTGGTGCTGTCTTCGAGGTAGACTGGAGTGGGTCACTTGGGGGTCGTGAGGTCAATGGCTACCAAGTGTAATTTTTGATCAACACCGGTGTTACTCATTTTACTATAAGGACAGTGGAAGTCCCAAACTCTACCTCTTGGGAAAACAAGTCCAAGTTGTAGACATTGCTAACAAACAGATTGTAAACCATGGGTCTGCTAATGTTCCTGTAAAGATAAGTCCCTTTGAGGAGGACCATCAGTTTGTAGTGTGTGATTCAAGTTCAGTCAAACTACTGGGCAGGGAGTTACTATGCAAACAAAATTGTGTGATCTTCTGTACACCGGAGGGTGTTGAGCTTCAGACACATGTTAAATATGTAGATTTTCAAATTGACCAAACAAGGGACTACAGTTGGGATGATTTGCCCCTTGATCTGAAAGACTCCAACAAATCCAAAGTCAGGAACTATTCAGGTAAAGATATTCTCTTGATAAAAGGTGTAGAACCACTGCGAATGGCAGTCAAACCAAAAGTAAAGTATCCCCCCTTGCCCCAGTATAATCTCTCACCAGAATCACTCCAGTATTTGAGTCCATGATGGAGCAAGGAATTTCGAAGGACAACTTGTGGAGTCCATTTATTCCCTGATCGTGGGCCTGCAAAAACTTAATGGCAAGTATAGAATAGTTTAGGTCCTAAGAAACATCAATAAAATAGTTGTCCTGTAGTACCGAATCCTGCTGTGCTACTGTTTAAGAAAGCTTGTGAAACCAAGTGGTTCACAGTGGTCGATTTGCGCCATGTACTCTTTTCCATCCCACTGCATGAACAGAGTCAGTTTCTCTTTGTGGTCCGTATAGTGCAGAGTTCCACAAGAGTATACGCCAGGCCACCGGACTTATGCAGTAGTGGAGGACCAAATTATTCGGCAGGGTTGAATAAAATATGTTGCAAGAAATGTCAAATTATGCAGCGTAATGCATCACATTTTGTGATCACATTACTTCATTTCTTTGTAATTTTTACACTTATTAACGCCATCTAGGTATTAATTGCACCTCATTAGTATCAGTTTAACATCCAAATATAGCCATAAGCAACACAAACATGATAAGTCAACTTTTGCAAAGGGTTTTCCTCTGCGCTGCAGCATGTGTCACTGCGTTTTTAGTAACTTTTGATCTGTTTGAGCTAGAAACAAAATTATTTTGTTAAAATCTGCAGATTATGGAGCAGATGATGGATTATAGGGCAAATATGACAAATCTATGCTAATGCACAAAACGCTGCGGCCACACAATCCTAATTCTAGTGGCCCTGGGTATACGGAGAGCCCCTCGATCATCAACCACATTTTGAAAGTGAATGTGGAGGCCCTGAAGTTACTGTGCAAATCAGTCCTAGTGTAATACATCAACGACCTGTAAGCATGCAAGCAAGATACTATTGCTCTGCTGAATCATTTAGCTGAGTTCGGACATAAAGTGTCCTCAAGCAAGTTGCAATACTGCTAGATGGAAGTCCAGAATTTAAGACAGAATACTGAGAAAGAAGCAAGGAAAGTGATGCAGGAAAGAAGACCTGCCATTATAAAAATTACCCCTCCAGGTACTGTTGCCAGTGGATCCTAACTTTTTCCTAGAGGTAAAGTCTCTACAGAGGTTTATGCACAAGGATGTGTCCAATCCACTACCATGGTAAAACAAACGCATAAACGCCTTGCTCGAGGTGCGAGAAAGTCTTTGTCTTGTCCCATCTTTAGGACTCCCAGGTCACAGTAAAGAGTTCATTCTGTATTGCAGGGAGAGAGAAGGGTGTGCTCTCTCACTGGTTATACAAACACAAGGCAATTCAAAGAGACCTGTAGCTTATTTCTCAGCTACTCTTGACTCAGTTGCCACAGAGTTGTCGGGTTGCTTAATGGCGGTAGCAGCAGTTGGTGTCAGCATTCAGCAAAGTGAAGGTATCATTATGGGATACCCTCTCACTGTAATGGTGTGGAGGTCCTTTTGAAGCACACTAAGATATAGCATATAATAATAATAATAATAATACAGAGTTTTATAAAGCGCGAACAGCTACCTCACGAGGAGGTGTCCCGGCGCTATAGCAACAGTGTTGTGCCCGTTTAGGTAGAGAGCTGGAGTCTAACGTGGTGCCTAGCGTGATTGGGCAAACAGCCAGGTTTTCAGTAATCTCTTGAAACATGCTCACTATATGACTCATATGACTAATAATCGCTTCACCAGATAGAAACAAGTCATACTGGTGGCAGTCAATATTTCTGTGAAGCGTTGCTTGTGCCTTAGATCTGCCACATTGTTACTGTTGCCAGAAGCTGAACTGGATGGGGGTGAAGTTGAACATGACTGTTATAATGTAACAGAGAGGTAAACCAAACCAAGGCCTGACATCAGAGATTATCCTCCTTGCTGAGTCAGATTATGTACTATTTGTCGATGGCTCATGTTTAAGATATATGGGGTGTATTTGGGAGCTGCTTATGTAGTCTGTACCTTAGAGGGTGTAGTGGAAGCCTCCTAATTGCATGATGTAACCTATGCCCAGGCTGCTAAATTGGTAGCTCTTACTAGAGCCTGCTGTGTTTCAGACCAATTGAGAGTTACCATTTACACTGATAGCCAGTATGGCTTTGGTGTAGTACATGACTTCGGGCAGCAGTGGTCACAAAGAGGGTTTATGACATCTTCTGGGACCCGATCAGAAATGGGAAGTGCATTATGAGACTGCTTGAGACATTGCAAATACCTTTGGAGATAGAAGTCGTGAAGTGGCAAGCACACTGGAGCTGAAATGATTATGTCACTGCGGGAAATCGGCATGCTGCAGAAATCGCCTGATATTGCATTCAAGGGTCCTGTGCCTTTAATGTGGGATATTCAAATAATTCTGAAAGTGAGAATACCATGAACCTGTTGACCACTGCTGACATGTGGGAGGAGGTTAAGAGATTGCAGGAAGAGGCACTGGAGAGTGAGCAGCAAAGGTGGGTCAGATCAGGCTCTGTGAAGAATGAGGGTGAGATTTGGGTTTCTAAAGACCTGTCCTGCCAAATAGTTTGTTATCTATGATAAGACATTTTCATGGTCCCATACATTTATAGGGATGCTATGATGTGCTTGTTTAAGCAGAACTGGTTTAATCTAACTTTTAGGGTGATGGCTAAGAGCCTTTGCCATCGATGCGTGACAAAAGATGAATGTAGGAAGGAGGACAGCAGTGACATTGAGTCATTTAGGGAGTAGAAGAGGTCCTTTTAATTGCATGCAGTTACATTTTTTATCAAAATGCCTGTGTGCAATGGGATGGAATATGTTTAAGTTCTGATTTACATCTTCTCCTGCTGGGTGGAGACGTACCCAACTAGGAGAAATGACAGTCTTACTGAAGCTAAACTGTTATGGTGTGAGTTGATTCCTCATTTTGGACTCCTGGTTTCTCTTGAGCCAGAATGTGGAACTCATTTTAAATAGGAGGTCCTGAAAATGCTGTAAGTAGCCTTACAAGTAGAGCAGATTGCCTTGTAGCTATCGGCCTGAAGCATCAGGACCTATTGGTATGCTGAAATCTCGCCTTGCCAAAGTTTGTAATCACTTCAGTGGCCAGATGCCTTACCTCTAGTGTTCATGTGTCTCCGAAGAAACTCTGATCGGAGGACAAGATTGTCACTGCATGAGATCCTCATGGGGAGAGCAATGAGAATGCCTGCTGTACCTGCTATTTCACTTGTGAATATTTCAGACTATATGGTTCTCAATTACTGCAACGGCGTGGCTGATATGGCGCGTTCTGTCCCTCACCAGGTTGATAAGAGAAATTTATTTGATTCAGAGTCAGAGCCAGATCAGTTAATCTCATTCCCTTCTTACCTTTTCTTACAAATGCGGTCCTAAAGCCTTCAAAAGTACAGTATCAACTTTGCCTGGATATACCTCTTTTTAGATATTTAAAAGGGAGCATCTGAAACATATTTATCTCCTACTGTCGCTTACAAACAAAAAGAAGCCTTGAGGCTTTGTCTTTTTTAGTTCTTGTGAAAACACATGAAAGGTCAAAATTATAGAATTTTTGATTGGATAGGCAATTTCATTTTTCTTCTAAAATTGCTGTGATAAACGTATCACTTTATGCTTCTGCCCCCTGGCATGACATTGCCTTAAAATGTGGAGGAACAATGTCAAGTAGTTTCTGCTCATTTATAAAACGAACTGTGTTCATAATAATTAGAGTAGCATAGACTATGTTTAACTAATCAGTTGCTGCTCTCAGAACAAGAAGAACGAAAGGTTAACACCATGTAAATCTAGATTGTTGGGGAATCCTTTTGGAAAACTGATGTCATGAACATATATTAATGTGTGTGAATTTAATATTGTTATGTTATGCATGAATATTGTATGTATTTTCTATTTATTTTTAGAGAAAATAAACACTTTCTGAACTGAAATGAAACAGTTCTTCTCCTGTTACGTTGATTTCCTTTTCACTTTCGGATTTATTTTTTAAAGGATGTTGCGTTACTTATAAGCCATATGTTTTGGGTTATCCAAAGTGTTGGACTGATAAGCACATATTTGAGTTGGGTCCAGAGGTGCCAGAAGCCAGGACATCCTACCTCTGGACATCCCACTATACGGCACAGTTATACTCTCTGCTCAAATCTTTCTACCTGTAGCTCCTTGTGTGGAACCCATTGCCTGTTGATGTTTGATTAGCTCCTATTCTCTAGTTGCTCCACAAATTGTGTTTCTTTATATGTTAGCGTATCCAACAAATACATAGGGTGTCCTCTGTGTTACATCTGGCTTCATTGTCATCCTTCTTAAAGTTTATTTTCTACATGGTTCAACTTGGACAATGAAGGGTAGTGGTATGGTAGATCACCAGGAGGGAAAGATGTCAAATACAGGTCTCTTCCTCTAATCTACAAATACCACAAAAAGTATAGCCAACAGAGGTGAAGTGGAAGCAAATTGAATACTCTGACCCAATATCCTAGCGACACCTACCAGTGACTATTATGCGTTTTTGAAAAGGGCCCGCAGTCATCCTTTTTTTGGCATGCCTCATCATGGACTCCTTTGTTTAGAATGACCATCTAAGCGGATGCGCTCAACTATAAGGCAGCTCTTGATATTACAAGACTTAGGAATCTTGCAAAAAGACTATGGTTAGAATTGCCTAGTAGGCAATCCCAACAATTTATTTATTGGTGAAGTCCTCTGGAAAGTTTAAAAACGAGTCGAGTCATCAGATGATGATTACTCTAGTGTCATAGTAGACATGTCTGTAGATCTATTTGTTATGGATGATTTTAGTTACCCATCAGGGTGACATCGCCATCATCAGGACAAAAGACCCCTTCAAATTCAACGTACTTTAAGCCTACACGTAAAACCCTTGTGTGGAAGGAAAAAGCCCTCAAGCGTAGACACACTAATCCATGGATTGAGTAAACCAATCTTATTTCTGTAAATGTAGGTGGAATCAAAGAGAGAAAAACTAAATTACTGTGGCTTGAAGTAGCCATACAGCAGCATTGAGCACCTAATAAATCACCAGACACTATGAATAATGAAATAAAGAAACATGTCACCGAGGGCCTGCAGCAGTTTGGTCTGAAAGATATTTTTACTAGACTTTGTAAAAATTAAAGCAAAGTTATAGTTTCAGGTGCCGCAAAAAGCAAATGTGGACACAGATGACAGATACCTCTTACATTTCTTTGAGCTGACAGTGCTGAGCTCAACAAAACAGGGAAAAACAAAGCCAATGAGTTGAGAAGCAATGCCTTGGGTCAAGAACAGATGTTATGCAGTTGCTAAATAGGTTTGGAAGTGCACCAGTTGGTGGAAAAAGTAATTTAACTAAACAGGGTACACCAATAACTCCCAGAATCAAGCGGAGTAGGGTGCGTAGGTCCAACACTTACTCTAACGTACTCATGCCCAGTACCATCAACTTATATCTGTATTCAGGGTATTAGAATACATCTATTGGTAGAAAAACAAAATGACTGAAAAAAAGTTCATGCAAAATAATTTGGTTTGTGTTATATTAATATCAATATATAGAAATTATTTCTCTAGAGCAATTGTGTCCAATGGAAGTCCTGGCAGGGGGGAAGAGGGCGGGCGGATCCATTCCGTACCAGATATTCTGGATGACCTCTGAGTTTTCAAACTTAGTCTGGTGAATTTAAATGGATACCTAGTAAACTGTGGTAGCTATCCCAAAAACCAAGTAATTTCTGGTGTACTCGCAACTATGTTGAACAACGTAGGCCTACCGTAATTAAAAAGGTCTCAAATAGATGATGACTCCTACCCAAGAGGAAGGCAGTGAAAACAACAATGTTCATGAAAATGTCAGAGATTTGATGCATGGAGCATAAGGGCGGATGACACATGCCCTTTGTACCACTAACAGGGCAGCTTCTGTTTCTTTCTGAATGAGCTACGGTCAGAAAGTGAGCAGGGATCCTGGCTTCTTTCCTCAGACTGCCTTCCTTGCAGAAGCACTCATTCAAATCACAGCTCACAATTTTATACCATTAAACATTAGACATAAAAAAAATTGAAATTGTTAAAGACCAAGTCTTACCCCATGATGTTAGACACTCTGCCACATAACGATAGATGCGGTTCATGACCTCGATCACTATGGCGTAGAGGATACTTGGAACAAACAACATAGCACCGCTGAACTGAGATCCATGTTCCTGATCAAAGGCAATGGCCATGTCTTCCCAATCAAAGTAGATCTTCATCACATATAGCGACAGGTAAAGGCACAATATTACAAATGGAACCGACACCAGGTAAATCCGCAGCTGCCTCTTTAGGCTCGAGTATACGGGTTCTTTTCTTCCAGTGATAGGATTGATACCGAGCACTCCGTGATACCCAGGCCTGGGCTCCTCAAACTGCCGCTTCATCATCAGGGTGCCCCAGTTGTATGCCGTGACGGAACACATGCGCTTCCAGACCTCCAGGATAACCGTAGACCAAAGCAGGTTGAATGAGGCAAACAAGACATACTTGTCGTAGTCCTCACAAGCCAAGAGGTAGTAAGGAATTCCGATGATGGCCATTGGGATCAAGGCAAAAGTGAAGTACTCTAGGAAGCCAAAGTATAAGCCAATCGTTTCACCAAAATATCTGCGGATATCGTCTGTAGATAAGGAAAAAAAAGGCAAGAGTGATTTTTTAAGTTTGATTCAGTCCAAAAATCAACGATTTGCAGTAGCATAATGTAGATATGGAGCACAGAGAAGTATTTTGTGAACTTCAACAAAGACTCACTGACAAGGAATGAACTCTTCATGCGACTCACTTACATTGGCGCCTGTGACAGGATCGACCAGTCAAATAGAAAGAAATTATAATGGGCGTCTTGAGATCGACCAGTCAAATAGAAAGAAATTATAATGGGCGTCTTGAAACACACAAAAAGTAGCCTGTTATTTTAAAGGCAGATAGAGTACTGGGATTCAACTAAGGATGACGTGGAAATGGGCCTTCTCCTGTAGTTGTTGCAAAATGTGATAATGTCACAGGTCATCATCTCAAAATGAAAGAATATTCACATACGGTGCATATTTATGACTGTTGATATGTTTGAGCAAAGCAAGACAATTGCATGACTCATGGAGACAAATCGGCTACTACGGGTAGTAGATATAAACAGTAACTAAATGGTTAATAAGGGTGATCTTCCAGGCATTTTAAAGTATAAATGGGAAACATCTTTTCAAACCATAGGGTATGAGTTTTGGTCATTTATAAATTGGACAGTATTTAAAAATCCCACCTATAAACTATATTTAATGTTAAAAAATCCTTTCACTTAAAGATCTCTAAAATATATGGATGTTTTTCACATACAACTTGCACTCTTACAGCAGTCTATTTATGGTTAAATTTGTTTATTGTCAGAATGTCAAAGTCAACCTTAACAGTTTAGATCACTGTAACATTCAATACCAATAGAATACTGGCACAACTGTGTAAATTTCAATAACGTTATCCATTTGCATTCTTTAATCAGGAACTGCGTTTAAAGCACGCAAGTCTCAGGAGATGAAAACTTAACCCAACACTCACAGTCAAACAGATTGGGGATCGGAGGAAGAATCAACAAACATGCATTTACTAGTAAACAAACTGAATCCAGCTCAAACATGCGTTGAAGTAACAGAAAAATTAGAGGACATCTTGTCTTCCAGCCTAGTACGGGAGGATATCTCAGATAGAATCATGATCTTTGGGGTGCGTGTCTCATTTTCTAGTCTTTCAGCTCTAAGAGGGAGATGATGGCCATGGCGCAGTTTTCAAATTGGTGATTCCAGTGGGATTGCCGCCTAATTTTCCTGCAGCTTACTCTGAATCGCTCTGACTCTCTGGCCCAATCCTCCAGCCACTTGTTCCGCCTTGAATATATGGCTCACAAGAGAATCCAGGGTTCCAGCCATAGAGAACATCCTGGCCTCTAGGTGCTGCATAGCGCCTTGCATGCCTGTTTGTGTTTTCATTATAAGCGCCACACTATGGACCAATGGAGCTTCTTCTCCTTGCCTTCCCTCCGTGACATTGCAAGTTGCTCACTGGGGTGCCAATGTCTGGGCAAAAAAAGTAATTTTGGTAGTGTCCTGTTTCAATCTCTATCCCTTCTGTGGCATGTCTTGTCTACTCAAAACAGCCCCAGGCTGGCCTCAGTGGCTTTTGTGGTTTCAGTCATTATCCTTGTGGGGAACACAGATCTAGAACCCTCCGAACGTGCTCCTCAGAACCTCCTAGTGGTGCTGATTCCCTCCACCTCTTTTGCCACAACCAGCTCCAGGTATTTCCTGGCACTTGCCGAGGTCTATCACTTTAGAATCTGGTGAAACCCCTTTCACCCTCCGTGACATCACTGTCCAATCCTCGGGGGCACGGAAGGCCATTGCTTTATCAGGCCAGGAGACGCTACTTCAGAATCTGCTGAGTCAACCTTTTTGTTCTCCCCTCAACCTGCTCTGAGGGAGGGTAGATTCTAATCCCTTCACCTATTCTTCCAGTCAGAAGAACAGAACCAAGCCAGAGCCCAGAAGACACTTGGCCATCTTGGAGCTCTGTTGGTTCCGCTCACTACATTAGTCTTTTTAGCATTAACCATAGGAGCACAAATTGAGTGGGAAATACTTTTATGAAGCTTTAGGTTTACTCATAGAGCTTCAAATGTGTTTTGTTCACTACCTTCATAGTGGTCACCTGACCTGCCCCTCCTCTGAGAACATGCTTCCACCCGTGGACCTAGGATGTGACTATGGGAAATTGCTAGTACTTGCAGATTTACCACAATTATAAGTTTCACCTGTGGGCTAAAATGTCCACAGATCCCAATTCAATGAATCAAGATTAGTCAGCGCATCGACTCAGAAAGCATTTTTGGCCACAGGATATGACACTGGGTGCTCAAAATGGAGGTGAATTGTGGGGAGGACACAAAATGGTTCCACAAATAGCCATCACATGAACGCACTGATTCTCACACATGGTGCCATGAATGAGAATTTTAAATGCTTGTCACCGGAAATAACAGATTCTAAACTCTTAATATGGAGAAAGGGAATTATATACCAGAGTTATAGTAAGACAACATTTACGGGCCATATGAAACTGGGGAAAAAATTAAAAGATGATACTCTTAGGGAGGGGGAGCAGAAAGGACAAGCACCAAAATCTCTATTGAGACAACTTTTGTCCATGGGCAGGTATGAACCCCTCAAAACCTGGAGGTAATTCAGGAGGAAGTCACACCTACTTTCAGAAACCGCTTTCTGAATACAGCCCATTCCCATTCTTTCTATACAAATCTAAAAATAAGAGTGATGAACATTCTTTCGGAGTTCCCATATTAAGCAATTACAATAAAAGTGGCTGACAGAGGGCTAATCGCTTCTCTGGGATGGTGGTCTCATGTGGGCTTAGCACATGGTATATGCCTAATATTATACTATCCCCATTCAGAACAGAGAAGGAAGAGCAAATTATTTCTTTAGCGCATTCCTGTCTCATTTCCTTTCAAAAGTTGTTGCATGATGAACTAAAGTAGAACAGCAAAAGTATGCAACCCCAGGGGGTCAGTTAAATGCTCTAACTACATGTGAGGTGTCTAAGAAGTGAGCTACATGCACATACGAGTAACCTGGCTTAGTTATGGAGGTCTTCGACCAAAAGAGGAATAGTAACCACAGGCACCACCCCAGCACTATTACGATCAGGCAGTCTCTCCTACAGCGCCAAGACGCCCTCGGGCATTAGAGCGCTTTACAAATCACAAAATCAAATCAAATCAAAACTATGTCCCTCATCTATCCATTCATTTATCCTTCCATCTACTGAGAGCTTTTTAGGGATTTCAATTTATATTTGACCTTCCCTTTCCTGGATCTTGGACTGGATGCTCCCTCTCAAACACAAAATACCCACTTTCAATCTCGTGGAGACAAACTAGGAGGAATGAAAGTGCTTTTGCTTAAGAGCTCTTAACATTTTGTAGAGGTCATCTTCTATTTTATCCTTGCAGTAAAGCTTTCAGCATGACTCCTTTCAATCAGACACCTTTACATAGGTTTCTTACAGTCAATGTTCTTTTACAACGAAAGCAGAAAATACACATCTCGATTATCACCTTCGTCTTCACCCACATCCTTATATTAATGGCTCCTGCTCCACAAAGGCAGTGTCACGTTAAACATGAAGGGCCTTGTTTAGAATTTGGTAGATGGGATACTCCGTCATAAATGTGGTGGATATCTCACCCACCATATTATAAGTGCGTTATAGCCTTTGGCACTTGTAATACGGCAGACCCGATATCGGCAACGTTTTGGCGGGATATACCATCTGCCAAATCCGAAATAAGGCCCAAACTTTCTTATTCAAAGTGAAGCATTTCTGAAAGACATTCATAGAGCCTTTCATATAATGCTTATAATCTTGATGAAATTGACAGCCTATGAGAGCATTGATGCTCTAGGGCTAGCGACCATGTTTGATGACACAGAGAGCAAAGAAAACAGGAAAAATACATCTCTGTATTGTGCACCAGGAAAGGGTGGTGGTCCTTCTGGAATTGCCTTACAGGGGTAACTAAGCAAAAGGTCCTGGACTGGAAATTCCAATGTGCAAAAACGATTTCTCAATTCCAATGTAGAATTAAAAAAATACATCACATTCATGAAGCAGTACCACCTTAATCCGGATTGCAAGTCAAAAACAAACAACCATCAAAGATATTCAACAGTCACATAAGAGACTTCATGGAGAAACTGGAGACATCTTCAAACCTGCTGCTTTTGTTATTAGATTGGTTCTGGATGAAACAAGCTTAATAAACAGCTGATGAAGGCTAAGCAAAGAGTGTAGTATTATGGGAAAGTTATTGCTACTAAAGACATTTCACACTTAAAAAACGAAAATAAATGTAAGTTTTATGAATATGAGCACTGGGTTTGAGAAATTTATAATTTTGCTTAAGCCAAAGGTGGTAATGTCCATGCAGGTAACCAGAAAATGTAGTTATATTTTTCTGAAACATAAGAACATACCGAGTGGCTGGTAGCCGATCCGGACTCTTGCATACCAGTTACTACTCAGACGCTTCAACTCTTCTTGGTCATGGAGTGGAAAAAATTGTATCATAATGCCGCTGGTCTGAAGCCTTCGCACTAAAAATATTAATAGTAAAATAAAAATGAGAATATCGCTTTAATAAATGCATAGGAATTAAGATACCATTAATCAATAAATGAAAATGATCAATATCTTGGACGGATAATCGATATCTTAGAATGATACGGTAACCACTACATGGCAATCTGCTGCTTCCGCAATGCTCATCTTCCAATAGCAGCCACAATGAGTCACTGACAGATACCTCTATTCCTTCCCAACCATGTACTCCCAGACACCTCTACAATATCTTTGTCAGGTTAACCACCTATCGCCTTAGAGCATCAGTTCTAGACTAGAGACTAGTTGTTATGTTTTCCCTCAAAGGTCAGTTACACATACTGAATGTACCCTTCTCTGGGCTTTGTGTGGACGGTCTCTACCACAGCGATTGTCAGGTTAAATAATACTATATCTATATACTATATCTATTTTACCAACAAAATAAATATGTATATGTTTAAAATCCAGAAACTATGTATGTTTAAAAAACTTTGAAACTTGCAAGTTATGGTTAACTGTGCAATCCACAACTTGCACAACAGCCAACCAAATGCAATGCTCATAACATCACCCTTGATGTGACACATGCACTTACAAATGTCATAATAGTCTCACAACGGAGTACATATCATATAATACTTAAAACTATGAAAGAGAGAACTATGAATGTTGCATTAGTTAGTGGTTTGAGTATGTGCCTTTAAGTACTTTAACTTATTGGTATAAATATTGTGAGATCATAAGCATTTTTGTAACATATTTTGAGGTGTTATACCAAAATCTAACCATAACTTTGGTTTTTAAGGACATTTCTGGTGGTTTTGATCAGACACTACATCCAACTTCAATGATAGTATACCTTTCAGCAAGACTCACCATGTTTGTACTTGGTTGGCAAAAGGATGCTGGCCTCTTTTTTTTTTAGAGGGCGGTTTACAAACCTGCACTGGTTTGCGGCTCAATGCTGTAGCATCTGCAAGGTCTGCTGGGTCCTTTAACCCAGCAGAAGGATCAACATGGTGCCACTAACCCTTGCTGTGGGTTCACAGACCACAAGGCAGCATTGACAGACCCCTAGCAAGAATTTTATTTTTTTTACGTGTTTTCTTAAGGTGGGTCCATTTGTGGTCCCCACCTGAGCTAGGAGGTCAGGGGATGCTTACTCTAAGAGCTAATTGCTCCTTCATTCCATGTTTCTTTAAGCTGTGGCCAGCCAATCAGAGGGCTAGGAGTCTGCAGACCCAAAACGGATGATGAGATAAAAAAGCTTCCTCGCCCAATCAGATTTGTTTATTTTGTAACTGTAGGAGAGTGGGGTCTGCAATCCCATGGCCACCCCAGATTTTTGCTTTTTGCTTCACTGGTTTACGACCTTCCCTGGCTGTGGGCCTGCTAA
Source organism: Lissotriton helveticus (assembly GCF_964261635.1). Taxonomy (NCBI): domain Eukaryota; kingdom Metazoa; phylum Chordata; class Amphibia; order Caudata; family Salamandridae; genus Lissotriton; species Lissotriton helveticus. The sequence continues at coordinate 1,123,008,029 of NC_136071.1, forward strand.
TCAGACCCACAGCCTAGCTGTTCTCTCTCTAAATTGACAAGCATGTACCTTAGGTGCATTTACCAATTGGTACTGGGCCACCTTATCAGTCCCTGTACAGTATACCTTAGGTATCCAGAGCATAGGTGTACCCAGGGCCTACCAGGGGCTGCAGCATGTATTATGCCACCCCTGGCGGGCCACCCAAATCTGACACAACTGGCTGCACGACAGCTGGGGCAAGGTGGTGTAATCACCCTTTGCTTTAGATATAGTATTCCTATATCTAACCCTAAAATGGACACATATATTCCTATCAGTCACTCCTATGGCAGGCCTTATCAATCCTGAAGGCAGAGTGCTTGGAATTATGTGAGATGGTGCTCTGGCATGAGCTGAGCCCGTTTGCAGCTTGCGGAACCAAGTCCGTATAGCTGTTCCATGATAACGCTATACCATATACTCTTAAGTGCATTATGAACCTCGAGGTCAAATGCTAACTTTGGCATAGCATTATCAAAACATGTCGAGTAAGGTGTCATACGAATTGGAATACTAACCCCTCGCCAATTCTGGCGACGGGGTTAGCATTCCACTCTTCTAGAGGGGCACGACATGTATGTAACTGTGAACCCCGGTTAAAGTTAACTCAAGCCTCAGCATCACAAAATGGATGCTGCCACCACAGACACAAGTCTGACCTCCTGCTGCTGGGAGTCCTTCCAGCGAGGGAGGCCTGGACAAAGGGTTTTCTGTCAGGGGCGGTGCCAGCACCATCCCAGACAGGATTTTGTGTATCCCAGGTAGGCAGGGCTGAGAGGAAGGTGACTGCAAGTGGCTCACTGTGCATATGCCGGCTCAAACCAGTTCCAGGGGCACACCAGCCCCTGAGCTGGGGAGAAACCGGACAAAGGAGAGGGGTGTAACCACCCCCCTCCTGGTCCCACCCATGGGCAGGACCTAGTCGCGTGCCAGCCCCTTTTTTTAGAATAAAGGTAGGAGCGGGCACCCTTCCCAAATTAGATCATCTTGAAACTTGAACTACTTTCCACGAAAGGAACTCTTGTCATTCTCTGAAGACTCTCCCTTGTGGCTAAGGAGTAGCCACCCTGCACCAGCAGGCACCATCTAAGCGCTTGCGGTTTGCTGCACGTCCATCCTCCGGATCAAGACTGCCCAGCTCGACGAGACCCGGATTCCCCGCCATCTCTGACCTCTACCTGCATCATCAGCCCAGCTGAGATTCGTGGGTGCGACGAGACCCGTGGGACCGGCTATCTTCAAGACCTGAACAACGCTTAACCAGCACGACCGCCGAGGGACCCTCGAGTGAGTGCACTGGGGTTTGAGAAGCCCCAACCCTAAGCAGCTCCAGCACCGAAGTCCAGCCCCCCAGCATCCACGAGATCTGCGTGGGGCCCTTCTGCTTCTTTGCTGCTTGCCACGTTGTCCGGTCACTTGCCCGTTGGCTAGTGCCCTCCTGACGACGTACCACAACGTTTTCACCGCTGGTCTAGGTCCTCTAGACTGGCCCTTGCTCCTTGTCCAACAAGAAGTGCCCTGGACCCTCCTGGTCCACTCCAGACGCCATTTTGACTCCACCGCGTGGGCTTGCCTTTGCCAAGGTTTGTTGCTCCAATCTTGGATCCAGCATCGCCGGCAGCAGACACCATCGTGGGACAGCTCGCACCTCCAGCCTGGACGCCGACAACGCCTCCTGGCCCGTGTGACTGCAGAGTCCAGCGTCACCCACTCACCTGATCGCGGTGACTTCATCCAGTGCCATCCTGGTGCCCACACAATCACTGGCTAGTGATTGAGAACTGAGTCCCCTCTGCTTTCAGGTCGTCTCCTTCACTGATCCAGCCTTGGATCACACCGAACATCTTCACTGGTCGCCTGCCAGCAACAGCTTCTTTCAGGCTCCATAGACTACAACAAGGATTCCCGACGTCATTTGAACCCTATGCAGCCGCAGCCCCTGGGCTAGGTAACTCGAGCATTTCGGTGCTCCAGCACAGGTTCACTATCCTAGTGTCCAGATCCTTTTTCGTTTTTAGTCTACCTAATCGGATTCGTCCGGAAACAGTAACTTTAGAAATTGCTAGCATCCATAGACTTGGTCCCGCATCCCGCGTAAGAGTTCCCACTCTGCACCCGGGTTCCCTAGGCCTCCTGCTCCTAACCTGAGGGTTCAGTAAGGTAGTCCTAGGGGTCCTGAAGCCTCTGGATCGTGTTACTTACCTGCTAGTATTTCGCATTCCACTTTTAGAGTATATGGTTTTTCGTGCCCCTCGGGCATTTGTGTAAATTGTGTAACTTGCAGTATTTTCGTAAGAGTTTTGTATTGTGCTTAGCTCCCTGACTCATAAAGAGTTCAGGGTAGTCTTGTTATTAATAAATATCCTTTATTTTTATAACAACTTGTGTGGTGTCCTTTCACTTGGTGTTCAAGGGGTATATGTGATGGTAAAACAGCTGGCTTAACACGCCCTCTAGAGTTTAGCCTAAAGACTGCTCTTGTCCACGCTACTAGGATAGCTGATCTAATAAGGATGACTTACAACCAATCATCAATAAGGGTTGTTTGGAATGATACAGAGTGATCACTAGAATAGTGAGCACTATATATCAGGCCAACTTCTCACAGTAACCGTACATTTTTTAAAACTTTTTAGCCTGTTCAAGTCTATCAAAAAATGTTTCTACATGCTAACTTTGAGAAAACTACTGAATGGATTCGCACAAAAAAGCAAATGCACTTCCTTAAGTAAAGTACTAATCTATGACAGGTTTGGTGTAATTCTTTTCATTGTTTTTTTCTGTAGGGAGAGCAAGAGTCCTATGGAAACAAAATGGGGAAAGTCACTTTTTTAATACTCCCAATTTTGGTCTCTCTTCCTTCCCCCACCATGCCCTAATGAATTTGCAGAAAACGTGCCAAGCTAAAACTAAATTGGACGACCTTGAAGATAAAGTCCAGGACATCCTGGAGAATTTCATCATTAAATGGCAATGGAAGCAGCTCAGGATGTCGGTTCCGGTGTTGTCAATCCCTGCAATACGGGAGACTTTCAGGAACACGCCCCGCTGCAAACCTCATCCCTGAAGTGTTGTAAGGCATTCTCACTTCTGATTTCATCACTGGCATTAAAGGTTTCAGGGCTAGAACAAATGCCATTAGCTTCAGCACCTTCATGTCCAGGGATGAATCTTACTGGTCCAATAAGGCACTACTGAAGAGTTCCCCTAAATCAATGCCCCATTCCCTGCTCTGATGAGAAGGTGATGATCATGTTGTGTAGAGAGGGTCAGATGAAAGAGCATCTAAACAAGAGGTTGGGAGCATGTCCACATTGTAGCAACAGCAAACCCTGGGATAGCCACACTAGGATGTGCTTTAAGTCATTAGAGAACTACTGGTCCCAATGATCTGATACGTGGAACTACAACAAACGCATGTGTGCTCTAGCAAGGGGCATCAACTCTATGTAGGATCCTTGCAGAAGCACACACATCTGGAAACACAAGCTGTCACTGCCAAATTGCTGAAGCTGTGATTCACAGTCTAGCTGATGCCAATAACCAACTCTTGAGGAGAGGCCACTTTCACCAGGCTGGAGTCCAGAACAGGCCTTTTGAACTGAATTCTTTTGGATGCCCCCAAGCAGGATTTGGGGTAGTTCACTGAGAACCAAATATCATAAGTGTCTTGCATGCTGATCAGATTAAACAATTGTTTACATACATAAAGTATGGCTGTCCTGCTGCTGCACAAGGACAACCAGCAGGGCTAGGATTGAAGCAAAGACCTACATGATGCTGATAACACCTCATTCAGTGTTCTGTACTGATAGTATTGGCTTCTCACTGTGAATCAGAGGTATTCAGACTGGCTCATGGAGTAGGAGTGTCTTGGACGTCTGCCTAACACAACCAGTGATTGTTATGGACAGCACCCGAGCCAGAGTGAGCATCTAAACAAACATCAGATGAGGAACTAATTTGTATTGAATAAGTCAAGAATTGGGTAGAACCCTACTTCATTTTTCCTCACAGGGAGCCAGAGTAATATGTCTATACCCTTTCTGGTGGTAGAACAGGCTCAGTTAGCCTCAGAAGGAGAAGACGCTCTACCTCTTTTCCTCTTGCAGGGTTTTTTTGGGATGCAGACAGAGGCACCCGTGGCCTGGATTGGCATGTCCTTGGGACTCGTTCCTCCATCAATGAGATGAACAATGCAGCAAGGTTATTGGAGTCTATTGATGGTAGTGGAGGGAAAGCTTTTGTTCATTTCTGAGAGAAGGTCTGCTGTCCCCAGGGTAGACAGTGGAAATGTAGAGTTCTTTCCTCTGAACTAGTAAAAAAGTGTGGATTTGCCCTTGTGTCATACGCAGACGCCACACAGATTATCATCTTGATGAGCAGTCCATCCAGCCAGACAGCCATTAGCTATCATGACTATATGAGCCATATAGCTAACTAGATGACAGACAATTGTCTGAAGCTAAACTCATCCAAGACTGTGGTTTTGGTGCTGGGGAACAATACCTCATTTTGGGACGGATGTCTGGTGGCCGGTGCAACTTGGTTCCTTACCTAAACCAGTGCTCAAAGCCACAAATGTAGGAGTTATCTTTGACACCAAGCTGTCCTTTGAAGCCTAAAACAGCTCGGTCACCTCGGCTTGCTTTTTCATCTTGAAAATATTGAGGAAAATCCTTCCGGCAATACCTATGAACCTGGGGAAAACAATGGTATCGATGTTCATATCCTCAAGACTGGACTATTGTAACGCCCTCCTTTCCAGTGCTCCTAAGCATAGTATTAAAAAACTACAGACTGCTCAGAATGCAGCAGCAAGAGTAATGCTAGATATTTCTACATTTTACTCAGTTTCCACAGCCTTACTCCATCTTCACTGGCTACCAGTAGCCAAGAGGATCCAATTTAAATCACTCTGCAATGCCTTTAAATAACTCAACAACTTGGGGCCAATGCAGTTAGCGAACTGTTTTAAGCCATATATTCCAGTAGACCTCTCAGATCTGCCGAACATGGAAACATAATTGTTCTTAGAGTCAGCAGGGCTAGGTGGGGTGGTAAGAGCTTCATGGCCACAACTACCAGGCTATGGAACTCTTTACCAACCATGCTAAAAAAAGAGTCCAGCCTGTTAAAATTCAGAAAGGGCCTTAAAACCTAGTTGTTTAAGGCATAACATCTCACACCAAAGTCCGTCCTGATCTGTAGTGTATTAAAGGCAGCGCCTAGACACCCCAGGGTATTTGACACACCTTATAAATCCTTCATCATCATCAACTGTCACCTCTTCTTTTGTTTATTTCCTTAGGAAAAGGAGTCTCAAACCAAAGTATGTGATCTGGGTAATGTACTTCCTCACCTTAGAAGGATGGAAGCAAAGGGTGCGGGGAGTTCTTGTGGTACAGTTTGGAAGACACTCAACGATTTGAACAGGACAATGACAGTGTTGTACTGCTGAAGCAACTTGTTTATCAAGAGTTTTAATAGTTCTTTCTCCCCAAAGTGGATGTTGATGACTTTTTTCCTCGGAATCTGACTTTTGATCTGACGACTTGAACTATGATTGCTGATGCAAAGACAGACATAGCTTATGTTCTTGGTGCCAGTCATAAGTCATCAGGAGCCATTGTTCTGCAGTTTCTTTGCCCAGGTTGAACATGACCATATACTCTTCTTGAGCATAGTTCAAGAGCAAGGAGGTGTACTGGTCAAATACATGCGATAGATCATTGGCCATATGCATGAATACATTTTCTCATAGACACAGAATGTGCAAAACCCTTTAATGCATCTCGCCCTAAGATCTTAGCTTGTCATGATGGGGCTGGTGTTCGCTTGACGCAGGGGCAGACACCCGGAATGGCATATTTTCGTCCCCTATGTCTTTAGACACTTGCCTTTTTATCATTCTGGAAGGGTTTTCCCCATCATCTTACACTGAGTTTGGAGATTCCCAGAAATGCCCAGAGTATATTTTGGAGCCTGGTACTGTTTGTCCATGGACCAGAGTTCACAGAAAGTCTTCCCTTAAATCTATTAAAGCTGCTTGAGCACTTGCTGCTCAAAAGCCAGTAGTGTGACTATGGTGGGAGTTGCTGCTGCCATGAAATAATAGATGCCCTCTTGCTCTGAAGGGACTGGGCAGTGCTTTTAAAAACCTGTCAGTGAGAACATGGTACAGCGTTACTGGGTGCATGCCGTTGTGATTAACGGTGCCCTTCAACTGAGCTGTACTGCAAGTCGAGGGTCTGGAGGAAAGCTCTGTTGTGGCATCCAAACCGGACAGCTAGGCTGGCACAGATTGAACAGGGATCAGTCGGCAGCTGAATCAGGATTGGTTGGAAGCTGAAGCAGGGCCAACAGAACCAGCTGCAGCAGAAAAACAAACCCCTTTGCTGGTACTTGGGCTCAGGAACTGCAAAGAAGTATGCAGAATCTGCACCAGGAATGGCGGCACTTGGAGCTGTGGGACAGGCTGGATTCCTATGCCTTCAACTTCACAATGAGGGCATCCAAGAAGGAGTCTGAGCTGATAATTGAGATCATACTGAGTACCATAAACATGACTATCTATATTTGTTCATTGAGCTGCACCATGCTGTCCACTGTCCAATTTTTGGTGTTTTGGTTTCCGCCTGGGTTTTGTTTCCAGTGTTCTTGCAATCATGGAGAACACTAGTGCACTGGCTTCACATTATTGTTGCTCCCATCAAAGAACTCTTCTGAGCCACAGATTTACGAAAGTGCGGCCCCACCCATACCTGATGAGGGTACAACATACTCAGTAGGCTATGGGAATGATGGTTGTTGATGGTGAGTTGAAGGTCACAAGTGAGGGAAAGAAGAATACTGTTCCCATCTGTAAAATGAGTTCATCAATTAATAACCCGGATCCTTCTATTCTTTCTGAATATGTGGTGTACAGATAAGACGTACAATATTTGCCTGGAAAACCCGGTATTTGTATTGCATATTTGCTGCTGTAGAAAAGAGGCATTACTATCAGCAAATTTAAGTGTACTTTATTAATTGATCTTGGGGTCTAATACTGCTGGGATTGAGATCATCCTTTGCAGGATCCACCCAATGTCAACAGTGACCATTTTATTTACTAAGGCTTTTTGTTGACGTCATAATCAAGCAGCTACAAAAAGAGTTGCACTTGGTGCCGGGGCTGCGAAGGAGCCTTCAAGGGGCTAAGTTTCGATCAGGACCCTCTCTAGGTACTCCCTGGAGTCAGGCCTAGTGCTTGTTCCCAGCCTTGAGAAAGGCAGTGTTTTGGGGATCATTACAAGGGATGATGAAGTGAAGGAAGCTTGCCAGAAAACATTCACAGGCAGAAAACAAAGAACAGACACCCACTGCTCCCCAACTCACTAGGGTACCTGTTTGGCATAAGCTTTGTTCTGTTCATCACATTTGTAAACATTTAAAACTGAAGTTCTGGAGGAATAGATTCAAGTAAGGTTGAAGAGTTTCCACTGATATTCCAAGCACATACATTGCAGTCTTAGGGGATACTTAAGTAGCTTTGCATGGAGGGTGTCTTAAGTTTGCCAGGGTGCAATGTCTGGTTTTTCTCCTCAAGAGTACTTCCCATTTTGGAGTGGAGCGACGATGAAGATTTGGTGTCTAAAAATGGAAGGACACTTTGGCTCCACAAGTGACTCCTTAGACTGACGTTAAAGCTAGTTTTGGTACAGTGGATTACTCACAAGCTAGTGTCAGAACCAAATCTTGAAAGCTCATAAAATAGGCTTCTGTGAACCAGAGCTCACTCATAACTTTTTTCAGTTTTTTGGTGTCCTTTATATTGAACATTCAAAACCTCTTCCCTCAATGCTGATGCTGGCTGTGCTGTATGTCTCATCTTCAAAGTCATTGACATTAATGAAAACCTAGCTTGCACCGAATCGTCAACATCAAAAAGGCCCTAACATGGACCTTGTGATAGTGACATGTTTGATATCCAACAAAAACGGTCTTGATATTGGGAATCAGGGGCCTTTGTGGCATCACAGCATGTTCCACTATGGTAGTGACAAGGAGTGTTCAATATGGACTCTTTTTTGGGCTATGACTCAGAAGTTGACACAAGTACACCTAAAGCATCCCAAAGAAACTCTTAGTTTTTCCCAAAGGCAGATTCCACCTTTATCACTCAAATTGTGAACTCTCCTATGTTGTGACTGTACAGCAGAATGACTACGAAAACAGCGGAGTCGTCTTTTCTTGGTATTTGTTCTCTTATTTCCTTTATATTTGTGAAATAGAGGCTTGGGGATGTGCTTAAAAAAGTAAAGTAGTACTTATAAAAAGATTTCAAAATGCCATTTTTTCTAATATAAAGAAGCTCAGATAGTTACCAAATTTGGTGTATGACAATAGGTGTTTCTCCATCAAAGAAGAATTAAAAGATCATGCTTAAAAGCAAAAATATTTAGTCCTCATAAATATTAATGAAAGTTCCATAATGAAGAACACTGCCGCCCTCCAATGCTTGCTTTATAAACTTTCACAGAAGCGGCACGCCTTCCTGTGATTTAGTCTTATACGCGTCTTGGCCCCCTTTAGGTGAAGCCCTCTTCTTGACCACCTCCATGCAGCCAAAGACAACAAATTGTTCAGGAAACAGCTTCAGTAGAGTGTATTTCAACAGTAATAGCTCTTAACAATTATTCATACTTTTGGATGTGACAAGAGTAGCTTTTAGTGTCACAAGTGACTTATTATCACCTGACTTTTTTTATTCATCTCCGCTTTGTGTTTATTCTCTGCATTGTCGTCCCACACGACAATAAAAGAGGTCTGAGTTTCTGGAGGTCCTATCATGTTCCTCATTGTACAAGCAAAGGTCCTAGTCTCCCTCAGGGTCTCTCTGTTTTACATCAAATTAAGCAACTAAATTAACACTTGGTGCTCCTAGGATGAAAAGTCAGTTCAATTAAGTAAACCTGGTAGTATAAGGTGCAGATCATGAAATCCAACAAACGACTCCCATGAAAAGAGTTTGACCAGAAATCAAACATATATTTATATGTGTTGAATTCAATTGACTCTAAAGTACATTAATTCTTCAGCAGGGTTCCCAAAATTACTTTAGGACACTATTAAGACATATACTTACTTATGGATTTCCCTGGATAAAGTTTGCTCTTTGCGTGACCAGGAACAGTTTGTTCATCTTTTGCTCGAAGATTTTCTAACTCACGTTTGATGATGTACTGGCACTCTGTTACTGTGAGAAAGTCATCATTGTCTTCTGCAGGGAGAGCATAAACAGGAAATTAAATTATCATCAGTACCTAAAACCAATTCAGTATTTTGTGGGTGATAAAAGAATAATAAAGAAATAAACTCAAACCAGAAAAAAACCCTGTAATGTTGAAGTAATCCATTTATTTATGGGGTGGTCAAATATAGGTATCTACTATCAACTTTTAAAAGACCAAGTCCTACTGCAAGGCCAAAACTGCAAACTTATTTAAACAGAGACCGCTTTAAAATAGCCTTCTCGCAGTGCTTGTTTAATGAGACAAAGTACTGTAAAGCCCAAAGATCAGGAATCCTAAAACCAAGAGGTTCACAGAGATATTTAGTAGCTTGCAGAAGGGACAAACCATTTGTCTGCCAATTCAACAAGAAGATGTCCAAAACCAACTTATTAGGAACAAGCAAGCGGAGTAAGAAGAGCTAAGAGGCCTCATGATCTTCTGGACACCAACTCAAGTAGTGCCAAAGGGCAATGAGTTGCCAGACTCAGAGCCCCTACAACAATCCCATATACGCCTATCTTCTATGGCAATGACATGCCGAAGTTCTAGGAATGTATAAAGGTTGCAGTTCCTCTACTCACCCAACCCAGTGCAAGCTGGCAGCATATGGGCAGAGGCAGCAATTACCGCAACAGGGACAAATGGCATACCCTGACCCAGGGTAAAGGATACAGTAATGAGACCAGATACAAGAGATGAGACCAGATGCTAGCACTGACCACTTGACACCAAGAAGCAGGAGTCTCCTGAACAGCAATAGATAGATGGTAAGACAGACAACATTTAAGAAACAAGGACAAAAGCTCAGAGAAGTGTTAGGGAAAAGACTAACACAAAAGGAAATTGAGAAGGGAAAAAACAACAAACATGTGGGAAAGCAAGGACAAGTGGACAGAACTGAGCGAGAGTCAATGCAAATACAAATTGTTGCCAGGCAAGGAAACTTGGAGCTACAGTGGTAAAGTATGGGCTCTACCACTATTGATACGGAAGTGGATTCCAGCTCTAGGAAGTTCCTATTCATGAGGTCTAGTTTTTTCAAATGATGTTACACCGTTTCATAGAGTTCAAGTAATTTCCTTGTTTGAATAGGATGATTCTAAGATTACTGAGGGGTGACACAGTGATAGCCTTACTGTTTGCAGAGGGTCTGGGCAGGTCTTAACTTGAGTGAATATCTTCATGATCCCTTGATTGTTCTTTGGTCAAATGCTAACTGTCTAATCCAAGCCACAAACCATGCAACCAACTTCAACCACCCTCCACCCCGAAACCACTAAAAAATATAGAACATTCAGATGCATGTCTGTAGGATAATTCCAAGAAGCCTCGCAGTCATCTACTCATAGCAGATGTAGACCATCCAAGGGAAGTATTGTACACATTTTTTGATAAAAGAGTGAGAATAGGAAAACTTAGAAACACAATAATTCTAGTCCTGATAGTTTATGCTATTCCTCCTTCACTATTGAGTGGGAAGCATTCACTACAGGCAGGAGAGGTAAAAAGCTAATTCAAAGATATTACTATTTAAAAGACGTGTGGGGGTGCACAGCGCCAGCAACCCCTCCTCGTGTGCATTGCTCACCCCCCTGCTCCTGCCTCTCCAACATGCCTGTCAAGTTTCCTGTAGGTTCCTTTGCCTAGCATGTGAAATGCTTATGAAGTGATGGTTGGGTGGCTGATGTAAAGGAGAAAGAACAAGGACTGAAAATACCAGAATCACCATCAAAGTCATATTTGTTCACAGTCTTGTGTCGGTCTCTCTCTCCTTCCCAAGTGGTTGGGAATATGACACCATAGCCTCAAATGATGGGAGTACCAGATATCACATGCAGGTCCAGATTCATGTAAACTGTAGAAAATGTTCCTTGCCTGTGTCTTTGTCAGAGGATGCACCCAGTTAATCATGCTTAAAAAAGGTATATGCCCTAGAAGTGGCTATCCTCTGTGGTGGAAAAATAGCATTTGAAAGTCAGTGGTGCAGCTTTCAATAAAAGAGCTTGAACTCCTCTCCTGTGGTAGGCTTGGATATGCATGGAACCATATACCTGAAAAGTTGTGCTTAGCTATTGTGCTGCCTCAGAAAACACCGAAGATGCTAAAAGCCCCCGAAACATCCAGGTCATGTAGCGTTCCCCTAACAAGTAAAGAATGTGGTCATTTCTTGGTTTCTAATAAAAACTTCGGAGGTTCTTGCTGTGGTTGAAAATGGAATAGGAGGCTATTTTTGCTGACAAAAAGTCAATGTCACAAAGCACCGAAGGCTCAAAATATTTGTGAAGTCAAGAGATAAAGATAACATCAAGTTCCTGCTGAGTAGAATGATTTGTGATTGAATGATAAAGTACACTTTCAAAGTACCTCTTAACTGCCTTAGTTTCAAAGCTAAGCACTTTTTGCCGCGGTCAAAGAATTTGCCAGACCCAGCAGAGACAGCAGACATCCCACCCTCCCAAGACCTCTACAACACCCTTGGCACCTGCTTCCACCGCAAGATTAAGGAGATCTATGACAGCTTTGAAAACCTCGAAACCCAAGACCCTCCCACACACCTGCAGCCAACGCACCCTACAAAACCAGACCCCAACAGACCCTACTCAGCTGGACTCCCCTCACTGCTGACAACACCCTCAAGATCATGAAGAGCATCCACGGAACCCTGCCTCCAAAACATCTTCACAGCCGGCACCACCATCGACCCCGAACTCTGCCACACCATCAACTGCTCCATCAACTCTGCCACCTTCCCGGAAGACTGGAAGAACGCAGATATCAACCCCTTGCTGAAATAACCCTCTGCCTACCCGACAGATCTCAAGAACTTTAGCCCATCTCTCCTCTCCCCTTCCCAGGCCAAGTCATCAAGAAGGCGATCAATGCCCAACTTTCTGAGTTCATTGAAGCAAACCACATCCTGAATATCTCCCAATTTGGCTTCCAAAGCAAACACAGCACAGAGACAGCCCTCTTCAACGCCCCAGAGGACATTCGCACCCTCCTCGACTGAGGTTAAACTGCAGCCCTCATCCTCCTGGACCTCTCGGACGCATTTGATACTGTTGCTCACCGCACCCTATGCACAAGACTCAACGACACCGGCATCCACAACAAAGCCCTGGAATTGATCCGCTCCTTCCTCACTGGCCAAACACAGAGAGTCAGACTACCACCATTCTACTTGGAAACCAGAAAGATCAGCTGAGGAGTGCCTCAGGGCTCCTCCCTGAACCCAACTCTCTTCAATATCTATATGGCCCGCTCGCAACCATCGTCAGGAACCACACTGTTGTGTAGCTCCTAAAAATACATAGGATCTCCGCGTTTGTTGGGCAACATAAACTGAGGGATTGGTGTCTATATTGATTCCAGACACCCACATGATATGTCAGCCTATAGACCTGATAGCTCACAGAGCAACCATAAGCCCCCTTACCTTAACAAGGAGCGAATAGTTTCTGGTAACCATCTAGCAACCATTGAACATGACAACCCTTGACCCTTCACGGATCGTGGAAACAGTACAGTACTTTTCGCTCAGTCAATCGTGCTCACTCAGTCTAAAGAATAAACATTGGGGACGTTTTCAATAAGCATTTATTGAACCAGCGTCATTCTAGTACAAAACATGTTTGCTGCGACAATCAATAGACAGAAGTTAACGTAGGAGATTACAAGCACCAACAGAGTATAAAGAAGGTAGAATTCTACCATGGTCCTAAAACAGTAAATATATGCAGGTATATAAACAGCACAGTAATTAAGCATACTCCTATGATGCGAACCCTAGCTAAGTGTACCTAGCATGTATGGAGGTGTAAAGCCGAGAATCTCGTAGGAAAGAGCTAACCCGATTATCTGATGGGAGAGAAGGAAGGACCCAGTCTTGGTCATGAGTTGGATAACCCGCAAGGGATGTCACACAGCTGAGTGTTGAAGCTTCAGTGTGCAGGGGCCACAGGGGCCTCAGTGTCTTGTGTCAGTGTGGAAGCGTTTGCTCGACTAACCTAGTGAATGTGTGGTTGTTTTATACAACAAAGATAGCCTGTGGGTTCCTACAACAATCAATATGTTTTGAGTACGATTATGTAAATGAGCCTCAATCAATATTAGCAATCATGCAAAGTAGCTCTGTCATCCCAGGATGAAGACAGCGATTACCTTTGTACAGAGTATGTTAATAATGTTATGTACATCATGTGCAGGGGATTTTACGAAGAATCTCCATGCATAATAAATAAGGCTAGTTTCAAGGAAACCAATCGACATTTATTCAGCCCATAATTGGGTAAAAGGTCAGTGCTAGAACAGTTAGCAGAGCAAGGTAGCACAAAAGTAGGTAAAAGGTCGCTTTAATACTTAGGCCTAGGTTGGGGAACATAACAACAGACTCAACATCGGCTCCTACACCGACGACGCCCAGCTGATTCTCTTCCTCACTAACAAACCCACAGTCGCCAAGAACAACTTCCATGACTGACGGGAAGAAGGCTGTCACCACCTGCATGAAGAAGAAACAGTTGCTAAAAGCCAAAATCCGGTCCTAGGATGCTTGTTTCCAGACCAGGGAGGACCTGGCCTGGCAATTCGGCTGGACTGTTCCCATTGGGCACAGGGTCAAGACTGATTTGCATATGGCTGGGTCCAAACTGGAATGGCATGGTGAGCAAAAAAAATGGATTTAGGCCCAGATCTCAGTACTGGGATGAATGTATGACATTGTTCTGCATTCTGTTCATCAGTTGTTCTTTTTGCATTCACCACCTGGATGAAGAACAGCTTCCTCAAGCTCAACTCAGAGAAGACCGAAGTCCTCATCATGGGCTCCACCCCCTCCACCTGGGACAACTCCTGTTGGCCCGCAGCACTTGGAACCCCCCAACACCTACTGACCACGCACAAAACCCCGGAATCATCCTGGACTCCTCGCTCACCATGAAAAGCCACGTCAATGCCGTCTCATCATCCTGCTTCCATACGTTACGCCTGCCCCGAAAGATCTTTAAGTGGATCCCCACAGAGTCTAGAAAGACGGTAACCCACGCACTCATCAGCAGCAGAATCGACTACAGCAACGCACTCTACGCCAGCATCACCCAGAAAGTCCTCAATGGTGATGGTCTGAGCCATGCCTGCATGTGCACACAGACTTAGCCATTAATGTCCCTAAATGTTGTCATGTGGGAGACATGAGGTGTGTAAGTTTGAAAGACCTCATTAAACATTGCAAAAACTATTTTGGTAGAAATGGGAATTGAGAAGGATCAACTTCCTGCCTTAAAAGAAAATCTTAGGGCTCAATTACGCAGGTTGTAGATAGGGTAGAAATTCAACCTATTTTAACAGGTGGGATGTGGAACCCATAGCAGCGGGATTATCAGTAATGTGTGTCAGTGCCAGTAACACCACTGGACAGCTGTGCTGTCTTTTACCATCCATTTTTGGTTCTTCTGTTTATGCTTGCTATGATGCACAGAAGGTGGAGTATCCAAAGAAGACCTGGTACTGGATCCCAACCCACAAGTGAAGAAGCCCATCCCTCAATCACAGAATGGTAAGAAATATGAATTGGTTCAGTCAGTCCAGTGAAGATGCTCCAGCCCCTAGAACACCACAGCGGATCAAAGAGTACCGGTACACTCAAAGACACTAACCTTAACGGCCAATGGGATAGATTTGGTGTAGGCCCTATCAACCTTTCTGGGGATGTGGCTTGGAGTCTGATAAACTCTAAAGTGCACCGAGCTAGGTTGGTAGTGTCCTGAAGCAGCAGCATGGCTTTATAGTATGAAAAGTTCACAAACTATCATGGTCCTTGAGTACTATGAATATAAGCTATTCTACCAAAAGTTACTCTCATGTGTGTGTTCCTGGTGGCTTTCATTCATGAAAGGCAGGCCGTGGGCCATGGAAAAAGGAAGGCAACCACCATATCAGTGCTTATTATAGGCAAAGCCAAAGCAGGTACTACTTGCTGTTCCAAACTCCTCTAGTCTAAATGGGATGAATGGTATCCTGCCACAAGGCTGATGGTTTCTTGAAGTTGTGGTCTTACCTTCAATATGGATAGACTCTTGAACTCAGTCTTGTTACATGGATTCCTGTACTGAGTGGGCAGGAGCTAAAATAGATGCAAATCCCCCAGGCAGCATACACAGGCTTTGTAATGATCGCCCACCAAGAAAATGCTGCTCCACCGTCTGTAGGGTGTGATACCCGAAAAGGAGTTTTGTGCTTTTGTATAGTAATCCAAAAAAGACTAGAATGTCATCTCATTGAAGAAAGAAGAGCTAATAAGTTAGGAAGTGTTTAAAATATCAAGAGAAGCAAGTAGGGCCAATGTTACGTAGCACAGGCTGTGTGATTATATCTATAAGGAAATTGTATATCAAACATATTGAGATGGTGCTTTTGTCCAGCACCTACTGCAAAATGTCAGCCTGGCAAATCTCTACAAAGAGAATTTGAGTAGAATTACCTCAAGAAACTGCAGAGATGCAAGACATTTAGGTTTTTGATATAGCGTGAACATGACCCAGGCTATCAGAGCGCTGTACAATGTACTTGTTTCACTAATACAAATGACTACACATGTAACTAGTTACAGCGGGTACTTTGTTTCAAGATTATAACAGCTTGGGTGTTTTGGGGAGCTTTTTTGCAGCAGTTTGGGTCTTAAGAGTGCAGCCTTACAGGGACCTGTCAGTAGCATGTATTTGCAAGGTCTCGGTTCATCATTACTGAGCAGTTGTCTTGATGAAATTTATTTAGTTCATTGGATGTTTCCTCATTAAAGTTAAAGCCAGGTATAAGGTGTTGGATTCTGTTGGGGTGTTTGTGGTCTTGTTTCCTCAGTACCTAGCTGCTATTTTGGAGACATTTATTTAGGTCATTGGACTGATCCTTGGTGTAGTTAGTACCAGGTACAATATTTTCGTTTTTATGGGCTTGTTTGTGAAGTAGGGTTTGTGGTCATTGTCTTCCCAAGTTATTGGAGTTTATTTGGTGTCTGTTTGGTCCTGGTGTGTTCTTTATGGACATCATTTCTTCCTATGTATTGTTTTGACCTCCTGGCCGAAGTTAGCTATTGTTGGATTGGTGCGCATTTCTGGTGGTAGGAAATTGCAGATTCTGGGCACCGTTCCGGAGAAGCATCCAGAGTAGTTCAAGCTTTTCTTGAATCTCGTGGGTTTAAGTCAGAGTGATCTTGCGCTGCGTAGTGCGCTGCTGCCTCCTGACACGGTGAGTGATTGTGCCAGATATTTTGGTGTGTCGAGGTGTGCTGACTTATGTCTCATACAGGCAACTTTGAGAGCAAGATTCTGGCTTCAATGGAAGCCATCTTTTACATTTTAATGGTTATTTGGAAACAGGGTGGAACACGCCGATTTTTGATACAGATCTGTTGCGTTGAGGGCGCTGGGAATATCTGAGATATTGACGATGATTCCCTAATGTGAAGGCGGATTTTGCCTGGTGTTTATTATCGGATTAATATGTATTGACATTGCTTCTGGAACAGTTTTCTGAGAGCGTTTTTAAGGAATTCTAACACTTAACGGATTGATACAATCAAATCTTTATTACGCTGTAGTGAGAACCACCAATGCCCTGAAGAAGTCATTGGGTATAATTTTCCCTGACGAAACACGTGTTGGCGCTTGGCTGTTTTCAATTTATATCAAGATTGTATTACTGTATCCACAAGTCTTCAAGAAAATCTATGGACTGAGAATAAAAATAAGGATTTCTTCACAACCTGGATGCTCTGACATGGACAATTATTTGTGAAATCAATATTATCTGTAGTACTCACAGATATATGTACTTTGTGCTCAGGGAATCTACTCTAATCTCTGGAACTAAGAAGTAAGTGGCAGAGACTTAACACAATAGGCTGTTCAGAGAGCATAGTGGAAGTAGAGATCAGCTGGCCTGTTTGGCCACTGGGTGACTGGTACACTGCATGGTGTGAATCGCTGTTAGGGGCTCCATTGCCCCAAAGTCAGGTACAAATATTTAGATTGTTTTCATTATGGTTGTTTTCATTGTAATGTTGTTATTATCAGTTTTCAAAGTTATCCCTTGCCGACATGTGTTTTGCAACTGTTCCTGCTTTTTTTAAGGCTCCTTATAATTAAGTTCCTGCATTTAATGTATCATTTGAATGTCTTTTCAATATCAAAGTTAGGTATGTAGATCATAAATGTGTTTTTTCTGGGCCTGGTAACCCCATCAGGATATGGTGGCCTGCTTACCAACTTCAAGTATATTTGCAACAATATTCGACTCTATCAATGTTTTGACAAGAAATGACTAAAGAATATTGAATTGAAGAGAATTAGATATATAAATTTCATAAAGAATGTGAACAACTTAAAGAAAACATTCAAACAGCAAAGGCACAATTTGGAAACTAAATGTGATATCAGATTAATAGCAGTGGATTCGAACAGAGTTATGTTAAGAGTAGACAAAGGAGTATTGTATTGAGGATTATTGGATTTTATTGTGTAGTGAAAATGAATAATTTTCAAATAAAAAGAAAAGACACAGTCTGAAAGTTGTAGGAAAGCTTCCTTTTCTGCATGATCAACTGGTATGTTTCGCCTTTTGTTGGACCCTATGTTTTTTGCTGGTGTCAGAAGTTTGTGCACTATGACCATGCTACCCAGTCCTAAAGTGTCTATGCTCCCCATTTAAACATGGTCAAATTAGCGTATCCCAAATTGGTATATTGAACTTACCTTTTAGTGCCTAATATATGGTTACAAAGTGTAAACCAGAACCTGTAAGTAAAATGTCACTAGTGGACTGCAGCACCTTCTGTGCAATCCACTACAGTGACAGTGTAAAACCTGGCTTCAGGCCTACCATTGTAGCCGGACTGTGACAGTTTAAACACAGCAATTCCACCTGCTAAAATAATTCCTTTTGATAGGTTAAAACCTCCCTTATAAGTAACCCCTATTTGGCCTTGTAGCCCACAAGGCACGGTGCATGGTATTTAAAAGTAGGACACATAGAAAAGTAATGTTAATATGTCCTTACAGTGACTAGCATGCAAAAGCAAGGGTGCCGCTCGCAGTCGCAGATTGCCGTCACCGAGGAAGCTGCCCTTTCATCGCCGATCTTGCCTCTGGGATTTCTGTTGCCTTTGTTGTTGCTCCCATTGAAGTGCTGCTGGACTTGGGGACCGGGACTGCGAGGCCCACAGGTCAGCACGCCGGTATCATCACGCGCACCTGCTGCCTCTTCCCGTGACCCCTCCCTGCCGAGCTTGCTCCCTGCTGCACTTAAAAGGCGACTCGCGGCCCCCGCTCTGCGGGAGCCGCTCGCAGTCGCAGATTGCAGTCACCGAGGAAGCTTCCCTTTCATCGCCGATCTTGCCTCTGGGATTCCTGTTGCCTTTGTTGTTGCTCCCATTGAAGTGCTGCTGGACTTGGGGACTGGGACTGCGAGGCCCACAGGTCAGCGCGCCGGTATCATCACGCGCACCTGCTGCCTCTTCACGTGATCCCTCCTTCTTTCTCTACAAGAGGGCGGCGCACTACGCAACCGCGGGACGCGTGCGGGCCGAAGTGCGGGGCGAAGCCTGGGCAATGGGCGGGCCGTTTGAGGCCGTTCGAGAACGGTAGAGACCGGGACTGGGCCATTTCCCTTTGCTCTCGCCATTAATTTTCAGTATCTCATCCAGGCCACATTTTCATCGCATAATGACTACCATAGAGACAAGGAGCAAGAGCACGTTGTTAGCCGGACCAGCTAAAGGCACCCTGGACAACTATTTTGTTAAAGCAGGGTCACTTTTGATCGATGAAATTTCGGTCCTGGAAAGACGTATATCCCCGGAAATCGAATGGGTGAAAAGATCTTCCCTAGGCCCCCATAGCTCACACCAGGACACCCGAAAATAGACCAGAAAGGTATTGAGACAGTTACCGGGGAAAATGGGGCTATTGGGACGTTAGCCATATTTCAAACAATTCATTCTACCCTTCATAGCAATGTTAGAAGTCCTGATGAGCTAAGCTTACTAGCCCTACCCAAGTCTCAAGTAAATCCCCCTTCCCCCACACCCTCTATTACTGTAGGCAATATGGCGGATACTAAAAACATAACTAGCGATCGTATACAGGGGGAAAGAGAAGGAGCCATACCTAAGAGGAAAAGAGGGGCACAAAATCCGGGGGGGCGTAAGGCAAAAGTTGCAAAGCGCAACCCTGCAATTGCGTGTACTAAAAAGGGTTCCACCAACAAGGGATCACCGCAGCCGGAACATACTCAGGCCCCCCCTACTACGATTCTATCCCCACAGGCAATAGATAATGTTAATCCTCTTCGCCTAAATGCAATCAATGGCGATGTAGACATTACTATGTCTAATATTGCCGCCCTTCTGAAGTCACTAATAAGCCCTCTAGAAGCTTGCATAATTAAGATTGAGGCCAGGCTTGTGAACATAGAGAAAGCAACGGCGCAACTAGTGGATACTTACAAAAAAACAGTAAGGTAGCAGGAGGATGGGTGGAGCACAGGAATAAGAAGACCACATTAGCGCCCCCAGTGAAGGATGGTAATTTAGCTCCTATAATATTACAGAGTCAGCAGTTCACACCACACACTGCTACCCCTCAGCCCACACCACACACTGCTACCCCTCAGCCATCTGACTGTGCCGCACCGCCCAGTAACACCACGAGGGAAGTCAGAGACATACAGGGAGCACATGCTACCTCGAAATAAACTAGGCCAGTTAACTTGCCACCGGAGGCAAGTCCATACACAGTTATCTTGGCCGGTGTCGGACACTCCAACTCTAAAAACCACGGATTCCAGACCACCTTCTTTAAAGATACCATCGTGGAATGTGGCTGGCCTGGGGAACAAACTGATCTGCACGGAATGGAGCTCATTTATAGAGGGTATGGAGCTATGTATGTTTCAAGAAACCTGGGCGAGAGAGGAGGTCTGCCGTCCAGGTTTCGCAACATTCTCCATTCAGCAGTTCACACCACACACTGCTACCCCTCAGCCCACACCACACACTGCTACCCCTCAGCCATCTGACTGTGCCGCACCGCCCAGTAACACCACGAGGGAAGTCAGAGACATACAGGGAGCACATGCTACCTCGAAATAAACTAGGCCAGTTAACTTGCCACCGGAGGCAAGTCCATACACAGTTATCTTGGCCGGTGTCCCTGAGCTAAAACCTGATTGTAATGAACCTTTTTTGGCTTTAAAAAATAAGGTGGCTAGTTGGCTCAGCACACACAGACCACTCCCTCACGGAGTAACGAGCGAGGTTCTTATGGTAAGGAGAGTCCCATGGTTAGGTTATTCAAAAAAATCAATCACAGGAGATTGTGTCCTAATTAATTTCAGGGATCCTAGGACCGTCTCCCATATATGCAGATGGTCGCACTCAGACCAGGGGACATCTATCCAGACCCTACCTCTATCCTTTTTCTACCCACCAACGGCATGGACACATGAGGATGCAGGATGGGAAACAATTCCTAGGAGGGGGCAGGGATGGGCCGCCAGAGAGAGAGGAGTCTCTTACCATTCTAGACCTCAGCACTTTGATCATTTCCTGACATTTAATAGATTTAGCTCCTTAGATATGGTCGATTGACAATATCTGCCCGGGATGGGGGTGGTCGGCGCCCAATTAGGGCGCCCCAAAAAAGCGAAAATTACCCATCCTATCGCATACTGTGATAATCTCCCAGGAGAGATTCACCAGGATGAGAAGGAAAAATCTCTCACGGTGGCTCAATTGACTACTGCAGGGCACCGATCCATATTGGCAGATATTACAGCTGAGCAGGAATTATTGCCAAGTATTGGCGAGACGGACACTCCAACTCTAAAAACCACGGATTACAGACCACCTTCTTTAAAGATACCATCGTGGAATGTGGCTGGCCTGGGGAACAAACTGATCTGCACGGAATGGAGCTCATTTATAGAGGGTATGGAGCTATGTATGTTTCAAGAAACCTGGGCGAGAGAGGAGGTCTGCCGTCCAGGTTTCGCGACATTCTCCATTCCGGCGAAATGGGTGGGAAAGGGCCGCCCCTCAGGAGGTCTTGCAACGTGGGTGGCGGTCGACCTGGGTTGCAAAGCTGGACTACTCGATATAGACTCGGAGGATATTCTGGGGGTTCTATTGGAGTGGCCCAACCTGACTAGACTGGCAGTAGTAAACGTCTACTCTAGACCAGTTAACATCACAAAGGAGTCACGTACCATCGACGAACTTTCTATTTTCCTCAGCAACATTCCCCAGGGCACACCCTTTCTGGTAGGAGGGGACCTAAACTGCCATTTTGAGCCTCTGCTAGGCCTATTGGATGGACTTTCCATAGAGGAGGATGCAGTGTGGTCGGTACCCCCCACGTCAGGCCCTCCCCCAAAGCCTGGACCCCTCTTGCCGTCCAAATCACTGGCTTAACTTTGAAACACGGTGTGCGGGCGTGCAATGGTCGCACAATTTCTGACACCCCCCCAAATGCACATACAATAGAGTGGGTAGGGAGTCTAGACTGGACTACATGTTGGTCCAACTCGCTTTATGGTCGCGTATCATTGATTTTAATGTGATCCCAAGGGAAGACAGCGACCATAACGCGCTCGTACTGGAATATTTACTTTCCGGCTTAGTCGATAGAGGGGTAGCGGCACCCACACCAGCATCCGCGCTGGCACTGACAAACAATAAACGGAGAGTCAGGTGGGAGAAGCTAGCAGTGAGTGCAAAGAAGATTTCAGGGCTTTATGACCGGGTCACTCCTACATTTGATAAGGTATGAGCATTATTGGAGCTTCCTAGCATCCAGGATTTACATGAGCAACTGTGGTTGGCGCATGAGGATCTTATCAAGTCTGTAGCGGAAGTCCTATTTACTACAGGAAAGAGAGGGGGCAGCTGCTTCAACCGATCAACCTGGTTCAATGCTACTTGCCGCAAAGCTAAATTAGATCTCCTGACCTCAATTAAGGCGGGCAGTGATAAATCTGAGATTCAGGTCAGAAGGAGGGATTATAAGTGTTTGGTCACCCATGCAAAGAGGGAATGGGAGCAGGAGAAGTGGGAAAACCTTGCCTCCTTACTTGTTGGCAGGGATTCCCGCAAATTCTGGCGTTTCGTCAACACGGGGTCCGAGGAGCTAGTTTCGGCTATCGATCCTAATATCTCAGCAGAGGCTTGGCAGGATTATTTCCAGTCACTCTACATGGTTGATAATGGGGCTCTAAATCAAGACCAACCAATCACTGGCGGTTCACCGGATGGGGAACCCTTCACAGAAATGGAGGTGCGAGCCGCCATTGCAGGGTTGACACCAGGTAAGGCGCCGGGATTATTGGTACTCTTATTCAATGCCGTCTTGAGGGGTATGGAGGTTCTGAGTACTTGGCTGGGCGCAGAGATTGTGCCGATATTTAAGAAGGGGTCACCTCTGCTCCCAGCCAACTACAAGCCTATTAGCCTCATAGACGTACCCCAGAAAATATTTGGTAGGCTGCTACTCGACCGTATCCAAAGTTGGATAGAGGATTTTGCAATTTTGAGTCCCTACCCGGCAGGATTTAGAAAGGGGGTCTCAACCATGATCAGATTTTTCGTTTAAATCTGCTGTTTTGGAAGACAGCGGTAATCGAGGGTGGCAGTTTGTACACAGTATTTGTGGACTTACGTGCCGCCTTCGATTTAGTGCCCAGAGCTAGATTATGGACTGTGTTGGCAGAGCTGGGTATCCCGGCTGATATCCTCTCGATCTTGACTAGATTGCATCAGGGGAATTTTGCACGCGTCAGGTGCGGTAGGAATGGGGCACTTTCTGGAAGATTCCCCGTTGACAGGGGGGTGAGACAGGGTTGTGTGCTTGCACCGACCCTGTTCTGCCTCTTTGTAAACGGGGTAATCGCCCACCTGACTAGGATAGGTGACATCAATGCCCCAAAGCTCAACGGCAGCAGGGTGCCAGCCATTATGTTTGCGGATGATACCCTGCTGCTGTCCAAATCCCCTATGGGAATTCAACGTGTCTTGGATGGGTTCACGATTTTCTGCGTGGAGCCGGGGCTTGAGATCAACGCCCTTAAAACTAAACACATGATTCTCAACCCCCCCTCCTCAACACGCCCCAATCCCACCAAAGGTACCCTGAGACTCGAGAGGGTATCCAGTATCGAATATCTCGGGGTGATTATCAATCAAAACATGACCTGGGATACGCACCGGACTAAGGCAATCATGAAACTTGCACAGTTAACTGGTGGCATTTGCAGGATGGTAAATAGGTCAACCTATAAACCCCTTGGTCCTGTGCTCCAAATCTATAAAATGCAGGCAAGGGGGGCAGTTACCTACAGGGGGGAACTGTGGGGTCATACATCAGCCCAAAACCTGCTGTCCACTGAAAATAAATTCATTAGACAGCTGGTAGCTTTACCCTCTAGTACCCCGCTTCTCCCGTTGAGATTAGATCTGGGTTTAAGACCAATTTCAGAGGAGCTGGGACTGAAACCAATCACTTTCTGGCGTCGAATTTGGAGCACGCCTGAACTTACGAACTACAGGACTGAGCTCCAAGAGATTCTATCCTTACCAAACGCCTTACACATTCCCTGGTTGAGATACATTAGACAAACTTGTGAGAGCCTAGGAAGATCAGAACTATGGTTAGACCCGGGAAACGCATGCTCTAGGATCCCACGTAAACTCCTGTCAAGGGATTTCTATGAGCAAAATTTATATGTAACAGTAGAAAGCATACGGGAGGGGTCCCTCACTGACTTATTCATTAAATTTAAAGACTCATATTACCTAAAGCTTGTCCTTGATGGCATTAGTCCCGTCCTGACCAGGAAACTGTTTCTGCAGTGGCGCTATGGTACACTTCCCCTCAGGGCTTTTACTAAACATTGGGGGCAGCCCTCGCCCACAGAACAGTGCCCGGCATGCACACATCCTCAGGAAAATGACTTGCATGTCATATTTTTCTGAAAAACCTACCACAGAGCTAGGAGGTATTGGCTTATCCCACTTTTAAAAAACCTAGGATTTGGTGACCATCTTTCAGCGTACAGAATCTTAAAGACGAATTTATCACCCCCGGTTGTGTTTGCGGTGGCAAAATTCCTAACAGCGATGTGGCACATCCGCACTCGTCTTATTAAGTCAGCTACTGATTTATGAAAAATGAAATGTACAGATGATTTTTATTAGACTGCATTGCTATTTCTTTTAAAAAACATCTACTGTAAGGTTTTTATAATCTTGTTTTACTCGTTATTGATTGTATGTTGATTTTAAATTGTATACATATCTTTTATGATCTAACTAGATCGAAATAAAGATTGAAATTGGTAAAAATTGGTAATTATTCAATGTGACGCGCCAAGCTGTCCTATGTAGAAAACCAGAGTACAGATTAAAATCCTAGTACCGTGTCTCACGAATGGGACAAGCTAGAAAAATAATTAAGCAACTATTTTTAATAGTTGTTAAAAATCAAATTCAATGGGGGAAGTCGGATTCTTTATAATATATAGGAAAAGCAACTTTTAGAAAGTTACCTTTTCCTCACCTGAAATTCTAGAGGCTAAACTTGCATTTTCTCTCCCACTTCTGCCAGCTAGTAAATAGCATTTGAATAAGTATGAAAAAGGTATGAAATGCTTCCCAGGAGCAAACAATAGGCTGTCCTGAATGGGAAAAGATGACCCGTCTGATGACTTGATAGACCATGCAGGATGGGGCTGTGAGCATCCTTTTTGACACTACAGTCAAATCTTGCTTGAATGTCAAATTATATTTATTTGACATGTCTACTGGCGTTACATAGACCACCAGGGGCACACTTGAATGGAAGGGAAAAATTATTCCAAAACAATTTGTATGTATCCACTGTCTGGTTGCTGGAAACTTCTACTGTTTTTCTACCAGAATACTGTCTCTGGGTTTATTGTGAGTAGAAAGACTGCCAAAAACTAGATTTTGGTGTTAGATGTGGGCAGGATTACCATAGTACACTCCCAGAGACACACAGACCCAGCCCTCACAGTCTAAGTTTGTTGTGGCCAAAGACATCTGTGCCATCTTTAACATGCCCAAAGTGGGTAGGATTGTCCCAGAATTGGCTTAAGCATGGCCAGGAGTCATGCCCAACCAGACTAGGATTGACCTCTGGTTGGCCTGGGCATGCCCACCCACTAGCTCTTTCCAGACATAAATATGGCACCCCCGGCTGCCACTTCAGAACACTGCTGGACTTAAGAATGATAAAAAGAGGACTGAACCTACTGAATGTGACCTGAAAAGAGCCCTGAAGGACTGGACCTGCACCCACTTGTACGCAGGACACTAGCATATACCTGACCTCCTGTTAAAACTGCAGGGGCACTACATGCTACAAGAGGCCTTTTCCTGCAAATGTCCGGCTGACTAGTGGCAGTCTTGGCCTCTCATATCCTGTGAGTTTTCAAGTGCCTACCCTGCGGACCTGCAAGGCTTTAGAAGTGTATTGTGGAGGACTGGGACATAAAGGACAAAAGTCAGAAGGTAAATCTTTGACCAAAAATAACCTGGTTAGTCTTTGCGACTCACGCTCTATCGCTTTAAGCATCAAATTGAGCCTAGGCCAGGGTCTGTTGCGATCATTGACAATAATTGGCATTTAAGCTACTTGGCGCTATTCCTACTTAAAACTTTCAAAAATCATATCTCTGGTTTCCATTACAGGATTCTTTGAGTCATTTTGCTTTTTACATTTTACTTTACTTTTCTAATTTAGTTTACCATTTTTATTATTTTGCATTTCGACTTTATTACTGTTTTGGTATGGCATAAATACTTTACACATTACCTACGGCCTATGCTAATCCTATCTGCTGTGTGCCATAGCTACCAGGAGGTTAGGCTCAGTTCAATTTAGTGAGTTTGAGCACTTACTCTGATAAGGGTAGTGAATATACCTTGAGGGGGGGTAGTCACCCACCCAAAATAGTAATCCATTTTCTTATAGAAGTATTATCTGATATTTAATGTACTGAAAAGTGCCATAATCCTTCTCTCTAATTGATTATTACCAGCACTAACTGGGTAATGATGCTACTTTAAAAAGGGCACCTGAGCGCTTGGCTTTATTATTGAATTAGCCAAACAGGGATTCTTGTATGAAAATGAATAGTTGCAAATTACAGTCAATTCTCAAACTGGAATATTACATGTAGAGCTTGGCAATCAATACTTCAGGTCCACACATGCTAAGTCAAAGCCTCAAAACTCAAATTCACAGCAATGTGAATTGAATGCACAGCCGTTAACACCGCTTTATTAGGATGACTTACAGATTTGGCAACAACGCAGAAATTTGAACGGAATGAAAACATCTAGTGAGATGTTAGGAAAAAGTAACGAAACATAGGCTATTTCCGATTTGAGAATACATTGGTGACCCATACAAGAAAGAAGCTTCCAAGCAGCTACCTTACACCCAACATGTTCAGAACACGTATCCATACATTAGGTGCCATTTACCTGCAAAGTCTTTGAATTCTTTCCTCCTGGAGTAAGTAAAAGCTCTCATGGTGTGGTCATGGCATTCTTTCACAAATCCCGCAGCCTCGGCTCCCACAAGCAGGCGTCTAGTGGAAGCTCCAACGAGATAAATGTTGGAAGTTTCAGAGTCCTTATCTCCTTTTGGAAGGGATTTTATCAACAACTGGGCACCTTTAAAATAATAAGAAATAAAAGAAACCATCATTATCACAAAGCTTTAACCAGAATACATTCTTTGATCCACTTTCCATTCAAGGATCGGTTTGGAGTAAATCTGTTCAGCAGATTGAGAGGAAATTAGGAAACAATTATGGCAAAACGTATGTATATATGGACCATTAAGTTTGCAAACTGGTTTGCAAACTCAACTATTGAATTATGAATTTAATCTAATTGTGTGAGCTACTTTTTCTCCAATTTACATTCTTGTAGTTCACAAACTAGCTCTGTTGGAGCTTGAATCTGAAGGATATGTATTAGCTGACAAAGGTTGGAACTGGCAGCCACTGAGTAGTTCACTGCTACAATTATTGCATATGAGGATAATTACTGACAGTAGCTGTTGTAGCAACACTCTTTATTATCTGTACACACCCTGAAAATAACACAACTAACATTAATGATTGGATCGCCGCTGATATAATTTAACCCTTAAATAGATGCATTATGATATGGCGGAACACATAAATCTAGTCTAGCGGCAACTTGGTTCAGTTTCAAGCATGCACTAAAAAATGTGATCCAAAAATAACAATGGATATGGTGTGCGTAAAATGTAGGGGTTATGGAGCTTAACTGCAATATAAATAGGCAATGTAGGAGATTCCTGAAACTTCATGTTAATCATGCTACAGGCCTCTCCTGGTAAAGCATTTACCAATGAAACCTTAAGTAGAATCAAGCATGCATTGATTACTTTAAATATGCAGGATGGGACTTGCCATGGCCTGTAGCATGCCCTCACTCCCATACATCGCTGGTTCCCACCCTTGCTCAGGGAATTACCACTCAGGTTGCGGTTCTCTGTTGTGTGCCCTATCACCTCTATGTCTGTTCGTTGTCAGTATCAAGCGCAGTCTTGGACGTGTTTGCCACTGTCGACAGGGAGGGAGATAGGTAGGTTCCAAAACGTTCCAGAAACAAAATTAAGATCCACAGGTTAGTGGTAATTTGACGTCTATAGGATTTAGGCCGAATACATCCACCTTGGAACACCATTTTGCATTGTTCTTTCAGTTAAATTAATAGATGAATCAGCATGCAAAGCTGGGTAATCAACCCATATTCTGCTCCTAAATATCCAAACTTGATTTTATTGACAACTGCTCTAGTTGAATAGAGCACTGTTAAGTATTACAATCTTCTTGTACTTGAATATATGGTTCGAGTTGAAAGAGGATTTTGATAGAAAAAGCTTTCAAGTCCAGACCGACAAAGGTCTCCAACTGTGCTTTCTTCCTCACACTAATCCTTTTCTACATGTTTATCATAGACCTACTATGTTACCTAGGAGTTGCAGGTTCATATCACTTTAAACTGGGTAACTTGCCAGTTAACACCATGAAATACAAATGGATTAATTAATTAAGTAACTAATGAATAAATAGAACATTTGTAAGGCGGCTTTAATGAAAGCATCCTCAGGCCTGATATGAAGATGACACAATACTGTTAGATAAGACTCCTCCGGTAATACACAAAGACTTTGCTTCACTAGAGTAGTATGTCAACTTTTATAAATGCACTGTCAATTATAAACTGACAAAAGTAGTAGTGTTTTTAGGGAAAGTACAAATGGTCTTTTCCTGTAAACTTTCATTAAACCCCTGAGGTATTATCCTCTTATACCTTCCTCACGAAAATTGATAATGAAAGGTTTGATTGGGAGTAACACTGTAAATATTGATTAAATACGACACCTTAATGGATTAATTAGACTGCCATTCTTATGGTTAGAGCATATAAAGGAAAATTTAGTCTCAACTGCTATATGGAGTTAGTGTTTGGAGATGGTCACAGAACATCATTAGAAAAGTATGGACCAAAGAAGGAAAGATGTTGTGTACAGTCCTGAGACTTAGTCCCCATGCACAGGTTTTGGCATTTTGGGCTGAACTTTCCATACTCTTTATTCTTAATAAGATGCAAAGCCGGTTCTTGGGCTTTGCCCTCAGTAAGTGGAAGAAAGGAGAATCTAACTTCACTATGTACTGCTATGATGATAAGTACAGACACATGATAGGGAACAGCTTATGATTACCAAGATAAGGAACTTTTTGCTAGAAATAATTTAAAATATAGATCTTCTGGCCATGTGAAAAATCTAACTATATCTAAGCGTAGTACGTTTTCAAAGTCTTGAAAATAATAACTCAGAATTGAGATAATATTTGAAATCTTATACTGAATTGGCCTGTGGTCAAAGTGATTTTTTTTATTAAATAGGAGATAAACATCTGTTATGCTAACTGCTTGCCAACAAAAATGGATGATTTCTGCTCATACTGGGACTAAGATGACTGACATGAGTTTGATATTAGGAGGAAGATCTTAAGTTTTAAATCTTAAGTCAACCAAATATTGTTTTACAAATGTTGCAATTGTTTGTAATAACCTAAACAATATAATACAAGGAAATGAACTGAATAGCAATTTAAATGTATGTTTGAATTCCATTATGGTGATTAAGCAGGTGTCCAGGCCCTGACTTACCTGTACCAGTCCTCTAACCCGTCAAGGTCCTTGTGGACCTGGTCCCTGCACCTCGAGGCACCTTCCACGTCTTCTGAGAGCCTTTCGCACTCTTCTAACTCTCTCTCTCAGGACTCTCCCTCTTTCTCTCTCTCCCTTTTTTAATCCTTTTTGCCTCTTTTGAGCCTCCTGGCTCTTGTGCCTCTTGACTTGCTTTCTCTCTTTTTCACCCTTTGTGTCTCTTCTGAGGCTCTTAGCTCTCGTGTCTCTTAAATCACTCTCTTGCTCGCTCTATCTTTTTCACCCTTTGTGCCTCTATCGAGCCTCTTAACATTTGTGCCTCTTGAATCTCTCTCTCCCCTTCTCCCATGTGCCACTTTTTGATAAAGTTTTGCCCTCTTTGGGTCTCTTTTGCTCGCTCTTTTCATCCTTTTGGACCTCTCTTGGTGCCTTTTCTTTTCCTCTTCCTTTCCACCCTTTTGCCTCGTGTGCTGTGCTCCCCTTCCTGCCTTCTGAGCACCCATTCTCCTCCCCCTGATCCTTACCTGCTTCTCCCGTGCCAACTCTCCTGCGCATCCGCTAAGCATCACCCACCTCCCAGGACTAACTTAATGGCGGCTGCATGGTGCAGTTGCGCACCAAAGGCAAGACTATGTACACCCATTCACACCTTTACCAGGCCCAACGCCAGGAACCTTGGTACAACCACTCCCCAGAGGTACTCTGCCACACTCCTGCATTCACTCAACCCCAGCCGCTTATCCCCCTGCTGCCACACATGCAAGGAGCCTTCTCATTCACGACCTGCCACTTCACATGCAACACCAGACCCACAACGCAAGCACCACCTACAATCACCCAGACCACCCACAGCACACCAACTCTCCTGACTCATAAACTAACACCCCTAAAAACGCTCATGCACGCTGCTCAACACTCTGCAAACATGCCAGCAAGATCTGGGACCTGCTTAGCATTGACGCCCTGGACCTTCTAATTCTTACAGAAACCTGGACGGCCACCTTGTCAGTCCTGGCCATCACCACGGTAATCCCGGCATGATCCAAGACTGCAAGAAAGGACCAATAACACAAACCAGGAAAAGGACTCCCGATCATCTACAAGGAATCTCTCAACTGCATCACAACTATGGAAAACACGATCTCATCCATTGGGCACCTTCACTTCAAAGTCCAAACAACAGCAAACTTTGCCTTGCATGAAATCCTACCGCCCACCAGGACTGTAAATTAATTTCACCCAAGAGATCAAGGACTTTGTCACCCCTCCTCCTCGCCTTGGACTCCTGGGCCTACACTCTCCTAGGAGACCTCAACTTTCACCTGGAAGACCAGACTGACCTCAACTCCACAACACTCATCGAGAGCCTCAGCATCATTGGACTCACATAGCACGTCCACAAACCTACCCAGGCTGCTGGACACACCCTAGACCCCATCTTCACTACAATGGAGTCAAGTTCACCACCACTACACTATTAACTTGGACTGAACGCTCCATCGCCCACTTCCAGACAGCCATCTCCTGACTCAAGACACCTACCAGCACCAGCCAGATGAGATGCAATTGGAGCAATTGCACAGAAGCAGACTGGGACAATGCCCTACATAAGGCCAGACCCACCCTCACCAGAATCATAAACACGGACACAGACCAACTCAACAATTGGTTATCCGACTGCGCCAGCACCCTAGCACCTCTCAAACACAGCCACCACAAAATAGCCTGAAAGAAGGCCAACTGGTACTCAGATGAATTCCAAGTATCCAAACAACTCTGCTAGCAATTAGAGAGGAAATGGAGAACCAGAAGGAAAAGAGACTGACAAGGACACTTTTAGGGCCGCCAAAAGACGATACCACCACCAGGTCAGGGGAACTAAAAAGAAGGCCATGGCTGAATGCATAGAGAACAGAGCTAAAAGCAACAAAGAGATATTTGTGATCTTCAAAGACTTCAGCTCACCCTCTGCCTCCTTAAACAACATCACACCCTCGCAGGACTTGTGCGACAAACTATTTCAATGACAAAATAAGAACCATCTACAACAACTTTGACCCTCTACCGGTCGCTCACAGCCTCACCACCAGCCTACCAACTCACCACGCAGAAAGTCTGTCTGGAAGACCTTCACCACGAAAGAAACAACTAGCATCATGAGAATCATCAACTCCGGATCCCCTGACCCATGCCCATACTACATCTACAACATGATCACCCACATAATCGGCAGAACACTCATCCACGTCTGGAATACCTCCATCTCTACTGCCACTTTCCCAGATGCCTGGCTACACGCCGTGGTAAAATCTCTGCTTAAGAAACCTTCGTCAGGCCCTACTCAACTAGCAAACCACTGACCGATCTCCCTGCTACTTTTTCCAGCAAAGACCACCAACACCAACTTTTGGGCACCCCACAATAACAATTCTGACAAAATCACAGTACATAAAAAGCACTAATCGCAGACACAGATGACATCAGGACGCTCCTTGACCAATGATACGGTTTCCCACTCCTGTGTTGTATTAATATGGCCTGGAAGTTGGCCACAGCACATCCACTGCAACAATAGTAGGCTGAAATACTTAGATGGGTACTGGCTGAACTGGGAGCACATAGAGAAACGTGCATGAGAGGGGGCAGGGTAGACCCACTGGAACGATGGGAGACTTATCTGGAGAAATTAGAAGCAAACACGAATGACTGTCCTCGCTGAGGGCACTATGACTTGCCATGCACGGATGGGGGGGCCACATGTCAGTGTACGTCGCTATTGACCGCTTGGAAAGGACGAGGGGTCAGGTGGGCGAGTATACTGGCCTGGCGCTGAGGGACACCTATAGTGTTGCTGTCTGCGGGACATCCTGGCAAGTGACTGGATAATACATCAGGCCTAATGGAGACTCAGCGGTACAAAAGGGGATGGTGATGGACGGAGCATCTGAACCAATCAAACACTCACACCCAGTCAAAAGATCTGGGTTTGATCCATCACCGTTCTTTAGCCCACTCTGCCACCCCAGTTCAGACATGGCCATATGCAAATCAGTCTGACCCTGTGTCTCATGGGAACAGTCCAGCCCGAACTGCCAAGCCATGCCTTTCCCGGACCGGAAACAAGCTTCCGAGGACCGGTTTCTGGCATTACAGCCGTCTTCAGCCCGGCTTGCTTGAATCCAGTGGCAATCTAATGGAGACTTAGGGCACAGCAGTAGAATGAGATTGATAACACACACACGCTTGGGGTCTGGGATGTTTGATATTTGTAGTTTCCCTTTTCGTACTGTTCATTTTGAGATGTAAATGCAAGTGATGAAGTTTGTTATTCTTTTGTGAAGAGATTTTATCCTTGCTTGTCATTGGCAAATGCTTTGTGTTAACCTTGCTGGGTGTCCTGGCCTTCCCGGGGTATCGGGTTTAGGAGGAACAGTGGGCGAACTCTGCACGCTGTATTAAAAAGTATTATGAACAAATACGATTGAAATGCATGTGACTTCTTTCCTCCAATACAGAGTGGTGCTTTTGTATGCCAGATGTGGTTCTGTTAGCTATGCAAAAGGGCAGTAAACATGCTTGAAAAACTTGGCCTACATCATCAGATCCCACAACATCCTATCCTACGCAGCTGACATCCAACTCATAGTCTCCCTTTCAGACAAGACTCCAGTGACCAATACAAACTTCAACACCTGCATGACACGCAGTAGCAACATGGATGAGGTCCAACACTGACAAAACCGAAGTGGTGATCTCCAGAAACAAATCCTTTCCACCTGGAGGCCGGCAGACCTCAGACATGTCCTAAACCATACCACCCACACTACAAACCTGGGACTCATTCTGGATTAAAAACTGGACATGACAGCACAGATCAACACAGTTTCCTCCACCTGCTGAATATGCAGTGAACAATCTCTAGTGGATACCGGAAAACACCAGGAAAACAGTGACACAGTCCCTCATAAATAGCAGACTGGACTATGGCAATGCACTCTATGCCAGAACCAACAAACAGCTCCTGAACCGATTCCAGACCTGACGGAATGCCGCAGCAAGACTTGTTTGCAGCCACCGAGACACACCCACACCGTAAGGGAATCCACTGGCTCACTATGCAGAAACACATCCACTTCAAACTTCCCACACACACCTAAAAGGCTCTGAACAACAACATAGGCCTAGCTTACCTCAGTGCATGCATCCACTTTCACCAACCATCCAGACACCTCCATTCATCTGATCTGTCACTCACACACACCCCGCATACACAAGAACAGAACCTTCTCGCACATTGCGCCCAAAACTTAGAACGCCCTTCCCCACCCCACCACTTCTCTCTGTCACTCCTCAAATTCCACAGGAAGCTGAAACCTGGCTCTTCGATTAATTCCAGGGAAGCCCCCGCCTGCCCACCGGCAAATGCCTGGATGCCTTTCTAGGTGATTAGTGTGCTATAAAAATCTACATATCATAGCATAGCAATTACTTTTAATAATGTGAATCCAATAAATGTTTGCTCATTTTACTTTAGAAATCAATAAATCTCCATTCTTTATGTAGTATCAGATTAATACCATAAGACCAAGGAGAGTCATAGGGCGAGGAACAGCAAGAAAACCACACATCAATAGAGTTTTCCAACTGTACTAGGAATATATCAGGCAGTATTCAATCCACATAAAATATATTATTCCATTTTAGCTCTCTCATCAGCATGTAATTGGTAGAGCATTAGTTATTTGGACTGTTTTATATCAACACAGGAAATATTTTTCTGCAGGTTCTACTAAGATCCTGCTTAGCTCTAGTCAAAGTCATAATGTGACCTGTCATAGTAAAACAGAAGTTACATTGGTTTCGTCTGAAAGCACAAATCATTATAATTTGTATTCCTAAATGGTTTAAAAATATAGCATCCTCATTCAAATCACTCTTCAATAAATCCCACCTTTCTTTTGAAATCATGAAAATTATGAAAAATAAATCCCTCCAGCCAGTTATTATTGTCTCAAAAATGTCAAACAATCGCATTTACAAATATTGTCAATTCCTCAATATCTCCTTTTCTGAAAGGCATTTGAGACTTTTCACTCACGATTCATACGATCCTTTTGGGGGTTAGACATCTATTTCCTAACCCAGCTCTGTAGTCCATAAGGCATATGTTAATTATGAAGTTTTGCAACCCCTGAGCTATATTGCATGTACATTTGTCTGTTTGTGTACTCCTCTATGTGAAGCAGTCTGATGCCCATGTCTAACGGCCACATGCATCATTGTTGCCGTTTGCGATTTCTTAATTGCGAAAATTAAGGAATCGCAATTAAGAAATCGCAAAAGGCTATACATTAAGAAATCACAATTTTTTTTGCGATTTCTTAAAATTCCTTAATTGCGATTCACAATTTGCAAATCGCAATTAAGGAATCCCTTCCCATTGATTCCTATGGGCCTAGAGGCCCATAGGAATGAATAGGATGTTATTCTCAATTTGTGATTAGCAATTTGCGAATCGCAAATTGAGAATGCAATTTCAAGGGTGCAGGGGGGGTCCAAAGGACCCCCCCTGCACCCCTGAAAAATAACTTTAAGTGCATTTTTCACACACACATGCCCCAAGGGCATGTGTGTGTGTAAAATGAAACTTTCAAATATGCACTTTTGTGCATTTTTGAAAGTTTTCGCAAATTACCATGAAGGTCAACTTCATGGTAATTTACCTCTCCCTATTTGCGAATTCTCAAATTTAAAATGTTCATGCATTGCATTTAAGAAATCGAAAATTGCGATTTCTAAAATTGCAAAAAACATGATGCATCCCAATTTTGTCAATTGCATTCGCAAACGGACGAAATTTGCGATTCGCACAGTTTGCAAATGCAATTGACAATGATGCATGTGCCCGTAAGTGACTTCTCGACTGGGATCAAAATCTGGGGACACATATGCTTAAAAGCTCATCAGGGAAGACAGAAGTGTCATACGCTTCAAGCATCACATGGTGCCTCAAGAAATAAGTGTTGAAAATGGCACACTCGAAGGGACATTTTATATTAAAGAAGCTAAATAAGAATGAGTCGTATTTAGCCTGGTATGTTCACGTTACACTTTCTTAAGCACATCATTAAATCGCATCAGCAACTTAAAATTGATTTTACAGGCATTTTATAGTACTACACACTTGTGTCACTCTGTTTGTGTCATATTTTAACACATACCTCCATTTTCCTTTTTGTCCATGATCCGCTTTACCAGCCATTCTTTGGTTTCTTCCTGTGTATTCTCTGCAAGCTCGATCACAACCAAGGGACGGAAGCCAAGATCGATAGATTCACGCGAGTCCCGGAATCTATTCATCATGGGGTACCTGTGGAGCTGCGATAGGAAACCGATGAAAGTTGATGAAATCTAAAACACACAAGGTCGTGAGAACTATCGGTGCTATGTTAATAAGGACTTGGAATTTGACGGTACTCATTTGAATAATCACAGAAAAACACTTCAAAATGTTGTAGCCTTACATAATAGCATGGCATGTTACTGAGTTTGAGCAGCTTTAGTATCACTGTAATGTGTGAGGAACCAAACCAGCTATAGATATGTAGATGCTGGCACCCTCCAACAACTAAATGGATTATGTACTTAAAATTTACTGAAGAGTGATGTTTTTGAGTTACTTTACCCGTGTAGTCCACTCGTAGTGCGTGGAGCTCCATTACCTCCTCAGATGCCTTGTAAATATAAATAAAAAGTTGTATATTATCTCCAGCAACACCTTATGGATACAATGCCTTTACCATAAACAACTGCAGCCTCTCTAGTAATAGCATAGACCTCTCTTCGCACAAATTCCTGTCCATGGGCTCCCAACTACAGAAGCACAAGTTCTACTTCCACAATGTGAAGTTCAGACTTGATGTACAAGCACATCTTTCCCCAGACCATGACAATGTAAAACTGGCTGAGATCTCAAATCCTCACAACTGGCTGTACACAATACAGGCATCCTTGCTACTTTCTTGGAACACCTAACCAGTCATCTGTCTTCAGCTCTGAATCCGCCTGGAATCCACAGCACCATCTAAAGTTAGCTGCAGCAGAGCACAGACAAGACCCACTCCATTAAGAAGCCCAACTAACCAACCACAGATAAACTCATGTCAAGCTTCCAAAACCTCCCACCACATACCAGAAAGAAAAAACATACTAAATAGCTTGCTAGAATTAAAACAAGCATTTACAATGCAATGGTCTCGGCATCATTAAAGGTAGAGCTATTGGCATTGCTCATGACATTTTTTTTTCTTTAAATCATAAATAAATGGCATTGTCATTTACATTGTCAATACACACCACTCTGCACTCAACTGCACTCACCTGCACTGCACTCAACTGCACTCACCAGCACTGCACTGCACTCACCTGCACTGCACTCAACTGCACTCACCTGCACTGCACTGCACTCAACTGCACTCACCTGCACTGCACTGCACTCACCTGCACTGAACTCACCTGCACTGCACTCACCTGCACTGCACTGCACTCACCTGCACTCACCTGTACTGCACTGAACTCACCTGCACTGCACTCACCTGCACTGCACTGCACTCACCTGCACTGCACTCACCTGCACTCAACTGCACTGCACTCACCTGCACTGCACTGCACTCACCTGCACTCACCTGCACTGCACTCACCTGCACTGCACTCACCTGCACTCACCTGCACTGCACTCACCTGCACTGCACTGCACTGCATTCACCTGCACTGCACTCACCTGCACTGCACTGCACTCACCTGCACTGCACTCACCTGCACTGCACTCACCTGCACTGCACTGCACTCACCTGCACTGCACTCACCTGCACTGCACTCACCTGCACTGCACTGCACTCACCTGCACTGCACTCACATGCACTGCACTGCACTGCACTCACCTGCACTGCAATCACCTGCACTGCACTGCACTCACCTGCACTGCACTGCACTCACCTGCACT
This sequence comes from Lissotriton helveticus, assembly GCF_964261635.1. NCBI lineage: Eukaryota > Metazoa > Chordata > Amphibia > Caudata > Salamandridae > Lissotriton > Lissotriton helveticus. Next base: position 1,123,045,617 of record NC_136071.1, read on the forward strand.
GCACTCACCTGCACTGCACTCACCTGCACTGCACTGCACTCACCTGCACTGCACTGCACTCACCTGCACTGCACTCGCCTGCACTGCACGCACTGCACTCGCCTGCACTGCACTCGCCTGCACTGCACTCGCCTGCACTGCACTCGCCTGCACTGCACTCACCTGCACTGCACTGCACTCACCTGCACTGCACTCACCTGCACTGCACTCACCTGCACTGCACTCACCTGCACTGCACTGCACTGCATTCACCTGCACTGCACTCACCCGCACTGCACTGCACTCACCTGCACTGCACTGCACTCACCTGCACTCCACTGCACTGCACTCACCTGCACTGCACTGCAATGCACTCACCTGCACTGCACTCACCTGCACTGCACTGCACTCACCTGCACTACACTCGCCTGCACTGCACTACACTCACCTGCACTGCACTACACTGCACTGCACTCACCTGCACTGCACTGCACACACCTGCACTGCACACACCTGCACTGCACTCACCTGCACTGCACTCACCTGCACTGCACTCACCTGCACTGCACTGCACTCACCTGCACTGCACTCACCTGCACTGCACTGCACTCACCTGCACTGCACTGCACTCACCTGCACTGCACTCACCTGCACTGCACTGCACTCACCTGCACTGCACTGCACTCACCTGCACTGCACTCACCTGCACTGCACTCACCTGCACTCCACTGCACTCACCTGCACTGCACTCGCCTGCACTGCACTCACCTGCACTGCACTGCACTGCACTCACCTGCACTGCACTCACCTGCACTGCACTGCACTCACCTGCACTGCACTCACCTACACTGCACTCACCTGCACTGCACTCACCTGCACTGCACTCACCTGCACTCCACTGCACTCGCATGCACTCCACTGCACTGCACTCACCTGCACTGCACTCGCCTGCACTGCACTGCACTGCACTCACCTGCACTGCACTCACCTGCACTGCACTGCACTCACCTGCACTGCACTCACCTGCACTGCACTGCACTCACCTGCACTGCACTCACCTGCACTGCACTCACCTGCACTGCACTCACCTGCACTGTACTGCACTCACCTGCACTGCACTGCACTCACCTGCACTGCACTGCACTCACCTGCACTGCACTGCACTCACCTGCACTGCACTGCACTCACCTGCACTGCACTCACCTGCACTGCACTGCACTGCACTCACCTGCACTGCACTCACCTGCACTGCACTCACCTGCACTGCACTCACCTGCACTGCACTGCACTCACCTGCACTGCACTCACCAGCACTGCACTGCACTCACCTGCACTGCACTCACCTGCACTGCACTGACCTGCACTGCACTGCACTCACCTGCACTGCACTCACCTGCACTGCACTGACCTGCACTGCACTGCACTCACCTGCACTGCACTCACCTGCACTGCACTCACCTGCACTGCACTGCACTCACCTGCACTGCACTGCACTCGCCTGCACTGCACGCACTGCACTGCACTCACCTGCACTGCACTGCACTCGCCTGCACTGCACTCACCTGCACTGCACTGCACTCACCTGCACTGCACTCACCTGCACTGCACTCACCTGCACTGTACTCACCTGCACTGCACTGCACTCACCTGCATTGCACTCACCTGCACTGCACTGCACTCACCTGCACTGCACTCACCTGCACTGCACTGCACTCACCTGCACTGCACTGCACTCACCTGCACCCCACTGCACTCACCTGCACTGCACTCGCCTGCACTCCACTGCACTGCACTCCACTGCACTGCACTGCACTCCACTGCACTGCACTGAACTCACCTGCACTGCACTACACTCACCTGCACTGCACTCACCTGCACTGCACTCACCTGCACTGCACTCACCTGCACTGCACTGCACTCACCTGCACTGCACTCACCTGCACTCACCTGCACTGCACTGCACATACCTGCACTGCACATACCTGCACTGCACTGCACATACCTGCACTGCACTACACATACCTGCACTGCACTCACTACTCTGCACTCACTACTCTGCACTCACTACTCTGCACTCACTACTCTGCACTCACTACTCTGCACTCACTACTCTGCACTCTGCACTCACTACTCTGCACTCACTACTCTGCACTCTGCACTCACTACTCTGCACTCTGCACTCACTACTCTGCACTCTGCACTCACTACTCTGCACTCACTACTCTGCACTCACTACTCTGCACTCACTACTCTGCACTCACTACTCTGCACTCTGCACTCACTACTCTGCACTCACTACTCTGCACTCACTACTCTGCACTCTGCACTCACTACTCACTACTCTGCACTCACTACTCTGCACTCACTACTCACTACTCTGCACTCACTACTCTGCACTCTGCACTCACTACTCTGCACTCTGCACTCACTACTCTGCACTCTGCACTCACTACTCTGCACTCACTACTCACTACTCTGCACTCACTACTCTGCACTCACTACTCACTACTCTGCACTCACTACTCACTACTCTGCACTCACTACTCACTACTCTGCACTCACTACTCTGCGCACTCACTACTCTGCACTCACTACTCTGCACTCACTACTCTGCACTCACTACTCACTACTCTGCACTCACTACTCACTACTCTGCACTCACTACTCACTACTCTGCACTCACTACTCTGCGCACTCACTACTCTGCACTCACTACTCTGCACTCACTACTCTGCACTCACTACTCACTACTCTGCACTCACTACTCACTACTCTGCACTCACTACTCTGCACTCTGCACTCACTACTCACTACTCTGCACTCACTACTCACTACTCTGCACTCACTACTCTGCACTTACTACTCACTACTCTGCACTCACTACTCACTACTCTGCACTCACTACTCACTACTCTGCACTCACTACTCTGCGCACTCACTACTCTGCGCACTCACTACTCTGCGCACTCACTACTCTGCACTCTGCACTCACTACTCTGCACTCACTACTCTGCACTCTGCACTCACTACTCTGCATTCTGCACTCACTACTCACTACTCTGCACTCACTACTCGCTACTCTGCACTCACTACTCTGCACTCACTACTCACTACTCTGCACTCACTACTCTGCACTCACTACTCTGCACTCACTACTCTGCACTCACTACTCTGCACTCTGCACTCACTACTCACTACTCTGCACTCACTACTCACTACTCTGCACTCACTACTCACTACTCTGCACTCACTACTCTGCACTCACTACTCACTACTCTGCACTCACTACTCACTACTCTGCACTCACTACTCACTACTCTGCGCACTCACTACTCTGCACTCACTACTCTGCACTCACTACTCTGCACTCACTACTCTGCACTCACTACTCTGCACTCACTACTCTGCACTCACTACTCACTACTCTGCACTCACTACTCACTACTCTGCACTCACTACTCTGCGCACTCACTACTCTGCACTCACTACTCTGCACTCACTACTCTGCACTCACTACTCACTACTCTGCACTCACTACTCTGCACTCACTACTCTGCACTCACTACTCTGCACTCTGCACTCACTACTCTGCACTCTGCACTCACTACTCTGCACTCTGCACTCACTACTCTGCACTCACTACTCTGCACTCACTACTCTGCACTCACTACTCTGCACTCACTACTCTGCACTCACTACTCTGCACTCTGCACTCACTACTCTGCACTCTGCACTCACTACTCTGCACTCTGCACTCACTACTCTGCACTCACTACTCTGCACTCACTACTCTGCACTCACTACTCTGCACTCACTACTCTGCACTCACTACTCACTACTCTGCATTCACTACTCTGCACTCACTACTCACTAATCTGCACTCACTACTCACTACTCTGCACTCACTACTCACTACTCTGCACTCTGCACTCACTACTCTGCACTCACTACTCTGCACTCACTACTCACTACTCTGCACTCACTATTCACTACTCTGCACTCACTACTCACTACTCTGCACTCACTACTCACTACTCTGCACTCACTACTCACTACTCTGCACTCACTACTCTGCACTCACTACTCTGCACTCACTACTCTGCACTCTGCACTCACTACTCTGCACTCACTACTCTGCACTCACTACTCTGCACTCACTACTCACTACTCTGCACTCTGCACTCACTACTCTGCACTCACTACTCACTACTCTGCACTCACTACTCACTACTCTGCACTCACTACTCACTACTCTGCACTCACTACTCACTACTCACTACTCTGCGCACTCACTACTCTGCGCACTCACTACTCTGCGCACTCACTACTCTGCGCACTCACTCCTCTGCACTCACTCCTCTGCACTCACTCCTCTGCACACTCTCTGCACACTCTCTCTGCCCACTCACTCTGCACTCACTACTCTGCACTCACTACTCTGCACTCACTACTCTGCACTCACTACTCTGCACTCACACTCTGCACTCACTACTCTGCACTCACTACTCTGCACTCACTACTCTGCACACTCACTCTGCACTGTGCACACCACTGATATCATGGAATCTTACACCACACTTTCTAAAACTCTATAGTCCGAAGCATAATAGGCACAGAACCAAAAGAAGGGTAGACATTGCTTAAAATAATCTTATTGTATTTATGAGAAGCAAAAGCGAGACTGTGAAATGAGCTGAATATCAGTTTGTTACGAATCAACAGAGTGGAGTTAGAGAACCAAGAAATAGTAATTTAGAATCCGGGTTAGAAGGAGTAGTAATCACAAGCTGAGGATCAACGGGCGCGAAACAGCGTGGTGGGCGCACAGGAGACGCAGCGTGAGCGTGCACATCAGCTGAAGATCGCCGGAGAAGACACCGAGTCTGCCTGCTGCTGTGACTGACCCGCTGCAGAGGGAAAGAGCCCGGTGAGTGGGGGTAGAGGGGGGGGGTGGGGGCAGAGAGGGAGTGGGCAGAGAGGGAGGGTGTGTGTGTGTGTGTGTGCGTGTGTGTGTCTGTCTGTGTGTGTCTGGTGTGTGCCTGCCTGCCTGCCTTTGTGTGTGCGCGTCCACAGACCCTGGTCGGCTCGTGCACCGCTCTGTACTCCCTTGCGCGCTTACTAGGTGACAATAGTTCTCGTTGCCGAGACCTAAAAAAATCATCCTTCCTCATACCGGTTGCAAAACTCTGCAAGAGTTGCTCAAGCACTGCAGAGTGACAGCAATCATCTAAAAGTTTCAAAAAAATTTTCACGGGGAAAGACTTGTTCTCCTAACTTCCTTAAGTTGCCTAATAGTTGTTTCATCTGTACCATTTCCTTTCTGTATATGATTCCTTAATTGTATTTGAATTAAACAATTCTATGTAACATTTTCATGATTACACTATTAAAAAAACAAGCATGATTTAAAACTACTACATACTTTCTGTTGACCCCAGTTAAATAATTGTATCTGTACACCAACAACATGATTACCATAAAGGGTCCTCACTCAGAGCAGTGACAAAATCCAGATCCCTGCACTAACTCAGGCCTGTGCACAAATCGGTATTCTGAGTTTCCCAGTATTTCCTGCACACACACAATTTTCACTGTACACTTTTTTCCAGAAAAAATGTGCAAAACATGACTGCAAAAAAGACAAAACATAATGCAATTGCCTTATTGTGAGGAAAGAAAATGTAGAATCCCATGGGAGTACTAACCTGATAATTACTGTACAGTGAGGTAACAGTAAGTACTAAGTGTGGCACACAGCAACCCTTTTCGTCATTATTTAGAATGTGTCTCAGTTTTATAAACCTGCTATTCGTTCGCATTAATAAAAACATGCCTAATTTAATAAAATGACAGTACTCATAACCGTATCGGACGTATTTTGATGGATAAATCCATTACTCAAACTCTGAATAAAAGCCCTTAATAGATTTCCTACACTTTTTTCATTCAGGCTTTACTATCATCCCCCACCTAAAGTGCACATAAAATATACTGATCAACCATTCAAAATATTTTATTTCATAGAAAAAGCAAAATACACATGAATGTAAAGGTCATGCTAAAATAACTGTTTTACTGTATAAATAAAATTCACTAAAGTATAAGCAACATCAAAATATTTTATTTCACCTACAAGATTACTGGCCGTTGATCGGATTGAACAATTATAAACAGAAACTGTAACATCATAAGACGTAGTTAAAAAAAATAGCCTCAATCAAATGTAATACAAATTCACGGAAAGAGATTATTTAAATAACAAGCACATTTGCATAGTTGGCCTTAAAAACTGAATATTTCCCAGTTGCCAACTAAATTCACGCCCAGTCTGAGTCTAAGAAGGGTCTTTCTTTCTGAGGAACCAGGAAAAATCCTTGTGTATTTTATAGTACTCGATGACCACAGATAGTCACAAGACTGCTTTACCGATGACTTCTCTTTCAAATATCCAGATTCAAACTTTCCAAGAGTACAAACTTGTTATCATTTTTTTCAATGCAAATTTGCAGAACCCAAAGGCAGAGGTGACTACTCAGAAAATATTTTAGACAATTTATAGGTTGAATACATTTCACTATTAGAATCTTTGAGGATATCCAGCCATCAAATGTGGGAAAACTCAAGCAGGTCATGGTGCTTAATATTTAAAAAGAAGTTTAGAACCTGACATTTAGAAATCTAATCCCAACAATCCAGCCCCTGCTCCAATCAATAGCTTGTAACATTGCGGACCTGTAACGGAATAAGGCTTTTTTCATTACCATCCCTTCAACTTTAATATACTTCAACCAGCCATCCAACCGTAACAATTGCAGCTGTATAATGTCATACACAAGATTTTGCTTACAATTGCCTTTAAGAGTGCACTAGATGAAATGCTCAATACCATTTATCAAAGTGCAATATTGTAGCTAAGGTACTGGCGAGCTTAGCAAAAATTGTTATCCTATGAGTCAGCACCACATATAAATGACTTAACCTCCTCCAATTTCGTATTGGCTAACCGCCATAAAAATGTATTCTCTTTATTTTTGTTATTCTAATTTATTGATATCACAATACTCTTTCATGCCAACGATTTTCCTCTGCAGTCCTTTTAGGGTTTAATCTAATAAAGCAGGATCATCAGCAAATAAGACTCCATAAGAGAATTCCTTACTTTGGAGAAAAAGAACAATTCTTTCTACTTGTTTGAGACTCCATGAGTACCACACTCTTATAATATAATATAATATAAAATATTGTATGCATAAGGGATTCCAAAGTTCCATAAAAAGATAAAAGGTATTTACACCGCAAGGATCCATGTTGTTCTCCAAACGCTACTACATTTGAGTACCCACATTTGCTTTATACCAAACCCACTGACTAGATTACATTTAACATTTCTTCCTAATTTTTTTTCTAACCTGAATGTGAAGCTGCCTCAGCCCCTTACATGAATTTATATATACATAATTTTTTCTCCTCTTCATAGTCTATACGCTTGGTTTTAGTTATATTTAGAGATTACATTCTTCATTACACTAGAGAGAAAACCTATTATCACATATGCATCCCTGATAATGCTCAGTTAAATCATTAAATGAAAACATTCCACAGTACGTGAAATACATGTTCATACCAGCACAAAGGATTCACTTCATCAAATGGTTTATTCTCAATCAAGCTCTGAAGCGCACACAATTTATTGTGGGCAGCTGTAGTATACCTTGAAGTGATATGCCCAGGATACTCAACAGGAAAGTCAGCAGGGCACAATATGTTTGAAACAGAAAAACTCTGAACTACAATGAGATGGAGGGTGGTCACTAGCAGTAAAATCCCTTAGAAGATCACTATTAATGAGGGCAAAGAGTTGTGGTGGAAACAAATATAAAATCAAAACAGAACCTGCCTTTTCTATTTTTAAAGGTTTTACCTCAAGTATGTCACTTGGGAAACACTGATTAGCACTAACCAACTGGTTCAAAACCTACATCGGGAGTACTCACATTTTTCTCCCTGAAAATAATTTGGATGAAGCTATCATAATTATATACGCAGGGTGTTTTGTATTACTAAGGGGGCGCCTCTAATAAAATATTCCTAGTTACACTTCTTTGCCTTTGCCTTTGCCTTTTTTAGAGTACCCTCTCAAACGTTTTTATCCCACTTACAGTGCTAGATAGCACCCATATGCATGTAGGCCCCATTGCCAAAGTGTTTCTGCGCTTGAAGAATATTTGCATACACTTCCATTTCTACCCATGTCATACGTGCCAACACACCTGTCTTAGCAGGGTGACTCACGATTTTTCAAACCACATACAGCTTTATCTTTGCTGTCTCTTCCCTAAAATTGCCTCCAAATCAATGCAAGGCACGTAAATTCCTCAGATTTTTTTTTTAAAACACCCCACTCATTGCTTCCAAATTTTGGCATTATGCCATATATGGTGTTTTACTTCCCTGTGCTCAAGGAAAGAGCAGGCCTGTCTGGAAATGTGTGTGCACTGGAAGCAATGTGTACTGGAAGTAGCTATGATTCAAGTACAAATGCCAATACTTAATAATACTTAGTGTGTTTAATTGACAGTACAACTGTACTTTCCTAATAACTTGCATTGGTGTAAAATGCATTTGGAATAATAGAAAACTATTAACGAGTCTAAGAAAATAAATCAGGCATCTTCCGCTTACTTTGAGAGTGTTGGAAAATGGGGATCCAGTGAAATATGGAGGTCATCTCTCTCGACATGCAATCAATTAAGCACAGCGTTTACAGCTTTAGGCTTGTTACTTACAAATCATCAACATCATACGTTTAAGTCTAATTAGTTTAACTGAAGCCAACAGACCCTTCAACATTAAATGCATTAAAGTGCTTGGTGGGCTGCTCCCCTGGCTAGGTTTGACAGCTCCCCAGGGAGCCATAGCATACACTTTGGGAACTACTGACCTAACCAGTATAACAGAATGATTAGTATCTGACCAAATTGTATGCAGATATAGGTGTGTTCTTTTGTCACTGTTGTTCAATGTATCGATTCATATGAACAATTTATTAATTATTATTATGATTTTAATAGTTTCTATTTTTCGTATACTAGAATTAATTTAGATGTCAATGTTATTCAAAGAAGTTCCTTTGGAACAAAATGCATCGTCTGGATAACCGTACCTTGTTGGGATAAATATTATCAATAAATGATTGCAATTGAATTGAACTTCGATGTCAGGAACACTTAAACGAAATAGATTTATCATATTTTGAATGCTACTTTCAGTTACTAGATCATGGAGGGTGCATTAGCTTTTGGATATAGTATGTTATTCTGTCGTGGTGTGGGCAGGGTTAGTTTAACTGCTAATTTGGCCAAGAGGCTGATTATTTTGCAGAACAAAGAAAATGAAGCACACAGGGGATGTAAAACAGAGACGGACCCTACTAGAAAAAGAGCAACCAAAATTGCTACTGGGTAGGTCAATATGGTGATGGTGTTAGGAAGAGAACCAAAATTGAGAAAGGGGCAACACGGATAAGGAACAGAGGTCCACTGGAGTTCGTAGGGAAGAGGAGATGGTGAGGAATGTTGAGAAAAAACGGTTAGGTAAGCAGTTGTGACAAAGTGGTAGGTAATGAAGGGCAAAACGAAGGTGAGGGAAGAGATGGATAAAAAATGGTCGCCTAAGGATTTCGAGATGGGCAAGGGAGGTGAGACAGAGAGAGAAACCAAAGGCACAAAGGAAAAGAGGAAAATGAGGTGGAAAAATAAGGTGCGTGACTAATTGGAAAAAAAGGATACCAAGAACAAGATGTCCTATTTGGGGGTCTTTATGCTGTTGGAAGCACATTTATATATTTATTAATGACAACAAAGGACAAAATATGTAAGGGTGGATTTATGGATGTATTTAAGCTACTACACAAGGAGATTCAAGTTGAAGAGGAGGAATTAAAGTTATCTAGAAGACCTAAAGTACAAAATAACAGAGAATCTTGGACTTCAGTGATCTTAATATACGCAAGTGTGTACTGTGAAAAGTTTCCAGAAAAGTAGCTGGGCATCTTGAAGTGCATTGATACTGTTAGGAAGTAACTAATGGATTTTGGGTGCCTCGCTTGACTGAGGTATGAAAAGGCGTTCAGAGTCAGATTGTGCCATGGAGGGAGGTAGACACCGAGCTTTGGCTACAATAGATGGCACCCACACAGCCAACACCTGCAGTTCATACTGTTAGTGGCTTATGGTACCATATAAGCCCTTTCTTGGGAATCCACACCAGGGGCATTGGTAGTTTTTGCAAGGGGCAGGGGCTTAATGCAGGTGCCTGTTAGGGATTCAACAGGGGTTTCTGTGGCAAGAACCTCTGTATATACAAACATGAATGTTCAAATTGTCAAGAACAAATGCCCGGCATAGTCCAGGGCAACCAGGGGAAAGGGTGGTGGCAACACCTGGAGGACAGCGCATTACACCAGTTATGCTTTCAAATTCAGTTAAAATGGTTGCCTTTCTACCCAAACAGGAAAGCAGTGTTACTGGCTGAATGGGATATCAAAAGGGGTTCCGGTTAGGGTATCAAGGACCACAGGGTGAGAAATTTGCAGACAATTTGAAGTCAGCCACATAACGGCCACAACTGGAAGACAAATTGTAAAAACAAGTGCTAGTGGGTGAGAATGGCTGGGCCATTCCAATAATGCTCCTTGGATGAGTTGATGGATCATCAATCAGGGTAGTGCCAAAGAAGGAGTTCAAGATGACTGACCATTTGTCATGGCCTCAAAGGTAATTCAGTGAACGATTTAATAGCTAGAGAGGATACCATGGTGGAATTTGCATTAGCTGACGTGGCTAATGCATTTTAAGTTTTGTGGAATGGGGCTGAGTTAGTGCAATGTGACATCAAATCTGATTTTTGCCTTCTCCCTATGCATTACATGGACCTCTCACTTCTGGGTATACAGTTTGAAGAAAAGATATTTGTGGACAAAGTTTTACCAATGTGCTGCACCTGCACCATTTCTTGCAGACAGTTTGAAAATGTCAGCACCTTTTTGCAATGGTGTTTATTGGTTGTGACTGGCTACGGTACGATAAACCATGATTTGGATGAGTTGGGAGCATGCAGCAAGGCACTGAAACATTTTAAAGTTTCTGATGGATGTACTGGGGAACCATTAGCCCCAGACAAAAGGTAAGGACCAAAAAAAACACTTTGGTTTTCTTGGGCATGGAGCTGGATAAAGTAACTATGGAGGTGAGGTTACCACAAGGGAAAGCAAAAGAATTGGTAGCAATATTGGAATCTTCAGTGGCAGCGAGGAATATGGTTTTACACATTGAGCAAAAGTAGAGGAACATCTGAATGTGACATGCACAGTGGAAAAGGCAGGGAGAGCTTTTTGTAGTAGGCTTGTTTTTGCGAATTCAGGACAAGTGCCACCCACAGGATCAGGATCTTCCGCTAAATGTGGGCATGTTTGAGAAAGTGACTTTGTTTTTGAGTCATTTTAATGGAGTCACACTGTGGTCATAGGAGGATGAATTTCTTTGCCATGTTGAAAAATGTAAGGAAGCAGTGGGTGCTGATGGTTTTCTTTTTTTGCGGGAAGGCACGTGATGTTCAGAGAGATGGCTGACACTATGACATGAGGAGGGAAGGAGCAATGCGTTCTTGGAGTTATATATATATTGTTTTTGAGGTGTGGCACATGCCAAGTGTGGACAACAACATAGCTATAAGTTACACTGTCTTGCTCACAGTGGTAGAGTTTTCAAGGGCTGTTGCCAGAAGTTGATGCACATAAGACATCTGTGACTTAGGAGATTTGGTCTTTAGAAGAGTGAGGGACTTCTAATAAAAATTCCTTGGCCTTATTTACTGATTGCTTATAGGTAAGCTTGCAAGTATTTTTTGATGTCATAAGCGGTAAGGCAACATTATACGGAAAGTTCCCTTTGTGAACGGCGGGAGGAGGTTGTGCACTTTATTATGTTTATGTTAGGTGATGGGTTGTCGCTGGTAACAGCAGCGGGAAAGTTGCTGTGAATAGCCTTTTACGGAAAATGTTTAGGGAGTAAAAAACCCACAGCAGGATAGCTGGCAAAAGAAAAGAGATGCACCGAGGGAGCGGAGGAGACCTGTAACTGCTAATTTATTATATAGGTTGATAGGAGCCACTGGTACACCTTTTTCACCTATTTATGCTGTGGTTGTTTTTTGACTCCACTATGGTTTCGGAATTGGTGGTGGAAAGAAAGGTTCTTACACATTGGAAGTGGCAGAACAAGGGGAATATTGCAACTAAATCTGCGTCAATCAAAATTGGACCATACAGCAAAGGGAAATGGGTAATGGTGGGAGAAGTGATGGGTAGTTTGCGTCCAGTTGGAGCAGAGGAAACATTTCTGATATGGGGTGGACAAGAAGAAGAATTGTTTTTTTGCAGTGAAGATGGAGAAGTGTTTTGAGGAGTATGTTGAAGATTATTGGTGCAGAAGAAAGTGGGTTTGGCACATATTCTTCAGAAGCAAATCAATGGGGTTTTGGGAAGTAGAGGAAAAAGAAGCTGGGGAAATGATCCGTGGGTTGTTTCAGGAGGTACATTAGGGCTTTGGATGACCAAGATGATATGTAATGTTTTGATGGTTTGTTTCTTTCAGATTGTGAGGCAGGACAATGGTCAGCGGTGATAACGGTGTGGGTAACTGGACACTCTCTGGTGCGAAGGGCAGGAATGCAGGCAGAAAGGTGCGCTTTCAGGAGATCAACGACCTAACAACTGAAACATTTTCAAGTGGATTGGGAGTGGAAAAGCAGCATGAGATGGAGTTAGATCTTAACGTGGCTGGCGGATTAGGAGTCCACCAGAATTTGGCGCGATCTATTATTATGGTAAATAGAGAAATGCTGTGCAATCCTGATGGAGTTCACATTTCTCTGCTTGAGAAGGAATATTACTTTCTTGGGATAAGGGAATTTTTGCCCAAGAGGTTTGTGGTTGAGTAGTGGTGTTAAAGGCTATTTGGTAGAAAGGAATGTGGCACAAGGGTGTTGGAATGACAGCTACTATGGTTATACAGGGGAACATGGGGTGGGGGGGGGGGGAGGCAAAGAAATTACCTATAGTCGGTGCTGGAAAACAAAGGAATTATACACTTGTCAGCAAGTGCTGGGGCACATCGGGGCAGACACTTGAAGCTGGAGAAGAAAAAAAAGGGAGAAGACAAAGATATCAAAAGGGGGAGGGCACAGGAGGTCTGCAAGGAGAAGGAGTGGATATGGAGCCAACAGATGGCTTACAGCTTGGACTGCTGGGGAGTGGTGAGGAATGTGTGACTTTGAGGAAGGGCTGTTTGTGTTGAGAGATTCTTGTTGATAAGGGAGGGCGGTTTGAGGGAGGTGGAGTAGGAAGTTTGGTGTATCAGTGGGACAGGGCTTTCCATATCATTGTAACGTTTTTGGTCAGAAGGCTAGCTTCAGAGCGGTCTAATAAAGCTATTTTTTTCTTTCTATGGGTGTCCTGGAATTGTATATCATCTCGACCAAAGAACAGAAGTTGGCGAGCAAAGGAGAACTGAACCTCAGCTTTTATCGCCAGTTGGACAAGACAGTCATCAAACTTTTAACACAGTATAGTACGGGCAGTCTGAGGTAAGGGTGGGATACTGAAGGTGCTCTTACACTTTGGACCATCATATTTGAATGATCCGTCCCAATGCCCTGATGAAGTTCCCAAGGCAATAATAGGGAACGAAACGCGTTGGCTGTGCCTGCATATCTCAAAAGAGAAAATAAAGAATCTATTTAAGAAAAAACAGAGTATTCTGAGAATCTTTGACTTTCCTGGTATTTCTGACTCCATTGGGTGCACCTCTCAAATTGCTTATCAAACTCTTGTTTATGACGGACATCCCTGGCAGTGGATGATGAGAGTGGCTGCACCGGACAAATTTGAGAAACAGAATAAGTTGATGTGCTGAACCTTGGTCTACTGCTTTGTGTTTTTAAATAAATACCAGTAACCACACCATAACAAGGTCAGATGAATAGTAAAGTTATCAGTAGCTTCCTAAAACTCAGTTTGTCTTTTATCGTACCTCTCTTAATAGGTAGCGAGTTCCACAGTTTAGGAACCAAATAAGCAAAGGACCGACTACCGCTTCTTGACATATGGATCTTGGGAATTGCCAAATTACATAACTCAGTAGATGGTAAAGTCCTATTGGGAATATAGGGTCTACACTTGTAGGAAAATTAGCAGGTAGTGCTATTGCAGTGGCCTGTTGGGACTGGACAGCCTTGCTGCTGGAACCTGGCGGTAGCGCTGCAGTAGATAAAATTGTGTGAATAATGAATAAATCTGGAGCGACGCAATCAGAGCTGCAATCAGACTGCAGAAGCCTGGAGTATTTGAGTGCTCCAGGAATTTTGAAAGAGGGTGATATGGCTGTTTTGCTGAAATGAATGCCTTGCAATGATGAACATTCATACTCTAGCTAACTTAAGACAAACTAAATCTTAGACGCCATGTTTACTGCGATGTATGTCTCCACCACATGAAAAAACTGTATTTTCAAAGTCTCACTAGAATACAAATTAAATGTGTCCCACAGAGAAGTACGCAGACTTTCAAAGTCTGTTCTGAATAAAGTATACAAATTCAAGGTTGAATCTGTTGCAGGAATAAGTACCTACTAAGTAACGTTTACTGTTCTATGTGTAGACGATTGCTTGTAAGAAGTCACATGTAGTAGAATTATGAAAAATCTGTACAAAAATATATAGAGTTGTGGATGTTTCTTTTTGTTTATTTCTGATTGATTGAGAAAATGTGAACTAAGTACTCCTGTAGTAAAAGTATGAAATCCTTTGTTTAGAACCCTATAAAAGAGGGTGATTTCTTGATGAGGGAGAGAGCCCTTTCCACTTAATTTAGAAGGCGAAATTATGCTGGATTTCTTTCCTATTGTATGCTCTCTATTTTGATGATCTGAACTTTACTGAGTTCTTGATTGATTGTGTACTTTAACTGAGCTTTGCACTCTCTTTTATTGGCCAATTGATTTTGACCGGATTGAATTAACTTCTGTATGCCCAAATTTCTTAAAATAAAACCTTTAAAGGTTAAGACGTTATTGTCTTTAGTACCAAATGAGTACTACATTTCTGTTATTTGAAATGGTCTTATTTTTTTTAAAAACAGATTTTATTGAAAGTTTTGACATCAGCAATAAGTTAACATACAATTATGTTTGCGGTCATCCAAAAGCAATACTCATATAACCAAAATCTCCAATTAAGAAATGCCAATCAATGTAAAATCAGTCACAAAAGTCCCAAAACCCCTCAACCCCCTCTCACTACTCCCCCCATGAGTTGCACCCTCCAAAAACTTGAACAGTCTCAAGTGGTACTGGATGACTATCCATTGCTCTATGCATTTACCCAAGGCCTCTGGCTATTGAGACTTCACACTACTGGCCTGCAACAGGTGGGTATTGAATAGATGGAAGATATGGTCTACATCTAAAATTCTGATGCTGTGGGGAAGGTTGTGCCGATGAACCCCCTGGCGATGGTATGTGGGACTGCGATTCAAGCACACTCAGGCTGTCCACTAATGCCTTCCAGGCTTATGCTACTTCTAGTAAGCGCAGTCCCCTCCGGGCTTCGGTGAGCAGGGCCTCCCCCCTCACATCCAGCCCATTGCTCAAGCTCCTTCCACCACGTAGCGAATTAGGGATCCCTGGGGGCCTTCCAATGTCTTATGATTTCCCTCTTAGCTAAAATGAAAGCTTGGTCTTGGAACCTGCTTGTAACTTTTGTTTTGGAGATATGGGGGAACCAGTGGCACAATCAGTGGATGATCAAACAGGGAACCTTTTTGGAGATGGTACCTGCTACTACCGTTCTGGCCTCCTCCAGTAACCTGTCAATTGGGGGTTGTCCCATAACATATGCATAAGCTCAGCCCCTATCACCCCACATCTCGGACATGCCGCCACCACCAAATGGAAATATTTGTTAATGTGTCCTTAGGTAAGGTAATCCCTATGTATGATGCATGAATCATTTCAAATTGAGAGTTTCTTCATACTTTTGGTACCCGTTCTAGTATATTTGTCCAGTCTTTTTGGGTATGGTGATCCCCAAATCTTCCCACTGTGCTTTCAGAGTGTCTAGTGCCTGAAGCATGTCCCCTCAATTTCCCGATAAAATCATGTGACCGCTTTAACAGTACCCGCTGACAGTGCAATATATTGGCAGGTTTTGAGGGGGGTATGGTTCTGTCGTTCTAGTTTTCCAGTGCTTACGGAAAGCTATTGTCAGGGCTCTGTGCAGCAAGAAATTTCCCCTTGGAAGGCGAAATTCTGATCAGAATTCCTTAAATGGTAGGAGCTTTGAAATGGTCAGCTTTGACTTCTTTAATTGAGACGGGTCAAGTCGGGAGCACCAAGGCCCATCTAGAGACTAAACCGTTCCTGATCCATCAAGGTGCATCGGGGAAAAATTGAATGGGTTTTGCAGGCACTCTGAAGAAGGCTGGAGGAGCGATTGTTGAAACTGCTTGATGTAAGCAACAACTGGCAGCTACTCTGGCATGGTGGCTTCAGGGAAAGGGGTCTTGGTGCAGATAAGGACTATCTGTAGTCAATTACTGCTGGACATTTCCATATCAAGACAGCTCTCAAGACTCCTGATTCATGTGTGCATTGAACATCCAGTTCAGGTTTTTTATTTGCTTTCTGGTACCTTTCGCCTTTTTATTACAATATAAATTCAAGGCTTCCCTCACGACAAAGAAACATACAGGTGTGGACTTGAAATCTTTAAAGCAGTGAACTAGCTTCATGCCAACTTAAAGAGAATTATTTCCCTGCTGGATATGCTGGGGCTGCTTGGAGCAATTCTAATGCTCGAGTGCAACCGAATACAGCAGTTGATGTTAACCTGGGGTCCGGGAACCCCTCAGGAACTACGAAACCTACTGAGAGGATGCGCAACTGCATAGAAAATTAAATAATATTAACAGATTAATTGTGTGCATATAAAGAAGAAAAATTTAAAATGTTCAAACATTCTGTAACTGTCAAGAAATTGGAGACTAAAATTTAAGTTTGTATCCTAAGATTAATTTGAGAGAGCACATCAAATTTATAAAAGAGCAAGCTTTTACATTAAAATTAAAATGTAGTTTTTTTTATATTTGTGAATAAAATAAAACAAGTTATCATTTGTTTGATGAATGCTTGCTTCTGTATTTGTTGTTTATTGTTCTGAAGTTCAAATAATCGATAATACTCAGGCCAAGGTCCCCCTTCCAGTAATGACTCAATGGTAGGGGTGGCGGATTCTATTAATGGTTCAGTGGGGGTCCCCAGGTTCCAGCAAAGTTTAAGTCGGGGTTCACAGAAGCCAAAAGGTAGAGAAGCACTGGAATACAGTAGAGAGAGCCATGCTTTATACTGCTACGGCTGTTTCTCTGCTTCGGGTCCATAACGGAATTTTCGAAGAAGTGTGCCCCTAAAGTGTCACACATAAGACATGGAAATGTCACATGGGTGCAATTCAAATGTGGAAATGTCACACCTAGAAGCACACACATGCTGAAAGACCCATACATGGGGGAGACACGAATTGTGAAGCTAAAAATGGTTTACTGAAGTTGTCTTCCGTCTAAAATGTCATTTGCTTTATAGAAGCCACGATTTTTTTTCAGAATCTCCCACTTTCCTGTACTCAAACGTTGGCATGTATGAAAGCAGGCTGAAAACTTTGCAAACTTACGGACAAGGGTGGCAACTCAACGTCAGGCTTTATAGCCCACAACCGTTTGCAAGCATGGAATCAAGACTCTAACCATGCAAAGTTGAAAGCAGTCGTACAGTTGTTTATCTTTCAGACACACAACTAAAACCCCACAGAACCTGCCTTAACTTTAAAGAGAATGAGGACTCAGCCTGCCAGCTGGTTTTGGTCACCCCAGGGCAAGAAACACACAAGTGGTGCTGCCACTGAAACAGATGAAATGTCACACCAGCCCCTGGTGCAGTGAGTCTGTTGTCTGTGGCTGCCTGTAGTGAAAGAAAGACTCGTGCAGCCCAGTGACAGTGTTTACACTGACAGCGACAAGCCAGGTGCTAGTGCAAGGGCGTGCGTGCGTGTGCACGAGACAGGGAGGAAGTAAAGTGCGTCCACATCACGCACAAAAAAGAAGCACTTTAACTTTTAAATACACAAGCAAAAAGAAAAAAAAGCACCAAAACAGCATTTTTCAATGACACTACACAAATAAATAATATGAAGCATGATTTTTGCTCGCGTGGAGCACGCTCCCCTGGCTGCCATGCAGGCTCGAACCCCCTCTTTCCCCACCCCAGAGGGGGGAGTCTGCTACTCACCGCCGGGGCCCCTGCAGCTCACCGGACCTGGGAGGAGGGCTGGAGACCGAGGGAGAGGGAGGAGCGGCAGTAGCAGCCGGTGAGCGCCGCCCCCTGAGCGCTTCAATGCGGCACAGGCCGGGAGGGAGGGAGAGGCCGCTGCTAGAAGGAAGGACGGGGGCCGGGCCCCGGGAGGGAGTGTCCCCGCGGCCCTGCTGTCCGGGCGGCTCCTCCGGGGAAGGAGGCGAGGGAGTCAGATTAACGCGCGACACGTACACAGCACGGCAGGGTTTTATTTGCGTATTTTAAAATGTATATATAGCGCCCACTCCATCCGAAGCTATTGGAGGATTTTACACCAGCACCAGTTACACCGCACACGGTCACATTCATTTTTTTAGGCACGGGTAGAATAGTGATTTGCCCACAATCACATGGTGTTGAGCTGACGCTGGGATTAGAACGAACCTGATTCCTCATTTGCAAAGTTGGCAGCTTTAGGGTGACCACCTGGTATATAGGCAAAATATAGGAAGTGGTTGTAAAAATCCAGAAGGAAAGGGACAACATTCAGGACAACAATTAAGGTCAAAAGCATTATTCTACCGGCATAGCTCGACATAGGTCCCATCAGCGAGCTGGCAGCATTTAGACGAGGGGGTCTCCAACCTTCTAGTTTTGGTTTGTCAGTATTTTTTAAAACCTTACTCCTGGTAGAGATTGTGGACCTTCAGTAATATAACAACAAACATTGACAAAGCCAATAGCTCTGGTCTATGCAAGAGCTATTGGCTTTGCCAATATATTGTAACAATGTTGTACACCAGAGTGGCTGCTGTTCAGCATGGCTAAAAGTTAGTAGGGTAAGGAGAGTGGTGTTTTATTTTTATTTTTGCAATTTTATTAAGCACGGACATAGCCTAAAGGCATCAGAGCGCTTTATAGCAGTAGCATTACAAGGCTACGGCAAGTTACGTTCAGACATATTGACTCGGGAGTTGTGACCAGGACAAATGCAGCCGTTGACCAAGGGACGTACATTGTTCAAGCATTGATTAAGATGGTGGAGACACACAATTAAGGTAGTTCGTCTCCTGGATAGAGTACTTAGGTATGGTCAAGGGTGATTAACTCAGGTGTCTGTCAAATAGGAGGAGCTTGAGGTGCTTTTTGGGTCTCGCTGGCAATGCATCCTGCAAGGATGCATGTGTCCAGCTGGAGACGTATAGCGATCAGTCTGGGGGGAAGGAGGACAAGAGGGTGTACGAGCTTTTTCTCTCCTGGATTCGTGTGCGTGAACGCACACGTCGCGTCCCGCGCCGTACACATGCGCGCGCAGACAGACACTCGCTCACACACACACCCCCTCCCTCACAGTCACACACACGCACTCCAAGACACATACACACACACACACGCACGCACACACACATACACAGCCCGCGCCCCCCCCGCACGCGCGCGCACACACATGCTCCCCCCGCAGCTCAGCAACCCACTCACCGGCTTCCTTCGTGCGGCGGCTCTCCTCAGCTGCAGGGCCCGGCAGCAGGACTCTTCTTCCCTCCTTCGGCACCGGGGCGCAGGGTAGGCTCCTGCCTGCTCCGGTGCTCCAAACAATCGCGGCTCTTCCGTGGGAGGCGGGGTAGGCTCCCGCCCTCCTACTTCCTGTTTCCTGTTGTCGCGCCGGCCTGCCTGACTTCCTGGTCGCAGGCCGGCAGAGTGACGAGGATGTTTCATTTGCGGTATTTATTTATTTATTTATGCATTTTTATATAGCGCGGACTTTACCCGAAGGCGGTATTTATTTATTTATGTATTTATGCATTTTTATATAGCGCGGACTTTACCCGAAGGCGTCAGAGCGCTTCACATTAGGAACAGAAATGAAACATAATGAGAAACATTACAAAAGAACAGGTTGCAAAAACATACGTTACTTACATAAGGTAATAATGACAATTGTGAGCAAACAAAATACATGAGGTAGTAAAAACTATGAGCAACCAAAAATACATGAGGTAGTAAAGGTAATAGTGACAATCGTGAGCAAACAAAATACTTGAGTAAAAATTGTGAGCAACCAGAATACATGGGTAGTAAAGGTAATAGTGACAATCGTGAGCAAACAAAATACTTGAGTAAAAATTGTGAGCAACCAAAATAAATGAGGTAGTCAAAAGTGCACAAGAGGAAATGAAAGTGACAAGTGTGCAGTTATAAGAGAAAACAGAGTATAATTAGAGGTATAGTCCTGCAATAAGTGCTAGACACTCAGGCTCAGGAACAAGCGTTACATGGGCAAGGTGGCACTTGTGCAAGTATCAAAGGCAAAGACATGTGAGAGGTAGCAGCCGTGTGTTGCAAGGGCAGAGTGGTGTGTGCATGTTACAAAAGGGCACCGAACACCAGTACATGGAAAATACTGCAAAAAGGCAGACCCTCCAATCACAGGCATACACTGGGAAGGCACTTCCATGGTCATGGAAAGTAGAAATTATCAGTAGTGGGAAGTCTTCCTCACAAATAGCAAGAGGACGTGAATTACTTTTGGAGGTGTCTCTGGAGGAGGAGAACTTTGAGGTCCCTTTTGAAGGCCTGGGAGGAGGCGGTGGTCCAGAGCTTTTTTTTGTCCTCTCGCGGTTTGTAAATCCAAAACATATTGCATTACAAATGCTATAGGTATCACATTTGCGAAAGTTATAACTATTGGCATTGTAAATGACGAAGCTATTAATTTAGCTATTTAAAAAAAAAAGAAACATAAATAAAAACTTTGCCATTTATAATACCAATAGCTCAAACTTTCCTAATGCGAGACCTATTGCATTGCAAATGCTTGTTAGGTCGAGGGACCGTAAGTCCGGAGAATTATTGATTCTTAGAGTGGCTGCTTTATCCCGCCTCTCTTTTCGTCTCTCCTCCATTGGCTGGCTTCCTAAACGGAGGCCAGCCATTGGAGGAGAGGGGCATCACTCGAAACAAGCTCCGTCTCTTTCGGATTCGGGGGCGTACATTTTGCTGTTCTTTCGCCAGTGACGTCACCCGTCACTCAGAACAACAAAACACACGCCCCCGAATGCGAAAATTACCACGCTTTCTCCGAGGCATTTCTGCTTTGCCTCGGAGAAAGACGGTGGGGGTTTCCAGAGCTGCTCTGCTCGTCCCCCCTCCCTCCGCCCGCAGCTCTCCTTCGTCCCGCTCCCCCCCTCCCTCCGCCCGCAGCTCTCCTTCGTCGCGCTCCCCCCCTCCCTCCGCCGCAGCTCTCCTTTGCATTATTTACACCAGGCCAACTATTTTCATATGCAATGAGAGCGGTGCAGATGTGTGAGTGGCCATCCCGCGAGGTCAGGGAGAAAAGTTTACTGGAGGTCACGAAAATCCAAGATATTTGTAAACACAAGGGGCCCTGCCTGGATTTATTGGAACGAGCCCATAAACGGAGACCAGTCATTTGCGGTACGAGCCTTTCACTCAGTCAATGCCGCCATTATTTGAAGGGAAGCATTTCACAGACCAGTCACACACGCTGCATTTGCTGCTTCCTTTGTGGGGTCCGCGTTTCCCAGGAATGCTCTAAAATGCTCATTGTTTTTAAAAAAAAAAACCTTTATTTGAAATACAAAGCAGTTACAGTCACGGGCAGCAAATCAATAAAAGCCATAAGTATGCAATAGTCCGTTGCCAAAGCGCCCCACTGCAATACAGGATAATGTCCGTACCACATAGGTACCAGGAATAGAGAGGTTTCTTATTTTTTTTTTTTTTTATTAAAAGAAGAAAAGAAAGAACCAGGATCAGACATCGTACAATCAAATAACTTCACCACAGGGGTGTTCAATAATCAGGATCGTCGCAGTCAGGACCAATGTAGGTAAGGCGACAATACTAGCGCACAGTAAACAGGATAAGCAAAAACAGTGCAAGTCACATGTCAATGCAGTACATAGCCGCTGTAATTTAAAGCATCTGAGAAAAGCATCCACCCCCGGAATTCTAACCACAAGAACGTACGATGAGCAACCTAGAACTCGATACTGAAGAAGGGAAGGGAAAGAAAGAAGAATAGAAGGAAAGCCAAAAGATACGAACGAAAAAAAGAGGCCCTAGAAACAGAAAAAGGACCAAGAAAAACAGTGAAACCCCTCCCCAAACCCCCCACCCTGCACCCCTGCCTACGGCTACGGCCTCCCCCACGGCAGCGTGCCTGTCGCCCATTATACGGAACCCGAAATTTAGAAGAAAGCGGAAGAGAGCTATTGCTCAACTAGGTTAAGGGAATACTAAAGGAAGGAACAGAGAAAGAGAAGGAAAGGAAAAGGAAAAACGGAGGAGGAGACCAGGGCAGACCCCCAGTACGCAATCAGTTTCACCTCACCCACCACAAGAAACACCCACTCCATATCGAACCCAGATGCAATGCAATAAACATACGTGGAGTGGGGTCAATCCTAACCAGCTCGTCGTTAGCGCCATCATGACATAGGTAGAGAGTCCCGCATTGGCCCCATACCGTAAGTAACACTACAACATTCAACCCAGGCCCGCCCGGTCCAAAGTGCGATTGCAATCCAGTCCCTCTTGAACAGTTGTAGCCGGGTCAAGGTGCCGGACCGGGAAGAGGCTATTATCCCGCGGCACGGCAACACAGAGCGAGGGCGCTCGAGGGACGCGGTCATCCATGCGTCTAAGGGCCATCTGGGGGAGCAAGTGGTTGTGCGCGCTCTTCAGCATTCGCCCCAAACCAAGGAAGTAGGACAGGTCGTGACACCACCACTGCTCGCAAGTATGAAGGAGTCGATCATTAAAACATGGCAATCCTCCCAGAAAAAAGCCCGCCGTCAAAAGACCTTTCGCCCTCGCTGTAGCCGATGAACCGCACACAGCATTACTGTCACTCCGTCGAACGTGGGCACACAAGTTGCAACCGTACCGTTGTCTCGCAGCATCTAGTGATCCGTCAGTCGGGCCAAGAGCCACACCACCTGAACGATCCTCCCGCACAATAGCATCCAGGGCGCTCCCCACGGTCTGCATCTGATGTTGCAAAGCAAAATGCAAGTCCGTTATGGCCGCCATCACATCCCCCGTCGCAATTTCTTTGTCGCGCCCCCAGTAGCAGCAGTCACGTCCTCCAGCAAAGCTCCGACACGCCAGGCCGACCCAAGGCAGGCGTCTGATCGCACCATTTTCGTGGCCCCCGCAGGACAATACAGGATATATCTGTTCAGTACGGGTTGCGCAGGGCACACAGGCACAGAGTCACCAGCTGGGAGGAGGGCTGTTGTTTCGTGACCGCAAGAGGCGGCAGATCAGGCCTCACCATTGCTGCGGCATCGTGCGAGAGTCGCCATCAAAAATCGAGTAGCTCCGAGTCTCCATCTCCCCAGACTGGCACTTCCGGCGCACTACTTGCCGTTGTTGTTGCATTCAGGGCCGGGCGCGTCAACACTCGAGACCCCGGCTTCAGGGAGGGGCGGGCCGCAAACATCGAGACGACGTATCTCCAGCTGGGAAGCCGTCAGAGCTCCCGGGCGCGCATGGATCCGCGCCGCTTCATCTCGGCCGTGCGGGAGGGCAGCAAGAGCGCCGGTTAGGAAGCTGGTTGTGGTGGCGGGGGACAGCGGCCGACGGAGCCGAGAGTCCGAGCGGCCATCTTGGTCCGCGACCTGGCTCCTCCTCCCTAAAATGCTCATTGTTAATGACGTGTCTGACTGCAGCAACGAGAATGCTACCTCAGAAGTATGTAGTGGAAAATGTTTATAATTTTTGTGCCTGGCGTCCATTGCTGGGCGCAAGTGTAACTTCCCCCATGGGGGGGGGCTCCTCCTGTTTCACACTCCACAGGCATCCAGGAAGGGGAGGGGAGGGGCAAGGGGTACCATGGAGAGATTAAGAGATTGGGTAGGCACATTAGGGGAAACATTTAACGACACAAACAATGGTATCATGCTTTTTTGACACAGCTAAAATTGGACTTTTGTGGTCGTGTTTAGTTGTCGTGTTTTCAAGTAAACAGGGAGCGCGCATTTACGGGCGTACTCCCCAGTACTGATTTATCAGGTCTTTAGAGTTTAAAAAGTGTAATCACGGTCCAGTCCTGCACTGGTTGCATAGGCAAGCTGAGGTGTGAGGGTGGGGAAGGGGGGCACTTCTGCCTATCTGCCAATGCACAATTTTGCAGAATGCGTGCTGGTCTGCTGACATAGGCTCAGCCTCGTACTTCCAGATAGGGGCGTGCACTTCTGAAAATACTAGCCTAACTATATGTAAGAGTAGCGCATTATTGCAACCAGGGACATCTTAAGGATTTCGCGGACCCTGGGCCAAAGTCATTTTATGGGCCCCTGTTCGGGACAATTTTGAATTTCAGCTCTTTCATGCCCACAGCATTTAAAATAATCTGTTTGAGAATTATTCAGTGTCATCAGGGCAAGACTCCCGCAGAACAAAGCTAGCTTTATCTGGGGTCCCCCTGAATGACTGGGGCCCTAGGTCAGAGTCCACTTTGCCCATGCCTCAAACGACTATGATTGCAGCAGTCCTAGCAGTGCACGCAGAAAGCAGCGAGGTGGATGCGAGTTGCTATGGGCATTTGAAACGGTCTGTGTAGCTTTGCCTGGAGGAGCTATGGGAGGGAAGTGCTGCAGTGACAGCATACGTGCAGCCCGGATGTGAGAAGATAGGTCGCTAGCGCCTATGTCCAGTAGTAGGCCATGCTGTGTATGGGAGTAAGAGGGGGGCCCTGCACATCTGCTTGCTTGCTCATATATACACACATAGTGGCAGTTGCCACTGTGCAATTAGTCAGGTTAGTTTCTATAGGAAGAGTTTTTTCTGTTTTGCTAATAACTTAGCCACCCTTTCACAAATGTGCACAAAAAAGTTCACCCACCTCTGGCTCTTTAATGGAAAGTTTTATGCTAAACCGTCAAGTGGGAGCCGGGGTGAGGGGGGATTAAAAAAGTGCTATTTCCCATGCTGATTTTAATAGGAAACTTCACTCTCTGGTACAGAAAAAATGGCTGATCCCGATTTGACACAATGTTAGACCTTTACTTAGTGTGCTTTTTGAGATTTTGTGAAAATATTTTCTGCTTTTTTTGAGAATTCTTTTTGTCCAGATATGCTCGGAATTGTCTAATTTAAAGGGGAAAAGTCAGCCTGATTGGCCGACCACAACAGGAACATTTTGTTGTGGCAGGACTCGGACATTCCTGCGACATAAAAAAAAAAATAAGGGGCCAGATTGAGCACAGCATTAACCCCCAAGGGCTTAATTTGCAGATCATAACCAAAAACTTTGTTTCTTACTCACAGATTTAAAGTTACTATAAAAAAAGAAAAGTGCCACACATGATGCTGCCAGTGGCATGCCACATAATTTAGTTCATCCTGCCACACAAGGTGGTCGGTCCTCCGTTGCCATACATTTCTTGTGGCCTAAATTTCTGCTATGATTCATCCATTTTTTCTCGAACTGTTTCCCTCACATTCCTCTCACCCTCATTATTCGAACAGCAATCATATGAAAACAAGCATTTGCAATGCAATAGGTCTCGCATTCACGCGAGTTTGAGCTATTGACATTGTAAATGACAATGCCTTTTATTTATGTTTTGGTTTTTAAAACATAAACAAAAAGCGTTGTCATTTACAATGCCAATAGCTCAAACTCGCATAAATGTGAGACCTATTACATTGCAAATGCTTGTTTCATATTGCCAACAAACCTACCCCCATGTCACGTGTATTGCTGCATTTACCTATATCAAAATACTTCAGGCTCCCGTTAGGTACCTTCAAGCATGATTGAACAGAGCAAGCGTCCTCCAGGCTGGCCGGGTACCATAGTCCTGTTCCGAGATTTTCATTCAAAAGACCAGTGCATTCTGGGAGATGCGGTCTTCATTTCTTTACATTGAAGCTATGCAGCTGCCACTGAGAATAATTTATGAAAAAATGTCAGCCAACGGTTGCCCGGGATGTGGCCTAACAGCTAGATCGGTCGACCTCAAAGCTGGGGCACCAGAATTGAGTCTCGGCAGGGACGCTTAACAACCTGTAATTCTGGGCAAAATCACGTATTCTCCCCATGCCTACTAAAAATGAATGTGTCCATCTGTAACGCAACTGTCATTTATGTGAAGCGCTCTGATACCTATGGGTTCAGTTAGCGCTATATAAAACTCTAGATTAAAACATCTTGGCACCAGATCAAGGAAATTGCCCCACTGCTGTGAAATGTTGCGCTCTTTCTGAGTAATTTTGAAGCACAGCAAGTGTCAGTGCTTTTATATTTGCACTAATGAAAAGCGTGAAGATGTTGTTAGTGCAAAAAATATATTTTGTGCTAACTCTGGTCGAGGTGTCGGTTCATTGTGTGAAAATTTGCCAAGCACCCGTAAAAACAAATGCTGCAAACTGTACGAAATGGCCGCCGCTGTTGGTGCCTTTTACATGAGCTGGCCCATAGAACGATTACAATCCATGCTCTGCTGTGGGGTTCCACAAAGCCCGGTACACCGTTTTTAGTCACATGCACGAAAGCCCCTTTCACTAACAGGATGGTGGATGAGGAAATTATTCTCATGCCAGCACACTCCGTACTAGTATAGGGAAAGTTTTGTTAGGCAGAAAATGACATTTAGACATTAATTAACAAAGTAAAAAACATACAAAATGAAACCGAGTGCGGTGTCCCTGAAGCGGGTGCCGCACTCATTACAACAAAGTAGAAAAACAAACAAGCTCCTGGACAGTGGTGGCCCAGCAGACTGGTGGCGCCATCTTACTCAGTATGTGGAGGACAGCATGAGACAGTCTCGGGGGGCCTGAATCACCACAGACGCTCAGATATGAAAAGACAGTGTAGATGATACGCTCAGTGGTGGGAACAGCTTTTGGTGGAGAAACGGACAGTGCTTTGATGTGCTTCACAAGCGTAACCCCGAAGAGAGTGTAAGGGGCAGAAGCCTTCCCACTCATAGACTGCAGCGGCAGAGCAGTGTTGCCGGCGGGGGCGAAACCAGGAAGTCAGGCATCCTTGCCCGTGATATGGGCGGGGCCTGTGACGCGGCCGGAAGAGGCCGGTGTTGCTCGTTCATGCGGGGCTCCCATCATGGAGGGAGAGCCCCGCGGTAGCGTGAAAATCCACAGAAGTGCCTCGCGTGTGGAGATGCGCCGGGGAAAAGGAGCGCAGCGAGGCGACGCGACAAAAGAGCACGGTGAGTGGAGGGGGGGATATGTGTGTCTGTGTGTGCGCGCGCGTGAGCCCGTGAGTGGTGGTGGTGCTGGTGGTTGGGGAGGGGGGTGCGTGTGTGTGTGTGTGTGTGTGCGTGCCTGCCTGCCTGTGTGTGTGTATGCCTGCCTGCCTGTGTGTGTGTCTGTGTGCGTGCCTGCGTGTGTGTGTGTTTGCGGGGAATCTGAGGCAGGGGACGGGCACAGCGCTGGGCTGGGCGTGCGCGCCCACAAGGTGAAGTCGACGCTCGTGCCCGGCCCCTGTCTCACATTCCCAGGAGATGGCGGACTATAGCTGTTGATCCAGACAGCAAATGCTTCGCATTTGCTTTTGTCTAGGCTCGACCTAAAAACAACCACACACATACACACCAAAACTCAGAGAGAGAGCTAAAGAGACTCTCTCTCTCTCTCTCATAACTCCACAAATCTTGATCTGGTTGATAATGTGCACCTTCCCTGACAAGCCAATAACAAGTTCGGCTAGTAGAAGTGTCAATCAGGAACACAATTATAAAACGTATTCTTCTGTTTGAGTAATATTGTCTACTACGGGACATGTGCTTCTGTCCTAATAGCTTGGCAACTCCAGTTTACGTTAATTACGGACAGTGTTGTGCACACAAGGTTTTGTGATTTTCCATGTATGCCGTTTCAAGGCTTGTGGTTTTGGCATGAAGAGGGGGATAGTTTATTGTTGAACACAGTGACCAGGTTGTTGGCAGCTGGCGCTTGTGTGTCAAATTGATCATTCTGAGATAGATAGTGTGTCATTTGTGGTTCATCCACTTGTGTGCTCGGATTGATGATCTAAAGCAAGAACATGTTGGACCGCTTTTATGAATCTTGAGGTTCTGGGCGGATGAGGTAGCCTTAGTTGTAGTACTTAGCATTGGTGCAGTTGGATGTCTGGGTAGGTTCGCTGTCGGGAAGGCAGACTTGTTGAGTTCCATGAGATCAAGAAGTAGATCTTCTGCCAGATATTAGGCCTTTCACAGAGCCAGAGCGGGAGATCTCTGGCCAAACAAACCTCTGCTGGCAGCTGCCCCCTGGCTGTGCTTGCTCCCCTGCCCCCTGGCTGTGCTTGCTCCCCTGCCCCAGAACTGTGTTTGCTCCCCTGCCCCCTGGATGTGCTTGCTTCCCTGCCCCCTGGCTGTGCTTGCTTCCCTGCCCCCTGGCTGTGCTTGCTTCCCTGCCCCCTGGCTGTGCTTGCTTCCCTGCCCCCTAGCTGTGCTTGCTTCCCTGCCCCCTCGCTGTGCTTGCTTCCCTGCCCCCTCGCTGTGCTTGCTTCCCTGCCCCCTCGCTGTGCTTGCTCTCTCGTGTGTGTGTGTGACTCTGGGTGTGTGTGGCTCTGGCTGTGTGTGGCTCTGGGTGTGTGAGTGTGGCTCTGGGTGTGTGTGTGTGTAGCTCTGGGTGTGTGTGTGTAGCTGTGTGTGTGTGTGGCTCTGTGTGTGTGGCTCTGTGTGTGTGGCTCTGTGTGGGTGTGTGTGGCTCTGTGTGGGTGTGTGTGGCTCTGTGTGGGTGTGTGTGGCTCTGTGTGGGTGTGTGTGGCTCTGTGTGTGTGTCTGTGGCTCTGTGTGTCTGTGGCTCTGTGCGCGTGGCTCTGTATGTGTGGCTCTGTGTGGGTGTAAATGCAATAGGTCATGCATTTGCGAGCTATTACGCTATTGGCATTGTAAATGACAATGCCATGTATTTAACGATTAAGCTATTGACAATGTAAATGACAATGCCATTTATTTATGATTTAAAAAAAAAAAAGTCATGAGCAATGCCAATAGCTCTACCTTTAATAATGCTGAGACCATCTCGACTGAAGGTGAAGGGGTTCCAGGAGCAGGTTTTTTGTGGGGGGGGGGGGGCTCCTAGTTGTTCCAGAGATTTTCAGTTTTTCACTTAAGTAGGAGGGTGAGTAGGAGTGCAACGCTGTGTGGGTGATACAGGTACTTCAATGGGAAGCCATTGGAGGGTTAGAAGGGCTGGGGAAATGTGGGCACCTTTCTTGAGACCTAAGACGAAGAGCGCTGCTGCATGTAGAGTTGCTCTCAGTGGGCCTAGATGAACTTTGGGCATGCCTGAGAGAGGGCCATTCCATAATCTAGTCTGGAGAGGACAAGAGACCGCATGTTTTGAGGTCTTGTTCTGTGGAAAAGTAAATTTTGCCATGTTCTGTGTCCCTACGTGTCATCCATCATATGTTATGTGTGCATGATTAAATATGCATATGTATTCCCCATGTTCGATTAATGACGCAATTACAGTTGTGTCCACCTCTAGTATGCCAGTTTCCAGTCCTCGTGAATACTACGAATATCAGGCCTATGTAAAGCTACGTTGCCACGTTTCTCAGTGTGCACGTTATTCTATTATAAAGTCCCCGTTTCTAGGCCTCAAAAGGGCCTGGACACCAGATTCAGCTCCTGTCTCCTGAAGCCTCGCTGAGGAGCGATACAGCCCCCACCTGTATCCTCGACCCTTCACTTACTTCCTGCCTCACAGTGCCCGGTCCAGCCTGGCTCAGCCTCTGAGTCTGCCAAGAATATGTTATGATTCCAGTTATCAGTTCAGTCCTCCTTCTCTGCATTCCTAAGCTACTGAACTGCATCAATAGTTTCCGTCATTGTCTAGCCTTCAGGGCTCCATGTTAGAGAAATACTGCATTTAATGGTCATTTAATATTCTTCATCACGCACTACATGTAGAATAATGCATGGTCCAGTCTTAGAATTAAGTTAGCCTTTCCCCTCCTAACTTCTAGTTTATATCAACATGTTCTCTAAACATCAGATACTAGATACTGTTTAGGTACATGTCGCCCTGACTCTCCAGACTTCAGTCTCTGCTCCTAGCACAGAGTTCATAGCCCCCAGCTTCTCCTAGTGATACGTCATTGCTAGTTTGCGCGCACCATCAGGTTAGAGGTCCCGGCTTCTTAGGTAGCCCCCTCCATGGTTTCCGCCCCATTCATGACATATTCTGTTACGTTTGCATCACATGTCTATGTATACGCCCAGTTACACCTACTTTCGCCCTTATCTTTCGCGACTGCTACGCGTCACGCCTTCTGCTCCACCCACTGCTACGCCTACTGCAATGTAATGCTATGTGTTTGCGTTATGTATATATGCTCATGTATTGTTATTAAAAGTGAGCGCGCTCATCCCAGATCCAGCCCCAGCAGCTGCTGGGCCCTGTCATCCTATTCCTATGCAGGTTGTCCTGTTCCTGTCCTTATGCTGTATTAAACCTGCAAAACTCCTACTACCTCGAATCTTGACTCTTATTTATTGAGCTATCTGTTATGATATATGTCTAGTCAAAAAGAGAGGTATTATTTATTTATTTACCACATAATGGCGCCCGAACAGGGACTTGCCCTTTCCCCACGCGTCGGTGAAGCCACGCCGACCCCCTGACCCTCTGCAGTCGTGACGGAACTCTTCTGTGCACCGGCAGATATTTCTGCTTCAAGTATCCCTCAGGCCCACGGAGGAGGCGGTCCAGCATCCAAACGAGACGGTGGAGGAACGCGGCGAGTCCCGACCAGAGCCCAAGCCAAGAGTCCAAGGTCCGAGGTATCCGGAGGTCCACCCGTAACTGAAGTCCGAAGTTCGTCGTCCGTCGTCGTAGCAGTCCAGTCCAGTCCGAGGCCTTCCGTTCTTGCTGCCCGGTGAGTACCATTACTGGGGTAGTATCTAGACAGGGTCAATCTAAATTGACTCTGGTCCGTGGGTTGGTGGTACACAGACTCACAAACGAAGTGTTCACCTAGGTGGATACGGGTCTTGATGCGTCCCTTTATGGGACCGGTATGTTCCGTACTGTTTCAGCAGTGCATCCAGTAACTCTAGTCTGTTCCGTTCACGAGAAATTCTTGTGTTTCTGTTCTCAGTATTCCAGGTAATATTCTGTCCGAACTGTTATGTTATGATGTTGTTCAATGTATTTCCAATGTCGTGGTATGCCTGAATTGTTTTCCCAGTTGTTATTGTTCCTCGTGTATTGTATTGTGTTCCGATTCAAGTTTACAATGTCTCTCTTTTCGAGATTACGTCAGCTAAAAACTAGAAAGGGTTTGTTAGAAGAAGCAGTTCCTGTTCCGCCGAGGGACAGTCCAGGTCACTTTATGTATCAGAAGCATGGCATAAGCGCCATATTGTATCTAGATTTATGGGTAGAGTATACCAAACAGTTAGAAGAAAAGTATAGATGGCCCGTATCGGGTACATGGGATGCCGAATGCATCATGCGAGTAGAAGAAGCATTATGGAAAAAGAAAGCCAGACAGTCACAGAAAGATGCCATCGAGTTATGGCGCAAAGAAGCTCATAGAAGAACTGAAAAGGAAATCAGAAAGTCAGAATTAAGTAGAGAATCCTTAGAACGAGCACAAGAAAAATAACTAATCGAGATAGGTGAACAAGTCAAAGCCGAACAGTCAGACAGACAGAGGCATGCCCTTATTAGGGGTATGTATCCTCTCCTTGCCGAGGGCTTGCCAAAAGCGACCCCAGAGGCATCCAGTAATTTCCCGCCACCATTAGTTCCGACCAAGCTACGTCACAAACAGACCGCAGCTGATATTTTTATTTCGTCCTATTTGGACGACACAGTCCCAGAATATGCAAATCCTGTTCGCGCTCCGCCAGTCCCTGTAAATCAGGCACTTCCCGCTTCTCCAGACACCGGAGTACCTGTCACGGTACCCCCGGTCCAGCCCGCCATACAAGTCCAGCCTGCATTTCCATTTCCCACTCTGCCAGGACGAAGAGCCTCAGTAGACCTAGACTCCAGTTTAGGGGCCGCAGGGGGAGGTACTCCTCAAACCCCGCCGCCACACAAGCGTTTAACGTTAGCTGAATTACATGCACAAGCGTCACAGCGTACGCCCAGACATCAGACTGTAGCAGAAATAAGAAAATCCCTTGCCGAATGCGGCTATGATCCAGTCCCAGGCGAGGATAATATGGTTTTATATTCATTCCGCGTAAGAAAGGTGGCCGAGTATCTAGTCACCTTACCGAATATGAAAGAAGATCTAGACAGAATATATCGTTTCATCCGTACAGGGGATGATCCAGAAAGTATTAGCGAGGCCATGTCTCAAAGGAAAGCCGAGATCCAGCTCATGATATTAAAGTTTCTGATCAATTGTCTAATAAGAGAACAAGATTACCCGTCTAAAGATCAAGCCGAAATGAAAACCCTGACAAGGTGGAGTGATAATATAGCCGAGGGTAAGCACAAGACCGTCGGTGCTATGGAGAGTATGTACAAGAAAATCCGTAGAGAAATAATAAAGATACACGAACAACGTAAAGCAGCGCAAGTAAGCGAGAAAGAAAGTAACTCTGATACTGAAGAGGTAGAGGACGAGAATCCCGCCAGAATAGCGTATGTAGGAAAATCTAGATTTCCAGATCGCCATTTACGCCTAGAACACAAGTCTATTTTCCATCATCCAGCACCAGAACAAGGTTCTCTAGAACAAGTATTCCAAGCTACCGATCACATTCTGAAATCACGAATCGGTTACAGTGAGTTAAGTACCATGCATGAACAAGAACTAGCCCGATCAGCAGTCCGATGGATTACTGATTCTACCACTTTTCCAGACGAAATAGTGGCACAAATGTTTCTGAAAATGCCCCCAGCCGAGCAACGACTGGTGGGTATGTATATGATTCAGCACCTCATTACTTTATATGAGGGTCAACACTCTGATCCAGGTCCGTTACATGATGTCCTGAACGAGTTACTCCAGTATAGATGGAAAGGTCTAGGTGCCGATTTAATTAGTGTCATTCTAGAACAGCGTCACAAATATAGAACGTTTCTGAACCCGCATTTTGTTCATGCCTCACCTCCAGAAGGTAAACCATTTTACATGGAAAGACAGAATCCGTTACGAGAAGTCCACCCAGTTAAAGGAACGGGTGGCGAAATGCAGCGAGTGTTTGTATACACTCCGATTACAAAGATGTAACTCCTCGAGATGAAGAAATTAATTCCCTGTCATGACAAAGATCCAGCAGGGTTCCATAGAGAACTAAAAGACATGCTCCGTATGGGAGAATACACATACCCAGATATAATTAAAATGTTAAAGGTTCTGCTGCCCGCAGGGGTGTATGAAAAGCTCAAGGAAAAGGAATGGGAGGTGGGAGAGAAAAAGATCGATTGGGCAGTCCTAGAAGCTGAAGATAAGGCACGAGTACCAGGTACCGGTCTTGGAGATAAATGTAAAGAATTACCAGAATTATTGATTCAAGTTTTACCTAGATTATTAACAACTAGAAAAGAAGACTGGGATGCAATCTCAGCCTGTAAACAAAAGCAAGATGAGGATATCAGTGATTTTTATTCTAGATTTGAAAAGTGTTTTAGTATCAACAGTGGCCTCAAGACAAGTAGTGAGTCATACCCTCACCTTTTTGTTACTAAATTAGTCGAGAATTCAAGTCCACAAATTAAGAATCGAGTTTTGAAAGTCGAAAGTACCTGGCAAGCTAATACCCCGTCCCAGATGTTGCAAATGCTTCAATATCACCAGAATAGAATCAGAGAAGAGCAAGAACACGAGAGAAAACGTATGAAAGACACGAAAATGAAAGTACTAGTTGCACAATCTGTCCCTCAAGACAGTCAGAAGAGGGGTCCGAATCAAGCCAGTCATCCTGCAGCTCCCGTTAAAGGGAATTGCAATTATTGTAAACAGCCAGGTCATTTTATAAATGAGTGTGCAGTTCTGAAACACAACATAGCTACTGGTAAGACTAAAGAAAGACCACGTCCGTCTAGACAAGAACAAGTTTCACAGATTCCTCAGCCACAGAATGCACAACAGACAGTTACAGCACCGCAGCCTATTGCTGCAACACATCGCAGATGTACCAGTATGCACAGTCTGAGTATCCAGAGTACCAACAGTATTCATGAAACAGCCTAGAGAGGGAGGTAGGCTTGCCTCTCATCGAGATACCTGTAGATCAAGAAGGTCCCTATGTTCACAGTCAAGTATTAGGGAAAGACAGAAAGTTTTTGATCGATACAGGGGCAAGTAGGACCACAATTAGTCACGCCGAAGTTCCAGGGGCTCCGCTCTCAGGCTCAAGAAATGTTTCCCTTGGATTTTCAGGAAAACCTATCGTAAATGAGATTTCAAAGCCAGTTACTCTAGAAGTAGGTCCATTGTCCCGCACTACTGATCTGTTACTTACTAAGTCATGTCCAGAAAACCTATTAGGCATTAAGACACTGAAAGAGTTAGGTGCAGTTATATGCTGTTCCCCAGAGGGAATACGATTGTTCCTACGTGACTTCAAGGGTCACTATGTATTACGAGATTTTGATTCAAGATTGTCTAATGTCCCACAGCATCTATGGGCGCAAGGTCCAACTGATGTAGGTTACATGCAAATCACACCCTATCGTGTGACTCTCAAGCCAGGTGTAGTGTTACCACGAATCAGACAGTACAGATTGCCACCTGAGGCTGTAGCAGCCTTATCCAAAATTATTGACGAGCTTATTGCTCAAGGAGTGGTTGTAGAGACTGACTCCAATGTATGTAATTCTCCGATCATTCCAGTCATGAAACGTACTGATCCAAATGCTCCCCCAGTATATCGATTAGTGATTGACCTACGAGAGCTTAATAAATGTATTATTCCTCAGTACCCAGTTGTCCCAGACATCTCTTCCCTATTAACGGCCATTGATTCCGAAGCCACGTTCTTCACTGTCATAGACCTCAAGAACGCGTTTTTCAGTGTTCCTATTCATCCAGACAGCCAGTTCCTTTTCGGATTTTGTTTAAATGGAAGGAGCTATATGTTCACACGAGCTCCTCAAGGTTTCACAGAAAGTCCTAGTATTTACAGTCAAGCACTCAAAAGACAACTAGACAACATTCATATGCCAACTGACACTGCCCTGCTCCAGTATGTCGATGATCTACTGATCACAGCCCGTTCTGAACGTGCTTGCGAGCGGGCATCCCTTACAGTTTTGTATTTCCTAGCCGAGATGGGGCACAAGGTGTCCCCTTCTAAGCTTCAATTCTGTGTCCAGCAAGTGGTATACTTAGGACACTTACTGTCCAAGAGGGGTAGGCAGTTGACACCAGACCGTATCCAGTTAATAGCGAGTCTTCCTCAGCCCAAGACCCAGAAGGAGGTACGTGCTTTTATCGGCCTCACTTCTTACTGCAGACAATGGATTCCCCAGTATGCATTTCTAGCCAAGCCACTGATACAGTTAACGACACAGGAGGCAGCCGTATCGACTGTCCTCCCTTGGACATCTGAACATACACTTAGTTTTAATGAGTTAAAGAAAGCCCTATGCCAAGCTCCAGTTCTAGCAACACCGAACTACAGTAAGCCTTTTACACTTTTTGGCACTGAACGTGAAGGTACAGCATTATCTGTTCTCACACAAGATCAAGCAGGACAATACAAGCCCTGTGCTTATTTTTTGAGCACATTAGATCCTGTAGCCCAGGCTCTGGCTGCGTGCCTCAAGTCAGTTGCAGCCACAGCACTAGCTATCAGACAAAGTGATTCCATAGTCTTAGGACACTCCTTGACAGTACAAGTTCCACATTCTGTGGAAGTTCTTTTAAACCGAACACAAACTCAGCACTTGACAATTGCACGTTTAACAGGTTATGAATTGACACTGTTCCAGCCACACATAGAAATCAGACGCTGCAACATTTTAAATCCTGCTACACTGTTACCATCAGTTAATTCAAATTCTGCCACACATGACTGTGTGGAAGTAGTTAACATTACGACTAAGCCAAGACAAGATCTGACAGATGTTCCGTTACCAGATCCCGACCTGACACTTTATGTGGATGGTTCATGTATGAGAACAAGTACAGGAGAACTAGTCGCCGCGTATGCAGTGACTACTGACACCGAAGTTATTGAAACACACCGTATTGATACCCTGTCCGCTCAAGCAGCAGAGCTAGTTGCTCTGACACAAGCCTGTATACACGCCAAGAACTTGAAAGTTAATGTTTACACAGATTCACGCTACGCATTTGGAGTTGTACACGACTTCGGAGTGCTCTGGCAGGAGAGAGGTTTCCTGACTTCTCATGGAACCAAGATTCAGCATGGTCTCCTTATTCAAGCTCTGTTAGATGCCATACACTTGCCGACATCTATTGCTATCATGAAGTGCAAAGCACATACGAAAGTCACTGACATTATTTCTCAAGGTAACGATCTAGCAGATCGCACAGCCAAGCTTACAGCACAGACTCTAGACATTCCAGTTAATCAGACACATACTCCAGATCCGACTACATGTATGACAGTTAAGGACCCTACACAAGATGTCATAGACATCCAGTTACATGCTACTCCCGAAGAAATCAAGAAATGGTCCGAACAAGGAGGGGTCCAGACAGATCAAGGATGGTTAACGAAGGGTAGAGCCACATGGTTTCTCCCCGACTCTATGGTTCAAGTCATTATCAATACCGCACATAGTCCAGCACATTTAGGAGAAAAAGCTATGTTAGACAGTATCCAGAACATTTGGTTCAACAAGCATTTACGAGCTGCAGCCAAGCAGAAAGTCCGTACCTGTATGATATGTTGTCAGTTTAATCCAGGTAAAAGTGTCCCGGTGGAACAAGGTGGATTCCAGCCCCCTGACCACCCTTTTGAAGTCCTCCAGATGGATTATATTCAGATTGAGCGATGTCGAGGTTTCAAGTATGTCCTTGTAGTTGTATGCGCTTTGTCCAGGTGGACAGAAGCATATCCAGTCCCAGATTACACAGCCGCGACCACTGCTAAGCAGTTGGTTCGTGAGTTCTTCCCTCGTTATGGACTCCCTAGAGTCGTATATTCTGATAACGGCCAGCCATTCTCATCTGAACTCATGAAGCATGTTTCCCTTTTGCTAGGGTACCAGTGGAAGTTCCATTGTGTACGCCACCCTGAAGCAGCCGGTCTCGTAGAGAGACATAACCAGACCCTGAAAATCCGTATTGCAAAAGTGTGTAAAGAAAAAGGTGTGGACTGGCTAGTAGCTCTACCAGTCGCTTTATTTTATATGCGCATGGTCGCACATTCCAGATCAGGTCTGTCCCCGTATGAGGTCGTATTCGGCCGCCCCCCTAATATGTGGGGTACTCCTAGACCCCGAAGTATTACCGATGTTTCAAGTAATATGCTGACAGATTACCTAGCTTCCTTGATGTCTGCCCTCAACTCATGTCGTTCACAGGTTGCCGCCGCATTTCCAGACAATACCGAGGTGGCACCGCATGAAATCGTTCCAGGATCCATGGTGATGGTCCGCAACTTTGACAGATCAAGTCCGCTGGAGCCTCGTTGGAAAGAGCCCCGACAGGTCCTCCTCACCACCCGTACAGCCGTGAAGTTGGAAGGACGCAAAGGCTGGGTGCACCTTTCTCATATTAAACTTTTTAATGGACTGAAACCCGTCTTAAAGAACATTTCCCAGGATTTGAAGGATTGCCAAAACATTGTTCTCAAGGACTGTCCCGCAAATGACATTGATTCAAAACCCCCCCTGTTAGAGAAAACTCCGCAGCAGGAGTATAAACAGAAACTACGGTCTAGTAAAATAAGTCAGTCAGTTTGATTGTCTAAGTCCTCCCCTAGGTGAAACGGTTAGACTGTTTCTGACATGTATAAAATAGACCCCCATAGTGAGAGAGTTAGTCAAAACTCAATCCGATGTATCGTTTTTCTAAGTTTCATATTATTTCTCAGCATTATGATTTCCTGCACCAGTTATGCGTTTTACCTGTGCTTCCCAGTTTCACATGTAAATAAGTCTTCCGATGTTAAAACAGAGCACACGTTTAGTGATCTGCCCCCTCATGAACTCTCTTACCGCCTCGCTATGCGTAATAACTCCTTTATCCGCAGGTTACATTACTCACACCAGACCAGCAATGCCACTAATTGTTGGGTGTGTGGTCGACTCCCCCCTTTCCAGACACCGAAGGGAGTTCTGCCACTTTTTCCTTATCCATTTTCACATAATGGTTCGTGTGGAGCATGGTCCACGTTAACGTCATCCTCAACAGATATGTCTTTTCTTAACAGTACATGTTTTCCAGACAAGCTAGGTCTCCCCCACAGAACAGGTTTAGATCTAGAAAATGAAGTGTATAATTTAGGTAATTATTCTTCGAATTTCATGGTCCTGAATGTTCAGTCTGATACTACTCCAGACTTACCTGCTATTTCAGTACTACCAGTCAAAGGCGAATTATGTGTCCGAAATTATGGTTCCATACATGTAGGACATAGTGATTGTACTACTATTGTCAAGTATAGTGACAGTGGGAAATCTATTTTTAAAGCTTCACGTCATTCTTATTTTATTTGTGGTCAAACTGCATATGTTCGTCTGCCCCTCGATTGGGAGGGAACCTGTTACATTGCCTTCCTACTGCCACCAGTTTTCCTAGCCCCACCTGATTATCATAGAAACACACATCTAGTACACGTTAGACATAGAAGGGAGTCCCCAATTGTCGATTATACTGAAACTGCTCTAGAACAGTATACAGATTTCAATAGAGGTTTCTTCTTCTTTATAGGACCTATCCAGAATAGTAAACTGATCCGTAGGTTAACCAGAACCCTCGAAGCTGTAGTAAATGAGACTGCCTCTGCTCTAGGTAACTTAACCGAAGAGCAATCTGCTATGAGATTTGTCGTTTTACAGAATCGTCTCGTCCTTGACGTCATACTGGCCGATAGGGGCGGGGCTTGTAGAGTCATCGGATCTAGTTGCTGCATTTTCATTCCAAATAACGCGCCGTCTGTTTATTCAGCTATAACCAGACTCCATAAAATTGCCCATCTGTTACACCAAGACCCAGGCACCTGGACATGGTCCGGTTGGTTCTGGAATATAATTTCCGCATGGGGATGGAAAATATTGTCCCTCCTAGGTATTGCAGTAGCGATCATATTCAGCTGCTGCCTCTGTATACAATGTGGCCCTGCGATTTGCGGCATTTGTGCTACCTCTTGTATTCCTAGTCCCAAGCCCCGTTCTAAATCCCGTTCCAGGATAATTCGAGACGAGCAAATGATACTGTATGAAATGATAGACGGTATCATGAATATTGATGTTTCCTGATGGAAACGTAGTGACAAGGAGGGAATGTGGAAAAGTAAATTTTGCCATG
This sequence comes from Lissotriton helveticus, assembly GCF_964261635.1. Classification (NCBI taxonomy): domain Eukaryota; kingdom Metazoa; phylum Chordata; class Amphibia; order Caudata; family Salamandridae; genus Lissotriton; species Lissotriton helveticus. Next base: position 1,123,085,412 of record NC_136071.1, read on the forward strand.
TTCTGTGTCCCTACGTGTCATCCATCATATGTTATGTGTGCATGATTAAATATGCATATGTATTCCCCATGTTCGATTAATGACGCAATTACAGTTGTGTCCACCTCTAGTATGCCAGTTTCCAGTCCTCGTGAATACTACGAATATCAGGCCTATGTAAAGCTACGTTGCCACGTTTCTCAGTGTGCACGTTATTCTATTATAAAGTCCCCGTTTCTAGGCCTCAAAAGGGCCTGGACACCAGATTCAGCTCCTGTCTCCTGAAGCCTCGCTGAGGAGCGATACAGCCCCCACCTGTATCCTCGACCCTTCACTTACTTCCTGCCTCACAGTGCCCGGTCCAGCCTGGCTCAGCCTCTGAGTCTGCCAAGAATATGTTATGATTCCAGTTATCAGTTCAGTCCTCCTTCTCTGCATTCCTAAGCTACTGAACTGCATCAATAGTTTCCGTCATTGTCTAGCCTTCAGGGCTCCATGTTAGAGAAATACTGCATTTAATGGTCATTTAATATTCTTCATCACGCACTACATGTAGAATAATGCATGGTCCAGTCTTAGAATTAAGTTAGCCTTTCCCCTCCTAACTTCTAGTTTATATCAACATGTTCTCTAAACATCAGATACTAGATACTGTTTAGGTACATGTCGCCCTGACTCTCCAGACTTCAGTCTCTGCTCCTAGCACAGAGTTCATAGCCCCCAGCTTCTCCTAGTGATACGTCATTGCTAGTTTGCGCGCACCATCAGGTTAGAGGTCCCGGCTCCTTAGGTAGCCCCCTCCATGGTTTCCGCCCCATTCATGACATATTCTGTTACGTTTGCATCACATGTCTATGTATACGCCCAGTTACACCTACTTTCGCCCTTATCTTTCGCGACTGCTACGCGTCACGCCTTCTGCTCCACCCACTGCTACGCCTACTGCAATGTAATGCTATGTGTTTGCGTTATGTATATATGCTCATGTATTGTTATTAAAAGTGAGCGCGCTCATCCCAGATCCAGCCCCAGCAGCTGCTGGGCCCTGTCATCCTATTCCTATGCAGGTTGTCCTGTTCCTGTCCTTATGCTGTATTAAACCTGCAAAACTCCTACTACCTCGAATCTTGACTCTTATTTATTGAGCTATCTGTTATGATATATGTCTAGTCAAAAAGAGAGGTATTATTTATTTATTTACCACAGTTCCTGGATAAATTGTCTGATGCCCCACAGCTGCCTGAGCTGGTGGCGTGTGCTTTCGGCCACGGCTGTGATGTGGCTGTGGACGTTTAGATGATTGTCAAGGCTGATACCAAGGGATCTAGCACTCTGGACACTGCCAGGGCGGGAAAGTCACCATCCATTTCTGTACCAGGGTTAGCGGTGACATAAAAAAATCAGTTTTAGTTGGGTTGAGTTTTAAATGATGGTTAGACAATCAGTTTTGAATCTTTAAGAGCATGATTGAAAGGAGGGCAAGGTTTTCAGGAGAACAGATTTTCTTGTATATTTGAGTGTCGTCAGCATAGAGGTGGAAGAGAATCCTAGCGTCTCTGAGAATCCCACATGGTGGTTTTAACTACAGGATGAAGAGGGTTGGGGAGATGATCGAACATTGAGGGATCCCTTGATGCACGTTGACTGGTCTCGAGAACGAGTTGCCCATTTTCACAAATTCGGAATAGTTGGTTAGGTAAGAGGAGAACAGTTGAGGACTTTGCTTCCATAGCCCATGCATTGTTCAAGAGTGCAAAGGAGGTACAGATAGTTGACAGTGTTGAATACAGGGGACAGGTCCAGGAGGCAGGATTTCCCAGAGTCGAGGATTCTGAGGGAGTCATCGACTATTCGTAGGATCACCGTTTCTGTGCTCTGACCCTGGCAGAAACATGATTGGAGATAGTCTAGGAGGTTGTTTGCTCGAATGTGTGAAGTGAGCTGGGAAGCAACGCACTTTCAGTGACTTGGCCTAAAAATGGAAGTGTGGAGACTGGGAAGTAGTTGTTCATGCTCTCTGGGTCAAGAGATTGTTTTTTCAAGATAGGAGAGAGTTGACCCACTTTTAGTCATTCTAGAAATAGGCCCTGTTAAAGAGAGGAGTTGACCATGTTGGTCCGTAGGGGGAGTAGGTGTGTGGCAAGAGATTTGCTGATAGATCCTGGAATGGTGTCCTGAAGGTGGTTCGAGGGTTTCACTTTAGAGATTGTTCACTGTAGGTCTTTGTAGTGGGTTTGTCCCACATGTCCAGGTGTAAATAGGTAGACACAACAGACCGGTACAGATCCATATAGATGGTAGTTTATTAGTAGATAAGATGATACAGGTCAACAGGTTAACAGGTTAGCAATTTAACAGCCCCACCAGGAGCAGACCTATTCGCCGCTCAGCCCATCCTCAACTGTGTCTCTCATGCGTCCAACATTCTACATACCAAGATTCCAGAGAGAACTCTCACACAGGGCTGATCAGCTAGATGCAGGTACATAGAAACAACATGAGGATACTACATTATCCTCTCCCTTTAATAATGGAAAACAAAAAAGAGCAAATATCTAAGGGGAAAACTATGCACATAAAATATACAAACTTTTAAGAAAACTGTAACCCAGGGATGAATAATAATATGCACCATATGAGGGAAACAGAGATCTAAATTATTAAAGAAGGAAGAAAGCAAAAAGATAAACACTTACTCATCCTCCTCCTTTAATAACGAACAATTTAAAATAAACAAGACGTATGCTGCATCAGAACTTCCTGTATGAAACAATACTCTTCAAAAAATTATAACCTAAGTATACATCTTTTAAGTAAACAAACCTGCATGAAAACGTAACTACAACTTTTAGTTGACATTTCAGCAGACAACAAAAGCAGATTACGAAATACGTTTGAAGGTTAAATAAAACATTGCACTGAAAGTAACCTATTACACTGTAAACCTAAATATGAAAAACCGAAAGCATTAAGTGACAATGGTGTTTTAATAAATAATAACACGGCTTTCTTAAAGTCAAAGGTGTGCCTGTCACCGGAAAAGTGAAGGCAGGAAAATTGGAATAAAATGGTAGTCTTTTTTTTTTTTTTTAAAAGACCTTTATTGTCCAAAACAAACACAATACACAGCGTCTAGCCAACAACCCCGGGGCAGGCCGCCATCAAGTTGTCAGATACTTTGTTCAATTTTTACACAGCCTTTCAGCCGCCATCCCTGGGGCGCGGCGGCAGTTCACTATCACTCCTGTGGGTTTGACTACCGCTCAATTCGAATCGTAGAGGTCCATTTTTTTTTCTTAAAACATTGAACGTTTAACCAACTAGCAGTTACCACTTTCGGTCCCTTATGTTCCTGGCTTTGTGAATTGTGCCCCCGTCTAGTCCCGAACAGGCTCCCCCGTACCAGCGCGTGCTTGCCCAATATCTGTGTGCCTTCTGATCCCCCCACCGTGTGCAGTGTTCTCCCCCTTGCCCCCGCTGCCTTATGTCCCCCCCCGCACCTCCCAGCTGCATGTGTGTCCTCCCTCCTGTGGAATGTGGCCTATCTCCTCTCCCCTTACTCTAATGGGTCATCCTCTCCCTCCTCATCGGAAGTCAGTGATTCCTCCTCTTCCAGTGGGTCACACAGGTCCCCCCTAAATGCATTCCACGGGAGCCATATCTTGTTCCACTTACGCGGGCACGCTCTAAGGGTATATATTGTTCTTTCCACCAACATGACCCTGTCCATGGTCGCGCACCACTGTGGTAGCGTCGGGGTGGTTTCCGCCCCCCACTTCTGCGCTATGTCCCTTTTGGCGATCACCATACCCAATGTGGCCCATTGTCGCCCGTGTCTGGTGAGGTCTGTGGGTTCCCATACATTAAGTAGACATCTCCGAGGGTCCGGAGTCAGGGACACCTCTAAAGTTTGCGAAATGGTCCTCATGATCTGTCTCCAAAACTCCTGAATGCGGGGGCATTCCCATAAAGTGTGGAACAGTGTCCCTTCCTCCCCGCAACCGCGCAGGCAGTACGGGTTTTGTGTTCTGTGGATTGCGTGGAGCAATGTACGTGTGTAGTACACCCTGTGTAAAATTTTCAGTTGCACTAAGCGAAATCTCGCTGATATGCCCACCTCCCTGGGTGCCGCCAGTGCCTCATTCCATTCCGACTCGTCCATGTCCCCTACCTCCTCCACCCATTTGGCTTTTAGTGCTATGGTCGGGTCCGTCAGGTTATTGACTAGTTTGCGATACGTGAGGGAGGTAGCTCGCTCCAGCATGAAGTCCGTAAGCAGCCTATCCTCTAAGGGTGAGGCTTCCGGTAGTGTCGTGCCGCCGGGAATGGCGGTTAGTAAAGCATGTCTCACCTGTATGTACCGTTATTGCTCCGTGGGCCCCATCTCGTACTGCTGTCGCAGTTGGTCGAAGGGGATCACAGTACCCCCCTCCCATAAGTCTCCCACTGTGGAAATGCCTATGTTGTCCCACGCTGTAAAGCCCTTACTACTCCTCAGATTACCCAGTGCCCTCGTGTCCCATAAAGGGGTCAGTCTTGTGATCGTCCCTTTCCATCCCAGTTTTGCCTGTGCCCTATGCCACAGCGACACAGCGAGCTTTGTGGGTCCGATGAGTGTACGCGCCTTACGCAGGTCATAAAGTGGGGCCAGGATGGTGCTGGTACCCAGCTGGAGTCTGTCCGCCCGGTATGCCGGGTCGTTCTGGGGAGCATGCAGCCACTGGTTGATGGATTTCAATTGGGCGGCCCAATAATAGAGCTGCAGGTTTGGTAGCGCTATCCCTCCATCATACCACCCCCTATGTAGTTTGGCCTGAGCTATCCGTGCCGGGCGGTTACTCCACATCAGACCTGCAACCACCGCGGCCACCTTCCTGAAATACCTATCGTGGACCGGGTAAGGGGTATTCTCCAGAATGTATAGGAACCGGGGCAGTGACATCATCTTGTAGAGTGCCGCTCTACCCAGCAAAGTCAGCGGTAGCGCCGCCCAGAATTTAACATCCTGTTTAAGGCGTTCAAGGGGTGGCGATAGATTCTTACGGAAGAATTCCGCAGGATCCCTCGTAACATGGACCCCCAGGTATCGGAACGACGACCCCGCCATTTTGAGAGGGCACCTGTCTCCCAGATCGGGGGACGGGCTCTTCAGTACATACAGCTCCGACTTGTTCCAATTCAGAGTATACCCCGACACCTTCCCCTGCTCGTCACAAATGTGCAGTAATGCCGGCACTCCGCTTTCTGGCTCCGATAAGTACACCAACATGTCGTCTGCGTACAGAGACAGTCTGTCCTCCCAACCCTCAGCCCAAACAATCCCCCTTAGCAATGGGGTGGATCTTATCAGGGTCGCTAGGGGTTCCAATGCTATTGCAAAAAGCAACGGCGAGAGCGGGCAGCCTTGACGAGTGCCTCGTCCTAATCGGAACGTCCGGGAGATATGGCCGCCAGCGACCGCGTGCGCCAATGGCTCGGTGTACAGCAGACGAATCCAGGCCACGAATTTCGGTCCGAACCCCATACGCCCCAGGACTTCGAACAGGTACTCCCACTCCACCATATCAAACGCCATTTTGGCGTCCAGTGCCAGGATCACCGCTTTTTCTGTCAGCGTGTCGGCCTTCGCCAGTACGTTATGTACCCTACGTAGGTTGAGAGCGGTGTTTCTGTGGGGCATAAAGCCCGACTGGTCTGGGTGTATTAGGTGGGGCAGGACGGCCATCAACCGAGTGGCGAGGAGTTTGGCCAAGATCTTAAGCTCGGCGTTAAGCAGGGAGATGGGGCGGTAGGACCCGCACTCCTCCGGTACCTTACCGGGCTTGTGGATTGCTATTATGGCCGCCACCCTCTGATCTTCCGGAAGCAGGGCCCGTTCCAGGCTGTCGTGGTACATAGCCAGCAGGGGTCCACTAAGCCCATCCGCTGCGGCCTGAAACCACTCTATCGGGACTCCATTAGGCCCCGTTGCCTTCCCCGGCCTGACTGCGTGGATCGCCCTTTGGACCTCCTCCTTCGTGATAGCCGCTTCTAGTTCCGCCCCCTCCTCCGGGGAGAGCGCGGGTATGGGAATAGTCTCCAGCGCTGCCCTCGCCATATCTGCTGTCACTGTGCCTGCCGGCGTGTACACCCCTTCAAAGTAGTCAGCTAGTGTCTCGACTATTTCCTCAGGGCACGTGCATAACTGCCCTTGTTTATCGCGAATGCGCTGTATTCCTCTGGCGCTGCCTCCCCTCTTGTCTAGCCATGCCAACATTCTCCCCGCCTTGTCCCCTATGTCGTATATTCTATGGGCCGTGTCGGTGATCTGTGACAACGTCTGCAATTTAATATGTTCCCTAAGCTTTTGTTGATGCATGAGAACCGTCTGGGCGGTGTCTGGCGTGGGACCTGCCTCGTGTGTTGCTGTTGCCCCCTGCAGTGCCAGTTCCAATTCCGACCGTTCACGATGTTTCTCCCTTAAGTACCCCGTTATAGTGGCAATGGCCTGACCCCGTAGCACCGTCTTATATGCTTCCCAGAGGGTGGCCGCTGACTCCACTGACTCAGTGTTCTCCCGAAAGTAGTGGGACGTCGTCGTTTTAAGTGTCTTATTAACCTTAGGGATGGCTAGGTATGATGCATGGATTGGGTATATCCTTTTACGCTTTCGTTCCTGCGTGGAGAGCTCGAGTGTGATGGGTGAGTGGTCCGAAATCCCCCTTGGGTGTATCTCAGCAGTGTCAATATGTGGTAAACCCCCACCCAGCGCCATGAAGTAGTCAATCCGCGTCAGACTATTGTGCACCGTGGAATGGTAAGTGTATTGCCTCGCTGCAGGGTGTAAATATCGCCATACGTCGATCAGTCCCAGTGCCGTCATGTACTTCTGCAACTGGGAGGGACCGGCCGCACGTGTCATCACGGGCACTCTATCTGCAGTGGGGTCGAGTATTGCATTGAAGTCTCCCCCTATTATCGTGTCTCCCTCAGGCAGGCCTAACAGGAATTTACCCAGCTCTGGAAGCATGACCGAGTGTAGTGCCGGAGGGACATACACGGATACCACATTCAGTAGCCTCCCCTCCCATTGGCCCTGGAGCGCCGCGAAACACCCCTGCTCATCCACCTTGGTGCTAAGTGTAATAAACTGCGCCGATTTCTTCAACAGAATGCCCACTCCCCTCGAACCTGTGGAGAATTCTGAATGCGCCACCATCCTATAACCTTTTCTATCAAGCGCCTTTGTCGCAGACCCTGTAAGGTGCGTCTCCTGGAGGAGCACCAAGGCTGGCCCCAGCCTCCTAACCGCATTCAGCACCAACCCTCTTTTGATCTTGTCCCCCAACCCTCGCACATTCCAGGACATGAGCTTGAGCGGCGTTACTCGGGCTCGCTGCGACTCCTCCTCAGCTGCTCGTGATTGTGTGTCCTGCATTGCGTGTTTTGCGATATGAAGCGCGGGAGCCGGACCCCCGGCCCAGGGTGCGCCCGCTCAGTGCCATACCCAGGGTGTGTATTTGTACCAGTGGAACGTTAGACCTCGCTCGCGGAACTACTATAACATATAAACAACCCCTACCCCCCACCCTCCTCCCTGCCTCCCTGCCTAACGGACTTACAACCGCCCGCCTCCCCAACTTAGCAGAGTGCTTAACCCGTCCCTTCAACAGTGTACTTGCGCGCTGGGGTGGAGAATCTTCCGGAGCAGGCGACATCCCTGCCCTCCTGTGAGTCCTCCAGGCCCAGCACTCAGGCTTGTCCTCCCGCTAGAGTACATCCGAACGGGCAGTCAGCCAGCGTCTCTTGTAGAATTAGCTTTCCACCCCTCCTTCTGCGCCCTGACTGTCCAACGTCGGTGAGGCATTTCCTCCTTCCCTTCCGGGTGACCGCGATTCGGGAGGCCTGTCGTTCCTGTGTGTCCGGTCCTGTCTCTTCGTGCGACGAGAGTGGTTCGCGGATCTCCAACCCTCCAACCAGTCCTGCGCTGCCTCCGGCGACTCAAAGAACCAGGCCTTGCCCTCTGCTTCCACTCGGAGACGCGCCGGGAAGATCATGGAGTATGGCAGTTCCCTCGCCCTCAGCGCTTTCTTGACCTCCAAGAAGGTCTTCCTTCTGCGTGCCACCTCAGCAGTGTAATCCGGGAAGAAGGCGACGGTCGAGTTTTGAATACGGACAGGTGGGGAGACCCTCGCCGCCTGCAGGATGGCGTCCCGGTCTCGGAAGTTGAAGAGTCTTGCCAGGATAGGCCGAGGGGTCGCCCCCGGCTTGGGCGTTCCACCAGGCACTCTATGGGCCCTCTCCACCGAGAAGAAGCTAGAGAGGCCCTTCGGCTGCAGGTGCTTCTTGATCAGATCTTCCACAAATAGGTCGGTCGCCCCCTTTCCTTCCGACTCCGGCACTCCCAAAATTCGGACGTTGTTCCTCCTCGAGCGCCCTTCCTGATCGTCCATCTTGTCTGTGAGGAATTTGTTTTCGGCCGCCATTTTCTCCATTGCAAGCTGTAATTCCGAGACATCCTCCACCCGGGACTTCGTCACCACCTCCACCTGCTTTACTCTTTCAGACATCTTGTGGAGGTCGGCCCTGATCAGGGTGACTTCCGTAGCAGTGGAGCCCACTGTGGTCTGTACCTGTGCCAGGGCACGCATCACATCCTCCAGCGTCGGCTTCTTCGTGCCCTCCCCTTCTCGGGGCCCGCCCGACGAAGTACGGGATTCCACCGGTGGCTGGGTGCTCTTATCGTAAGCGAATTTGTCCAGTCTTGCCTGAACGGCGTTGCTTTTGGGGCCTCTCCCTGACATGGCTTGTCTCGTGGCCGCCCCACTTCTGGATCGTGTGGACGTCGTGTCTTCAGGCTCCGTCCGCCAGGCGCAGGCGATGGTCCCCCTCCCAGCCTCCACAAATCTATCCGGCCGCAGTTGTCCCGTGGCCACTTGAGGTCAGGATCACTTCAAGGGGGGGAGGCAGCCTGGATCCCGGCGGCGCCCCCGCTCCCGGTCGTCTCTGCGACCCGTCCGCCACTCCAGGCTGCACTGGATCTCAGTCTCGTCTGCGGGGTGTGCAGCGCCTCCCCAACCAAGTCCTGAACTGCCCCAGTTCACCAGTTATAGGGGTGCCCCAGCGTAGGTCCAGTTGCCCCCGTCTCTCGTGGCCGTCCCCACGCTCCTCCTCACCCCTGCAGTCGCCCGCTGGGGGGGGCCGCCACTGGGGGGTTCAAACTGGGCATGTGTCCGTGGCGCGGGATGCCCACGCGTGGTTCCGGCAGACTATCGGCCCCCACCAGGCTCCTCCTGTTTGCGCCGGGTCTCCGCCACCTTGCACCAGGTATATTGCGGGGGGGGGGGGAGGGGGGAGGTCCCAATGCTGCCCCGCACTCCCCACCGTGCGTTGGCCGCCGGCTCTCCTACCTCCGCCCCTGGACGGTCTGGGTACTCGGGCGTCACTGCCTCAGTCCGGCGCCTCCCCAAGATCCTTACGTGGCGCCGGTAAGTCTTCTGCGCCTGTCGCTGGGCGCCGGTGTGCCTCCGCTACCTTCTTCCGCTGCGGCGTTTCCAGGTCCCGGGCACCGACCACTTCCTGCGCCCGAGTCCCGCCGTCGCCTCACTTCCGCCTGGACTGCAGTTCCAGGGCAGGTCGCGGCTCTCCTCCTTGCGCAGGCCTCGCCGCGCCGGACCGTTCACCGTCAGTTCTGGGTGTTCGTCAGCCCTCTAGACGCCTCTGCGGGATTCCGCCCGGCTCCGGACCCGGTCAGCCCCACTGGAGTGAAAAAGTAAAACGGATCAGTGCGGCGGATTAACGAGGGAAATCGCCTCACTCACGGAGCTCCGCTGTTAAGCTGCCGCCATGCTCGGCTGCTAGCCACGCCCCAAAAAATGGTATTCTTTTAATTGCAAAAGTGTGACTGTCAGTATGAAGAAAACGAGCCTTTGAATGATGTTGAGGAACATAGTAGAGTAGAAAGACTCACACAACTGAGATCAAGATGAGTGGGGAAGCTGGAGCATCAGGTACTGTAACAGAATAACCATACCTTGCAGACGGACAGTACGTAGGATTTCTTTTTTTTTTTTTAACGATGCTGCCTCGACAACAATGAAAATAACCGTCGGTCCGCTCTTCCCTACTGACTGGCCTCAAATGAATTGAATTCCAACACGGGTCACACTGACGGCTGAAAACAATTAGTGTCGCGTTTCTGAAGAACTGACAGTGTTGGCATGTCAAAGATGGTGACACGCTCCTTACGTTGCTGGTGACACGCTCCTTACGTTGCTCCGGGTGGCTCACGTAGCGCGTTTGCTCACCAGCGTAATGCTGCATCAGAACTTCCTGTAAGCTGGGAAAGACGTCACCTGCCAGAATTCTTGCCTCCACGCGATGCATACTGATCACCATACCCTCCTGCAGGGTTCGAATGCGTCATCATATCAAAGAGGCAAATGAAGAGAAAAGAGCTCCTCACCAACTGAAAACGGACTCCAAGAAGCAGTTGGTCTTAATAACATCAGCAGGTAATTTACATTACTCGACGTTTTAACTGTCTGTAAAATTGTTCAGAAACGCAAAAGGCACAGCAAAACGACAAAACTCTTTTTAACTGTTTCTGTCATATAAATGAGAAGCTTTTTTTGTAGAAAATCAGTTCTTTTTTTTTTAATTCTTTTTATTTTTCACACGCTTCCAATTATACTACGATGTGAGGTTGAGAGTATATTATATGTAAAGTTATGACTAAAAACTGGATACTTTCTTCAATCAACACGTTCTATTTCCAATATCAGATTAATCAACCACTTTGTTACCTTCAGTAGTTGTGGACTGGACGTTTGTCAGGCTTCTGCTTGATGACCTGTTGTCAGATGTAGATGTAGGTTCATAACACGCCTGTTGATGAGCTGTCCGTTGTGCTGGACTCTGGTGGGGCAAACAGGCGTGACCTCTCTGTTGTTTGACAGTTTCCTTTTTATTTCTTACGCTTTTTTCTTTTTAGTAGCTTACCTGCTTGACAGTTGTCCTTAGGTAGAAGTGGTAGGTTCTTACATCCGTAGTAGGTTCTTAAATCCGTCGTCGCCAAAATGTAGTGGGTTTGTCCCACATGACCAGGTGTAAATAGGTAGACACAACAGACTGGTACAGATCCATATAGATGGTAGTTTATTAGTAGATAAGATGATACAGGTTAACAGGTTAGCAATTTAACAGCCCCACCAGGAGCAGACCTATTCGCCGCTCAGCCCATCTCTCATGCGTCCAACATTCTACATACCAAGATTCCAGAGAGAACTCTCACACAGGGCTGATCAGCTAGATGCAGGTACATAGAAACAACATGAGGATACTACAGTCTTGTTCAGAAATAGGGGCGAAAGAGTACCATGAATGAGGTGCTTTGTACACTAGAATCTCAGTTTCTGGAGGTTCACAGATGTGTAGCAAGATATGGATGTCTCTGACTTTTCTGTGAAATAAATTCACAAAGCTGTTGCAGCGGGCCACTGATGGCTCGAGAGGTGAAGTGGTGGAGGAGTTTGTGCGAGAACCTCGAACAGGCATTTTGGTCTGTTTCTATGCAGAATTCACGAGTGCTCTGAAGTGAGAGGATTTGGCTCTACGTATTCAGGCTTTGTACTGCTTTCGTGCTATGTGAAGCTTTTTTATACTCGGGTGAGAGGGTACTGATCTCCATTCTTTCTCACACTTTCTGACTGATAAGCTTTCTTTCTTCGTGAAATTCTTTTGAGAACCAAGGATTAGAGGGTTTTGGTCTAGATAATTTGCTTTGCAGGGCAGCAAATTTGTCCATAAGGGAATCCATGCAGGAGTTGAATTTGTCGATGTCCTCATTAATATCAAGGTGGGGTAATTGAGATTAGGGTAGGAAGGGCCGGGATGGCCGCGGCTTCTGTTTCAAGGTTGGATGTATCCCTGAACCATATTTTCTCTTTCTTGGGATACCCAGAAGTGTTGGTATTACAGCCAGAGAGGGAGAATGGAGTGGGGTCATACGACTGTAGATTGAGGGAATTGGAGATAAGTATGAGGTCAAGGATGGCGCTTTTGTGGTGTGTGGGTTTATGGCAGTGTTGTTGAGATCATTATCTTTGAGAAAAACGCTGTGAAGGTGTCCACCAGGCTGTTACCCTCGATTCCCCAGTGGATGTTGAAGTCTCCAAGGAAGACTGTGTTGTCCGAGCTGATCAGTTGAGAGGTGAAGAGATCCATGGATTCCTTTATGAAGGAATTGTTATGACCCGATGGATGGTAAATCACATTCAGTCTGATGGTGGAGGTAGTGGATGTGAGCATTAACACCGACATGTATTTGAAAGACTGAAACTGAGTCGTTCGGAGGATCCTGCATCTCAGTGAGTTTATGTGAATGAGTGCGAGGCCTCCGCCTAGTCTATCTTCCTGGTCTCTCCATAAGATGGAGTAATTGGGAGGAAGTAAAAGCTCTGAAGCTTGGTTAGATGAGCTGTTGTACCATGGTTCAGTGCTGATCAGGATATCGAGATTATCGGCCGGGATAGAGGCTGATATCTCGAGACAGTGTTTAACTGCAGACTGACAATTGTGTAGCATGCAGTTCAGGGAGAAGCTGTTGGCTTTTGGACTAGGCTGTTCAGGGTGGGAGGTTGACATTTGTGTCAAGTTAAGAGGGAATGAACATACACTGGGATAGTGTGTGTTAGTTTGACTGTGTCTAAAATAATGGTGGAGATTGGGCCGCTCACTGTGAGAATAGAGGGTGGGGGCTGGAACCTTAAGCTGCAAAACTTGAGTCACATTTGATTAAATCTGCTGAGACATCTGCTAAAAAAAACAGAACTGTCCGGGCAAATCCTGGATGCCTGGTCACCCTAAGTAGAGTGTAGTGCTATGGAGTGGCATACAGTAGAGTTGAGTGGCATTGAGAGGAGCGAAGTGGAGTGGCATGGAGGACCGTACAGTGTTGTGGAGTGTTATGGAGGAAGTAGAGTGTCGTAGAGTGGAGCACAGTGTCAGAGTTGAGTAGTGTCATAGAGTGGAGTGGCATAGAGTGTCATGGAGTGGTGTAGAGGGAAGGGGTGTAGAGGGTGTTGCTTTGAGCGGAATGGATTGTCATAGAGTGGAGTCGCATGGAGTGGAGTAGTGTGTCATAGAATAGAGTGGAGTAAAGTGGCATGAATAGCATATAGGGAGTTGCGTAGAGCTACGTAGAGTGGAGTAGTGGAGTGGAATAGAGTAGAGTGTCAATGGAGCAGAGTTTAATGGAGTAGAGCATCGTAGAGTGGAGTGTCGTAGAGTGGCCTGGCAAAGTACAGTACTACAGAGTGGATTGGCGTAGAGTGCAGTGGTGTAGAGTTAATTGGTTTTGAGTAAAGTGGTGTAAAGTGCATTGGCGTAATGTGCGTTGACGTACAGTAGCGTATTGTGCAGTTGCGTAGAGCAGTGCAGAGTAGATTTCAGTGGTGTAGAGTGCAGTGCATAGTGTAGAGTGGCACAGAGCGGACTAAAATGATGTAGAGAGAAGTGGCGTGGAGTGGTACAAGGCAGAGTGCAGTGGCATAGAGTGCAGTGGCGTAGAGTAGATTGTTTGAGTAGAGTGAAATGGTGTAGAGTGGAGTGGTGCACGGCAGAGTGGATGGGTATAGAGTAGTGGCAATGCGTGCAGTGTTGCAGAGTGGAGTGATGTGGAGTGGTGCAGAGTGGAGTAGCCTAAACTGGAGCGGTGTAGAGTGCAGTGTCCTAGATGGCAGTGATGCACAGTAGATTAGAGTGGCGTGGAGTGCATTGGCGTAGAGGGGTGCGGAGTAAAGTGCAGTGGTGCAGAGTAGAGTGGCATAGAGTTCAGTGGCAGACAGTGCAGTGCTGTAGAGTGTCATTGAGTCCAGTGGCGTAGAGTAGATTCAGAGTAGAGTGAAATGGTGTAGAGTGGAGTGGTGCAGGGTGGAGTGAAGTGGTATAGAGTAGTGGTGTAGAGTGCAGTTTTGCAAAGTGAAGTGATGTGGAGTGGTGCACAGTGGTGTAGCCTAAATTGGAGCGGTGTAGAGTTCAGTGTCATAGAGTGCAGTGGTGCACAGTAGATTAGAGTGGCGTGGAGCACATTGGCGTAGAGTGATGCTGAGTAAAGTGCAGTGGTGTAGAGTATAGTGGCTCAGAGTAGAGTGGCATAGAGTTCAGTTGCACACAGTGCAGTGCTGTAGAGTGGCATAGAGTGTAGTGGGGTTGAGTAGATGGCGTAGAGTGCAGTGGCACGGAGTGATGCAGAGTAAAGTGACAGAGTGCAATGATGTAGAGTGGCATAGAGTGCAGTGTTGTAGAGAACAGTATAGTGGCGTACAGCGCAGTGGTAAAGAGTAGATTGGTATACGGTGCAGTGGCGTAGAGTGTATTGGTTTTGAGTAAAGTGGTGTAAAGAGCATTTATGTAGAGTGCAGCAGCATACAATTGAGTGTCGTAGATTGGATTGGCACAGATTGGAATAGAGTGTCAGACTGCAGTGGCATAGAGTTGATTGTTTCAGAGTAGAGTGAAGTGGCGTAGAATGCAGTAGTATAGAGTAGAGTGCAGTAGTGCAGAGTAGAGTGGATTGGCATAGAATACAGTGGCGTAGACTGGAGCAAGTAGAGTGGTGGAGCGTTCAGCGGCGGAGAGAGCCATGATGCAGAGTAGAGTGAAGTGGCAAAAAGTGGAGTGGTGCAGGGTAGAGTGCAGTGGCATACAAGTGGAGTGATGCAGAGTAGAGTGCATTGGCTTAGAGTAGAGTGGTGCACTGGCATATTGTTCAGTAGAGTGGTGTGGAGTGCAGTCATGCAGAGTAGATTCTGATCGAGCACAGTGTCGTAGTGTACAGTGGAGGGGTGTGGTGCAGGGTAGAGTGTTGCAGAGAGCAGTGCTGTACAGTACAGTGGTGCAGAGAAGAATAGAGTGGCGTAGAGTGCAGTAACGTAGAGCGCTATGGCTTAGAGTGACATATTGTAACGTTGTAGACTATAGTGCTGTAAAATGCAGTGGTACAAAGTAGTTGGCATAGGTATAGAGTATAGTGGGGTAGAGTGCAGTGGTCTCATACGGGACTTTATTTGGGAGATTAGTATGCACGGATGGCTAAATAATGAGCATATCTTCCACAGGCGGATGGTAGTCTGGGTATCCCGAATTTACAATGCTATTACCGGGCTGCGCAGTTACAATACATGGTAGAGTGGTCTCGATCTAGCACTGAAAAACGTTGTTTCATTGACCAGGCAGTCACTGGTATTCCAATATGGAAAATGCTGGGGCTGCCAAAACGCCATTGACCTGTGGGGGTTCACATTTCTCCAGTGGTGCACACTACAGCTGGAGTGTGAGATAAAGTGCAAATAAGGGAGGGTGTGTTTATCCCTCTGTGTCCAGAGTCACCGATAAAAGGAAACCCGGACTTTCTTCCGGCACGGAGTGGGAGGAGGCCAGTTGCATACACATAGGAGATCTGTTTGATGCGAATGGCCTCATGGACTTTCCAACAGTCTAATTGACATTTGGACGTCCCACTACAGCACGTTGGCAGTATGTGCCTATTTGCCACTGGGTGATGGAACCTTGGCTTCGTTCTCATGCCAGTCGGGTGCTTACATCCTTTGAGAAATGGCTTCTTATCCGTTCCTCTGATAAAATGATTCTTTCTGACATTTATTCCTTTCTTATCTCCCAGCGCAAGCCATTAAAATCTGCTGCGCGGGCTAGATGTGAGGGGGATTGCGCACGCACCTTCACAGATAAAGAGTGGAGTAACATTGTACATTGTTCTTGAGCCTCTGCCCTTAACACCACCAGTTGGAAATCTCCCACTACTGGCATTTCACCCGGCCAGGATCGCTCAATGGGATCCCGCCAGAGACAACATTTGTTGGCGACAATGTGGGCAGCTGGGCACCCTTACACACCTGCTTTGGCAGTGTCCTAAACTTGACACCTTTTGGGATGAGGTACTGAGGCAGTGAATGGCATGTTTGACACTGATATCCCTGCATTTCCCGGCTACGTCATCTTGGGTCTCCCCAATCCATTGACCTATCCACTGAAGTTGTGTAGAGGTGGAGCGGTGGCCAAAGCTTTAGGGGCCGCCAGACAGGTCCTTCTCTCCAAATGGGGCACTGATGTAATTCCGATGCACTTAGACTGGTTACACAAACTCTGGGAAACACTGGGAATGAAGAAGCTGAACACAGTAGCTACACACACTCTTCCACCGTTTGACAAGACATGGACCCCGTGTATTCAGTATCTCTCAGAGGGGTTCCGGGAATTATCTTGTCCACTTTATCTGCGATTCCAAGGACTGACCTCTTCGACCGACCCTTCCCCATAGCTCCCACTCCAACACCGTCCATTCCCCATCATTCTTCAGCCAGAATATGTTTTGAACAGAACCCCACTCTCCATCCTTCTTTCCCATCTAAATTACCCCCTCCACTCCTATTGCCTCTTTCTCCTTTTCTAGTTTGATGTGAACTTCTTCTCTTAACACACACTTGACTTTTACAGTTGGATAGATCACCGCCGGCCGATGGATGTAGGTGGTGCCTTGTTGTACTTTAGGCTTTATTTTGATATGGATACATAGATCTCAAACCTAAAGACCTCAGAGCGCTGAGTCACCTTTTTTAAAGACACGAGATTAAAGTATCTAGGTTTGGGTTTCATTATATTTATTTCATTTGTTAATGTTTTCGTCATTGCAATCGTGTCACTTTTTGCTTGATCAATGGAATTAAAGGCTGTGGAGCATCACTGTGTGCTGGAATCAAATATGCTAATTAGTTCTCCCTTTCAAAATGTGAGAGCCCTCCAGAAATATTGTGCATAACAAAACTAGCCAAGGAAGTACTCTCAACCTGTTCTGGGTAGGCCTTGTAGGTTTATATTTATACTAGGTAATTGAAACTACAAGTCCCAGAATTTTACTGGCTAATGTGTAAGAACTGTTTCAAGATATCACATGTGACATCATAGAATCACTTGCCAGCTTTTTAGATTTGTGGGAAACCAAAACATGCTTTTATCTGAGGCAAAAGGGTGACTATTTGGGAGGGAACATCAGTGAGAAAGTAGAGAGAAACATACCAGTGCAGAAGACATGTCTGGCAGAGAGTGTGCCCAGTAGGACGTAACACTCAAGCTGGGCAATTAATCAATTAACATTGCCCCAAACAGATGTGCATAAGAAGTTAGAACTCCCTACACAAGGTTAACAGAAAAACTGAAGCATTGTTCTGTTCAGGAACAAAATACATGTATAATAACTGCTTAGGCACCTCCAATTGTATTTTAATATCATTGTGAGAGAGGAGGGGAAACTTTAATCCTTCCCCGAGTATCATCCACCATGACCATGACAGTGGCTTTTGGCATGCTACAACAAACTTTGCTTTGAAATTCACAAATATGCAGTTTCTAATCTCCTGAAAAGTATTCAGTCAAATAAAACAACCGCCAAACATCTTTAGTGCAGCAAGGAATTAGGTAAACATTACCTACAAGTGTTGAGAGTTTCCTTCTTGAACACGCTGCTGTGTACTATGCCTGCTGCTTGAATGAAAAATTGTTCACGCCGAATGAATGTTCTTGTATAGAGTATGTCTGCATTCTATCTAGGCAGCCCCAATAAGATAAGATAACAAGCCTGTCTGTCTCCTAGGAGATTCTGAACAGGAAAAGCAGCTCCCCAGCCCCCCTCCACCCCAAATCATTCTCCTCCATCTTGTGAGTTGCAGCCTACCTGTGCCCCAGATTGCAGGGAGCAGAGTCCAGGAAGTGGTAAGGAGGCAGACTAGTGCTGTCTCTTCCCCAAAACAAAAGTTTAAGAAAAACGATTTTCCCTTTCTGTGATTACTGTATTTGCCTGTGGTTGTTACAGTTTAGAATTGTAGTTTTAACCTGCCTGTGATTGCATATTTTATCACCTGTTTTGTGTTTTAAACTTGTGTTTTTTCCTGCCCATGATTGCTTCCATTTAACGTGTTGAATTGTGGGATTTGCAGTCCAACCTCTGTAGTTTTTTCCCTCTGTGACTATTCAGTTTTCCCTCCAAGTTTCTCCTTTGCTCTGTGCTAAAACCTGTATGTTAAAACAGTGCATCCCAGCCACCATTTGTATTCACAAGCCTGTGAAACCAGCCCCCCTGCCTCCACCCCAGCAAAAGGGATATTCTACATCAGAGGGTGCTCTGTGAGCTGTTTAAACTGTATTTACTAGGGACTGTGCACTTCATTCTGGCCAGGAGAGGGAGTAAAGTGTTATTCAAACAGTATTGTTAGATTTCAAGTTAGTGAGGCCTTTACCTACAGAAGTCCAAAGTGTGGATTGAGCCTGTCTGTCTCCTACAAGATTCTGAACAAGGGTCACCGGGGAGAAACATGGCGGCAGCAGGCTAGCTGTCGCGGTACTCCGCTCCGAGCCCCAGCAGAGAGTCGCTAGCAGATCATACAAGAGGATTTATGATTGTGTCAACAACCTAATACGAATGAAGAGACTTAGTTTTGGAGTGTAAAAGTCATCTAAAACTCACTTACAAGCTTTTTTCCCGTTTCTTGCTTCTTCTCCGACCGTCATCGTAGTGCTGCGGTCTTTCTTCCATCTCTATGTGCCTCTGTCCGAAGGGCGTGTTGCAGCCTTACCCGACAGATACTGGCGTTCTATCGCCCTCACCGACACAGACGGAGCTAAGGCCGTGGTCCCGAGCCGCCCTGGAGCTCCGGCGAGGAAGACAACTACGGAGCCTTTGGAGAGAACCGCGTATAGCCGTTGGTATTGGTGCCGACTTGGGTAGCTCTGCGGGCTCAGCCATAGTAGCGACAGCGGTGGAGAGAGGAGCGCTGAACGTAACAACAGCCTTTGTGGCAGAGGTGAAGGGGAAGGTGGAGGGGGGGTGTAACGGACAAGTTTTCTATTGCTGCGGGGGTTGGTGGGGCTTGGGGGGCTGAAACTTTACAGCCCGTACCCCTGAAGGGAGGTGCTTTAGTCGGGGTTAAGTCAAGGTCACCTGGCATCTCTCAGCCCCCTCCACATATTTCTACTACTGAGGTTCCAGCAAGTCAGGGGGTGCGTGGTAAAGGAAAAAGCAAGGGTAAAAGCAAAAGCAGGGTGAAACCGACTCACAGCCAAAAAGGAGGAAGAAGGGATTTGGCAAATGAACAGATTGCCCAAGCCTTCCCAGAGTTGGAGTCAGGGGTAGTACCCTTGGGTAGTGCTTCACCCTCAGGCAATTTTCTACCAACTAAGACTTCATCATATCTATCAACTGAGGTGAAGGCTAAACGGACATATAGGAGTAAGAAGGCAGTCAAGTCCGCGCTCGACCCCAGTTTAAGGATCACGCCCTCCTTGCGCTCTTTTTTTAAAGTTGTGCCGCAAGTATTGGATTTGGCTCAAGATTTCTCCCCTCAAGCTAGTGACCGTTCCGCTCCACCTGCCGCCCCTGGTTCATTGGAGAATCAAGTACCTCCGGGCTCTTGCATCCCATTAACACCCGTTCTCTTGCCAGTTCTTCAATCAGGTCCCTCATCAGCACCTGCTCTGCTCCTAATTTCATCTATGGAGGCCTTGAAGGCATTAGATCTTCTGGTGGAGGAGGGGGGTGAATCCCCAAGCTGCATTATGCAGAATAATCTTGATATTTATTTATTTATAATTACACTTGGTTAAGCGCACAGCTACCCGAAGGTTTCCCGGCGCTAAAGTAGACACAAAGTGGACAAGGTGAAGGGAGCATTAGATCAACCTCTTACCTATCAAATAGCCAGGTCTTGATACCCTTACGAAAGGTCAGAAAACACATTTCCGAGCGTAAAGGTAGAGGTAAGGAGTTCCAAAGAGAGGGGGCTAGCAGGGAGAAAGATCGACCTCCCATTTTAGCTCTCTTGATACGCGGTACTTTCACTTTATTTTGGGTGGAGGACCTTAGTGCGCGAGGGGGAACATAACGCTGCACTAAAACAGATAGATAGTGTGGGGCTGTTCCAGTCAGGATTTTGTGCATAAGGCACAGGGCCTTGAATTTAATCCTATTCTCGATGCGCAGCCAATGCAGTTTACGCATGTGAGACGAGGTTGAAGTTCTAGCAGGAAGGTTACAAATAAGGCGAACAGCCATATTTTGTACCACCTGGTATTTCCTAGTTACCTCCTTACTGGCACCCAAGAGTAAGATGTTCCCGTAGTCCAGGCGTGAGATGACAAGAGCCTGGACTACCGTCCTCAGGGTGTCAGCAGGCAGCATCCACGTTATTTTCCTCAGCCATCTGAGGATGGTGGTACAGGTGGCGGAGACTTTCACGACGTGCTGCTTAAAAGACAACTGATTGTCGAGGAGGACCCCAAGATTACGAGCATTCGTAGTTGGGGTAGGGAGAGGACCCATCTCCATAGGCCAATGTTGTGGGCCCCATAGCGAGATGTCTTGGCCAAACAGAAGCAGTTCAGTTTTATCCCCATTTAATTTTAATTTGTGATCATGCATCCATGCAGATATTTGTCGAAGTCCATTTTGAAGGGACGAGGAAGAAGAATTTTTATTGGTGGAGAGTGAATAGATGACTTGCGTGTCATCGGCGTAAGAATAAATCGTGAGTCCTGCCTGTTCTGCCAGGAAAGCCAGGGGTCTCACATATAAATTAAAAAAGAGGGGGCTGAGGATAGAACCTTGTGGAACACCGTGTTTAGAAGGGAGGATAGATGAAACAGAAGTGGGAGAAAACACTTGAAATGTGCGATCAGAAAGAAAATTAGCAATCCAGGCCAGGGCGGAGCCACCGACACCCACAGATTTCAAGGTGGACAACAAGATGGAGTGGGAGACGGTGTCAAATGCGGCACTCAAATCAAGTAATATGAGTGCCGCATTTGTTATATGTTACCAGCATTACAAACTTGCCCAAACCCAAGCGTCTTAGAGCCACTACGAGATCCCCAGGCTAAGGCTGGGAGTGAAGCCGGTAACGCTACTGAGTTAGACGATCTTAGCAGGCTTGGAGAGCAAGATGTGGCCATTGATCTAGATAACAGCGTAGGCACAGAACTATTGCCAGGAGGCCAGGTGGGTCAAACTCGGGAGGAGCACCTACACCAGCAAGTAGATTCTGGCACTCTTACCATGGTAGAGAGCCGAAGTGACACTATGACCACTGCATGTATCTCTGCCTCTTCCCTGCAGCTCATGTTTTCTAATCTATCGGCTGACATTAAAAGGGGGTTTGAAGAGTCAGCGTCAATCCAGAAGGAGATCCGTAGCTATTGTGAATCCTTGGATAGCAAAATCGATGGCCTCACCTCAAGAACGGGAGTTTTGGAAGAGACAGTGGCTGGACTAACTTTACACCTTGATGAAGCAAAAAGCGAGTTAGTGAAACTCAAGAAAGAAGATGTTGCATTAGCGGAAAGGATGGAAGTTCTGGAAAACAATGCAAGGCGCAGTAACATCCGAATCTTAAATGTGCCGAAGGGAAGTGAGGGACCAGATATTAAACGCTTCATCATCCCGCTTTTAAAACAGTCTCTCAACTTGGATCAAACCGAAGAGGAGTTATCTAAAGATATCCAACGGATACATAGGGATCCTTTCAGGGGTAACCCCCAAAGGACTAAGCCAAGAAAGATCTTAGTAAACTTTCGCACTTATGTCATCAAGGAACACATCCTCAACCTAGCCCTTAAGCAAAAATCCCTATCAGGAAATGGGTTCATTTTTCAGATTCGGTCCGACCTATCTAGGGCCACTTTGGAAAAACAATGGGAACTAGGTAGGAGGATGGATGCGTTCAGGAAATTAGGTGCAACCGTACAGATGGGGTTTCCCGCCGCCTTAAAAATATTGTATAGCAACAAGATGTATAACATCCGTTCAGTACAGGCGGCAGATGAGCTACTGTTGTCCTTGGGGGGTAGTGAGGGTGGTTCTGGTTGAAAGATAGCGTAATGAAGGGATAATACAAATCCCCTCCATTACTTTTTGCTCATATAAACAAAAGAAAAGCAGGTAACTTCTATAAATAGGAGGATTCAAGTTTAAAGAAAAGGAAAAAAATATATAAGAAGTAAAAATAGAAAAGGGGAAAAAAAGAGAATGCGGGAAAAATAAGGGGAAAAAAATAAAAAAATAAAAAAGCACAATTTAATGGCACATCCTAGTTCCGAACGATTTATACTCTGCCTCTCTGCAGGGGCTTGGGTAGGGTTAGGAGTACCATCAACTGGATCTGGTCCGGTTAGTTAGAACAAGGGTTTCTCATGGGAGGGGGGGGTAGGTTGGGGCACTGGGGTGTAGGGGGCTGGGTTAAAAAGCATACATTTTTCCTCATTTCCAGATTGTTTCTGACATTCTTCTTTAATATAGCAAGGGTAGTTGTTTTACTATTGGTATGAGTTCTTGGCAGTATTTCTTTTTCATCTGCTTACAGCTGACGGGGCACGACATATGAGTAATTTAAAGATTCTCTCCTGGAATGTTAATGGCCTGCGTACCAAACCAAGAGCAAATAGGATTGTACAATATCTGAGAGACTCGGATGCGCAGGTCATTATACTCCAGGAGACACATTTAATCGAGTCAGAGATACTCGACCTAGTTAAAAAGAACAGGTGGATAAATGTTTCAGTATCCACTTCACAAGTGCTCAACACAAGGGGTGTGACTATTCTCTTAAAAAAAAACATTAGCACAAGAGTAATCTCGCAGAAGGTAGATCCCGGAGGCAGGTGGGCAATTACCACAGTAATAATTGGGGACGCACGCTTGACGTTAGTGGGTTACTATGGGCCCAACCGGGATGATCCTACAGCTCTGGAATCTCTATTTTCTCAGTTACTACACTTTCCGGAGCCGGCTATTATAGCAGGGGATTTTTACATCGTGCTGGACCCCTTTTTAGATAAGACCCCGAGTAGTAGGCAGCAAGTATTATCAAAGTCTAGAGCTTTTCTACTTAATTGTATGAATCAGTACGGTTATGTGGATGTTTGGAGGGTAAGGGCAGGACAGCAACATGGATTTTCATTTCGGAATTATAAACACCGTCATCAATCTAGAATTGACTTCTTTTTAACAAGCCGCAATTTGGTTGATGCTGTCAAGTGTGTGGGTTACTCACCCTCGCATCTGTCAGATCACTCCTCAGTTTCTTTGGTTCTTGATGGAGTTATTAAACCCTCTTCCAGGTCTTGGTCTTTTGACCGATCCCTTCTCTCGTCATTGGAAGATGTTACATTTATTAAATCTGAAACTAAGAAGTTCATGCAAGAAAATATTGGCTCAGCTGAGCCCAGCATAGTATGGGATGCTTTTAAATGCTGTACGCGTGGTATAATCCAAAACAAGGTGGTATACCGAAGGAGGCAGTACGCACAAGAAGTCGCGTCTATTGAAGCTAATATACTCACTACGCAAGTTGAAATAGAAGCTAGTAGCAATGACTCCATCCCCAATTTATTATTACTGCATGAGAAATGGCTTGCACTTAAGTGGGAACTAACTCTGTCTTAAATCAACGCATCCAACAGAAATGGGAAGCGAGCAAATTAGCCCTCTTTGAATAGGGAGAGGGGGCCGGCAAACTACTGGCCTGGAAGTCCAAAACCGATCAGGCACGTAATAATATTGATTCAGTTACAACTAATGCTGGGACTTTTTCATCGGACGTAGATATCAGAACTGCCTTTAAAGAATTCTTTCAAAACATATATCAGGAGGATAAGGATATCTCCCCAGAAAGCATAGGCAAATGGTTAACGGTATCTCTCTACCCACATTATCCTCATAACAAAGCGCCTCTTTGGATGATGTGATTACAGTGGAGGAAGTTGCTGAGGCTATCCGGGGTACCAAGGGGGGCAAGGCTGCTGGCCCTGATGGCTTGCCAGCCGAGATCTATAAAAATTTGACGGAAGAAATATCCCCTTTCCCTGCGGCCTTGTTCAATCAAATTTTGCAAGAGGGGGTGTCTCCACCTACATCTTGGAACAATGCTTCCATAACGCTCATTTTGAAACCGGGTAAGCCAGCTACTAACTGCGGCTCATACCACCCCATATCAATTCTAAATACAGATTATAAAATCTTTGCATCCCTTTTAGCAAAAAGGTTGAGCCTGGTCGCTCCAGACATCCTAGTCAGAAGGGTTTCGTTAGGGGTCACCAACTCTTTGAGTTAACTTACGATCTCATCGGTGCCATAGACATGGCGACCATGGACTCTATGCCACTGGCTATCCTCACGTTGGATGCCACCAAGGCCTTCGACAGGGTCAACTGATTGTACCTGTCGGGGGCCTTGGCCAAATTCAATGTGGGTAAGGGGTTTTGTAGAGCAGTAAAACTGTTGTATCAGAGTCCTACGGCCTGCGTATTGATAAATGGGGGTTTATCCGAACCCTTTGCGGTTACAAGATGAACGCAGCAGGGCTGCCCTTTATCCCCTCTGTTATTCGACCTCTATATTGAGCCTTTTGCTCATAAATTAAGAGAGGATAATACCATCAAACCTTTTATTTATAGAGAATGGGAAAAAAGGGTGGCCCTGTATGCGGATGACGTAATGATCATGACATCAGAGATTAGCACCGCGTTCCCGGCAACCCTTAAGCTAGCGATGGAATTTGGGGAAGTCTCTGGATATGAGGTAAATGTCTCAAAGACTTAGATAATGGTGTGGAATGAGGATCTGTCGGGATTCAATGAGCAACTCAGTACAAGTTTACGATATCTGGGGTTAAACATTGTTAAAGATATTAATTTGATCGCTTATTTAAACTTTGCTGCAGTTGTGAAACAATGTCGAAAGCTTATGGGAGCTTGGATCCACCTTCCCCTGTCCTTATTAGGCCGAGTAAACTTGGTGAAAATGACTATTCTCCCTAAGGTTTCTTTTTTATTTAATACAATTCCACTTTACTTTGACCCGTCTTGGTTGGCTAAGTTACAGGGCGATATTACCTCATTTATCTGGAATAAGAAAAATCCAAGGATAGCGTGGAAGAAAATCAGGCGCCGCTGGGAAAAGGGGGAGCTGGCAGGTCCTGATTTGCAGATCTATGCGTGGGCATTCCAGCTATCACACGCACGAATGCTGCTAAAAACGCCAACAGATGAGGGATTGGGGAGTATGTTTTCGGCCTTATTGAAGGGTGAAGGGGGAGGCCAGTCGGGCTTCTTATTCAAATTTGGCGACCCCAAATTCTTTAAAAAGGTAAAATTGAAGGTGCTGCAGGGCCAGGCACAAACTTGGGCTAAGTTGCGGTCCTCAATAAAATTAGGGTACTACTCCAGCAGATCTCCAATATGGGATCTTCCCGCGGCTCCAGGTTGGGTTGGGTGACATTCTAGCACTCCCACTAAGAGAGTCCGGAATAGCAGCTTGGGGAGATCTGTTTGTGGAGGGGACCCTGCTTCCATGGGAATGTCTAGTAAACAAGGTGGGGCCCAGTCTTTCTAGAGTTAAATATTTGCAAATATCAAGCTGGGCCCAAGCATTCACCACCCAAACCCCACGAAGGAATTACCTGCCATTAGGGGGAGGTTGCCATCTCGAATCTCTCTTGTTTGATAAACCACCTGTAAAGAAAGAGACATCTCTATGGTACAGCCTAATCTTGGAAGAACTTGACAGCGAATTCCATCTCCCTGAGCTGTTGTGGGGGCCTTTGATGCCAGGCTTAAATGTGAAAGATCTGTGGCTTGTGTCCTGCAATGTTTTGTGGGACCTAGTTAAACCAGCCTGGCTCCGTAGAAATCATCTTTTCACCCTACGTAGGGCATATTACTCTCCGCAAAGGTTGTCCAAGTTTTCCCCGGGGGGCTCAGTGGCTTGCGCACGGTGTGGCCTAAAAGAGGCCTCTGATGCGCATATGTTTTTCGACTGCCCTCATCTGGCATCATATTGGGACTCAATAAGCAGCAGGCTTACATCCTCCCTGGGTTATATAGTAACAATCGACCTAAGCCTCGTAATCTTTGGAGTCGTGGATCAGACTCGAAGTCCATCCTGGCCGCTCGCAGAGAGATTTGTAAGCGATGGAAGGATGCCTCTGCTCCCTCTTTTCATGACTGGCATACATCAATCCTTCAAATCTCAAAATTAGATCTCGCCAGGGCTGGAAGACAAGATAAGAGAGCTTTTTGGCATCTTCTCGCCTGATTCCACTGACGGTACTGTTTTGTTTTTGTTTTTCCCCCAGGTCCGATGATTACGCGCCATGGTTATAATCCCCCTGCTGCGCCATTTTGTCTCTTCTTGTGGACACTCTGGTAGGTAACAGCAATGGTGGTAATTGGCCCAATGGTTGGTAGCTGCTAGCTAGGTAACGAGGTCCTTGAAGGGCATGGAGCCCGTCGTTGCTGTGGGAAATGGGCTATTCCTTGTTACTTTCCATCCCACCCAGTCTTGACTGAGGCAGCGTGACTGTATTCCTTTATGCCATTCTCCCTTGTTGGGCGGTACAGTGGCTCGAAACCATGGTGGTAAATGAGGACTAAAAAAAAAAAAGATTCTGAACAGGAGAAGCAGCTTCCAACTCCCTGGCCAGCAAACCTTGTCTGAGGTCGCTGGGTCCTTATATGGTCTGCTAGTGGTTGGTACATGTATACACTGATTGGTGGTTGTATCTGATGTTTCTATTGGATTAGGGTTAGTGTCCTCATTGGTTGGGCCTGTGATTCAAGCAATGTAGGGTTGGGACTAGGGGTAGGGTTAGGATTTCTATTGGAAGTAGGGACTAGGGTGTTCTGTGTTATTGGTTGTTGGGACTAGGGTGGGGCTAGGGTTAGACCTTTAATTGGAAGTAGCGATTAGGGCTTCTGGTGTGATTGGTTGCTGGACTAGTTGTGGGACTAAGAGTAGAGTTAGGCT
This sequence comes from Lissotriton helveticus, assembly GCF_964261635.1. Lineage (NCBI taxonomy): Eukaryota > Metazoa > Chordata > Amphibia > Caudata > Salamandridae > Lissotriton > Lissotriton helveticus. The sequence goes on from NC_136071.1 coordinate 1,123,112,236, forward strand.
TTCTATTGGAAGTAGGGACTAGGGCTTCCTGTGCCATTGGTTGCTTTGACTTGGGTTGGGACTACTGGTAGGGTTAGGGCCTCTATTGGACTTAGAGATCAGGGTTTGTGAACTGATTGGTTGCTTGGACTAGGGCCAAGATTGGCTGTAAGGTCCTGGTCTCCTATTGGTTCTAAATTTTTAGGGCTAGTGTTGTGATTGGATAGTGTTAGGGCTAGGGTTCCCATTGTCTGACGGGGTCACATGATTACTAGGGCTATAAAAGGCCAGGGTTAGGACGTCTCAGCAAAGGCGTTGAGGCTAAGAGCAAAGAGGACAAGGGCAGTTGCCTGTTTGAGCCTGTTAAGGACAGAGAGGAAAAGGGAAGTTGCCTGTCTAAGCCTGTTAAGGGCAAAGAGGACAAGAGCAGTTGCCTTTTTGAGCCTGTTCGAGACTGACCAAGGCCAAGGCCAGAAATGCTGCCCAATATACATACCTAATTTATGCATCTATGTACTTACAATGTACTTGTGGATCTATATATTTATCACTTTCTTCTAATTTAGCATTTCCAATGCACTTCCCTATTTCTCAGCCTATACTTCGCTCAATATATCCTCTAGCCCAACCTTCTGACTCATCTCAAACCTCTTTCCACTACTCTTTCCAATACACTACCCTATCTGCCATCCTATACATCTATCAATATATCCTCTACATCCACTCCCTCATTTATCCCAAACCCCATACCACTACTATGATCCCCAAAATAACCCTTTCTATACTCTCTCCTACTCTACCCCTCCTTGCATCATCTGACACCTCTTTTACTATACCGATCCCCCAAAACAAACCTTTCTAAACTCTTCCCTCTTTTCTACCCCTCCACAACCCTTCTCAATCCAAATAACTGACTAACATATCGACCAGTAAAATTACTTTCATGTTTCACCATACTAATTCAACATGGTTCCTGATGGGTTCCAGAGTAGCGTGCTACTTGTGCTTCAAAACCCCATCAGGGGTAGGAAGGGTTATATAAATACAAACCTCTTTCCCTTCACTATCCCGCCACCTACCCTTCTCTACCCAAATAACTGAATAACATATCCACTACTCAAATTACTTCATATTTTACTGTACTAATTTTCAACACCAATCCTTTATGGGTTCCGGAATGGCGTGCTACTCGCCAGAAAAGCGCTTTGACGCCTCGTCAGGGGTAGTAAGCGCTATATAAATGCAATTACAATATGCCAAAGATCACACAGTTTGGTCAGGTAGGGAAGCCAGAGTTCAGAACAGGTGATTCTGAAGGCTGCAACTTAGCCACTAGATCGCCTATCCTCTTACTGCTGGTCTGCTTGCATCCCTTTACCTGGTGAAGTCAACCATCACTACTCGCTGGCTCCTTGAAGCCATTAGGATGGCCCCTCTCCCAAGGATGCTCTGTGCCCCAGGGCTGCCTCTGACAGTGAGCAATGAAAGCAGCAGATGGTGCATGACTGTGAGATGGAAGCTTAATATTTAAGCAATGTTTGCGTGATGTGTCAAATGACAAAAAACACAGTGGACGTCACATTCATTCTTTTGGGGGGTTGTCTGAGTCCTCCCTGACAGAGCAGGTCCTGGCCAGTGTTTTCATAAACAATGACGGCTAATACTATTATTGCTCACCCCAAGCCTGCTTGTGAAATAGCAAATAACAAAACACGTGCCAGGACTGGTAATTTCTTGACAAATGATAATTCAATTCCGGTCTTTATGAATAAGCATAAACACCTGCTTAGATATTTGCATCATTTAATGATAGAGTTCATTTATTTACTTTTTACAATTTTCTGAAAATATATTGCTGTGTGAAACAAACTTTTTAAGACAACACTATATACAAATATTTACCATGATATATGTACAACAAATTTGGACAGACCAACAATTCACTTACACCACATCCATACCTCTCACATACTTCACATTCATACTAGAAAGAAAACCCTAGGAACACCACCATACTTAATGAAAAAACAAAACTTTAACAGAAATGTAACACACGGTTATAAAAATGATTGCGTCAAAAGTTTTTTACTAGTTGCACAAACTAAATTAACTGTCCATAGATGTCCATCCAGACACTGATCATTTCATAGTGCAGGTGACCTGGGGTGAGGTCTTGACCATATATCATTGTAAATATTTGTATATAGTGTTGTCTTAAAAAGTTTGTTTCACACAGCAATATATTTTCAGAAAATTGTAAAAAGTAAATAAATGAACTCTATCATTAAATGATGCAAATATCTAAGCAGGTGTTTATGCTTTATTCATAAAGACCGGAATTGAATTATCATTTGTCAAGAAATTACCAGTCCTGGCACGTGTTTTGTTATTTACAGTTGATGTGGTTCAGCCTGACTGGTTATGCGCCTAGGCCCTTTGTTGTTTATTGCTTGTGAAATAGCGGCATAGCTGTCAGAGGTGCAGCAAGTGCAGTGGCACAGGGGCCCAAAGGTAGAAGGGCTTCAGTTAGAATACAGCTCACCAGAGCTCAATGAATTAAACCTGGGGCTGTTTATCCTTGGAAAAGGGGAGCGTGGTGGAGGGATTAGAGATGCGATGACAGAGAAGAAGGGAGCAAAGAGCAAAAGAGAGGAACTGAATGAAAGAAAAGAGTGAAGAGAGAAGGTAGAGGAAAGGGGACAACCGGAATAAGGACAAGTAAAGGGGATGAGGATTAGGAAGAGGAAGGAGCCAGAAATAAAAATGTTAGGAGAAGAACAGGAGCAAAATAGAGAAGCAAAGAAAATATAGTGATGTGAGAGAAAGGGGAGGTATAAGGACACAGGAGAATTGGAGGAGAGGTAAAAACGGAAGAGAGGAAGTAGAGGTTTAAGGGAAAGGAGGAGAGAAAACGCGAGAGAAGGAGGAAAGAGTTAAGGATTAGTCAGGGGTAGGAGGGGAAGAGCAGGGAGGAGAGAGAACTGAAACAGGACAGAGTTGAGGGAGGGATTGGGATAGATAGGGAAGGTTGTATGATGTTACAATGCCTGCTTTTACCCTGCATGCTGTTACAACGCAAGATTTTGCAGTGACTTGCTGTCGGGAGTGCGCTGGAGTTTAACATAAAAAACATAACATGTGTATTTGTAAAGCGCACGTTCACCACTACGGGTATCTTGGCGCTGAATAACAGATGTATATTGTTACCCAACTCAATGGTACTCATTTTATCGACCTCAGTTGGATGAAAGGCTGAGTGGACCCGCCGGGATTAGAACCTGTGACCATGAGGTCGAACACAGGCCCCAACAGTGGATGCATTAGTCAACTGTGCCACCAGACCCGAATTTACTATTCCAACTACAGTGTGTGCAAATCCAACACCTTATACCCCCTACAGTACGCTATTTCGTGGTAATGGCATGTGGGGTAAAAGCATGCATTGTAACGGTTGTTTAACCCCTCCCACGCTAGTGACGGAACCGCTCCGTCACGCCCCTCGGGTGGGATGTGCTGGTGACGGAGCGGTTCCGTCACGGCACGCTCGCCGCGCCTGCGCGGCGCGTTCTATTGAGCAGGCGGGGCTGAGACGGAACCGCTCCGTCACAAGCACAGCCCACCCGAGGGGCCTGATGGAGCGGTTCCGTCACAAGCATCGGAGCTCCGCGCCCCCCCGCCCCCCCCGCCTCTTAGCGCTGCGGCGGAATTGCCGCCGCAGCGAAAGGGTTAAAGGCAGTAGAATGAGGAAGTTGGAAACCTGTATCTACCATTAGAGTTGCAGGTGCAGTGACACCCGGAGCCACTGCATCTCAATGATACCTGTCTTTCATTACCAAGCCAGGGTGCAGAGGGCCCATTTTCCAACATTGAATTATGTACATATGGCAGCCTTGCTATGCCACTCTCACCAAAGACCCACCAGATCCCCTCCACAGCTATCTTGATGGACAGTCACAAAGTTATAGCCCAAAAGTGCAAAACATTTTATAATCTAAAGGGCCTTAAATCAAGGATCTCCCTACAACATTCAAGGGGGGGAAGCTTAACTAAAGAAATGTATTAAGAAATCATGGGCTCGATTCACAAAGTTTTTCCTGTGACTTACTCTTGGAGGATTGCAGGCCTACTGCTGAATTCCAGGAGCCAGCCAGCGATACCACTTGCTTACTTGTTGAATTCAGTAGTAACAGGCCCAAATGTGTGAGAATTTGGCCCTATAGGTGTTCTGCCTATATTGTGAGTGGTGATGTGAGTGATACAGTACACACACTCCACCAAGAGAAGATGTCTCTCTTTTCTTGTTGCTCATGGATGATTTAAGCATTATTTACATTTTAGCCACTTTCTATTAGTGTTCATATACTTTAGTATATCCTTTTTAAAATGAATGGGATCATCCACAAAGGCACTCACATTTATGTATAGCAGTATTCCTATAGTACTACTTCCTGTACTCATAAATACAACTCGCAAAGGTACACGTATGTCCCATCTGTCATATATGCAGTTGTCTGCCAAGAGTGCAGAGAACTATGCAGAGGGAGTGGAAATGGGGACTATCTACTACAATTTAGATGCAGTGAAGGGAAAATCAAGGACCAACACAGAGAGGGACATTTAAATACTAAAACACACCTAAAACTAAAGTTGCACCTAAACCTACTCATGTAGTACTATAACCCAAAGAGGCTCAAATCCATGCCAGCCAAGCCTTGCAGTAAGTGATTCAAGAAAGCTTTTTGCCAATCTTATATTAACCCTAATTTGAACGCACCCCCCCCCCCCGTTTGTGCCCGAACCAGGATTGCCCAAATGAATTAAGGGCTCTGTTGGTTAATTTGCCTTTCACGTACAAGTCACCGGTTCCCATCCAGAGAGCAGCTGCTCTAGTTGCCAGCGAAACAACCTTAAGCAGCACAGTATACATAATCCCCAGCCATGCTCTAAGTATTCCCAGGGTTTCATGTGATGGAGGACGCAGTTACCAGTGCTACAGACTTTATGAGTGATAGCTTGCAGAAATAACGGATTCCAGCTGGTATCTCTGCATCCAAATCTCCCTATTATGTTGTTGTCTGTGGAATGGGGAATAACCATGCTGATCCAGAGTTACTCATTGCAGATCTGCAGGGTTAACCCCGATTCTGATTACGGTTCCACTCACACTTCCTACCTGCTCTGACCAAGTGGTAAAAGTAAACAGGGGCGGTGTCAGATGGGTATGCACAGTCTCAGGGGCTAAACGGAGGCTCCTGCAATGCAGGAGGCCCCCAGAGTTCATTGTTTTGGAGGGGACACCCTCGCCTCCCAAAGCCAGGCCATTGCATGCCTTGCAGAATGCATGTAATGGCATGGACTATGAAATAGGTAAGCGCTTGGCAAAGGGGAAACATCCTTTACAACGAAACTTTTACAACGCAGTGCTTTTACAACGCAGGTTTTACAACGAAAACCATTACAACGCATTGCGCTGGGGGGCGCTCTAGGATAGGGAATAGATTTAATTTACTATCCAACACCTTCCCTAGTGTCCACGAGAACTGAAGTTGGAATAGTAAATTAAACTATTCACTAACCAGCACCCCAAAGCGCTATGCGTTGTAATGGTATGCGTAGTAAAACCTGCGTTGTAACAGCATGCGTGGTAAAAGCATGCGTTGTAACATCATACATCCTTGGCAAAGTCACTCTGCTTTACCGAGCAGGTCACCTGCAGCAAAGGGGGGCTGCAACACTTCAGGGGGTGTCCATTGAGCCCAAGACCAATGAATATCTGTGAGAACCGGGGGGACGACAGGCCCCTCATCACATTTTGCAGGGGGCCTCATCATTTTGTGTTACTCCATCGAAGAGTCTAGCAAGGCAGTGCCCTAAATGAGTGGAGCTTGTAATGGTCTCATGCTCTGGGAAGGAAGAGCAGCAGGTGAGTGGTTTTGCTTGTGTCCACAGCCACTGTCTGTATCTGCACTCGAATTTTCTGGGTGCGTTTTCTGCCCAATAAATGTGTGTCCAGTGTTCCTGCGCCTGCTAGTCTAGCAGGAACACTGCGCTCCTTCTGATTCGGTGAAGTAGTATCCCACTCAGTGATACCGCTCCACCCAACTCTTGATCTGACCACAAATCAGGACCATTAAAAACTTAGGGGTGATTCTCAGGCAGTACGTATTGGGTCAGTTCATTTTGGGACCCTATTTTTTTTTATTCTTTTTGCTTTACCATTGGCTCACTGGTGCTAACTAGCGAGTAACCTGACCTATAATACATAAGGAATATAACATCACAGTACATAATCCTCAGTATGGATAAGTAAATGCAACATTCTTTTCAAAACCTGCTGGAACCTCTGGCCACTTTTCTATTTTCATCCCCTAAAAATCATCAGACAATCATTTCCAGACACTTTTCTTCACATTCTAACGAATAACAGACTCTCACCACATCACTTATCCCCCCTCACTTCCTTCACACTAGCTCTCCTATACCTGTCATGTTACTGCATTCGCTTATAGATAACTTCACTCAACTTCTGTTCCCAGACACTCACCTTGAACAACCAACTTATATTCCATTTGGTTTCTTGTGCTGTCTCACGCAGAAGGACACATGATGAAACTCCAGTTCTGTCATGGGGAGGGGGAAGGGGGGTCAGCAGGGACAAAAAGCCCCCAAAAGACTCCGGAAGGATGTATTCCAGTTTCAAACTATTGGTCAATACAAACTGAAGAATATCTATTATCACTCTATTGAATCCTTCTACAGACCACTATTCCTTGGATGATAAAATAATGTTCTGATATGCTTCTCTCCCATCACACTCAAATATTTTTTTATCTCCTCAAAGAACAATTAGCTACCATTGTCTGTGACAAGTGGTTGGGGAACCCATCATGACTTGAAACGTCCAATTAAAAATCAACCACAAATGTAAAACTGAAACTTCGGACACACCTCACCTCTGACCGCTTACAATCATACTCTAACGTGGCTTACTTTGAAGACTCTCCTAAAGTTCAGAAACAATCAGTTTTGTCCAGTGCCAGCTTCATGCAAGGCTGAGTTAGTGGCTCTCTTGGCTTTAGCAGGTATGGACTAGAAATCTGCAATGTATCCCTAAAATCACAGGATACACGCTCCCTTACACAACGCTGAGTCGACCAGTCAAGTACTGGCCACCCAATATCCTACCTGATTCCACACTTCAGGTGTCATAGGGCATTGTAAGCTTTGAGTGCCAAATCCTAATCCATTTCCCTAAAACTTTCCAGCCCTACGAGGAGACATACACATTATAGCACACCACTATTCACATTCATCTTGTCTACATGAAAGTATGGTCCACCATCTCCACCCTTCCCCTGCATGGCCAACCCTCTCTGACACCCCTGGTTACACTGCACAACACACCATCCTCCAACATTCCCTGCTTCGGCTCTTCCTTCCTTGAAGGTCTAACCAGTACATTTAATCAAAAACTTAGATCTTCAAATTCTCATCCTCTCCTTCTTTCTCATTCTTCTTCTTAACCATTTATTATCTGGACAAAACCCTACAGTGACATTATATACCCTCGATTTTAGTCTCCTCCTACTGGTTTTATTCCAGTTTGCCAGATGGTATAATGGACACATCTGAAGCTATCCAGGGCTTTCTTTGAGGCTTTTGCTCTCAGGCATTCAGTTTTATCATGCAGATATATTATTGGGGGTAATCTGTTAGATCCATCAACCATTTGTGCTACAGGATGTAATCTGGATTGGAACTTATGCCAGTCTACACAACCGTATTGTAGCAAATTGAGTTTTGAAATTAAATTGTGTGCTACTTTAGTCATTATATGTGTTCCTTTATGGTTCTTCGAACTGAAATAAAGATGATGATGATGACATACTGCTAGCACATACCCCATTCTGGAGAAGTAATCCTGCAGCTTATAAGGCCACTTGGCTTTCCAGGCCCCAGGAAGCTCAGCCTCCTTCGTAGTGAAGAGATCTATTAAAGGTTTGTGATTAACACATAAGGTGAATTCTGTCTCCAAATCATCTACCATAAAGTGATGCTCTCCTTACCAGAACATCAGTGCCTTGAGCTGAATGCCCTAGTAGCTAATATTTACTCACCTCAAGGCCCTTCACGTATAAGCTCTCATTAATACATGCCCATTCCTCACCTCTATAAAGACTGCTTCCAAAACATTACAGCTAATATTCATCACTAAAATGCTGCAATCTAAAGTATCAAATACCTTCAGAGGCCCAACACTCACTAGATAATGTTATTTATTTTTTATTCATTTTTTCAGACCCTGTGATTTGCCAGAGGTGGCCTGGCACTGTAAAAGAGCCTTGAGTCAGCCGATACTCCTGGTGAGATGTATCTAGTGATCAGCCAGGTTTTGAGATGTTTTCTGAAATTCAGCAGATTTGTTTTCGCTCTCAGGGTGTCAGGAAGAGACTGTCACAGTATTGCAACCTCATAGGCAAGGGGCCTGCCCCCGGCCGAGATATCCTGACTTTGGGAACCTCAAGAAAATGGAAGGACGAAAAGCAAAGGACCTGGGTGCAAGTAGGGTGTCTGCCAACACCACCAAGCATTTTTGGCTAAGATATTGTCAAAACTGTATGCATTTACAAACATTGTGCTGACTTATTGTGAGTCTGTGCTGGGGGGACTCTGGTCATGAAACCACAGGTAGCTAAAGTTGCCTCTACATGTTTTTCCATTATGAAATGGCTCAATAGATCCTGTGGATGCCTCCTTTCTTGGCCCAAAGGGCAGTCATCCAGGCCATGACTCTATCAAGGCTAGATTATGGCAACATCCGGTATCTAGGGGCAGATAAAGTTATGATAAGGCGCCTCTAAGTAGTTCAGGACTCTTCTGTCAGGCTTCTGTTCCGGCTTCCCAAACATGTCTCTGTGTTTGGCCTCCTCGGCAACCTTTACTGGCTCACAGTGGACAAGCGAATCAATTTGAAGTTACTCGGCTTCATGCATAAATTAAAGCTTGCGTTCTGGACCTCAGTACTTGCAAAAGCCGTGGTGCCCTACCACCCCTCCCGTACATTGCACTCGAGCAGTCGATCCCTCTTCACAGTCCCCAGAGTCAGACGCACCTCGATGGGTGGCCGCTCCTTTTCTTTCCTTGGCATCAAGCTATGGAATAACCTCCCTGAAAAGCTACGCTTCTCTAACTACCTTCCATAAGGAATTGAAAACTTGGTTATGTTAGCCCTCCTCTCTAAGTTGCCCTACCTGCCACCAAAGCGCTTGGAAACCCTTGTGGGTAGCTATACGCTACGTAAGAATTTAATAACAATAATAATAATAAAAGGCACATACTGGAGCCATGATGTCTTAGGTTGAGAAGTAGATGTGCTGCACAGTTTGTTACTAGTTGAAGGTGCTGTAGTTAGTAAAAGGGATGCCCTAAATAAAGGGAATTTGGAAAATCCAACCGAGAACCCATTAGGTCATGATTGATAGGGTAATGAGCAGAATTTGGAATAAAAGGCAGTTTTTCTTAAATCCTTTAAGTGTTGGAAGAAAAAGATGTGAACTAACTATTTGAGGAGAAGAGAATAAAGAGTCATCCAGGATGATCCCAAGATTCCTCATATCCTGTACAGGGCTGAGACATTGCCCCAGTTCAGAAGTAGAGATGCCCAAACAAAACAGGAACCTCTGTCTTAACAGAGTTGAGCTTCCAGACTGCCACTGCCTTTAAGCCACTCACAAATGTGGCCATTGTCTGATCAGCAGTGCCATCCAGTCTTTATATGATATGCTTATCATCAGCATAACACATACATGATTGTCACTTCTCTCTCCACACAGACGTCTAATTCTTCCGCAGCAAAATCCATAAAGGGTCAGTCACCTGTGCAAAATGTTGATAAATGTGGCATAAATTTCTGACAAACCCAAAAGTAATCTCGGTTGATCTTCAATATAGCCACACATGGCTTCTTTCAATGTCTAAATCAAGCTAGCTTGGGGGGGGGGGGGGTTTATTAAGGGAATATTTACTTTAGATATAATCAAACAGATTCACAATGTAACTTGCAACAGGCATATCAATACAGGATTATTAAGAAGAAGAAGAATAACCATAATGTATTTGTATGTATACTCAAGCAAACAAACTGCAATAAAATCTGTTTAAAAAAAAATTTCACCGATTGTTTTGACACATGGGGCCAGATGTAGGTCGGTAAATACCGGTCGGTAACGGACGATTTCGGCCATTACCGACCGGTATTTGCAAATGGAGATGTAGGGGCCTTAAAATTTACAGAATCGGTATATTTACCGAATCGGTAAAGTTACCGATTCGGTAAAATACTGATTCTGTAAATTTACCGAATCGGTAAATCAATATGTAGGTGGCACTGAAAACAGTGCCACAGGCCCTTACCGATTCGTTATTTACCATGCAATACTATTGCATGGTAAATAACGAATACCTGTGTACATGCACCTGTACCCTTAGGGCATGTATGTGTGCCACATGGTACACAATCCACAAACAGGGGTGCAACAGTGTGTCAAAGTGACACCCTGTCCCCCTTGGCAATTCGGTAATTTTACCGATTCTGTAATTACCGAATCGGTATTTGCCATTGAATCCTATGGGCTTCAAGGCTCATAGGAATCAATGACAAATACCGATTCTGTACTTACAGAATCGGTAAATACCGAATCCTACCGATTCGGTATTTTTTACCGAAAAATTACCTACATTAGATTTACCGATTCATGAATACCGAATCGGTAAAATTCGGTATTTATGAATCGGTAAATCTAATTTACCTACATCGGGCCCATGGTGTCTTAGGTAACCCACTTCCTCCACATAAATCACTCATTAACATCACATCAATATCATTCAATATCCAGAACAACTTTTCCATGTACTACTTCACCATCTTAAATGAATTACACCAATCACCCCCTTTTGAGCAAACCATGAATTTCACCATGAGATACGCCTCAAGCCCAAGCCAGTCCAAAAGGCACCTTCTTAAAGTGCATTCACCCTGAAATGTCATGAACAATGTTGTTAAATGATTATGATTCTTGTATAGTTGGTAAGCTGATGATAGGCTGATGTCATGTCCAGAGACGATAAAACATATGTGTTTTTCATTATATTAGATTCTTAATAAAGGGTGGGGTGGTGGTGCACCTAGATGTTAGCATTAAATTAACGCAAGTCCAAAAACATATACAAAACAGTCTTTGGGCTTGCTTGCCAGGATCACTGTGGCCAACACTTAATTTCCTTGATTATGTTGTCATTATATAATCTCTTCCATTTTAAGCTCAGTTCATTCTTGAGCGGCAATAGCATCTTTCACATTGTGATGTATTCCTATAGGTTCTGTATCGATCCCCCTATTCCTGACCCTATTCTGGTTAACAAGTTAACTAGCAGCCATCCCATGAGGCAGAAAACCCCCATGATGCAGGAACCGTTATCTGATAAAGCCACACTACGGCACAGGAACGTGTTATCTGATTAGGTCATAACGCTTGCCATCTAATTAGACAAGCGATATTCCTCCAGCCCCTGATAAGGCATACGGAGTTCTCAAAACAAATCAAACCTATGACAGACCTGGGAAAAACCCTGCGGCCATTGTTTTGATTTCACCGAGAACTTCAGCAAAAGAATGTGCTAACGACCTGGTCGTATGACATCCTTATTGACGTATCTATGTCCATCCTTACGTCAATCTCGGCACCTTAAAGGTATAAATATTACCGATATTGCCCTATGCAAACACACGCGGTGGTGACGAGATCGGAGCAGCCAGACTTGCCGAAGCCCAGAGCAGAGCAGACCCCGCTGGCGCAGCCCCGCCTTCCTGACGCGCTGAGAACGAGAAGCTGCCTTTTTCTCCTGCCGAGAAATCCAGCTCCGGCGCTTCCGGGTAGCCCTCGCAGGCAGCCTGGAATATCGAGACCAGAGACGAGAGATACCATCCCTCATTCATCCTAGATTCCAGGTACAGAACTGAATAACCCCTTGCAGAGAATTCTTTAGTCAGTCACTTGGCAAAACAAACTAAACTTAAACTGTTACTTTCTATTCCCGCCCACGTATTAGGCTTAGGTCAGGTACACGGGGTAGGCGTAGTTAGAAACACCAGTTGAGTACGATTAGTCAAATGTATATGTGTATGTATTCATTTTAAACCTTCATATGGCTTAGAAACCATATCAATGTTTTTACAGTATTATTTTATACTTCTGCTTTTAATGTATGCACTTTACTTAACCATAAGTATTGCAATAATATCGATCCATTTCTCTTGTACGAGAAAAGAGACTGATCAATAAATAACATCTTTTATTGAACACGCCCGTCTCTTCCTTTTCTCTACAATCTGGTGAGACTAAGAATGTACGTACTGACTGAGTAAAATAAATTGCCTTTTGTTCACACGACTCTAGAGATACACTCATGATTAGGGGAGAGCAAAGTTGTCATGTTCTATGGTTGTCAGAAACTAAATCCCTTCTTGTCTATCCAGGGAGGTTCAACTCCTCCTTGCCTATTCGAGAAAGTTTCTAGTGAACTCTGAGCTAGCTGGCAAACCCAAAACTTTAAGTCTAATATCGACAGTAGTAGACCTAGTTAACGTCTGGTCTAGGCCTATACTATTGAAGGTATTATTCCAATGCGCAGAGCCTATTGGGATAATAGGAACTACACTACAACATTATATGTGTACATGGCTCAACTGAGCACTTCAAGATTATTGTTCATTAGCACACTTTAACCTACCAAGCTTGTCATTATAGATCTCAGGAAACGTGTTCTCCCATTTAATCTCACCACCTTGTACCACCTCAGGGCACATAGTACTTACTTTGGGTGATTGTGTCAAGAAGAATATTCAAGCCTCTTTGTTCTTTTCATCCAAGCAAGCACAAGTCACCTTTGTCCACTTACATATGATACAAGCCGCCTTCTGCTTGAATTCCAAGTAACCACCATCAATAAATCTCCTACCATACACGTGGTTTGACTTTTTGACTTCCTCAATTTATTATAATCCAGTTTATACAGTACATTACAGCGACTCAGAATCTGCCATTTATTTCAAATCAACCCCTCCTATCTTAGCACTACAGTAATGTGATTTATTTTCACCCCACCGCGCAACATGTACCCAGCATCATCATCATCACTGAAATCCTCTGGGACTTTTCCTTTTCCTCCAACTCCAAACATTTTCGCATATCTTGTCCCTCCACTACTCGCCTGCCACACATAGGCCTCTTCCCTTTTTGTTAGGTTTGTTTCTTGCTGTTAAAATGGTAGAAGACGTTTTGGCATTACCTATGTGGGGAAATATCCTTTACACCGCAGTCAGTACCACGATGTGCCTTTACACCGCAGTCAAAGCCCTGACTGTGAGGTTACCACGCATTCCTTTACCGCGCAAGTCATTACAACGACTTGCTTTAGGGGACACGTTGTTGGACTGGTATTGGATTTTAAGTCCAACACCTTCCCTACTGAGACACTGACTGGAGTTGGAATAGTAATTTATTCTATTCCAAAGTCCACCGCTTCCCTAAAGCAAGGTGTTGTAACAACTTGCGTGGTAATGGAACGCATGGTAACATCGCAGTTGGGGTACTGATTGTACTGTAAAGGCATGCATGGGAAATGCATGCGGGGTTCCGTCATACATCCCCCATGAGGCACCGGCTACCACACATATTGCATATACTGTGTTTTACACTCCACCTTGCTTTAAACTGCAATGCCTGCTCTAAGCTGGGTTCTAGAGATAAATTATTGTCCTGCACCTTTTTACTACTATTGTCTCTATTCTCGGATGTGTTATCATTTAATCATGAAAGTTGCTGCAATTTGGAAATTCCAAAGCCTGAAATGCTGCTTCCTAGGGCATTTCCACCCTTGGAACAAATGAATATCTCTCCAAAGCAACATTTGCATTTGGCTTAAATCTTTCAACCAACATTTTTTTATGATCCTAGAACATTCACCGGCTTCTCCTTCACCTGCAACCTCTTTCAACCTCTAGACCAATACAGTATGTCTCAGTAAAGCAAACATTCTTTTAGAAGTGTTCAAATCTCCAGCAATGGCAGCTTGGTGTGCCTAAATTCTTTCTTCCTTTGCTCTCTGTCCAAGGGAGAGTCTCCTGGGGAGGACGATAAGGTTGCTGGAATTGTCATGTTTTGCATTTATTTTCTCATTGTGACCTCAAGCAGGCTTTCCGATAGTTCTGATGTTTCTGCCTGCAACCCAAAAGCCAACAAACCCATTCAAGAGAGGGTGTGCTTACTTTCAATGCGACAGATGCTCTAATTATGCCTTGAGGCAGTATGTCAGGGTTGAAGCTATTAATAGTGCATCGGGTGCAGTGACATCAGGGCCCAAGGTATTAAGGGCCAATATACCCCTTCTATGCCACTGGACTGATATAAGTCACTAGATGTGTAGCAGAATGTGTCTTCTCATTTGTGTAATAGCTAACTGCTGGGCAGGCTGTGCAGTGACTGGTTACTTTGCTGGGCAAGGTAGTATGTCAGAATACCGATAACAAAGAAGATGTCAGGATACATGTTGTGGCCTAAATATCGTTTACAAAAAATCACTCACAAATGTTTTTATGGACTTAGTCACTTTTTAAGACAATACTCAGGCCAGGATATTCTAGTATACCATATCTTAAGCACACAGGATAGACCATTCAGCTACTGCCTCGCTTATAGCCTAAGAAACAGAGGGCAGCCCAATTTCCATCTGTACTGACAAGGGCAGAACAGAGAAATCTCTGCGATGCTGGCAGGTTCTTTCCAGTCTGCAGCTTGCAGTTCGGCTTTCCATTGGCATGAATCTAGCCCACTAGTTAGACTAAGATGGTCACATAGAAGCCAGACAATGGTCGGTTGTCCTTTCAGGAGCTGGTGGAAAAATCTCAGAACTTTCAATTGGTAATAATGCACGCAAGATGGGTGCAAAAACCATCTAAACATATTAGCTCTCATATTCAAAGATTCCAGTTAAGAAATTGTAAATTGCGACATTTAACAATTCGCGACTTATCAGGAATGTACTAAAAATGAATTCAGTAAAAGTGTACCAACTTTTACAGAATATATTTGTAATTTATGTACCGACCTATGTACTAGTGGATTGGTTCACAAAATACAGAATTAATATGCATGTGATAGGTCGCGAATTGCGATCCTCTACGATTGGCTACATTCACAGGCATGGTGGTCAAAGCAATATATATATATTTTTTTTTAAATACAGTCTGTTTTCCTTAAAAGAAGATGGGTTGTGCTTTTTTATATAGCGCGAACTAGACCCGAAGATATCAGGTATCAGAGCGCGTTACATGAGCACCAGTTTTGTTACAGATGGACACATTCGTTTTTGTTAGGCACGTGAAGATTAAGGGATTTGCCCAGAATCACAGGATGGTGAGCGTTGATGCCGACACTCTTTTAAGCTCCCCAGCTTCGAGGTCGACCGCTCTAGCCGTAAGGCTACATCCTCTTGATGATAAATTACACAAACATTTTTTGGGGAACAGGCAGTGGCCCAATGTACCACTGCCTGCTCCTAAAAACATTTTTGTGAACATTCACAAAAGGGAAAGAGAACCCAGTTTGCGAATGACTTACCACCTCTGAAATATTGTTTTGCAACCGAATTTCGGTCACAAACCATTAATACATCCCTAAAGAAAGCAGTGTCTGGAAGGGACGTCTTTAGCACACCCCTTCCAAATACCGATTTGGTATTGATTCCCAAACCCAAATGTGAAAAGATACTGCAACATCTTACCCAATCCCTCTTTGGGATTTGAAAATAGAAAATACAATTTTGTGGCTGGAAAGGCTCTGTTTTTAAGAATCGGGCCCTTCCGACCTTCAAATAGCTTAGTACATGAGGGCCATATTCTTTCTTTAATTTACCACCTGGGTGCAAATATACATCCAGTTGCCGTATGAAGCTATATTACTTCATGTCGAAATTATCTTTATTTATTTTTTTAAATAAACAATAAAGGCACAGTTTAAAGAAATGTGAAATGAACTCTGTTTTTCCTTTCTTTCCCTATTTTATTTTTAAAAAGGACTGGTTCTAACATATTTGTTGTACAATACCAACACAAATTTGCTTCATTTTCACTTTTCCATTAATAATGTGTTTTTTCACTTTAATTTTATTTTGTGTGCAATTCCAAAAAGACGAGCGCAGCACAACGTGCGCAAGGCGCGTGAGAGGAGAAATCAGTCCCGCAACAAATACGTGCATCAATTGTTGCAGGCAGAATCAGAGGAACTCCAGCTAATGCAGTACCCTTATTAGCCAGCAGGTGGCAGTACCCCACTATAATACTTGCTGAGAGGTTTAAAGTACAATTAATGGGAACCGTATTAAAGTGAGAAAGAAAAAAATGGATTTGAAAATGAGAACAGGGCAGCAATGGCAAAGCTAATTAGTCTGGCATTGGCTGCCAGCCATTTAGCTTGTTTTGTTTTATCAAGATTTTGCAAAGCCTTGTTGGGGAAGCTGTTGGACTCGCGTTAAACAAAAGGGAAAAAAGTGCCTAAAAGCAAAAATATTTTTGGTTTCGAAAAGCTCACACTGCCATATTAGTCCCTCAGCTGGGGCGGCTTCTCTACTAAGGCGGAGGAGCGTCGCCCCACTGCTCTCCGAGCAGTGAAAAAAGGAAAAATAAAATGACAATAACGTAACATTATCATTTTCTCTTTCCTGCTGCAGTGGCTCGGTCGATTCCTGTGGGTGGGGCTGGGCTCCATGATGCTCCATGACGCCAGAGCACTGCTAGGGGAGGAGTGGTGGCACTCTCCAAGTGTGCATGACAGTTTGTCCGGCCGTCTTGGGCTCACCAGTCACGCGCACTTGGCATGTTCTCCACCCAGGCTGCATTACAGCCTGGGTGGAGAACATGCCCAACCTCCCAGTGCCTGCCTGAGTGCCGAAAAGCAGCGATCAGACCAATCACAACGCTGCATTACAGTGTTGTGATTGGCTATGGGGATCCTATGGGAGCCCAGGTGCCCCAGACAGGAACAAGACAAGAAGATGAAGAGGATTTTGTCTTTTAACACAATAGCTACTTTGTTTTTTGATTTCTCAACACAGCAGCTCAGCGTGATTGTACAGTCGACTGTTGTTTCAATAAAGTTATCTCCGAAAAAAACTGGTTAGTGACATGGCAGGGTATACGTTTTAAGATATTTGCTCTGAGTATATAGAGCATATCTTCTTATCGTCTGCTGTCATTACAATTTTTTAAGATCAACTATGCAAATCCTGCTATCACTTGCGAAAACACGATCAAATTGTAATAAACTGATGTGTGTATTTGATAGAGCTAGTTGGTTGCGGCTGTCCCTTTAAGAACAAAACGAAGTGACGTGATCACGTGATACGTGGAAGCGTTCTTGTACGCTTCCGTGTTGACCTCGCGCTTGATTCATTCGGGCCGTGGTTGTGATACGTCTAGGTAGATGGAGAGTCGCCAGATCGAATGTAAGTGACCGAATTAACTATTACGTATGGGCGGTTCGGGGGCAATTGAAACTCGGCAATAATTTGTTGCAAGGTTACGAGTTCTCTGTTCTTTTTATCTATTCCCAGAGTATCGGGCGTGAAGGTTTCCCCCTACCGCGAGCCTATGTGGCATTTCCAAAACGTTGTGAGAGTGAGTACTCTCTTCTTCTATTATAATGTTGTAGTTTGTGGCACGTTTTATGATTTATTTCCCGCACTAAAGCAAATGGTGGGGGATTGGCGGTATGGTCCTGGTGCAATTAATTTTGACCTTACACAGCCTGTTAAATTAATGGTTCGCTCACATTTTGGAGTGAACAAGTAGGACTGGACAATATGTGAATACAGTCTGCGTAAATGTATTGAATTGGTATACATGGGTTTGAATATAAGATATCAGAAATACCCATGATTACAGGTCCTATGACTAAGGCCGCCGAGTATTTCCTGAGAAAAGTGTGGCAATGGGGCTTTTTCTAATTCAATAGACTGGTTAATAAGGGGTGCATTCTCCACAATTTGACTTAATATATATGTGGTAACAGTTAAAATCATATACATTGGGAGTGGAGCCGCTATCGTTTTGTATATGTTTACCACAATAAGGTTTGTGGATTGACCCATTTTTTGTTTTCCAGATCAAGAGACCCTTGGCAAAACAAGGAGAGTCGGCACGAAAAGTCTGTGAGTTTTAGGTAACACAAGTCCTTGCGGAGTGGACACGCCTTAGTGTGCGGGGTCCTCCGTGAGACTCAATTTGGTCCTGATGAATGCTGAGCGGACTTAGCTCACAATAGCAGAAACATGTTGACCATGATCACGAATTAAGGACATATTGGCTCATAATTGCTCAGCCATTAGGTGTCCGTTAGCACTTTGTGTTTATTGTTGGGCAACTATCCCTCTATTAAAATTGGTACAGGGAACTGTTGGCTTTCTTTTAACTTCACTGGCACTCTTTCCTTTAGGCACATTCACAATGCCTTATACTTGGCTGCGACCTCCAAAACCAGCAAAATGCCGCCTGTGCGGGAACGACGAGGAAAACATCATACATCTCATTACAATCTGCAAGGCGCTGCAGACAGAGCGCAGGAACCTGCTAAGACCACTGTTCAACAAAAAAGGGATCAGGTCCTGCAGGCAAGCAGTCCTGGCTTGCTTTTCAGGCGATGAAGTCCAAATGGCTTCTCGACTGGTAAAATATATCAAAGCCGTAAAAGCCAGAATCAATATAAAGTAAGAACAAATGGACAAAGAAACCGTATCTTCCACACCCGTGGAGCATAAAACACTCGATCCACATAGAGGCACAGTTGACTAACTGGCATAAACACGGACAGAGCTCCCAAAAGGCACGAGCATATGGGGACAAAGAACAGTATCCCTTCGAAAATGGAATGAGGTCCGCAACGCTCTACGAAAGGGAAAAGAGCCTAGGTTAACCACAAGAAATCGCCCCAGAGGAACTGCAGCAATGCCTTAGTGACGGACAATCACTCACCCCAAAAAAACTTTCCTTCCTTTCTTTTAAACTTTAATTCTCAGTACTGTTTAAGCAAAGCTATCTTCCTTTTATTGGTGTTTTTAACTTCTCACAAGAACTAACACTTAGGCTGCTACAGATATCTTCCATTTTTAATTGTTTTTATGCTGCTGGCTTTTTTTGTAATGGTTTTTATTAACTGTACAATAAAATATTACTTACTTACTTACACAATGCCTTATTTGACAAAACAGAACCCGATGATGAAACCAATCGCCAACTTTGTTGGGAGATGAGGGTTCTTATTTTTGTCATAGTCCCACTCACTAACACTTTCTATTTGATTTGAAGGGTTATAAGGAAGTAGTATTCGTTTACCCGTATTTATATTGCACCCTGATTGTTACACTTTTGTTGTTGACAGAGGATGGAGGAAAGACAGCAGCCGGTCGGCCGTAGAAGGTATGTGCTTTTTTTTTGGTTATCCTTTTCAGTTATCCCCAGATCATGCTGTATGAATCCACCTATCCATCACATCATATCTTTCTCCACTGGCATTGCTCTGAGCTACAAAAGACTGAGTTTCAGCATCTACTCTGCTGATGTAGTCTTCCTGAATACAACTTCTGAGGCTTTATCAGGGTTGGATGAGTTGACAAATACCCTACAGTAAGAACACAGCAGAGCACCACCACCAGCCCTGGGCCACTCTGTGCACACCCATGAGTGCGGTCTTACATTGCAAAGACCTGGCAACTATCACTGAACAACTTCGTCTGCTTATCAAGGCGAAATCAACAGGGCAGTGGTCTCCATTAAATCACACTGTATAAGACGCTATAAATTAAGAATAGCACTCATGAGCTGATAACAAGTGGCAGCTGCAATGACACATTTGTAGAAAGATAGGGGCAGAGGAGGACTGGCAGAGCATTTCAGTGGAAGAGGTGTGGTGCAGCGGCCAGGGTGCCTGACTCCGGACCACGGGGTTCACGGTTCCGGCGGCATGGTAGCCCAGCACCATGTGACTGGGCAATAGCTCTCTTAATCTTCCCGATGGCACCCAGCACTGGGACACCTCTCCGGAGGTAGCTATGTTTTTTAAAAATGCTGGTGTTTCAGTGGCTATTCTCTGTCCTCACCCTCCTCCACCAGCAATGTGCTTCTAAGAGAGAGTTTGGTGGTGACTTCGAGAATGGTCATGGTTATCAGGGAGGTCGTCATTATTTATTTATTTACTTATTGTGTTTTATAAAGCGTGAACATGACCATCACGGCATCAGAGCGCTGTACAATGAGAGAGCTGGAGAAGGTTTCAGTGCATTAAAACACCTGTCACAATAAGGTACTCTACGGAGTTTCAGTAGATCTGCCAGCCCAAAGGAAGGGCGGGTGGACAATGTTGCAGGGATTTGCATTTTGTAGATGTTTCTGTGAGAGCTCAGAAGCACCTTCCATAGAAAGCTGTCACAAGATGTGATTCCTGGGTTTGACGGACTTCACCAGGACTCATCACTTTTGCTTCCAAGGGAAGAGCTGTTGCTTAACAAAGGCCCAGCTCCCATCTCTCTACAAATGTGTCATTGCAGCTGTCACTTGTCTGCACTCTGTCAGTGGGGAGATTCCTTTTGGTCTGAGTATACCAAGTTCCCTGTGGAGAATATTGTGTCGACAACATCCCTTGGTAACGTGAAATCTCAGTTGGGAAGATCTTGCCCACATATGGTGTTCCACATATACTGAAAACCAACAATGGACCCTCCTTTCACGAACTTCTAAGCACATATTGAGTGCCTGGGCATTCACCATTAAGAAATAGCAATTAGATGCAAATGGAGAAGTGGAACGGTTTATGCGATCCTTAACCACTTGGCTGCTATGCGTTTTCCCCCCCGGTGCTGGGATTGCCCATTTTCCATTATTCATGACGAGCTGGGCTCGTCATGAGCGTGCGAGGAGGCTACACCATGACGAGCCCAGCTCGTCATGAGCGTGGAAGGGGTTAAAGAAAGTTCTGCTGATCACTGTAGAGCAGAGCAAGGGATACAAGTGGGAAATTCACAAATTCTTGGGTAATTACTGAAGGGCTCCTCATAGCACCATCCACTGAAGACATTCCAGCTTCAAGCAAGGGCTGTATTTTAGTCCCACCATCCCCATGAGAACCTGCTGGCCTAAACACCCATGCCACTAGACAACAGCAGTGCAGATCAACCAATATGTACGCCAGAATAGACGTGCATGCCCATTTGGACAGAGGGTAGGGGAAAGAGTGCTTACAAGGAATAAACATCCTGGAGATTTCAGATGCTCTTTGTTGGACCTGGCCCTTTTACAGGGTTGCCTCCAGATTTCTGCCTCATGTTACTGAACTCTTTTGTAGTGGGGTTAGGACTGTGTGCACTTTTCCCTCCTAAACAGTTCAGTTTTTAGACAAGCCGGCAGGAACCTGGTCTGCTGGCCCAGTGGATCAATTCATTGACTGCAGAAATATATGTCAGGCCTCCCAGGGTTACAGATTTAAATCCCCAATTCAACTTTTTATCCTTCTGAGGTGAGTACCAATGGGCTTAATAACATAAAACATCCATTATTTGTCAATAACACCCAGATACCCTTTGGGATTGACGCACAGTCCACAAATACTCCTATCATGTTTATTTATTTATTTGCAATGCGCCTCCCAAAGTTCAAGCAATAACAGTATACAAACAAGTTGTTAAAACTTTAAAAATGCTTTAAAAACGTAAGCAATCTAAAAGAGATATTTACATAATTGCGATTTTACATACATTTTATGCTTCTGGGTTCGATCAACATGTAGGTATGATTTACGCAGCTTGACTTTGATCTTATCAAGCCGGCGCAATTGGGAAATAGGTAGACATTCTGCACCACATATTAGATAGGGGATTTTTGAGCCATAAACATCCTTCTATGACTGATAACAAAGACCCTCACCCAAGCCGATCGCTACAAACAAGCTTTTTGTTAATCATCCTCAACAACCACTGAGAGCCTTATTTAGAGTTTGGCAGCTGCTGAGTTTTGTAGGATCTGGACTCTTCTGGTTAGTTGAGCATTGATTCCAGCATAGAGTGAAGTGGCAAAATCCAGCTTGCTGGTGACGAGGGCTTGGGTGCCCGTTTCGCAGATGTTGAAGGGGAGCCAATTGAAGCTCAAGACAGAGACTGTGTTCTCTTGGCCGGTCATGACGAGTTGGTTGTCAATTATCATTCGATGTGGTTTGCTGGGAGGAGTAAGGGTCTAAGTTCAGCAGGCCACCAGGTGGCGTCCCAGAGTAAGGTGTCTTTGTCGCAGATTTTCCGTCTTGTCTGTGCTGAGCTTGAGACAGTTGTTTTTCATCCATCTGGCCACATTTGTCATGCAGGCTGAGAAATTAGCCTAGGTGGCTCAGACTTTAGGTTGTACACTGCATATTGACATGTCTTTATTACACATCTGTTCTCATACTTCTTTGTTGTGAGGGTGATATATCAAATATGTTGGGTAACTCTGTGTTTTAGGCATGGAACTGAGTGACATGTTCCATGGTATGTTCTCAGATAAGTGTTAACTTTTTTAACTGTACTTAAACAAGTTTTGAAAGATTATAACAATGTTACCAGACTTTCAGGTCTAGTGACTTGAATAATCCACTCGACCTAACTATAATGCTCTCGACCCATAAACTGGTCTCAAACTGTGTGATCCGTGGCAAATATTTTATTTCATTGAGTCACCTTTTTCTTCATTCTGACGTATGGGAGCGCCTTCAAATATGTGACTTCAGAATGTCTGCTGTATAAAAAAACCTCTTGTTTAATTTATTAGACTAAATATGTGCTCCTTGCATAATAAGAAACTAGCCCACATGTATGATACACATGACACCTGACTTGCCTCTCATTCGCCAATAGCATTGTCATCAGGGCAAGGGCAGGACTTTCTCAGTTCATGCTTACAAACTCTCACTTTTAAAATATATTACTAAAGCTTGATGTAGTAATACAGCAACACTTACAGACCGCACATTTTCCATAGAAATGGCCACAAACATTCTCACTGATGAGCAGTTTTAGCCATGAAACTAGACAGAGTACAAACAAGAATGTATACAATAGTGTCTCAGCAAATATTTATCATTTGTACATCACCAAGTGTTCTGATTTTGTTTTATCCTATTAAATTATTTGCTTCTATCGCACTTCAGATTTACAAAACAATTTCTTTCCTAACTGTTGATATATTTTGAAATATTTTAACAGTTAAGTTACAAGCTATGTAAATGTTGGAGGTCTGAAAAAACACAGACATCCTCTTTCCTTTTATTTCACACTCCCTGTACCCAGACACGATTGTCAGACAGTCCAATTAACAATATCCTCTGACTTTGCAGTTATAGAAAGAAAAGTAAACACAATTCTCCAGGATAAAATTAGCAGCAGTTTGTAAGAAGACATAAACCCTGATAAAATCTTACTCGCCATAGTGAGTGGGCGAGTAGATTGTTGGAGGCCTGCTCAAGATCAGGCAACATGTTTTCAAATGTCTCTAATTTCACCTAGTTGGGTACAAATGCAAATATATTACACCATTACTGGTTTTTCATTTCATTATGTCATGTTAGCATGCAAACAGCGCTATGTATGGGAGCTAGTTGTAGGTGGACAGCACTGCGAATCACATTTGAGCACCAAAATCTATTTTTCATCAGAGGTTAACACGGAGTAAGAGAGAGATAAGGTAAGAAAAGGGAGAAGGAGGGAGAAAGAAAAGAAAAGTGTTACATGTAAAAAAATTATCTCAAGAGTAAGATAAAGAGACAGGAAACTCAGGGTTAGGGAGGGATGCACAGGGAATTTAGGTTTTTCCATAGTTAGGTACACATCACTGTGAGATCTAGGGCTGGGGCAGCACAAGGTTGTATGCAACAAGGGACATGAGGAGGGGTGGCAGCCACACGCCAGCACCAAGGTCATACAAATAAGCAACGGTGACTAGTTGTTATCTTACTACGCAATGTATAACATATAATTATTATCGAATGCATTGAACAGAGCGCCGCCGGACCTAAGGGTTGTCGGCTAAACGGCTGTGTCACCCCACAAGAATAATCGCTTGTCACCTGTTTATCCGCTGCAGCCGGCCCCATGGGTTGTAGGTGAGGCGATGTGTAATGACTTTGTTACAATAAACATTTAAAAAAAAAAAAAAGATAAAGAGACATGAAGTGTAGGGTAAATGGACCATTCTTGATATGCCATGGCGTTTCTGGACATTTAGACTGTACCTGGCAGAAACAGTCCATGTGTGACAGAGGTACTTGTGCTTGCTGGAAATTAAAAAACACAGTTGATGGACAGAATGTAGAACAATGTCATACATTGCCGAAGGCGCACCAAAGGTAAGCCCGTCTACGCCCGTCCGCGCCTCGACCGCGCCCAGCGCCAAACCCCCTGGCCCCCGCAAAATCCACTCCACCCGCATAACATACGCCGCCGCAACCCTCTCAGCACTCAACACCGGCCGTCACCCAAACTGCTACCAAGCCGCCCCAGGACACACCCATGGACCCTTCACCTGCCACTCCTGCAAGTTCGACTGCATCAGGACCCACACCAAATCCACAAACTCCAAACAGAGCTCCGACACTAACCACCTGAAGTGCATCCTGCTCAACACCCGCTCGGTCCACAGACACGCCATTGAACTTTGGAACCTACTCGACACCACATCGCCGGACGTCGCCTTTCTTACAAAAACCTGGATGAACGCCTCATCAGCACCCGACATCGCCATAGCCATCCCAGACGGCTACAAGATCATCCGAAAGGACCGCATCAACCAAACAGGAGGAGGCATCGCCATCGTCCATAAGAACACCATCCGCATCACGACCAGTTCCGACGATAACCTCGCAGCCGCCAAACAGCTTCACTTCCAGATCCACACCGACCCAAAGACCATACTCAGAGGCACCCTAATCTACAGACCACCAGGACCCCGCACACAATTCAGCGAAGACATCACTGACTTCATCAGCCCACACGCCCTCCCCTCCGAGGACTACATTCTACTGGGAGACCTCAACTTCCAACTCGAAAAGAACAACGACAGCAACACCACCACCCTTCTGGACAACCTCGCCAATCTCGGACTCAAACAACTTGTTGACACCCCCACCCACTATGCCGGGCACACGCTCGACCCAATCTTCACCTCCAGCAAGCACATCTCCTTCAATCACACCACAGCTCTCCACTGGACGGACCACAGCTGCGTTCACTTCTACTACAAAAAGACTACGACCCACAACCAATTCCCCGCAGAAACTGGAATAAAATCACCACCGACCAGCTCTTCACATCGCTTCACCAAAACCCTCCTACCAAATCATCGGACCCAAACCAAGCAGCCACCAACCTCACACAATGGATCACCCACAGCGCTGACGAATTAGCACCCTTGAAAAACCATCAAATCAAGCAAAGTAGCAAAAAAGCCCCCTGGTTCAATGATGACCTAAAGAAATCCAAGAAGATCTGTCGCACCCTCGAGAAAGCCTGGCGAAAAAACCCAACCACTGACAACCTAGCTACCTTCAAGAACGCCACCCGCAAACACCACCAACTGATCCGATCCACCAAGAAATCAGCATTCAAGGATCGACTCGACAACAACGCCCACAACAGCAAGGAACTACTCAACATCGTCAAAGAGTTTACTAACCCCACCGCCGGCACCAACGACATCACTCCCTCCCAAGACCTCTGCGACTCTCTAGCCTCGTTCTTCCACAACAAAATCGCTGACATACATAACAGCTTTGGAGACCAGTCCGGAGACCAGTCCACCCCACCCAACTCCGAACTTAAACCCCCCTCCAACAACCTTTGCGCCTGGAACCCACTCACCACTGAAGACACCATCCGCCTGATGAACTCCATCCACTCAGGATCGCCAACAGACCCATGTCCCCACCACATTTTCAACAAAGCAGCCCATCTCCGAGACGTCATCAACTGCTCCCTCAACTCCGCTACCTTCCCGGAAAGCTGGAAGCATGCCGAACTCAGCGCCCTCCTGAAGAAACCCACAGCAGACCCCACTGAACTTAAGAACTACCGCCCCATTTCGCTCCTCCCATTCCCTGCCAAAGTCATTGAGAAAGCCGTCAACAGTCAGCTCGCCGCCTTCCTCGAATCCAACAAATCCCTCGACCCTTCACAGTCCGGCTTCCGAGCCAAACACAGCACCGAGACCGCCCTCATCGCAGCAACAGACGACATTCAAACTCTACTGGACAACGGAGAAACAGCTGCCCTCATCCTACTTGACCTCTCCGCAGCCTTCGACACAGTCTGTCACAGCACCCTTATACAACGCCTCAACAACGTCGGAATACAAGGAAAAGCATTGGACTGGATCATCTCGTTCCTCGCCGGAAGAACCCAGAGAGTCCGCCTCCCCCTTTCATATCAAAGGCCACCGAAGTCATCTGCGGCGTACCACAAGGATTATCACTCAGTCCCACCCTCTTCAACGTATACATGAGTCCCCTCGCATCCATCGCGCGCCATCACAACCTCAACATCATCTCCTACGCAGACGACACCCAGCTGATCCTCTCCCTCACCAAAGACCCAAACACCACCAAAACCAACCTAGATGAAGGGATGAAAGAAGTAGCCGAGTGGATGAAGAACAACCGTTTAAAACTGAACTCGGACAAAACGGAAGTCCTCATCTTAGGATCATCCCCCTCCGCCTGGGATGACCCATGGTGGCCACCGGCCCTGGGAAATGCACCCATTCCAACGGACCACGCACGTAACCTTGGATTCATCCTGGACTCCTCCCTCTCGATGACCAGACAAGTCAACGCCGTCTCATCATCATGCTTCAACATCCTACGTATGCTCAAAAAAATCTTCCATTGGATCCCCACCGAAACAAGAAAGACGGTCACCCATGCACTGGTCACAAGCCGGCTGGACTACGGAAACACTCTTTACGCCGGAACCACAGCCAAAATACAGAAAAAACTCCAACACATCCAAAACGCCTCAGCTAGACTCATCCTAGACATCCCCCGCCAAGCTCACATTTCCAGTCACCTGAAAGACCTCCACTGGCTCCCCGTCAACAAAAGAATAACGTTCCGTCTCCTCACCCACGCACACAAAGCCCTCTACGACCTAGGACCCGAATACCTCAACACGCGCCTGTCCTTTTACACCCCCTCCCGCCAACTACGATCGTCCAATCAAGCCCTCGCCGCAATTCCACGCATCCAAAGATCCACCTTGGGGGGAAGATCCTTCTCCTACTTAGCGGCTAAGACCTGGAATTCTCTCCCCATCCACCTCCGCCTTACACAGAACCACCTCTCCTTCAGAAAACAACTAAAAACTTGGATATTCGATAAGTAAAGTACCTTCCCTCCCTCAAGCGCCTTGAGACCCTCTGGGTGAGTAGTGCGCTATACAAATTTTTGAACTTGAACTTGAACTATTCACCCCAGTACAAGGATCTGGGCTATCAGCCGTCATCAGCCTGGATAGCTTGACTCCAGTGGTGTGGAGAGCATGGGACTCACGTTTGTGCATACCCATCCCACTCGGGGTGACAAATGCAAAAACAACAATTGATGGACAGAATGCAGAACAATGTCATACATTCACCCCAGTACAGAGATCTGGGCCTAAATCCATCGTTTCTTTGCACTCCACACCACCCCAGGTCAGACATGGCCATATGCAAATCAGCCTTGACCCTGTGCCTCATGGGAACAGTCCAGCCCGAACTGCCAAGCCATGTCTTTCCTGGACCGGAATCAAGCATCCAAGGACCGGTTTCTGGCTATCAGCCGTCATCAGCCTGGATAGCTTGACTCCAGTGGTGTGGAGAGCATGGGACTCGCGTCTGAGCATACCCATCCCACTCGGGTGACAAATGCAAAAACAACAATTGATGGACAGAATGCAGAACAATGTCATACATTCACCCCAGTACAGAGATCTGGGCCTAAATCCATCCATGTCTGACCTGGGGTGGTGTGGAGTGCAAAAAAAAGATGGATTTAGGCCCAGATCTCTGTACTGGGGTGAATGTATGACATTGTTCTGCATTGATATTTTGGGACAAAATATAGCTTTTCATCAATATAGCAAGGTTCTCTTTGTGGTAATTAAATTTATTAATGCAAAATGATTCCATATTTCATGGTACAGTATCTGATGTTGTAAAACAGAACGCTGACTTTTCAAGGGGAAATCTATTGCATTGAAATAATATATGCAAAACTATTATTTGAAGGATACTTAACGATAAGGTTGGGAGGCTTATTGCTGACTTTGGTTACTCCATTCGCTGTTATTGTATGATCTGTGTAGAGGCTTTCTGCGGAAAACATTTCATCACCAATATCTATAAAGCTTTCTTAGGATATTCTAACTATTGCTCTCTATGGCCCATACCTGTCTGAGCCTATCAGCTATGTGTTATTGAGCAGTAGCATGCTGTATGCTGTATGAGTCTGTAGAATTTGTGTAGTTGTGTTGTATGTGCCTTGTGATTTTGGGACTTGTATTATTTTAGATTTTAAACAATGCTCCTTCCAAGTAGAAATTATGGGGCAGATGTGCAAACACATTTGCTGGTCGCAATTCCTGTGATTCGGTAAATCACAGAGCTTGAGACAAGAAAATGTGTTTTTCTAATGTACTAAACCCATTTAGCGGTTTGGTAACATGTTGCTGAATCACTTAATGGACTTAGGAAACTGATAGGATTCCGTATTTTATAGGGACGAGTTTAGGACGTCCCATCTAAATATGGGCGTCTAAATAGATTCCTTATGGTACGTATTAATGTTTTAACATTTTACCAACTACTGAAAGGTAGTGGTAATCCGTTCGCAACCAGGAACGAGACCTTCCCCTTCAAAAAAATATTTTTGGGAGTAGGTAGTGGTCTTTTTATTTTTAAAAACGCAACCCATTTTCTTTTAAGGGAAACGGGCTGCACTTTAAAAAAAATGCTTTATTTAAAAGCAATCACAGACTTGATGGTCTGCTGACCTCGCAGGCCACCATCTGTGTGTTGGTAGCGAATCGTAGCGA
This sequence comes from Lissotriton helveticus, assembly GCF_964261635.1. Classification (NCBI taxonomy): domain Eukaryota; kingdom Metazoa; phylum Chordata; class Amphibia; order Caudata; family Salamandridae; genus Lissotriton; species Lissotriton helveticus. Next base: position 1,123,141,408 of record NC_136071.1, read on the forward strand.
GTCACAATTTTCTACCCTTTTCATTAATAGTCACAAGGCAGGTTGAATTCCTACCCACTGTGATTTAGTAGTTTGTGAACCAACATACTAGTACATTGGCTGGTTCGCAAAATACCATAGGATTCGCAAAAAGTCAGTGCACAAATTGCGACCACTTTTTGAGAATCCTATCTCAGTACATCTGTCCTCAGTGTTAACACATAACTGAGAATCTACACTGCAAAGGCATGGTGGAAAGAAGAAGCAAAGGAAGCTGCTATAAACAATTTAACAATTATTAGCTCTTTATCCAATTCTTAGGAAAATTAAGAAAGCTCCGTTACGTTGCAACCTTTTTAGGTCTCGCCTGTCAATGCGCTTGTGCATTGAGCTTGCGAGAATATAGGGGTTTAACCAGAGCTTAACTATCGGGCGATTCCATGCAGTGCCCGTGAAAAGCAAGCTCAATGCGCAAGCGCATTAACCTAAAATGCGCGTGCACATGTAAGCCAGCCATCTGCCGCCAGCAGCTTCAGTTGAAAGGCATCCGCTCCACCCCCTGCTGCATCAAAGGCTTTCGGCCGTGTCGCATTTCTCCTCCCCCTCCCCACAGCAATGCCAAGAGCTTTCACTTTCACGGCCGCCAGGCCGTGTCTCTCGTTTCTCCTCCCCACTTCCCCCCTCCCCACTCGCTCATCAAAGGCTGCTCACTCTCCTTCTCCCCCGCCCATGACCCCATCCGACTTGTTAATCTTTCGGTTTGGAGAGTACCGTTTCATGAAGTTTGATCTTTTATTCTCAAGTTTGATCTAAGAATGCCTGTCATTGTGGTCGTAAAATTGTGTTTTTAGATATTGTTCATTATTTGTGCACTGCAGAGCACCTAAATACTTGTATCCACATCAGGATGTTTGGAGGTAAATGTGTTTTTAGGGGCGTTTAATTTAAGGCACGTAATTTCTTTGACACTTGGGCAACACACAGAAAATTGCATGTTACATGTGCGTCACTCTCAGGTTTGGATTTTAGACCCATGAAAACCAAGTACGCATAGGTTTAAATTGTGGTCCTCCTATAACTGCATATTTAGGAATTTCTTCTGTTTGTCGTCTGCTGGTTATGTATTGCGCACTAACTGCCCCCGCCCCCTCACCCCCGGCTCCACTTGTTCTGGTCCCAGCAGCCTCTCATTCAGTCTTTATTTGCTAAATAACAAGGCCACACTGGACTTCTGCTGGCTGCGGTCATAGTGCTGTTGCTGTCCCTCCCCCACTGGTACTGCAGCTCGAGTTTCACAATACCGCCTGGGCCCTCTTCCCCCAGCACCTCTACTTCCCTCCCTCTCTCCGCTTCCCTCCCTCTTCCAAGACCACACGCTCTTCTTCTCTGCTGACCGGCCTTCTCGGCTATCAGTCACTTCAGAAATCCCGCTCCTCTCTCCCCTCCCCTCTTCCCTCTCTCCTTACTCTCCCCTCTCTCCTTACTCTCCCCTCTCTCCTCACTCTCCCCTCTCTCCTCACTCTCCCCTACCCCCTCTCTCCTCACTTCCCCTCTCCCCTCCCTCTCTCCACTCCATCTATCCTCACTCTCCCCTCTCCTCAGTCTCCCCCACTCTCCTCTCTCTTCTCCCCTCTCCTCTCTCTCCTCTCTCTTCTCCCCTCTCTCCCCTCTTATCTCTCCCCTCTCCTCACTCTTCCCACTCACCCCTCTCACCACTCTTCTGTCTCTCACCACTCTCCCCCCTCACCTCAATCTCCCCTCTCCTCACTATCCTCACTCTCCTCACTCTCTCCTCTCACACTACTCTCCTCTCTCCTCACTCTCCCCTCCCTCTCTCACCTCCCTCTCCCCTCTCCCCTCTCCCCTCTCTCCCATTCTCCCCTCTCCCCTCTCCCCACTCTCCCCACTCTCCCCTCTCCCCACTCTCCCCACTCTCCCCTCTCACCACTCTCCCCTCTCACCACTCTCCCCACTCTCCCCTCCCTCCACTCTCCCCTCCCTCTCTCACCTCCCTCTCTCCCCTCTCCTCACCCTCCTCTCCTCACTCTCCTCTCCTCATTCTCATCTCCCTCCTCTCTCCTCTCTCTCCTCCCTCTCCCCTCTCTTCTCTACCTCTCCCCTCTCCTCACTATCCTCACTCCCCCACTCTCTCCTCTCTCACCACTCTATCCTCTCTCATCACTCTCCCCCTCACCACTCTCCCCTTTCACCACTCTCCTCTCTCTCCTCACTCTTCTCTCCTCTCTACCTCCCCCCTCTCTCCTCACTCTCCCCTCTCACCTCTCTCTCTCCTCTACCCTCCCCTCTCTCCCACCCCTCCCCTCTTCCCTCTCTCCTTACTCTCCCGTCTCTCCTCACTCTCCCCGCCCCCCTCTTTTCACTCACCCCTCTTTTCACTCTCCCCTCCCTCTCTCCACTCCCTCTCTCCTCACTTTCCCCTCTCTCCTCACTCTCCCCTCTCTCCTCACTCTTCCCTCTTTTCACTCTCCCCTCTTTTCACTCTCCCCTCTCCTCACTCTCCCCTCTCCTCACTCCTCACTCCCCTCTCTCCTCACTCCCCTCTCTCCCCTCCATCTCCCCTCTCCCCACTCTATCTATTGCCCTCACTCTATCTATCGCCCTCACTCTATCTATCGCCCTCACTCTATCTATCGCCCTCACTCTATCTATCTATCGCCCTCACTCTATCTATATATCACCCTCACTCTATCTATATATCACCCTCACTCTATCTATCGCATCACCACAGCATCACTGAGCACCACCACCGCATCACTCAGGGGCACCACAACATCACTATGCGCCACCACTGCATCACTGAACGCCACAGCATCACTCAGCGCCACCACAGCATCAATCTGTGCAACCATTCAACAACAACTGGTTCAAATATGTTCTCTCAATGTTTCAAGCTTTATTACAAATGTCACAAAAATATGTTAATATTTCACTTCTGTTCTTGGATTTTCGTCACAATAAAATACACTGAACATAATCTTCACAAAAGTTATTTACAAAAGTTTAAGCTATCGCCATTATAAATTACAATAAATTTTATTTAAGTATTAATTATTTTAAAAAATGAAAAGCCATTGTTATTTGTAATATCAATACATCTAAGTCACGTAAATACAAAACATGTTGCATTACAAATGCTATAGGTGTCACATTTGCAAAAGATAAAAGTATTGGCATTGTAAATGACAAAGCTATTAATTTCGCTATTTTCAAAACCAACACATAAATAAAAAAATTGTCATTTACCAAACCAATAGCTCCAACTTTTTTAATGCGAAACCTATTTCATTTCCAATGCTTGTTTTATTATTTTACTTGTACATCTGAGGAGTGTCAACCTCGTCCGATGCACCACAAAAGTATTGATGTGATTCACTCAGAACTCCCGTAATTTTACCAAGTTTATTTGAAAACAGTGCTATACCACTTGGCCCTTCATATATAACATTTTCTTGCAGGAAAATCCTCCATCGATCTTACAAGTGGCCACTTTTACACATCACCACTTTCAGAGTTCACCAGCCGCTACTGCTAGGGTGGTCGAAGAAAGAGACATGGGGTGCAATCAAGGCCAGGCAGCCGTGTTATTCGGCGTTCAGCGGGACCCCATTGGGCATTTATTTTAAACAATTCAGCACTGCAAAGAAGCCATGTCCCATGAACAGTGCAGGGACTTCCTTCCGTTTACTGTACATAAGTGGCCGTGTCATCTGACCAATACCTGACATCAAGGTGTTTGGAATTCATCGGATGTGATAAATGTTGTATTGCCTAGTGCATCTTTTTTAGGACAACGTGCAGGTTCTGCTGCTTACAGGTAAACGCTGTGCCTTTCGCCCTTGCTAACTTCCAGCAGGTTTGACCTACGAAAATGTAATGACGGGTGTGATCTTTATCGCACCTGGTGATCATTAAGTGATAAATAGCACATGCCTTGTTGTTGTGATCTTATTAAACAGGTGTTTGCACATGGATCACAATGTAATGGGCCAGTTGTAATCAGACCCTAGGGGTCTGTCTAGACCGAGAGCTCTGACCCTGACCGTGAGTGGTCGCAGAGTCCGGGGGACCGGGTAAATAGGGTGCAGATTACTAACCGAACCTTAGATGTTGGATTACAGCACATTTTGTTGATCACAGAGTGGAGAGGAAATAGCTTAAATGTGTGACATCACTAGTAAGGGCTGCCTGTAGCTAAGCAACCGCTGTCTGAGCTGTCTGCGCGAGGGGTTCGAGCAGGCCTAAATTTAGCACTCACATTTGTATTCTGCGGCTGCGCGCGCGCGCGCGGCCGGGGAGAATAGATTGCAGCGTTTAATAAGGCAAGAAGGAACATAACTTTCTGCAATCTGCCTCTGGTGAGAACACGCAGAGATGATGAGGTTGGTAAAAGGAGAGTGGAGGAAGAGACTATGCGTCAGGAGGGGATAGCGAAAAAATACAACAATCAACCAGAAGATTCAGTAGTTCAAACAAGTCTAGTTTCTCCTTTCCCCTGAGCCTCCTCCCGGAGCTGATTATCCCCCCTTTGAGATCATCGCATGGAGAGCATTAAAACCTTCGGCTTCTCTGATGATGACTACGCCAAGATGGTTGGCGCTACATCTAGTGACAATTCCGCCTTTCTTCCTCCTAAAGGATTACAGGGCGAATGGTCCAAACTTCTTAATCTGCGCAAAAAATCAAAGCGCACAGAATCACATGCCAAGTTTATTCTCGATTACCTGAAGGCGGGAACCATACCTATAGGCCTTAGAGTTAGAAACATCCCGGGCCTCTTCATAGAGATTAGACAGTTCCTGGAGAAATGGGCTCTCATCTCCAATAGATGCTCCAGGGACTGGATGATGCTCATAATCGAGACGGCCCGTGAGATCCTAGATATTCTCGCTAAAGAAATCGAGACACTTGAAGAAAAATTAAAATCAGAAGATGCCTTAGACCTTGCTAAAAAGAAACTCGATGAGATTGAGGCGGAATTAGACTCTTTCTCCGAGTACTTACTTAAGAGGAAAACGGAAAAGTTTCGCAAGGATATCCGCCTCTTCACGCAAGAGAAGGCATATCCTTACCTTGCAAGTAACTTTTATAGTGCCTCCAACAGTGTGGACCAACAGAGTGGCCACCAAAATTGGGGCAATCGACGCATAACCACTTTTTCAGACACCACAGACTCCGGCGGCGAAGAGAACCACAATTCAAATTATGATACCCATTATGACAGCAATTATCCCCCTCCGGGTAGACCGGATAACACTGACAGACCCCCTCGATCCAATCGTTTTTTAGGGAACCGCCGGGGGAATTACAAACCAAGGAATCGGAACCCGCACAGAGGCAACTACCATCAGGGTCCTCCTCAACCATATGTCCAGACTCGACATCAACAGTATTGGACAAGGTAAGACCAATTCCGGTCTTTAACCTGTCCACCAACGACATGACCCCGGACACGGTGGGTCTGTTATCGAGGGGTCTATCCTTTGTGCCCACCACACGGTTCAATAAATTTGAGTTTCTGAGTGATCTTCATGCATTTTTCAGAAAAATACGCCTTAAGAAATTTTTCCTGACTCATCCCTCCCCGGAGGAAAATGAAAACAAGTCGGGCCTCAAACCTCCGTCTAATTTTACTCCCAACTTGGAGGACATAGGCCATGAGGTCGGGACCTTTGAAAAAACAGTCATCCTTAAAATCAATAGGATGTTTAAATCTATACCCAAGGGATCCCGCAACCTCACGAATACCGAGGAAGAAACTCTCAAGTCCCTGAAAACTAATGACACTCTCACTATAAAACCATGTGACAAGGGTGGGGGTATCGTCATTTTCGACACCCCCACATACATTGAAAAAATGAACACTCTGTTGTCCGCCACTGAATACTACAAAAAAATAACTAGGAACCCAGAACCTGCCCTCAAGCGCCGTATCTTACAGATAATTGAGAGAGGAGTCCACAATGGTCACATTTGTGATAAGGAAGCTGAATTCCTCACTCCCACATTTACCAGAATGCCGATCATTTATGGGGTCCCGAAGACCCATAAGAATCTACATGACCCCCCTCTCAGGCCTATCGTGTCTATGATTGGATCCGCCTTAGAGCCATTATCCAAATACATTGACCGATTCCTCCAACCCCTAGTGGGAACCTTGGAATCCTACATCAAGGATACAGGCCACTTTATTTCCAAGGTGGAAGGAATAACTTACCATTACAACCGGCAACTCCTGGTCACCCTGGATGTGGAGTCTCTTTACTCCAACATCCCCCAGATAGGAGCTCTGTCCGTTGTACAGAAGATCCTAACATCTAACCCCCAAATTGAGAATGCCAGCTTCATCATGGAATGCCTAAAAACAGTTTTAAAGGAAAACTACTTTGAGTTCAATAACAATTTTTACCACCAAACAGGTGGAGTCAGCATGGGAGCTGCGTGTGCACCCAGCATTGCCTGCCTGTACATGGGAGAATTTGAACGAACCCATATATACAACGAGATGGCCCCATTCTTCGAGAATGTGCGCGCCTGGTCTCGTTTCATTGACGACGTGTTTTTTATCCGGGAGGGGGATGACACCACCCTGATTGAATTTATTGCTTGGCTCAATCTAGCTGACCCTAATCTTAGGTTCACCAGCCATTTCAGCCAAGACAAAATTGAATTCCTGGACCTATGGGTCGGACATCATAATCAGGTCATTACGGTATCCCTTTTCACCAAACCCACTGCCCGTAACACCATCCTTCAATATGGCAGTTACCATCCCCGCTGTCAACGCGATAATATCCCGTTCAGTCAATTTCTCCGAATTAGGAGGAATTGCACAGACATTAGGGATTTCTTAACTGAAGGGGATATGCTTAAGGAGAAGTTATTACAACGGGGCTACCCTTACCGGCTGGTCAAGGAGAGCTTTAAACGGGCCAGATACTACAACCGTGATTCCATGTTCGAACCCAGGAACCCCACCCCTAAGGAATCGATTGTTTGTATCACGCGACACTCTACGGCCAACAACCAACTTAGACAGGCCATTAACTCCAGCTGGTTCCTTTTGAATTTAAATCAGGACCAAAATGCTCTACCCAAACCCATTTTTGCATTTAAGCGCAACAAAAATCTCAGAAACCATCTAGTAAGAGGCAAAATGCGTGATCCGAAACCATTGATCCAAAGGTCCATTGTTGGTCCTGACCCTATCACTGGCAACCACAAATGTGGCAGATGCCAAGCATGTCCGAACGCCATAGGAGGAAATGTGATCCCCACGCCCACCCGCAGCATAAATCTTTCCACAATGACCAACTGTCGGACGACCAATTGTGTTTATATTATCTTATGCCCGTGTGAAATTCCATACGTTGGCGAAACGAGCAGGGAGATAAGATTCCGCATCGGGGAGCATAAATCCAATATACGTATCGGCAAAAGGGGAGCTCCCCTTGTCGAACACTGGATGTCCCTCGAACATTCTGAAACAGACCTTAGGTGGTCTATATTGGAAAAGATGCAAACACCGGCGGGCACAGACCCCACACTGTGGAGAAAAAAACGAGAGGTCTTTTGGATCTTTTTTCTTAATAGCATGGAAAAGGGTCTTAACGAGGAATGCCCGTGGGCTAATGCATTACTGTAAACTATAACTTCGTTCCTTTCTGTGTAGTATATTGCAGACAAGGGCCTTTTGGAATCTGAGTCCCCCATTATGGCCTATTAATCTCATGCAGGAACAAGGTATTGAATAGCACTCGCTGAGGGCACCCTGCCCACTGACAGATACTATTCATAATTTCTCTCTAATAACATCGCATGTGATCTACTTGGAAGCATTTTTTGCTCCAATTCTCTCTTTGTTCTTACAGCATACTGCTCGAATATCCCTTTTCTTTAGTAATTTTCACCCCCTCGATTATTTGTAGCGCCCCATCTCCTTTCTGCGCCCCCCATCATGCTATATGAGGTCTTCCAATCTCGGAACCTGGCCCCTGTCGCCACTCCAAGATGGCCACCACAGTTCCCTCTCATTACGGGGCCATCTCAAACCGTCATTTATTTTTACTGCCTCCTCCGGGGTTGCGCGCCATCCCAGCTGACCGCTATTACAGCTTCTAGCCCACTATATAGAGGCGTCCAGAGTAGCGTGACCCTGCTCCTTGACCAGCCGTTCCAACACCTGTGGAGACCGCCGACCGGAACACTCGACTTGATGCGACCTCAAGTAAGTTGACTTCTCCCAGTCTGCGATGCCCCCCTGTGCTCGTCCGCGAGAACTGCAGACCCTATTACAAAGGATCTCACTCGAAAATCACACGGTGACCCTTATCTTTTATTTTATTTTGTCAGTGTCACTGCTGATCCCCGTAGCCATGAGAATGCCTGGACGGACTTTAATTGCCTAAACAGCAGAGGGATCACATTACCATCTCTGACACCCTTTGGGTAAGATTTCAAGCCCGCGCCCCCCAGCTCACGCAGTTCCACTCAAGGCGCTAGCGAATACATGCTGTAGAATCCAATCCTTAAACCAGCCGCCTCTTTTTGTGTATATATTCTCTGTATAGGTTTCTATTTATCCCTGTACTGGTCGGCGGCGCGCTCCCCCTTCACTGAGAATCCACCGAGGAGAGCATCCCCTGCCATCACTGGTAATTGTGCCCGTGTGTTTTTTTATCTTGCGTGATTGTTTAAACCAAGCGCTCCATGCTCTTATCAACCGGCACTGTGCACGTTTATGAGCATGCACTGTTTTTTAACAGGGTCTCCGCGCCTTGAACCTGCCCTAGGACCCTATCAGCCTCGCCCTGCCCGAGCACATTCTCGGGGGCAGACACTTTGCCCTGCCCATCAGGTATGCCAAAACCGCTAAATTTATTCGATGTTCTCTCCAGACCGTTAACTACTGAGAGACTTTAAAAATGCTTAGAAGTAATTAGGTTCTCTATGAGATGTTAACAAGTTAAATTCCCGCAGAAACTTCCCGGTGAATTTCGACATATCCCTATTATAAGCTGATAACTACAGTGCCTCTTCAAGTTAGACGGAAAAACCCCCCGTGATAAACCAGGTAAACACCTCTAAACCATTACATCTCTATTTTTAGCACTTCAATTAAATTAATGTGCAGCCCTCTGTCAGACCCCTCACTTTTGTCATTCTTGCCTACCAGCAGTCCCAGTAAAGTATAGCCAGTATTAGCCTTTAAACTGTTCCTTCTCTGTTCCCCTTCTCTGTAAATAAATACCTCTATGACGCTATGAATGTGTTTTGCAAGCCTAGTCCCGACCGCTCACAAACTGGATGTCCGTAGTCTGATTGTAGATGTCAGCCTATCTAGTTTACACCTAAACCCTCGCAAAAATGTATATACACCTAACCATTGTTTTTAATGTTTATTTCACAGAAACCTTACCTGTTTGTGGTTCCCCTTCCGCCCTCCCACTGTGCCCTGATGAAGGTGTAGTCCCGGACGGGGCTATACACCGAAACGCGCGTAGGCGCTTGTTCCCATCTAGGAACCCTCAGAACCTACCTGGACCTCGAACCATCGGTCCCTATGTTATCCACAACCATCATCGCTTGGTGTTGTATGATTTGAGAATGAATGTTGTATGAATGTTGATGATATGTTAGAGCGGAATCTGAACCACTATTGATACTTATTTTTATTATTGTGTCTATTTATTACGGTGTAGGTTAACCCACGAATCATATTTATGTATCTGCAATAAAAGGCAGTCCCTAAAATAAATTTACTCATGAAAAATAAATTTTGATACAAAACGAATAAATCTGTCTGTGTGGTGTAATTTGCCTGGGCTTAGGTGTTTCTATATTAATACACTTGGACCTCTCCTAGGCCTTTCTGTCCAAATCCATAGGGCAGGTACCCGTTCCGCGTTTGATGCTCCTGCCAACTACAGCCAGTCATGTGACCCAATAAGAGGCTGCATGCACCCAATAGTTAGGGCAGGAGAGTGCCAACTTTCTAACCCAGATCCTTGTGAGTGGGGGTAAATGTTTTGCATTGTTCAGCATTCCGTCCATCAATTGTTCCTTTTGCTTTTGTCGTCCTAAGTGGGAAGGATAAGCCCAGACTTGGGCCTTGTGCTCACTGCGCCACCGGATTCAAGCTAGCCTGGCTGATTAGGGGTGATGCCCCGAGACCGGTCCCAGGATGCTTTTTGTCGGGTCCAGGGAGGACCTAGCTTGGTTGTTCGGACTGGACTGTTCTCATGAGGAAATGGTCAGGACTGATTTGCATATGTCTGGGTCCAAACTGTGGTGGTGTGGTGAGCAAAAGAACGATGGATTAAACCCAGATCCTTGTGACTGGTGGTGAATGTTTGTATTGTTCAGCATTTCGTCCATCAATTGTCACTTTATCTTTCTAAAAGTGGCATTTTCAAAACTGTAACTTAAAATCCAATTTTACTATTAAAAAGGATTTTTAATTAGAATTTCTCAGACACCTAACATGAAATGTTTACCTGTTCCCAATCAAATATTCTATGGGAGAGGTAGGCCTCACAGTAGTGAAAAATGAATTTAGGATTTTGTCACTACCACGACATGTACAACTTAACAGTACATGTCAATCTTTTTAATTACAATGCACCCTGGTGCTAGGGCTACCTAGGACCTACTTTAGGAGTGACTTATATGCAATAAAAAGGGAGTTTAAGGCTTTGCAAGGGGGTTTGTTTGCCAAGTCGAAATGGCAGTTCAAAACCACATTCAGGCTGCCATGTCAGACCTTGGACATGTTTTAAGGGGGCTACTTAAGTGGGTAGCACAATAAGTGTTGCAGGCCCACTCTTAGCATTTAATTTACAGGCACTGGGTGCACAGTACACCACTTTACTAAGAACTTACAAATACATTAAATATGCCAATCAGATGTAAACCAATTTTACAATGTTTTAGGGAGGGACGAAAAGCGCATTAGCACTGGTTAACAGTCTTATGGCCAACAGAAACAAATTCAGCAAAAAAAGTGATGAAGGCAAAAAGTTGAGAATTGACCCTGCAGAGAGGGCCAAGTCCAACACCAAGGCTTCAGCTTTTTGCAGAATTCAAGAAGAGAGGAGGCTCTGATGTGCAGTGGCAGGCCATTCCTTGCTTTTGGAGTGATGCAACAGAATGCCCGTCTACTGATATCTGGTTCTGTGTATGATTGGGATGTTTGTGAGTAGGAGGCTTCGGAAGTGGAGGTGTCAGGATGTTTGGTGAAAGGAGATGCCACTGTTCAGGCAGGTGGGCCCTAAGTTGTCTAGTGCCTTGAATGCGTTATGAAGAGTTTGAAAGTAGCATGGCTGTCTATCTGCAGCCAGGGGAGCTCCCTAAGGTGTGGTGTGAGTTTTGTGTGGGAGGTTGAGGATGAGTCTGGCTGCCGAGTTCTGGATGGTTTGTGGTCTTCTAGTGAGTCCTACATAGACGGCATTCCTGTAGTCGACTAGTTGGAGTCCTGTGGTGAGGTGTACTTGCTAAAGATCACTACTTCTGTCTTGTTTATATTGAGCTTGAGACAGTTTGCTTTTATCTAGTTAGCGACTTTGGTCATACAGGCAGGTAATTTTTTCTTGTGTTGGGGGTCTTGCCAGCGAGGGAGAATTGGAGTTGTGTGTCATCCACAGAGGAAAGGATGTTGGTGTAATGTGAGCGATTGATATTGGCCAGAGGAATCATGTATGCGTTGAAGAGGGTGGGACTGAGCGATGAACATTGAGGCACTCCGCAGATGAGTTCATGGGCTTCTGAGGAGTGAGGTGCTAGATTGACAGCTTGTATTCTCTCCATTAAGAAGGAGCAGAATCAACAGACAGAGGGACCTTAGATGCCAATCTCATGCAGAGGCCTGTTTAGTATGGGGTATGAAATTGGGTCAAATGCTGCAGAGAGGTCCAAGAGAATGGGGTCTGCCATGTCGCCATTGTAAAGCATCACATGGATGACGTCCGTGGTGGGATGCGTGCTGTTTCTGTACTGTGGTTGGACCTGAAACCAGACTGCATGGCATCAAGGACTGGTGGTTGTGGACTGGTGGTTGTTGAGGTGGTTTGTGAGGTTTGGTTGATTCCTTACTCCAAGATCTTTGCCGGGTATGGTAGGAGGGAGATGAGGCTGTAGTTAGAACGCGTGGCTGGGTCAGCAGATGGTTTCATGAGCAGGGGTGTGATGGTGGTATACTTCTAGGTGTCCCAAAATGTAGCTGAGTCAATGGAGGCATTGAGGATTGATGTTATAGCATCGTTGATTGGTAGAAGTCCTTGAGAGAAGGCATGATGGGAGCTAGGGTCAGATGGTGCTTCCCCAAGTTGATGGTGTTCATAGTAGCATCAATTTCAATGTGGGTGATTACGGGCCATTAGGTTAGGGTTCATTCTTCGGGTGTGATGGGAAGTTGAGTTGGGATGGTATTGGCGTGTGGTTGAGGGTCAAAGTTGCTGTATATGGAGGTGATTTTGTTACAGAAAAAATCAAATTTTTTCAGTGCTGTTAGTGCCAGTGCTGATGAAATCTGCAAGATCTATCTACTTGGTATTCTGTATATTCTGGAGGTAGCAGCCCTTGTGGGCTGATTTGGAGATGTCTTTATATGTGGTGCCTTGACTTGTTTTCCATTTGTGCTCTAGTTGCTTGCAGTGGCGTTTCATCAGCTTGAGTTCCTCTGTGTATCAAGTGGCCCATGGCTGGTCTCTTGCAATTGGGTTGCACTTGAGGGGAGACAGGGTGTCAGTGCCTGAGTTGATCCAGCTGTTGAAGTTCTTGATGGCTTTCGGCAAGTTGCTGGTGTGCTCGGGGTGATGTGCGGATGAGGGGGAAGCCCACTCCTCTTCTGTGCTACTTTTCCAGGATCAACCAGTGGTTCTGCCTGTAGACCTGTGACGGTGTAGGATGGGAATGCTGGAACTGACGAGGGCGTGGTTTGTCCAGGTCATAGTTGTTGGCTTATCGACTGTAATGTTGCTAACTGAGTAGAAAATCGGGTCCAATAGGGGTCCGATGAAGTTAGTGGGTTCTGTAACATGCCGGGTGAGGCCAAGGTTCTAAACCAACTGAAACTAGGAATACAATTCATAAACATGTTCATTTAGGCTCTCAACGGGTTTACCTGGTCACGAAGGTAAGGAAAAAACGCACTATGTCACTGCCAGCGCTCACCACATCATAGCACTTTTTTGCTTTACTTTCAGGAATCGTGCACATGCTGTACAATAAAAACACACACTGACAAAGCCAGTAATTCTCACATAGGCGAGACATATTGGCTTTGCCAATGCTTGTTGGCTTTTACTTAGGGTCCCTATCACTCATAACCCCCAGTTTTTGTGTCTCATCAGGAGTGCATACACTCATCCACCCCTTTCTGTGGGTTAGTGGGAGACAGAGATTCATATACCCCTTCCCTACGTTGTAAATTCAACAGTGTCTGACTTTGAAATGAGGATGCAAGCAAACAGGCAAACAATGATGCCATTTTGACTAAAACAAAGGAGGTCTGTTTCCCGATTAGAGATGTGTGGGTTCCATGGGCCCAAAAGGCCAACGCAGCACCAACACAAGCTTATATGCAATAGTCGTGAAATGTTCGTGTGACAGGATGGCAGACAATTCTGGAAGAAAAACTTGGTAACCCTTGGTAAAGATGAACCATTATCTTTTGTACTGTGGAGGCTGAAATAAGGGACTTGTTAAATACCTGCCAATGGTAACTGCCCCGAACGCACTCACACACTAAAATAACAGTTTTTGACAAGCTTTTTGCATCAAAAATCAGTTTTATGTGTTAAAGTCTGATAAATGTTTGTGATGGGTTGGATGGTTGTGGCACCAAAATACATTTTATGTAAAATCTATCTAAAGGCAAAGAAGAGTATGTGGCATTATGGCCAGAGCTGCCGACTTTGGAACTGGGGCACCAGGTACTCTTCGCAGCGTCAGTTCAGCATCCTGTGATTCTGGGCAAATCAGTCAATCTCACAGTGGCTAAAAAAAAATGAACGTGACCTTTTGTAATGTAGCTGGTGCTCATGTAAAGCTCTCCAATACCTTCAGATCGAGTTTGCGCTGAATATAACTGCAACAATTAAAATATATCCTTGGTGTGTGGAGGGTGGGGGGGTAGCTGGTCAGTATAATCCACTGAGATTCTGATTCACGACCCCCACCCCACCACCTCCCCCCCTCCCTCCAATATGCGTGCAAATGTCACCAGTACCTAGTAATATGACTGGGTACCAAGTGTAGAGAGACTTACCTAGCTAGATGCTTACTGACAGCATGCCCAGGATTAAGTGTGTGCGGCTCCCCTGGCCCTTCGATGCTGGTCCCGAAGTGGGTGGCAGAGAGTTCTCTTCACTCCTGGTTCTGGCAGCCTTTATTTACATGTAGGAAATGTAATCAAGCTGCAGGCAGTCTGAGAGGTGGGGCATAGCCTCATGGGGTGTTTGGTGTGTTACATCCCCCTAATAAATGTATTTTCTAGTAAATAGTTGAGTACAGGATCTCTGAGTCGGATACAGTGAGGTCACTGTCGCTTTACACCGAATATGTTTACATATACACAGACAAAAACACACACACTGTCTTTCTCTCTGCCCCCTCTGTCTTGAATGGTGGTTATTTGACAAAATATTGTTTCCTCTGACATATTACCGCTAACAAGCCACCCTTTCCACTGCTACTTAGCCCTCCTCATGCCCTGCTTGTTGTGTAATGTATTTTAACTGGATATGCTAGTGCTGTTGTTCCCAACCTGTGGTCCGGGGACAACTTAGAAAATGCAATAACATTAACAGATAAATAAACTGTATATATATAAAGAAGCTAAAAATACAATTGAAATTTTAAAACGTACTGTAAATCTGAAGGGATTTGAAACTGGAGTCTTAAAATTAAATGAGTATCCTCAGATTGATTCGTGGAGCAGTGCAGGTGCATCAAACAGAATATAGTATGGATGGTGAGTGACCTCAATTGAATTTAGAAAAGCTCTAGGTAAGTATTTTTATTTGCACAATTAATTACACAATTAATTAAAATCGTTGCAATTCATACAAAACACGGTGAAAAACACTGTCCATATTATGCTTTGGTTTTTTTTAAAGGTATTTATGAGAGCAAGGTGGTTCATAGCTGGTAGGGCAAAGGTTATTAGTGATCGTCTTCTGTTAACAGGAAATTAATCTCAGTCATGAATTTTACAAAGCGGGCGGCCATCTGAGCTGAGTCGCCCCTCATACACTCCTCTAGAGCTTCTTGGCATGTCCGGATGTTCAGGGTCCTCCAAATTGGACACAACAAAAACGTTTGTACAGGGAGAAAGGTTCTGCAGATGCACCAAACGTGGATTAAGTTTTCTTCCCGCTCTTACAGAAACGGCACTGAGTGGACACATCTTCCTTGAATCTCCGGCCATACTTGTACACCCTCAGCGGGATTAGGCCAAAGCGTAATCTCATTAGATGATGTTTCGCTTGTGGTTTCTTGGATGACGACAAATAGTGTGGTGTAGTTTTAGAGCCATATAGTTTTGAGGCCCAGATGCCATGGGAGAGATTCTTCACGGTTAGGGCGTCATGTTTGAGTTACAAGATCTTTGCTTGTTTGATCAAGATTTTTGTGATTGGCCCTATGGGCAGCGAACTTGTCCATACGTCTTGAGCCTCTAGTGCATCCAGGAAGAATGTTATAAATTGGTTCCAGGGAGTACTAGGGTTATTTAACAGAGACCATATGCAGCTCTTTAGTGTAAGACATGAGCTTTTTTGGTTTTTAAACAATAGGCAATGAATCTTGCTTTCATTACCCAATGTTGGGATGACAAAGAGAACTCCATGCGGATTTGGACATGAGAGGTCGAGTTGGGTAGATGGAACACTCTGCGAAAGCTCTAAGCTTATTATTAAAATTAACATTTAGTTTTCTTTTATTTATGTTTTCAAATTAAAGAAAATGTGTCATCATTAATATATTTGCTTGATGAATACTTTTTTCTGTATGTTCTGTGTATTGTTTTGCAGTTCAAGTCATCGACAATGCTTAGGCCGGGTTCCCAGATTCCAATAATGAATCAGTGGAGGTCCACGGGTCCACGGGTTCCAGTAATGATTACGCAGGGGACCACAGAAGTCAACAGGTTGGGAACCACTGTACTAGTGTGATTGTTAGAAAATCTGAAGGACACATCCTCACCAATCTTACTAACCAAGTTACGCCCCTAAAGAGAGGGCTATTTTATACAGAGCCCAACGGGGCACAATATGGTGTAACTGGAGTTATAGCATTTTTTTTAATTAAAGGACAGTGGACTTGATGTTAAGATTTTACTGTGTACCTGCCTGTTTTGCCCCTAATTCAGAAAGTATATTTTAAGCAGGCAGACATCCCTCTGGCCAAAACAGAAACACTGGGCTGCATTTTCCAGGGAAAGTGATGAAAAATATGCAGAATTGGAACTTGGCATTTACAAATAATCGAAAATGTTGGAATATAACACATCTATTTAATTCTGCACTAAGTGAGAAATAGGGCATTATATAAAATAGTCAGAAAATTGGATTGTGCACAATGGAATCTGACAAGAAATGTATGTTTAAGGAAGATCTATCAAGAAAGAAAAACAGGATAAAATGGCACACACTGTAGAGTATTGAACACAGACATGTTTTAAGAGAGATGGGGGGGTTCCAAGATTAACATAACAAATTGTTCTTATTTGGCTTTTGTATAGCGAGTACATACCTGCAAACTCAAACGGGACAACTATGTGACACACAATATCTGTTCCCATCACATGGTCTCCTGGTGAGTAGCTGATATCACATGGTGGCAGGAAAAACGAGCTGCCAACCACTGTAAATAATGTTTGTACTGCCGCCATCCTTTAAGAGGTGTGAAAACACCCTAGGACATCGGCACCAGCCTCATCAAGCTTTTTTTGTTTTTTGGGAGGAGTGGGTGGGGTGGGGTTCAAAAGTGTCTCCTAGGTACTTCTTGGCGTGAGGCCCGCCCCCTTCCAGGCCCCGCCCCTCCTCACATGGTGAGAGTGTTCTTTAAGTTGGCAGGTATGCGAGTAATCTTCCACAGGCATGGCTTCGTAGCTCTACCTAGTTGTACTCCAGGGATGACTTTCTGAGCTGGGTCGGGGGAGGATGAAGCAACACAAAGGGGGCGAGCGGAAAGTAAGGGAAAGAACATGAAAGGGGCGGTCCGCCAAGTAACACAGAGGCCGATGCAACAGAGAAGGCCAGCCGGTGGGGGCTGAAGCGACACACGGGGAGGGGGCAAAACAACACAGAGCCCAGTTAAAGGACATCAGAAGTCTCTTCATGCACCTATGGGCCCAGCCCCAACTCAGACCCCATGGGACAGTGAGGTCATGCGTGTACCTGCCACTGATGTATGCTGGGGCACAAGTGGTGCTCACCGTAGCTCGAAAGTTGTATCTGTTTGCTGCCCTAGTGACTGGCATGGCATCGCAGCATGAGTTGTACTCTGGTGATGACTTTCTGAGCCAAGTCGGGACAAGGCCGAAGCAACACGGAAGGAGGGTGAGGTGTTGGGGTCAAACAGCATGAAAGGCAGGCGGGGCAGCCAAGTAGCACAGGGGCGAAGCAACAAGTAGGGTGAGCTGGTGGGGTGGGGGCGCAGAAACACAGAGGGTGTGAGGGACAGGTGCAAGTAAAAAAAGAAAAGGATGTCCAGAAGTGCGATCAGTGGAAGAACACACAATGGTACTTCGGCCATGCTCCAGGGGAGGGACAAACATACAAAAAGGAATACAATCTGGCACAGGCTGACCAATCTAAGCCTCTTGTTAGTAAACCAAATGTCTTGCAAGGCCTAATTAGGAGAGATACCACTCATGGCATGAAGTTAGGCATTTTGAAAAGCCATGCTCAACCAATGCACCAACATTGAAAAAACCCAGAGGAAAACACAGGAACATAATTCAACACCATCAATCACCTCTACCTATGTGAAAAGGAGGTTTTCTAGAGAGGGAAGACTGGTGAAAGCTACTGCCAGGAAAGGTTATCAGCAAGGTGATTGTTTCAACATTTTATAGAATTTTGTTTGGAGGCACTTGACCAATGCAGCTGGTCCGTATGCAGGTTAAGAAGCCAGTTACCTAGGAAAGTGTCTTCATTGAAATAAACTTGTTTATCCAGTTATCTTGTCCACTGCCTGATTCAGCTACACCTAGACCATGGTCCTTGCAGAGTGATGGTTTGGAATGATCAGCGCTTTGGTGGGTCAGGTATTCTCTATGTCAGCGTCAAGGAGCAGAATACCATATAGTCCTAGCTGACATGTTTTCAATCCTTGGACATTATAGCGACTATACGCATAGAACCAGGGCAAGCGAGCAATGTATGCAATGTATGGAAGCACAGATGGGGTTTGCAGCATTAGAGGGCATAAGATGAGGAAGACAGATCAAAGAGGGCAAAGTCGGTATTTAGGGGTCCGTGGGAGGACAGAGATTGGAGGTGGTACAATCCTATGTCTTCCTCGGAAAAGTTGTTACAGGTAACTTAAGTGAAAAGGCTCACATAGCTAACAACAACCGGAAAGCCATTGTTCAAGGCAGAAGTCTAGCCTCGCTTTATAAGGCTACAGGCAGAAGGCATTTTGCTATTTTGTTAGAGGTATACCGTGCTAACATTCCAGCATCACTACTCTATGGCACGGAAATAGTTGACATAAAAACATGGGGTTTTTTAAATTCCACGGAAGGCAAAATCCTGCGTAGCCTAACCACAGTCAATACGGCGAGTTCTATAGCCGCACTGAGACTGGAATTTGGCTTACGTAGTAGTTGGGTTCAGGGCTTAGTGGGGGTAGTGTGTTGGGTTTTTAATCTTGCACGGGGAGATCCAGGCACTTTAAGATATCTTATAAAAACTGAGTTGTTAGGAAATTTTAAAGAATATTCGTCAATTGTAAAAAACTTTAGAATTGCAGCGGAGTTTTTGCAACTTGATGAGACTGTTCTATTTACTTTATCTACATATCAGCTGAAGTCCATCTTAAAGTCGGCTTCTTGGGAGCTAAGTTTTATGCTTGATAAAGAAGCACGTACCTTGAAGAAAAGTGTTTATCTAGCCATTAATACCTGCATAATGAGAAAACCCCAACCATATGTCATCTGGAATCTCCCTCATGGAGTACGGCGTTTCTTGTTTTTATTGAGGCAGGACTTACTCCCTCTGAATTTTCTTGTGTCTAGATGGTACGGCTCCTCAGCCATATTTGATCTTTGTAACAATTCAACTCAAAACATCAATCATGTCCTCTTTGTGTGCCCGGCTCTACATGCGCATAGGCGCAAGTGGTTGAGACCTATTTGTCTCAAATTAAGCATTTTTCCTGCCACTTCTTTTTTAGATGCCATTTACAACCCCCCCAAATGAAATGTTTTGTTATAACATTTTTAATTTTTTCAAATGTTTCTTAACTTTATACTAAATGGTTGGAAATGTTAATCTTTCTTCTGTATTCTATTTATGATTGTATGCAATTGTATTTCATTTCGTTGTTCTTTTATGTGGATCTCTTTTGAGTTCCAAAATCATAAAATAAATAAACTTGAAACTTGAAACTTGTATTTAGTACTAACTGTGTCAACGTTTACCTATGGGTTCGTTTTTCCATACTTTCTGTTTTATTTTATTTAATGCTTTAGAGTGCAATCCTCATTTAAATGCTTCCACGATCTAATTTAGTAGGTTAGATCTGCTGACAAGGTAAGTAGATAAGAGGGTGAAGCTGAATTCTGAAATAATATGCATTTAATAGAACTAAATAAAATACTCACAGTGAAGCAGAAGCTGAAAAACATCACATAGAATTGATAATGCTACCAAGTACTTTTTCAGTACCGATACAAACAAATGGCAGGAATGGGTTTTGCTTGTGGAATTTTATTTGTACTTACCTGCATAAATGAAGTATCAATAATCCGATGAGTTAAATTAGAGACACACATTTCTCGATTCAGCTCATCTTTTTTTCTACAATTATACGAAATAATGTGCTTTCTCAACTCATTATATGAGATACAAAGAAGTTTGATGTGTTTCCATTTGAGGAGTGGAGTGCCAGGCACACTGGGCAGTCATTAATCACCTTGGGCAACATTCCTAAAGGTTTGGTGAACAATGTTGAGTTTACACGCCTTGTCACTTCCATCACCCTCACCATCAAATTGGAGGGTGTGGATGGGGACAGTGGGTCCACAATGTAGGGTCCCCACAGGTCAAAAGGGTACAATGCCATTTCCACTAACATTTTGGTGGGTGGCATGCCAGAATATTGATAACAAAATATCGTCTGACATAGATGTTATGGCTTAATATTAACCACAATGAGGTGCAATATTTTTGAAAAGGATATTCATGACACAATATTTTTGTCAGTCAGTGTTTAGATCAAGATATTCTGGTATTGTGACATTTTTGTGAAAGCAGAAACAGAGATCTGAGCACACATCTGATTGACCTTCTGCAAAGGTCAGTCCGGTACATCACACTGAGGTGTAAAACAAAAGTGACTTGACAGTAAAGACTGGGTGTGTTAGCATAACTCAGTTCAGAGAGTGTTTTCTTTCTGCTCTGCAGGCATTGTTTAAACATCTAAAAACCCATGTGTAATGAATGATGTGACAGCCGGAATCATGCTGGTGGTAAGCACTGAGTCACAGCATGCATGACTTCCTACCACTCACTCCTCCAGGCTGGAACAATAATCATGAAATGCAGGCCTGAGGGAGTGAGTAACCCCTGAGACTCCTGAACTTCAGCGCGTGCAATATTAGGAATATTTGCTGAACTGTCTGTCTCTAAATATTGTGGTGACACGCCTTGCTTACAGTTTCGAACTTGACTTGTGAGGAAGATGTATGCATATATACGTGGGTGCCTATATATAGTAAAGATGTATTCTATAAAAAAACGTAATTTGAAGGTGGGTTTTGGTTACAGTGCAAAAGCTCAATGGTCCTAAATTCACTGTCTATGATGTCGCTGATTATGCCATCTGCCATGTTATATGGGAAGTCACACACTGAGGGTGGGGGGGTTATGGTTGTGCACCGATATGGAGAATAGGGTGTGCAGGGCCATCAGAATGATAATCATAAGAACATGACATTGCCAAGTGGGACGGCTGGATATCAGAGTACGAAGGGGAGGCTCGGGAAAATCAGGGTTCCGGGCATAGTGCGCGCACAACGTGACATTCATTCCTCCCCACATTCTTGTCACCCTTCCATCCCACTGTGCCCAAGAACTCTCAGACTCAGATAGGTTGTTCAAGGGCGTAGCCTTTTTTTTATTCACATGAAACCGGGTACTTCACCACAGTCCATTACAATATTAAACTTATCCTCCTGGTATATATCAAAATATTCAAAGCTTATAAATATAACATGTATCAAGCAGTAAGAACTTTTATTTAGGACATTGTACTTTATCATCAACTTGGCCGTACCTTTTACTTGGCCGTACACTTGAACTTAGGCCATACGCTTGAACTTGGCCGTACGCTTGAAGTTGCCATACACTTGGCCTACTCGGCCCACCCAGGGCCCACTCGGCTGCGTCCATTGCACCAGCAGGTTGCACCAGCAGGCCGCAACGGACTACTGCCAGCAGGAGCACAACTTGAACTCCAGGGCACTGCATACCGCACCTGCCCACCGGGGTACTTGCACAGAGGCAGCCTCCCCCCAATATTCTGCTCCACTCCATCCGTGTTGGGTTAGGGCAGAAGAGTCCAGGACCACCAGCAGGCCTTTCCCCTCCCCGCCTACCCTGTTTACACGTGGAAACTACCCCCTCAAGGGATCCATCCAGTAGCTGAAACACCATACTTTAATGTTAACTGTCAGCGCTCCGCAACCCCTACTCCACGAGGCCTTGCTTTTCCGCCGGATGGGTGGGTGGTCGACGACGCTCTTGCAGCCATGGCTGGTCCGCAGGGACATAGAGGCTGACCCGGAGGGGACGCCTCCTTTAATATGCGGCAGCCTGATGATGACCCCTCTCCGCCCCTTTCCATCTATCTACTTCCCTGCCCCCTGGAGTAATCTCAGCCATGCTTCGCGACTAAGAGGCGCCCCTCCCTTAGTTGCGGGGGGAGCGCCTGTTCAGGAGCTTAGCATCATGGTGCATAAGGGCCTGACATTTACTACCCTTGGAACAGGTCTGATACATGCTGCCTTTCAGACAGGCCACAGTTTGTGTTCCCAGAAACACATAGTTTCAGCAAAAGTTGGCCCTGTACTTTCTTGATAACTGATAATCATCATAAAGCGCCTGGATATCTATCAGCATTTAGTAGTAAGCTTATAATAAAAAAATCTGTAATGATATTTCTTGAACAATAAATCACATTTGAATGTTTCATTACACTTTGGTTTGTGCTCTTTGCACTTTCTCCAGTGTTTTAATTACCCCCCTCACTCAGTGAAGTTCGAGGTTTTACCTTAACTTACATTATGGTTGTAATTGTTGGCCATGTTTTTGCAAACATCATGTTTTTAATTATTTGATTCGGAATTGCACTGTCTAGTTGCACTTCTGTTAAGGTTTTAAATAACTGAACAAAAAACGATTTACTATACTTTACACGTTGATTGGTAATATCGTGAAATGTATGTTATAACAATAAACAATAAAACAAAGATGGGAAATAAATATTGTCTTAACCTAAGCATTAAACCTCACTCTGTCTTACTCTGACACACATACTCACATAGTTTTTTTATCCTTCACTTTGCTGGCGTGTGTCACCATACTTTTCAATCATCCTCGTATTCCACAGTATTATCTTTTTATTTTGTTTTTGTTAAGACACATATGGATATCAGGCTAATCTGCTCTGGGCTTTCATTTGTTTTTTTAAATTATTATATACCTTCTAAGTATTTTAAAAGTATTAATTATGTAAAAAATAATTAATTAACTTTTTTATTATTTAAAAAGTTTTAATTATTTTCACATTTGAATGAACTCTTTAAATATTATATACTTTCATCTCTATGACTCCATTTTATACTACTTCCATTTTGCGTCTTAATTTAGACCACTTCCTTCCCTGTCCCTTTGCTACACATTCTGAGAATGAAAGGCAGGTTTGTGAAATTCATGTGTATTGTATACATTGGTTCATTCCCAGTCCAAAAATGTATTGCGCATCTGCAAATGTGATGACTCTATTCTCCGGCTGCAGGTACTCTAAAACTTATGTTGCAAAAAAGCCAATGTACTTTTGTAGGAAGTATTCAGATGCTTGTTGATGCGCAATTTGGTTTCAGTCCAAACACATGTACTAGGCTGACCACATTGGCCACTCTAGGTGACCTCCATCTATCAGCTGAGGGATGGTATTTGGGCTCTGATTTTATTTGAACTATTGGCTGCATTCAACAATGTAGATCATAAAACCATCCTTACCCGATTAACATCAATTTATATAAAACACACAGTTTTCAACAGGTTTTCTTCCTTTTTGTGGAAATGTATCCAAAAAGGTTTATTGTGCTCTTTGTGAGCTAAACCTCTTTCTTCTGACTATGGAGTGCTCCAAGCATTGGCATTGCCCCTGTATCTGTATAATATGTATATTCAGCCACTTGTGGAACTACCTCAGTCCCTTGGTGTAGATGTTTCGGCTGTGCTCCATTGAAAGGGAGGATCTTAAATCCTGCTAGTTATTGTTAATATAGTGATGAATTAACATTGGGCAATGATGAGTTCAGATCAATCAATCAGGGATTTGTAAAGTGCGGCAAATCACCTGTGAGGGTCTCGAAGAGCTGGGGATAAGGCACAGGTTCTGGTGTTGGGCACCAATCATTACTTATGGAATGATTCAATCTGGTCTTCCATTATAGGGATTTGCTCTTCTCCCTAGGAAGAGGTCAAAAACCTAGGAGTGAAAATTGACAACAACCTCCAAATATTATCTCAAGTGCTTTCTGTGGTTTCATCATGCACACACCATATTCATTTCCTTAGGCATATATTTACATTTCCATCGGTGAACAAATGTAAAATAATTATGGCAGCCTTTATCAGTTTCAGATTACACTACTGCAATTCAGAATATCTGGAGATGAAAAAGTCCCTAAAGCATCAATTTCAACTGGTCCAGAACCAAGTAGCTTGCTTCATCTTAGAAAACCCTTACAGAGGCCACACCCAGATCCCACTAAATCTTTACATTGGCTGCCAATATACAAGTGTATTTTCTTTAAAACGCTATGTCTCATTCACTTCTAAAGCAAGTTACCGCGTTTTATGCCCAAAAGACTTATCAAATATGACCCTCAATATACTCTTCAAACAACAATGTGGTCCTTCCCTTTTACCCTTTGCATCAGTGTGGCTCCTACAATGTGCTGACATCTGTGGTCAAAACAGTGCAGCTTTAGCATCAACGTTACCTAAGGAAGGCGCTTCAACAATAATATTCTTAATCTTTACAAATGCTTTACCGCAGTCAATATACTACACAAATGTCAGAAATGTCACTCCTTTTTTATTAAATGCATGGGATCACAAATGTTACCAAAATTCGCAAAAGAAATTGGGACTAATATTCCACTTAATCCAGAAATGATCTAAGTTCATTTTTGTCCACAGGTTCTGGCGCTTTCTACACTGCTTGTACTAAGTCATACTTAGGTTGAATGCCATTGTTTGATAAAACGTGTCCCAGATAAGTCAACAACTCTACCCCAATATGGCATTTATTTCTTTTGGTGGTGAGGCAACCTTTCCTCAGTTTCTCTAACACCATACTTAACAGGGATTCAAGACCTTTCTCGGTTATACTGTACAGCACAATGTCATCCTGAAAACATAGCACAATTGGGAGGTCTTCCAGGATGATATGCATTATGCGCCGGAATGTAGCTGCAGCAGAGGCCAACCTAAACGGCATTCTGTCTAAATGATATGGTGCAAACTGTGTTATCAATGTGATTAGAAACCTAGAGTTGGAGCTCTTCTAGGCTCGAGGCAGTTTCAGCCACTTTATATAATATATCTCTCCAATTTCTGTATAAATACGTCAGGTCTGCTTCTCTTAAGAAAAATCATTTCTATACCATAAACAGGTTATATTACACGCCCAAAAAAATAGCGAAGTTTGTAAGCCTGTCTCCTCTTTGCCCTAGATGTGGACTTGCTGAGGCAGATGACATCCATATTTTTTATGACTGTCCTGTAGTGGGTCCTTTCTGGGTTACAGTGGAGAAGGCTATGGAGAGTATCTTTAAAGTTAAACTAAGCCTGAGCATAGTTGGAGTTATGTTTGGTCTGGATGCGGACCTTATTAGTGGATTAAGGGGGTCACAAGTTGCTTTATTTTTTTGTTTCATCTTAATTGCTCGAAGAGAAATCTGTAAGCTCTGGAAGGATGCTAGCCCTCCTCTCTATGTAAACTGGCTTCGAGCAACACTGAGAACTGCACGGTTAGAATCTGGTATGGCACATAATGTAAATATCACGGTTTGGGAACCTTTTATAGAATGGGGAACAGCAATGAGGCTGGCTTAAAGCCCTGCAAGGTCCTATGATTACACCATGCCTCGGTATAAAAGGGCAGGCCGGGTTGGCCCCAGACGAAAGCAAGAACTCTGGCCCGCGGGGCTCAGGTCGGAATGGGCTGTAGGGGTCAATTTGCATTTGCTAGTGGTGAAATGAGGACTTTAAAAAAAAAGAAACCTAGAGTTGGAATGCAACTCTATCTGGTTCTAGGCTGATGACAAATCTAGTACAGAAAATAGCTTGCCTCTTTTAAGACACTGAGCATTTAATTAATTATGGGAAAGGAATAATCCCATATGTTGGAATTCAGGCCCCTTGGATCCACACAGAATGGTATCTCCTTGGGACCTGCCTTGGTAGGAGCCAGCCATATGGAACTCCCATAAACCCTAAAATTAGCGCCTTGTTTTACTCTCCCTTTAGGAGTTATCTCATTAGGTGAGGCTTGGGGAGAACCTTGTGAGAAAACAATAATGCCCCAGCCATGCACCTAATTTGTTGTTGGAAATTGGTAAGAAGATCCAATTTTGCTAAGAAGATTTCAGGAAACCCTTTGCAGACTTCGTCTACCTTAAAGGATCTGTAAACCAGCAAGACATGCTCAGTTAGTCTCACTGGGGTCTAATCTAATATCAAATAATTTTTGGTGTATCCACTCTAAAATCTTTTTTTGGTGGTGTACCGCTTTCCCACTGTAGTTCTTCTCTTAAATAAATCCTCATTGATCTTTTTATTTTACTGAACTGGGTCATTATAGGAAAGGGTTGATGCCCTCCTCTTCTAGCACATACTCTTTGGGCTTTGATGTCAATCAGAGTAAATAGGGAACACAAAATAGAAAAGATGTTCACCTCCTGACCATCCAAAACAATGGCATGATCTGTTGAAGGGGATTGATGCCTACCTGACAGTGACTGAATAGAATGCAAACTACATAGCGGAGGGCTATGGGCATACCTAAGATCGGGACATATGCATAAGACATGTTATGAAGTAACTGAAAGTAGCAACAAGAAGTTGAACAAATGACATATGAATCTTAAATAATATAACGTGCAGCAGTAGCATACAATGATTATAACTGTAACTGAAGCATAGAGTGTACTTGTATTTGATATGTATTCCTGCTTAATATAAAATACCAATACAAATATGTTTTAAAAAAACATTAAATTCCTAGCTAAGGCCTGATTGGTGCAGATTATCCAAGATATTTTCCACGGTCACTCTGCTCTTAAAATACTCTTAAGTATGTTTCTCCTCATTTTGTGTGCAGCATGATTTCCAAAATCTAAAATCTTGTTTGCTGTAAATTGTGACGTCCATCTTGAAACTGATAAGCAACAGGTGACTTTATGTTATGCGTTCGGATTTTCACTCAATGTTCATTCCATCCGGTCCTCGCTGATTTTTTTGCATGGCGACTTGTATATATTGTAAACGTATTTCATTACACATACACAATTTAAATTGTGTTGTCTCTTCTATCAAGGTTCTTGAGCATAATTTTGTATATGGAGGGTCGGTGCTCTCTCCTTTCTCTCCATAAGTGTTTTTGAACGCTGTTGCTTTCTTTGAAAATTTTACTCTTACTTTTTATTTCTTTATTTAATCCAAAGCCCGTATTTGTTCTAGTTCCAGATGCTTTAAAGGACTTGTCCAATGGCCTCCAATCCTTTTTACTGGGGTATATCTGTGAACAAATTAACAATATCCAATTTAACATAAACTATCTTTTGTTTTCTGTAAGGAAAGAAGATATGTTATGATGTTCTTTACTCGAATGCCTGCACAAGAGTTTGAGGGGTCATCCATGGAACTACATTTGTTCCAGGTTCACTCGTCATTCGAAGGCTGGTAGTTGTCGAGGCAGGAGAGTCAGAGCCCAGCCTGTTATTTAATTTACATTAAAGCCGATCTTTTACTTAAAGAATTGAAGCCTCGACGTCACCTACTTGAACATTTTGGCGACGATCCTATGGTGACTGGACCCGACCTCATCTACACAAACTTTACGTCTCGTCCATCTCGAACTTTTGAGGTCATTACATTTGAATATATTTGGCTCGAGGTTGAAGTTTGAAGGTAAAAATCCTTCCTTTCATAGAGGTACTGTATTTTTTTTATTTGGCATTTCCGCTTTATGGCAAAATTGGTTGCGTACGCATTTAATTAAACGTGTTGCTAGGCAACCAGCATTACTGGTACTGTGTTAGGTTGCATGCGCACTTCGTAAGCCGCGTAGTTCAACAACCACCGTCTATTTGGTTGCTTGCGCAGATAATAAGCCGCATTGCTCTGCAACCACTTCGTCATTGTAACGCTAAACTTGAGCTCATCCTGCTCTGCATGCAAAGGACGAACAGCGCAGCCATTTTCTTTGTATTTTATATTGACAACCACGAATTGCCAACCAAGTGCCTCTATTCTATTTAAAGGTATGATCTTGACCAAGGAAGTTATTTTCATATTCAATTCATTATTTTCGGCTCAAACTTTATTATCAACCTTCAGTGCTCAATATTATAAGACATTTTAAGCATTTTAAACACATTTTCATTTTTACAGCACTACTATGTATTAACCATTATTTTGCTCCTGCCTCAGCTTAAATACGCATTATCAATTAATTTTTTTCTATTACATTAGCCAAACTAATTTGGTTGTTCCAGCTGAATATCACTCATGGCAGCAAATCAAACAATAGCTCCACCTCCACCGTTTCTTGTTGAAGGTGACACTTCTTCAATTGAATGGGAAGAGTGGATTAGTATTTTTGAAAATTATCTGGAGGCTATTGATGGACTCAGATTTCAGGCTTCTAGGAAAAAGGCCATTCTTTTGAACTCACTTGGAAAAGCTGGTCAACATGCCTTCAAATTTTTGCCAGAAATTATAGGTGCAGATGGTCAATTCATTGATAATCCATACAATGAGGCAAAACAAAGACTTTCGAAATACTTTGGAAAGCAAGTTAATATTGTTATGCAAAGACATACATTTTACACATTTCCTCAAAAAGAGAAAGAATCTGTTGATCAAATGGTAACTCGCTTAAGAGAACTCTCAGTAAAATGTGATTTTGGCGCGATGACTGACCAACTTATCAGAGATCAATTCATTGTACAATGTAAGAACAAAAGAATGCAACAAAAACTTTTGGCAGCAAAAAATCCAACTTTATTGGAAGCAATTGCCATCGCTAAAGTTGTTGAAAAATCAGACAAATGCATGGAAGAAATGCACACACTTGAGTCAAAGAAGGAAGACACAGTTAATGTTGTCAACAAACATGACAAGAATGATAACGATACAAAGTCTACTGATGATACAAACTCTCTTGATGTTAAACCTAAGTTTACTAATTTTATGACAAAGGCTAAAGGAACTTTCGCTGATAGCAAAAGCAAATTTGTTGGTTGCTATTGTTGTGGGAGCATGACCCACGCTTCAGATTTCTATGGTTGTTTTGCTCGTGACAAAATGTGTAAGAAATGTGGAAAAAGGGGTCACATCAGCAAAGCTTGTAGAAATCCTTCCATGAATAGAGTTGCTTTTCTAGAAGATGACATTGTTCCTCCTGACATTGCTCTTTGTATTGAAAAAAATTGTCCTGGGGTTTTACGAAGACCTAAAGCTACCTTTGTTTTGAATGGGGTTTCAGTGACACTGTTAGTTGATCCTAGTTCAATGTTCACCATTATTCCCTTTCACATGTTTAAAGAGTGTTGGCCCAATGTTTCACTCTCTGAGAGTGACATCACGCCAAAGGGGTATGGAGGTGAAGTTATTCATATAAAAGGTGTCATGAAAACTTCTTTTGAATTCAAGGGAAGGTCTTCTTCAGGAATATATATTTCTGAAGACGGTCCGGCAATTTTAGGTTGAATACAACAGCATGACCTACACATTATTTTAGATCCTAGATCCGTTGCCAAAGTTTTAGTTGTTGATGATTTTCCAAATGTAGATTCTGTGCTCAGAAAATATAATGATGTTTTTCGTTCTAATCTGGGTAAGCTTATGGGGTATGTTCATGAAATTAAATTGAAAAACAGTTCTATCCCTGTCAAACATGCTCTAAGGAGAATTCCTATTGCTATACGGAAAGAAGTTAAGGAAATGCTTGAGGACATGTAAAAACAAGACATCATAGAACCTGTTGAAGCTTCTGAATGGCTTTCTCTGGTGGTCGTTACCCAAAAAAAGAATGGTAAGCTTCGTTTTTGTGTCGACTTCATGTCTCTCAATCAGAAAATCATTGTTGATAAATTCCCTCTTCCTAACATATCGGAAATGGTATTCTTGATGGATAAGGCTAAATTTTTCAGCAAACTTGACCTCAGGTCAGCCTACCATCAAGTAGTGTTACACCCCGATTCAGGGAAACTGGCAGCATTTTTAACAATTGAGGGAGTCTTCAATTTAAAAGGTTAACTTTTGGGGCGGCCTCAGCGGCCAGTGTCTTCCAACGCATGATGCACTCTTTGTTGAAGGGTTTGAAACATGTACACTATTTTCAAGATGATGTTTTCATTACTGGTGATGATGAATTTGAGCATAATGCTAATTTAGCTAAAGGATTGCATATCCTACTTAATGCTGGTCTTACTTTGAGAAAGGATAAGTGCAAGTTTCTGCTGACCGAGATAGATTATCTAGGATATACCATCTCCCAATCTGGAGTTCAACCTAAATAGGACTTATTAAAAGCTATTAGGTTTGCACCTATTCCTTCGAACAAGGATCAACTAAAATCGTTTTTGGGGTTAGTTGAGTACTACTCCAAGTTTGTTTCTAATTTTGCTCATAAAACTGAAGCTTTACGCTTATTACTTAGAAAAGGAGTACAATTTACTTGGGAAGCTCAACAAAGAGAGGCTTTTGAAAAAATAAAAAAGGAAATTGTCAATGCAGGTATTCTAACTACTTTTGAACCAGGCAGAGACACTTTATATTACAGTTGATGCAAGTGCTCATGGTATTGGTGCTATTCTTTCACAAAAAAGAAATGGAGTAGAAAAAACAGTTGCTTTTACTTCTCGTATGCTCAGTAGCTCTGAACGTAACTATGCTGTTATTGAGCGTGAAGCTTCAGCTGCTGTATGGGGAGTGTTGCACTTTCGCACGTATGTGTGGGGGTCACAGTTTTCTTTAAGAACTGATCACAAGCCCCTCATAAGAATTTTATCTCCAGGTGGTGCAAATAATGGTTCCCCTCGATTGATGAGATTTGCTGCTAAATTGCAAGAATTCACATATAATTTGGAACACATTTATGGATGGAAAAACATTCAAGCCGATTGCTTGTCTCGCTTACCCATTCAGTCCGAAAATTCTTTTGACTTCGAGGAAAGGTTTGTTTAGTAGCAACTATAGAAGATGTGTGCTCAGATGAATTTAAGTCCATTTCCAGAGATGAGTGGCATCAGGCTGTTAGTGAAGATCCAGACTTTATTGAATTAGCTAATGCCATACGCCTTGGTTGGAAGCGTGAAGGTGAGGTAAAGCAGATGGTGGCGCTGCTGAGACGAGTCTGAGCCGAGGTGTCCGTGGAGAGAGAGGAGAGGAGAGGAGAGGAGTCAACCACCTTTACAACCTCTGACCACCAAGGGTTTGACCTTAAAGCATCACCGAAAAATTGGGTATTTAACACAATGCCAGCAAAAGAGCCGCCAGAGGTCTATCTCTTTGGGACTACCTGCACCAACCAAAACAGGGAAAACACCCAAACAGATTCTCTCAAACTGGAGAAGCCTTCCACCCCTCGGGCAGACGATAACGGGACCGCCCCTCCACTGCAAACACAGCTGGAAGACATCATGTGTTCAATAGAAGCCTCTCCCTTGCTGCTACAACTTCCACATTTCCCGATTAAGCCACTCATGGGCTCCCTACAACAAACAACGACGGCCCAAATTCACGGGCAAGTCGGGCCACCGCTACTTAATGGTAGTTGCCAACCTCCAAATTCGCTAACTTCACCAATAACAAAAACATTAATAGAATCAACAGACTTAAGTCCATTACATAAGTTATCTCCACCTTTTGGCCAAATAAGAAGTCTATGTCAAAGTCAACCAGCGCAGATGGCAGCAAATGATCAATCCATGCCGAATTTGTCACTTTTCTTTAAAACCACCTCAAATTCCCCAAACCAGAGTCTCACTCTGGATGATAAACCTAATACAGAAGAGGACACTACGACCAGTGCTTGGCCCCAACTATTGCAGACCCTCCAACAAATTGTGACCGCACTTAACTATCACTCAATCAAATTAGAGGTCCAAGTGGATCTACTAAATACCTTGGCACTCTTTACGTCAGGGATTGATGGCAAACTAGATCAATTGAATTCATTAATTCTAAGAGCACAAGCATCTGCAAACTTTGTACAACCAACGTGCTGCTGCTCTCCAATTATTGACTCCCTCTCCCTGCTCCCAGATTGCCTTTCCACAGTTATCAGGGAAGTAAAGCAGCTGAGGGGGGGTAACGTGTCAGCCATATCGCAATCCATTAAACATCAAGAACAGGACAAACCACTGAAGGACTGTGGAAATAAAAACACAAAAACAAAGGAAGAAGAAGCGGATATCAAAGGATCCACTAACCGCCTCCCATCGATGAACGACCACCCTCATAGCGCTCTAATAAATCCAACACCGATAGTTGAAAACTGCATTCTTCCATCATCAACCGGGCCTACAAACCAGTTTGTTAAACCTGAGGACGGACGAATCAACAGCCCTGATTCTCCGCCCGCTCCATCAGTTCTGGTCTCTCCTAGGCCTATTCCCCCTTGCAGCAAAAGAGAGCGCAAACGTCAACGATAAGCAAGGAATAAACTCAGAGCTAACTCCAACCTGGCCCATCAGAACCCCTTCCCCATCTTCTCGAAAGCCAAAAATAAAAAATCCTCTTTAGAGCCCAGCACAGTGGTACCTACAACAAACCTAACAACAACTTCGTACGGACCAACTGTGGACTTACCCATTCAAGAACTGGTGAGGAGCCCCCAGAGTCTAAGTACATCAACAATTGCCTAGGCAATGAAAACAGAGGGTAGCGATCCTGCAACAAGCACAAGGGTGAGTCCAGTTAGGTCAAGTAACACTGAGCAAGTGACAGCGGCAGGAAAACTTCAGCCTTTAATGGATCTTCCCCTTTTTGGGAATGAAAAAACAACGTCAAAACTGAGTCTTACTAAAACCATTTGCAATGACATAGCTGCTCGGATCAGACATACTTCACAATCAAAACAGGCTCCCCTCCAAGCCACATAAAAACAGATCTGATGTAACAATCGAAAAACTGATCTCCACACCCACAATTGCACCAGAGCAGCGAAGAGACAACCAATCGTGTCATCGGATTTTATTAGCCCCCGAGTACAAATCTAAGGGGCGGCATGATATTCTCAACAGATCAAATCTGCTGAAATTAGCGGAAGGCATACCGGGGCTAGTGGGTCTGGATACGAATAACATCGAATCCATTGAATTTCTTCCCCCATGAGGAAATCAACCCTCTGAGGTCACTGTCGTAACTTTCGCGCAGGCAGGCTGGGCAGGAGCCTTTCTCGAACACAAGGCCACACTGCCGAATTGGGGGATTAGAGTGCACCCCTACTCAACGCCAGGGTATCCAATCATGCTGCTATCAGGAGCAACTACATCCAACAAGCCAGCCTTCATCAAAAATACAGAGTATGGGAGGCCGTTCTCTGTTTTAAAAAACGCCTCAGGGCCGGACACAGAACTTAAATGCCCTGAAACAGCGGCAAGAAACAATGAACCAGACCATGCCTGGGGATGGTTGCCAGTAGCACTGGCCACAAAAAGCAGAAACTGACCACCTGCCACAGGCCCATCAGCAAAAACATACAATTCACTAAAACCACTCCCTCCGTCAGGGATACAACAGCACAGTGCGGCCAGTGGCAAGGGGGAGCCACTTTTCTCACTGTGCTCATGGAACATCTGTGGCCTACACCAAAAAATCCTAAATGAAGACACTATGTCTTTCCTGGGGGAACATGTGGCATTTGCTCTGCAGGAAACCTGGGAGCTTGAGGGTCGCCCCATTGAAGGATTCATTGAATATCGGAAGCAGGCACTGAGGGACAGCCGCTTCGGCCACCCCAAAGGCGGGCTCTCCATATACGTATCCAACAATCTAAAAGGTGAGTTGAGTCAACTTAACTTGAAGGAAGACTGGCTATTGGGGGTCAAAATCAAACTACGGAACAGACAGCGATTGCTCCTACTTATAAATGTGTATATTAATCTCAACACCCGCACAAAAAAAGACCACCTGGCCAAATTTTGCGAAACTATAGCCATAGA
Source organism: Lissotriton helveticus (assembly GCF_964261635.1). Taxonomy (NCBI): domain Eukaryota; kingdom Metazoa; phylum Chordata; class Amphibia; order Caudata; family Salamandridae; genus Lissotriton; species Lissotriton helveticus. Next base: position 1,123,175,324 of record NC_136071.1, read on the forward strand.
ATACCCCAACTCGGACCGCATCATCACTGGAGATTTTTATACGAACCTTTTCCAGGGGAACATAGCAGACTCAGAAGGACCCAATTTGACCAGCATTATTGAGGATGTCCCCCAATCTAGACCCCCCAAGCAAATTTCTAATACACTAGGCGAGGTCACCGTGTTGAGGCTTTACAACGCAGGGTATCTGGTGGTGAATGGAAGATCAGCAAGCGATTCCCCCCCCAAATTGGACCTGGTCAAACGGAAGAACAAAATCCTACCTGGATTTCGCTATTGGTAATTCGGAATTCCTGTCCAATCTGGCCAGTTTCTCCGTCCTGCCAAGATTTGAGAGCGACCACAGGCCATTGGTCGTTTCCTTTGCTACAAATTTAGTTCTCCATAAAAAGGCACCATCTACATACAAAGGAATATATTCCGACAACCTAAAACGCCTGAAATGGAGTGAGGCTAACGGACAGTGCATGCTAAAAACCAGCAAGGATCTTATCACGTGTGCTCTAGACCAAATGGCCTCCCCAACAGCAACATGGTCGCAGTTATGCACACATTTGATCATAATTTATCCAGCTACAAGGCAGGGCCCAAACCGCACACCACCAGTAGGAGCAACAGCACTCCCCATGATAAAAACATTAAAAAGAACGAGAAATAAGGCACTTAGATTGTTTTTAAAATCTCCAGAGAACAGCAGCCTCCTCGACACATATCGTCATGCCCAAAAGGCATTTAGGAGGGCAGTTACCCAAGAGAGAAAGGAGCAGGAATCTCAATTCTGGGTTAAACTAGTATGGGAAAGCAAACAACAAAACTCAAAGACATTTTGGTCTCTTATCAACAATATCGATCGAAATACAACATCCTTCGGATCAGCGAACATCCAGGAAGCAGACTGGATCTCGTACCTAACAGAGCATTTCCAGGCACAAGATAATCCTGACTGCCCTGGATTAACATGGATCTCTGACACTGGCATGAGTACAACATCGAATTCTCCACTTGATCAAATGCAGGGGCCTTCCTTATTCGCGGAACTGTCTGAAGAAAGAGTAGTCAAAGCACTGACTAAAGGGAGACAAGATGGAGCACCAGGCCCGAATGGACTGCCGCAGAGGCTATTCAAGTCCGACGTCCCTTTCTGGTCCAAAGTGCTATTAAGTCTTTTTAACTACACCCAGACCTACCAAACCATCCCGGATTCTTGGAGAGGTGCTATTATCCATCCCATCTACAAAGCCGGACCACGAGGCAACCCGAACAACTACAGATTAATTGCCTTGTTGGACATAGAGGCAAAACATTTTGCAGGCCTCATTTTGGAGGATCTCAGACAATGGGCAAAGGATAAAAATCTGATTCCTTTTAATCAGACAGGGTTTGTTGCCAAATCAGGAACAATGACAAACTTATTGGCAACCTCCACCATCATTGATAAAGCCCTCACAAATTCCAGGTCAGTCTTTTGCTGCTTTGTCGACTTCAAAGCAGCATTCGTCAGGGTGCCCAGGGCAGCGCTGTGGCAAAAATTGAAGCAGTGGGGAATCCCAGACAACATCTTGAATCCTATTATCCTGCTGTACTCCAACACATGGGTTCGAGTGAAGTTAGGGTCTGGCGCGCATCTCTCCCGCAAAATCTGGACCTCTCGTGGTGTCAAACAGGGATGCGTGCTGGCTCCCCTTCTTTTCAATCTATTAATTGCGGACCTATCAAGTACTCTAGAGGAAGTAATCAGTCATCCACCAAAAGTAGGAGGCACGGCATTATGCAATCTTTTATATGCCGACGACTTGGCACTGTTCAGTCTCACCAGAGTGGGGCTACAGAGACTTCTGGACGCCTTAATGCAATACACGGCCAACAACCAGTTAGAAATTAACATGAAAAAAACAATGGTTGTCCCGTTTGGCAAAAAACGATACAACGGTGGAGGCTGGACAATAAACAAAGAAAGCATTTCAATCGGCCAATCGTACAAATACCTAGGGGTCCATTTGGACTCCAGGGGCAATTTCACCAAACAGAGCACTGTGATTGCAGCCAAGGCAACAGCGCTAATGATATCCCTGGCTAAGCTATCGAGGAGACTCTCAGGCCCCACGGCTCTGCCCTTACTGGAAGTGCTTAGAGCAAAGATCGGGCCCACACTTTCGTATGGCATAGAGATCTTTAAGGGAAAAATGAACAAATCCCTAAACAAACTGACAACTAAACTCTATAAGAAATTGCTTCACCTGCCGAGTTCCTCCTCGCCAGCACAGGTCAGACTAGAGCTGGGCTTAACTAATTATGAATCCTCCAATGTTGGCTCATATCTTAATCTGATCCACAAACTAAGGAAGGCAGAAGCTGGCACCTTGGAACTCCTGGTCTGGAATGAAATTAGTATGAGCAATCCGGGACGAACATATGGCCGCCTCCTAAATAACTACATCCAACAAACGTCTGCTGCGGATCTCTGGGCCCTCAACCCAAGTCAGCCTGCCTTCAAAAACACAATTAAAAAAGTTATAAGACTGAAATCCCTGATTATGGACAAAGCTCTCCTTGCGAAACGCAGCCATGCTTGGGCAGTAGCCAACTCCTATAAACGACTTTACCCGGCAAATTATCTTTCGATAACATTCTCCTACCATCTAAAGCGATGCCTGATCGCCCTAAGACTGGGAGACTGGCGCTTCCTACAAAACCTCCCTGTATGGCGGCAAAAAAGGGCTGATCAAACGTGTAGAGGGTGTGGGTCAGTAAGCGAAACTTTTTTGCATGTGCTTTGTATATGCCCCTTCTTCATTTCCCAACGCAGACGCCTACTCAGGCCGGAATGGAACAGGCTGGGAGTTCGGACTTGCAGACACGCCATTACTGCTGCTCTGTCCTTAGAGAACACTGTCTTAAACATAAAATTGGCCAAATTCGTTCAGTATGCCTACAGGCTTCTAGAAAAATTGGACTACTGTGCAGCATAATGTGTACCTAACCCCATCTGTATTGTCCGGGAGTGCTATTTCTAAATTGATACGTTGTAGTAAGCACTGATAAGAAAGCCACATTTTATTCTGTTTTTATTTTCTTCATTTTTAATCTCTTTTAAGCTGTAAGATTGTATTAATGTGCTGGAAGAATCTTTTAAAGATATGTTTTTATATCTAAATAAAGAATTTACTACGTGAGGTAAAGCCTTCTCTACGTAGCTTTGTCAAATTACAAGAGGAACTAAGTGTTGGAAGATCTGATGATTTTGTAATGAGGGTTGAAAAATGTGTTCCACGCAATCCCCTCAAGAAAAAACTTTTTCTTTTGGCTCATGAGGGTCATTTTGGACAAACCATGACCATTAAGTGTCTCAAAGCTAATTCTTGGTGGCCTGGGATGGATGATGATGTTTGTGGGTGGGTAGAGAATTGTTCTCTATGTAAGGAAAGCGAGAAAAGGTTGAAGATTGATTACCAAAACCAAGGTTCTATTTCCTTTTGTGCAGATTTACCTTGGAAAAATATTTGGACCTTTTTGGTCCGTTGGATTTTCTTTCTGCTGAGTATCGATTTGCCATGGTCTTAGTGGTTGTATGTTCACGTTGGATTTGTGTAGAGTTCATGAGAAATATAACTACTGATAGTGTTATTAAACAACTTAGATCTATTTTTCTAAAAGAAAGTTTTCCTTGTGTGCTAGTCACAGATAATGGCACCCAACTAACTTCGTTGGCTATGCGTAATTTTCCCTCAAGTCATGGTATTAGACACATGTGTACTTCCTTGTATAACCCTCAAGGGAATGGTATTTGTGGAACAAATGAATAGAATGGTGTCATTCCTTTTGAAATGATGCGAGGTAGAGTACCCAAAACCAAGCTAATTCCTCATTGGTTGAATGAAAAGTATACTACTTTCTCTAATGGTGCTCTTTCTAGTAAAATGGTAAGAGTAGATGCAGGTGATTTGATCAAGGTAAAATTGGGCAGAAGAGAGCATGGGTTAAATACATTTTCTGATCCCTTCAGAGTTAAAGAGGTTCACAAATGGCATGTTGGAACTTCAGGAGAATTTTCCTTTACTCTAAGAAGAATAGTGGTACGGGTTTTGAAGAGGGTCCTGTGCAAAGATCTATTTCTTGCAAAACAATTCAAGAGGTTAAACAAGTAAAACCAGTACGACAATGGTGTTTTCCAAAGAAATATAATAATTTTGTTATGTACTAATCTTTTGTTTTTAGGGAGGAATGTGGGAAAGAATATGTTTCACAAATGTACATGTTCATGTCATATTTTTATCTTGCAACATCTTATGTAATGTTTTGTGTTAATTTATTGTTGTTTGCTTTTCCACATTATTTTATGCCTTTTGCATTTATATTTGTTATGGTTTGCTTTTGTTTTCTGTAAGGAAAGAAGATATGTTATGATGTTCTTTACTCTTTCCTCGAATGCCTGCACAAGAGTTTGACGGGTCATCCATGGAACTACATTTGTTCCAGGTTCACTCGTCATTCGAAGGCTGGCGGTTGCTGAGGCAGGAGTGTCAGAGCACAGTCTGTTATTTAATTTACATTAAAGCCGATCTTTTACTTAAAGAATGTAAGCCTCAGTGTCACCTACTTGAACACTATGCTTGTTGTTAATTGCTTCGCGTTTAATAAAAATAATTTGTTTTATGCTGAATATACATTTCAGTAACATTCATTACATGTTGCAAGAAATGGCCCATAAAAAGCACTTTGTTTTGAAACACTGAATCACTTTAAGATATAATCAGTCTGAGGGAGTCCAACCTGGAATACGAGTCTTTTGAGTTTAGTAGTGCAAAAGCAGTAACCAAAAACAGCCACCCCATCCTCGTTTTGGGGGGCCATGGTGCACTTCAAACTATGTTCTTCAGGAAATGGCAAATCCTTGAACCTTGTTTAACAGCACACTGTACCACAGTCTGCAGCTTTATACCTCAATACTAGAGTTTACTACTCATTATAATGATAATCATTCCACTGATCTAATAAACATGAAAAGTAGTGCGACTACTGGCCACTGAGATACCTTTTTTCTTTGTAGTTAAGAGGCACTACCTTTACTCAGGGCATCTGAGCACCGATTTTACACGGTGTTTGGAATTTACAGACATAGCTAAAATCACGTTTTGCAATCTCAAATGTGTGCCCCTGCTACTCAGAGTGGAGCTGTTTATTGCCCGGATTACTCACTTTTCATTTTCATTCCTAAGAGTCTAGTTCCTCTTCCTCACAGATGATACATCACCCGGGAAATGAAACTTCAATGCTCTTCTTCGTCACAGTCCTAAAAAAGTAGAGTATGGCTAGCTGAGGGACTGTCAAACAATAGAAATCAGTCAACCCCAACCTACAGTGAATGATGTAACACATCAAAATAAACGGCATACATCATGAAACAGAAATGGCCATCTCTAAATCTCATTCCAGGGAGAGGAGAAAAGAAACTCCCTGTGAAGTGTGAGAAGGGACAGGATCAATGGATGAACCTGCCACAGCCCTCAGACCAGAAGAGCCAAATGAAGTAGAGACAATCTAAAGTATGTAATGATTTTAAAAAGTGTTAGGAGATGTCAAGGTTGCTGCTATACAAATTACATTTCCAAAGGTAAGCCACTTATATTTGGCCCAGGAGGCTGCAACCATTCCCCCCCCCCACTTAAAAAAGGGAAGAGGAAATTCAAAATATTTATAGGCCTCGGAAATGGCTACTTTGTCACATCTACTAATCCTGGAAACATAAGGCTTACAACCCAAGGGGCCCGACTCTAAAGCAACAAACAAAGAATAGGAATTACAGAATAATTCAGTTTGGAAGAGACAGATGCACAATGTTCGCCCAACATTCAGGGAACTGTAGTCTACCCAGCAGCTGGGTCTAGCAGGAAGCAAATTGGTAAGCACCATTTCTTGGCCCAAATGAAATTTTGACAGAACCTTATGCTCGGGAAATGGAGAAGGGCAACAAAAGTATCAGGGAGATATCTCAGATTAGGAGCATGAAATATGAGGGACCCCCAACTAAGACAAGGAATACCACCAACGGGTCAACAATTATAAACACACAGATTGCAGCAGCTCACGGTCCAGCCCAAAGAGCTCAGAGGACGAGGGGAGGTGCACCCTGAGGGAAAGGATTTGACATTACAGCCAGAGTTGCTAACCTTGAAACCAGGAAACCAGGCTTGAGTCCCCGCGCAGCTCAACATCCTGTTATTCTGGGCAAATCACTTAACCGCCACGTGCCTAAAAAAAATCTGATCTGTGTAATGTAAGTGGGACTCATGTAAAGCCACCCATTGCCCTTGGCCCGAGGTCACGCTATATAAAACTGCACAAATAAATAAGAAAGAAGTACTGTGTTACCTTCATATCACCCTTAATTTTCCTAAATACCCTAACAGTAACTAACTGGGCTTCTAGGACAACTCTGCCACACCCTGTTTATAACCATCAGTCAACAAGCATTGACAGAACCACTTGCCCTGGCGTTTCCCGAGAGCCTTTTAGCAATTCTTATTTTGTTTTTACAAAACATTATTTGTCGAGAAGCTGCTGGGCCCTCCTTAAATCTATAAAAAAATGGCAAAAGACAAAAATGTTTTTCTGGTCTCAAAAATGTACACATTACCATGGTACACCTACACTGAAGGAAATTACCTTGTGTGTGAATGTGCTCCTTGTGAAAGGGCAGATTTCTTATATTGATGTCAGACAAGGACTAAAATGGGCTAACTTTCCCCCTTCGTGCATGCTGGTGTGGGTGGAAGAAAATTGTGAATGACACAATCACAAACTTAATGGGTGAAGCCTGGCTGAACACGCCAACAGGTAACTATGCTATACATACTTTTAGTAAAATGAAAAGGTCTTGGCTAACGCAAAGCTAAAAAAGCAATCAGTCTAGCAATGGCTGCGAGCCTTGCCTTTGAAAAAGAAGGCAAGAAGGAAGGGAAAAAATGAAGAAAAGAAGAAAGGAAGAAAAAAGGAAGGAGGCAAAAAGGAGGACGAAGGAAGGCAAAAAAGAGTAAGACGTAGGTCAAAAAGGAGTAAGACAAAAATAAGGAAGGAAATAAAAAAGAAAGAAGGTAGTAAAGAAAAAAGAAAGAAGGGCGGGAAAAAGAAAGAAAAGTTGAAAGAAAGGAGAGAGAGAGAAAGAAAGAAAGCACAAAATAAAGAAACAAGGAAAAAAGTAAGGAAGGCAAGAAATAAAGATGCTAAAAAGATAGGAACGAAGGAAAGAAAGAAAAAGGAATGAAGGCAAAAGAGAAAGAAAGGAAAAAGAGAAAGAAGGAAAAAAGAAAGAAAGACAGAGTAGGAAGGAAAGAAGAAATAAGGAATAGAATAAAGAAAACAGGGAAGAAAAAGAAAAGGAAAGGCAAAAATGAAAGAAAAGACAAAAGATAGCAAGAAAAAAGTTGTAAAAAAGCAAACAATAAAGATTAAAGAAAAAAGGAAAGATGGATAGAAGATGGAAAGAAGGAAGGAAACAGGGTTTACAGTATAAACTATTGGATACGAAAATCCAAATTACCCCCACCCATGTTTAAATAAAACTGTTATAAGTGTGCTGCAAATTAAACCTTCTAAAGTTTATCAAAGAATCATTGGCGAAGCCCAGTCAAGAAAAACAATATGGTATGCTGTGAAATAGCAGCAGTCCGCTTCAATAGGAATTACAACAGCACTGAAAGGAGAAAGCAATTGGGAAAGCTTGAATATATCTTATGCTCACTTCTAATGAGTCCTGCTATCAGATCAGGCAGGCAACACTGGCACTAAAGAAAACTTGATATGTGCAGATGTGTACATTGTGAAAGAGCAAAATGCAGTCACTCAAAGTGACATTAACCATAGACTTAATCAGGCTGCCTCATTGCCCAATTCTGTATGCTGAAGTGGGTGGAAGCAAAATGGAAATGACAGAGGAACAGACCGAAATATTTTAAGGACACTCATTGGGTCACAGGACAAGGAAGACAAAGAACGAGACTCGTACAATTTACAGAAAGACTTCCAATGTCTGGAATAGGCCTCAACTGTAGCCAATCACCTACAGTAATGTAAAGCGGCAGAGACCTCGCCAGAAATACCAAACCTCATCAACTCAAGCATTTCAGCTTCCAAGCCATCAGCTGCAATCTATGTAACTGACTGATGGACAGCAGAGGCCAACAGTGTTGGGAGGTAGACAGCAGAAAATGCCACTATGGAGCCACAGCTTAGCTATGAAGTAGCATAAAGCACAATCTGTATGACTAAAACGTGCGCAGCCAGAATCACAGAGATCCTTTCCTATTGGATTGTGAAAAGATATCCGCAAGGATCGGTCATGGAAAGAAGATAGCATCCATACCATAAGTAAGCCTCGATCTGCCCCTGGAGCAAAAAGCTGGAAGCTGGGTGTTCTGTTTGAAGACAAATAGGTCTAGCGAGGGTGGATCTCTCTGTTTTATCAATTTCTACATGATCTTTTGTAGAGGTTAGAAGCCCATGGAGTAGTATGGTAACCTGAAAACATCTGCCTAAATGTTCTGTACTCCTGAAGGGAGCCACTTAGTGCTCTGCTCACAAATCACAGCATCAATATTCAATATTCACCAATATGCAGAGCATGCCCAATGGTATTTGAAAGTCTCCAGTGCTTCAGACATCCAACGCCTCAATTACAGCTTGCACATCTTCCGGATCTGGATGTCCAGTGCTTAACTGAAGCTTAACCTGACCAAAACAGAATTTCTGTTATTTGCCAAGAATAACAAAAAAGATACAGTACAAACCTGGCTTAATGAGATGTACCTAGGCGGCTTCAAACTCCAACTTTCACCAAATGCCAAGTCACTTGGTTCACCCTTGACACCACCCTCACTCTTGAGGAACATTTGCCAACAACAAAGATGGCCTAGTACCAGCTCTCTATTTTCAAGAAAGTCAAACCATTTCTTCCAGAAAGTGACTTCAGAATTGCTCTGCAGGACCTCATACTCTTGCATCTGGATGGTGATAATGCTCTACTCCATTGCCTCCTAGACTCCACATTGGCACCCCCCAGGGATATACTACACACCGGGTTACATCTCATCCAGAGCCTGAAGAAATATGACCACATTACCCCGCTTCTGATGGCACCCATAGCCAGGAATCATAAGACTACCAACTAAGATATGTAAAAAGGAAAACAACAGGACAGCAGGACTTTATACCTATGCACCCATAATCTGAACATCATCCTTGTGTCCATCAGACCTCCCCAATGCTGCTCCAATTTAGGAAAGAGTTGAAGACTCCCTCTTCAAAGAACACTACATCACAAAGGATTAACCATCTACAACCCAGCTTCCTCCCCTATTACTTGTTGTCATAAAGCTTATTTTTGATCATGGACATCACTCCCCTGCCTTCTGGCTTGGTTTGTGCTGTAGAAATACCATGTACATTCATGCATACAATGTACCTTCCCTCTGGTGGAGGGCAGATGAGATTCTACACAGGATAACAGGAAATTAGCCTAGCCTGTCAGAAGAGATCTTGTATTCCCATATTGTTCTGTCAGGATTCAAACATCCTAGTGCCTTCAAACATTACCAATATAAACTACTTCCATGTGTAGGTTAACATGGAGGTAACTGTGTGTTGTTGCCTGTAGAAACTACGTTTGCATGGACTACAAGTTCCATGATGCCTAGGGAGGGCATGCAGAAAGCTGAAGGATCATGGGTATATATAGGAAGAGCCTGCACGCCGTTCGGCATGTGTAATACATTTGTGATGTGGTAGCAGAAGCTGGTACTTTGGGAAAGACTGTTTGTCTCTCATTTGGATATCACAGCTATTATTTGGAAAAGCTGTCTTTTGGAAAAATATTTGAAGCATGTGCCATTATTTGGAAAAACTGTCTTTTGGAAAGATAAAGATGGTATTTGAAGCATGTGCCGTTATTTGGAAAAGCTGTCTTTTGGAAAGATAAAGTTGGAAAGATAAAGACGGTATTTGAAGCATGTGCAAGAAACACTGCCCTCCCAGATCAAAGTGAACCTTATCAGCAGAGTGGAAAAAGTTGTATTCTTTGGAGCTGCAAAAGTAAACTGAAGTTCAAGTGAGTTAAAAAAGAAAAGTCATAAATTCTACCTTTCTGTTAATTGTATTCTTTGGAGATGCAGAGTTGAACTAAAGGTCACATGAGTTCAAAAAATAGATAATTTCTTCCTTTCTGTTGAAGCATAATTGTTATTCTGGGCTACATGAACAAAATAAAAAAGACAAAAGAGAAATCTGTTCTTTTATGAAAGCTGTTAAGGTGAAAAGACTTTAGTTGTCTACAGACTCATACATTCACAGGTTGAAGTAAAGCAACTGGACTCTCTTTATTTTTCTGTCCTTTTGAATATTTTTGTTTCTGGAACAAATGCAATGAGAACTAATTGCTTAACAAGGTTAGGTAAAAGACTGAACTAGTGGTGATGATGAACCAATGAATATTAAATCAATGGTGGCAGCATTGATCGTGAAATACTTTTCTTTTACAATCTGATGAAGAACTCTTCGAAAAGATTTGCAGAATTGTCCGTTAAGTTTTTCTTTCTTTTCTTGTTTGGGTATGTATGAGGAAAATGTGCAATTATCTTGATGAGTTGTTGTGGACCATGTAGTATGCGCTTGCAGGCTTATTTATGTTTATATCAACAGGTTCAGAAGGGAGAATCTAAAGCTTGGTAATCTCAATAGTGTAGATTACGCAGAGGTTGCAAAGGTGATTCCTTCATTAAGTCTCAGGTAAATCTTGTTTCCTTTCATTTTTTTATTTTTTCCCCTGCTGTTCCTTTCCTCATACCCTTTCTCTCACTTAATTGCTCTACAACTCCGTGCCTTTCCTGGTGTTCAAAGTTAGAGATATCAAGAGGTGAACAATATTGTTTGTCACTCTGATGCTGAGTTTTCTCGCACCATTGCGAGTCCTTGACAGAATTACCCACTCACGAAATGATACTCCTCCTCATCAGAGTGATTGACAGTTATGCCTACCTTAGAAGATGCATTACAAACCCTCGAGGCAGTACAACAAGAGTTAGTTATATCACGTGCAAAAACAGCATGCTAAGGAACAAACTCGAAAGACAACAGAGGAACCTTTCGATATCTCTTCTCCTGCATCCCAGATAGAGGTTACTGTACGTCCACCCAGACCCTTAGCCACCCCGGAGAGATATGCAGGAGATCCACATGTAAACCTTCTTCATTTCCTACAAATCATTCACAAGTGGAATTCGCCATCCCATACAAACAGGAGATGCGGCTAATTGGGCAGTACCTTTGGTGCGAAACAATGATCCCTTTTTGTCTGACTGGAATATGTTTTGTTCAGAATTTGAACGAGTATTTGATAGATGCACCATGACTTTCAGGGCTGATAAAGAGCTACTGGAGTTGAGACAAGACAAAAAAGAATTGATGACTTATTTGACAACCTTTAACTGCATAGAAACAGAGACCTCTTGGCCAGAAGAGAAGAGGATGTCTCAGTATTATCAAGGGCTTAGAGATTACATGAAAGATGTGCTGGCCGAAATTGACTCTCAACCAACCAATTGTATTGATTTAATTAATCTTACCACACCATTGGATCATCGCATGACTGAAAGAACAGTTGATAAGAAAAGGGGAGATAGACCGTATGGGAGGTTTGAGAAAGGGTTTAGAAGATCCCCTTTAGATAATGAGACCGGTACTGAACCTATGGAATTGGGTGCAGTAAGGTTTCATCTTTCTAAAGAAGAAAGAGAAGCTCGTCGAGTGCATGGGCAATGCATGTATTGCAGATAAAAAGGGCACTTTGTGAGAGACTGTCCCTCAAAACCAAGGAGACAGTTATCTTTTCATTAGAACAAAAAAGTGGCCGTTTCAGTGTTGCAAAAGGAATTTGAGAATGTTGAGGCTTCTGACTCTACCCCTTGCATGAATAGGATACATTACAATGCACGTGTTACAATGCGTGTCATTAAAACTCATTTTTTACAACGCGAAATCCATTACAACGCATGTCATTACAACACATGTCATAACAACGCATGTCATAACAACGCATAATCCATTACAACGCAATTACTATTCTAACTCCGCTGGGGCGTTACTTTGGGGAATGCATTGTAATGGATTATGCGATGTAATGACATGCTTTGTAATGGATTTCGCATTGTAAAAAATGTATTCTAAAGACACGCGTTGTAACGCGTGCATTGTAAACGATATTTCCCCCTTGCATTGCCAAAAGAGAAAGAGAGTAGATGGTGTCTTCATTATCCATAGCAAAATCAACAGAAACCAAAAAATCACACATCCTAGTGTCCATGACATTACAGGTTCGGGAACAACAACATTCCGTGAGGGTTATGATAGATTCGGGGGCCACAGGAAATGTTATCAATCTGGGATTGGTTTGGAAGCTGAAGTTAAAGAAAAGATCTAGGGTATTTCCTGAACAGGTGCTGACAATGGATGGTAAACCTTTGAAGTCAGGCCCTATAATGGAACAAACAGCACCTGTTAAATTGATGGTATTGGTAGAGAAACAATGGAAAGTAGAAATCATATCATTGAACATCATTGAAGCACCTCAATATGAGATTATTCTCGGTTTGCCTTGGCAACTTAACTCTACCATTGATTGGAAAAACCAAAAGATCTGATTTCAATCGGAAATAATGGCTTATCTTTCCAAAAAGTTGAACCCGGCTGAATTGTACTATACTATAGCCGAAAAAGAATTGCTGGCTATTACAACAACTTTTCAAGAATGGAGGCATTTTCTGTGGGGGGCACGACACACAGTTACAGTGTACACCAATAATTGAATTCTTCAGTTCATGAAAACAGCAAGACACTTATCACAGTGGCAGATGAGATGGATGCTTTTTTTGCCGAATATGATTTGGTGGTTACTTACCGACCAGGAAATTAGAACAGGAAAGCCGATTCCCTTTCCAGACAAGATACAGTAGTTCAAACAAAGAAGTCAAAGATTCTATTATTGACGCTTCCAAAGTCCTTAGTGTATTGAAAATCGAGGATTACTTAGATGCAGTCAGAAAGTACAAATCCACAACAACCTTGAAGGAATGGGCTAGACAAGATGATCAAAGAAGGTTAAACAAGGATTACCTTTATTTAACAACAAATTGTATTTACCTTCCAAGGAATGTCAGAGGAAGGCATTCAACTGGTGCCATGAGGCATCACTTGCTGGGCATCCTGGATATATAAAAAACATGCTTTTGATGCAACAACATTTCTGGTGGGATTCCGTGAGGAAAGATATAAAGACTGGATAATTAGCTGTGCGGTCTGTGCCAGAGCTAAAACTGACCAAGCAAAGGCTAAAGGAAAATTAATACCTGTAACAACACCTAACCAACCATGGAAAACATTAGTTTGGATTTTATCAAAGGTTTGCCAGTCAATCAAGGTTTTACAGCGATACTGGTGGTAATGGATAGCCTTAGCAAAATGGGGCATTTTATTCAATGCAAGAATCTACCTTCAGCAGGTCAAACAGAACAGATGATACTTACTAATGTAGTACGTTTGCATGGATTAACTGAAACTATCCTAACTGATTGAGGTCCTCAATTCACTGCACATTTCTGGCAGGCCTGGTATAAGGAATTAAATGTAACATCAGCTTTGTCTACCAGCTTACATTCCCAGATGGATGGACAAACAGAAAGACTGAATAAAACTCTGAAAAAATACCTGCGATGTTATGCGGATGAAGCCACAGAATCTTGGGTGTCTTTGTTATGGCTAGCGGAATTGTCTTACAATAACACCTTGCATAGTTCTATCAGAACTACTCCATTCTTTGCAACATATGGAAACCATGCCAAAGCGTTACCCATCAATATTCCCACGGAGATTGTTAATCAACCAGTAGTGCACACAAACTTGTCGCCCTGGTGAAGGTGTGACCCATAGCAGGGTCTGATACCGAAACGCACGTCGGCGGTGGAGCCTCTGTGCTTCTTTTGCTTGCAATCATTTTTGGGAGATGAAATCAGAATTTGGACCGTGTCAGTGCTATAGAATGATAATAAAGTCAAACTGGATCCTCCACAGCATCTGATATTGTTTTATGTCTTTCTGCAATTCTGTTTTTGTACTATAAGTTTATGTTTTTCACTATTTATGTATTGTTCTTTGATGGAATGTCTGAGTATGTTTGAGTCAGTGTCTGCCTGTTTGTTTGCAAGTGTGTGTGTTTGTGCGTGCAACTTAGGATGTGTGCAATAGTCTATGAACTTTTTCGCTCTTTATGTACTTTATATCATGTTGATGAAATTGTTTAAATAAATATGATATCCTTCAGCCACAAACGTTTTGTACCATTAATGTGAAAGGTACCCGAACTAGGACTGTTTTTTATACATCAGTGACGTATTGCACTACATAAAGAAATCATAGGCAGAGTATCTCCTTTGATTGTTCTCTGATTGTTCCCCTGCTTTCACTGCACTTTATCTGCTCCTGGGGCCCTCTTCCTTGTGAGTGGTCAACCAGAGGTGATGACACAAATCAGGGACATAAAAAAGGTGTTATGACAACAAAGGGAACCAAACAGGACAATATTTAATGGGGTCCAGTGTACGTGTCCGAGAGACTAGCTACAAAGTAATGTACAAAGTTCCACATAAAAAAGGTGCACAAGAAAATTCAGTTTCATTTGCATCACGCAAAAAAATATAAAAAATGGGCTAACCAACATCGTAGAGATGGACCACAGTATTAACCAGGAGATAAAGTACGGTTGTCTACAAGGAATATCTGTTTCAAAGTACGCAGTTGTAACGAAGTGAGGCGGAGTAATACCGAGGAGTGGTGGGCTCCCGGAAATGACCCTGTTGTGCCTCCTTCCTTACAGACGGACCCCTGGGATACAGGACTCGACGAACTGGATGAGGAACACGGTGCCTTTAAGTGGACGTTCTCGGAGGAGGAGGAGACCACTCCCCCTGCATACGTCGGCGAGCCCGGACTGGATAAACCCCCGGAAGCAAGGTACGAGGGGTGTGACATCACCCCGGAGGAGGAGAAGGCGAGGAGCGGCGTCGGAGAGCGTTTTGGACGGAGCGGAGAAGGAGATTACGGAGGACAACGAGGGAACCCCGAAGACCATCCCGGAGGAGGAGGAGGCGAGACCCACGGAGTGCCAGGAGGCCAACGACCCCGTGAGCCGCCGTGCCACTCTCCCAGGGGAGGAGCGTGGCTGACCCAGGTACGGCAGGCGTATGGCGGTGTGGGCGGGAAGAAAGAGCGTGTAAATAGTGTAAATAGACCCATGTTTGTATCCCGCGTCTTTCCCTTCCTTCTGTTTCCTTTACCCCGCGTTTAACCCTCACCGTCTGTAAGCCTCCCCCACGTCACCGACAGTGGTTTACATGCACGTTGTACACTGGTGAACTCCTCCCAGCCTCACCTCACACGGCCCCAAAGGTGCACTCCCCGGAAGACAGTAGAACTAACGGTTCCCTCTCTGTTGGTCTTCCTTTACATGGGCTCCGGAGCGGCGAGCTACCTCCTTGACCAGACCTTGAGGACAAGCCCTGAAACCCGTAGACCTAGAAGAGGACACCCGCGCTGCCATAACGGATCCCAGTCAGTTTGCCAGGGAAAGACTCACGTTTAGAACCAGGAGAACTTTGATGCTCAATACAAAACGTGTGATCCCAATAAAACCCTCTTTACCTGCAAGACCTGGTGTTCTTCTACTCCCTACTGTGCAACCTAGTACAGCCATTAGACCTGATCCAGACCCAAACCCCCCTATTCCAGTCAGCCCTGATCCGCAAGCCCGGTCTACAGCAGTGTGTTTCATCCGAAATGTATTGGCCCTACACTGTGATACGACAAGTTGAAATTGCGTAGTTCTTTACGTATACACCCAGTATTCCACTGCAGTCTGTTAAAACCTGCCGAGCAAGCACAATGTAGGGCTGCTCCTCCGATTCTTACATGATGGTCATTTGGAATACGAAATAAGGAGCATGTGGATTCCAAATTCCATAGGGGTCAGTTGTGGTATATAGTTTCTTGGAAAGGGTAGAAGATGATTCATGAGAACCATGTGATAACGTAAATGCACCTCATGTGGTAAGAGCGTTTAATCTAAATCACCCTCCTAAACCCAGACCCAAGAGGTACCTAGGAGAAGGGTGTACTTTCAGGATTCAAACATCTTAGCACCTTCAAACGTTACCAATATAAACTACTTCCATGTGAGGTTAACATGGAGGTAACTGTGGGTTCTTGCTTGTACGAAGTAAGTTTGCATGGCCCATCTATTTCGATGTCTGTAATCATTAGTTAAAAAACATCCCTAATTGCACACGTATAAGATCCATGTATCCAATACTGCTTCAGTGTTCATACTCGCCACTATACCCATTGATTTGGTCTCTATGCCAACGAGATTCCAAAGTTTTACGGTGCTCTTATAACTTCATACTAGCCACTTATACATACCAAGATATTATATCACAATTTACAAAATGCTACAATTCTAAATACGCTCACCGTGACTCGTCTTCGTTTGCCTTTCATTCTCGTAGTTAACTGCTCTACGATATTCCCAATCCTTTCTCACATTTAACCCCACTCCATTCCCCTGAGAGGGTCCAACACGTGTCATTGTGAACTCTCTAAATCATTTGTACCATTTGCCCCTCTCTTATGTAGGTGCATTTGTTATGCTGTGGTTTGAGTTTCAGATTGAAGTTGGTGCAAAGCGCACACAAGTTTAAGACATTTTTAAATGTGCTTTGTTGATATGTGTGCTATGTTGGATTTATGCCTACTGTGCATATATAACAACTCAAAAAGTGGCCAAGTCCAGCAACTTGGACTCCAGAATGCAACAAGTAATTTAATGTAACTTTGTCAGTTTGCTAATTACATTCTTTGTTACATTTAAAGCTCGAAATAACAGTGATAATAAGTACATAAGAATATCACATAAATTTATAGTACAATTTCAATTTGTGAATAATACATAATTCAATCAATTATAAACATTGTGCGATTCCAACCCTATGCATTTCGAGACATAGTCTCTTCGTCAGGGGTCTATCTGAAAGAACAACAAGAAGAAATCAAACTATAACCAAAATTCATTTGATGCAGAAAGTCAATGTTAGTACCACATAAATAAAAAAAATTCAAACTCCTCATGTGTAAAAGACACCATCACCACAGTGATTTATCCTTAAAGTAAACTTACGCGGAACCACAGATGAAATTCTGAAATTCCACTGTAAAAATCCAAATGTCAAACCATAAGTCAATTGTTCAACTGAATGAAAGTCAATCAAATGTGTAAAAGATGAACCTCCTAGTACCTTATAATGAAGGCCCTATGTTGAATATTGTAGAGTATGACAGCACATTGCTTCCGAAAAAGATATCAGCAAATACGTTCCTTTCTCTCACAATTCTGCAATGAAGAGTTAAGAAACTTTATAGAGATGCCGCCAAATGTGGGGTGAATAGAGACATGAATGAACACAGGTCATATGAGATAGTCCGTGGAGCACCCTATTGTAAAAAAGTAGTTCTGCTATCGTATGAACATAGTGCAAACTTTTGTAATCAAGATGCATAACGGAATGCACTCACCGCTATGTTTTTAAAGAGTCCGACTAAAAAGTCAACAGTATCGAAGTAGCGAAAACAAATCCTCAGCCTCTGCCAGGTAGCGAGCCCAGATCGTAGGTGTCTGCAAAGATACCAGAATCTGAAATTAAAAGGCTAGAATGCCTATTCATGATTGCATCTAGTCTTCCAAATGACTTGCACAATAACTCTGATCCTTACCAAGTTCAAAACGGATAGTATATTCAGCATTTCGCGCCCGGTAGCAATGTTCCAAAAACTCCTCCGTTGCAACACGGAAGAAGCAACAGTAAAGAATTCCCGTCGCGTATCACGTGATATGTTCATGCGCATAGAAAGAGGACTCAACGCGCATCTCAACCCGAATTGAATGTGAATATTGACTGAGTGTTATCTAAAAAATATCAAAGCTGAACTATTAATTGTTGAAAAACTCAAGAATATTATTGATAATGAGAAAAATGAATACCGTCGAGTGGGACTGAAAATCGAGTCGTAATGCCAAGGATGAGGCCTAATAACATGCTGATAAATCGAATCAAAGCCAGATACCAATAATGGCTGAATGTAAACCTCTTATATTATAGAAAACCGAACTGTCAAACTCATTTAGAAACAAGGCAGAGTACTACCATAATCGAAGAAAGACTACCCATCTAGGTTGCCTCACTAAAACATAAGCACAAAGAAAGGACTATTGATGTGATGCTGAATAATTCACCCAAGTGAACTGTGAAGACAACTGATTGTTACCTCATAATAACAGTTTACATAATTTCAAAGTGCATTATTTCATAAACAATAAAAACAAACGCAGATGTAATCACATTTTTGTTGTCACTATATGTAATGTTATCACTGTGTCTAATGTGTGGATAATACATGAAATGTGTGGAGATGAAAACAAGTTTATGAATATAAGAAAAGGCCTGCTTAGAGAAAACACCTCTAATTTATCATTCAATCCTAACGGGTGCAAAGTTTGTAATTTTTTTGATCCAGTATACATCTCTCTGCAGAAGTTTTTTTAGAATTGTTCATCCCAGCTTGTTTAGGAACATATTCGATGATCTGAAATTTTAGCTGGGCAATCGTATGTCTTTGCTCATTCCAATGAGTTGCTAATGGAGAGGTTAGATTAGCTGTTCGTATCCTACTTTTGTGCTCTGAAAGACGTGTTTTTATTTTGCGCTCTGTTTTGCCCACGTATAACAAACCACAAGGGCATTTGATGGTGTATATTACATGTTCTGAATTACAAGTTGTATGGTCCTGTAATTTAATTTTATTTCCTGACTGCGGATGTAAAAGGGTGTCCCCTAGGATCGCATAATTCAATGCACGCAGTTCCAACATTTATAAGTGCCTGGTTTCTGTGACATCTTTTCAATTTTATTGTCACGTTTGCTAGACAGAATTTCTTTCAAATTTTTAGCCCTTGTGTACGCAAAAAGTGGTTTGTTTTTAAAGAGATGTTTGAAGTCTTCTTCTGATTCTAACAGTTCCCAGCGTTTCATTAAAATTTGTTTGATGTCTCTAGATGCCGTTGAGTATTTAGAAACAAATACTGGTCGTTCAGAGGGTTTTTTGATCGTTTTTCCCAGTAATCTTTTCCTTGGTATCAATCTAGCTTTTTCCATTTTACTCTGAACTAAAGTTTCAGGGTAACCTCTGTTTAAATAATTTTGTTTCTGTTGTAAACAGGTTTCTTCACAAGATTTAGCGTCAGATGAGATCCTACAAATGCGTAAAAATGGTGACAAAGGTAGATTGTTAACAAGAGATGGAGGATGAAAACTGCTGTATAATAAAGCATTATTCTTATCAGTTGGTTTTTTATACACTCTCGTGTGTATGGCTCCTGATTCCAGTTCAATTTGAACATCTAAAAAAGACAACGTTTTCTTGTCGATTTGGTGTGTAAATTGAATTCTTGGATCCACTAAATTTAGTGAACGTATGTTGTTTATCAATGCGGTTTCCGGGCCTTTCCAGATTAAGAATACATCATCGATGATGCATCAGACAAGATGAACTTGTGCTCGAACTTAGCCATAAAGGTATTGGCATAAGCCGGCGCTCCAGGAAATCCCATACATGTACCGTTCAATTAGATAAAAAAATTCTTGCCAGATGAAATAGCTGTTTTGCAAGCACAATTCCAAGAGTTTAAGAATGAAACATTTTGGTGCATCCAAATCTTCTTGGTTCAGTAAAGCCCATTCAACAGCATCCAATCCACTAGCGTGGGGGATGGAGGTATATAAAGCTACGACGTCAATCGTGCAAAGAATCCAATCATCTGATACTGGTTCATTAATATCATCCAGACTTCTTAAGAAATCTGTTGTGTCTTCAATGTAAGTCGTCCATTTTTGAACGAACGGTTGTAAATAATAATCAATGAATCTTCCAGGGTTTTCAAAAATGGATTCACAACCTGCTACAATTGGTCGAATGGAGGATCAGTTTGACTTTTATGTATTTTCGGTAAGAAGTATATTCTTGGTCTCTTGGGAAATACGTTAGTTAAATACTTTTTTGTGGTTGAGTTAATCCAGTGTGATTCTTCTGCTGTATCTAAAATTTGAGGTGATCAGAAATTTCAGTGGTTGGATCTTGGCTCAAGTGTCCATAAATATTTGTGTCATTCACATGTTGTTGCTTTTTGGTTATAGTACTCCGTGTCCATAATGACTAGTCCTCCTCCTTTATCCGCTTTTTGGATGGTGATCTCTGTGTTTTTGGCCAATCCGATAAGTGCTCTGTATTCTGCCCTGGTTAAGTTTTTTTGTTTTCTTCGGTAATTTAGTTTCTTAATGTCTTGTTTGATAAGTATCTTAAAGGTATCCAAGGTCTTATGAGAAACCGGTGCCATGAAAGTACTTTTGGCTTTGAATGGGACAATTTCTTTGCTTAAATCTTGTGGACATACATTTGTGAAGAAGTTTTTCAATCTGAGTGTTCGCATGAACTTAAAAAATGCTATCTCTGTTTCAAGTTCTGTTGTGTTATAGGTACTCACAAACAAAATTCCTTTATTAAGAACTCCGATTTCAAATTTTTATAGTTTTAATTGAGACATGTTAACCACCAAGCTCATTTCTGTGTTTGGCTCTGTAAGCTTTTTTTGATTTTGTCCTTCTCTTTTTCTTTTTCCTTTTCCTCTCCTTGTCTTTTGTCCAGTGTTATACTTGTAGATGATCCTGTCAGTTCTTCTAGGGGTCTGCCGATGGCTGTAGCCCCCTCTAAAAAAGACACACTTGGAGATGCACTAGATGTTGGTTCAGATGATTCAGTTGGTTTCTCAGTGCTAACTGGTATTCGACGAACTGGTTGTCTATTGGTATCCAAATCACGATCTGAAACTACACTTTCTTCTGATGAAGCTTGCGTGGTTCGCTTGGTAAATCTGCGCTGGGTGTATACTTCTGCCCAAGTATACGGCTCGTTTAACTTATAATCAATTGTGTCTCTCTTAAATTTTCTCAGTTTCGTCTCTTGGAGTTCTTTCCCATATTTGTCTAGTTTTAAATTTAATTCTTCCAAGAATGTATCCCAAGGTTCACTTTCCATACGTTTTGACAGATCTTTTTTAAAATTAAATATCTCTTCTTCCAGCTCATGTATTGCTCTTGATAATTCTTCAACCAAATTTAAGATTAAATCCAGTGAGCATTTATTTAAAATGCTATACCATTTTTCCATAAATAGTTGATTGTTTTGCAACCTAAATAACATAGGCCGAATAGATAGTCGTAATCCCCTAGGTATCCTTTTAACTCGATGATACTGAATGAGGGTAGAGACATGTAATAGTTGATTTAGTTCTTTGCGGGTTAGATATTCCAATTGCCTTAATTGTTGAGTGACTGTTCCGCTTCGTGCATCAAATAATGTGGTTTCTTTGATAAGATTGTAAATTTGATCTGCTTCCTCAGATGTGTAAACTTTGATTGATGCTCTGTTATCCGTGATGCTTGAAATAGTATCAAATGCCATTGTAGAACTGGGGTGCAGCTTTGTACGTGTCAGTAGAGGAAATTTATAGATTGAAGTTGGTGCAACGCGCACACAAGTTTATGAAATTTTTAAATGCGCTTTGTTGATATGTGTGCTATGTTGGATTTATGCCTACTGTGCATATATAACAACTCAAAAAGTGGCCAAGTCCCTAGACAGGCGACTTGGACTCCAACATGCAACAACTGAATATGAAATAGTTTGATAAGTAATTTAATGTAACTTTGTCAGTTTGCTAATTACATTCTTCGTTACATTTATTATTATTATTTTTAAATTCTTTATTCACAGCTGGTAAACATCGATCACAACATTACAGTAATCATTTTGAGCATTACAGCCGGGTTTTATGTTTTCTCCCCAACTCAGATCTCTATTTCATGTCACCTTAACCGTCACATAGTGTAAGAACAGTACACAGGTAATCCTCTTAAATTGCGTTCAACGTGCACTATATCTGGTAAGAACAAATCATCTATCAGACAACCCTCCACCCGCCCCCCTCCCTCACACCCTCTTACAACCAAACAAAAGGAAAATGAGGAAAAACCAACAACCCTTCGTCTCCCGGCAATCCTGTATGGGCAATCAATGAGACGGTAGGCTGACCAGGAACCTCGTCCCGGTAAGCCTAGGTGGCAACTCGTGCTAATACGTGTACCATTCCACCGTATAGTATTGTGTGACATAGGGGTATATACGTGGGGTCTGGGCCAGTCGTTGCGTATCTACTGCAGTGTAGCTGTTTCCAACTAATTCTCCAGGTCAGTGTTTCCCAGTTGTGTTTGGTCTTCTCCCTCCATCGCAATAAGCATAGCCTCCCACTCCAAGGATATAGGGAACTTCCTGAGGCCCCTTGCTTCCTCCCTCCTGAGTATCGTCCCCTCCACCCGTCCCCACTTAAGTACTTCTGAGTGCCAGAGGTGTGCATCAAGCGGCCTGCGCGACTTCCACCTCATGGTGAGCGTTCTAAGGGCAAGCAGCAGCGCCATATCCAATAGTTTCAGCCGAGCCTTTAGTTCTTTCGGCCTTCTGCGCAACCCCAAGAGGCAGCACTGTGCCTCCTCCGGTAGCGGGAGGGCCGTAACCGCCCTCAGTGTCCGGCACACTTCCATCCAGTAATCACGGATTCAAGGACATGACCACAGCATGTGAAGGAATCCGTCCTCGCTCTCATCACAACGTGGGCAGGTAGGGGGGGAGCTAGGAAACATTTTGTGTAGGCGAGCGGGGGTCAGGTAAGCTCTATGTAATATCATCCCTTGGATAAATCGGAACTGGACATTGCGGGAGACTCGCCTGGGATGCTCCAGCATTGCGGACCACTCCGTGTCCGAGATGTCATGGTTCAAATCTTGGGCCCAAGTATTCCGAAGAGTATCAAGTGATATCGCAGCATGTGCTCTAACACCCACATACAGCCAGCGTACTAAGTGCCCTCCCGCTCCCATAAGATACAGTAAGTATACCAGTTGGTGTTGTGGGGGCGGTAGACGTTGAGGCGCCCATCTGTGCTGCACATAGTGTGTGACTGTGGCGTGCAGTAAGTACATTCTGGGGGGAGCTCCTGTGGCCCGCAGGAAATCGTCATGTGTAAGAAGATGGTCCTCATGAAACAAGTCGCCTACCACTTCCTCGCCTGCGTCAGTCCACGGTCTCAGCGCTCTATCCGTCAGTCTGCCCTGCGGCGTCGGTATGCCCAGTAGGGGAATATTGGGCGCATACGGCGCTGTCGCATTTGTGTATGCTAGTGCCTTCCGCCAAACCTTCAATGCCGTGTGGAGAAGTGGGTGGCAGTCCGCTGGGATGCGGCTCCCAGGGAGGAGTAGGGCATGGAGCTCCCCCCGTTTCAGTCTGTCGTGTATCCTATTTCGTGGAGTTTCCGTCCCGCTATCCAGTAGGAAAGCCACTGGAGTTGGCCTGCATAGTAATATCCCCGGAAATCTGGCGCTCCCATCCCGCCTGCTCAGGTCCCCAGCTGCAGCTTTCTTAGTCCTATCCGGCGTCTGCCTGTCCCCCAAATCAAAGTAGTTAGCAGAGAATTAAGGGCGTCAAAGATGGCTTGCGGTAAGAACACCGAAATATTCACAAAGAAATATAGTAGTCTAGGGATCATTACCATCTTGGAGAGTGCAATTCTGCCCGCAACGGATAAGGGTAGCGTCGTCCAGAACCCCACGGAGGCCCAAAGCCCTGCCACGGCCTTCCTGACATTCCCCTCTATCTGGTCCTCCAGGTGACGGTAAACCTGTACCCCCAGATACTTAAATGTGTCCGGTGCGATCGGGAGGACCGCCGCGTCTTTGTTACATTTAAAGCTCGAAATAACAGTGATAAGTACATAAGAATATCACATAAATGTATAGTACAATTTCAATTTGTGAATAATACATAATTCAATCAATTATAAACATTGTGCGATTCCAACCCTCTGCATTTCGAGACATAGTCTCTTCGTCAGGGGTCTATCTGAAAGAACAACAAGAAAAAATCAAACTATAACCAAAATTCATTTGATGCAGAAAGTCAATGTTAGTACCACATAAATAAAAACATTTCAAACTCCACGTGTGAAAGACACCATCACCACAGTGATTTATCCTTAAAGTAAACTTACACGGAACCACAGATGAAATTCAGAAATTCCACTGTAAAAATCCAAATGTCAAACCATAAGTCAATTGTTCAACTGAATGAAAGTCAATCAAATGTGTAAAAGATGAACCTCCTAGTACCTCATAATGAAGGTCCTATGTTGAATAATGTAGAGTATGACAGCACATTGCTTCCGAAAAAGATATCAGCAAATAGGTTCCTTTCTCTCACAATTCTGCAATGAAGAGTTAAGAAACTTTATAGAGATGCCGCCAAATGTGGGGGGAATAGAGACATGAATGAACACAGGTCATATGAGATAGTCCGTGGAGCACCCTAGTGTAAAAAAGTAGTTCTGCTATCGTATGAACATAGTGCCAACCTTTGTAATCAAGATGCATAACGGAATGCACTCACCGCTATGTTTTTAAAGAGTCCGACTAAAAAGTCAACAGTATCGTAGTAGCGAAAACAAATCCTCAGCCTCTGCCAGGTAGCGAGCCCAGATCGTAGGTGTCTGCAAAGATACCAGAATCTGAAATTAAAAGGCTAGAATGCCTATTCATGATTGCATCTAGTCTTCCAAATGACTTGCACAATAACTCTGATCCTTACCAAGTTCAAAACGGAATAGTATATTCAGCGTTTCGCGCCCGGTAGCAATGTTCCAAAAACTCCTCCGTTGCAACACGGAAGAAGCAACAGTAAAGTATTTCCGTCGCGTATCACGTGATATGTTCATGCGCATAGAAAGAGGACTCAACGCGCATCTCAACCTGAATTGAATGTGAATATTGACTGAGTCTGTTATCTAAAAAATATCAAAGCTGAACTATTAATTGTTGCAACACTCAAGAATATTATTGATAATGAGAAAAATGAATACCGTCGAGTGGGACCGAAAATCGAGTTGTAATGCCAAGGATGAGGCATAATAACATGCTGATAAATCGAATCAAAGCCAGATACCAATAATGGCTTAATGTAAACCACTTATATTATAGAAAACCGAACTGTCAAACTAATTTAGAAACAAGGCAGAATACTACCATAATCGAAGAAAGACTACCCATCTAGGTTGCCTCACTAAAACATAAGCACAAAGAAAGGACGATCGATGTGATGCTGAATAATTCACCCAAGTGAACTGTGAAGACAACTGATTGTTACCTCATAATAACAGTGTACATCATTTCAAAGTTGATTATTTCATAAACAATAAAAACAAACGCAGATGTAATAATATGTTGTCACTATATGTAATGGTGGCCTGTTGGGGTCAGCACACCACTGTCTGTGATTGCTTTTTAAGTAAAGTAATGTTTGTTATTGAAATGCAGCCCGTTTTTTGTAAAGGCAAAAGGGATGCATTTAAAAAATAACAATGAGAAGCTACCTTTTCATTTTTTGAGACTAGGCAGTCACTGCCTGCTCTTAAAAACAGTTGGCGTCCATATTCACAAAGAGGAAAGGGTCCCTTGGGGACCCCTTCCCGTTTGCAAATGAGTTACCACCTCCTTCACGGAGTCAGTAAAATATTAATGTTTTACAACCACATTCCGGTCACAAAGCATTCATACATGCCGCCGTGACTCGCTATTGTCAAAGGATGCCTTTGGCAGGCCCTTCCAAATAGCGACTCACAAACTATTTTGCGAGTCGGTAATTAGTTACTGTATCACAAAATAGAGTTGGAACATGTTGACAGCGGTTTCAGCAGTCGCAAACGGCACAATTCATCTTTTGCGAATGCTAAAAACCATCGTACGTCTGGCCCTAAACGTTGTATTTGTTATGAGATAATAGCTTTAGTAGTTAATAAACTGTTGCAAAACAGACTGGGAAAAAGAGTTGACCAAAAGGCACTGTCAATCTTCTATGAAATGTAGAAGTTTCTCACTTTACAAATCCTATGGACAGACACTCCTGAGCTAATGCAAATTGGAAGAAGCCAGCAAGGTCCTTTATCATTTGACGAATATTAAAGTTACCTGACTGATCCTTAAGCCTTTCATTTGGCAAAGATACAAGTCACCCATAAGTGTTCTGTGCATCTGCCTTAGTAACAGAAGGTCTTAACTGGAGTGACAATTCAAGCAAATTATCCATTTACACCAGAGTCCCATTACTGTGCCGAATTAAGAGAACCTTGCATCATTTTATGCCAGCTCATGTTTCATGATCATGTGAAAGATGCTGCACTACTTCCACCCTAATAGATTCTGGTGCATATGGAAACTACATAGATAAAGATTTTATTAAATTGTTGATCTAACCAGTTCTGAAAAGAACTCTTCACATGAACCAATATACCATGGAGTCTCTTTCTGTAGTGATCAGTAAGGATTTTATCAAGCACCATTGTGTTAAAGAATGGGATTATCGTCCTAGAAGCACTGGATTCTAGCATCTGCACATGAAATACAAACTTTACTCTTTCACCACTTCACTGATGAATCTTTGATTGCATCTAAGAATAAGGGTTGAAAATGCAACCTGAAATATATATACATCTTTTTTTAACTTGTTGTAGCATCCCAATGGCCTATTTTCATGTGTGACACTGGAAGATAGTTCTGGCTTTCAAGACAATGCCACAATCTTTAACTTGAGTTTCACACAACTTATAATCTCACCTTCTCATAACCATCTTCTCCAAACGCCCTCCACTCCTTTTATCCACTTCTCTCCCACACTACACCTTCAACTAGTCATCTCTCACACTTTTACCTATCCCAACTTCCCTTTCCTCCGCAATTCTCACCTTACTCTCCCTGCTCTTGCACACCCTTTTCGCTCCTTTCACTCACACATCAGTTTTCTCTCACACAGCCTTCTCTTTCCCATTCTATCTGTTCTCAAACCAGTTTCTCACAAGCACTTTGACACTCTTGTTCACTCATTCATACATGTGTATGCTATTGTCCTTAGTAGAAGAGTGTCTTACACTGCCTATCATGGCAATTGTTAAAAGATCATTTTTCAAAGTCGTACTAGTAAAATCAAAGCTGCATTCCATACGGACATTTCAGGACCAAACCTCATGTAGGACTGTACATTTCAATAAATGCACTGATGCTTTCAATATGAAATGTCACTGTTCCAAGAGATATTTAGTTGTGCAGACAAATCAAAATAAAAGATAAAGAAGCTGCTTGGCTTTGAGTTGATTTTTTTGTTTCACATTGCAGAGTTTTATTCTGAAGTCAGGCAAATCTGTCAACATCCTACAAAAGGTTTTGAATGTGATTTCATTGTGTGCTGCACAGTACGCCTTCCAAGTCTTTGAGTTCCAACTGTTAACATTTTTGAGCGACGCAAGTGAGGAGCAAGGTCTCAGTCATACCTCGACTCTTAAGAGTACTTTAGTACCAAGCCATGTAGCGTACCTCTATGATGACAGATGTGCAAGTGGCGAGGAATGGATGATATTACGTGTGGCGCAAATTGTGCAGTATTTATAGGGAGGTCTGTGTAATTCTATGGTGTGGTCTGTGTAGAGCTATTTAATAAGCGAAGATATAGTATGGAGCAAAAAAAAAAAAAAAGAAGAGCGGGCAGCATGTGAAAAGAAAGGACAGGTTGCAGAGTGTGTGCAAAGTGGGTAAGAGCTGAGATTTGGCAATTATATGAAAGGCATACATTTCACAAGTGGATAAGCCCGACACACACACATGCAATCCTTAACAATATATATTCAAAATTGGGTGATGTGATCTGGGCCCCACCAGTAATTTTATAAGTCTGGCTTCTATGAAAATAAAGAAAGGTAAGAAGAAGCTCTCAAAAGCTGACACACATAGCAACAGAAAAACATATTGGGAAAAATGGAAACTATAAAAAGCCCTTGCAAAACATCCATGACACATACAATTAAAAAATTGAAAGCGGTCATATAGTTGCAGACATTCACTTTTTGTACATCAGAATCAATGGACAAGGTTCCCGTGCATTTTAGTACGTGCAGGCAAAATCATTTGAGATAGTTCTACCAATATGTCTTTATGGACTAAGCATTCCTGGACAATGTTCCTAACTGGGTTAAAAAACTTTTTTATGGGAAAGGAACGGGGCTAGTCAGAAGCTAGATGGGTTTCTTGTTTAAAATCAGGGATAACAGTTCCCAAGTGCTCAACCTTGTGTCCAAAGAAATCCCTGAAACATGTTCCGTTGAAGTAACCCACATGGGAAACCTAGCAAGACTAGTAAGGTTGGCCTCACTTCTCCCTCTACTCCGACATGCATCCTTTTAGGTAATATGGATAAAGCTGGTGCTAATGTTGGGTGTCGAATTCTCCTTAGTGTGTATACGTTTGCTACTTTAATTAATCATTAAAGCAGTACAGCAACGTGTGGATGTTTGATTACTATGGCGAAGCACTATACAAATCAGCTAACTTAAACCGGTTTATACTAACAGCTGGCTTTTTACCCTGCTTTATATTTTTGAGTTACCACCTCAGATGGGTCTCTAAATGTTACCTTTACCCTGAACATTGACCTGCTGCCCTGAAACTTTAGCGACTGTGAAGAATGTGCCTTCGTGCCTACACCTATAGGTTGGTGCGAGTTGGTTGGAGCGCCTCCAAGACCGTGCTGCGCCCTGCCTTGAATGAGGGCGCCAGTGTGCGGCACCGTGGCTGCAGTACCTGGATGTGGAGCGAACGAGGATGTAAGGGTGCCGAGTCGCAAAACGTTAAAGGTGCGCGATACGAATAACGTGACTGAACGAGCAAGTGAAAGGTGAGGCAGGCGCTGCGGTTGTTGTTCCTTTACAGAACTATTTTTGGCAAACAAACAATCTTGTAACTTTGTTCGCTTTTGTATTTTGTTCCTGTATATCACTATTGGTCCTTTTGTGAAGCGCTCTGACACCTTCGGGTAAAGTCCGCGCTATATAAAGTTGCATAAATAAAATCCCAGGATACTGAAACCTGCGTGTTCAATCAGCACAGAAAGCCTAAGGTATGTGAGCGGAAACCTGCTCTCCCTCCCGTCCCGACTGCTTAGGCTTCGCTGGCCCGCGCCCCTGCATCGAAGCGTTCGGTCCGGTATGAGAGGGGCTCTCCCCCGCTTCTTTGTGTCAGACAGCCCTGCCCTCCACGAACACTAATGTATCACTCTCTCTACACAGAGACTGCGCGTAGCTTCGACCTGCGGGCCTACGACGGCTGAGGCTATCACTTCCTGTGTAACGTCAGTGGAGAATAGTGATCACTACCGGTACGAGTTTGACGTCATTTCCTGAACAGTGTTTTGGTTTTGTAACCAATTGAGGCGTCATGGGGCGGTGCGTAACCGAGGTCCCGCCCAGTACCGCCCGGCCTCTCAGGCGCTTTAAAGTAGCTTCCCCATTGGTTATCCTTGCCTTCTGTTTTTGAAGTACTTTTAGGGTCGAAAGCAGTGAAGAGTCTACCGGGACTGTAAGACCCTGATTTGAGAGACAGGAGGTAAGTCATATGCCAGGGTTCCCCAGCCTGTGTCCAGAGGGCTGGCGTGTATTTATTGGGGTAGTTGGCTGCTTTGATTCTAGTAAATAGAATAGTAATAGGACCCACTGGCTTATGGTTCTGCTTTTGAGGCATTGGATTGACTGCTCTTCATGTTTATTTTCATTGTCCATGTAGTGTAATTGTAGGCAGTGTTTCTTTCATTCCTCATTCGAGAATCTGGTCTATTCTTGTTTTCTGAGTGCGATCATACACATAACGTCCTAGTGCATTCTTTCTTTGTATTCCTTTATTTTTTCTTTCATTCTTTCACCCATTCTCCTTACTTTGCTTAGATCCCCATTCACAGCTTTCTTTTTAATCTGTTGGTTCCTTTAATTTACGTCTCTTATTGTGTCCTTTTAGTCTGTTTCTATCCTCTCATTATCCGTCACAAGCTAAGAGCTTCTCTTTTCTTCTTTTCCTCCAAAACATTGCCACTTTATAGCCACCAATCTATTGACGAGTCCCTCCTCAAAGTACTCTCTGTGCATATTATTTTGGTGATGCACACAGAGTGCCCCCGACGTAAGTGATGGATTCCAATGCAGAGCTCCTGTCCTAGGCGTTTATGAAATAACCTCAGGCATCCTGATTCCTACGGTCTTGATTACTTATATATAAAACAATATATAGTTAAATCGTCAGAATACAGTGGTTTGAAAACATTGTCTCCATTGTTAATTTATTTACATGACACCTTCCCCATCTTCCTCCACCCCTTCAACCTCTGACCCTATGGAACTCGTCCTATAAATCCCATTCAAATAACAGGCTCCCTACGAACTTCTGCACCCCTCAGTATCTTGACGATAAGCATCCCTCGACTGTATGTCCCAATCCCGACACTGCATTTCTGCACTTTCACCGGACAACACTTTCTGTAATGAAGCAACAGTCATTGCGAAGAAACAGTTTTTCGAATCCCTTTGCTTTCACTGCTGTTTCTAGTAAGTGCACTCTTTGTTTGATTTTGAAACTCTGCTCTAGATAGGAAAGTTCATATTTGATTTTTTTTGTTTCCCCCCTATCTAACAGAAAGGAACTCCAGCATTTAAAAATCTGTTCATACTGAGGTCACTCAATCTTTGTCCTCTTCTATAGCTCTTGCGTGTTGTCCTCTCTCCTTTCACTTCCCATGCCCCCTCTCCAATCACTGCTCATCTCTTCGTTACACAACATGTCTCTGTCACTGCCCATACTGGCTTTTAACTCTGTAGTCCTTCACGATCCACCCTCTTCTGTCACTGCCCCACTACAGTATATATTCACTTTTCTATTGTCATTCCATTCCCTCCTGTCACTGCTTATCTTTCTCTCCTATAACCAGGGCCAATGGAATTATGCAATTGTGTGGCTGCAGTGATTTTCGCACAATTATAGATTTGCCGCACTTGCGACATAATCCATTATCTGCTGCAGATTTTGACAAAAATGTTTTTGTTTCTAGCTCAAACTGTTGAAAAGTTTCTAAAAATGCAAAGAAAAGTGTTACCGCACAGTGGAAGGCCCTTTGCAAAGCTGGACTGATCCTTTTCTTTTGCTCTGTTGTGATATTTGGATGTTAAACTGGTACTAATGAGGTACAACTATGCCCACAGAGTGTTACTAAGTTTAAAAATGATGAAATAATGAAGTAATACTAGGTCAAAATTTGCTGCATTATGGTGCATAATTTAGTTTTTCTTGCCACACAATTTGCTCAACCCTGCCACATAATTTAGCCCTCTCCTGCCGCCTAATTCAATTGGCTCTGCCTATAACTTCTCCTCTGCTTTCTGTCCTTGGTTGTCTCTCATGTGGTAGCCGTTCTGGCGCCTGTCGCAGTACTCCTCCTTTCGTTGTCGCGTGTCACTGTTATTATCTGTGTATTATCAGAACTTTTCTCTCCTGGGCAATAATTGTAAAACGCCTACTTCAAGAATGCACTTTACTTTCCATTTAACTGCTGTTTACGCAACACTAGAAAAAAAAGTTTTGTACGTTTGTAACCTTCAGAGGAAGTGAACCATTAAAATCGTATGTGTGCCCAGCATATCTAGGCAAATCATAGCACAATAATCACATATCTGTGAAAATGTTGACATACAAATTCATGGATAAATGAATAACTTTTTTTCAAATCCGTCCAAAGACTTGGTATTGCTGGATTGTGAGCGATATTCAAAGCTGTGAAAAACATTTGAGAGTTCTGCAATTATTATATATTTTTTATTTTCTGTAATCTTGGGTCTAATTCACCAAAGGCAAAGGGGAACAGGTAGACATGTACTTCTAGCCTTGAAGCAAACATATGACGTTTTTGAATTCTCACATCGGGAGGACTCCTTGACAGATATGCCAATTGTAGTTTTATAGAGACCGTCATATATGTAACATATGTAGAAGCTTGTTTCTTTGTGCAGAAATATCATTTTCCCTTTGAAGGGCCCTTACTGCCCATTTAATATTGTGTGTGCGTCCTCCTTGAAAATGTACTTGATCGTGCTTTTTATGTTTAAGGCCTACAAAGAACAGTGATTGGTGGATGTTTACCTACTTTTACAAGTGAAACCATTTAGGAATTTGATTTGACTTATTATTTATAGAGCGCAAATGTTTGCCCTGGGACATCTTGGCGCTACTCATGACAGGTGACTGGGACCAGAATTACAGCAGATGCTAGTCCTGCCCAAAATGCCAAATTTAAATGACTTTCTTGAACCTGAGGTGGCCATTTTTGTTTCAACACGTTTTTATTGGCATTAATAAGAAACTTTAGCGCGCTGATCAAAGTTACAATTGGCGAGCGCCCTGTAATGATACAAAAAAAAGGTCAAATTGAAATACCGTGGCCTGTACATTAAATCCAGCACTGCTGGCTCTGCAGGCCTAGTTAGTGAGATTCAAGGATAATGCGCATTACAGTGATTTACAATGCTATCCGAAAGCAACGTTGTATAAATACATTTCTGGCACATGCTTCGTAGAGTTACAATTGTCCTGTGGCAATATTCAAGTCGCCAGGGCGCGGAGTTACGTGCTTTCACTTCAGATCTCGTCTTCCAGGAGCCAAGCCTTGACTATCTACGGGCGTCACCAGTAAAACTGCCTGACAATATAACCGTAATAAAAACCAATAGAAAGACAAGAGGGCAGGGGACTGTAGGAAAGGAGAGGTGGTGCGATGGCGGTGTGCCAGTATACCTGGAATATCTCGCAATGCTGGGGGCGCAGCTGCAGTTATGACACTTAATATCTCTAGCTACAGTCACGACTATGTGGGGGGTAGCAGTAGTAGACTGGGTGGCAAGAGGGGCAAAGTCCAAGTCATGTTGGATACGCAAGGATACAGTGTAGGGTGATCAATCAGTGGGATTCCAAAATCTATCTGGATCGGTTAGGTGAACAGCATCGTCAAAAAGGCGCAAAGCCCGCAACCTCGGTGGCTGCAACCTAACGTTGTCTATTCATCCCAGTTGATCCTATCAGTTGCTTCCACATTTTCGTAAATTTGGTGTCTCGATACTGTAGCTGCGCTGTGAGCAACTCCATTGCCACTGTATGCCACAGGCGGATGAACCACACATTTATTGAGGGCGTTTCTGCCTTTTTCCAATAGCGGGCTATGGTCTGCTTAGCAGCTCCAAGCATGTGGAGACTGAGATGCCGATCACGGCGAGTCTTAGCTCGTAGGTTCCCCGGCCTGAGGCCCAGAACAATCGTATGTGGGTTTTCAGCCAATGGGTATCCTATCACCCGTTTAATGTGGCTGAGGACTTCCTTCCAGTAAGTGGCCAAGAGAGGGCACGACCACCGTCGTGCGGGACCTCACCACCGCTCTTTCAGGAGACTCTGGTGCAGATCCGCAAAGTCCAGGTATCTAAAATGGTGGGTGTCTCTTGTGGCGTCTTGAGGTGCAGAGCCTGGGTAGGGATGGCTGAGAGCCTGCAGTGCCTAATCCCCGTCAATTCTCGTTCAGACCTCCCAGGGGCTGTGGGGTTTTTCCGCCGCCTCCGAGCGCCACCAAGGGGAATGGGGGCAGGTACTCAGAGTCCGGACAGCTAAGATGGTGGGCGTTCCGTCTGTGACCAGGCCGCTCGTCTCACCCAGCCCAAACCTCCTCCGTTCGTCTCCACCGGGGTGCCCCAAGCTCTGCAGAAGGCACACGAGCCACTCCGCTAGCAGTGCGCTCCCCGCCTGAGCACTTTTAGCGCCGTTGTAGTGCTGAAAATTGCTGATGATAGCGGCGGCGACCCGGTTCTCGAACGGCGTGCGTCTCACCCCCATTTGCAGTGAGACCACGCCCGAGGTGGCCAATTTTAACTCCAGGGGCCTGCGGTTCCAGTTTTGAGCTGTACATAGGACAATGCCCATGTCACCCCAAGTGGCCAGTCTGTGAGTGGGGACTACCAAGTCCTTAACAGAACTGGAACGAAGGGTCCTTCCCGATGGTACCATCTGAACCTGTGTTTAAGGTAACCAGTGCCAAGGCTGTGGCGTGCCTTATAGGGTGTGCAGAGTCCCTTAATGTCTATCCACTTTCTTGCAGGCAGCCAATGCAAACTATTGAAGAGGCTGACGCATACAAGCCGCTGAGTTTTGCAAAATTTGCAATTTGTTCAAAGATTTTTTTAGGCAAATTTTGGTATAGCCCATTTCAGTAGTCTATTCTTGATAGCACTAGTGCAATAACAATTGTCTTTAGCGTGCAAAGGGTAAAAATTGGACAATTGTCTTCACCATATGCAAGGTGAAGAAGGAAGCAGATATGGCTTTGTTCACCTGCTCTTTATATGTCAGTCGGTCGTCGATCATGACCCCGAGATTTTTTTACCTTCTGGGTCGGTTTCACTTTTGGAAGAGTACCTAGGTCCGCCGGCCACCACTTGGGGGACCAAAAAGTCGGAGTGTTGCCAAACAAGATGACTTCAGTCTTTGAGGAGTTACGTTTTGGCCATTTTTGATCCATCACTCATGCAGCTGCTGAATGTTTTACTCACATCATGTCAGGCGCCCCACAAGTCTTACCTTTGCTTGTGGTGCGATTCCGCAGAGACGACAAGAGCACCCGTCCCTGTACCCACCTGACCCTCGTGGAAGACAATACCCAGCAGGGATGAGATGGACGCAGGGATGGGAGCCAGGGTGTAGGTTAAAAAGATGGCGTGGAGCTGGCGGGGCGTTCCGGTGTCAGCTGGAAACCAAAGAAGAGAGATCAGAGACTGAGCAGACCCGAACAGGAACCACCCCCCCACACACACACCGGAATTGTCACCCCTGGAGGACTCACCGATGCTCCCGGGAAGAAGTGCCTCCAGATGAGAACAG
Organism: Lissotriton helveticus; assembly: GCF_964261635.1. Classification (NCBI taxonomy): domain Eukaryota; kingdom Metazoa; phylum Chordata; class Amphibia; order Caudata; family Salamandridae; genus Lissotriton; species Lissotriton helveticus. The sequence goes on from NC_136071.1 coordinate 1,123,210,402, forward strand.
CTCCGGAAAGGAATAGCGAAGAGAAGGCGCTCCTGCGCGTGTAGGGTCAGAACAAACTAAAGAAAGCGCTCCTGCGCGGTATTACCCAAGCTATAACAAATGAAAGCGCTCCTGCGCGTGTAGCTGAATGCTAGAAGCAGTCAGCCTGTGGTACCCCTGATAAGGAAACCAGAAGTACAGGCTAAGTAGTTTCCCAAGCGCTCCTGCGCGGTGGGAAACCGAAAACACAGCACCCCAAAACAAAATTCTGGTCCTCTAAACACCCTCAAGGCGCTCCTGTGCATTAAGGGTTAAGAGAACAAAAACGGGCACAATCCTGGCCCCCCCAGGTGTTGTAACAAACAAGCGCTCCTGAATGGCGCAGTCTTGAGGCAAGGAGAACGCTCAGCGCGTCTTGCCTCCTTGGTATCAGCCGAGCAGATGAGGTGTCCTACGGGCGTTGCAGAGTCGTCAGCTGAGCAGCGTTCCAGCGCGGCTCGTCAGGCAGGTCTCGGCAGGCAGGAGTCCGGGAGGAATCCGAAGCACAGAGCCGGCGGGAAACGCGCTGTTTAAGCGTTTCCCCCGGAAGTGCTTCTGTGCTCCCAGGTCGCTGCCCGGACTAGACCGGGAACTCTACTTCCGGCCGGAAGTGAGTATCCCGGCTCCCGTGTGTGTTTGCGGGATTGGCCGGCCGCGGCAATGCCGCGAGCCGTGACAGTACCCCCCCAGAACAGAACCCCCCCAAGCCTCCCCCGGAGTCAGAAAAGAGAGACAGGGCGAGGACACAGGGGATGACTCAGATGGAACGCCCGAACCAGAACAGGAGCATGGCGCACATGGGACAGGGGCTCCCAGGACCGCTCATCGGGACCGTACCCCTTCCAGTCCACAAGGTAGTACAGCTTGCCCTTGGTACGACGGGACCCCAAGATAGCCCTGACCTCATACTCAATATGGCCCTCCACCACCACCGGAGAAGGGGGAGACGGAAGGGAGCCGCCAGACAGGACCGCCCGCAGAAGGGAGACATGGAAGACAGGATGGATCTTCATGTGCGGAGGAAGCGATAGTTTCATGGCCACAGGGTTGATAACCTTCTCAATAACAAAGGGACCCACAAAACGAGGCAACAGCTTCTTGGGCCCATGCACATTCAGGTGCCGAATAGAAAGCCACACGCTATCTCCTGAGCGATACGCGGGTTCTTTTTGTCTGTGAGCGTCAGGATGCTCCTTGTAGGTGTCCTTCGCCTTGGCCAGCTCGAACCGAGCCTGTTGCCAGAGTTCGCGTAGTGTCTCATGGTAAGATCGCACGGTGGGCAGGTGGCTATCTTGAGGCTTCTCCCATGCCGACGTGCGGGGATGACGCCCATGGAGGCAAAAGAAAGGGGACATGCCGATGGCCGAATGCTTGCTGTTGTTGTACGCATACTCTGCCATCCATAGCACTTCGGACCATTCCTTCTCGACTGTGAGCAGCAGACAGCGGAGGTACTGTTCCAAGGTGTGATTTGTTCTTTCGGCTTGCCCATCGGTCTGGGGGTGATACGCTGAGGAGAGACGTACGTCCATTTCGAGTATCCTGCATACCTCCTTCCAGAAACGGGACACGAATTGCGATCCCCTGTCCGTTATGACCACAGACGGGATGCCATGGAGACGAACCACCTCCTGTGTGAAGATCAAGGCCAGGTCGGCCGCCGTGGGCATCTTCGTCAAGGGAACGAAATGCGCCATCTTGGTGAGGTGGTCTACTATAGTGAGAACCGTGGTGTGACCTGTCTTGGTGAGCGGGAGTTCAACCACGAAATCCATGGAGATGGTATGCCATGGAAAAGGAGGCACAGGAATGGACTGCAAAAGGCCAACCGATGGTTCGGATCTGTTCTTGCCGAGCAGGCAAACAGCGCAGTTCTTCACGTGTGTCTTTGTGTCAATCGCCATCGTTGGCCACCAATACAGCCTTCGCACAAGATCAAGCGTTTTGTGGTAACCAGGATGGCCGGAGAGGACATGATCGTGACACGAGTAAAGGGCCTTCTTCTGTTCGGGTACCCCGGGCAGATGTTTCTGGTCTCCTATGCACCCTGAACCGCTCCCACTTGTCCCACCTTCTTCGTCCCCTGTCGGGACAACGGGATTGGACCGTTTCTGGTCTGGTTCTGCCTGGCCTCCGGAATCCATAGAGGCGACTATGCCCTGGAAGTGTTTCTCAGGTAAGATGGAGACAGGCTCGTGGTCTTCGGCGTCTTCTTCGGATTCAGCCAGCCGCGACAGCGCATCTGCTTTGGCGTTGTCTTTCCCTGGCCTGAACGTGATCACAAAGTCATAATCATTAAAGAATAGGGTCCATCGGAGCTGTCGGGCTGTGAGGGCACGCGCTGATCGTAGAAACTGCAGGTTTCTGTGGTCGGTGTAGATGGTCACCTTTTGTTTTGAGTCCTTCAGAAAGTGCCGCCATTCCTCAAACGCGGTCTTGATGGCTAGGAGTTCCCGATCAGACACGGTGTAGTTGCGTTCAGCGGGTTGGAGTTTTTTGGAGTAATAGGCCACGGGATGCAGGTGGCCCGTCTCGATGTTCCGTTGTGAGAGCACACCGCCAATGGCGTCCCTAGAGGCATCTGCCTCTACTATGAAGGGCTGTTCGGTGTCGGGGTGCACCAGAACCGGGGCCACGGTAAAACGTCTCTTTAGTTCCTGGAAGGCGTTGTCTGCTTTTTGGTCCCAACCAAAATGAACTCCCTTGCGCAGCAAGCGCGTGATGGGAGCCACCATCTCGGAGAATCCGGTGATAAAACGACGATAATCGTTGGAAAAACCGAGGAACCGTTGGACGCCTTTCACGGACTCCGGCGTAGGCCAAGACAGGATGGCTTCCACCTTTTTGTTGTCCATGTGGATGCCTGCCGGAGTGATGATGTGCCCCAGGAACTCAACTGATGTGACGTGAAACATGCTCTTCTCCAACTTTACGTACAGACGGTGTTTCTCCAATTGCTGCAGGACGGAACGCACGTGCTGTACGTGCTCTTCTGTGGTCTGGGAGTAAATCAGGATGTCGTCAATGTAGACGATACAAAAGACGTCGATGAAGTCTCTCAACACTTCATCAATGACGAACTGGAATGCGGCGGGGGCGTTGCAGAGTCCGAAAGGCATGACCTGGTATTCTAACAGGCCGAACTTCGTCCGGAAGGCGGTCTTCCATTCGTCGCCCTTCCGGACTCTGACAAGGTGGTAAGCCCCCCAAAGATCCAGTTTAGTGTAGATGGTGGCGTTCTTGACCTGGTCCAAGAGATTGGAAATCAACGGTAGCGGGTACCGGTTTTTTACAGTGATGGTATTCATCGCACGAAAGTCTATACAGGTCCTCAGATCCCCTTCCTTCTTCGACACGAAGAAAAGAGGAGAGGAAACCGGAGACCTGGAGTGACGAATAAACCCGTTTTCCAGGTATTCGTCCAGATAGGAGCGGAGGTGGATGTTCTCCTTTTCCGTGAGCGAGTATATCCTGCTGCATGGCAACGTGGAGCCTGGAATCAGGTCGATGCGGCAGTCGAATGACCGGTGGGGTGGCAGAGTGTTGGCTCCCTTCTTATCAAACACTTCCGCTAGGTCCAGATATTCCTTCGGGATGGTTCCTTGGGAAACCATTCCCATGCCTACTACAGGCAACGAGTGCGCCTGTACGAAACGAGGGCCTAACAGGTCAACCTTTGCGTAACAGGTGCTGCAGCAGTGCTCCGATTCGAGGTGGATGGTTCTGGTCACCCAATCGATGCGGGGGTTGTGCTTCACCAACCACGGCAAACCCAAGATCACCTTAAATTGAGGGGTGTCTATGACGTCAAAACTAACGGACTCGGTGTGGTTGTTTGAAAAGGACATCGTCATGGTCTCTGTTCGGTGTCGGATAGGGCCGGAAGTTAGGTCCGTTCCATCAACAGCCTTGACGGGTTCGGGTTGGGCCTTCGCCACTGTGTCGATGCCCAAGGCGCGGGAATACGCTGTATCAATGAAGCAGCCTGTCGCTCCGGAGTCCAACATGGCGGTCACCACCCAGGTTATGCCCGCCAGATTCCGTAAGGACACGTCCATGCCGACGTGTTGACTACCGTCGTATACCACAGGGATCGCAGTTGTACAAGACAAAGAACCCAGAGGACGGACCCCCGTGTCTACTGGGTTATCTCATTTCCCGTCTTGTCCACAACAAGATCGCGGACATACACAACAGCTTCAGCAACCAACCAACGGAAGCCACAACCGCAACAACGCCACCCACCACCACCCTCCGCACCTGGACTCCGATCAGCACCGAAGACACCATCCGCACAATGAACTCCATCCACTCCGGATCTCCGACCGACCCCTGCCCTCACCACGTCTTCAACAAGGCCGACGCTGTCATCGCACCCCACCTGCGGGACATCATCAACACCTCCTTCAGCACCGCCACCTTCCCGGAGAGCTGGAAGCACGCCGAACTCAGCGCCCTTCTCAAGAAACCCACAGCAGACCCCACCGACCTCAAGAACTACCGTCCCATCTCGCTCCTCCCGCTCCCGGCCAAAGTCATCGAGAAGACCGTCAACAAACAACTGGCCGCCTTCCTCGAGACGAATGGATCCCTCGACCCCTCACAGTCTGGCTTCCGAGCGAACCACAGCACCGAGACCGCCCTCATCGCCGCCACCGATGACCTTCGGACTCTGATGGACAACGGGGAAACAGCGGCCCTCATCCTCCTGGACCTCTCCGCGGCTTTCGACACTGTCTGCCACCGCACCCTAGTACAGCGCCTCGGCAACATCGGAATCCAGGACAAGGCACTGGAATGGATCACCTCCTTCCTCGACGGAAGAACGCAGAGAGTCCGTCTACCACCGTACAAGTCAGAGGCCACCGAAGTCATCTGCGGCGTACCCCAGGGATCCTCGCTGAGCCCAACCCTCTTCAACGTCTACATGAGCCCCCTCGCGACCATCGCACGCCAACACAACCTGAACATCATCTCCTACGCCGATGACACCCAGCTGATCCTCTCCCTGACCAACGACCCCGACGCCGCCAGAGCCAACCTGCACGAAGGGATGAGAGAGGTAGCCGAATGGATGACGACCAGCCGCCTGAAACTGAACGCAGACAAGACGGAGGTCCTCATCCTGGGCTCCTCGCCCTCCGCCTGGGACGACTCCTGGTGGCCCCCCGCCCTGGGCACCGCACCCATACCGACGGACCACGCACGCAACCTGGGCTTCATCCTGGACTCCTCCCTCTCCATGACCAGACAAGTCAACGCCGTCTCCTCGTCATGCTTCAACATCCTGCGCATGCTACGGAAGATCTTCCGGTGGATCCCCACCGAGACCAGGAAGACTGTCACCCAGGCCCTCGTCACTAGCCGACTGGACTACGGCAACGCCCTCTACGCCGGAACCACCGCCAAGCTCCAGAAGAGACTCCAGCGGATCCAGAACGCCTCAGCCAGACTCATCCTCGACATCCCACGAAACAGCCACATCTCCGGACACCTGAGAGACCTGCACTGGCTCCCGGTCAACAAGAGGATCACCTTCCGCCTCCTCACCCACGCGCACAAAGCCCTACACGACCAAGGCCCGAGCTACCTCAACAACAGGATCAACTTCTACACTCCCACGCGCCTCCTCAGATCAACCAGCCACGCCCTCGCCGCCGTCCCCCGCATCCGAAGAGCGACAACAGGAGGAAGGTCCTTCTCCCACCTGGCTGCCAAGACCTGGAACTCACTCCCGTCCGACCTGCGCCTGACCCAAGACCACCTCTCCTTCAGGAAGAAGCTCAAGACCTGGCTGTTCGAGCAGTAACGGCACCCCCCCCCTCCCAGCGCCTTGAGACCCTACGGGTGAGTAGTGCGCTATACAAATGACTTGATTGATTGATTGATTGATTGATTCCTGATGGGCAACGCGTACGGCCTTCTACCTCGCGGTTTGGAGGGCTTAGCAGGGCATTCCCTCATGAAGTGGCCGCTTTTGCCGCAATACAGGCACTGGTTCTGCTTCCTCTTTTTTCCCTTTCTTGACTGGTCAGGGGTCCTCTTATGCCTCCGATCTGCATGGGTTCGGACGCTTCTCCCTGGGGAGCAGGTTCCTCCTTGGCTTTCTCGACGCCCTTGTCCCCGATTGGCAGGAGACGGTTGTCGTTGCCTTTTCCCCTGTCGGTCTTTCTTTCCTGTAGTCGGAAGTTCATTTTCACCACCATGTCAATAAAAGGGCCTATAGCTTCGGGCGGATCGGGATACTGCGAGATGAGGTCCTTCAGGTCATCCCGTAACCCCCGACAGAACACGGATACCTTCTTGTCCTCTGGCCAGTGGGCCTCGATGACCAGCCTGTTGAACATGGTGATATAATGGAGCAAATCCTGATTGCCTTGTTTGAGGCTGAGCAACTCGTCTGCGGCCTGCACGAAAGTATGGCGAGCGAACATACGCCGCATGGTTTCCTTAAACGTTGGCAGGTGGTTCAGCATGGGATCGTCATTCTCCACCAAGGAAATGGACCACTGAGCAGCATCCCCGCCCATGTACGACAGTATGTAGGCGACCTTGGAAGCATCATCGGGAAAAGCCGCGATCCTAGCCATGAAATGCAGTTGACACTGATGTATGAAAATTCCGTACTTAGTGCTATCGCCATAGAAGTGTTCGGGTGGTGCCAACTGCACAGGATGGGAGTGACAACCTGGATGGCTGTGTCTTGGTTGGTAGCGTCGGAGGGCCCCCCAAAGGTGAACGTTGGTTGTCTCAACAGGCCGTCTTGTCTAACTCTGGGGTTGGGAGTGGTACCCCAAGGATTAGTGACCCCGGCTGCCATTTGGCCCTGTAGGGCCGTTATGTCCTGGCGTAAGGCGAGGTTCTCTGTTTGCATGGCAGCCAGCATGACTGCGATGTCTTGCAGAGTGACCTCCGGGTCGCCCATGTCGTCTGGGCGGAATGGTTACCGTGGGCTTCGGTTCTGTCAGGCGCCCCACAAGTCTTACCTTTGCTTGTGGTGCGATTCCGCAGAGACGACAAGAGCACCCGTCCCTGTACCCACCTGACCCTCGTGGAAGACAATACCCAGCAGGGATGAGATGGACGCAGGGATGGGAGCCAGGGTGTAGGTTAAAAAGATGGCGTGGAGCTGGCGGGGCGTTCCGGTGTCAGCTGGAAACCAAAGAAGAGAGATCAGAGACTGAGCAGACCCGAACAGGAACCACCCCCCCACACACACACCGGAATTGTCACCCCTGGAGCACTCACCGATGCTCCCGGGAAGAAGTGCCTCCAGATGAGAACAGCTCCGGAAAGGAATAGCGAAGAGAAGGCGCTCCTGCGCGTGTAGGGTCAGAACAAACTAAAGAAAGCGCTCCTGCGCGGTATTACCCAAGCTATAACAAATGAAAGCGCTCCTGCGCGTGTAGCTGAATGCTAGAAGCAGTCAGCCTGTGGTACCCCTGATAAGGAAACCAGAAGTACAGGCTAAGTAGTTTCCCAAGCGCTCCTGCGCGGTGGGAAACCGAAAACACAGCACCCCAAAACAAAATCCTGGTCCTCTAAACACCCTCAAGGCGCTCCTGCGCATTAAGGGTTAAGACAACAAAAACGGGCACAATCCTGGACCCCCCAGGTGTTGTAACAAACAAGCGCTCCTGAATGGCGCAGTCTTGAGGCAAGGAGAACGCTCAGCGCGTCTTGCCTCCTTGGTATCAGCCGAGCAGATGAGGTGTCCTACGGGCGTTGCAGAGTCGTCAGCTGAGCAGCGTTCCAGCGCGGCTCGTCAGGCAGGTCTCAGCAGGCAGGAGTCCGGGAGGAATCCGAAGCACAGAGCCGGCGGGAAACGCGCTGTTTAAGCGTTTCCCCCGGAAGTGCTTCTGTGCTCCCAGGTCGCTGCCCGGACTAGACCGGGAACTCTACTTCCGGCCGGAAGTGAGTATCCCGGCTCCCTTGTGTGTCTGCGGGAGTGGCCGGCCGCGGCAATGCCGCGAGCCGTGACACATCATGGCCCTTATCCAATAGAGGAATCACGATCTGGGTGTCGGCGTAAGACACCAATGAAAGCCTGAATGATTTGATTGATGTCGCCAGGGGGGTGACGTAGAGACTGAACAACATTGGGCTCAATGCTTACCAACTCCCCCCTACAATACCTAATAGTTTGAGTGATGTTCATTTCCTAGGCTAAGAGCATCATATAAGTGTTCTGAAGTTTCAGGTTGTGAGAAATTTTAGAGGCTCTGGGCATTTTCTGGGCACTGGACATTGTTGGAGTGCCCTGGTTACTTAATGGGCTATGAGGCACACGAAATAAATATCAGTGCACTTTCGCAGATGTGAGCAGTATTTGAGGTAGTTGGTGATTTTCAGGGCTGTATGCAGGTATAGAAGGCTTTTGGCAATTTGCCTTGTTTGGGAACACAAATAACTTTCGTTCCTTCATTTGTTCTTTTATTTCCAGATCGGAGGGCAACACAGGTGGAGTTGAGTCTCAGTCTTACATACATACATTTGATGTTTTGTTTTAGCCTTGCGGGAGCTCCTTTTTTGTCATTTCTGCAAAAGTATGGTTTTATAGATTTAGTAGTTTTTACCTTCTTATCTGCAAATGTAAATAACCATCATTCTCTTAGTAACGAAGTGCCTGAGCTTTTTTGTACACTGTGGCCTTGGTAGATTTATTCAAACTGTTTCGTCTTTAATGGCCTGAATCTACACTTTTATAGACATCCGTTGAATGCATTTTTTAGCAATGACTGTATACCTTTATAGAAGTCACAAAGATTACTACCTTTGTTTTCACAAGAGTTATTAATTTACTAGCGATGTAATATTACTTTTTAAACTTAGTTTACCGAACTTCAAATATTCAGCAGATAGTATAAACTTACAAGTCAGATGTAATGGGATTCATGTATTTGTATGATTGGAATAAGTGGAAACATATGAAATGACACGTTGTCCTTCTAAAATATAAGTTCTGAAGAAGTGCACGGGATGATTTTGTAAAAGATTTGCTCATTTGTTAATAATGTGAGCTGAGTAGATTAAAGGAAACAGTTCGTGGATAAATATATATATTTTTTATTCCACAGTATCTTTGGATCCAATTCCCCCCTAGCACCACATTAATCCATTTGCTTTTTCTGTACATAGTTTTAAATGTACCTGGCTGTGATTGACAATGATTTCATGCTACGGAAGAACACTGTCTCAATAGTTAATTCTATCTATGCAGTATCTACTGGGGAGGAACAACATCTACAAATATAAAATGTTTGATATTTAAGCTTCTGCCGTCTACCTTGTTGTATTAGACTTTTTAGTTTTAATTAATAAAACAAAATATTATAGGCCTTGATGATCCTGCACAAAATGATTGTGGCCACTCTGAAGAAATACTTCCTTAGTGGTGTGCAGTGGCAGGTCTTCCGCTATAGCAGTGGAGTGTCGCCCTCCACCTCCGCCAGCACTTTAAAGACAAAAAATGTAACAATAATAAACCAGGTTTATTATAATTTTTTTTCATTTTTCTAGCTGCCGAGTTTTGACGGCAGGGCAGGGATGAGAGCAAGTGTTTAACCGGGTATCATTGCGCATGATGGTTTGGCCAGCCGTCTCAGGCCGGCCAAACCATCATGTTCACTGAGGCTCTCTTCAACCCGAGCTGCACTGCCGAGTTGGAGAGAGGAGGCACAGGCTCCCAGTCTAACTGGGACCGCAAATTCATAGCGCTCAGGCCAATCCTGATGCTGCTTTTATGCTGCCACCAGCAAGCAGCATGGGAGCAGCGTAAAGAGTGGCCAGTGGGGCCAGTGGAGCCTGTGACTGCGGAGAAGAGCAGCCTAGAAGAACGCGATGTGGCGATACGATGATGCAGCAGGTAAGTTGTCTTTTTTTTGTTAATTTGTTTTGTCCGTCTCATACCCCTCCCTCCGCCCGCCACTCTTTCGAGATTCCTGCCGCCGCTGGTGGTGTGTGTTCTGTGCAAGAAAAAATCTGAATCTATTGCACTTCATAGAGTACCTGAAATCGTGCAGAGACCACATGTCACATTCATTTATTTACTCACAAATATGTAGTTAAACCAGACTTCAGAATGAAAGACCAGTTTAAATTGCGATTTCTTAAGTGTATATTTTCGGATGTATGACGTTACAACGCATACGTTTACAAAGCATACCTTTACAACGCATTTTTTACAACGCAACACCCATTACAACGCATTCCATTACAACGCATGCCATTACAACACATTTTTAAAACTACCTTTACAACGCATTCCATTACAACGCATACTACCTTTACAACGCATACCATTACAACGCATAACATTACATTGCATGTATGGTAAGTATTGGATAGTGTAGGGGTAAAAATTACTATTCTAACTCCAGGGGGGTGCAACAGTAGGATAAGTGTTGGATAGTGTAGGGGTAAAAATTAATATTCTAACTCCAGGGGGTGCAACAGTAGGGTAACTGTTGGATAGTGTAAGGGTACTATGCGTTATAATGTTATGCGTTGTAATGTTATGCGTTGTAATGACATGCGTTGTAGTGGTATGCGTTGTAGTGTCATGCGTTGTAATGGTTGCGTTGTAATGGCATGTGATGTAATGGATGTTGCGTTGTAAAAAGTTTGTTGTAATGGTAGTGCATTGTAAAAGTTGTGTTGTAAACGTTGTTTCCCATATTTTCTATTTTGTTAGACTGGCGTTTTAATGTTCAGAGTTGGATTCTAGTGTTGTTTTAGTTGCTTTGTTAATTTTTGGATTTCAAATGTATCCTTGCTCTAATGACTTGCACACTATTAAAAACATGTGAGGGATACATCCGCTCCTAATAATATAGTTTTTATAACCCACACATAGAACGTTTTTAAGAATTGGTACTCGGAATGGGGAACGCACATGGAACTTAGGATAGATTTACACAAAACCTGCTCAAAAGCAAATACAATCTGCCGGTGTGCAATATTTGCATACATAAATTGAGCTAAATGTAAACAATACAGTTCTCCCATAGGTATTTGTGGAGGCATGGTGTGCATTGCAGTGTCAATGATTTATGAATTTGCCTGTTGTGTTTATGTTGGGGATTTAAATGTATATTTGCTGACGGGGTGCATTTGCTACTATTGCCAAATAGGGATGGAAGATATTTATATCGATTTCGACTAGACCTTTGTAGAGAAGTAAAATAATGTTGATGCTACATTACTGATGCCTTAGTTTGTGCCCACAGATAGTATACAGCAATAGTTGCAGTCAACTGTATCTCTAAACTTGTCAAAGTTGTGCGATTCCCAGGTTAATGGAATGCTGGTCTAACTCACACTTTCCATCAAAGTAATTTGCCTAGTTCACTAAGGAAGTAATCACATTTAAACTAAGAATGTTACAGTGAATTCATCTGCAACCTGTTAACAAGGATACATCAGCACAGCCTAATTCCCTCCTATGAGAGACTCTGTAGTGCGTAGACTACTGAATTGGGTAGCTTTGTTTTTCTCCTGAGATACCCACTTGTCTCACCCTTCGCACTGGTGATTGTTATGACTGATTACCAGAGACACAGGTTGCCCTGTTATTGTGGGGAGACAAAAGGTCTGAGCGACCAGGATAGGAGCCTCTTTCTGGAGAAAAACAACATGTGACAAAAGAACAAAATGCAAGTGTGAAAGAGCTGAGGGAAGTGAAAAAGAAGAGAATAATTATGGAGGTGGAGGCACGGAAGCTGGAAGGTTGGAGTCATTGAGAGGAAGCAGGTGAAAATGAAGGAATAGAATGGAATGAAATTATTGTGCAAAAGTAGAGATACGAGGTTCGTGTCAACTTTTTTTAATTTTTAGAATGCTTCTATAGTGCCTGCATGCCGTGTTGTGGTCTTTACACAGCTCTGATGCAGAGAAAATGTTGGAAAATACAAAATTAGAAGATAGTGAGGGTAGGTATAGTTAAACTGAATGCAAGATGTGGCAACCTCTGTTCAGTATTCCTTTGTTGTTGCCCACGTGACCGCCATTGCTCAAAGCAGCCTAAAAAGGTCTGTCTTCTAGCAGTTTTTCTAAACGATGTGGCCCGGCGCTGCTCTGAGGCATTAGATGTTTCAAAATCTGGGGCCCTGAATCCCCACCAATCTGTGTACATGGCTCTGGCTATTGAACAAATGTTGGTTGGAAAGGTACAGGTTAGCTGATAGAAAATACCTAAGAGGGGTGTAATGAGGAGCAAAATGTTGTTAGTGCAGGGCCTCGTAGATAGTACAGAGGACTCTGAATTTGACTTTTTCTTTCACTGGAAGCCACTAGAGGTCTTTTAAAGCAAAGTTTGCATAGGCACGCTTCTTAAAGTTTTGTTCATGTTTATGGTAGAACAAGGCAGTCTTTCCTGCAACCAGACAGTGGGTACACAATACTTATTTTTGGTATCCTGTTTCTTGCCTTTCCAGTGTTACTTGTAAAACCCCAGCAAACCTGTCAAGCAGGGTTTGACATCCAGTAGGATTTGACACTGTAATGTCAAAAAGAGGCGCACTGTGATTGGAGCCTGACTGGTTGGGTGACCTCTGCAAATGCTAACCATAATTACTAGCTAGCAGAAGAGGGAGAAGAAAAGCAAGTCTAGCCTCTAGGAACGTCCGGCAGGGAAAATGTAACTTTCTAAAAGTTACCTTTCTTTAATATTTATTAAAAGATGCCATTACAATTTTCATGTTTGATTTTTATGAAGCATACATAGATACAATGACAATGGTATATTGGTGGCGACGACCTTGATGCAACGAGAGTGGTAGTGAAATATACAGTTTCGGTAATACGGTGGTCACTTAAGAACATGAAATCAAATTCAATATATCACATTAATAAGCAGAAATAACTCTAAAACAATAAACCCCCATTCTATCCCCCCTTTATCAACCCAAAACTAACCAGCATTGGGGTATGTGTAGCTAAATTGAATGACACGTGAGGGCTCTCACTGCTCATTCCCGGACTACAACTAGAAAAGATGGAGTGCTCTAGTATATGTAGGGCAGGCAAAGAGTAGAAGGCTCGTGGAAAGGAACCTTACTAGGAGGCTCCACGTAAACTCAAAGTTCATAAGTATCTAGGAGGATGTCGGCCATCCATTCCATGGTTACATACCATTAGGATAACAAAGGGGGCCCAGTTTTCTTCCAAGAAGTTGACAGCTGTCATGGCTGCCCCCCCCAACATAGCCACATGATGGATCCGTCTTCGGAGGTTTGGTGCTTAAGTGTGTTGTTGTGTCACCCTAGTAGGGTGAACTCAAAGGAATTGAGAATTGGATATCCCAGAATATCTATTATTTAGGCTGATATTTCGGCCCAGAAAGGTTGGATCATGAGGCAATCCCACCATATATGTTTAAAGATACCAAAAGAGCCTACAACCCCTCAGCACAAGTGTGACGTAGTCGGGTAGATCTTCTTGAGCTTGGTAGGGTATAATATACAAATCAAGCAGCACTGTGTAGTGTTTCTCTCTCATACCAACTGAATGATTGAACCTGGGTATATCTCTCTAGATCTTATGCCACTGCATGTCTGTGAACTGTATTCCCAGGGTCTGCTCCCAAAATCGATATGGCAGGGTCAAATCCCTTGGATAGTGGCAAGCAGTAGCAAATATAGAAAGGAGATACCACCCTTTCGCCCACCTTACCTACTAACAAACTTTTTAATGGGAGAAAGGTCTCCAGTAACTGCTAATCGCAAAGGTCTCCAGTAACTGATAATGAAAAGTCTCTTTGACAGTTTTTAAAGGTGACGGTTTCGCAGCCATGAAAAAGGTCCGATAGGGTAAGAGATTCCCCCTCCCACGAGAGGTCAAAAAGCCTAGGTTGAAGGGCCAGTTGGAAGGCCGAATTATAGTGAATAGGGGTGTAAGGGTAGGAACACCTCACCCATTGTTCCGAACAATTTATCTTATCCCATACTGTGAGGGTGGTCTTGGTCAGTGTGCTGAGATAGGCTTTAAATGGTCTTTCTGGTTTTGGTTTCCACAGGAAATGCCAAATGGATGTACCAACCATAGCTCTGTCCATATGTAGCCAGTGCTTGTCTGACTCACTTAACGACCACTCTGATATTACCCGCTGTTGCGCCATTTTATAATATAATGGAAAGGCAGGTAACGCCAGGCCACCCGCGTCCCTGGGGAGGATCAACATTTTATAAGGAAGTCGGGCCCTAAGGTGCTGCTAGATAAACTGAGTGACTAGCGTTCTGAGTGTTGAGAAAAAGTTGTGTTCAATCAGAATGGGGAATCCTTGGTAGAGGTATAATATCCTCGGCAAGACCCTCCTCTTCATCTTCATCGAATTAATATGACCTATCCAGGATAAATATAAGGGCGCCCATCGTTTGAGACCTGCTTTGAGGTGATGAAGCAGTGGAGTGTAGGTCTCCCGGTACATATCAGTAACTTTAGGTGTGATCTTAATCCTGAGGTATGTAAGGTCTTTTTTACCCAATGGAAAGGGGAGAAGTTTGCCAGCTATCTCAGCAGTTGGGAGGGTTAGGTTTAAAAGGAAGTATTTGTTGAGATTAGTCTGCCAACTCAGTTTGCAGAGCTGTTAAGGACATCTGGGAGGTGGTAAGTGAAAGTAGGACATCATCTGCAAACGTAGATATTTTATGTTCCACCGAACCAAAAGTGAGGACTTGGATGTAGTCCGACATCCTCATCCAAACCGCCTCTTTCCCTAACCTACCTGCCCCACAGCGCTGAAATGTCCCTTCGGGGATGAGCAGTGCGCTATATCAAGAATCAAATAACATAACATCTTGGCAGCTAGGGGCTCAATCCCTAAAGCAAATAGGAGCAGGGCTAAAGGGCACCCCTGCCTCGTGCCACATTGTGGGTCAAAGAGTTCTGAACCCGCCCCATATACCATTACTCGAAGTTGTGGTTGAGCCTAGTTGGCCTGGACCATGTCTATGAATTTCTCACCAAAACCAAACCTTCAAAGGGTGTATAAGAGTAAGGATCAGTCCACCAGATTGAAAGCTTTTTCGGCATTGAGTGCTAGAAGTACTGCTGGGATGTGTTTTTTGGTATCTTTTTCAACCAGATGGATGACCCTCCTAAAGTTCTCATGGCGTCCTTTAATAAAACCGGTTTGATCCAGATGGATCAACTCTGGCATGATATCTTCTAGTCTAGTCGACAGGCTTTTAGAATAAAGCTTTGCATCTAGGTTTAAAAGAGCTATAGGGCGATATGATGTAGAAGCCTGGGGGTCCTTACATGAATTAGGTATAACTGCGATCAGTGCTTCGCCCATCGCTGCGTCACGCGGAGGGACTGCACTAGGAAGTTAAATTGGGCAGTCAAATGGGGCACCTGGTCAGAGCTAAAAGTCATGTAAAATTACGCATTAAACCAATCGGGACCAGATGATTTATGGGTTTTAAGTGCAGTGATAGCTTCTTGTACTTGATCTTTGCTAATGGGACTCTCCAGGTCTTCATTTTGGTCCTTTTGTCACCTAGAGGAATTCCACTCCTGTTAGGTAGATTAATTGTGCAGACTCATCTGGGGGCAAAGAAGTGTTCAATTGTTTATAAAAATCTCAAAACGCCTTGGCTTTATCTTCTTCTGAATTAGCCATTTCCCCTGAGCCTGTATGGCGGTGTCCTATATATTTTTTCTTGTGTTTAGCCCGAAGTTGCCACACCAAATGCGACCCCACCTTATTCCCCTGTTCCTATGTTGTTTTGAGGTGTAATAAGGTCAGTTCAGCTCTGTTGGTGTGTATATAGCATTACATTTCCTCCATAAAGCTGTAACTTTCCTTTGCAATGGCAAAGTGGGGGTGTTCTTATAGGCTCGCTCAATTGCCTGTAATTCAGTTCCAAAGGCCAATCTCTTCTGTGCCTTCTGCTGCAACTAGTAATAGGATTTTTAATCTGTACTCTGGTTTTCTTCAGAGAATAGATAGACCACAGTGAATATTAGCTTTTGAGTGCTAGTCACTTGAGGGACGTGTTAACATTATTTATACATGTCCTTTTTTTCAAAGTGTTTCATATCATAAAAATAAGGTTTTACATTAGCAGCCATCTCAGATTCTGACGTTGCCGTAATCCCTATGGAATGGCCTGCCAACCTTTGAGGTGTATTACATGTGGTCTGCTAACTGTAGTACTTGTCATTAACAGTAAACTGGTCTGCTTCATGTATTAATACGTATCAGAAGTCGCTGGCATCAATGTAAATGTAAATCCGTATTTGTATCGCGCAAACTACTCACCCTTCCAGGCCTCAAGGTGCTGGGGGCCGTTGTGGAAATTAAGTGAGCTATTGCCCAGAGTCACACGGTGCTGAGCTGAGCTGCAGCCGGAGCCGGGGATCGAACCGTGAACCCTGTGTTCCGAAGTTAGCTGCCCTGGCCACTGCACCACACCTCTCCACTCATGCCCTCTCATGGTGTCCCACTATTGTTGTGTAGGGGTCATCGGGGGTTTCTTACCTTGTGGAAGCACAGCGCCTGCACTTGGGCTGCAACATCATAGCAGTTGCCCTTTTATGCCTCTGAGGGGTTAGGAGGGGGGCCTAGACGAGCCACCATGATCTTTTGATATAAGAAAGGCTGTCGACACCTCCAGCCAGGAGGGCCCTGCGTTGGTCCCTCATCTCTTCCATCCCGAGTATCGCCCCTTCAGCTGTCGGCCAACTCAACACCTCTTCCATCTACCAGTTTTGCGGTGGGCCTTCCGGGGACGTCCAGTGCCGCACTGTCTCTCTGCAGGCAATAAATACCCAGAGCAAGGTCCACAAATCTATTTCCCACCTACCTCCACGGTTGCCTAGCGTCGAGGCTGAGACATGTCCTACTTTAAATTCTAAGCACCCTGTCTTTTGGGCTCCAGGCCTGATTAGGGGTGACTTACTAATATTTAAAAGGGAGGTGTTGACCTTTCAAAGGGGTTTATTTTGACAGGTCAATTTTCAGTGTGGAAACTGCCACAGACAAACTACACTAGTAGACCTGAAACCATGTTTTAAAATGTAATCGCAGGCGTGGTACAAAAGGTGCTATAGTCCTCAAGTGACATCTAACTTTCAGGCCCTGGGTGCCAAGTACCATATCCTATAGACTTATAGATAAAAGTTAAATTTACCAATTGGGGATATGCCAATTTGACCATGTTTAAATTAGGAGCTCAGGCACTTACTACTTTGTAGCTAGGATAAAGTACAAAGTTCTTAAACCAGCAAAAATATAGGGTCCAGCAATAAGCAAAAACAAGCACCTGCAATGCAGTAGGTCTCGCATTTACGCGGATTTAAGCTGTTGGCATTGTAAATGATAATGTCTTTTAATTATGTTTTGGGGTTTAAAACATAAATAAAAGGCACTGTTATTTACAGTGCCAATAGCTGAAACTCTCGCAAATGCAAGACCTTTTGCATTCTAAATGCATGACCCTCCTGCCCCCTCAGTAAGAGAAACTCATTAGGGAAATAGTGCTTAAAGGCTAAAAAAGACGTACCGTGTAACAACTGATGTAAGAAGGGTCAGTCCTCATGAGAGGTTAATAAAGTAGAGAAGGCGGTACTAAGGAGGGACTAACAAACCTAATAACAAATCAGAAACCAGCATTTACGAAGGACAATGACACAAGCCAATGACAAATATGGGAGGAGAGTGGGCGGGGCTTAATTGGCTTGCCAGAGTTTCTGCTTCCTACCATATAAAACCTAGACGCTTGTGTTGACTCGCGATCTCTTATGTTTACTAAATCTTCAGAAGGGTTCTATTGAAGCCACAATATATCTCGATTTTTCATCGTATGTGAGTGCTTTTGTGCAAAAGACGGCTACCTGATGAAGGCGTGTATGCCGAAACGCGCGTTGTAGACATCTGCCGCACTGCCTGAATCAACACTCCGTCCAATATTTGGATTTGTATATATTATACATTGATTGTTCACACCTGACTTATGAAATGGTCTATATGAATGAAAAATAATATGAAACAAAAATCTTTTTGATATCTAATAATAAAGCAATGGATAAATTACTACATTCTCTTCTATTGTCGATATTGTGTTAATAGGGTGTCTTTTCCACTTTTTGATAATTTGAGTAGTTCACCAGTAATTTTGGTCTTAGTGTTATGTATATGTAGGTAAATATCTTTTTCTAGCTATAATTTTCCTTACTTTGGTTTATTTCCCTATGTTATAGCTAGCTATTTTTATAGGGGTCCCTTACTTTCTTTAATAATCAGGCTCGACCTAAATACAGGTCGACCACACAGAAACGGGATTTCCTACAGCACACTTCAGCCATTGTTTGCTTCGAACATCATGCATAGACTGGGTCACCACACAAGCAACCATTGGTTAGTTTAAAGCGTCACTCACATTTTTTTTGATCAACCAACTAGACAGTTGGTGTTTGAACGGGTGAACAACCTTTACAACGAAACTTTTACAACGCACTACCATTACAACACGGTCATTACAACGCAAACCATTACAACGCATTGCGCTGGGGGGCGCTCTAGGATAGGGACTAAGTTTAATTTTCTATCCAACACCTTCCCTAGTGTCCACGGGGACTGGAGTTGGAATAGAAAATTAAACTTATCACTATGCAGCACCTCTAAGCGCTATGCGTTGTAAAGGTTTGCGATGTAAAAAACGCGTTGCAAAGGCAGAATTTGTAATAGCTTGCGTTGTAACGTCATACATCCGTTTGAACGCACAGGCATGTTGCAGGGATTCTTGGAAATCACAGAACTATGCTTGAGAATATGGGACCTTTGGAGGCAGGGACTGAGTTATCCTACCAACTTAGTACCCATGAGCCTGGGACCTACTAGCTATAGTGTCTCACTTGGTCTCCTACTCACTCACAGAGGAACAATGATTAGACACCCAAGAACACAACACTCCCGACTCTCTCAGGAATCATGGTTGCAAGACACACTCTTTCGCTCCTGCTCTTATACTCGTCCACAGTAAGATCTGACAGAGACACGAAACAGTTTAAAATGTTTATTTTAACTTGCTCTAGTATGCAGTATACCTGCCACAAGCAGTAGAAAAATGCCTAACGCAAATATGGTCAGCAGAGCAAGTAATCTGAAAATCATAAAAGGAGCTGTTGTGATAAACGACAGAGTAGCCTAACCTCCCTTCCCTTGTGTAGAAGCTAAATGATTATATATTAGTAGATCTCTGGGTGTTATCAGCAGGCTATAGATGGTAGATCTACATCACAGGTGTTGTCATGCTCTTCTCCCTGGAAAGGTGCCTCTCGAAGTGTGTGTTACCTATCCCTGTACCCTCATATGACCAAAGCACGTGTCCCCAAACAAAAGCTGAATCTGCATGTTTTGTCTATTTTGTCTATGTGCTAGGGCCTGACCGGAACAGAATAACAAGGGGCATTGTTGTTCTACCATGTTCACAATGTTCTGACTAAATCCGAGGAATTAGCAAAGTACACAAATAACTGCAGGTTCTATGGGAAAGTTTCAGTGTGGCAGAAGCAAAATAAAGTTGTGTAGTAACGTGCGTAAAGCCGCAGAGAGGCAGCAACAAGCTCATGCCAACATAGGGAAGACGACAATGCCCATTGGGCCACGTGACACCCTCCCTTTGGTCAGGACGTTAACACCAAGGTACCACAGAAGTCCGATGTAAGCAGAACCAAAGCGTCTCTGGCGAGTGTCCAATGCACAAATGCGGCCAAATGTGAAAAAGAAAGTGGGCGGGCGAGAAAATATAATTTTATACGCAAAAATGTATCGAATTACAGCGTATCTTCAGGGCCCAATTTATAGGTCGCCAAATGGAATGCCATAAGCTCCAACAAGGCTTCTGAACCTTCCATCGAGAACAGTGTTGCCATCCAATTAAGTAATTCAAATGAACAGACATGCTCCTCATACGTTTTCTTTAGGCGCATTACTGGTGAACCTTTGTCGATTTCAATGAAATGCAGATCCAGGAGGCGCTGTGCACGGGCACAGGGACTAGTTTCGGCCGGTGGCCCCAGAGATGGATTGTAAACAAGCTGCATACCCAAGGAACAGTCCTGGTTATGGGACATCAACTGACCCATCAACAGTTTAAAATCCAGGGCAGCGTGTGACGTGATATCCAGGCATATGTCTATAGTCCACTGGAAGGACCCCGGGTGCAGTAAAACGTAGGTTGCACACAGGACAAGTAGGCATATCGGAAGGTTTAGCCAAAAATCGATGTCCAGAGCCCCCATTGGTATCAAACCAAAGAGCTGTTGCATCCGATCACGGTACAACTGCTGCTGTTCCAGGCTCAGTAGAATCACAGATCAAGCAGCCATTGCATAACAGTGGTAGCAGAATAACTACCCCACAAACCAGGAGGAGCAATAGAGGCAACCCTTCAAATACGCTGGAAAAAATAGAATGAATAAAGGCAGGTATTACATCAAAAATAGTTTGAAAAGAGGGGGGCGTGGCCAGCGACATGGTGGAGTAAGACGTGCCTCAGCTCGGCTCCCGGCTTACTGCACGAATCCGTCGTTAAAACAGTCCCAAAAACTTCCAAAACTCCACCAAATCGAAGCAAGAGAGACTCCGCCAACCTAGAAGCCCGACCTGACAGAACTCCTGCTGAAACTCGAGACTATATTCGGCGCTGAGTGGGAAAAGCAGGAGGCTGCTGTGGCTAACCCGCGACAAGATGGCGACCAGGCCCGCTTCTTCATACTAGATGGAGCTCTGCCCGGCTCTGGGGTCGCGCTGCCTGCGGACCCTCCTCATCGGCGGACCCGGTACTACGGCCCAACTGGAGGTGTAACGGGCGGCCCCGTCGGCCTACGTCTAGAGGCAGCGGAGTGGAGATCCGGGACGGAGGGTGCCTGCCAAGCCTGAGGCAGACCCGGACGGAGACTCGCCGCGCGCCCAGGGCTGGGGGCCGCGGCGGGCGGCGGTGTAGGAAACGCCGAGCCGGTGGTGCCCGCTGGAGGCAGAGGTCGGGTAAGGAGGGGGGCCGCTCCACTAGAGAGGCCGCGAATCCTGGTACTCCCTCCCCTCCCCCCTCCACCCTGAGACCGGGAATCGAATTGGGAGGAGTCCGGCGGACGGACCTGCTGTCCCGGTCGTGGCTGGCTGGTCGGACCGGCAACTGCTTCCCTCCATCCCGCCCAACCTGTCAACACCATCGTGGGACGGGGGGAGCCTCAGGCAGCTCCGACGAGGGCCCGCGACCTGTATCGACGCCACGAGAGTGAGGACGAACTGGGGAGCGCCGTGGCCGGGCCTTGATCGGGCCGGCGCCGACCCCCTCGAGGCACCAAACCGGACTGGTGACCCCCCCCCCTCTCGGTGAGGAAGAGGCGTGAGAAACGTGGGCACCCACTAAAGCTGCCGTTCGCCTGAGGGATCCATCGGGGAGCTGCCTACCTTCGATGCTTACAAGAGAGGGGCCCGATCCAGACGGGGGCCCTGCAGTGGAGGGAAGCGGTACCCACCTCGATAGGTAGCTGTGTGTGAGACCCTTGGAACCTCCCTCCCTGCCTCTGCCCATCCACATATGCCCATTCCCACCGGGCTATCCGCTGAAGGAGAGTCCTACTGAGCTGAGGTGTCCAGACTTGGGTGTTTTCCCCCCTCACCGCCTCCACCGACTCTCAGGCCACAGGGAGAAGCTCCTGCTCAGGCCCGGGGCCCGTCATGGGGAAAAGGGACCCTGCCCAGAGGACGGCCAGACCGGAAACCATTGACCGCTACGGCACGGTCTCAGAGGGAGATGGCCCCGGCACCGCCTAGCACAAGTACGGACACAACCATAATTATGGAGGCAATCCAGGCCTCAAGGGCAGATATCCAGAACTCTAGAATGGCACTTGAGACAAAAATAGGCGAGGTGGGTTCAGAGGTCCTCTTGTTGCGCCAGGACTTCAGGAATCTAACGGAGAGAGTGACCGCCACTGAGACCAGAATCAGCGAGACGGAGGATTCCCTTGCTGCACTAAAGAAAGATATGGCGGAGCTACAGGCATCACACAAACAGCTGCTGTGGAGAGTGGATGATGCTGAAAACAGGGCAAGACGTAACAACCTCCGCTTCGTGGGTTTTAGAGAAGGTATTGAGAAGACCGACGTTGCAGCATTTCTCCGTGACTGGTTAACATCGACATTCCCACAGGCCAAATTCTCGAACGGCTTCATCATAGAAAGGGCACACAGGGCCCTGCTTATGAAACCTC
Source organism: Lissotriton helveticus (assembly GCF_964261635.1). NCBI lineage: Eukaryota > Metazoa > Chordata > Amphibia > Caudata > Salamandridae > Lissotriton > Lissotriton helveticus. Next base: position 1,123,232,644 of record NC_136071.1, read on the forward strand.
CGGAGGGAGTGAGGCCACGGCCGATCATTGCCCGTTTCCTTAACTTTGCAGATAGGGACCTCATCTTGAGAGAGGCAAGGAAAAAAGGGGAACTTAGACTGGAAAATGCAAATATCATGATATTCCCGGATTATAGCCAGGATGTGCAGAAACAGCGCCGTTCGTATGATTCAGTTAAGGCAAAACTGCGGCACATGCACATATCCTCCATGTTGCTCTTTCCGGCGAAGCTGAAGGTCTTATACAAGGGCAGGTCACACTTCTTCAGTCGCCCGGAAGAGGCCTGGCAGTGGGTGGAGGAACGACCCCTGCTCCAAGGGGCGGAGGAGGAGGGGCGTAGGGTCCGGTTCGAAATGGCGGCAGCCAACTTCCGGAGAAGCCCGCCTATGACGCAGCGGTCCCACATCCCCCTAGGATGAAACACCATACACTCTCCCCACTGAATTCGGAACGCACTGCATTGGCCAGAGGAGAACGGGACCAAAACGTAACCACGGAGGAGAATCCGACGCTGGGTAACAGATTCAGCAGCCTGGAAAACCGCACCGTCGAAGAAATGGACGATGTGGCTAGTGCACGCTCGTCGGATCTTGAGGAATCGACAGATAATTCACTACACCCTCTGGTCGCGGCGATCCGAGAGATGGAACCGGGGGCTACAGGAGGCACGGAGGAATGCGGCCTGGACTCACAAGATTCCCACTCGTGAGGAAGTATGGAATTGGTATCCGGAACTGCAGTAAGCCACTGCCGGAGACATGCAAGTTACACTCACCACTTTTTGAATACTGTTTGACACTATTGTTCTCAGATTGACTAGGTACCACCTTTAGTGGCCCACGGGACAGCAGAACTCGTCTGGTCACTGGCCGGACAATTAAGCTGGTGGCGACCTAGACTGGAGCCCTAGTGTTCTTCTAGTTGGGGTGGTTTGCGGGAGGGCGATAGACCTTTACCGCCCAAAAGTCCCGTGCTTTCTTGGTTACAAGTATGGGATGGGTGGGAGGGGAAGGTGGGGAGGGGGTGGTGGGGACCGGGGAAGTCCGGACAGTTTGTTGGGGGGGACTCTGGGGGGAGGTGGGGGGGAAAACAGTTGATTGTTTACAGTCGTGTTTATTACTGCAACATTCTCCGCTCATACACCAGGAAACACCCACGCTTTAACGTTAAAACATCAGAATGGCAAGTACATTAGATACACAACCGACTGACCTTTCCAAAATCAGCGCCCTGACCTGGAATGTGAATGGTCTGGGTAACAAGGTTAAGAGAGGACTAGTAAACGCATACATAAAAAGAATAGGACCTGATGTAATTTTCCTACAAGAGACACACCTCAAGGGGTCCAATTGCTCCTTCATTGCCAGGGGACGATACAAGGTGTTGGCCCACGCGGGATACACTACTGATTCCAGGGGAGTGGCCATTGTCCTAAAGACCACTTCTCCATTCTGCATCACACGCACATGGGTGGACCCACACGGAACGTGCGTTGGAGTACAAGGGAAGTGGCGTAGATGTACATTTACACTAGTATCAGTATATGCCCCCCCCCCTAAACTGCAGACGAATGCACTCAAGATGTTAGCAAACATACTTCTCGAATCGGCCGACACCATTCAATTAGTAGGCGGGGACTTCAACGATGTCATGGATAGGAAGCTGGATCGCTCAGGATCGCCACCCGCTAAGATTGCCCAGACACCACTTGCCCAGATGATTTCCACAATTGGTCTTACTGATGTCTGGAGGTGGCTTCACCCGAAGCAACTTACATACTCCTTTTACTCAGCCCCCCATAAGGTATTCTCGTGACTCGACTATATCTTTATGTCCAGACAAGACTTGACTACGGACTCGACAGCAGAATACAGGGCGAGAGGAATTTCAGATCACTCGCCTCTACTAATCAAAGTAGGTCACAGACGCAACACAACAGGGGCCACCTGGCGATTAGACGCTTGGGAACTTAAAAACCCAGGGATCCTGAAGGGGGTGCGGGCAGATGCACGAGTTTACCTGGCTGAAAACGAGGGAACGGTTGACTCAGGAGTAATCCTCTGGGAAGCCTTGAAACCGGTCATGAGAGACAGGATAATGAGTAGAATTGGAGAGGAGAAGAAAAAACTTCAGGGAATGGTAGCGGGGCCAGAGCGGGCCATAATAAACCTGGCGAGAGAACACCTATGCGAAAAATCCCCTATCGCCCTGAGGAAACTAGTAGATGCACAACGCCACTACAGGGAGCTGGTGACGGATGAGGCTAAGACACAGAACCTGGCCACCCTTTATCGCCTGTATGACGTGGGGGACAAATCAGGCAGACTCCTAGCATGGCTTAGTAGGAAGGAGCGGGCAGCGCGGTGGATAGAACACGTTAAGGGTATAGACAGTGGACTTTCCTGCACAGACGCACACATCGCTGAGGCCTTCGCTGCCCACTATGAGAGTTTTTATACCGCTAGGAACCTTGGCTCAAGCGATGATGCCCTCCGATATATGAGCCAGATTGAAGTCCCATCCCTAGACTCGGAATCCGTCAAGGCCCTTGAAGCCGACATCACGACAGATGATGTTTCTTTAGCGATTGGTAGACTGAGACCTTGGAAGGCCCCGGGACCCAATGGTTTTCCGGCAGAATTCTTTAAATGTACGACGGACATCCTGGCTCCACACTTGAGAAACCTCTTCTTGGGTGCCTACCAGGAAGGGAGGCTCCCCGCTGACCTCTCTGCGACAATAATTGTCCCAATCTACAAAGAGGGAAAACCGCGAGAGGACTGCTCATCCTACAGACCTATATCCCTCCTGAACACCGAGGTGAAACTCCTTGCGACTGTCTTGGCAATCCGGTTACGGTCGGTGATACCGGATCTGATACACTTAGACCAAACCGGCTTCCTGCCTGACAGAGCTACAAAATTCAATCTCAGACGTACACACAACTGGCTTCAGGAGGTGCGTGACAGAGAGTCACCGCACTGGTTCCTCTCCCTCGATGCAGAAAAGGCCTTTGATGCGGTTCATTGGCCATTTCTGGCAGGGGTGTTAGAAAAATTTGGCTTTGCCCCAAATTCCGGGCCTGGGTTCGACTCCTCTACACTGCACCACGAGCCAGGGTAAACGGGAGTCTTTCCCCAAAATTTCAGATTCAGCGAGGGACCCGACAGGGATGCCCTCTATCGCCCCTTCTCTTCACGCTCACCATTGAAATCATGGCGGCCAGGGTCTGACAGAACTCGTCAATTAGTGGATTTAGAATAACAAACGCAGATGCTGCTCAAGAAAAGTTGTCCCTATATGCGGATGATGTACTCCTGTACATCACTGACCCGGCGACGACCATCCCGGAGCTCTTCCGGGAGCTGGAAAATTATGGTGCCCATTCCGGTTATACAATTAACTGGCATAAATCAATCCTGTATGACCCAGGGGGAGGTGATCGTTGGACGACGTTGCCCCAACAATTAATAACTACTACAGAGGGCTTCCAATACTTAGGGATTTACATCACCCTTGATAAGAAACTCTCACTTCAGAGAAATATAGATAGGGTCTCACTAAACTCAACCGCGGACATGGAAAGATGGCGACGCCTGCCACTCACACTCTTGGGGCGAGCGGCTTTGTACAAGATGATCAACCTTCGCAAATACTTGTACGTCCTACAAAACGAATATTATTCCCTCCCAGACACATTATTACACAGGATTCATTCGGATCTCCGGGCATTTCTTTGGCTAGGAGAGCAACCTAGGATAGCGCTGACCACGCTTCAGAGGCACCAGTATAGTGGCGGAATCTCACTCCCAAATTTGGAAGCCTATTATTGGGCGGAACACATGACCCCGATCAATGAGTGGTTACACCTGCCGGCAGCCCATCCCACCTATGCACTAGAAAGACATACACTATCCACACACAACCTGTTGCACTACTTATATGGAGGGTCAGCACAACTCACCCTGCTCCCGGCTACCCTTACGACATTACAAGCTTGGAATAAAGCCATGAAACGCACGGGCTGGGACAAGACCCCCACTCGCCAGACACCACTTTGGCACTGTAAGTGGCTACATGAGTTACACAAACTAAAAGGTTTCAAACGATGGGATGATATTGGTATCTCCACCATCGGGGATGTTATAGCTAAGGGGGAATTGAAGTCCTTCCAGAATATGAGAGCCGACTATGGACTGCAAAGCTCACAGTTTTTTAAGTATACCCAGTTCCGCCACGCATGGAAAGCGCATGGAAAGCGCAGCAGCTACAACTGTTAGGGATATCGGAGTATGCTCCACTGGAGGGAAGGCTTCTGCAGGAACAGATTCAGGGGAAAGCAGTCTCACTTACGTACAAAACACTAACCAACAATATGCTGGGGGACCTAGCGAAGCTCAGAGCTACATGGGAGAGTGAAGTAGGAACACTGGAAGACTTAGACTGGGATTTGGTGTTAATGCACCCCCGTGAGGTTGCGATAAAATCCAGGCGGCGCCTCATTCAATACAATATACTACATAGAACATACTATCATAGGGTACGACTACATAAAATGGGGAAAATCGAGAACGACAGATGTCTCAGATGCCACGGGGCTGAGGGAGGTTTTTATCATACGCTATGGACCTGCACAGTGATCCAAATATACTGGTCCCGTATCTTCTCAGAACTGCAGGAGGTCCTGGGAGTTCCACTGACGCAAGAGCCGAAGCTGGCTCTATTGGGTATGTCCAATGATGTGGATTTGCCACGCCCACTTATAATATTCCTGGTCCTAGCCCTGGTGGTGGCCAAAAGAGACATTGCGAAACAATGGGGGTCCCCGACTCCTCCTGACATGGAGGCAAGGACTAGACCTCTACATGGCGGCGGAGAGGGTGACCTACAAATCCAGGGGGTGCCCAAGGAAGTTTCGAAAAATTTGGTCTAAGTGGAGACACTATCATGGACTAGATGGAGGATTGGGGAATGGTTGAGCTTACCGTCGCGTTTCTAGTTCGTATAGGGGGGGTGGGAGGGGATGGAGGGGGGAATGGGGAGATGGAACCTCGATGCATAGTTCTTTTTTACAATTCTACGATGTACTGCATATCAACAGTGTGCTTTTATGGGGTGGTGGGAGAGGAATTAGAGGGAGGAGTGTTGCTGAATACATGACTGTATTGTTCAGTTATATACAAAATGCAAATAAAAATGTTTTTTTAAAAAAAATAGTTTGAAAAGAGGTCACAAGGCCGGATCCAACAAGTTTAAAAGGATGGGCTAGGCCTGCCTTATCAGAAACATTAAATATTTGGTGTATTAATTCCTCAAAATGAATGGGGAGATTTGTGTTCAACAAAGATTGTATTTCACTGGATGTTCTCTGTGCCTGCAATTTGAAGGTTTCACGAGCTGACGTGAGAGACACTTCTTGTTGAAACAATAGCGCTTTGAGTCTGCTTAGCTTATTGAAATCTGTTTGTAAAGTTGGAATGGTAGGCCACAGCGAACTATCTACACTCCCATGTGGGGAAGGAAATTGGAAGTTGTTGCAACAAGTAAGATGGTTGATCTACACCACAGGTGCTGTCATGCTCTTCTCCCTGGAAAGGTCCCTCTCCAAGTGGTGTTACCTATCCCTGTACCCTCATATGACCAAAGTACTTGTCCCCAAACAAAAAATGCATCTGCATGCCTGACCAGAACAGAATAGCATTGTTGTTCGACCTTGTTTACAATGTTCAGACTAAATCCCAGGAATGAGAAAAGTACACAAACAACTGCAGGTTCTATATGAAAGTTTCAGTGTGGCACAAGCAAAATAAAGCTGTGTAGTATTGTGCGCAAAGCCACAGACAGGCAGCAACAAGCTCATACCAACCTAAGGAAGACGACAATGTTCATTGGGGCATTTGACAGGCATAATAAGTGACACCACTCTGCCTGTTCACTGTCGGACTGCGCTTCTTCAAGTGGCAGCAATGGCATTAAAAGGAGTCCTCTTCACATACTGGCAAACTATCCTAATCATCAGCCCTTCAGGTCTCAAAGCACCTCTTGTGGGCATGCATCAGTGCATGAGGTAGAGCACATTGCGGTGTATTGTCATCTATGGATCTTTGCGTCTGTGTTGCTATCCACCACTGAGGGCATTCCCTGCTGCGTTCAGCTCCTGGCATCATCTAGCGCTACAATTGATGGAAGCTGGCTGCCACAAAAGAAGTGGTTCCTTCAGCGTCAGCAGCATTGTAGCAACTACTTTACAGCAGTGCAGTGCTTTCTAACTTATGACCCTCTCCATCTTTGTCCCGCCGCTGAGACCCATTCGTGCTGTACCTGCGCCACTCTAAAAAAATTTTTTTAAACCTTTTCCCTTTTGGCATCATCTTTGCCATTTGATGGGCGGCCTGGGATCTGTGTTGCTTTCAAAGTTCCATTTGTGCTGTTCTTGAGCTGGCTTTCTCTTCCGGCATCATTCTGAACTTGTAGGTGCTAGTTGACCTCTATCTGCGCTGGGTTCATCTTGAAGCCAGGCATCTTCCACTACAGTGTTCAGCCACCTTTGCTGCACAAGGATCACCTCTGCCACTACAGTAGCAGTGCAGGCTGGGAGCACAGGCACAGACATTTCCTGTGGCTGCTGTAGACCACCCATTTACTGGCTCTTGGCCTGGAAGTGCTTTTCCGTGTGAATTGATCGTTTGCACATTTTGCAGAATTGAATCCCGCTGTTTCTTTAGTGATGATGCACTAATTTATGGTGCAGACGAACACGGATGGGATTGTTTCTGCATGTGTGCCCTTTTCCAGCCATGACAACAAAGCAAGCATTAAACTCAAGTAGCCCCGAGGCTTTGCCAGGGCTTGCATAGCTTGGTGCAAGTTTGATCGAGAGATGGAAAAAAGGGAGTGAGACCGGTGTTAGCAGAAAGTTAACCTTTAAAGATGGACACAAAATACTTGGGAAAAACAATCTAGTATTAGAGCCGTGAGGGGCGGTCAGCGATGTTGATATGTTCGAACTTTGAAATTCACACCAAACAGTCCAGTCCGCTTGCAGACTTGCGTTTGCTCAACGAGAATGAGCAGTAAGATCAGGTGCGCTCTTTCCCTTTTTCCCGAAAAACAGTTTATATTATGAAAACGCCAGGAGACATATTCATTTTTTGATGAACACTGATTGTGTAAAATGCAATATTTGCAGATGACGCATTCTTTTCCTGCGGCTTGAAATGTGAACCTGGACGTCGCTTCTTACCCGTGTAGTAGCCCAGTAAGTTTCCCCTAGTGCCCCTTAATTGTATTCTGCCCAAACGAAAAACATACAGGTGCATTTCGTGGATAGTGGGTCTCTTGATGCCTTTTCCAGTTACATCCGACTGGCCGAGCAGCCTCTTTGTCTGGATCTCCGTCTAGCCTTGCTAGCCGGCACCCACCCCGAGGACACGGTATTCGCACTATGTGGAGTGGACGCCCAGTCCCCACCCTGGTATTTTAATCCTGTGCGTCACGCGGAAGGCAGAACAGTCTAGTTGAAAGGGGGACTGCCTGAACACTGACTGCACTGCACAGTGGCAGCGCGTGACACGCACGTGGGTATTTGCTGTAGTGCGCACTGCTTGAGGGCAAAGCTTTAAGCGCGGGAATTAATTCTGAGGAAACCTCGTATTATAATTGGATTCCTTCATTTTTTTCCCCACATTTGATCTATTTCCTTCTTACAAGCGTAAAGCCTTCTCCTGAATTGTGCTGTTTTCAGAACCATATTGTGTAGGTCTGCCGTTCTTAATTTTTTTTTTTACCTGTGTGGACCCTCACTGAATAATTCTTGAATCTGGGATCCCTCACTGAGTCATCATTGGAAGCCGGGGACCCCCTGCCTAAGCAACTTCTGTGATTTGAACCTCAAATCCATACATGCACAAAAAATAAGTACACAAAACAAATGCTTAAATATTAAAATACTGTGTTTATTTTATAGTTAAAGAAAGAAAAGTAAAAGAAATTCTCAGTTTTCTCTATTTGTGTATATTTTTTTAATGTATTAATTATAATATTATTTAATTTAGTAAAACAGTCGTGGACCCCTTGAGAGGGCCTTGTGGACCCACAGGGGTCCTCGGATCACAGATTAAGAGGCAAGGACTAAGGACAAGCCCAAGACCACTGAGTATGTGTTTATACTAATGACATACTTCAGACTGTGTGGCCACATATAGCTGTATCTCGCCTTTTCTTGGAGACATGAAAGTCTTTTATTGGGCATCCCTGAAATCGTTTTTGAGATTTAGTTAATTTTTATGGTTACAATTCTTTTTATAGTTTTAATACTTTATTGCAAACTCAGGCCCTGGTCATTCAGTTTCATAAATCCACACATTCTGTTTGGTACACTATTGGCACAAGTAATTATATTAATCTAACTTTATAGGGTATTCCCACCAAAGACACCAAATTTCTATTTCCTCGAATAGCCTCTTGATTTTTAGAATGTTTCCTCAGCCTTGAAACAGTAGTCCATACCTTTTACCTATTCTCCCACAGTGGTAGTAGCTTCACTCATCCAATGGTGCGTAGTGTATTTGTGGCCCCCTGAAGTCCACCACCAGCAGTAATCGGGTTCACCATTAGGCTAAGCACTGCTGCTTTACGGTTTGCAGCAATTAAATGCCCAAAACTCTTCCCATAATCCTATGTATACACTTGCAATATTGAGCAATCACTAGGCAGTCCCATGTTGTATGTAGAAATGTGCTACAGGCATTTTACAACATTAACAATTGCAGTTTAGGGTTCCAGAGTTTGGCTGGGTGAAAATGTACAGTGTGGAAATAATTCAATTAGAATTATTCGAGTCTGGGAGAAATTACCAAAGAAATGAAATCGTCATGTTTTAACTCCTAAAATCATGCTCCCGCCTTTCCGACAGATTTTTGAGTGGATATGACGTGATGACTACTAATAATCTATGTATTCTAGAAATGCTTTTTTTTCAGTCTATTCTATGGATAATATGGGCTTAGGTGGATTAAAATGACACAACTGGAGGAATCTAAAGAATTGCGTTTTATGTAAAGAGAATTCTATGCACAGTTGCTCAGATGATTTTATGTGGTCTATGACACATGTATGCCCCAATTTTGTTATTATGCCTTTAAATTTTAGGATTGGAATCCCTCTAGCCTCACTACGTGCCCTGACCCAGGAGAGTTTCTTTTGTTTACCTTTTCTACCACTAACATCTTTTTTTTTTTTTGTTGGTTAGGGCAGGTCTTGATGGCTCCAAGAAGCAGGTGCTATTAATAATCTGGCAAAAGAGTGTTTAATCCCCTCAGTTCGCCAGCCTTGATTAGATCAGCTCATGTCTATTTCTGTAATTCTACGTCAATTTGAGACCCATTCCCTGTCGCGAGGCGACTGTTTGAGGGCTTAGATGCCTTAGGGCCCGGGAAAAATCAACCACCGTGGTCTATAATAGCCCAGAAACTACTGAGCGATGGACACCATGTGTAAAAAGGTCCCAGCAGGTGAGGATCTCCTGCTGGCAGTCCGCAAAAAGGCTATGATTAAAAGCCTTCGCGTCTTTTTGTGACCAGCATAAACACCTCCTTGGTCAATATGGGGTTAATGCTCCCCAGGGTTTTCGAAGGCACTCCGGTTGGTTCCCTCCTCCCTCCATGGACAGGGTCAGAGGGTTATGGTCACTGGAGGCGCCATGTAAAATATTGAAGGAAACAAGAGGCCAACCCATACAAGCAGATACAAAAATGAAATTGATAATCATGCTGGATCCCCTTCCCTTATATGTAGGGGGGATTTGAGGAGGGGATTTGAGGAGTAGACCAGATTAACAACTGATATAAGGTAAAAACCAAATAGTGCTTACGTAAGAAGGTATTTATCTCCTCTCCTTCCATAGCATGCTCCAGATGCAAGTCCTTTGAGATCGGACAAGGTTGTGTATTAGGTCACCGGTGTAAAAAATGTGGGCACGGGTGACCATTAAAATCCCCTGCCAGAATAAGATTCTCATGCCCGAGGGCTCCCCCTTTAATGAGTTTAAGGCACTACTTAAGGCTATAAAATTAGAGGTCTGACCCTATTTGCTTTATATAAATTAATTACTGCCATGGGGAGAGCTCTCCCAATGAACAATCTTTACACCCTGGAACTCAGGGGAGTCCCACTTCATGATCTGTATGATGCCGCAATACTCAAGAACTACAAAGATAATGAGACCCAATCTCCTCACTCTACCTGCACTAGAGCCCATCGTGGGGCAGAAGATGGTCTTGTACCCCTTCAAAAACAAAATTCTTCTTTGATTCCCATGTCTCTTGCAAGCAAATAATGTTAAAGGACTTAATAAACTGTAACCCCCTTCATCGGAAAACTTAGAGGACACATCTGCCACATTCACGGGTTCACACTCTGCGACTCTGGGCAATAGCTTGCTTAATCTCCACAACGGCCCCTCGTGGCGGGATGAATCTCCACAACGGCCCCTCGCGGCGGGATGCCTGGCTTTCACCTTGCAGATACCCTGTCGGGGTTATCTCACAGGGGAATACCAGGACGGGTTCCCTAAGCAAGCGCTTAGAAACCGCTTGGTGATTTGCGCTATATAAATTCCTGTACATTTACATTTACATTCCAAGAAATAAGTCTTAAGTCCTTCCTGGGTTTGTAGGTAAATCCCACAGTGGAAAATAAGGTGGAGAATGGCGAATATGGAGCCCCCTTGGACTGTAAGTTGCCCGGAGGTGCTCTAAAATTGATGGATGTGAAGGAGGATGGCTTTAAGGCCTCATGCAAACATAATTCTGTCATTCCGTTAATAGGCGGTAGTGCATGGGGGATTGTGGATCCGCAGAAAAAGAACAGTATGCTTGCTTTCTCAAGCAGATAAACTCTAGTCTCATTGCTGAATCACTTCTCTTGAAGAAAACACAGTTCTTTATTGAAATTACTTGGCAGGCCCAGGTGTATTGATGTAGATCAGGGACCCCAAACCCTCCAACATATGGGGCATACCTTCATTTAGCAAATGATACCCATGTGAGACCTCCGGCGCATACAAATTTGCTGACCATGGATTGATCTCCGTGAAGAAGTGGGAAGGGACGACTTTTGGGTAATTTTGGAGGGTATAGAGAAGCAGAGGCAGAAAATGATTTTAATAAGTGCCCCCTTTCCCATTATAAAGGTTGGTATGGAAGCTCTAGCTCCTGTTTTATGCGTTTAATCAGCTGAACAACGTTCAAGTCTAAGGCTTAAGTGGGAGAACTCGGAAGTACAGTAGAATGTTCCCTGCTATGACTGACGGCACCTTATGGTTGTTTGTATATTACTCCTTGTCAGTAAGGTATTGGTGAAATGGTCCTTTTATAAAGCCCTTTCCGAGTCCTGAAAATCTATAGATGCACTATGAGAGAATACATCAGGAAAAGGGCATAATATTTGGGAAGAGAATGTTCAACTACGTCTGGAAACTTAGATTGTTTCAGCAAGTGGATTATGTGTGTTCTGTCCATGTGAAGAAATGGAGGAACCATAGTTTGCTTTTGGGTTCAGCTATAATAGATGCTGTCTAGATTCAGTGGAATGGCTGGAGAGTAGAGGTGTCCTGGGGGCTAGGCAGGGGGTTGACCCGCGGAGTTTATGGAACTGGTGATGAGACTGGTATTTGGAAGATGGCAAATGATTTAAGGATTGTGAGCTGGAACTATTTTAATGAGTGACAATTGATGGCTTTTCTGAAAATTATTAGGAATAGTGGCAATGCGAGCAAGCTCAGGAGTCAGCATGCTCAACATTATTGGGTTGCATCTGAGAAAATGTATTTTGTGCTTTTTGAAGATGCGTACTTCTAGGCTAGTTGTTTGCTGATTAATGAACGAGTGCATCCTGAAAGGCTCAACGTGTCTACCATATCTTTAAGGATGTTGAGATGAACCACTATGTATGTTATACAGGCTTTTTTCATAGATACATGAGGATATATGCCTGACAACCATGTTGGGTGCTTAAGACTGAGGTCATGTGGTCATAGACGCTGCTCCCGAAATTATCGTGACCTGTGTCTATTGTGCAGTTTTCAATAATAGTCCGGATTTTGGAAATAGAATTTAAACATCGCCATGGTCAGTCCTACAGGCGACTTCAGGAGTGTGGTATTTCATTAAATATCTACATGTCCAAGGTGCCATGCAGAGAATAACCCATTATGACAGCATTCTCTTTATAGTATAGCTCTGATAATTGCTTCTTTTATTGTACCAGGTTTCATGTAATATTGAGGTTTGGATTCCAGGAAGCAAGGGTCTGATTTTGACACCTTTCTGTAAATCTGTATAAGTAACAAATATGAATTTAGCAAAATTCCGCATGGCTCGGGCATGAGTGGGTCATTGTTCATACCTCCAGATTTATATGGTGCCAGAAAAAAGGAACCATATTTTATGGGACAGAAAATCCAGCCAGTAAAATCGCTTTTGGGTACTGGCTTCATTGCAGCCTGGACCTGTTGTCTTACCCATGTCCAACACTAAGCCATAGCCTAGGAGAGCATGGAATGCTCCACTCCTCCAGATTAGAGTCTCCCCTGCTCTCCCCTACCTTACCCACTTCATAAAGGTAAGTCCCAGGTTTCTTGCCGAGGTAACAGAAGGACCATGCTAAGTTCTGTCAGCTACCAGCACAAATTGCGTTTCAGGGCTTAAAGAATGTCAGTGTGTGAAATCGAGTAGCTCAGATATTTGTTCTCCAATGACCACACAAAATGTCAACTATTCTAATCCAGAATGTGGTGGAAACTAAACTAGTCTAGCACTGTGGATGAATAAGTATTCCTTTATGTCACTTCCCATTCTGCAGTTAAATCACTAGGTTGTGCTGACAACAGCCTTATCTTGCACTTAATGATTTTCACTCACTTGGCACTCCCAGGATCTACACTCAAAACATGATGGAAACGGAAGTAGGCCGTCAAACCATTACATAAATGAAAATGTGAGAGGGCGAAATACTTCAAATTCGCACACTGCATAGGACATCTTTACATATCTATGGCATTACACATGGGGGCGTGGCCAAGCAGGCTAAGATGGCGGCAGCATTCCTTTAGTGCTCCGCAAGGCAGCCCGAGTTTACCAGCTATAAAAATGTCCTAAACCTGCATCACAGCGCGACAAACCCCAGCACGGCCCAGGTGACTGCGAGGAGCGTCTGCCGGCCCTGACTGATTGACCGTGGGGCGCGGATGGAAGAGTAGGAGCCCGCGAGGAGGTCTTCAGCCCGGACCTCAAAATGGCGGGGCCCCGTGCGGCCTGAATGCTCCGAGGGCGGGCGGGGGGCGGAGGAGCGGCCTGTTTGTAGCTGCCGCCCGACCCTGTCAGCGACCCCCGTGGGGGACCCCGGTAGCCATCGGACCGGAGACCTAGTCTGTTGGAGTGAAGGTGAGGGCAGCGCGGGGACGGCTTGCGGACCCCCGGATAGCCGGATCCCCAGCGCAGGAGGAGGCCCTCCCGAATGGAAGATGGCCTCGCCCGCGGCACGGAGCGCGGTGATGGCCTCCACACCGCACTACACAGTGCTGCAGGAGGCACATTGATGATCGCGACGGGGTGAGGTGCAAGTCGTGCCCCACAAAGCTAATCCCTCATGCACAGCAGCACCCCCTCCCTGCAGCGGCGCCGGGCCTGGAGGTGCGTGGGGTAGGCCCCGTCTGTAGGGCTGCAGGGGCCGGTGCGCCGGGATCCTCCCGGACTTCGGGAGGGGTCATTCTACCACAGTGGTCCCCCGAGTGAGCAGCGGACCGTCTCTGCGGCCCATGAGGAGCGAACTAACCTCCGCGCCTAACAGAAGCCTGGTGGGGAGAGCCTTGTGACCTGCAGGAGGAGGCACTCCAGGGCGGAACGGCACCGGGAGCAGGGAGCTGAAAATTCCCTAAGCAGAGCCCGTAACCCCTTGCGGACCAGGCTGGGGTGCGGGCTGCGACTTAAGTGCCATGAGGTCCATGTGACTGTGAGTCTATAGGCAGGGGAGCCCTGAGTAATTCCACAGCAAGGAGCTTCCATAGCCCCATCACGGGTGCCACAGTGCCCAGGACACCAATGGGTAGCGACTGACGGAGTGTCGCTGTGCCGCCCTTCTTCATGGGGAGATCAGCCCCCCCCCCCCCCCTGCATCAGCGCTAGGCTTTGAGGCGCGCGTGGGGGGGAAGGCACGCGTTTAAGGCAAGGATCGCAAAAGGGGACGGTGGGCTGACCATCCTGCAGTGATCAGCCGTGCCCCCCCAACCACGGTGGCACCCAGGCAAGACGGGGACCGGGCCCACGACCTGTGGGACGTGATTCAATTGCAGTGACCGTAGGCGGCCCTCCCCGGAAGACGGCAGGGACGAGACGCCGATACTGCCCCGGGCGGGGCTGTGGGGAATCTGGTCAACACAACGGTGTAGCAACTGCACTCAGAACAGGGGAGACCCCCGGGACACCACAGTGCTCGTGGCTGACGATCACGCAGTGTCAACGAGGTACTCACGCAAGGGGAGTGACACGGAAGATCACCGGAGGCGGTCAGCGAAGGACGCAACCAGAATGGGACGACAGCGGGCGACGACCATAACGCAGGGCACGGAGCCCTCGAGAACACTGCCCCCGACATCGCAAACCACGAGACCGGGAGGTGAAACTGCAAGCTCGGACACAATGTTGGCCAAACTGGACAAAGTCCTAGCAGCAATTGGACACTCAAGAGTATCAATGGAACACAGATTTGGAGAGCTGGCCACGGACCTCAACCTGTTCCGGGATGACCACAGGAAACTGGAGGACAAGGTAAAAACGGGGGAAACGACGCTGCAAACTCTAGAACCGCAAGTGCGGCAACAACAAGACTCCCTGAAGAGCCTGCAATCATGGATGAAGATTTTAGAGGACAGGGCGGATGATTTGAAGGGGAGACCTCGGAGGAGCAACATTCACATTATCAACATTCCGGAAGGAGTGGAGGGAACCAATCCTCTCAACTATATAGCAATGTGGATTGCGACATTCACCCCAGCGGGAGAACTGACCCCATTCTTCTCCATTGAACGTACATACAGAGTACCGGCCCGGAAACCACCACCAGGATCGCCCCGACACCGTTCCTTCTAAAATTACTCCATTACCAGGACAGGGACACTATCCTTCGGGCCGCTAGGAGACAAGAAGTGATCAGAGTGGAGGACAAGCAAGTCATGCTATTCCGGGACTACTCAAGAGCAGTACAGCAACAAAGGTCCACTTTTCTGGCGGTCAAGCGAACCCTGCGCCAGAAGAATGTCCAATATGCACTCCTGTTCCCAGCCAGACTTAAGATCATACATAATGGAACTACGCAGTTTTTCTCGGGTTCCCGCGTCGGCCAGCGACTGGGTTGAACAACACCTAACGAACATGAGCAAGCCCAGTAAGTCACAGACCAATCACCCATCGAGCCGCCAGCGGCGCCAACAGAAAAAAGTCACGCTCACCCAACTCAACTCGCACTCAGATTCCTCCAGTAAGAACTCTCCGGATCTCATCCAAATAATTTGCAGAACGTAGGAAGGCGCTTCAAGTGGCTGCGGAGGTGGGACTCCCAGGAGACAGCTCGGACGGTGAGAGGGGCCCGCATATATTCTCTTCAGACGAGGAGTGCAGCGACGTGAACACACCAGGAGATGGTTCCATGACTCTGCCAATAGTGACCCCCCCAAAAGGCAGACACTTTGATTTGAACTTCCCGGGCCGCTGTGCCCTACCCTGCAGAGAATGGAGGGAGCCTCCTGAGTTCTATGTACTTCCTGCTCTTGCAGAGCGGACGCACCATGGTTGGGATGATCTGTCCCGCGCCTGGTGAGCCAGGCGGCCCACTGCTACATCGGACTTCACTGCACAACTGTGGTTGTTGTATGCATCGTTGGGCACCAGGATAACATAGACAATGATTGGGCTGCCATAGCGATAGCGGCTGAAGGAGGCTGAGGACCACGTACCCCACGAAACAAACTAAAGTTAGCACATGTTGTACAGTTTGGACGTACCGCCGCGAGCGATAGGTCCTTTTAGTTGGGATAGTTTCCCGTATGTTCATTTTACTCCCCCCACCCCCCCGTTACATTTCCCACACACATTCCCAGGGAGCCGAATACACGATATGCAGAATGCTGGTAGGGTTATTAGAGGTAGTCATTCGGGCGGTGGGGACACGGGAGACGAAGAGGGCGCGCCACCTCGCAAAACAACACCTAGACAACAGGCGCCATGACGGATCCCTAGCACAGACCTGAAAGTTGTAACATTGAATGTCAGGGGTATGCACACTACACACAAGCGATATGCAATCTATGCCTACATGAAGAGACAGCAGGCGCAGATAGTTCTCCTCCAGGAGACGCATCTTACAGGGACAGAGGTGGATCGCCTATGCAAAAAATGGCGTGGTATTATATGTGCCACCACATACTCTACATTTGCCAGGGGAACCCTAATCTGGATCAGGCCTGGGATCCCCTTCAGAGAACAGTCCAGGGTAGTTGATAAGGAGGGCCGATACTCTCTGATCGCAGGTCACCTTGAGGGCAAAGAGATACTGATAGGGAGCATTTACGCTCCAAATGTGGAACAAAAGCAGTACTGGACCCGCCTCACTGGGGTATTCGCAAACTACACCGCAACACCATGGGTACTAGGGGGGACAATAATTGCACCCTAGGCACTGGATTAGACAGATCTCATCCCCCGCGGTGCATTCATTCGCACTGAAACAGACAGAGATTTTTAAGAAATAGGTTACCCAGTGGTCACTGGTAGACGCATGGCGCGAAAAGAATCCTAACACTAAGATATACTCATTCCACTCCGTCCCACACAACCTCAGGGTGAGACTTGATAGATTCCTCTGCTCAGCGGCATTGCTCCCTCAAGTACAGCACACTGACTATCTAGGCAGAGTTCTGTCCGACCATGACGCGCACACTGTGGTCCTTAGATGGAGGCCCCCGCATTCCCCGGTGCCCACGTGGAAATTGCCCCGGGAATGCCTCACAGACCAAGCATTCTGTCATACACACAGGGAACACATCCAGGACTATTTTTTACTAAACGCGAACACAGGCTCATTCAGAATAGTGGAGTGGGATGCATTCAAAGTCGGGGCAAGGGGTCACTGTATCCAGCACATAGTAGGTGTTCGGCGGGTGCTGGAGCAGTCACTACGAACCGTGGAACAGCGTTTAGCAGAGCTTACAAAGAAACTAGATGTGGGGGAGGCTACCCCTGCACAGGTAGCAACTGTGCAACAACATACGCGGAAACCATGGCTGATCTTCACAGATACAATTTTAGAGCGTACGCCGCCCGTGTACATAGAGAGGGAAATAGGGCAGGTACACTTCTCGCCTGGCTCGCGAAACAAGACACGGCTATGCCGCCCATCACAGCATTGCGGGACGAGTCTGGTACTATCAAACAATCACAAGTAGATATATTATGCATCTTCCACGACTATTACACAGACATTTATCGCGCCCCGCCGCAGTGCCCACACTTGACATTAACTCAATTCCTCCACTCCCTTACCTGCCATTCCACAGGCGGATGTAAAGGCGTTGGACACAAAGATAACCTCCCCGGACGTCACTCATGGGGTCAGGGCGCTGGCAAGCCCTAAAGCACCGGGAATGGACAGCTTTCCACTCAAGTACTATACTGTTTTCTTGGGACAGCTGTTGCCACGTCTAGTAACTATGTACAACGATGCATTGAAGAGAGGCGAACTTCCCAGTTCGCTCAGGGAATCTACCCTAGTAACCTTCCTCAAACCAAACGGAGATCCCACACTTCCGTCCTCATACAGGCCTATAACTTTACTTACCACAGATTGTAAAATTCTGGGGAAAATATTAGCAGACCGATATATCCAGGTCCTCCTGCAATTGATTCACCCTAATCAAAATGGCTTCCTTCCCAGGCGTAACGTATCACAGAACATACACAGGCTTTTACACATACAGGATAGAGTACGGGCTTATTTCCCACAAGCCGCATGCCTCATTTTAGACCTCGAAAAGGCCTTTGATACACTCACGTGGCCCTATTTAATCGCAACCCTTCAAAAGATAGGCATTGGCCCAAATCTACTGGCATATACGCAGCTTCTCTATAAGGGCCTTACCACTAGGGTGAAGATAAGAAAGTATATCTCGGCCCCACTTGCTGTGGAGCGGGGAACGAGGCAGGGGTGCCCCTTGTCCCCCCTGCTTTTCGCCTTAGCGGCGGAGCCCTTGGCCATTCGCCTGCGACAGGAGGGTGACGCCTGGGGTATCCCAATTGCAAGCACGGTTCACGGCGTATCGTTATACGCAGATGACCTGCTGATCTATTTGCGGGATGTCACCAGTGACCTTACGCCAATATGGACAATACTACACACCTTCAGAGAGGTTTCCGGACTTAAAGTTAATTGGGAAAAATCTACGATCTTTCCTGTCAGCCCTCACCTTGTTCCCTTGGAGATCATGATAGGGCCCCAGACACTCGGCTGAAGTGCTACGGCACCCCGATACCTGGGGTGAGACTATATCACTCGCCCGAGGACCTTTATGAGGGGAACCACTGCAGAACATTGGCGGGCCTTCGTGCGGCAGTGACTTTCTGGAAGACACTTCCCTTGGCTTCCATTGGGCGTGTCGCCTTAGCAAAGATGATAATGGTGCCCAGGCTGCTCTACGCCTTCATCAATCTCCCGGTGATACCGCCTCGATCCTTTTTTTGAAAACTAGATGCATTACTCAAGATGTTGATATGGGGGGGTGGCAGACACAGAGTAGCCTTACAAACCCTCTACTTGCCTATAACACTAGGGGTCTGGGGGGCCCCTTCCTTTGAGGCCTATTTTCTGGTGGCTCAGATTCAGTGGCTGTCCCATTGGACGGCAGAACGCCCAATAGAAGAGACATTTACTAACGGCGGTCGGATACCTCTCCCGGCCATCCAGAGACTGCTGTTGCCGGGAACCAAGCCAACGAGCACATACCCCTTACAGGAGACGATCACCCGCAAATGTATGATGCGCATACACCGAATGTCAGGGGGTAGACCCCTATATTCCCGCTGCTCCCATTAGTGGGACTCCCGCAGAAGGAGAACTATTACACGTCCGGAGCCCTTCGGATCTGGACGGAGCACGAAGTGACAGAGATAGAGGCTCTGTTTGAAGATGGGCAACTGAAGACGTATGCCCAAATGCGGGACAGCTACGATCTTCCCCCAGGGCAATTCCTAGTACACAGACGACTAGTGGACAGTGCACGGCAAGTTTGGGATCTCACATAGGAGGAACCACCGACACACCCAGTGATACATACAATCCTCCGTATGGGCAGAGGCAGGCATCTAGTTACATGGCACTATAAAGCACTACAGGAACTGATCACGGCCCCTTTACAGGTCCTACGCCAGAAATGAGGGGGCGAGATAGGCCGAGTGCTCAATGACCAAGAATGGGAAAAAGCCTTAGAGTACCCCAAAAAAGTCTTGCGTAACACACGATTCAAGAACATACAATTCAATATTTTATTTCGTGCATACTTAACACCGCACAAGCTCCAGCGATTTTATCCAGAAACGCATTTTGCGTGCCCCAGATGCCAAACACCTGAAGCAAACTTCAAACACATGTTTTGGAACTGTCCTGTGCTTCAGCCATATTGGGGCAGAATACATCGGGTTCTGGAGGCAACGGTCCACCTCATGCACATTACTTCGATATGTACTGGAGGACACCGGCAGGACCCCCAGAGGCAACCTGAATTGGGGGGGTTAAAAAATGGGGAACAGCGGAAGAAGCCATATTGAGAGACGAGGAGATAAGGGGGATTCATAAACATCCCATCTCTATGGAATGGGCACAACTCCTGCATCAGTTCACAAAAGAGACAACACAGGGCGATGCACCTAGGGACACACCAGACTTGTCCGAAATCCCACCCTTGTCCCTGATAGTGTCAGCACATACCACGGCACAATACCTATATTAAATGGCAGACAGATTATGCACTGGGAGCCCACTGGACCATCACCCTGGCCTCCGCTGGGAAATATAGCCCCCCCGAAGATCTCCCTCTCCTCCCGACCTTTACACCATAGACACCTCGCACACAGACCGAGACCTACCCCACAGCAAATATCTATATTACCTTACTTTTTTCTGTAAGCTCCCCGGTTTCCACATAACTCCCTCCCACCCCCACCCACAGTTCCAAGTTCCTCCTTTGGCGTCGAAGAAATTGACGCTTATACATTGAGAGCACACACATGGGCATTAAACGATGAGGGATACCAGAATGGAGCGTGGGGTTCATATATCAACCCACACTCTTGCGCAAACTCACTCATTCAGACACCCGGCGTTTGCCAGTCCACTACATCCCGAACTAGGCTGTCAGAAGAGTAATATCCAGATACAATAAGATGTTTCTTGTTTGTCATATGTAATGTATAACAGGATGGATGTTGCATAATGTATCGCTATCATCTAATTGCTTGTGGGCACCTATCATGAAGTCTAAGCTTGCAAATATATAATGCTGTACCATGAAAATAAAACTCAATAAAAAAAGTAAGCAAAAAAAAATCTATGGTATTACACATATTGACCCTCTCCCTCCCACTCATAGTTATGCTTTTCTGTCTTTCACAAGAACGAACCCTCCCTCTGGCAGATAGTCACTCATTCTAATATTAAATGGGTGTTGAGCAATGTCACAAGCCTCTATAGCCAGCCGCAGGGATACTCTAATTTACATAGCATTTTAACCATTGCATACATACACATAGATGTTATGGGAGCTTCAAAGATAGACTTCTTTTACCACATATTGGGCTCCCACAGCCAAGCCACCTAAATTTCTTGTGCGCTATCACATACTCAACATTATGGACACCCACACCTACCCAGAATCCATCCCACCTGCACCCAAGGTGTCGTCACAGTTGTGCAAAACTACACATGACCTCCGATGGGTTCCTCTGTAATGAAAAATGTAGCTAAAGAACACACGACCCGCTGTTTATGGATTCTTGTGTCTTATGTGCAGACGTTTGCAGTAGGGTGTTCTTTTTAGTTCTTGGTTTCAGGCCTGTGGAACATTTTGATCTCTGACTTTGAGAAGCACCATGGTTTTCTTCGAAGTTAATGAAGCATAAACACCTATATTTGCGCGTTTTTTATAGACCCGGCTCAGGGCTCTGTTGCAGCTTGTTGCAGCAAAGTGAGACCAATTTTGAACTCTCTTCTAGCAAGCAAATCACCTCGTGCATGGATGTTGAATATGATCACAAAATTAAGTCCCCCAAAGGCTCCCATTGTAAAGACCTTTCAGAAACTACAGAACTCCTAACGGCTTACATATATAAGCAAAGCCACTGAAATTATGTGATTTTTGTGGCCGTGGCATTTTCTGCATATTTACAGATTGGCCCCATAATCCATCATCTTCAGCAGATTTTAACAAAACAATTTTTATCTGGCTCATACGGATCACAAGTTACTAAAAAGTCAACAATACATATGGCCACGCAGTGTAGGCTCTTCGCAAAGGTTGACTGGCTACCAGTCGGTTGTGTACTGTCGTGTTTGTGTGTTGAACTGGTAATAAGTAGCTGAAACCTTAGCCCAGACAGTGTTTATGTGTAAAAATGACAACATAAGGAAGCAATGCTATCACAAAATGGGCTACATTATGCTGCATAATTTGCCTTTTCTTGCCACATAATTAAGTCAACCCTGCCGCACAATTTGGTCCTCCCGCGCTACATAATTTCTGTGGCCCTCATATAAAGGTTTCTGGGTGAAAATGTTGTAGGAGCCAAACCGCCTACAGACCACTATGGAAAGCCAACACCTACGTCAACCCCCTCTCTATTTCTATGTTTGCCTCACTCTGCCTCCTTCCCAACCAAAATCTTTTCTGAAATAGGCAAGGTTGCAAGATCCAACTCTTTAATGTGCTGCCGCCTTAGGAAAACCCACTAATGGCAGACAACTCTTTCCACAGACAGCAGTCCAAACAAAGGCGTATTGTAAAGAGCAAGCGTTTTACATATCATGAAATAAGGTAATAAACCACAGGATAGATTCCGCTATCTATTGCTGCCTTCACTTGTTTGGTTTGATCAGATTCTCCAAACTATGCCACATGTCTGAGGCTCCAACATCGACTGGAATCAACCAATCAGGGGTTTGTATAGTGCGACTGCTCACCCTTGAGGGTCCCAAAAGATTTCCTGAGAGAAATACTGAAAGTAAAATCTAAATCTGGTATTTGTAAAGAGCAAACTACTCACCCCTAATGGTCTCAAGGTACTGGGGACAGTCAGGGAGATTAAGTAGGCTGTTTCCCAGGGTCACATGGTGCTGAGCTGAGCTGTTGCCACTGACCAGGAATTGGACAGTGAGCCCTGCGCACCGGAGTCAGCTGCCCTGGTCGCTGCGCCACACTCACCCACGTAAGAAAGCAGTAACTCATGTGCCCTCTGATTACTTAAACTGATGAGCACATTGTATGCTTGGAAAGCTAATAAAAGACTTAAGTCCCTATTTGGAGTCTGGTGGATGGAATACTCCATCAAAGACTGATGGATATCCCATCCGCAGTATTACTAGTGCCATTGGCTATAACGCTCTTGCAATGCGGAGGACAGGACATCTGCCATGTTTGTGACGCTTGAATCCTGGCAAGGCAGACTCCGTCTTTCATTCATTTCATGGTTGGTAAATTGAAATACCATACAATTGTGTAATCTGTTATAAAAGAACTTGGAGGCATCAGAAGTGCAGTTCTTATCATTCACATAAAACAACTGCTGTAATTGACCAAGGCATTACAAATCTCTGCCTTTGAACAGTTTTGTGAAACAGCCCCTCTACTGTTTGCTTCTATTTATGCAACGTCATTGGTGAATTACCTCTCCGACGGATCCCTTTCTCAATCATCCAAGATTAAGATTTCTGCTTTACTTTTGAATTTTTCTACTCTTACAATTGAGCTGGCTAGTCTTTTCTGTGATTCTTTGATGAAAGTTCGACATTTGAAGTGACAAACACCAAAACGTTTGAATAAAAACATGAAACTAAAAGTTTAGAATGTAGTGCATTCTATGTGTTTGGCAAATAGTTTGAAGTCCGATTTTTATTTAATTTTTTATATTTTTCATCTGGTGCAGACATTTTTTTGCATGTACTTACTTTTACTGTAAGGTATTCTAAAATAAAATCCCTACCTAAACCATAATGCTAACCCATCAGTTATCCCATCAGGTTGCATCCTGCCAGACAGCGCATCTTCTGGACATTCAGAAAGTTGACCTAGTAATGCGTTCTGCCCGTTGATTGCCATTAGGTTTGTGGTTTGTAACTCACTTTTTCTTGCTTTCCATTTCCTGGCTTTATTTATTTAGGGCTGTCCAGCTTGAGTTCGTACCTTCCCTTGCCCAAATCTTATTTACAATATCTCTCTTTAAATGAACTGTGTAATTATTTCGGAATATATCAGAATTAGAAATACAAATGAAGCACTTTTTTTGTTATTTCTTAAGTGTGTTGGAACCATATACTTTAATATGATTAAAACTAATCATTACACTAGGTGATGCAGTTTCCGAGCATTTTCGTCTGTGCACTGTTTGTTTTATCAGTAAAACTGTCTGTCTGTTCAAATGTAATAGACATTACAATTGAAAATGTGTTGTCTGTAATGGCAGTGTGCTACCACACCATGAATACTCCACTCTACACCCCTTCACTCGAGTATGCACCACTCCACACCACACCACTGCACTCCGCTTTACTCTGCAGCACTCCACTTTACACCACTCCATGTCACTGCACTCTACACCTCTCTACTCCAACCTGTACCAGTCTACTCGATGCCAATGCACTCTTTGCCACTCTATACCCCACTGCACTCTTCGCCACTATACTCTAGACCACTCCAGTTTAGGCCACACCAATCTAATCTGCACTACTCCACTCTACGCCACTCTGCAGTACTGCATTCTATGCCACTGTACTTTATGCCAATACTCTCTCCGCTAATGCACTTTGCTCTGTACCTCTGTCTCCTGCACTCTACGCCAATCCACTGTACTCCACTCTAATCTACTCTGCACCACTGCACTCTTCACCAATTTACTCTACGCCATTACACTCTATGCCACTCTACGCAACTGCCCTCTACCCTGCACCACTCCATTCTACACTACTTCACTCTACTCCGAAATAATCTACTCAATACCACTACACTCGATGCCAATTTGCAATACTCCACTCTACGCCACTTTACTCTTAACTACTACACTCTACGCCAGGGCACTCTACAGAACTGCTCTGTCACTGTAAACAAGGCCTCTGCACTCTACTCTGCATCATAGTATTCTACGCCACTGCTCTCTTCACCAGTCTTCTCCACTCTAACCCACTGCACTCTGACACTCTACACTGCAACACTGCACTCTCTGCCATTGATCTCTAAGCCACTGTAATCTACACTACTCCACTGTACGCTACTGCACTCTATACTACTCCACTCTGCTGCACTATACTCTACCCTGCACCACTCTCTGCTACTCCTCTACTCTGCGCCACTCTATGCCACTTGACTCTACTCTGCACTCCATGAAATTTCACTCTACTCTGCAGCACTGCCCTCTGCATCACTCAGCTCTATGCCACTCCACTCTGTACCACTGTACTTCACTCTGCACCACTTCACTCTGCGCCACTGTACACTCTACTATGCACCACTCTATGCTACTGCATTCTATGATGCTGCATTGTACGCTTCTGAATTCAATGCAACTGCACTCAGTACCACTGCACTCAATAGCACTGCATTCTACGCCACTGCACTCTACGCCACTATACTCTGCAGCACTATGCCAATGCACTCTACACCAGTCCAATCTACTCTGACACTCCAGTGTATGCTACTCTACGCGACTCAACTCTATGCCACTCCAATACAGAACACTCTCTGCCACTCTATTCTAAAACACTCTACTCTATTCTTTGCCATTCCATTCTACGACACTCCACAACACTTTCCTCTACGCCACTAACTATAAGCCAAGTTGGTGTACAACATGGTTAAAACACATTTTCAAAGCCAATAGCTCTTTCACAGGTGAGATATATTTGCTTTGCCAATGCTTGTTATCATATGGTCTAACCTACAGCCCCTAGTTTTATTCCTAACCTTATCTCCCACCCAAATCCACTCCCATAATCAACTTTCTCTGCCCTAAGTGCTTTAATAATCCGAATCCTAACTCTTCTCTCTAACTCAATCTTTGCTCTAACCCTAACATACTCCATCACCTTTCCCTGGCCATAACAGTATCCTTAACTTTAATCTTATCTCTACCCTGGCCCCTTCTCTAACCCTTTTCTTAACTGTAATGTACAACCTTACCTTCAGTCTTACCCTGTCCTTTACCCTAAAATTGACCCTGACCCTAACCCCTGTCTTGCACTTGCCTTGTTAAATATTTTTGACATTTTCACGTTTTACAGACTGCACTAATTTCTTTCTTTTGCATTTTCGTTCGTTTTTAACTATTCACTTTGTACCTTTTGGTTTTCTCACTTTTTATTTATGAATCACAAAAGTGTACACTACGTTATCCAGCTATTTCCTAACCCTAGATCCACCTTACTGATACATTTCTGGAAGATTTGTGATCTGTGGCATAGTTTTTCTTTTAAGCACAGTTAATAAATGTGGAGGCCTTGCTGAAGGATTTGTGAAATAAATCTGAGGTATCAAAGTAGAACACGTCAGTAGACTGTGCCTGTTCTAGTTTTATTCACATAATGCGCAATATATCTTTTTAAAATGTGATATTGGGTGCAATCGACTCCTTTTCTAGTTCAAGAAGATCGAAATTGACATTTCGGTTAGTATCGAATTTCCACTTCTTGAACTAGAAAAAAAGCTAAATGTAACCACTGCAGAATAAAAAAGAGATAAGCTGCTCACATTTACTGTCTGTTTCAGTAACAGAAATTGGAGTGTGCTATTGGCAACGAGTGAATTTAGCAACACAGGTTGGGGGGGAGGGGCGGGGGTGGTCACTACCAACCAGGTACCTGCACCTGTGAATAACATAACACAGCCACAGTGTGTCAATTGCTTTATGCCTAATGGTGGTGACAACTAGTGAAATTCAACAACTGTAGGTCAGACGTTATTAATAATCCTGTTCATATTTCCTCACCCTTCTAGATATTGGGACCTGAGTGGTGAGGAGGCAAAGGCCTTTGGAGCGCGGTTTCTGAGACGTAAGGCTCCACAGAGTTTCTAATGGGCAGAAGCCTTCTGAAGGTGAGTCGCTTTCTGCTGGTTCGGGGTTTGTAGGCTGTATTGTGTGACAGGTATGTACAACATTTGGTAAGCGTGCTACCAGGTGGCCTGCAGATTTGCACACTGTAGGTGGTCAAACAGATGTTGTGTACTTAACTTTTTGTGACTGAGGCATGATCATTGCATGAAGTCCACTTTAATGTTATTTTTCTGGTCTTTAGTACCTCAGCTGTTATGGTGTAATTATTAACTTATTAATTCAGGCAACTTAAAAAAAAGCTACATTTGCCTTTTATGGATGATGGGTGGACTTTGTCACTGCAGCACGCCAGCGTGGTCAAGGTGTACTTATTGCACTTGCCTTCCGTCAACGCCCTGTGACTTCTACTTTGCTATCGCTTCCCTGCTGCCCCGGACGCGGGTTGTTTGGAGAAAGAGGATTTTAGTTTAGGTTCTAAATGTTTACTATGAGGTGTTTAGACAGCTTCTATTCTTTGAAAATGCGCTTAGCATTTACCTGTAACTTACGACTTGAGGAGCAGATCTGCAGCATCAGCCCGGCCTTCGTGGATGATATGTGGGCTAACATGAGGCGACTAAACGCATTGCTGAATATAAGGTATTTGCAAAGTTTCACTTTACTTTAATTAAAATAAAACAAAGCTGCTAACCAGTTGACATAAAATAAGGTATTTGCAAGATTTCACTTCACTTTAATTAGAATATAGTGAGGCGACCAAGGTGATTGCTGAAAACAAGGCATTTGCTTGATTTCACTTTATTTTAATTCTTACTTTGAAAACCCCTTCAAAAGGTTTTCTTTTTAAAAAGTGAAATGGTGTAATGGAAGTGGCCTAGAATTGAGAATTTACCACCAGTGTTTTTTTTTGGGGTTAAATGTGTTGATGTTTTGTGTGTTAAAGACACGACCAAAAAGTTAACTTGCACATTTGGACTGTATTGATAACTTTGTATGTATGATGCACAATATAATGCTCTACAACATATGTGTATTTTCTTCAGAAGATATTTTGTAGGAGAAATGTTATAAACCGCTTTATAAACAGTTTTGTCATTAACTCGCACTGAGTGACTAATGTGAATTTGGTTTAAGTGGTTAGAAGGATTTGTTTTGAAGATGATGTAGGATAATTTTGTTTGAAATGATGCAGCATCAGGAGTATATGAGCATTTCCAAAATTTGTGACATTTATCTATGTGAAGTCCAAGCCCTTTTACTCAGGAACACGGGTCCTTAAAAGATCCTTGTTGTGCACATAGGGCCCCTACTTACTAATATACATTTTGTACTTTTGTCTTACTCGCTTCTGGTGGGTGATACATATTGTACTAGCTCTTTTCGTTTACCCTTCCTGTGCTTTCAGTCCCCTCCCCTCCCCCTTTCCAAATACATGGTATGCCCTGCAGTTCAATGCATATTTACTTTGAGTCACAACAGGTTTATTTTCTAAATTCTTAATTTAAAAAAATGTGTCCCTCTTGGTCTCGATTTTTTGTCCTGTTGCTCCCTCACCTTTACACTATTGTAGTATGTTTTTGGGTTTCGCCTGCCGAAGGCTGCGCTCTGCGCAGCTCTTCAGCACAGGTGAAATCCTATGTCGTCAATAAGGACTCCTGGAACGTCCCCCGGCTCTCATTGGTTAGCTCCATAAATGGAGGCTAGCCATTGAGTGCCGGATCTGTCCATCAAGGCTGGACCAGATTCGGGGGCGTTCCGGAGATTTTTTCCCAGGGCGGAGTTACGTTTTTTCCCGTTCCCTCCCCTTTCACTGAAAGTGAATTCAGATGCGCTGTCCATTCCCGCCCCCTCCGTGTGCCTTTCCGCCCCCCTTGCTGTCCTGTGCACGTTTCCCGCCGTCCGTGTCCTCTCCCGCCCCCTCCCGCCGTCCGTGTCCTCTCCCGCCCCCCTCCCGCCGTTCGTGTCCTCTCCCGCCCCCTCCCGCCCCCTCCCGCCGTCCGTGTCCTCTCACGCCCCCAGCGAGTGCCCACCTCGCGATTTCTGCCCGCCTGCCTGCCTAGCGAGGGCCGCCGCGCTGCCCGCGGCGACCCGGAAGTACCTGGCCGGCCGGCCAATCCCTTCGCGGCCGGCCGGAAGTCCCGCACCCGCAGCCCGGGGGAGGGAAAGGGAAGCCTTGGTGTTTGCCGCTTCCCCCTGCCTGGGGGAAGCCTTTGCCGGTGTTGCCGGTCTCCCATGCCTGGAGGGAGACCGGAGAGGAGCCTGACGAGGGTGGAGCGGAGGGGGCGCGGGGCACATTGTGGTGCCCGCCCCCACCGCAAATCCGTACCGGCAGCAAGGAGGAGGGCAGCAGCGATCAGGTAAGGATCAGCGGAAGACGTTAGAACCGTGCAGATCTCACCACCCACGGAGCACGGCTCTCCTCGCGGAGGCTCCCTTCCCCCACCGCCTGGGCCTGCCTTTAGTCACGGCGCTTCCTCGAGCACTCCGCTGCCCCTGGCCACGAGCACAGCGTGGAGTTGCTGTTGTGTGTGGGGGGGGGGGGGTAGTGATCCTCTTAAAAGTGCACTACCTTTATGCCCCAGCTTTTCAGCAAGTTGCTGGTATTTAATTTTGAAGGGGAAGAGAAGTTTAGCATAACCAGGGTAGGTTCCGATGCCTGTATACCTCGAGTGGGTAAGATTTTGACGGAGAAATTGTCTTGTGACTCCACATGCACCAGTTCCGGAAGACCCTTGATCAATTATAGGATGTTCACTCAATTTGAAGTATCTTGAGTTCCCCTTGGGAGCGAGGCAGGGTCCGGCTTTGTTTCCAGTGAACCCGGGCACTGCTCTGATAACAGGATTACTCATTGCTTTCTTTTCGGGTGTGGGGGGGTGAACGATGCAGTATTTTAAGCCAGGAGTGGCCCCAACCTCCAAGAGGCCCCGAGCTTCAGACCGAGACGCTGTCATGGCGACTTGGATGTAGCTTGTTCCCTTGTGCCTGAAAAATGCGAAAGATAAATAAAAGTGTAGGTTTCGTGATTTTTTTTATTTTAAAGTAACAAACGTTATAGATGGAAATGAAAATTGGGTTCTGTTTTGCCTGAGATGACTCTTGTTGAATACAAACCTACTACAGCCGTGTGCCGCTTCAGCAAGTATCAGTAACACTTTCTAAAAAGTTTGGCTTACAGATTGATCACTTGCAACAGCTCATACAAATGCATGAGCACGCTCAATGCAGCTTCAAGTTTAGTTGCTTGATTCAAGTTAGCAGGACATCAAAACACAAAAACGTGCATGGTCAATGCCTTCTGGCACTTTAAAATCATCTGCTTCCAAGGCTGTGGAATGAAAAAAACAAATATTCATGAAACTCCGCACTTCTAGCCGCACCTTTCCTGCCACCACGTGCGTACATGCTTTTTCACTGTAACTTAAGTCTGGTTTGGGTGTGATTGAAAACTGACTCCTTGCAACACCCTTTCGACAAGAGCAATGTTATGATGAAGGCCAGATTTAATTACATTTTATCAGGCTTGAAGTAGTCGTAATTGCACACTGTTAGGTTTCCACGTCCAGTGCTACCCTGTTTTCCCCTCCTGTGTGGGAAAGGGCACGTTGTAGGTAATGACTTTGATAACTTTTCCTTTAAATCTGAATGTTTTTTGGAGAAAGAGCTGTTGATATTTAATGTCCTAAATTTCAACCTTGTAACTGGCATGACTGGCTTTGCCCAGGTTTGTAGTAGTGTCTGCCAATACCGTTGCAGCTGAATACATACCTGAAGACACAAATCAGCTAATTTAATGTGTGTACCATTAATGGTGCACCTAACCCCAAATGCCTTGGAAGCTCTATCCGTTATAGTGTTAGAAAAGTGACACACTGCATTAGAGAGCAAGCGTTTGATTTCTGGAGCAGATCCACTCACTTTATGCTGTGGTTCTAGGCCAATAAGGATCAAACTCTGTGTGTGTGTGTGTGTGTGTGTATGTGGGGCTCTGTGTGTGTGGGTCTGTGTGTGGGTCTGTGTGTGTGGGTGTGTGTGTGGGTCTGTGTGTTTTTGTGTGGCATTTGCCAGAGATTAAACTATTGGCATTGTAAATGACAATGCCATTTATTTATCTGTTTTCAAAACCAACACATAAATACAAATGTTGTCATTTACAATGCCAATAGCTCAAACTTTTCAAAAGGCGAAACCATTGCATTGTAAATGCTTGTTTCTTTTTAGGCTGATAGTAGGCTATTCTTGTCAACCCTGGCAGTGGTACTGCGGCCTAGGTACTGCAGCTTTCGAGAACGCACTGTGTTCTAGATTTTGAGGAAAGGTGGTACCCGCTGTATGCTAATGTGAAGAACAGGGCGATTGGGACCTCAGTACGAGCTTGCAGCACGCTTCTTTATCATTACAGATGTGTTCTGCCATCAGACAAAAACAATGTAGTATAGGATTTGATAAAGAAACATTACTCTCCTATGTATTTTATACAGTTGAGCATTTATAATGTATAAAACATGTAGAAAATAACATTTGGTGAATTGATAGGAAATATTTCTTAAATGCTTTTGGTTGTGGTCTTGTTTTGTGGAACTTAATTGGCATCAAAATACCTAAGCTGCCGTTGTTAACATTTTAATAAAGACAGTTTTTGTGCTGACATCACAGATGAGTCCTTCATGTAACTATTGCAAAGATGCAACATGCGGCATCCATGTTAGCTTGTTCAAGAAATTGGTCTGGAAGATTGGCTTTAATTGTTTAACATTTGAATGGGTTCACCTTTGCGTGAAGAAACACCTTTGCAGCCTTGCCCTGGTGAACAAAAATATAACTGTGTCGTGTTTGACTCTCACATGTACGTAACTGCACTGTAAGCTTTATCCTCATGTACTACGTCTCTCACTTTAAGTAAATGATTAAGACAAATCATTTGAATATAAAGTTGTCTAAACAGGATCGCACGATTTGGTCAAATGAGGAGGTCTAGATGATTATTAAGTATTAACTCAGTTGAAACATGTCTATTTACTCACTCAGTAGTTGTTCTTACCATAAAGAAATGTGTCATACGATTCACTGCCTTTCCTTTTCCAATTCCCTTTCCCCTCTTTCTTGCGGATTTACCTCTTCCTTTCACAAGCTGCCATTTAGTGGATAACCACGTTGCTGTGTGAATAGAGCAGTTGTCCTTTTACTCATGACTAAAACTGCAATTGTTTTTAATAATCACATGGGTTTTATACAATCCGAAACAGGTCGATTGTTATGACTTTGGGAATAAGGCTTGATGTAAAATTGACGTGGGCCCGGCAGAAAAGCAAGAGCGAAGACACCCCGCCATCTTGGGACAGGCAGGGTAGCGGTCCAGTTCTGGCCGCCTCCCGCCCTCCCGTGTTTATTTAAGGCGTACTTGTGGAGCTGTCAGCCAGACTAACTACGCTCATCCCCTGAGGCGGAAAGCCGGGGGCGCTATTCCCTTTCCTTTTTTGCGCTTTGCACTTTGTTGGTTGTGTTGCTCTTAAAAACTGTATAAATTTTATTGGTACTATTTTAAAAACCACATTGGTGCTTTGACCAGGAAGGCGAGACTTACATCGCCGGAGGGTCCCTGCACGCCTCTCCCCACCGGATCAGCCGATCTTGACGCTGACGCCGGCACGGAGAGGGACAGCCGCCATCTTGGGACAGGCAGGGTAGCGGTCCAGTTCTGGCCGCCTCCCACCCTCCTCATGTATATAAACAATTGGACTTCCCGTCCGCGCAGCGGGCGGGCGCAGCGGGCGGGCGCAGCGGGCGCGCCGATGGCGCGCCGAAGGCACGCCTAAGGCAAGCCCGTCTGCGCCCGTCCGCGCCTGGCCCGTGCCTAGTGCCGGTCCCCCTGTCCGTCGTTTAGGGGCTCCCAGCGTAACTTGGTCTAAAACAGCATTATTACAACTGCGCCCGAGGGTGTGTACTCGGACTCCCTTATGCTGCCCTAGCCAATTAGAGGATTCCTCGTTTGAATGCCCGCTATGTGCATTTAGATTGCTACCAGCTAGAAAACGTGCTTCTCACTTTGGTAATATAAGTAAACGGCATACTCATGCGCCAACGCTTAAAATTGCGTTGCTCAATTGTCGTTCGCTGCCACGCCATGCGGGTGAGATCTGGTCATCCCTTACTTCGGACGCTTGGGATGTACTGTTTCTCACTGAGACTTGGCTGAAGGATTCCTCGAACCCTGACATTCTTCTGGCCACGCCTCCTGACTACCTTTTCAAAGGTTGTCATCGTGAAGGTGGCCAAATGGGTGGGGGTATTGCTATTATAGCCAAGGCCCATCTCAAATTGACGACTACTAAACTCGGATACATTGGAAAAATTGAAGCCATGCACTTTACCTTGGCCGATTCCGTGGCCGTCATTTTAGCCGGGATTTTGGTATATAATCCACCCACTGCCTCGTCTGGTTCTCTTATGTCGCTGGTACATTTGATTGCAGATCTGTCCCTCAAACACTCGAACTTTATTGTGCTTGGTGATTTTAATTTACACGTGGATGATCCACTATGTTCTCCGGCCACCCAGTTTCTGGATACTTTGAAGGGTCTGAATTTATCTCAACTAGTTCAGGGCCCAACGCATAAAGCAGGCCATACTCTGGATTTAATTTTTTCAAGGGACCTGGACATCATGCTTCACCCACCTCTCCCGCTTACCTGGTCGGACCACTACCTCTTGCCTTTTGATCTTACCCTTACTTTGGCGCCCTTACCTATCGCACTCAACAAGGAGTACGGGAGAAAATGGCACAAAGTCACCTGTGCCACTCTGAGTCCTCTTCTGCTCTATGGCGATGAACCCTTGTCCTGTAACATTGATGAAAGGGTGTCTAAGCTTAATGCAACTTTGCTGAGCGCCATAGATGCTATCGCGCCCCTCCAACCTATCACGTCGGCTAGATCTCGTCCTTCGTCACCCTGGTTCTCATCAACTCTTAGGGAGGAGAAGAGCCGCTGTAAAAAACTTGAACGTCTATGGCGTAAAAACTATGATTCAGAGGCCAAATCTATTTACAAAGCCACTTTGAGAAAATTTCTTTCCTTAAAACGGTCGACAATGAGAGATTTTTTCTCTCTCCAAATTGAGAAATCTAGGAATTCCTCCAAATCCCTTTTTAAAATTGTAAAGGATTTTTCGCATCCTGCTGCCTTATCTTCCCAGATCCTGGCTAGCCAGGTACTATGTAATGGTCTCTCTGAATACTTTCAGGAGAAGATCGTGACCATCAGGTCTTCCTTCCCCGCAGAGGGAATTTCACCGGCCCCTAGTGAGATAGACGGGGACAATCCTCTCCTTGAATCTTTCAAGGAGATGACTATTGAGTCTTCTCAGAGATTAATTACCCAATGCAAATCTGGTTCCCCTCTTGACCTGATTCCGGCTAAAATGATGGGCACTCTAGCCCCTATATTGATTGAGCCCCTCCTTGATATCTGGAATTGCTCTCTTGGTTCAGGTCAGTTCCCCTCTATATGGAAGGAGGCCATGCTGGTCCCTATCCTCAAAAAGGCGAATTCAGATCCTGGCCTTTTCTCAAACTATCGGCCCATTTCCCTCCTCCCTCAGTCAGCTAAGATCTTGGAGAAAGCAGTTCAACTGCAATTGGCTGAATTTCTGGAGACTAATATGCTCCTCCACGATTCTCAGTCGGGATTCAGAGCAGGCTTCAGTACGGAGACGGCACTCCTTGAAGTCTCCGAAACTGTCAGAGATTGTGTGGATAGGGGCGAGGAGGCCATGTTGGTCCTCCTCGACCTATCCGCCGCCTTTGATACGGTTTCCCATACGATCTTATTGGATCGCCTGAGCCAGGTGGGCATAGGAGGTATTGTGTTGACCTGGATCAGCTCCTTCTTGAAGGATCGTTCTCAGAGGGTTTTTTTGAGGCCTTTTACATCGGCTGGGAAACCCCTTCTCTGTGGTGTCCCCCAGGGCTCGGCCTTGAGCCCTTTGTTATTTAATGTGTATCTTGCCCCTCTGGCCAAGGTGGTAGAATCTTGGGGAGTCAGAGTGATCTCCTACGCTGATGATACCCAGCTGGTGTTTTCTTTTAGGGATCATTCTGACACCTCTTTTTCCAACTTTCGTCAGTGTTTGAATAACATCTGCAACTGGATGACCACCAACCACCTCAGGCTCAATACTGATAAAACGGAGGTAATGTTTTTTAATCAGAAAACGACTATTCCCTCTAGCCTGTGGTGGCCAATGGTCCTTGACCCCCCCCCCCGATACCTGCTATCACAGTTCGCAATCTGGGTTTCCAGTTTGACAACACCCTCTCTTGTGCTCCTCACATTAACAAAACTACCTCTGCTTGTTTTGCGAAATTGTGTATGATTAAAAAGATTCTTCCATACCTCCCTTTGAATGCTCGTAGAACTGTGGTTCAGTCATTAATTACGTCTCACTTAGACTATGCCAACAGTCTCTACGCAGGTGCCCCTTTGTATCAGATTGAACGTCTACAAATCGTGCAGAATGCCGCGGCTAGATTGATTGGTAATATTCCTTATCGACAATCCGTAGCATCTTATCGCAAAAAACTGCATTGGCTCCCTATCACAAAACGTATCCACTTTAAGATACTGATACTTGCTTTTCGAGCCTTGAACAACCTCGGCCCAGGCTATCTGAAAAAACGGCTTGTTCTTTCACATTCTGTCAGATCCTTACGATCTAATAGTCTACGTCTCCTGGTTGTCCCACGCTTCCGCCTATCTAGAGTAGGCGGTAGAGCATTTGGAGTAGCAGCAGCCAGACTGTGGAACAATCTCCCCTTGGAGCTAAGATTTGTCTCCACTGAATCCATCTTTCGCCGCAAACTAAAGACTTGGTTGTTCTCCTCTTAATTTTCTGTCTTTTTCCTTTTTTTTCTGGGCTCATTAGTTGTTAGCGCCGGGACACCCCCTCGGGGGTAGCCGTGCGCTCTATAAAATCCAAATAAAATAATAATAATAATCTCAATAAGCAAATGCTGTGCGGCGTTTCAGCTGCAAATTTGGCCGAAGATTGACAAAGCAAAACCAAAGGGGATGATGGACGGAGTTTTGAACATTGCAAGCACTCACCCCCAGTCAACTGATCTTGGTTTAATCCATCATCATTCATTAGCTCACTCAGCTACCCCAGTTCAGACATGGCCATATGCAAATCAGTCTGACCCAGTGCCTCATGGGAACAGTGCAGCCCAAACTGCCAAGCCATGTCTTCCCTTGACCGGAAACAAGCATCTTGGGACCGGTTTCTGGCTAATCAGGGCTGGACTGTTCCCATGAGGCACATGGTGGACTCCGTCCATCATCCCCTTTGGTTTTGCTTCGAAGATTGACAAAGCCAGCCGGTTTACAAAGCCAAAGCACAGGCACCCAGTTTATATTGGTCTGAGCTTTGGGGATGCAGTTCGGCCCTGGGTCTTCAGAAAATTGAAAAACAATTCTTTTGTGGTTGTTTGCAGCTTGCATGAATAACATCAAAGCTGTTGCAGCGCTTAAAACTATCTTGTTATGGAATCGAATATGGACTAAACTGAATCTTGTAACTTATCTCAAGCCTATTCGTGAACAAAACAGTAACTGACAACATATGCATTAGCTAAATCAAATGTGAAGGTCTTTAACCCCTTCCATGCTGATGACGGCCCCCGGCCGTCATGCACCACGGTGGGCGTGTGCTGATGACGGCTGGGGGCCATCATGAACCTGCCCAATGATTAAAAGCGCCGCACAGGCACAGGATCGCGGCCGCGCCCAAGGGGTTAACCAGCATGGGATGCCACAAGTAGTGGTCTAACCCATAGACAGTGGCTCCCTCAAGCGTGAAAGTAATCAAGGAAAAGTATTTGGTCATGGCAGTTCAAAAAACAGCTGCTTACATTGATCCAGGAAATTAAACCTACTCCTTGATTCGAGAGATACTTGGATCAACATTTTTCTGTAGCAAATAAAGTCTTAATTATAATATGTAGGTCAGGATACCTCCTGGTAAAGACCTTTACAATGAACTGGCCGAATACAAATTGCAACACTACCTGCAATTGAATGCAAGGTGCTGATGAAACACTTCTTCAAGTAGTACTATGCACTTTCTCTTTTTCAGCAAGGAAGCTATATCTTGCCTACTGTGAACGTATTTTCAATCCAGTTGCCTCTTATATGTGCGCAGCCAGGAGAGCAACGCAGCTGTTGCTTTATGAGCAAATGAACTTTTGTTCACAATTATAGGTGGCTATTTAAATATTTTGCTCCTGCAGATCAATCTAAAATTCATTGTATCATTCAACTGTGATCCAATCTCCGCAGCTAAATGAAATTGGTTCAAATACGTAATCATGACTGTTTACTATGATAATGCATGTGTTTTGTATAATATAGGGAATTATTAGTGCATATACACCAGAGGGACACAGATGAGGGAAAGAGAGCAATTGTATTAGTAGATGGCTTCTATTATGATTTTTTAAATATCTTGTTCGGAATTACCTGGTGACATAAAATTGAACAATAAACACACTGCACTTTATGAGAGAATAGCAAGGTGATTCCAAATGCCATGGATGAGAGTGTAGCATATTTATGTCAAATTAAACCTGTAAAGTGATGTTTTATTCTTTTGTATTGTTATATATTTAATATTTTATGGCTTATACTTGCAAGCCAAAATAATAACTTAATTAATTTATATAAAGACGTAATGGTAGCAACAAACCCACGTATTGCTAAGTATCAGTGAGAGCAAAAAAACAAATTATGTTTCATATGTTGTTGTTTCACATAGGTACAGTGAGAAGTGGTACGTGTGTCAACCTTAAGTAACCTGCCACCTTAACCAAGTGCACCATTCACTAACCCCATCCTTAAACTTCACTCAGAGACAAGGCTATCCTGCAAAGAAACTTTCTTAGACTTTGTGTCACTCACGTTTTTTTTTTTTACACAATTGTTTCAGAAGACATGCTTGCAATCATTTCTCTCTGTCTGCCCACGGTGTTTGGTGTTTTGGGACCCACCAACTCCTGATATCTACTCGTCCGGTAATCATCAATCCCAGAGCATGAATTATATCATTATATTGAGACACTTTGAGTTTTCCTCTTGTATCCAATGAGGCTGGGGTTGAGGCGACAGAATGATGGCCTACCAAAGGACAGCAGAAAGTTGTATGTGACTTTGAAAAACTGAATTTTATAGCTCTAAATAGTATGGAAAATGCCTCTTCCTCGTTCCCACATCCAAATACAGGGAGGCTTATTTTAGATATGGTGCCAACTGACAGTTGGTTCATCAATACCATGATATCAATCTTTGAACATTGGGGCTCGTCATACTAGTTGATCTCATACAAATTGAGAATGTGTCTGATTCTCTTTTAACAATAGTGTTCCTCACAATTGTTATCAATTGCGACCTTCACATCGGAAAACAATTTAACTTAATCTCTTCTGGCCAGCTCACCCAATTCCAAAACAACCTAGGGTGTCCCTTTCTTGTAATCCCTTCATTTTGTGTGGTCCTGTTTGGGAGCACCCCCCTTGTTAATTTATTCTTGTATCCTACCATATTTTTCTAGGATACAAATTCTGGACTATAATCCGAACAGCCAAAATATAGGTACAACTTCGTGTATGCGTACCATGGATGTGCAACACACAGTGAGATGCTATCCGCATATAGTGAAATACTGTCTTCTCTTTGAACTTCCAGCAAAATCCACTTATCAACAAATCACACAACCAAAAAGACAAGGGCTCCATGGTCTAAAGAAAAAGGAGAGGCAGAAGCCCTGTCTGGTTTCTTTGATTTGTACAAATTTAACTCATGACGTGATTCTAATGACCAAACTATTTTCTGCAGGACCCCTAGTAAAAAACCTCACTGTCGAGTCAAAAGCTTTTTCATTGTCCAGCAGGTGACAACATTGAGAGGAAAGAATAATTTGCACCTGAAAGGTTGATGCCGTTCTAAAGGTGATGCAGGTTCAGCCTGGTGGACCATTGAGGCATGAAATCAGACTGAGCCTGGCGTACCTTGGACTTTTTGTTTCACTTTATGCAGTTAAATTGAGCGATATCAGGAGCATTCGTCATCTGCCTTAACCTGCATATGAATCAGTGTGTTGGTGGCCTGACACTTATCTATAGATAACTTATAAATACCGTTCCATCTGTCTTTGCCAACAGACATACTTTCAGAACTTTGTCACCATGGTTTCCAGACAAACCCTTAAATAGTGTCACTGACGTGTCTTGGACCAGGTACTTTATCCAACTGCAGTTGTTTTATAAGGAGTTGCAACATCCTCCTCCATAAGATTTCCATTTAGTTTTTCATCTAGTTTTAGTATGTTACTTTCAAACAGGTGATGGAGTTTCAGGTCAATCAAAAATCTTTCCATAGGGAACCCATCATCTTACAGTTTGATCCAATACTGTGCAAACAGCAATGTGCAAACCACAGGCCACATCCAGAATCCCTCACACTATTTCTCTTTGCAGATTCTTTACCCTCCCTACCCATCAGGAGTTCTTTTTGGTTATTCTAACCCATGCTCTCTCTCCCCAGCCTCGTTTCCAACCTCTTAGGACCTCGCCTGGGTCCCCACATTGTGAGTCTTGGCCACATTAGTTGCCGACCTGCCTAAATTAGTCAGTCAGAAGTTTCAGTTGTTGGCTGTCCTGTTGGGGAAGCCAAAATTGCTCCCTATCCATTATAAAAAGCTTTAACTTTATTATGGTAGCTGCCGGAAAATAGACAGTGGGGGTCGGTGGTTTAGGGAGGTTAAGGCTTAGGGTTTAGAAACGTGGATTAAACACATGGATTGGTCTTTGGTAGCGGATGAGTTCATATACAAAGGGAGGGGATGTCCGAAGAAATGAGAAAAATGGGGTTCCAGTGGAGAACGTACCGTGGGATCCTGTGACGGTGCAGATTTGGAAATGAGAAGAGGGCTGGAAGCATGTGTGAGGCAGAAGCAGACATTGTAATGTTAATCAGTGTTTACCAGATTGTTGTACTAACACACTTTTGGCACGATAATATGTGTGATTGTAAACTCTGTGCTTTATTAATATGTTAATTAATATTAAAAAGATGTTTAACAAAAGAAAAGCTTTGACTTTAGATCCTAAATCTTCTGCTGCTGGCCCTTCTACATGATTCTGAACACATTATGCCCTACGAGGACAGCCTTAAGAGTCTCCCAGAGTGTAATATTGATATTATTTGACCTTCATTTTCCTCGAAGTATTGAGCCAACACAATCTGCATTTGATCACCGTATTTTTAACCCTCTCCAGCGAAGTACACCCACAGATACAATCAGTGGAGAGGGCTCTGAGCTTCCCCTCGCCAAGAATTCAACTCCACCTTCAAAGAGGGAGATAGTCGGCCCAGGAGTTGAAAAAGTAATAGATGCACAAACAGCAGATTTGCTTGAAGTCTCTAATGCGTCATGGAAGGAAAAGGAGAGTTTCACCCATCCCAAATATATATATATATATATATATATATATATATATATATATATATATATATATATATATATATATATATATATATATATATATATATTTCTTGAACTCCGCCTGATGAGACCGCCGTCCCATCCCTGTCCGTTTCCCTCCAGACAGCTCACAAGGAGAAAGCGAACAAGACAGACCCAAATTTTCTTAGTGCAAATTAGTGTTTTATTTTAAATAAAACCCAGCAAGTCTGCATGACGCGTTTCGCCTCCGACACAAGGCTTGATCACATGATACAGTTGCGAAAATAAACGAGGGTACTTGTACACTTCAAACAAAGGGTTAGGAGGAGCCAAAATGAATCCACCTCACTTTTTTAACCCCTAAGAGTTCATTACTATGTATAATGCATTTAAAATCACTTGAGGCTTGGTTTCTGGCATGGTGCCATGTATTTATTGTATCAAAATCATGATGATCTGTATATTACATATGCAGTGCAATTTACGCTTTCTTCAATATATATTTGTCATATAAAATTTGATAATATACACAAATAAATATATCCATATATATACACGATGATGTTATCAAAAATAATAAATATGTATAGCAAAAATAAAGCAGAATATCTATCTGTACATTTCAATTAATTTTCCACTATATACATACTATATACAATGCAAGACCAGTGTCTATGCATATAAATGAGAAAGTAATCCCATTTAAAAAAACATTTTAATTTAATACTATAATTTATCCTTTTGGGACCTACATATGTAATACATTGACCAGATAGGACAAGTGGTTCTATATGAAAACCCGTGCCCAGTCATATCCATTACAGAACAATCACTGCACATTATGCCTTCTAATAGGCTTAATTTACTTTTGCCGATACATAGTTATCTTTTGAATTGAAATTGTCATAAATCTAATTCATGTAGATCTATTTTCTTTTGTTATTTACCCTCGTAAAAAACTTTAACCCTTGTGTGTGCAAACAAATACTATAGTGCAAAAATAATGTTAGAATTCCTTTTCTTATGAAACAAAATTATTGTTAAAAAAAAACAAAAAATATTCTGTTGGTGAGTCGGAAGAAGGTCTAGATTTTGTTGGACCTTATTTTACCACTACTAGACTAATGAGTACCCAAGAACCCAAGATCGGAAATCTTATCACAGCCGATAATACTAATAAAAAACTAGAGAACTGTACAACTCTATAGAATTGCTACATCATGTGTTAGATGATCTACAGACTATCCATATATACTGTGAATATATAGAACTAGAGGCAAGTATATAGATCTTCACTCGCATTCATTCCATGTGGAGTCTTGCTGTCTAATTCTAATATATATCTGGTTTCCAACACCCGAAGCTTGGCATTTCTATCTCCCCCTCTCTTGAGAGGAAGGACACAATCAATGGCATAATATTCTAGGGAGGCAGGATCACTGTTGTGCACGCTCTCAAAATGGCGGGCTACCGGGTATGCCTGGTCTTTACCCACGATAGCCCTGATGTGCTGCAGTATCCGCTTGTGCACCGGTAGGCGAGTACTCCCCATATACCGGAGATCACAAGGGCACTGCAGCACATACACTGCAAAGTCTGTTTTGCAAGACATTCTTTTCCTTATTTTCACTGGTTCTTTTTTGAAGGGTACAACATACTGTGTCTTGTTGCAACCATGCCTGCAAGCCTTGCAAACTCCACACTTTTTAAATCCGCCTCCCAAGGCACCCCAAGTATCCGAGACTTGTTTCTCAAGGAAATTGTGTACCAACTTATCTGCCATGGAACCAG
This sequence comes from Lissotriton helveticus, assembly GCF_964261635.1. Taxonomy (NCBI): domain Eukaryota; kingdom Metazoa; phylum Chordata; class Amphibia; order Caudata; family Salamandridae; genus Lissotriton; species Lissotriton helveticus. Next base: position 1,123,274,307 of record NC_136071.1, read on the forward strand.
ATTTTGTAAAAGTAATATTTGGTTTGTCATGGATGTATTTGCCAATAACAGGATCACCTGTTACCAGATTCCAATTGCAAATTTCTCTGTGTTGTCTACTGTATTTAATGATGACCCGTGGCTTGATCACGGTCTCTTCTTGTTCCTGAACATTAGGCTTGATTTTAACTGCCAGGGCCTCTTGTCTGGTGATGGAATTAGCTCGGTCTATAGCTCGTTGGACAGTTTTTGCCGAGTAACCACGCAACAAAAAACGTTTTTTGCTCTCATCCTGTGCCAACTTACAATCTGCATCTAAACTGCAAATTCGCCTTATTCGCAGCATCTCCCCAAAGGGAATGCTGCTGATCAGGTGTTGTGAATGTTGGCTAGATGTGTGCAGAACCGTGTTGCCTGCCGTGGGTTTCCTATGCATTCTTGTGGCTATACCTGTTTCAATTACAAAGACCTCTGTATCTAAAAATGCAACTGACTTAGCATCTATGTGTGAAGTAAACTTCAAATTAAGGCCATTGTTGTTTATTACTTCCACAAAATCAGTTGCTTCACCCAATGTACCCTGCCATATCAAGAATAGGTCATCTATGTATCTCAGATATAATAAAACATGCTTCTGCATTGTTTCATTCAGAGCCCCTCTCAGGACCTGCTCCTCCCAGAGCCCCATGTGTAAACATGCCAGACTCGGGGAGAAGCAGGCCCCCATTGCGACCCCTCTGACCTGCTGATATAGCTGGTTGTTGAAGAGAAAGAAATTCTGTTCAAGGCATAGCTCAATCATAGACAACATTTTGTTATGTACCGAAAAATTCATAGGTCTCTGGTTTAAGAAGAATTCTACCGCTTTGAGTCCGTCCGAATGCTTAATCGATGTATATAATGACGACACATCTAATGTCATTAGCAAACAGTCATCTCGCAAACCACATTGTTCAACTTTCTAATAAAATCAGAAATCAGAAGTATCTTGAAAATACGAATTTAAACCTTTCACCCAGTCCTGTAAGAAGAAGTCTATATAGCGCGAAATGTTCTCAGTTGCGCTATTTATATATATATATATATATATATATATATCTTCTTCTCTCTTCCTCTCTCTTCTTCTCTCTTCTTCTCATCTCTCTCTCTCCTAGATCTGAAACTTCCTCTCTTTCATTCTCCCCCTCCCTCTCCCAGAGGCAGCAGTTGTCCATCTTTAAAAACTAGACTCCAACAACTTGCAGGTCCCGCGGGATGGAATGAATGGTCCATTTTACTCAGTGTGTTGCAAAACTCAGAGCTCAAGCACCAACTCATAATGTTTCTCAGTTAGCAAATGCGCTAGTGACGGCATAGATTCTTTAAAAAAAAGAGTGTTTGACTCCATTATGTATTTGTCTGTAGAAAAATAATTAAAACAGCCGGGAGAATATCGTGTGTTGACACAAACTAAATTAGTAGACATCAGTCAATTAGAAATTATTGTTTAGTTAATAAAAATCATGACAATGTACAAACATACAATATTTATTAACGATATCCATCTAAATACTAAAATTACTAAAAAGCCATGTATCTGAACGAGATTCCTTACCTTGGAATTACCCCCAGGCGTCAGACTGGATTTTACTGTCCCTTTAAAATTGTTTCTGAAAACGCAGGATCCACTCCATAGGAAAAGGTGGATTACAATGTAGTTTTAGGGAAACCTCGTAAGTTGAGTGTGTGAGCAAAGGAGGGGTTGAAACCAAACACTGGGTGTTTAAAGTGCGTGGTGCGAAAGATTGACGTGAATCGCAAAGAGAACTGCAAGCTGAAAGTCTGAGGACACTTAGGTTGTAGCATTCCCAGACAATTTAACTCAAGGTAAATCCTTCACCTCCCCACACAACCTTGTGCAAAAAGGACACCTTGGGCTACAGTGCATAGGTAGGATAAGGGCGAAGGAAAAGTGTGTTTTATAGTGACCAATTTCAAGCCTTGTGACATGCTGGTGATTAGCCCTCTCCTGCGTCCCCACCACAGCTTAACCAAGAACCCCTTACTGCACCATTTTCACATTTCAGGATTTTTGCATTCAGTAGTCCGTTATTAGTTTTTGGATAAAGGTGATGAACTGGGGCTCGGCGTCAAAGTTACAATTTAAACCTGTGTGCCTGGCCCATAAGGCCCTTAACAATGTTGGCCCTCTCTCCCACAATCTAAGATCAACTGGTACATTCCCTCGCGCAACTTTCGATACCTTACTGCCAACAAGGTGGTGGTTCCCAGGATAAAGAAAGCCACCTGGGGAGTACAACGTTTTTCCTACAATACCTGTAACTGGTGGATTGCTCCACCTGTGCACCTGAGAGCACAGATAAATCTGCTCCCGTTCAGAAAGCTCCTAAAAAACTGGTTATTCCCTGCAGTCCACTGATTAGATTGTTCTTGGCTTGATGGAACACTCCCTTCAACACAGCGGCAAGGTGCCTTATTGGTAAATGTGTGCTTTATAAAATACATTTACATTATTAATAGTGAGTATTCCCCTTAAGCTTCAAAATGACGCTAGGCCTCTAGGAGGTGAGTCTCCTGCAAGCAAAGTCCTGTTTTTGTCTATTGTGGTAATGATTGATGACTCTGGTTAAATCTTGCCCATGCATCCACTCACAGTCCATTGCATGGTATTGCAAGGCTCCGCTGTGGCCTCTGTTTTGTACGCTCATCATCTCCGATTTCTCACAGAGTCGTGGAAGGAGATTTTTCGTTGAGGTATTGGGGTCCGGAGATGTAGGCATGTGTGAGCAGCTTGAAGGTCACTCTTTTTTTGACGGGGAGCCAGTGGATGTCTCGAAGGTGCTGGGTGATGTGGTCGTGTCGTGGGACGCTGTGTGCGGCGGTCTGGACGGTCTGGAGTTTGTGGAGAAGAGATTTGTTGATTCCGGCGTAGAGGGTGTTCTCTTAATCCAGCCTGCTGGTGATGAGGCGTGGGTGATGGTCTTCCTGGATTCAACGGGAATCCTTTTGAAGGTCTTTCAGAGTATACGGAGGGTGTTGAAACATATGAAGGATACAGAGTTGATCTGGCAGTTCATGGTGAGAGAGGAGTAGAGTATGATGCTGAGGTTGCGGCATGGTCCGTGGGGGTGGGAGAAGTTCCAGGGCAGGGGTCCACCAGGTGCTGCCGAAGGACGAGGACTTCCGTTTTCTCCGAGTTGTGTTTTAGGCAGGTGCTGCTCATCCAGGATGCAACGTCCTTCACTCCTTGCAGCAAACTGTGCTGGTGATGTCGGGTTCCTTGGTGAGGGAGAGGCTGCCCTGGGTGTCGTTGGCGTAGGATACTATGCTGAGTCCATGTTTTCTGAAGATGGTTGCGAGCGGGGCATGTAGATATTAAAGAGTGTGGGGCTGAGGGAGGATCCTTGAGGGACTGCTCATCTGATCTCTGTGGTTACAGAGAGGAAGGACGGGAATCTTGTTATATGTGTTCTGCCGTAGAGGAAGGAGCTGATGCAGTCTAAGGCGGTTCCCTGTATGCCGGCGTCTTGGAGTCTGGTGGCTAGTGTGCGGTGGGAGAGGGTGTTGAAGGCTGCTGAGAGGTCTAGTAGGATGAGGGCTACCCTGTGGCCTTGATCTAAGAGTGTGCGGATGTCGTCCATGGTGGCTAGGAGGGCGGTCTCAGTGCTGTTCTTGCTGCGTAATCTAGATTGGGATGAGTCGAGGATTTAGCTGTATTCGATGAAGTGTGTTAGCTGGGTGTTGACGATTTTCTCTGTGACTTTGACGGCAAAGGGGAGGAGAGAGATGGGCCTGTAGTTCTTGAGGTCTGTCGGGTTTGCGGAGGGCTTCTTGGGGAGAAGCTTGACTTTGGTGCTCTTCCAGTCTTCGGGGAACATGCCTGTTACGAGGGTGTAGTTGATTGACCGTCGTAGTTCCGGAGTGATGGCGGGATCGGCTCTGTAGAAAATGTGTGGCATGCAGGGTTCAGTGAGTGCTCTGGAGTAGATGCTCTTCATAGTCATTGCGGTGTCTTCTGTGGTGACAGGGGTCCCGATGAGAAGGGTCGGCTGGGTGGCATTGCTGGTGGATGGTGTTGGGTCGGTGCCTTGGTCTTTTTCTTCGAAGTTGTCGTAGAGTGTCCTGATCTTGTGGTGGAAGAAGGAGCTGAGTTAGTTGCAGAGGTCCATAAATATGGTCCCTGGGCTACTGCAGAGGATCAAATGGCTGGAGTATTTGTTTCCTTTCTGATTCCTGTGGAAAGTAAATGAAGCCTTGAGAAGCCATTCCCTTTAATGTCTAAGACTTCCTTACTATTTTTAAATTATGTTCAGAGGTTCCTGAATGAAAAGTTAGCCATGTTTAAAGATTTAAAATATTGAATTCAATGTACAGTTTGGAAATCCCTTAAGGTACATGTTTGCTTTTCCTCCAGTATTCTGAAATGTTTGTAAAGCATTATTTGAAAAAAAGAAAAAAAACAATTAGCTAAGCCAGTATCTGTGCACTCGCCTTAAAAAAAGCTAGACTTATTGGTTTTGGCAGTGCTTGCTGTTTTATTTTAATCGCTGTTATTGCCACCTGTGAAATTCTGTCCATTGTTTATTCTGGGTTTTGCCTTAACCATTGCCTTTTTAGGGCCCTTTGATAATGTTAATGTTAAAAATAATTTATAAAGCGCACGTACACCGGATGGTTTCATGGCGCTGTGAAGGCTAGATTGTTAACGGACTAGTTCTAGTTATAGGCTTGTACAAATAGCCACGTTTTAAGAGATTTCCTAAATTGCCTTACCTCGGTACAAGAGCGAATCTCCAACTGGAAAGTGTTCCACAGTCTAGGAGCAAGAGTGGCAAATCTACAGCCGCCTTGGCGGACGCGTCTGAATACGGGAATGGTGAGAATTGAGAGGTGGTCAGAGCGGAGGTTCCGGGCTGGGGTGTGTCTGGATATTAAGGTGTTAATGAATGGGGGGGCGGAGCTAGCCGCGCTTGGAAATGGCCGCGCCGTAGGCGAGCTCTCCCGATCGAGCCACAATCCTTCAGCTTATCATGGGTTTCAACGAACCACATTCGCCCACACCCGCCTGCCTATGAAGCGGACTGTCTGAGCTATCAACTGATACCACTCCTGTGCAAATCGGCCGACATTGCCGCACCGACATTGATCTGGCCGGGAGCGGAGCGCTGCCCTGCCTACCTGTGCGTAACCACATTCGAGCTACGCGAGCCCGAGGCTGCGCTGGTGTGAGATAGGCCGCATCGGCCTGAGAGGGTGCTGGGACCATCGCTCTCCGAAGCGCGCTCCTGCTTAGGTCTCACGGGACTTACCACACCTGGCTGGGGCTTCGTCCACAACCCTTCACCCCATCCTAAACACCAGACCCTTGGGGGACGCTCCGACTCCTATCTGCGCCACAATTGGGCCTCTTCACCGAAGGCTACCCTCCCCCCCCCCCCCCCCCCCGACCGCCACAAACTTGCTGTTGGAACACGCAGATCTCAGCCGGGGGGCTGCAAACACCACTGCCACCATGGGTAAGCCGGAGAAGACACAGACAAAAATTCAATTTGAGAACCAGCGGGAATTGCCCATACCGTCCACAGACCGCCAAACACCACCCCGCGACTCTGCACCTTCTGCTGCGGCCCAGACGACGCTGGACGTGCAGGCGATGTTCACCGCCATTCAATCCACCCTAACCAACATTGATGGGAAAATTGATTCACTCACTTATCGAGTGGACCGCATGTCGGAACGCCTAGATAAGCAGACGGAGCGCATGGACATGGCGGAACGCCGAATATCGGACGCTGAAAATGCCACAAACCAACTTGAACTGAAACATAAGAAGGTGGATGCTCTCTTGCAAAGCCTCGCGGCCAAAACAGAAGATTTGGAAGCACGCTCGCGCCGCTGCAACCTGCGCATACTGGGCATTGCAGAGACAACTCAAATCAGAAATATGGAAGCATGTGTAGAGACCCTTTTGACGACCATATTGGGCAAGGACATTTTTTCAACGGTTTTCATCGTGGAACGAGCGCATCGGACTTTGGCGCCAAAACCGGCAGTTGGAGACAAACCGCGCCCAATCATCGCCAAACTCTTGAACTATAGAGACAGAGACGCCGCGCTCTGGAAATCCCGGGAGCTTGGATCTCTCACACATGAGGGCATGAAGATCTCCATATACCCAGACTTTACTTCTCATGTGCAGGAGGCCAGAAAGCAATATGTGGACATCAAACGGAAACTGAGAGACAATGGTATTCAGTATGCAATGCTATACCCGGCACGCCTCAAGGTTACTATGGATGGATCCAGCGTTATATGCAATACACCCCGTGAAGTAGTTAAATACTTGCAGGCCAACCATCCGCATGTCCTGAGGCGCAAATCGCCACGCGGACAGAACCAGGACCAAGACCCTCCTTCAGATGCAGAGTGACTGATACAAAACGTACCCGATATGCTGGAAGGTTTGTGACTGTGTGTCTGGACCATGTTTGAGGAAACGGTTTCTTTTTGTGACCCTTGCTTAGGCTGCTGCTCCTCATTGCTACTAGCTAGTTATCGCACCGCCACTACATGCCGTAGATACTGAAACCCACCGACCACTGACTCGCGCTTTTGCGAGTGGCTTGATCACCCAGCGTCTAAATGCTGGGAGTTGTGCGGGCGGCTACCGTCCCCCCTCTGTGTAATCCACACTTTTTGCCTAGTTAAGTTCGAAGGCACCCTATCATTAGGGATGCCTGCCAGCTGTTGTTGTTGTTGTTTCGGGATGACTGCATGGGGTTATGGATTTGTCATAATTGGGATGGCGAAGCGGGTGGTGGGCGGAGGGGGGGGTTCGACGATGGATACTGATGTCATGATTTGCTTCGGCTATAATACTGTTCCTGATTGTTGGAATACACGCTTCGTATTCCCTGACGCACTGCACTTACATGTATTGTTGAAATGTACAAATGGTAATGGGTAGATGCTTAAAGTTGCTGACGTGGAATGTCAGAGGCCATAACAGCCCAAAGAAAATCAGACAGATATTTGCATACTTGGACCGTCATAACATAGATCTGGTCCTTTTGCAAGAAACCCACCTTCTCCCTGGTAAGGCCAAGACACTGGGGTGCCGCTGGGCTGAACACTCTATCTCTGCCACTTATTCCTCTTATGCTCGAGGGGTATCGATCTTAATATGTCGTGGGGTTCCATTCTGCTTAGAACGCACAGACATAGACCAAAATGGTAGATTTGTCATTGTAACTGGCACACTCTGTGGCACTAGAGTAGGGGTTGTTAATATATACGGACCAAACACTGATGACCCTGAATTTTATCTCTCTCTACTCACCAAATTTTTGGCATGGCACTCCGACCTCTCCGTCACCAGGGAGCGGAATAACATGACCATACTGGAACAGGCAGGCTTTTCGACCCTGGGGGACCTTTACCCCAATGGCTCCTTCATTACACACGAAGATCTGGAATATATTAGTAACCAAACCCCACTCTTTCGTTTCCTGTATCACAGACTGCGGGCCGCGGCTCGAGAACTATACCCCTCCTTCCCCGAGGAGCCCCCCACCTTCCACTCTCTACAATTACTAATTACCTCACCCACTCATGCCCACATTCTGTCCAAACTGTACAGACAAGCGCAGGATGAAATCGGCGCTGACACTGTCCCGATGAGAGATAAATGGTCCAGAATGCTAGATACTCCCCTTACGGAAGAAGACTGGACAGAAGCCTGCACACTGACATCACTCCTCACCCCTAACGGGAATCTACGTATAATTCATTATAAATATCTACATCAGGTATATCACACTCCCCTTAAACTGTATAAACTTAACCTGCGGGATGATGCCAAATGTAAAAAATGTGCGATGGATGGAGCAGACTTTGCACACCTAACCTGGTGCTGTGTGAAAATACAGCAATACTGGAAGAATGTAACCGCTCATTTAACGACATTGCTATCATGTGATATTCCCTGTACCCCTAGAGTATGCCTGCAGGGCTTGGACGCCCCACTCAGCGCGACTGGCAAGAAACTCATGGCTTTGTTACTGCTGCTGGCGAAACGCAGACTATCTATACACTGGGATAGTAAGCGTTCCCCTCTAATTAAAGACTGGTTGATGGACGCTGCCTACTGCAGGGATAACTTTATGATATATGCGGAGGAACTGCCGACTGCCTCTAAACCTTCTGATATTTGGGGCCCACTGTCTGACTATCTACGCACTGCCCTGGATCCTCTTGAAGAGACTCCTGCAACTGGGATCCGTCCCTAGCTTTCTGCCTGTACCAATTCACACGCTGCATTATATATGTAAGGTGCATGTGTGAAATGTCTGTTTAGGTATATATTGTTTGCAAGTCTGTAGCTCTGAGATGTATTACTTTGTAAATCTGTGGCATAATACTTATGCCTGAAGCATGACATGAATCTGTCGTCTGAGTTTATGAAAAACTTGATAAATAAAAAAAAATTAAAAAAAGGTGTTAATGAATTTGGGGTTGTTACCATGCAGAGATTTGAAGATGAGGCAGGCCACCTTAAAGGCACAGCGTTGAGGAATTGATTGGGAGCCAGTGAAGGGTCCTCAACAAAGTGGTAGCAGACTGCCACCTGGGTTGATGCAGGATCAATCTGGCCGCCTGGTTTGTGCCATCTGTAACCGTTTAAACAGATAGGTAGGCATGCCCAGGTATACAGAGTTTGCATAGTCCAGGAGAGACAACATAGTGGTGACCACCACTTGTATCAGGGCTTCCTGTGTGAAGAACCGATGCATCTTTTTGATCTTCCCTATTTGATAGAAGCATTTGGAGACGACCGTGCCAACCTGGGTTTTTAGTGACAGATCATGGTTGAGGGTAACTCCCAATGTTTTGGCCGAGGAGGAGGGGGAGGGGGAGGGAGAAGGCCCTAGTTCTGAAGGCCAGTAATGAGGACCCCACAATTTAAGGCTGTCCCCAATGAGAACAAGTTCCGTCTTCCCAGGGTTGAACTTAAGATGGTTCTGATCCATCCACTGTTGGACATGTAACATAGTGGCCTGAAACTCGTTGATGGAGCTGTGGGAGTTGTCAATCGGGAAAACTAGGTGAAGATCATCTGCCTAGTTGTAAACTGTCACATTCCTGTCTCTGAGGGACTGGATTAAGGGGAGGATGTAAAGATTGAACAGATTGGGGGAGAGAGCGGAACCTTGTGGTACACCACAGTTGGTTTTGCGTGGTGGGGCCATGAAGTGGCCTATGCGGACGGCCTAAAAGCGATCCTCCAGGAAGGAGGAGAGCCAACAAGCCGCAGTACCCAAGATGCCGACTTGTTTGACACGGTCGACCAAGGCAGCATGGTCGACCGTGTCAAAGGCGGCTGAGAGGTCTAAAAGGACAAGTGCTTGAGGAGAGCGTTTATCCGATTCATCACGGAGAGTATCCAACACAGCCAAGATGACCGTTTCCGTGGAATGGGCTGGCCGGAAACCTGCCTGGTAGGCATTGAGATATTTAGATTTTTCCAGTCTGGGTTGGACAGTTCGTTCATGATAGCAAAGATTTCTTTGGAGCTTTTGTTGGAGTTAAGAATGCGTGAGGAGAAGTGGGCAGCTTTCGCTGCAATGATAGCCCCCATGTATTCCTGTCGAACTGATATGTACAGCAGTTTCTTATCAGGGGAGTTTTCCCGTCGCCATTGCCTCTCTAGTTGGCGTAAGGCCAGTTTCTGAGTTTTGAGTTCGGTAGAGAACCATCTCTGGGCGTCGGCACGCCGGGCTAATTTGATTTTCCTGAGAGGTGCATGTTTGTTACTGGCCTCAAGGAGCGACATACTGCTCGGAACGTCGTTTTTTTTTTTTTGTTTATATTTATATCAAATTGTTGGTGTTAGGTTTGCAGTGCCTGCTTTTATTTCCTTTGTATTGTGTTTTGTAATATTCTGCTGTGCATCAAGGCTGAAACATGAACTAACTTTAGCTTGCTGAAATAACATGTAAACTCTATTGTACCTAGGTTAGTAAGGGTAAATGGCAACACATCAATGATGAACTTGAGAAACCCCTGTAATAGAGGTTAGTTGGTATTATAAGGTGCATTATAGGGTCAGTTTGCCTCTCAGGCCACAACATTTTGCAGAAAAGTATCACATCATTTATTTTTTAACATTTTTATTGCATAGAAACAAAAAAGCACATCCACGTACAACTTCACATGCCTACATCCTCCAGGCCGGCAAATTACTCAGTGAACACATTATACAGCTTTTGAGCCAACAACCCGAGTCGGGCAGGCAGCGTATTGGACCAGCCAGATTTCTCTTGATCACCATGTTACTTGACTTAAAGCACCCTTAGGCAAACTGCCATCGAGTTGATGTACATACCCCCGACAATGAGCAGTCAGCAGTCATCACATGTTGCTTCGCTTGTGTGAGGGACTCCCCGGCACTATTATGCTTATACGCCGTGTATAGCCCCCAAAAGTTCTTAGGGCGCCTTCTAGGAGGGAGCAGTTCGCTGTAATTCTCCGATTGCGTGCAGCAGTACAGCATATTATGCGACCATTGCTGAATCGTTGGTGCCGGGCCTCTCATCCAGCACATTGCCACCCGACGCTTAGCTATAAGTAGACCCATATCCACTATCCTGCGTATCGCTTTGGACAGATTTTTGGAATATCCCAAGAGTGCTACCACCGGGTCCGGTGTCAGCTTCGACTCCACTACTCTCCCCAATTCTCGGAAGATGTCCTCCCAGTAAGCGTGTATACTCGGACAGAGCCCGCTAAGTGCATGAAATCCGCAGTAGTAGCATGGCATCTTTCACAGGTCGCCTCCTCTCGGAGCCCATACCTGCACAGTCTCTCAGGTGTGTAGTAGGCTCTATTATTGTATTTAAAATGTATGAGTCTGTGCCTACCATGAATCGAGATTCTCCTAGTGTTCGTACAGCAGAAAATCCACATAGCGTCATCTATCGTTATCTGTAGATCTCTCTGCCATGCAAGCCTAGCTGAAGTGTATCTGTTTGCCCTATGTGACATTGCTAATTTATATATGGTGGTAACTAACTTGCGAGGCGTTTTAGTTTTAATTACATGGGACAGTTCCAGCGCTTCTGGGGGTTCACATAGGTCCTCTCCCAACAGTTCTCGCAGAGCCCTGCACACTCTATAAAATTGGAAACGATTAAGCATGGTGTCTGCGCCCACTGCCTCTCCCATCTGCTCTCATGACCTAACGACCCCATCCTAAAATAGTTCTCCTGTCACATCTATGTTTAGTGCATGCAGTGCTTGTAACTCGCCTGTCTTTGCAGGGGTCTAACCAGAGAGTCCATTCGATTGGCATTGCTGGGGAGTAAAGTAGAGCGCCCGCCTGCTGTTGTGGTAGGCTATGCCAGGCATGGCGCGTCAAGTTTATAGAGTCTAAAATACCTGTTCTACGATCTACAAGATCGAAAATCGTGGCCGGGAGAGGAAGCGGGTCCGCAAACAGTCTTTCCATGCGGAGAAACGGGGCGTCTACTTCCCTGTGTATCCAATCATGCATTTGGCCACCCTGTGCTGCCATATAATACAACTCAAAATCTGGCGCACCCAGGCCCCCCCATGCTGTATGGCAATGTGAGAACTTGCCACTTCACTCGCGCCTGTTTGCCTGCCCATGCTAGCTTTATCATCAATTGATTGAGCCTGAAGCAGAAAGTGCCTGGCAGAACCTTTGGGATGTTCGTAAAAAGGAAAAGAAGCCTGGGTAAAATCACCATCTTCATGATGGGTACACGTCCTATCAGTGAGAGAGGAAGTCGGGTCCAGGACTTAACGTCATCTTCCAGCTTGGATATTGCAGTGCCATAATTTTCCCTAAACACTATATCCGAGTCGGTGTGTAACTGAATTCCCAGGTATCTGATTGAGTCTGTAGACCACAGTAAGGGGTACTCCATTTTGAATTCCGCAGTGACTGGCGTGAGCGGGAAAACAATGGACTTTGCCCAGTTAACCTTCAAACCCGAAAGCGGTCCAAAATCCACCACCTCTCTTAGGACTGATGACAGGTTATTCTCTGGGTCGCGAAAGTACAATAGGGTATCATCCGCTTAGGTCGACACCACTATCCTGTACGTCGGGAATCCGATTCCCTTGTTACTGTGCTACTCTCTAAGTGCACACGCCAGCGGTTCAGCTGCTAAGGCGTATAGCATCGGTGACAATGGGCAGCCTTGCCTATTTCCCCTGCAGATGGCGAATGAGTCCATGACCAAATTGCCCAGGTGTAAACGTGCCATGGGTCGATCATACAATATACCTATCAGCTGTAAAAATACTGGCCCCTGTCCCATCCTTGTCAACACTTGCTGCATGAAAGCCCACTCAACCGACTCAAAGGCCTTCTCCATGTTCAGGAAGATCGCTACAGCCCGAGTGTCTTGTTTCACATGCTACATCGTGCCGAATACAGTGCGAATGTTATATGTGTGGTTTATATTCGGGATGAATCCAGCTTGCTCCGGGGCCACAAGAGTCATAGCAAAGGGGGCCAGACGGTTAGCTAGAATTTTTTGCGAATATCTTAGTATCCACATTGAACAATGATAGGGGTGGTAAGAGCCGCACTCTTCCGGAGGTTTCCCCGGCTTAGGGATGGTCACCACTAGCGCCTCTCTCATCGACTGCGGCAGGGTTCCTGCAACACACATATCATCAAACAACGAAGCAAGGTGAGGGAGCAGTAAGTCAATAAACGTCTTATCAAAGTTTACAGTAAGCACATCCGCCCCTGGGGCGCTCTTAGTTTTCATTCCCGCAGGGCAATATCTGCGTTCTGCCTGTTTAAATAACTGAGCACTTTGCTCAATTTACTGTGATCATTAAGCCCTCTGACATTCCATGAAATCGCCCTTAGTAGGTCCACAGGATTTGGGATCCTGCCTTCACTAGGTGACGCCATCGCTGAGTGCTAGTTCCATCATCTGACCTGGTGTGTAGCGTGCATGTGTAGAGTGTACCATATACGAAAACCAAAACAAATCTCCCACACAACACATGATCAACCCCAACCTTCCCCCAACCCCTCCCCCCACCCACAGCTGACCTCCCCCAACTTGGTCGCGCAATTACCTAGAGAACTCCCATTCGTCACCCCTCCTTCCCCCCCAAATGAGTCCCTCACATTACAACTCTAGTGCATGGCACTCGTGGACGGAGGTCTCTCGACGTTCCACAGATTCTACGAGTCAGCACTCTCTTTGGCGCCCTGCCATACTTACGTCATCCTAAACAGTTTACAGTATTCCGCGCTGTAAAGACCCCTTCAATAAGTGTATGCACTGTTTTGCTCATTGTGTCCATGTCCCATTACCCATGTCTGTAACCAGCACACCAAAGCATCTACTACAAGGTGGTTCACAGCTCTAGGTCAGGTAATTCTCGCATCCTGTTAAGTCCAGCTCCGCGCATTACTATATACTGTCCCGAGCGGGGCTGTTACTATGTAGTAATAAACCTGCTGGTTAAAGGCTTCTACGATACCTACTGCAATCACGCAAAGCCTCCCGCAAACCCATCTTACATATCCAATGCACCACCCTCCACCTTACTCATCTTGAGGCTATCAGCCATCTGCATCAGTCTTGTTCCACCAACGAGTTTTGTCCAGTAATTGTCTGTCAGGGCTCCGGCGTTGCTCTTTAGCCCAATCTTTGAGCGCATGTTGCAGAGCTTTCGGGTCAGTAAAGATGTGGGATTGCCCTTGTTTATTAACTCAAAGTTTCGCCGGGTACAGCATGGCATAGTCTATTCCTAGTTCGCGAAGCTGTTTTTTCAAGGGTACGAAGTGTCTGCGAGCCTCCTGCACCCGGATAGTGAAGTCTGGGTACAGCAATATATCCAAGCCCTCAAACCTTAGGTTACGCTTCTCAAGTGCCAGTCAAAGCGCTGTGTCTCTGTCGCGATAGTTAAGCAGTTTCGCGATAATCAGCCGAGGAGGGGCTCCTGGGGGCAGTCATGGACCCAGGGAGCGGTGCGCTCGCTCCACCACGAACATTGTGGAGAAGACACCTTCACCCAATAACGTGGTCGATAGCTTCTCGACAAATTGTTCCATATTCCCAGTGGGAGTCGTCTCCGGAAGGCCTGTAATCCTCAAGTTGCAGCGGCGCGAACGCGCTTCAAGGTCCTCTGTTTTGTCCTGTAGCACGCGAAGCACCTACCCAAGCTGCTTGTGATCCACATCTATTGTGGAATGCGCCTCTTCGACTTCTGTGAGTCTCCTCTCCGACATATCCAGGCGTTCCGCATGCTTGTCCAGTCGTTCCGCCATTCTATCCATTCTGTAAGAAAGGGCGTCTATTTTCGTGCCCAAAGAGGTAATGCCACTCTGCAGTCCTTTTTCCATGGATAGGAGCATGCTGCAGATGTCCAGTTCAGAGTAGTCTCTTTCGGGGTGCCTGCATCCTCACGGTCTCTTTAGAGGCAGCTTTGTGTGATTTTGAACGCTTCTGGTCAAAGGAGAGCTTAGCCTGAGTCTTATCACTTCTGTCCATAGTTGCAGTGGGGTGGCGCCGTCCGGTAAGTCCGTCTCGATTTCGACTGCCTAACTGCCCCTCGGTCACTGTCCTCATGCCGGCTGCGCACACAGGGGGCCCAGTTGCCTGTCTACGATATCAAATTGCCTGCATTGTAGCACGTCCGATCTGCCGGTGCAGGCCACCACCAGGTGCTCGGCTCTGCGTCACCCACTCTCCATCTGGGTGGTGCGGGAATGGACATTGACGACTTTACCTTATTGGCCCATGAATGCTGACAGGGCTAAGCACAGACCTAGCAGGGAACCTACCCCACTCTTCTATCTCTTCCTGGGGGACTTCTAATGTTCTTCCCTACTTACTGTCTTTACTTTACTTTCAGTGGAAGCCACACCTTTCACTTGTGTATTCACTTGGTGTTTCTCTGTGGACTCTGAGAAGGATTGTCCCCACAACGTGCACTGGGTTCTGGTGAGGCTTCTCTGACTGCTCACTCCCCGGAGGCTCCTCTGACCGCTCACTCCCCTCGCGGTATATTTATAATTGGCGCACACTGCTGCATTCCTCACTGCTTGCGGCCAACTTGTACCGTGTGTCCTTCACGCTAATTACCCCCGCGGGGGTGCCGCTGGAGAGAACCGCACACTCAGGCCTGTGCACCATCGACTCCGATCGCCAGGCAGCCGCGCGGCACAACCCCGCTCCGCCGCCTATGGCACTGCACTTCTGTGTTCACAGCAATTGCATGCAACGCATCTAGTCCCCAGCACGCACTCATCACCACAGTTGTGCTCCCTCACGCTCTCTGAGTACTTGTAACTTGGAATCGGTCGCCCTCCATGAGATCCCCACCAAGTCAGTGCGGTCTGCTTTCCCGCTACCTGGCAGTATGTCTTCAAGTCCTGGGGCAGCGTCAGTGCTCGGTTTCTTCGCTCTGTCTCGTTCTCCGCCCGCACACGAGCCGAAATATGTCCAGGCCACGTTTCCTGCAATTAGTGTATCCGCTACACGTTGTCCCTGTCGGTCGCCAGGAGGCTCTGCCGCACATCAGGTGACGCTGCTCGGCCACACACTGCACTACAGCCCGGGGATTAGGGGCCTCCGAGCTGGACAGTTACACACGGAGATATCTCCAGGCAGACTAGATGGATTTCTGTCAGAGACAACTCCGCTGCGCCCGTTCACTCTCCGGTTGCCAAATCTACGTTATAAAGCTTCAAAACGTGAGTAATACTGTCGGATAATTGCCGGATTTTGCGACGAAGTAACGGAGCTCAGTGCTCAAGCGGCCATCTTGGTCGCGAGCAAGTTCTGCCCCCCCAAAAGTATCACATAATTACCAATTTTCTTGAAAGACCTTGGGCCCGCTCAGTCTAAATATTATTGTACTAGGCACAGTGAATCTTAATTCATTTGTATTGAGACTAATGGTATTTATTGCCTCTATGTGATTAAGTTGCTGCAAAGGTTATGATAAGATGGGAATTGTTAAACTGAAAGGACATATGGTGAGACTCCCAATTCAGGAAGCTAAGGGGTTAAGTGAACTTGCAATGTATCCTGCTTTTGATGCGTTCTACAGTTGAGTTGACTATTGGCCAGAGGGTTCTTTCGCAATTTAAGTTGTTGCAAACACGAGTTGGGAATCATTAAACTGAAAGAACATACCTTGAAACTACAAATTCAGGAAGCTAATCGGTTAAGTGAGCTTGCAATGTATCCTGCTTTTGGTATGTTCTACGATTGAGTTGACTGTTGGCCAGAGGGTTCTTGAACTGCAGTCATTGAAAGAATTATCAATTTTCTCAAGTTAGATTTCCAGTGCTTACATGTGGTTGTGGGAGGTTGTGGAAAGCTGCTTGCTAGTCAGGCTGTCATAAGTACAACGTCTATGGACTTGAATGAGGCTTAGCATCATGTATTTTATTTCTAATTTTAATGAAGCGCAGCTCAGCCGATGGCGCGTCTGCGGACTATACATTAGAACAACAAGGGGCTTATGTCAGCCCTTGACCGAAGCCACCAAAGACGGTAGCTGACCACAAAATAAACGATTTAACAAAAGTTGCAATGGAAAGCATTTGAGCAGAGTTGGGGAAGTGGGGTTTAAATCATGTAATCAAATAAGGCTATAAGCTGCCGTTAGGGGGCACATGTGAAAAATTATGAGAGAGTGAGATGGTTGGCGGAAAAGGAAAACCGTGTACAGAAATCAGGGTGAGAAAGCAAGGATGAGGAGGCGAGGGGTAACGAAAGAGGCGAGAGAGAATGCGAGGGAGTGTTGGAACAAGGACACACTTTAAGTATGGATAAAAGTACTTGCTGAATATGCATCTATAACTTCTATATATTTAAAGCAGTGGTTCCCAACATGGTTTCTCCCCAGCAACAATGGAGACAATATCATGTTGCGTACTGCCTTTGGTGTGCTGAATGTTGTTGGGCCTCTGCGGTACAGAACGTTCTGTAGTGTATCACTTAGATTTACACGCTGCTAATCAGGAGTACTACAGAGGACGCTTTAGACAGAACAGTAGAAACTGGTATTTGGGTTTTCTTTAACAGTGTGTTTCTTGTACTTTTTCCTCAGGAATTTGGAGCACGAGATTGGAGGGGTCATGTCCATTGCTAATTGGTGAGTAGAGTTTTCTGAAGCATAAAGAATCGATGTCCTAACTAAATGATGTATGGAACATGTGTGGTCTACAAAGGGAACATTTTCTTTGTAAATCTATGGCTCTTACAAATGTGTTTAAAACAGTAGATCTGTACTCTGGTTACCTCACCAGGGTATTTACTGTTTCTTTTCTAATTATTCTGCAAATCTTTGAAATTGTTTTAGTGTGGGAGCTGAACCTGTAAATGCACTTCCCGAATAATGTGTGCTTGCCCTTACGGAGATCCCCCCCATCTCAGCCCTCATCAGGGATAATACACTTTGTCTTGGGCATGTCCTCTGCATGCTATGCTGGTATGTCCCTCTCCTGTATGGCTGACTGGGTGTGTATCTGGGATTCTGATTTTTAGGTCTCGGCTGAACGCGCGGAAGCGCGTGTCCGCCGACAACCTATTGTGGCCGTGTCTCCTTTCCAGGAGACACTCCTGGCCGCGCGCATCGCCTTGGAGGCGATTTCAAACGAGCACGCGCATGCGAACGCTCGCTGCATTCTCTCACACACACACACACACAGAAGCGCCCATGCATGCACGCACATACAGCCTCCCCCACACACATACACACGCGCACGCACACAGACACACGAGTGCTGCCCCCCATCCCCCCCCGGCCCCCGCACACCGCACCCCCCAGCCCTTTCTAACTTACCGGGGCAATCTCGGGGGACTCCGCCGCTGCAGCTCTTGCCAGCTCCTTTCACGGGGCTCCCTCTTGGTCAAGGGAGCCCCGCAACAGTCGCCTAACCTCCTGCTGGCGGGCCCGGGGTTCTCCACTGCTCACAGGAGCCCCGGGCCCCGCCCCCGTCACAGGCGACATTGCCTGACTTCCGGTGGGTGCGTACATTTTTAAATCAATGTGAGCAAGTTTCTTTTTTTTTCTTTACTGCTTTCCGTGCAACCTTTTTTTCTTCACACAGCTATAATGAAATAACAAGCGATTTAACGCCCCAGTGAGACATAATTAGACACCACCAGATGGCTTACAGAGTTACCTGAAATAACGGGCGGAAGCGCACTTGTGGCCACCCCGCTACAATACTCTTAAAATGGTTGACCTGGTCCACCCGGGAGATAAGCATTGTTTTTTGAGTGTGTTTATTTTCACTTGAAAATCAAAACTAGGTTCATCCCCCTTTCCCAGCTGCACAAGTGGAGACATCGATATTTCGAAAGAAAACTGTTTGGGTATAATAGCCGGTTTGATTTGCCATTCTTCTGAAGCAGGGTGAGAGCGAGTGTTTTTGGGGATCATTTCATTGCAATCAATGGAGATGGAAATATCTGGCAGTGTGAAGAAGGCTTGTTTACAGGGCGGGCGAGCAAATGTCACAGCTCTGTTCTCGCCTCGGTCTCTGTTATCCACCCGAGTCTGGCAGCTTATGCATGCTTTCCATGGCTTGCGTCTTCTCACTGGCTGCGTCCTCTGCCTTATCTTCCACCATCTCCACGTTTGTTTTCTTTCTGTTTCCTTTATTCGTCTCTGGAGAGGACAATCTTTCATGACCAAAGCTTTGTGTTTACAAAACTTTAGGAAAGAGAGAGAGTGTGTGTGTGTGTGTGTGTGTGATGTGTGTGTGTGTGATATGTGTGTGTGTGATATGTATATGTGTGTGTGTGTGATGTGTGTGTGTGATATGGGTGTGTGTGTGTGTGATATGGGTGTGTGTGTGTGATATGTGTTTGTGTGATATGTGTGTGTGATGTGTGTGTGTGATGTGTGTGTGTGTGTGATATGTGTGTGTGTGATGTGTTTTCTATGTGATTCGTTTTGAAGCTGTTAATTTGTGTGGGTGCAAATGCAATAGGTCTCGTATTTGCCAGAGATTAAGCTATTGGCATTGTAAATGACAATGCCATTTATTTATATGCTTTAAAGACAAAAACATAAATAAAAATGTCATGACCAATGCCAATAGCTCTAACTTTAACAATGCTGAGACCATTGCATTGTAAATGCTTGTTATTTTGGTCTTGCTGTCACTCTACTGGAGTGTGTGCCGAGGTCTAGGTCTATCCTTGATTATGCAAGGGACTGAACCCGTCCAAAGCCTGCCCTCTGAGGGGCACAGCAAACATATTCTGTTTGTGAAAAGAGGACGACTGTCCCAGTTTTGGGTATAGCAGATAAAACAGTGTTCGCAGTGTGCTGTATTATGAGACCGATAGTGTAACCTCAGTGTCTGAGTCAGAGTGTGGCCTACCGCCTCACTCACATAAAGTTCTGCTGCTAGGTGAATGCCTCGAACCTTACACCGACATGTATTTCAGTTGCATAAGTAGATTGGGCTACCGACCCAACTCGTGGACCATAAATTACCCTGAAGATATGTCCAATAATTAAAAAAAAAACTTCAACCACAGAATTTTGAAACAACAGTACAAAATCTCAACCACATCATTGCATCCTTCTGGAGTAAAACCATTAGCTCCTCTCTCACCTCACGCTGTGTGTCTGACTTCCTTCAACTTGGACAAATCACACCTATTCTAAAGAAAACAGGGGCTGATGCTAATGATCAGAAGACAACCTCAGACCTATCTCTAATCTCCCGTTCCTAGCTAAAACCCTAGAGAAATGCGTCCTCCAACAACTCAACAAACATATTGACAGTTTCAGACTCCTTGATTCCTTTCAAACAGGTTTCGGAAAGGGCTGTAGCACTAAAACAGCCATGCTCAACAAATCCGATGATATCCACAGAGCCTTAGATGAAGGTGAAGCTTCTCTTCTCATCCCTATTGACCTATCTGCGGCATTCACACAATAAATCATACAGCGTTGCTTGAGACTCTAAAAAGACTCTCTGGCGTTAACGGTACAGTACTAAAATGGTTCACTTCCTACTTTCAACACAGATCACAACAAATTAAAATTAACTCATGCCTCTTTAAGCCGCCACGAGTCACTCTTGGTGTCCCCCAAGGCTCAATCCTCTCCCGACCCTCTTCAATCTCTTCATGGAACCAATCACAAGCATACTAAAGGAAACTGGTGTTAAATATCACCTATATAAAAAATCAAATCTCCCAGTGACATCCGACACCTCAATTACACTCTAACCAAGATACAATCATGGTTTTGCTCAAACCACACAAAACTGAATCCGGACAAAACTGAATTGATATTGTTTTCACTGAAAAATACCCACCTATCAATACAAGATTGGCTCAAGAAGCTGGATGTTCTAAACTGCTTACTCATCCTCTCCGATTCGGTCAAGTCACTAGGCATTACCCTGGACAAGAACTGGTCAATGAAAGATCATGTCAAGCAATCTGCCAAAAGTACACTGTACTCCCTAAATAAAACACCTCAAGAAAATTAAACCTTTCATCCCCAAGATGATTTGAAGACAATAGTTCAATCACTAGTCCTCTCTAGACTGGACTATGGGAACGCCACCCTACCAGGGACACCAAAATCCCACCTAGCCCCACTAAGACCAGTCCTCAACATGGCAGCCCAACTCGTCACAGGCATGACACAGTTTGAACACATCACACCAACACTTAAATCACTCAGCTGGCTTCCTATTGAAGGTATATGTATCTACAAGTCGGCATGTATCACGCACAAAACCCTTCACACTCATCCCCACAACTACCTAATCAGCAAACTTGTGAAAGCAGGACGCTCCAGAACTCTGAGAAGCTCGAACTCCCTTCTTTTCATCCCTCGGAAATTAAAAAAGAAATACACCCTTTTTGGGTAATGTACCCAGGCTGTGGAACGCTCTCTCTTTTGAACTCAGATGCAACCCCTCCTTCCCCTGCTTCAAAAGGGACCTGAAACTCCATCTCCGCGACAAATACTTTACAGACAAAGCCAACTGAACCAAACTCTGACAACCCAGTTGACTCTTCTTATTACCTTGACCATCAAGGATTGGTGGTTTGCCCTACAGTTTCACCTACCTAAGCCACCTATTGACTCACCCCTCTAATGTATTGTCTCAATATTGTTTATTTTGTTGTGCATATCTCATCTTGTATCCTTATACCATGTTTTTCACTACTCTATTCATTCATGTTGTAAAGTGCTCTGATACCCACGGGTCTAGCCAGCGCTATATTAAACTTCTAAAATAAAAAGTGGGTGAGGAGGGGTGTGATGCGTGTGTGTGTAGCACGTGTACAGCAGGTAAACTGTGTTTGTGTGTGAGTCTCCATACTGAAACCCTGGTTGCCATAGCACCAATTGGAGGACAGCTTCTCATAGTGCTAAGTATTAAAGAGTTCAGGTGCAGTACATCATTGGCCTTTGGAGATTACAGCAGGGAAATACGGGGCACATCCATCAAGCCCGCTTTTTACTGATTCCCTATTTAGAAATCGCAAAATGCAATTCATGGATGAATTGCAAAACAAAAATTTGGTTCCTTAAAATCCCTTCATTGCGAGTCGCAAATTGCGAGTCGCAATTAGGGAATTGATTCCGATTCATTTGTATGGGCCCAGAGGCCCATAGGGATGAATGGAAATTGCATGTGCAATTTGCGAGTACCCAATAGGTAATCGCAAATTGCTCATGCAATTTCAAGGGTGCAAGTGTTCCAAAAGGATACCCTGTTGTACCCCTGAAATTCCAATTTTCACACATGTTGTGCACACACATGCCCTATGGGCATGTGTGTTTGTAAAATGTGACTTTGAAAAATGCATTTTGCAAAGTTTTAGTAAATTACCATCAACTTGAAGTTTATGGTAATTTGATTTTCTTAAAATAGAAATCGCAATTATTTTTGTTGTTGCACTGCATTTAGGGGAGTGCAATTTGCGATTCTCTAAATGCAATCGCAATTTAAGTAATCGCAAATTTTGCGATTACCTAAATAGCGATTTTTGCATCCCAAATGCAAAAATTGTGGGCGCAAAGGGGCATATTCTGCGAAATTGGCAATGTTTTCCTTCTCTTCATGTAACTTTTGTATATACCAGTTTCTGCCTGTGTTTATTGTGTTGTGGCATCCACATTACATTCATCAATCTATCATTCAATTCAATCTTTATTCGGATACAAGTATCCATAAACGCACAATTCAATCACTACCAACAAAAGAGATACAGTTCTTATTTAAAATCTCACATAGAGTCTCATTAAAAACGCTAATTTAAATCTGCGATGCTCACGACTGGATAAAAAACATGTAAATTCCATGAAAAATAAAGTTGCAACAATATACAGTGTGTAAAAAAAATAAAAACACAGTGAGCGACAGCAAAGCCATATTAACAATTGCAAATAAATAAATAAACCAATAAAAACATTTAAAACTGTTGGACGGGCATGCAATAGCAGCATCATATTGTTGATAAGGTTCAATGAATATAAACAACATTAAAAACATACAGATATAATTGATTATAAATGCCCTCCATACCCTAGAAATTGTTTAAAAACAAGGGTTGGACATGCCATTAACAGCAGCAGCATGATAGAATAAAGTGCAATTAATTGTAAACAATATTAGCAGCATCTTGAATAAAGTTAATTTAGATTTAAGCTTTCATGCCCGCAAAAATATACAAAAAGATTGGGCAGGTGTTTGGCAGCAACATCATAATAAAATAAAGTGCAGTTTAGTTGTTGACAGTGCCCGCAGCATAGCGCAGATGTGGTTGGATTTATTTAAACTTGCGCACCTGCAGGATTCACTTGACCATTATTAGGTACCCTTATAATGTTAAAAATTACTCATGGAGGCACGTGAGCGTACTGCCGCTTGTAAGAACGAGCTTACACGGCAAATCAGGTCATCATTTACGAGTTTTAAGATTTCGAGGTACGCTGTTTTGTAATCGATAATGGCTGATGCCTTAAAATATGGAATCAAATATTGTTTAGTCTATTTGCTCAAGATTATTATTAAATCCCGAAGGGAAACAGAGTGAATATTTTATAGTACCATCCCTGAGGCGAAAAAGTAGGCTCCTCCCAATGCTCTTCAGAAGATATTTGGGTAACATGTGGTGTTCAGAGCCCAGAGCCTCCAGGAGGGGCATGTACCTGGCAACCGATGGTTTGAGGCGCTCAATAGCATGTCTTTCATTGTTATACAATGTCCCCCTGAGTGATCTTTTGTTCAGGCCCTCTAGTGCTAAAGGATATAAAAAAATATGTTCAAGGTTCACGCTGGCTAAACTTTTTCTGACAGCGGTGAGCCAGGGTATAGAACCACCCTTATCGCACTTAAGGCAATCTACAATGATCTCTCTTGTTAGAGTTGTTGCCGAATTCTGCCATATTTTTTGCCAAAATATAGCTGGGCGCGACCTAATAAAGTCTTCTACGTAGGACAGATTTAATTCCCTATGGCATACATAGGTCGGTGAAGATATTTGGGCCCCCAAGATTTTTCAGCACAATCTGTTTTCTTCCTTTGAATCCCACTACAGTTTGTGAACCCCCAAACGTCCGCACCATATGTAGCCGTCGGGATGCACTGTAATTTATAAATCTTCGTTAAAGGTGAAACCACCTCTGCCTGTATTGGCTGCCGCAGACTCAGAACAGAATTCATCGCTTTTAAAAATTTGCTTCTGCTGTGGGCAGCATGAGCTTGCCAGGATCCTGTCTCTGAAAAAACTAGGCCCAAGTAAGAAAAGGTGCTAGTGCGTAATAGGGATTCGCTGCCAGAGGTTATTGAGTTAAAACAATGTATTTTCAGGCCACAAGTCATTATATATGATTTCTTAAAATGGGTGCATAGCTCCAAATCAGCCATAAATGACACAAAGCCCTTAACTAAAGTGCGCAGTGTGTTAGGCGTGCGGCCTTTAAGGACCGCATCGTCTGCGTATAAAAGCGCGGGGAGTATGTTACCATTCATTTTTGGGACATCATTGGTCAATTTTGCCAGGGTATTGAATAGTTCGTTTATATAAAGAATAACACGTAGAGGGGCAAGAACACGTCCCTGTCTGACCCCTCTGCCGATGACAATGTCCCTTGAGACCTCCCCATTATTACTAATCCTCACCGCGCCTTCAGATCCCTGTGCAAATGTGCCAAAAAATGAACCAAAGCCCCCTCCAACCCATAATTTAGAAGGACCAACCACAAACGTGATCTATTAACATAATCAAAAGCTGAGGTTAGGTCCATAAAACCCAAATAAAGAGATGACTTTTGTGCTATCGTGTATTTGCCAAGAATTAGGTTTAAGTTCAGACACTGTTCAATTGTTCCCAGATTGCTTCTGAAGCCCAGCTGACACTGGTTTAAAATTGGGTCCTTTTCGGCCCAGGTCCTGATTTTGTTAAAAACGACCCTACCTAAGATTTTTAAGGTGTTATCTATCAAAGAAATTGGTCGGTAACAACTGGGATTGGATCGATCTCCTTTTTAAAAAATGGGAACAATAATGCTAGTGGACCAAGTACTCGGAATAGCTGTGTTAGACAAATTATTAAAAACATTACATAAAAGGTGTGCCCAAAAATCCGGTTCATGTTTAATGAGGTCGATAGAGAGCCCATCTGGTCCTGGGCTTTGTTCCCTATACTTTCCTGTATGGCATCCTCTACTTCTGACACTGATATAAATACCTTAGTGACTGGGGGGCTAAAGCGGATGTTCGGGGTCATTAAGGGTGCTGTGTAGATTTTTGCGACATGCGCCTCCCATGATTCGCTCGTTATATTACAGCTTATGGGGGTAATATTTAGGCCCATAGAAATCATAGCTTTGACTGCTGCCCAGAATCCATTTCCGTCATGAAGTGTGGTGGCACAAGCAAGATTGGCCCAACGTTCTTTTAAAATCTAATCTGTTCGCAACCTGGTCGCTCTCTTATAACAAGATCGTAATGATCTGACAAGGGTTGTATCCCTGGGTGAAGCCGCTAATGCTGCACGCAGATCTCTATTTGCCCGCGAGCAGATGCCATCAAACCATTTGGGTTTCTTGCTGGTGTTAAGGGCTGGACTTGAAATAATGTGTTTGATGCCAGCACATAAACTACTGAATGCCTCAATGATTCGTGCATCAAAGATGCTGCATGACAAACAGATTTCAATGAGCGATGGGTACGATTTTACCATATTTGAAAATAAAGCTCTATTATCTATGCCCTTCCAAATCACTCTGAGCTTATCAGTAGATACTTTTAGATGTTTAGCTCCCAAATTCTTTCGCGGGCTAGGTTTAAGGGTAAATCTAATGGTTGTAGACATTGGATTATGGTCACTCAGAACGGTACATAAAACTTCTGCCTTTACTAAGAGGTTCTCCAAGGAGGATGATATAAAAACATAATCAATTACAGATGAGCAGCCTCGACCCCTGTAAGTAGGTAATGGGCAATTCCTATTTGAATATACACCGACTCTTTCCATTACATTAATTAGGTTCCAGAAGGATAGATGATCCCGCCTCTCATTTACACATAGGCTCCCTGGCCAAAGTAATGGCAGTTGGGCCAGCGTTACGGGGAAGTCTTACATTAAAATCGCCGCCTAGGCAGATTACAGCCAATTTATCATGCGCATTTTGATTTTCTAAATTAGCGATAAACTCAAACAAGTTAATAAAATTAATATTTGGTAGTGTTGTGAAATCATTATTATAAAAATTAATAAAGCAAAGTGAGGCCCCTGTGTATAGATCATTACTTAAAAATTCTTATTGTTTGTCGCAAGGGGTTTTATACTCTCCCCAACCCCCCCACGCCCCCCAGCTGAAATGTTTATCCA
Source organism: Lissotriton helveticus (assembly GCF_964261635.1). NCBI lineage: Eukaryota > Metazoa > Chordata > Amphibia > Caudata > Salamandridae > Lissotriton > Lissotriton helveticus. The sequence goes on from NC_136071.1 coordinate 1,123,300,184, forward strand.
AGTCGAAAGATCACCAGATGGGCGGCCTGCTTTTGGGCTAGGTACAATGCTATTGTTACACACAAAACCTTTTAAAAATAATTCCTTAGTGCATCATGTTTCTTGAAACATTAAAATGTCATATTTTTTGACTAAGTCAACCCACTCCGTAGAATTTAGCTTGGAAGCAAGACCTGCAACATTCCAGCTAAGCACGTTTAAGTCGGAGAGACCCAGGTCAACAACAAAGGAACGATCAGATGAAAGTCCATTAATCATAGGTGCAACAGGTAATGGTCTGGCCGGTAGTCTGTCTAGGCTCTCTAGGCTGGACAAGACGGAGAACCGATTCTGCAGAGTGTGTGTGGGAGTAATGAGGTTATGTGGGTCCGGGGATGGTTTGTAGAAAAAGCCCAAAGGCAATGACCAGATCAGTGTGGGAAAATTATTGTTAAAGACCTGTGCTAACAATAACCGTTTTACCAGTGGTGGGCGTCTAAAATTGATGTTCTTTTGAGAGGATCCAACCCAGCCCACCCTACGCACCATTAGTATCTTACATTCATCATTGGGTCCAGTTATCGTTGTTTACAGTTACCTTGCTCAGAGTTCTTGTAACACCTGCAAACAGTTTTAGCTTTAAACCTTTCAAGACCAGGTTTTTTAGGTCTGGCTTGACAGCACAGCTGTTTGCCTTACAAATTGGTACCAATTCTTTAAAATATACTTAAAGTGGTTTTTGGCTTTACCCAGTGGAGTATTTTGTCTCATCTCGTTCTGTTAACTGTTTGGTGTATCATTTCCTCTCATATAAAGTGTTTTTACTGCATTACACAGGGGACTAATTTGCACTAGTGCACCACACTCTAAACACTTTATTTAATAGATGTACAGTGTGCAGCAACCAGTCAATTTTATTTTTCAGTGCAGTGCAGCAGTTTTTTAACGTTAGTCTCGGCTTCAAGTGCCAGCCATACCTATTGGCTTTGCCAATGCTTGTAACAGTTTTCATTCCATCCTTAGTAATTTATGTTTGCGTTCTCCCTTTGCAATATTGACTTTATGTGCCTTCTTGTTCCCCGAGTATATTTGATTTATTTATTTTATTTGTAAAGTTTTATATAGCGCGAGTATGAACCTTGTGTATATCAGAGCTCTTTAAGGAAGTAGGTAAGAGGCCTCAAGAGAGACCATCACATGGTTCAATGCATACAAAAACCGAAAATCCAAGAAAAATAAGTACATAATCTGCGAGACATAAGCGTGCGTGCAACACTAAGCGGACAGATAATGTTCAGGAGGGGAGATTCTGTATTCTAAGACAGAAATGTGTTCATCAGTATCACTTTAACCTCCTTCTTGAATAAAGCAGTTGAGGGGTTCAGTCTGATTTCAGAGGGCAGGGCGTTCCTGATTCTTGGGGAAGTACCTGAAAATGCTCGGTTGTATATCTTTTTTTTTTTTTTTTTTTTACAGAAATTCGGTGGTTTCAGCAGTAGGGCGCTAGAGCCTCTAGAAGTTCTGCAGCCACCCGCTAGCTCCACTTTTTGTGCAAAATATTTCGGGGTGTTGAGGTGTATGGCTTTGTGGATCATGCAAACGATTTTTAAGTGAATCCTTGCCTCGTACGGAAGCCAGTTTAAAGATTTTAGATCTGGAGTGATGTGATTATTTCTTTTAGATCCTGTGTTGAGTCTAGCAGCAGAGTTTAAAAAGTCCCTTAGTGGCGCCAGCTTACGTCTGGGAAGACCACAGACAGTTGCACTTCCATAGTACAACCTGGGACTTACTAATGCTTGAACAGCTGATTTGAAGTCAACAAGGGTTTAATTTTTAGGTCTCGGCTAAGCACGCTCTCGCCGAAGACCTCTTGTCGGCGTGTCTGCTTTCCAGGAGACAATCCTGGCCGCGCGCATCTCCTTGGAGGCGATTTGAAACTGGCACAGCTGCTGTCGCGCATTCACACAGACACACACACACACGAGCGCCCATGCACGCACGCACATACAGACACCCCCCCACACATACACACGCACGCGCACACACACACACACACGAGTGTTCCCCCCGTCGCACACAGACACACACACACACACACACACACACACACACACACACACACACATACGAGCGCCCATGCACGCACGCACATACAGACACCTCCCCCCCGTCGCACACAGACACACACACAAGTTCACCAAGACCCCCCGGCCCTTTTTAACTTACCGGGCCAATCTCGGGGGACTCCGCCGCTGCGGCTCTTGCCAGCTCCTTTCCCGGGGCTCCCTCTTGGTCAAGGGAGCCCCGCAACCCTTTCGTAACCTCCTGCTGGCGGCCCCAGGGCTCTCCACCGCTCACAGGAGCCCCGGGCCGCGATACGCGTTTACTCCGCCTCCCTCCTCTTCCGGTCAGGACGCGGCCCGCCCCCGTCACAGGCGACATTGCCTGACTTCCGGTGCGTGCGCCAATGGAGACACAAGACTGCAGAAAGGTGTGTTTTGAAGGAAGTTCATGTTACCCTTATTTTCCAGTCTTTTCATTGTCAAGTAATGTAGCGGTATTTGTTAGGGATAACATATTTTAAAAGTGTGAATTTAGTTTCAACGGAGGCGGCATAAAGAATGTAGCTTTGTATTTTTATTCATGCCCAGTACCAAACAATACACTTCCTGTATTCCAGTCTAGAGGCTAAGATTATTGTGTATCCAAATGCAGTGTTGTCAAAGTTGTTTTTTTGTAGAATTATAATTAGTTATTTGTGAAAGTCGAAGGATACAGGCTTTACATTGTTTTTTAAGCCATTATATTATGGTGAATGCTTAGCTGTAAAAGCATTTTTTTAAACAGAACGCAAATACCTTTTCCACAGCACCTCCCGATATTGAATTAAAAAACTGTACTCTTTGTGCCACAATGACTTCACCTGGTAGCGAAGAACAACACTTTCTGAGACGATAGGTCCACAATCTGTAAGTTGTAGCAAACTTTTGTGATCAACCTACCAGACCATATTAAATAAAAAAATTCTGGTTCGAGAGGGTTTGGATGCCTAAGAAGGGACTATAAAATAGGGCCTGGACTTTTGTAAATACAGCCACACATAACCCACACACACAACCACTCACACGCACAACCCCCCCCCACACACAACCCACACCACCCCCACAACCCCCTCCACACCCCCCCCCACACACACACACATCCCCACACACACACCCACACATACCCACACACACACCCACACACAGACAACCACACACACACCCACACACAACCCACCCACACACACACACACACACACAACCCACCCACACACACACACACACACACAACCCACCCACACACACACACACCCACACGCATCCACCCCCAGATAATGTACGTATGTTTGTATGGATCTGAAGAAAACCCACATGGTTGGCAACAAAGCATGAACAGGAGATTTGCACATTTGTGATATTGCATTTTATATATTTACAATCACGTTACATTCCACACATATTTACAATTTTATGCACAGGGAGGTCAAATAATTTACCCAGAATCATGATTTTATTGTTTTTAATTAAAATTGGCACAACTGCCGCGGCACTTTATCTTCGGCAGCTGCGTGCCTTTGGTGCTTGGTGACATTCTTACCGAAAACTAACTCCCTTAGAGCCAGCCTTTTACTGGTAAGCATGGCACCTAATTTACAAAAGATACAAAATCTTAAACTATTGTCATTATAAATTATAATCACTTTTATTTAAGTATTAATTATTTAAAAAAATTAAAAGCCATTGTTATTTGTAATATCAATACATCTAAGTCACGTAAATACAACACAAATTGCAATAGAAATGCTATAGGTGTCACATTTGCGAAAGTTAAAAATATTTGCATTGTCATACACAATACCAATAACTCAAACTTTAATGCTGCGAGACCTATTGCATTGTAATTATTAATGAGCAAATTGGCTCCCTTCCATCCCTCAGGCCTTTTCAGTTGTTGGCATTTCTTCACATTTCATTTTTAAAAATAAACTCCTTTTTTCAGATAGGCAACAGGCTTCTACTCGCTTGTTCCCCAAAGGTTTTTGAGGGGTTCAAGTGCTTTGCATTGTAAGTTACTCGTATACTGCCAAAGTTTGATTAAAACCTTTTATTGCACTCCATTGTGCTTCTTAATTGTGATGGTGTCAAGCAGCATGTAGTATAGAAGTTATGCTCCCGGTAGTTGTATTGTGAAGTATTTTCCTTACTACTTTTGTTTAGTGGTGTCGTAAGAAGCCTTTTGTCTGACTCGTATATTTTTATATACACCAACTTTCAGAATTCTTAAAACATGTTAATATTGTTTCTACAAAATTTACTTTATTGGTTTGTTAGGAAAAAGGACTTATGTGGCAGTGCAAATGGCTTTGTATAAATTAAATCCGTTTAAAATATTAGTTTTTCATAAAGATGAAATATTTCAAATGAAAAAGCATGATAGCCCCTGCCGTGCAGTTCTTCATTTTGATACGCATTAATGAGCACTGGGAGCTTGTTCTTATTGTACATTGATACTCAGACGTTTAATTGCAGTGTCATGCTATATAAAGGCATAATGGCAATTGTCTAAAGAGGAACCTCAAAAAAGGAGACTCTTAGGTAACGATCTATTTCTAATTCCTGTCATCGTTCTACAAGAATTGCCATATAGGAAGAATTCCCCCACTAACATCGTTGGCAAACAAGCTTAATTCTTCTTTTTACAGTTTTATTTACAGCTTTAAAGACGAAGTTTGGAATTTAAAGATGACTTTGGAACTTTATCATAACTATTCAGGGTAGATTTTCCTCCAATATTCTGATGTGACATTGCCTTAGTTCTTTACATAATAGACCTGCAATTGTGTCAGCATGAGCAAATTGTACTCTCATTCAATCAGTGGGTGCACCCTTAACTGCAACTAGACTGGCTGCTCTCCTAACAAGTTGATATCTTAGGAGCACTTGTGGGGTTGATTTATGTATATTAAATATTTGCCTTAATCAGTTGTACTCAGTTAAATCAATTTTGGCATCAGCAGATCCCATGAATAGTGGTACTTAATAAGGAAGTATTACATTGTTATTTCCAGAAGCGACCTGTGCTCGCTTCTGGAACCATTGGCCTGATTTGCGAATTTCCCATTAGTATAAAGTGGTTGCAAATTGCGCACTGACTTTTTGAGAATGGAATTTTATGAATTGAGCTATATACTAATTGGTCGGCTCACAAAATTCCGATGGTGGTTTCAGTTTGACCTACCTCATTAATATGGATGAGGTAGGTTGTAAATTGTGACACACTGAAATTGGTTTGATTTACAGACAAGGTGGCCAGCTTTTGATTCCAACATGTCTGTGATTGCTTTTATATAAAGCTTTTTAAAAAAACAAAATGCAACCCTTTTTCCTAAAAAGTAAACTGGACACAAAACCAAATGAGAAATAAAAGAAACCTTTTTTAGTTGAAGCCAATGGTCCAGCTCCCCCTCACATTCTCAAATGATAGTGGGTCCCCTTTTGCGAATGACTTACCATCAATTTCCAATTAGTGGTATAATATTAATGTTTTGCGACCTGATTTCGGTCACAAAAAATTAATACATCTCTTAAGGAATCTACATTTGGAAGGGACGCTCTTAGCACGCTTCTGTGAAATTGCGATTCCTTAATGTTTACTTAACCCATTTAACGATTTGGAAAATCTTTTCCGACTCATTAATTGGGTTTAGTAAATTACAAAAAGTATTTTAGTGGTCGCAGACCCTCAGATTTACAGATAGTTTGTGACTGGTAAAACATTTTGTAAATCAGGCCCTTTAATTATTCATACCTGTTCTTTTCTTTCTATTCTGTGTTGACCATGGATTTTCGTGCATAATTAATGGAGGGTTTCCTAAACTGGGGGACCAAACGAATACCTTGTCCCCTTCATAGCTCAGTAATTCAGCAAATGTTATTATTTTATCATCTTACTCCACTGTTGCCTTACGTCACGCGTATAATCTTCACTATCTGAGCATACTGGTTGCTTCTTATTAACACCTGAATTAAAAGTCTATGGCTAATCATAATAAACAGAATCAAATGTGTATTCTAACATTGTTATTTCCTTAACGTATAATCTACTGTGTGGATCACTTGGGAGCTTTGACATTCAGATTCATGGTCTCACTGTGATTTTTTTTTTAAAATAGTGCAGGATTAATTGCAGATTATGTGGTTCGAATAATAGAATGTACTGTTTCTTAATTTTCTTATTTCCTTGAGGTACTTTGTTTCATTTGAAGAGTCATTTGCGCTAGCAGTACTTGAATAATTCCAATGGAATACACACAAAAATAAAAACAAGTTATTTCACAGGCAGCCCAACCCATCCCGCCACCTAACAACTTTTTTAATGCGCTGATGCCCCAGCAAGACCACAGCCGACAGTCTCCGGTGCTTGGTTCGCTTCCTACTTAAGGCACCGTCAACCAGCAATCCTTTCATTTCCTTTCTGCTTAGTTCTCTCTAATTTACACAGTGCAAAAGCCATCCAAAAGAGCAATTTAAACAGACACAAGTCTATGCTTGTGAGCAAGATAAATAATGACACATTTAACTGACAACCTGATCCAAGGTAATTGTTTCTGTTTTTCATAAACTATGTAATATGTATGGGTGTGACATGTAATTCATTTCCATTACTGGAAAATATGCACTTTCTACAACAGGGGTGTCCAACATTCGTCGAGGAGAACCCGATCCATGTCGAGATGAATTTAGATATAATTACTCTAATTGAAACTCACCTACATGGTCAGTGATTACCCTTAAAGGCTGTCATGAATCCAACCCTCTTTGACCAGGTTATCCATACTGTCCGTTGATTAGCCAGATTCAGAATTGTTATTAATAAGTATCCAAACAAAAGAAAGTAGTAGTGATTCCTTTGAAATTCACATATTTGTTTTTAAAACCCTTGATATCTGTAGCTTATAGCTTTTTTTAATATCTCAATTGTCTAGGTCTGGATGGCTCTCGAACTGGCTTCCAACATGGTGTCCAACATCAATGCCACATCTTGAAGGAGCGGAGGAGAACATGCTCAAGTGTATGTCTTGATTTTGTCTTCAAACCCTACATAAAATTGTGGAACCTGGCAATTAAGGTCTATGTTTAATTTGCAGTCGATAAATGTTGACTTTTGAAAATGCCATTGTGTTCATTTATACAACGTAAACATGCTGTTTTAATGTAGTTCTAAAGCAAGTATCTGGGTTTATGGCTGATCGCCTTCGGTCTCAAGTTATACAGCGTTGTTCATTAAAAATACTCCCTGTGCCTCAAACTTTTCATGGTAAAAATATGCAAAAGGTCAGTAGAGATTTTTATTTTAACAGACCATTGGAATTTCTGGTCCTACCTGACCTCTCTGCATCTGCAGAGGGTACCTGCCCTTTAACTTTTATTTTAGCCTAGACCTTTTAAGGCAATATCTAAGTATTTGCACGTTCGCCTTCGTTTAGGTCCCCGGCAGGGAATAGTCTCCCAAAAGGTCTTCACATAAAAAACACAAAAAGCTCCACAGGAAGGCGAAATCCTCTTTCTGCTTGAGGAAGCAGTATGATCCCAGTACTTTTTGGAGCATCAGCTCTGCTTCCTAACTGCTGGGCTGTCCCTCAACGTTGGAGCTGATTCCAACATTAAAAAAGGTGAAGCAAGACTTGTCCATCTCCATCAGCTGACCCCACGTCGGTCAAAGGCTTCTGACTAGCTTTAGTGGACTTTTTCAGTACCCCTCAGTTACCTTCTGGGATACTTTCCAACAGTGGACCCAATGCTGACTCTGGCCGCTATGACCCCGCCAGATCCTGAATTGGCACCTCCCAAAAATCAATGTCACCAGTGATAGAGCGTGGGCTCACCTGCCCGTTTTACCATACTCCCCATGGCCCATGAAAACATACATACTTTGAACAGGTAAGCCTACGCTTTAACCAGTTAATAATAACTTTTAGGACCTATACCATTGACTTACCAATCCTAGTCACTGGTACCTAAAGTCCTAATGGATCAAGGGAGTTAGCAAGAAAATAGGTAGCAATTAACATTTTCCTGTATATAATAACCACAGACTCGGGAAAAGTTTTAAACACTTTATCTATGAAAGTTTAAGTGTCAGTCCATTAATAATTCATTAAACTCATTCAGTTAGGAAGCATATGATCAAAGCAAGATTATATACAAATGTAATGAAACTTTCTTTAAGCCTTGAAATTAACCCCATGCACGCCCGTGACGGAACCATTCCGTCACAAGCACAGCGCCACCGCGGCTCGTGACGGAGTGGTTCCGTCACGGGCATGGTGGCGCCGCGCAGCCCCCTCTCCCCCCTAGCGCAGCGGCGGAATTACCGCCGTGGCCAAGGGGTTAAAGGAAGGGTAGAAAAGGGAAACAGTACAATGACATACCCACATAATTGTATAGTTACCTAGAATGCCATCCCGACCTGGCAGGGCCTGTCTGTCTGTTGCTAATTGCTGCCTTAGGAAAGCTAGTCAGAGCCAGGTGCAGAGAACACACACATAATTTTATCCATGTATTGGGCACTCATGCTTGCATCCAGCCCTATTGCTACCTGCTGTGAGAAACCTCACTTTGCAAAAAGGCTGTATCTGGAGAGACACATGAAAGTGACATTTAAGAGAGAACCAACCAAAACTGGTTCTGAAATCTCCGACAGTAGATCCACATCCCAGTTGGAAAATGTGTACAAAAGTGGATCAAAACCCACCCATCTTTGTTACAAGTTCTTTTTCACCAAGGAATGGAGTGCTCCACAGAGGAATTGAAGAGCTGCCGTGTAATCAGGGCTGGTGTCTGTGACATCCAGACTCCCAGAGGTAAGGGGACATCACGTGAGTTCTGCACTTTCTGCTGGAAGTGGTGAGGATCTGCTTAAAGCACTTAGAGGCCAGTCTGCCTGCTCAGAGAGGGAATGAGTGTGTCTGGCCCTATAGGATTAATGACTGTACAGGAGATGATGTTCACCATGCTCCTGGCATGTGGGGCACCCGAAGGAAGATGATGAACAAAGAGGACGAGCTAAGAGTGACCCGTGCTGCAAAGGGTTCTCCCCAGTCTCTCTGCGTAGTTCCTGAGTAAAATTTGTCACAATTGCTTTGGGGCAAAAATTCTTGTCTCACCCGGCAGCCCTTTGGGAGTTTGCTGCTGCCGGTAGAGAAAAGGAAAGTTTTGTTGCTGCCGAAGACGGACTACCAGGATCAGCATGAAGATCCCAACAGCTACAGAGACCTAATTGAGAAGCAACTTCATGGGGAGGCTGCAACTGTTGTGTCTTATCTCCGGTCTGTGGACAGCCACAGGGCCATCATTGCTGATGACTGGTGAGAACATGCAGACATGCCCAGCGAGTCTGCTCTGTGAACCCTGACCCAAACAAGGCTGCTGAGGCGGTCCAGGGCGAACGATGGTCCATCGCGGTTAGGCGGAGAACATGTCCCGCTCTCACTATAGAACCTTAATTGCAACACAACCATGAGTAGGTAAACTGGGGTCTAACCTGCAGACAGGGACAGAGACTTAAGTGAGAGAAAGACCGCTACATCAGGTAAAACATTAGATCCAAGAATTGAAAAAGGTATTGAAACGAGATGCTCCACTAATGAGTGAGACTGCTTTGAGTTATACGTACATGTGCCTAAACACTACCTTCTCACTATAGTGTTGTGACATGTAGATTCAGAAGCTCAACAGATTCATGCGGAAGGTACAAGAGAATCGGGTGCAATTGATCCTGACCACCCCAGACTGGAAAATGTTTTGGTTTGCCAGTATGTTGTTACTTAGCATGTTAGCCATGCTACTCTCTCACACAAGTTGGGGACCTGCTTTCACAGCAGGGTGGGTCATTCCTCAATCGCAGACCCCAATCATGTGGCTGCATTCATTGAGGTTGTGGTACTTGCCAGCGTGGTTTTATTTGCTGTCTGGCAGGTCGTCCTGGCTGCTAGAAGACAAGCTACAGAATCCATTTATGCATGTTGCTGGAATGAGTTTGTTCAATAGTCTGACTGAAGATCTGAAGCATTTTCTGTTTCGCCTTTCCAATGTTCTATGATTCCCATGATCTCTTGCCCAGCATGGTCTACTAGTGGCTTCTAGGAATGGTAATTCGGCTTTCCTGTTTAATTTCACATGCATGTCTGTTGACCAGCATTCTCCATGTAAGTCGCCACTAGTGGCGCTTTTTCTGAAATATTTATTTGATTTGTTTCCTCTACTTTGTTCATTGTTCCTCTGCGAGATCTGAATCTTCTGTTCACTTTCCCCATTGCATCCCTAGTTGAGCCAAAGCACAGTTGCCCCATTTAACCCTTATTCTGAAGACTATCCTCTTGTTGTCAATGATTTGAGCCCGTAGTCAGAACTTCAGGCCTTCTGCATTCTACTACCATTAGTAAGCAGTCAATCTCTATGAGTCAATTAATTAACTTATTTATTTTTGTGCAACTGATCATCTTTTCTTCCAGAAGAGTTCTCTACTTTTGACATGGATCAGTCCATCTCTCTTCCATCTTTCTTTACCCCTACTCATCCCATAATGCAGGAGTAGGAGCTGCATAGACTGGACCCCAGGTGAGCAGTATCCTACTACGTTGACCACACTCAAAAGTGGGCCATCTTTGTGGGCTTGCCAGAGTCTACGAAAGGCAAGGCAGTGACCAGATTCGCCATTTTGTGGTAGGTCTTACTTCTGCTGTGCCTTATCCAAGGACAAACCTGCTGCTGACCTATATACCCACTCCACTAGGCCTGTGACTGCATCCAAGCCTCTCACCAGAGGTGACTTAGTGTTTTCCAGGCGGACACATATTCATCCTTTTGCTAAACATTACAGTCAGGACTAAGTTGCATAAATGTCTTGGTTAATCAGCACTATTTATTCCCACTGAAAGGTAAACGTATCTGGAGGGTAATCGTAAGGTGAGGAGCCTTTACAAAGATGATGTATCCCCCAGAAATATTGCTGCCGAAGGTAAGCAGCTAAGAGAGTTTTTAACCAACAGTAAACGTCTGATTAAATCCTATAGACGAACTTAAACGTCTCCTTGTAAAGATGCATCTAAATGCACTCTCTTTCTGTTGCAGCTCGCTGAGTTGTTGGCTACTGTCCTAGTATTGTCTGCTGTGAAGCAAGCCAATTAGTTGTGCCCTTGACACACACTTGGCTTGCTTCCTGTTATGACTGTGGATTGGGCAACTTATGACTTACATTTTTTGTGAAGCAAGTGGTTCCTGGCTTCAACCCTGCCCTAGTTGAATCTCTTGCTGACGTAGTTTATTGCCTTTAGTTCTGCTTCTTAAGCAACAGCCGTTTCACATGTAGTTTTATGGGTTCTGCTCTCTTCCCTTCTGTTAAAAGAAGGGAAAGTTGAACATGTCTCTTGGAGTAGGAAGTTACAACAAGATAAGTCTCACTTTTTTTCAAATGCCTCAAATCTGAATTTATTTTGAGATGTAAACCCACCTGTAGGCCAATCTTTGGGCTTTCTTATGTGTAATGCATCAGCAGTTATATAAAATGAAGCTAAAATCAGACTGCTAGAACTTTAGTTGTTCACTGCATTTTTTCTACCCTGGTTCCTCACAGTCACTACTTCTTTATAGCTGTTTCTTAGGCTCTGCTAGTGTGGACGCTAGATTTGTTGTTTGAGAGCATGGAACATTAATAGGAAATTAAAATATTTGACCACTCCCGTGCCAAAAATCACAGTAAAAACAGACAACCCATAGTTGTCATGGCCCAGGAACATAAAATAATGCCTGCGCTTCCCTTGCCTCCACTTTGAGCCAGCATGTGAGGTTATCATGGGTGAAAGTTGGAGCCTGTCCCCAATTTGTGTCACATGTGCTACTCTTTGACCCATACTGCAGTCCTGGTCAGCACTTCCTCAGTCAAGCCTTGTATTTGCTGATCACCTTTCCCATACCCTGCACCCCTAGCTGTGCCCTGCACTCCCCTAGGTATACTCGGCAGCTGCTAGCCACAACTTTACCCTTAAATTGCCCTCTACTTATCTGAAACCTTGTAGAAGGGCCACAGTGCACACCACTGCAGCTTTTGTGTTCCGATTATCACTCCGACATGGGCGTCAATTCACCAAAAGGCCTGGGGTAGCGGAAGTGACATCCCACACCATTTGACCTTTAGTTTGACTCACTCCTTCACGTACTCTCTCTCAGATAAACACATTCACCCACAAGCATGCATACAGTATACATTTAAAATCATTTTTTACTTACCATAACTGTCAGATAGGGTCATATTCCAGCTAATTATACTCCATTGTTTTACACTTTTGTTTAATAAAAATTTAACTGCAAATTAGGAAAATGGAGCACCAAATGACGTCCATTTGGGTTAGGTGCTCCTGTATCCCTGGCACTGATTCTAGGGGTCGCCAAGGCAGTGTTAGGGGCAGCCAGGAGCCGCAGCTGTGACCCCTAAATGATATCCATGGACTCCCAGCTCGGATATAGACTTATACTCACTGTACTGCATTTGTATCATTCTTAACATAAGCCCATTTAGTTACATTTTGTCCGCATAGCTCCTCCAGCCCCATCCAGTCATTGCATATAAAATGCTGACATGTGAGGATAATATTGTGATACATCAGTGGCATACTCGGTTTACGTTATGCTGTGGTTCTTGTTGAAACCAGTGCATGACGGTCAAACTGGTAAATGAAACTTGATTGACTTTACGTTTGCATAACGCTGCTTGAATCTAAGTTCTCTTCTAGTCTTTCAAGAAGAGCAGGTGCCCTAGGCATGTAAGTGTCACAGCACATGCATGAATTCTGACCTCACTTTGCAGACAGTGTGCTCCTCACGGTTCGCATGGCACACCGATACTCCATTTTGCACAGGAAGAAGCGGGATTCCGGCTTGTTGGATATGGAGTCAATCAATTAGTCCGGATTTATAAAGCGCAGCTAATCACCGTAAAGGGTATTAAGCGCTTGCAGGTCCCAGAGGCTTTATTGAAACAGCCAGGTCTTGACGGCCATTCAGAATTCGGGAAGTGAGGTGATGGTCCAGAGGTGTGTATGGGTAATTGTTCTGCGTGCCAGAGAGCACTGGGAGGCTCGCTTTATAACGTTGGAAAAAGTGGATGGTTGCAAAATCTGTAAACCTGTTGCCTTGCACAGAAGCTGGAATTTGACAATTGAGGGGGTTAGTGTGAGTGCCCATTGCACTTCCTGCATATCTGCAGGGCCAAATCCTTGAGAAGCTTCAGCTTGTTGCCTGGCCTAGGATGTAACACATACTGCTGCTCTAGACAGGGCTGTCCATGGACATACTTAACCCTGATCACTGTGCTGGGCACCGACCGATAGCTGCTTTCACCATCTGGAAGACTTCCTCCTTGCCTCATACAACCAAGACATGAAGCTCACAGCTTGTGCACATTGCATCTCCAGTCTAGCAGAAAGCATATAGAAGTAGCATCTAGAGTCCCCCCAGTATTATTGTGGGCAGAGGTTTGATTATCATGGATATTTTGAATCTATATTTTTGTTCTTGTACTTTGCAGTTTTCATTTTTTGTCCATTTTCACATGGGACCGCCTCATTGTACTCTAGTTTCTAGTGAAATCCTTCCCCAAGAACTCTGTGGGAGGGTCTGATTAGTTAGTAATGGATATGTGCATTACAGTCTGGGGTTCTGCTGTATTACTACGCTGTTACTAAAGGGTGCCTCTTTCTTCTCAGGAGCTCTGAATGCTGTTTTTCTCATTGCTGTTGACACCAGTGAATTTGATCAGATTTCTTAAATCTTCATTTGGCTCCATCTGCTTGCATTTTGATAGCAATGACACCTCTAATTTCTTTAGCACCAGGACACCCTTTGGGATAACAGTATTTAAAATACTATAAATAAATGCATACCTGTTATAGAACACCTGTAAAGTCACCTCAGGGCATCAGATCGTTGCTCTTGCACAACTAACTGTTTTAGAGATGACCTATTCATCCCTGGGTTTTTAGTAGGCACTTCCTCTGGACCAAAAATAGAAAACTCTTGACTAAGACTTTTCAACTGCCGCATCCACACTTTGGAATTCTCATCCAAGAGAAATGTTTACATAAATGTTATTATTTGTCTGTAGAAAGAAAAGTCAGTCTGTATCTGTTTTTCAAATTTCACCTGATTGTGTTTAATTTTCTTCCATCCATTTGTGGGTTGCCATCTCTCGTCACTACAGTTTTTTTCACACTTTATAGTCTTTTGAACAGCACTCTGTTGCCTCCTTGGCAGATATCTGCGCTTTTCAGATGTGTAAATAAATATCCAGTGTTTGCGGAACATTTCCCCCTTCTGGGCTGATTTTGCTCTTTAAATGTTTGTTTATGTTCTGTGTGATGTACTTTTCCAACTTAGAATTTGTTTTTTTCTCTCTTAACAGGTATCAAGATCCCTTACAATAAAGAACACATCACAATATCGAATGGAAATAAAATCTGGACCCTCTCATTCACTCAGGCCATTTCAGACAAAACCCCACTAGTCCTTTTGCATGGCTTTGGAGGCGCAGTTGGACTTTGGGCTCTTAATTTTGAAGAACTTTGCCAAGACCGGGCTGTGTACGCATTTGACATCTTGGGATTTGGCCGCAGTAGTCGCCCGTTGTTTCTGAGTGATGCAGAAGGAGCTGAAAATCAGTTTGTGGATTCCATAGAAGAGTGGAGGATTGAAGTAGGACTGGAAAAAATTATCTTGTTAGGACACAATCTGGGTGGATTCCTGGCATCGGCTTATGCATTGAAGTACCCATTGCGGTAAGTCCTAGGTGGAAGACCTGGCTGTTAAGAACACTTTTGTGTTAGCTCACCGAATGGATTTTGTCAGATAGAATTTAGAAAGAGCTACGAATCTGTCAATCCTTTCAGGGTCATGGCTGGGAGAAGAAGTTGGGATGAAAATTCTAATATAATTTATGGCAGGCCTAATTGAAAAGTTTTTACGTCTGCCCATGAGTCTAAAGAAGTGTATCCCAAATGGACATAGAGTGTAAGAGTTTCTCCATCAGTTGATAAAAGAGCATGGAATGGCTAAGTAAAACATCAGGGAAACTGGTGGGTTTTACTGAAATGTTGTAGGTAGTTTCTCACTTCAGAAACTTTCATAAATGTGTGCAAGGAGAGGGTCGTTTTAGCTGTGTTTATGGGGCAAGAGTGAGAAAAGCTCACCTCCGAGTCAGTGGGTGTGTCATAGAGGGGCTTTCTCCAGAAGGACAATTGTTTCCCCTTTAGAGAAAAAAGTAGGAAATCCTACAGTGGAAATGCACTTTTTTAAAACTCTGAACAAAGCAGATTGTCTGCCTGCAAGCCACCACCAGGATTAGAAGTAAGTAATACAATTTCTGCTTGCAAAATGCCTGAAGTTGTAACTTTCTAGCACAACATTTTTCAGAGTTTCAAAATAAAAGAAAATCTAAGGCAAATGCAAGATTATATTTACATCTACCCTTTTGATTTCCCTTTGATTTTGTGAACCATGCCAAAATTATCTTAAACATTCTCACCATGTATTCGCCTTCACTAAACCAACAGACCTGTTTTCAGGAAAGTTCTTAGGTAAGTAAAGCTACACAAAGGTAAGCTAGACTAAGACAAATATACGTCTTAATTGAACATACAGTGAAAGTATGAAATTACTGAGTATGGGACATGACACAGGATAGATGTCATTTGACTTTTGGAGTTAAAGGATAGACCGTGTAGTGGCCAGATCACAATGCATGACATCACTATATAACTTTGTATTATGCATGATAGATGGTATTGACGCATGCCTCTGTAGGAAGGACAGGCTGGTGCCAGACCATAACATTTGACATGATTACACTTGGATGCTAGATACAAAGAAAGACTCACTTGGCGTTTTCCTTTTTGAGAGGAAGCCAATAGCGAATGCGGTTGGATAATTCAAGTACAGATATGGGAATAGAAGTAACGAGAAATAACATTTGGAATGTGTTGCGAGAGGACAGTGATTCTTTGTGGATGTTTCAGTCAAGAACTGCTTAAAGGGAGGTGTAGGAAAAATGGAATTAATAAACTCTTGAGTTTTGATGTAATGTGTACCCACGTTTCATTGGCAAATTTAAATGCCATTGATTAGACTTTGTTACTTGAGGCTTAAGGTAAGAATTCTTTCGGTGAGTAGCATTGGAAAAGTATTTTTAAATTTACTTACAAAAGAAGTTGAAAAAAATTAAAACTTGTGAATATGGGAATCTAAACTAATCCGTCCTTGAATAACTTTGAGCTTTATCCTTGGTCTCCATGCCTCCCTTTATAATATGTAAGAGCATGTGTGCTATACTTAGCTTTATTGACTCTTCACAGTGACTTTTCTGATGTGTGGTATTTCATTATATTGGATTTTGGATTAATGAACACTTTCTGCTGGTAAGAGTGTTGATGTCAATGCAGACTACCCAAAGTTTTAGGCTAGAAAACTACTAGCTTCTGGGAACATATATAAGCATCCCTAAGGTGTTCTTCTTCATGGAAACCAGAGATTAGCTTCTTTATGATGCATAGGGCACTACTTCTTTAAAGTTTTTTTCTCTGACTTCTTCATCACTGAGAAGAAGTTTCATTGGCAGACCCTCCGGCATCAGCACTTCCGCGTAGTGCAGATTGTTGAATTTGGTTCTTGTTGTATTTATTGACAAAAGTGCACTATTTCAAACTTTGCTGAAAATTCAGTATTTTTTTCAACTCCATTATTTTGGTCGGTTTAGGACTGAGACCCGTGACACTGAAGCTTTGAAATCATTTTAATGTAATAGCTCCTAAAGTGCTCTGTTAGATTATCTTCTTAGCCATACCTCGCTCTGAAGTAAAGTGTGAGGTATTGGACTTTTTTAAAATGAAAGATCAGTCTTTCCACTAGCTCTTCTTGCATTCCAGTCTCACTCTGTGCTCATTGGAAAACTAATGGCCTGGCAGTTGACCTGTAAAGAAATGTATTGACCTGAACCATAGTCTTTCTTACAAGTACCTTACCAACTGTCCGCAATCCAGGCAAACTTGCGACGGATGTGAAAATACCACCGCTCCTTACTGCACTCCAGGTGACCTCTTCGCTAGCCCAGGGCATGTTCCTTTAATGCCTCAAGATTGAGCAAGTTCTCAGTAGATCTGTATGCTCTAAATAACCTTCAGTCAGTAGCTGGTCTTTTTTCCTACCGAAGAGCAGAAAGCACCGTATGGCGCTGAACTCAAAGCCATCTCTTCAACCTGCCTTCTTTATCACATTCAATCAGTGGCGACTGGTGATACTTGAAAGGTTTGAGGTGTAAACGTTGAGCATGACTTTTATATAGTGAGCAACACAAACAGGTCTAATGGACAAACCTGGGGTCCAGGGTGGGTTCCTCCCCAGGGTGGGTTCCTCCCCCTCCCCTTTCCCCGAGAAAAAATGAAAAAAAGATTGCCAAATGGATCGTTTTAAAGCAATTGAATGTAGTGATAAAGCAAGTCTTATAAAGCAGTGGGAACATTTAATCTTAAAATATTAAACACATTAAAAACTGCCCCATACCTTACAGCATTAACATGTTTAACAGTTATTGTAATGTGTGAATTGTACCGCCTGGCAACTTTAGTCCTTTAAAATGTATGCTCCCCCAGTGTCTTGCATTGCATGTAGCATTAAGTTTGGGAACAAATGCTCTAACCAGGCTTCGGAAAGCACCCACAGTGGCTGGCTGCAACGAGTTATATAGAAATATGTGCAGACAGATCTTTAAATGGGATAAAAAATAGTGGGGTTTCTCTATAAAGAAACATGTCAAATACATTTTGGTGATTCCATAGTGTTCCACCTGACCGGTATTTTGGTTTCTCTCTGAGATGTAATTGCATCCAGATAAATGACACAACAACCGACATATACCTAAAACTGTCAGTGCGATTGACTTTGTCAATGGTTGTTAGCTGCTTAAGATAAATGAGTAACAAAAAGGATTTGTTATAAATAATTAACATTGGAAATGTTTCAATTCTGAAATTGTGAGTCTATGAATTAAATAGCATTGAGGCCTGTGGAAGGAGTTTTGGCCTTCAGTTATGCACACTTTGTGTTAGATGCGTATCCTCTCTTTCTCTGCATAACTCGTCCATCTGCACATCTTCAACCAACCACCTATCTTTCCTATTCAGCACCCTCGTTTCACTCTTTCCCGAAGGCACTTCTTCGCATCTTCTTCACGTCACTGCACCCAAAAATACACTGCACTCGCTCAAACTTTAATTTCTCTTACTTTTGCCTTGCAAATATTTTTACATCAGAGAACCGCCTTCACAATCATTTCCACAAAATGTCAGTTGCAAATGGAAAACGTAAACATTGTTCTGTATGCTCTGCAGAGAGGCCAACCCACTGACAGGCACTTTGTTTGGCTTCAGCCTTAGAACCGGCATGCTCAATCAAAGCCCTTCATAAACACCTGGTATGTCTCAAAGTATGCGCAGAAAAAAAAAATGAACAATAACATTATAAAAAAGCTATCTTTTGGTGGACTGCAAGATTAAGTAAAGCATGTGAAATAAGACAGCCAGGAACTAAATCGCTGAATGCACTGCCTTAACGTTTTTAATATTCATTGTCCGTAAATCTATCCATGTTTTTGGCATCAGAGTTAACTTAGGAGCATGAAGACGGCCAGTTTTAATTACATACTCTGGTACACTGACTTCTTAAGTGACAAACACACAAGCACATTGGGACCCTGGCACAGATTTGTGGGGCTCTTCCACTGACATGGGGTTAAGGCGGAAGTACAGTGATAGAGGGGCACAGATGATGGGACCAGGGCTGTAACCTGAGCACACTGTCATGAGGACACTCAATAGGGGCACAAGAGCAACAGGGAGAAAAGGACTAGCAAGGGATAATTTCAATAGGACGCTGGGCAGGCAGACACAGTAATGTGAAAAAGTCCGGTATGTGTGGAAGTGCTCCTCCACAGTACACAACTATACTTGAGCTCCCAGCACCTACACCTACAGGGTGCAGCTTTCTGCTCTGTTATGCCACATTTTGCTCCCAAGCCTTGCAACCATTCCTGCAAGAAAGGGATTGGATGTGTAGGTCAGCGCTTGCCAGGGATTCCCTGGTCAGCTCAACCGTGGGGACACTGGAGTCTGTTCTGTAAATGGGAGGTCTTAGTTTCTTTTAGCCTGAAATTCTGAGATGTGCTGAAACGTAGGGGGAGGATTAGGCCAGCACTACCATTGGCATAGAACAGCACTGATGGTGAAAGGCATGACAGTAAGCCTATGCCTTGCGTCTTTTAGCTTGAGCATGGTACAAATGTTGGTCACCTGCTAGCAAATCTGGACTAAAAATGGCCCAAAATACTCAACCAGTGTAATAAACATCCTTATTGTTTATTAGATTTATTATGCTCTCCAATACTAAAATAATTTTAAGATTGCACGAAGCCATTTCACCACACTAGTCTCCTCCCTGCAAAATTAGGTAAAGAGTTTGCCACAAGCATCAAAATGTCTGCCCTATGGTGGCCCATATTCCCACTATTATTTCATGTACCACTTCATCCACAATTGAGATTTAGTGAGATAGGATCACTCAAGAAGCTCTCCAGCTGTGACTCTCAAATCGTCCCAACTGGATCTTTGTAGGGCCAACATAGTACAAACATATTTGAAATGTTGGTCATGTACACATAATTAAAGTCATTAGGACATCTTATCTAACTTGTTGAGAACTGTCCACTGTAAGCAAATCATTTTCACTTTGCCGTTAACTCGGATATTTGGATCAATTTCACAAGGGAACAAGAATCCTGGCTGGCCTGCTCATCTCTTGGATCCATTCCGTGGGAGAACAAACGCTGCAGCTCCAGTTCTAACGGGGCCAGCAATGTGCAGCTAAGGCCTGGGGTGTCACAGTGGGGGAAGTTAGAGTGGCGAGGGGTCTCAGCACAATATACATGACACCAGAGATTAGCATCACTTACCATTACAGAGAACAAGGCACCGAAACAGACATGCTTGCATCCACTTCCACGTATGACGAAAGAGTGGGATCTTTTGCCTGTGAATGACGGACATCTGAAATCACGCAGGGATGTAGTCTCCAACGCCCGAAACCGTGACACTGAACGCGTCACAGGCCTACAGAGTGTATACCACCACGGACCACAATGACAACGAAGGGCTTTATAACAGAAAGCCCTGCGTCCTGCGTCACATTGTAGAAAGTTGATTTACTGCCTGACTTCCGTCTCCTGCTTCAGAACGAGACGGAGCAGGCAGCCTGAAACAGACAGCCCAGACTTAAATACATCGATTTGTTTAGAGATACACTTGTATCTCTAAATAAATCAATTCATTTTATATATTTGTTTATAACTGTGTAGGAATTGAAGAGGGGCAAAGCTCCTTAGCCCCAAAGGAGAAACTGCCCCCGCATTCAACCAGTGGGAAGACTGAACCTTACCTGGAGCCTGCCATGCTCCAAGTAAGTGACTACGACCTGCGAGCCCTATTCTCTTGTGAATCGTGCCATGTGATTCTCCATGATCTGTCTGTGGCCTTCGACCAAGTAGATGAAGAGCTCCTTGAAACTTCAATGGAACACAGAAGTATGGAGAGACCTGACTACTGCATCTCTTTTAGCTGGTTAAAATAGCAAATGTGCTTTCCCTTTGTAGTCAATCATATGTAAGGTGTACCACAAGGCTTTACTCTTAACCTTGCTGGCTTCAATATTCACCTTGAAGGTATTGTAGACTTACTCTGTGGCTCAACCGTTATGCTAATAATAGTCAATTGTACCTGAAAGTCACCCCATGTGAGCCGGGAAAGAAATTATACTTTGATTATTCAACATCATCTGAAGATTAACACTCGGAACAACTAATTTTTGCTCATGTTCCCAATGCTCCGTTTGATCAGATCTAGAGTCCCTCAACAATCTTGAATGCATGTTCATCCTAATTGCCTGCACCGAATCCCTAGGAATCATTCTCAACAAGAAACGTAACCAAGTATGTCAAGTTCCACTTGGGCTCAAGAACGATGCAATCCGTCAAGACTTTAAATCAATACTACAGTCCTTGATGGTGTTATGGTTAGGCCAGAGTTCTTCTTGCCCCTCTCAAGGGTGCATATGCTCATATGTTCATGCTGCTGGTATGTACGTTATTGCACTCTGGCTTCTCCTACTACCTGGCACAGAAATTAAATATCTTGAGGAGAAGGGCTTTGCTCATGTTATAACTCAAAGACTTCAAGTCCCATAGCTACTGCTCTCACTGAGAATATCTCGCATTATCAGATCAATCTTATAATAAAACAGAAATGTACTCAAGTGCCCTGACTGCCTGGCACGCACTAAAACAATGCGACAAATGATTTGCTTCATTCATTTCTAGAAGGCAGCTTTCTCAGGATTTCATTCTCTGTGAAGCGGGTTTACTGGAAAATTGTGCCATGTATTGCATGCTGTTATCACTTGGCAAAAGGTCCTCGGCCAGTTCATTCCAGGACACATTTTTCAAATGGGGAGAGTGCCGCTGCCGCTTGCCAAGAGTGCTGGGTGACCGTACAGCCATGCCTTTTCTAAAAGTTACTCCCTGGACTCTGTCACTAGGGCACCTTATTGTAAATGCAACACCCCCTTTCTAAATGAACCTTAATATTGGTGGCTCAAACGTTTCTAACTAAATAATAAAATTCCCTATTTTGGTACCTAACGGGACTGAGGTACATGGAGAACCCAATTTACTCAGGATCACTCCGTTTTGTCAAGCTGAAAGGAAAGACTAGGAACCAGATCTGTGAGTTCTAGAATCAGAAACCTGACCTCTAGACCATGTCACATGCTCATAATGTGAACTAATTGAAATATCACTCCGAAGTAATCATGCTGCTTACAGAAGGCTCTCAAGTGTTTGTAGATCCAGGGACAGGTAGAATTTGATAGATTGTATTTACACCAGACTGTGGGCTTTTCTTCAGTGGACTCCAAAGTAAAATAGTGAAATGTTGCCTTGGGCTCATTGAACGGGTATCATGATACTGTGTTCCGGTACCACTTGTAAAGAAATGTGCATGTATTCTTTCAGACACCTCCAGGATT
Source organism: Lissotriton helveticus (assembly GCF_964261635.1). Lineage (NCBI taxonomy): Eukaryota > Metazoa > Chordata > Amphibia > Caudata > Salamandridae > Lissotriton > Lissotriton helveticus. The sequence continues at coordinate 1,123,322,380 of NC_136071.1, forward strand.
AATATGGTAAGGCTAATTTTAAAATTAATAAAAAATAGATACTTAATGAAGTACCATCCTTTTAAGTACGTTGCATCCAACACTCATTCATAAGTGCATATGTCAAAGTGAGGAAGGAGCATTAGAAGAAAATGTCTCAGTATTCCACAAGTAGTTATTGATTCAGCAACATGGGTTACATCAAATTTGTATTTTCCGAAAGAAACCTTACTATTCGTTACTACCACTGTTCCGCCAGGCGTTGTGATATTCCTAAATATGCTTGTTTGCTTTTCAAAGCGAGAGTCCAGTTGAGTGTTTCCACTTGCCTCTGTGTTTCCAACTTATCGCTTGTATTTGGGTCAATAGCTTTCCAGAAGTGGCTTAATGCAACAGGTATAAGGCCTTGCATATTCTCAGCCAATTCAAACCTTGTTTACCTTTGGTCATGTGATCTTTTTTGTACACCTCATTGCAGAACTGAGGGCTTTGTTTTCAGCTCTGTGAAGCGGGTATTTTGTCTTCTCTGCAAACTTTAACTAAACTGATTTACATTGGGACAAGCTTGAGTGTAATGACATGCACACGTGATCTGTGTTTTAGCCACTAGCAGTGGTTGAATTCCAATCATTCTTTTCAACGGTAACTGATGCCTTTAGCCTGCCGCAGTAGCCTTCAGTTAAAAAATGTATCCTTATACTTGTAGTGGAATGGTGCACCGGTAAGGTCCTTATCCAAATGATTGTTCAAACAGTCTTTATAAATATTCCTTTTTATTTCGTTTTTGCTCTTCTTTCATGTTTAACATTAATTTCTTATATGAAATCCATATACATAAAACATCCAGCCAACACGTTTCTTTCATAGTATCCCACTTGACCTTCGGCAGGGCTTCTATATATCCAATATGGAATGAATTTCCAGAATTGATACCAATTAATCAGTATGTGGATTAAATACAGGGATACTACTCCTCCTTTTAATGGAACATGTGAATCCTTATATCCTTGGGGTTTATTTACAGATTTTGGCGTGAGGACGGTACCGGACTTTTTGAGGTACCAATGACGGGTAAATAAAACCCCCTGCTATACTTATGGATTAAATAAACCCCAAGGATATAAGGGATACACATGTTCCATTACAAGTAGGAGGAGTATTATCTCTGTATTAAATCCACATACTGATTGATTGGTATCAATTCTGGAAATTCATTCTATATTGGATATATAGAAGCCCTGATGAAGTTTCATGTATGTGGCATTAAGGTCTGCAGCCAGCTGAGACACTGGGATCTCAGGCATCATCTGACAGATTCATCAGGTTCTGAGCATCCCTTGACGTGGCAGACTGTGATCAGCTGGGCTACCTGATGCATTTTGGATGTTGTATAGAAGGGGACAGAGGAGGGTTTGATGCATCATCTGTATAGGTTTGGTATTGAGGAGTGTAATCAGCTGGGCTGCTTCAGACATGAAGATGTTAAATAGGAGGGGACGGAGGTGGATCCAGGCTGCGCCTCACTTGTGATTTCTAACCTTTCAAATGTAAACTCTCCTATTAGAATCTGTTGCCCCTTCATGTTGATTAGAAAGGAGCAAATCAATTGCAAGCTTGTATTGGACAAACTCGGCAGACAGAGCAGCCGATTGATAAGCACGCTCCATCTACAATGGCAAAGCCTGTCAAGGGATCTAGCAGCGGCAGAGGGTCTTGAGGCATATTGGAGGAAACCAAATCATGGAAAATCACTTTTATGGAAATACAAATAATTCGGAAATTAAAAGAAACATTTTGAAGGAAAGCTATTTTTAAGGAAACCCCCAAAACTACGTTAAACTAAGGATGTTGAGGAATATTGAGGGTTTTTTGGGTTCGGGGATGGATGAGGTTTATAGGTAATGATGCATTTCAGAGGGCAGAGATGGGTAGAGTTCAGGCGTAGAAAGGGGCTTTTGGGATTCAGGGTTTGGTGAGTGGTTTTATGGTTTGAGAATTGGTTGAGTCTATGTGTAGAAAGGGTTAGGGGTGAGGTATGGGTGGAGCTTAGGTGTGGTGAGGGAAATTTAGGCGTCTTTTAGGAGTAGTGAAGGGGTCAGAGACGGATGGAGTTTGAGGTGGTGAGGGGTTTGTGAATTAAAAGCATCCAAAGTAATTGTTTCACAATGTTTAGGATATAAATCTGAAATTATGTCCCCTGACGTAAAGCACTGAAATATTTTTTAAATACCTGCATCCATTTTATTTAGACCTTAAACAATAAGCATACCAAAGCCAATTTAGAAAACAAGACATTCTATGACCTGATTTAAATGACATGGTGAATTCCACTCATCCTGCAAATTTTCATGAAACAGTTTAGGTAAGGTTTCTCATCAACGGTGTTCCATGGGATCATTTTTCCAGGAAATCACATACAATCTTCTGTTCTACAGTTTAACCTCAAAACATTATCTAAGCCCTGTTGGCTGGTTTCTGCAGTTTGGAAAGATAATTTTGAGATTCTGCTTGAAACCCGTCCGATCAGATGTAGGCCAGGTTTGAACAGATAGACTGTTCAAAATAAACAGCCTGGGCTGCAAAGCAGTGCTTGCCCTTGAATGCAAACTTGTACGTAGGCACTGAGATGAAATATCTTCTAATGCTCCTTAAAATCCAAGATGCCACCCAACTATGGATGTAGGATAGGCTGATGCCAGACCCCATAGACACTTGAACAGGCTACCCTAGAAATGACCCTCTTCCTCTCAAGGGTTCATAGATGCTCTTGCATGGGACATATGTTTTTTTCTTTTCGAGGCCCTTGATTACTCTGACAACAGCTTTCTTAGACACCTGTAGCTTCTCTGCTAGGGTTTTACAAACGTTTTACATCCACAGTCCAAGCTTTTAGATGGAATGAAAGCATGGGTAAAATCTTTTGCAAGTGCAGCTGTAAAAAACATCTCTGAACTACGAAGCAGACTTGCTCTTGAAGGGCTGTGTTGGCTGTTTTTAGATTGTAAAAATTCCAAATCAAGAAAAGTAGGTAGGTGGGTGGACTGAAACTTCTCTTCTGTTTTTTCCCTGTTAAGCTAAAAAAAAGTCTTCCTGCAGTGAAGCTTTTGCTCTTTAGTAAGCAAGACTTAGGGGCCCATCGTTCTATCGTTCTGACGGGCCTTTGGACCTGAACTTAAAGCTTGCTATCCCTATCATAGGATTGACATTCGACCATCAGATTCTTTAAGAAGGTTGAATAAGGGAACAAGATGTTCATGTTTATTGCATTTAACAAGAGCAGACCGCCCCCTCTCCTGGGGTATCATGACCCTTTAGAGGATGAAGCAGTGCATGAGCTCAGCAACATGAGATGTTAAACAAGACTGACGATGAGTGATCATTGTGGAACTCTGCATGAAATATCCACCCTGTTGCATTTAAATGGGCCCAGTTTAACTCTGTGGAACCTACACTTAAGTTATGAGGAGTACCATACCTGGTGAGAGTAAAACCCTTTGACTCTGGACAAAGTCTGTTTATTAGAGAGTCATGAGCTACATTGTCAAATCCTAATTCCTCAGAATGGATTCTTTCATTTGTTAACAGTAGGTTCAAACTTCATTGCTCAGTTACTGTCGCTCACTTGTATGCTGAATGTGTGCAGGCCTTTATAGGTTAGGATGACTAAGGAAAATAGTGTGCATGAGTAGGGCAGTTTTTAAAGCTGAAGAACAGGTTCTTGTTCTACAAGGATTACAAAACTAAATGGCAATCTGAGGTAAAGGAAACTATGGTGAGTAATGTGATCCATGATATTATTTCTGAATTACTGCAGCTGCGCAAATTGTTATGAGGAGCCTCATTCCTTAAATGAAGAATTGACCTTGCCTTGCCTCTTATGTGAATCATCCATAAGAGAAGATTAAATTCAACTTCAGTGGCATTTAAATCACTATTACCTTATGTGTGTACAGTGTATTCCTTGATACAGCACGTGTTTATGAAGGTTAAGGGTTGGCAACAAAAGGTGCATGTTGATCTGCTCATCTTTTTTAGGGCGCAGCTCGTAATAATTTATTGCATGGATGGATTTTAATCCAGTTAAAAAATATCCATTTAAAAAGGATGGTCCCTTGGTGCATCTCGCTATCAGGGGCAAAGTAGACCCCGCCCAAATAGAACCCAGTCCTTTCCCGCCCACAGTCCATTCATCTTGTACCCCATTTACATTGGTCCCATATGATCTCGCCTTGCTCCTCCCACAGTCACCCCACCCTGCCCCTGTTTCTTTACTTTAATTCATCAGTAGTCTTAGAGGACCATCAGCCATAAACACTGTTGCATTGGTTGAAAGGTGATGTTAAATCTGGATTGACCAAAATTAAAATCCTGATGTTCAAAACAAAAAAGTTTGAAACATTTAAGATACACGCTACCTGTGTAATTGTCATTGTTAATGTTCTTGTTTTAGGTATTCACCCATGCTGAAAATGACCCCAACACTTATTACCTCCCCTAAAACTTACGCTATGGCTTTACCCATCTGTAAAGTGACCAGATCCAACCCTCTAACCTAACACTGATCCCATTCCTCCCTCTCACTTTACGCCTTATCCTCACACTTACACAGTAGCTATGTATTTAATCATAACCAAAACAATAACCCTAAGTCTAATGCGCACTGTTACTCTAATCTTATACCTTACCCTATCCTTAACTTTTACCCTTTCTGTAACTAAAAATTAAACAAGCTTAGCTCTTTGTAGGCTTTGATGAAGGCAAGAAGGTTAAAGTCGTTACCGAGTGCCAATCTAAATTAGGGTTAGTGTTGGAATAGAAATGTCCTTTCCATGGTAAACAGGTGTGTACCCCTGTCTTGAGTGACCCAGCTGCATGTGATATCTGGTATTCTGACTTTTGTGGTCCAGCTCACATGCTAATCCAGCATGCAACCTGAGGCCTAGGCCAATCCTTTTGACTCCGAGGTCCAGAGCCTTGTTATGAAGCTTGGAAGGGCACGCCCTACGATTCCTCTAGCTGACATGGGAGTGCTATCTGTGTCTTGGGTTGTTGACGTTAATTGTGGTCGCAGAGTACTGTTTCAATAATGCTAATGCTAATCAGACCTTTGTCTCTGATTCGGACAGAGTGTGGCGCATGCTGGCCACACTTGTGTAAAGTTCCGCTAGCATGAGACACCCATACCCTTGTGTTGACATCGCATGTGCTTGTAAATTAAGTGTTGTGTGAGTGCAAGATTGCTGAAAGTGGCAGGATTCATTTTGGAACGCCCCTGGATTTTTATGGCAGAAGATGGAGATTGTGGTACAGCCTTCCGAGACATGGATTACTGGCACTCCTGAACTTAAGGGTATAACCTTCGACATCAGAGTATGGAACGATGGAGGTCGGAGTATGGTCACCTAGTAACTGTGGATTGCCGATTTGAACTTCAAGAGCTCTGCCATTTGAGTTGATGGTAGGAGAATTGGGGTGAATCAGCAAATTCAGTTGTAGAGGGAAGAAGGTTTCAAGGGCGGGTTCTCCCCCTTTTGTCACTCCCTGATTGCTACTTCAGGAAGGCTTAAGATAGCCAAGTTTCAGAGGTTTTACACATCATTGTGCTCTGTCCTCAGGTCCTCTGGCACGGAGCCAGCATCGTCACTGTCTGCTGTGAGAAAGAACAGGAAATATGAAAATGAACCACCCAAACCAGTTTGTGAGTGTGGAAAATGTTGGTTCTGGCTGGTACAGAATTGATTCTAGGCTTACTGAATAACAATACTCAACCCTTTCAGTAATAATCAAGGAAAAGCGAAGAGAAGAAAAGGAAAATACCATGAATCAAAAAACAAAAACACACCAAAATTGAATCAGTCAAGGTCTGTATTTAAGGGTAAATCCATAATTTTTTAACATTTTATTGTGTCGCAGTGACACAATTAACAGGCTTGAAAATACAATTTGTTCCAACGGCGCAAGTGATATGGTGAAAAAAGGTGCGAAAAAAGTGCTGAATGTGAACAAAATGTATACACTGTTGTACAACATGGTCATTCAAAGGACATCCATCTCTTGGTACATAAAGCTCTGCGCCGCTTGGGATTTTACATTTCCGTTTCATGTGGGGCAGAGAAAGTAGGGTCAGGATTATCACAAACACGTCGACGGTTCGACCCAATGCGGTGCGTGATTTACTAATAGGCACTGCTGCGGGTCTTCCTCAAGACAAGGTGATACAAGGGACAGCCTGCACAATTCGAAATGGGTGGGATTTTAGGATGATGTGTTTGACATGAGGAAAGGAGCAGTTGGATGAGGTGACTGTGGACCTACCATATATAAACATGGGCATGACAGTGGTATCAACATCCTCTGTCGGGGAAGTGATGTGATGTTTTCTTTAATGAAATCCACTGTTATGTGGAATGTGGTAAATGGTTTTAAGTGAGTATTAAGATCATTTAAAAGAAAGAATATAGAGAAGCAGTCACGTGGAGACACTGGTGCACACTATTCAGGTTTTTAAACTAAACTCAGTTATCAACCTACAGTCAGTGTAAGTTGGTGGTCACGGCGGGTCTTTCTCAAGACAGAGGGGGAAAGGGGTGGTTTAAAGACCAAGGCAGGGGTGTCCTTGGGTTGATCTAGTGTGGCTCAGTGGCCTCTCGCATCTGTCGCGTGTGTATCGGGGAGGAATCTAAATTTCTGTTCCCGGAAACCGCATCCGCTTGAGAAAGACCCGCCGTGACCACCCACTGGGGCACACCTGGGTCGAAACATCGACGAATCCAAAGGTTCAGAATCACCAGGATTCCCACAGTAACCGAAGGAATCCTTAGTTGAGATCAAACCACCATCTGACCAAACCCCAATTGTACCTGTATATACACCTGTATAGATTTATTTTCTGCACTGTATATATTATACTGTTCACTGAGCACTCATTTCACAATAAGTCACAAAAGTGTTTTTTATGGTCTTGCAATGTTTGTACGAATTAATCTATGAATGAAGTAATTCAGTTTTGTAAAGAAGCCAACATGTGTTAATAAGTACAATACAATACTTTGGAACACATAACCTCGGTTTTTTGTGTTTTGAGTAATTGATTTCTCATTGAAACACTATTCCGTGTATCAGAGAGTTGATTTGTTTTTATGTGCATTTATGAGCATTGTTCAAATAATTTGTCTCACCCAACAGAACCAATTCTGTGTGATTGCAGCCAGAAACATTACAACCATGAACAAACGCCTAAAACGGGCCAAAACAATTGGCTCTGCCAGTGCTTATTAGAGAAATGAGTAACAATGATTTTGATCAGAATTATAAATGTTTCAAATCTGAAAATATGAGTGTGAATTACTCCATACTAAGGTCTGTGTAAGGGGTAGTGGTCTTCACAGGCTTTATCATTCCAGTTCTTCCCTTCACTCCTCTTTCCTCGCTTTTTTTCTTTCCACGTCTCTACTTCTTATTTATCGCCCTTTCAATATTTTTACAGCTGTGTACCTCTTTCATACTTATTCACGTAGTATCACAGTTACAATTACCACCAATGACTGGATTGGATGAGCATGTATTCTGAACACTTTCATGACCCGCTGATACATGTGAGACCCAGAGGGACCCGGCCCACTTAAAGCCCTGAGGAGCAGACATAATATACATAGGATTCAACCACAGATCCTATGACTGTGCCCCAGAGTTTGGTGGGATATCATGAGCTATCTTTCAGAGGGATACAAGGAAAGGAAAATGTTGCTGATTGGCTTGTTGATTGGTGGTTTCATGCTAAAGTCAACAAAACCAGAACATGATTGTTGGAATGCTTGAATTAATCTCAGCAAATGGGGACTGCTCTAGGTTACCGTCCTGTAAAAGTTTTGTTTGCTCACTGTGCTCCTACAGAGAGGGGCTGACCATCTGCAACTGAGCATTGGTCTTCGTCCAGTAGGAACTAACCAGCCCAAACTGCCAGGCCAGGTCCCCTCTAAACACGATCACACCCAGCCAGCACACAGGATGCTCGCGTGATGGCTATCTTCTTATTCTTTCTGGAAGCCATCTAGATAATGCTTCCGGTTACACAGGAGTGCTGCATGGCATTTCTCTTAACCAGAAGAAACCAGGAAGAGCTCAACAGCAACCCAGGAAGTAGGAAGAAGATCCTGGGAGACAGAGGAGACAACTTCACATGCATGTGTATTGAGTTCTGAACTATTTGAAATGGTAGAGGTGTGGACATGTAGGAAGCATGGACGTCGTTTAGGGGTCGACAGGGCTTTGCGACCCCTGGCATGCCCCTTGTGATCCGTGGCACTGCTTTTGCGACCCCTAGCGTTAGCAGTGGCAAAATCAGTGCCAGGAACAGAATGGACGTTGGTGGAGGCTCCATTCTTCTTATTTTTTGTCAATGTTTCATTATACTAATAGTGAATAATATTACATGTTTCTCTAAAATTTTAATACAAAAAATATCGAGTACAAATAGCTGAACTATGACTTTCCCTGGCAGCTGCGGTAAGTAAAAAAATGCCTTTAAATGTATGTAGGTTGTGTGCAGTTTTCAGTGTGTTTATGTAAGAGAGAATGTATGTGTGAATGTGTGTGAGTATGTGTGTATGTGTGAGTACGTGGGTATGTGTGAGTACGTGTGTATCTGTAGGCGTGTGTATGTGTAAGCATGTGTATGTGTAAGCATGTGTATGTGTGATTGAAAGTGGAGGTCAAAGGGCTTGTGAAGGCACTTCCGCCATTCCTGGCCTTTTGGTGAATTGACGTCCATGGTAGGAAGGTAACTCTCACACTTTCAGTGGACTTCATTAGGTTTCACTGTAGAATGACAGTGGGAAAAGGTGCCACTTAAACTATTGTGCACCCTAAAGGGCCTTTAGCGTTCAGGACTGGCCGTGCCCTACTCTGTTACCTTTGTGAACACGTCAGCTATGGTTACGAGCAATACAATGTGGAAAAGGTTTTGCGTGATTTCAAAATCAAGGGAAATTTCATTTCCAAATGTGTACATTAGATTTTGGTAAATGTTGACAATATCAATAATATTTTTTTCTAAAAATGACCTGTTTTTGTGTTTTTTGCCAAGAGAAAGAAGTCCATGACATTTTGTGACGTTTGTGCACGTCATTGCTGGGCTGTGGTGTTTGGAAATTGCACGCATCTCAGACACACCTTAACATCAGGTGTCCATGTACAGCGGTGATGTTACATTAAGTCAACATTGACAGAGCAAAGGGACGTGCTAACAGTTAACATAAAATAGTTGTCCGTATTACTTTGATGACCTGGCAACTGTGGATGGCGGGCTACATTTTGGAAACGTGGATAAAAGATACGTTCTTTAGCTACATTCTGAATTTTAGATATGTCGCTCTTTATGCTTTGGCAGTTTGTGTAACATTTTACCAACAAGGAAACGGCATGTAAGTTTTAAAATTGGGCACATGTTTTTTTAATTGATGGTATTCTTGTGAGTTGTGACCAGTTTGCAGAACGAACACTGGTTTCTGGAAAGCTGATAACAGACATAATTTTACATGTGAAGTTTATTCTGCCATTTACTGTCAAATGTAGAGTTTCACAACTTCTTTCTATTGATAGTTTTTCCAAAACATTTTTTAAAACTTTCTTTTGGTCTGTTAAGGAATTCAGTCCACGGAATACACACCGTTTTCAAGGGTTTGCATCGGTTCCCAGGATGATGAAAAGGACCAGGTGTTGCCCTGGTATCTTTAATTAAAAATGAAAACCTTGTGGGATATACTCATGTGACAACATTTATGAAGAGAGGGGTGTTGGTGGAGGGTAACGGTTGGCACTTCAATATGTAGCTCATTTTGCTTCTTAATATTTGACGTAAAAATCTAGAATTTATCTGGTTAGGGGTTTTCACATTGTTAAGGTTAATAGTACAAAGCTAAGAGCCCTTTTATTTCCAATGAAGGCACAAGCATCAGTAGTGCACAAGAAAATAAACAAGAAGGAATACAGACACAAATCACAACTGTCCTAAGAGTCCTTCAAACTGCAATGCTCTTTGCTTGAGAATGAGGGAATCACAACTGGAAGAGACTGTCGCCTTAACACCTGCATTGCCTTTTATCTGCAGGGTAAAACACCTTGTATTGGTGGAGCCATGGGGCTTTCCAGAGAGGCCTGACCATGCGGAGGGCGAAAGACCAATTCCAATCTGGATTAAAGCAGTGGGTGCCGTGTTGAGTCCATTTAACCCCCTGGCAGGACTCCGGGTGGCTGGACCTTTTGGTAAGTGCTGATTTTTTTGCTTTTGTCTGTGTACAGCAAAAGTGGTGCCTTGAAATTCCTAGAGATTCCCTGCTATGCATTTTCTTGTATGGTCGTCTGTTATTGCTGGAACTTGAGTTGTTATTCACATGACCCACACTGAATTATTCAGTCTGGATAAGATACGATTAACTCAGAAAGCAGCCCTGAAGCAGGCAGAGTGGGGTTCAGTTAAATCTGGATTGATAAGAACTCTAATTGTGAACGATTTTCTTAATAGCATGCAATACTTTGCCGGGGGGTCTTATTTATGTGTAGCTGCAGTCTTCCTGCCTCCATCCTACCCCCTCTTCCCTTTCTCCATACCCACCTCTCCCTTCCTGCTCAGACACTAGTTGTGGATCAAAAATCTGAATGCACCCCTCTCCTAGGTTTACTCGTTTGATGGTTTATGGGCCTGCAGTTGAGAAAGGGTCACATGACCACACCACCAGCTGATGCAACCCCTCCTTTACGGCGTCTCATCCTGGGTGTCAAGGAAAAGGACAGAGAGGACAAGGGTGGCATACCTGTATGGGCACGGAAGGGCCTCTGCACTGTTTTTTACTACCTGTTCAAACCAAACTGAACACATCTACAACAACTAATATTCACACAATCTGTTGATTACTAATCTCGGCAAACAAGGTCACGCCAACCTACCCTCACCCACCAAACAATTTCCTCCTCTACCAAACACTCCTACATCTACACAAGGGTCCCTTCACTTCTACACAACCCACCACGACTCTGTGCTAAACCCAAATTCAACACATCTCTCCCCGTATGCCACTGGTCCACACAGTACATAAACATACATCCCCAGTGTCATACACCCTCTCCCTTTTCTCAGTAAATCCTTCCTCTGTGCCTTTCCAACTCTAAATATTGTCCATGCCAGCTCTCTCAACCCCCTATCAAACCCTCTCCCTACACAGCCCCCTCTTCCTGCCACCCAAAGCCCAGGACAACACTTCTTCAACGCTCCTCTCAACTAATAAACCTAAGTGTTCCCCTTACTCACCATATAGCTAAGCCTTATAACCCGTGTATCTCATCTCCCATTCCCCAGAGGCTCTACTTTAACACCTCACCTTGCCCCTCACCTTCAAGCTCCACACCTCTTCACTCCCTCAACTTCAACCTGAACCCATCTTCATTCCTTCTCATTTCAACTCTACATATCAAGTCACTTCGCCAATATCACACAATATTAACCAACCAAAACAAACCCAAAAACCTACACAACCTTTTGTGTAAAACAGCTCAGACATTGCTTACCTCATATCCATCCAACACCAGCACGTTAGCACTATGCACTTAATGTCCATTCGCACCCTTCTGTACCTCACAGTTTCCAAGCAGCAAAGACACCACCTTCTCAGTCCAAAACTACACTACAATATGACTCGCTCAGCCGGAATTGAGAATGATAAAACCCGACCCTCATGCTCTAGCACCTGCTCTCACCTATCCCCTTCCTCCTTCAGTATGCCAAAAATAAAGCCGCCATACACCAGTCAACATAACTTCCTTTCCCCTTGTCCACCACACAAAAACTCAACTTTTCAAAGACAACTCCACAGCCCATTGCCTCAGTTCCAACCATCTATAAGAATATAACAATATATTTAGATTTGAAAAATCTCTTCATGTTTATTCTAACATAGAGAGAGAGAAATTGTGAAAAGAATAACAGTATGTTTTTTTATGTGCAACATACATGTGATATTGTTACATGTATGTGCATATGGATATATTTAAATATATGGGTTTATGCTGTGTATAGAGATATGACTAAACATAATGTGTACATGTGTGTCTGTTAAAATTTATACATGTATATCAATATACGTCTGTGTCATTTTTTCTTTATTAAAAAAACAAAAACCTTTACCTCTTTGTTTCCGTCCACTGATTAATCCCAGAGGTTTCCAGTCACTGTGGGATACCAAACCTTTACTGATCCACTTCAATTAATCTATCCCTATTCAAAACACTCAAATATATGCATAAGATCTAAAGGAAGCGCATATTATTAATCTACTACAGGTTTACCTTTAACCTTGGGTTCCTCAGTAGTATGCTTTTCACTGCAAAGCACTTGAGCACCTCATCTGGGGTAGTAAGCGCTATATAAAAACAATTTTGCAATCGGTTGGTCGACACATTACTGTGTAATTCTATGAAAATGTCACTTTGTGTTACTTAGGCTTTCACAGGCAAGTTTTTCTGATTGTTTCTCAAAATCCTTATAATAGTAACAATGCCTTTCATTGTATCGGGAGACCGGACATAGCTGCCCATTGTTGTCCCTGGCATGCCGGTTGCGATCTGTGATGCAAGGGTGGGAAATTTCCACTGGGGAGACACGCTTGTGGTCTTCTTATACGCTGACGATGCATTGGTATATCTGCACCAGCCGACGTTCTCTGTCCCTATCATGTTAGCTGTCCTATACGAATTCAGTGAAGTGTCTGGGTTGTGTGTTTTCTGTATCAAATCAAAACTGTTCCCGTTAGGGTAGGTGACTGGGAGACATGTGCAGAATTTGCTGCCTTGTCTGGGCCTTCCTTGGGAGACGACAGGTGACTGATATCTCAAGATCTGAATTGCTCATGGGGTAGCGGCATTTGACGCTTTGAATATGGATAGCGTGCTAATGGGGCTAAAACCCAGAAGTAAAGTTTTGAAACACGCAGCGGTTGTCTTTGATGGGGAAGCTGGCATTGGTGAAAATGATTACTCTGCTGTGCTGCCTGTTTGTGTTTCAGGGGCCCATGTTCAAGATCCTTAGGAAGTACTTTAGTCAAATTGGGCAAACTGATAGTCGATCTGCTACAGGCCTCAGGGAGGAAAGGGTTAGTCTGGCGATACTCAAGCACGGTTGGAGGAGGGGGGGACTTGAATTACCGTGCCTAGATCTTTATTATTTGGCAACTCAATTGCAACATGCAGTACTTTGGTTTGATGAAAGAGAGAATTGGGAGCGGAAATAGTTGTGTGGTACTTGTGATGATGTTCCTTTGCCTGAACCTTTGATGATGTGGCGGGGTTCTTGCCTCGATGCCGTATGTTGTCCGACAATATGCAGAGCATGGGAGAGGGCAGTCAGACTTGTATCTTAGGGCTCTGTCTGCACCAGATATGAGTATTTAGACATTGCGTCCCTTTCCTCAGATCGTGCAGAGCATGTCAGATGACAGGTGGCGTGCCTGTGGGTGTGACTCCTTGCAATACTTGTATCATAATGACAGGTTTATGACGCTGGCACATGCAGCTGAAACGTTTGCTTTGGGTATTAGTCAGTTTTTACAATTTGCTAAGATTGCAGCGACAGCCTGTGCGATATGGCCTCACTTCCCTGAGCTTCCTTGGGAATCCTAGGCATTAGGAACATTACTGAATACTGTATGTCTATAGGGCACTGCAGGAAGATTTACCTCTGAGCGACTTGCCGGTGTGCAACATGTGGCATGAGATGCAGGGGCCTCCTCTTTCTGTTAAAGAATGGGAGAGTGCTCATGAAGGGGTGAGCAGGACTGCTACAAATGTGAGGTTTAAGCTACTCCAGTATAATGTAGTGCATCAGGTATACCTCACCCGAATATGCTGCATGCAATCTACCTGGTGTGATCACCTCCTCATTGTACCAGGCAGGGAGCAGACTTTCTGCATATGTTTAGGGGTGTCCCAAATTAAATACTTTCTGGCAGACAGTTTTGGAGTCCTTGAATGCAGTCACGGGGTCGTCTATTCCTAGGGATGTTGGTCAGTTCCTGTTGGGAATGATCACAGCTCGAAAGAAAAAGAAGCTTAGTAGAAAGTTTCTCCTCTTGGGTTTTGTACTTGTTAAGCAGAGAATAGCCATCAAGTGGTTGTCTCCAGTAGCCCCGAAAGTATCTGAATGGCTGCCTGATATAGCTGAATGGGTGGTGGCCGAGGGAAGCCATGTGCGAAAAATACGTAGAGATAATGAGCTTACGGATGGCCTGCAGGCCTGGGTGGCAGTCCTTGTTGAGCTTCTGGAGTCCCTGGATGCCCTGCCCTTGTGACCTGTGGGATTAAAGTGAGGGAGGGAAGAAGTTATTTGATTGATTGACTTTGATTGGAGAGCACCAATACTGTATATGATCATGTGGGGACATGACATTGAAAAGACTTTTGCACTGAGACATTATTTTGCATCATGTAATACTTCGGTGTGTTCTGGTAGAGCTTGATGGGGAGGGTTTGGGCTTGTCACTGTTTTTTATAGTTAACAGTGCTATTTGGATATGGTAAACTTGTTTGTCATGTTTAAATGCCAATAAAAACCTATAATATATATATATATATATATATAGATATAGATATAGATATATAGATTAGATATATAGATATAGATATAGATATATAGATATAGATATATATATACCCCCAACAGCTAACCTGCTAGAAGATCTTTTTTTATTTTTATCGGGTGAATACACTTTAAGAGTTGGCAGTCTTGGTGCTCACATGGCCATAACTGTTGAGCAGAGACAGTACACAAGCATCTGCAGGCACCACCTCCCAGATGATTTTAAGGTTGGCGGGGGAGAGTGTTTGAGGTATTACTAGCACTTAGGCAATGCCAGTCTGGCTTGTTGGAGTTCAACATCTTTGGGGACCAGTTGTTCCACAGACCTAAATAATTTAAAGGAGGACATGTGGTGGTCAAATGGATGACGAGAAAAACTTTATTTGGCATAGCAATTATCTTTTAAGATCTTCAGTTTTTAGGTCTCCCCTAAGCAGCGCTTGCGCTGTCTCTTAGAGACATGCTGTATTCAGGTATGGACTTTAAATTCCAACTATTTTCCGCCCATCTTTTCAATTGGCTCCTGTTACTGTCCTTTGCAAATGGTTGCTTTTGATTCGTGAATAACTTAGTAATATCTATTTTTCTCCTTTTGTAACCGCCCATGAGGACTGGCCCTCTTAAGTGTATTGTTACTCTACATGTTTTAATCACAGCCTATGAGCACTATTTTCTTAAAGCACTTTTTTCTTGCCTGCTCTTGCAGGCAGGAGACGCTGTCCCCCAAAGTTTCTTTTATTTAAACCAGCACGGCTCAGCTTTAATAATGGCGGCTGTGCCTTTCTTTTCTTATTTGCGGCTCGCCGAACTCAGCCACAGAACTTTTTTTTTCTATTTTTGTACTTTCGGTACAATCACAGCACGCCCCGCTTTAGCTTTAAACTTCTTAAGCTAAAGCACAGGTGCCGCGATTTCTTCAAAAGTAAATAAATAGAAAAATAAAATGCAACCGCACACCTTTTTTCTATTTATTTACCTATGAATAAATTGCGGCACCCACGCTTCAGCTAGGGATGTTGAAAGCTAGTAAATAAATAGAAAAATAAAATGCAACGCACATCTTTTTTTCTATTTATTTGCTTTAGAAGCAATAGCGGCACCTGCACTTTAGCTTAAGATGTTTAAAGCTAAAGCGGGGCGTGCTGTGATTGTACCGAAAGTACAAAAATAGAAATAAAAGTTCTGTGGCTGAGTTTGGCGAGCCGCAAATAAGAAAAGAGTATTTTACCACCCAATAGGATTGTGTGGTAAAATACCGACTCTTAAGGGCCTTAAGGAGTGTCAGCTACATATGGATTTACAGAATCGGTATGTTTACCGATTCGGTAAAATACCGAAGTGGTAAATTTACCGATTCTGTAAATAACTACCCACCTACATCTCAAAACCCAAATACCGGTCGGTAACGGCCGAAATCGGCTGTTACCGACCGGTATTTGGCTACCTACATCTGGCCCATAGTCTTTAGTCCCAAATAGTTTTTGTTTGGCCCTTTGGGTCCACAAGAGAGTGAGCATTGCGTGTTTGAGGTGCCCCAATCAGTAATGTAGAACTTCCAGGAAGGGTTGAAGCTTGAGACAAAATAAATGTAGGTGTGAGTAAGGGTACTCAAGATGTTAGCAGTGTAGAGAACTTCATAATTGGGGTCAGTGGTGGTTAGCAATGTTGGATGAGTGTGTCGAGTAAGGTTTGGGAGAGTAGGGGACAGATCCAGTCAGGGGTGTTAGCGAGTAGGCCTAAGCCATAATTAGTATATCTGAAAGAAACACGTTACTTATAGATTCCTTACCTTAGAATTACCCCAGGCATCAGACTGGATCCGGAAAGTTTTTTTGTCAGCAGTACCTCTGCGCGATGGAAGGTGGCGTCAGTTGGCTCCGCGTCCGTTGTCCGCATCGTGGTCGCCAGGTTGACGCCGCGGCAGCTACTTAGACGCCGCCCTTGCTCGCTGACGTCAGTTCTTTCTTTTTCTGCGCCAGCCAGCGCACATTTGGGAAGAGCGGTACCTCAGTCATTTTTTGACTACGTTTTTGTTGACTTTGGTCGACTTCGTGTTTCGAGTCTTCGTCTCCGCACAGGTGCACGAGGGATGCCCGGTTTTAAGGCCTGTAGTTCCTGTAACCGGCTGATGGTGACGGATCCGCACAGTGTGTACCTCTTTTGCCTGGAGCACGACCACGACCCCAAGTCGTGCTCCTACGGTCAGTTGTTGACGCCGAAGGCTTTGCGGAAGTGGCCCCGAAAGCTGATTAAATGTTGACAGTCTGCTCTGCGCCGTTCGAGGTCAAGGTCGAGAGGGAGGTCGAGGGACCAGTCTCGGAGCCATCGCCATTCCGACAAATCATTGGAGTCTTCGCATTCGAGGTCGGGTAATTCGAAGCATAAGAAGAAGTCGAAGAAGCATCGTCACCATTCGACTTCTCCTCTTCTGTTGGCCGACCCGATGAATAGTGTCCCTCCCGCGGCTCTGTGCGTGGATCCCGATGGATCGACTCCGAGCTTCTCTCCCTTTTTGGGGTCCGGAGCGACTCCCGCCCAGCTTCATACGTTCTACGAGGCGATGCATGCCATCTTTGGGCTTACCGACCCCGCTGGCACGCCTTCGGGCCTCACAGACTCGGTTGGGAGGGCCTAGGTCTTTGCCGCCGCTGGCTCTGGCCCCGGCGCAGCAGGCCCCCCTTGGATCCAGGCCTTTATCCGGATCAGCGCCAGTTGACCTCATTATACCTCCGCCGGCGTCGCTTCCTCCAGCACCACTACCGCATTCGGCGCCGGTCGGCTCCCCGGCTGGCACGACCTCGGCCTCCATCCTGATGTGAACACGGAGCCGGACCCGACGCCAATGGGTACTTTTGTCCTTGTGTTCCACCCTGGCCATTTGTAGCCTGTTTGGCAGCCAGAGGAGGGTGGGGAGGACTGGGAGGAGTCAGGTGACCCTTTAACAGATCAGCTAGAGACTGAGCAGGACTGGAGAGAGGAACTGGGGGAAGCTAGTGGTCTTGACACTTCACCCTACCTTGACATATTGTCTAATCCTACCGTGGCTACGGAGGAGGGAGCTTCATACGCTGTGGTGTTGCGTAGGGCTGCTCAAGCTTCCTACGGTGGCGTTCATGACTAACCTCCTGACTGAGGTGCTTCAACCGGCAGCAAGCTCTTCGGAGCCCCTGCTGCCATTTAATGAGGCCCTCACCGACGTCATTTTGGGCACGTGGTCCAGGCCCAACACGGGGGCTCCCATGGACAGGATGATCGCCCGATGCCACCGTCTGGCTCCGGGCGACCCCACTTTCCTCTCCCAACACCCCACCCAGAGAGCTTGCTGGTCCAAGCCTCCACCTCCAAAAGCGCCTTCCCTATCGCTCCACCAGAAAAGGAATCCAAGAAGCTGGACCACCTAGGCAAGAAAATGTTCTCTTCCGCCAGCTTAGGACTGCGGTCCGTAAACCCTGCATGTTTCTTGGGCCATTATTCGCATTCTGTGTGGGATACGATGGCGCAAGTGCTGCCTCAGTGTCCGTAGGAGGCCCGTGCATTGCTCTTCCAGGCTGTTGCCGCCGGGAGAGATGCAGCAAAGTTTACGATCCGTTGTGGGCTGGACACCGCCGACTCTCTGGGCAGGACCCTTTCAACATCGGTAGCGATTCGCCGCTATGCCTGGATAAGGTCCACTGGCTTTTCAGGGGATGTCCAGAACACTCTGATGGACATGCCTTTTGATGGCCGTCACCATTTTGGCTACAAAGCAGACAACGCCCTTGAGCAATTCAAGGATTCACAGGCTACGTCCAAGTCCTTTGGGCCCTCCTCCCGTACGGCGCAGTCTGCTTTTCGCCCCTTTCATGGTTACTGAAGGGGTGCCCCGCCACATCCTACCCAGAGCCACAGGCCTCAGCAAGTTACCCAGTCTTCGCTTCCCCGGGGACGTGGAAACAACCAGCGAGGTTCCGGGGGTCAGCGGGCAGGCCAGTCCACCAACCCCCCCCTCTGCAGCAGCCTCCAAACCCTCCTAGTCCGTCCTTTCAGGCCCATCAAACGCCAGTGGGCAGCAGGATTCTCCATCACCTCCCCCACTGGCGCACCATCACTTCAGACAGGTGGGTTTTGCAAATAGTCCGAAGGGGCTACTTCCTCCCTTTCGAGACTACCTCTCCAGCCATACCACTGCGATCCCACCGCATGTCGGAGGATCACCTGGCTCTGGCTCTTCTCCAGCAGGAAGTTACGGCTCTCTTAGCTAAGGGAGCCATCAAGCGCGTCCCTGTCCCAGAAGTAGGTCGTGGTTGCAAGACTGGATGGTACCGTTGGTCTTGCAGGATGCTTATTTTCACATCCCCGTCCTGCCTGAGCTGAGTGACCATAATACGAACTACATAATGTTTCCCATGAGTGAGAGCTGCCTGCAGAAAAGGTTTAATAATCGGAGTAATTCTGCAGTGAAGGAGAAATCGAAAGTATTAGAGAAGCTATAAGCAGTCCATTAGTATCTGAGCAGTATGCAGAACTGATATCTTATGCTATGTAAAAGTGAGTTGAATGGCACAGTAATCACCCATGAGGATATCCAGGTGCTTGTAGTCCCTGCTGAGCTATTCGAAGAGCCATGTCTTCAACTTCTTGCACAACTTAAGAATTCAGGAGGAAGCTCTGATGTGCTGAAGGAGTTTGTTCCATGTTTTGGGTGTGATGTAGGAGAATGAACAACCGCCTGCCCTCCTTTTGTGAATGTGGGCGGTGGGGGAGAGAGTGTGAAACAGAGTATAGGTGTCTTGCTGGCTAGGGGAAGTGTATGCGGTTGTTCATGTATGCTGTTCCAGTGTTGTTTAAGGCTTTGTTTGTGTGTGTGAGAAGGTTGAATTGGCTGCATATGTGAATGAGGAGCCAGTGAAACTTCTTGATGTGCAGTGTGATGTGGGTGGAGTGTGGGAGGTTGAGTACAAGTTTTTTTTGGAGGGGTTCTGGATGGTCTGGAGTCTGTGTAGGAGTTGCTTGGAGATTCCAGCGTAGAGTGTGTTGCCTTAGTCGAGGCTACTAGTGATGAGTGCTTGCAGCCACTTACAGATCTCACGTAACATGTGTAGGGTGTTGAAGAAGAAGGTGCTCACTGTGTTAATTTGTACAATCATGTTGAGCTTGTTGTCTAGGACAGTGGTTCCCAAACTTTTTCATCTTGCGGCTCCCTTGACCTTTAGGCCGTTGGCCACGGCTCCCCATTATGCTCCTTTCGTTTGATGGGGGGTGTTTACCCAGCCACAGGGGTCGTCCATTTTTCTTCCTGAAAATAATTAGTATGAAGCCGATGAAGGTATTATAATCAAAGATGTAGGGCTCACTCCTGGGAACCATATGGAGGGGGAGAAAGGTGGGGGACCAAATCAATAATTCTCATTTGCACCTTTCGTGCGGTTGCTATGTGTAAAAGTGCAGCTATTATGTGTTTCATTATTTGTGGCAGTAAAGCACAATGGATATGTGTATCATGAAGGTGCAGATTGCTGCACTTTACTAAACTAGGGGCACTCGAATTATGCAGAGGGCAGGGCAAATCGGCTCTTAAATTTCTTGGATGCACTGGAAGACCTGGAATGCACTCTGGGGCTCTTTGGAATGCATTGGCTCTGATAGCCCTACGATTGGCACTGCCAGCCCAGAAATGTGCACTGAAAGCCCTGTGAGATGTACTGGCGGATCTGGAATGTGCATTGGCAGCATTATGATCTGGAGCAGGGTTCTCCCTGCTGCTTTTGTAGTTAAAGTTTTACTGTTCTGATTATTGTTGCGCTCCTGTCCTACTATCAGTGTCACACAATGCCCTGTTTACTACACTGCACAATAAGCGTTGCTACATCATTTCCACTGAGTTTACAGAGCAGGCTACTTCGGAGAGTCTAAGATCGACTTCTATATTCATGGGAGCACAGCTCTACCTGCATCAAGGCCAACGCAGGACCAACAGATGCATGATTGGAGAGGCCGATTTTAATGCTGGAACATATATTATGATTCAATAAGTAACCTGCACTGTATAATTGAGTGTACATTTCAATTTACGATGCCTCTGCAGCCCATTTGTATTCAGTTATTCTAGTCTGGGAAGCAAGCAAAAACTGGCTTGTTCAAACAGGACATTCAAAGCAGTGACATATATAAGAAAAAAATGTCCGCGGACTATTGGGGTGACACTGTGCAAACTTTAACAAGAGGTTTGGTTCAAACCAATCTGTGGCTCACATGGGGAGGGAGGTGCTGGATGTGTCTAAGTGCCCAGGACTTGATGGAAGATTGAAGGGCAATCAATGTCCTTGCACAGCCCCACTGTGTTTAAAATTTGAAAAATAGAAAATTATGAAAGCAAAGTACATTAGTCAAAGGCTTTGCACAGCTCTTAACAGCAGGAACATAAACCTACTGAGGTTTTTCTATAATATTTGTAAATTGGATAACACTGCTAGTGGCCACAAGTTTTCACCCGCCTGCTTTTGCATGCAGTGCTGCACCAGCGATGGCTTCCAGGCGCTGTGAATTATTATTTTCAAGGGGCCGTTGTGTGTAAAAGCAGGCTATCTGCAAATATTTCCTTTTACTGTTGGCACACAGGATATTTTATTTCTTCCGTCTTAAGGTACACCTCCGAGTCTCATTCCAGGCTCACTGACCTAAATCCCGGCACCCCGTCTACCTGCCTGCAGACCTTGTGTGACCCACTCAGGCCCCGTCCTCCTCCCGTGAACTGCCAATCAAGGTGCTGCAGCGCTTGCACTTTTCCGGCCTCCAGAACTCCTGCTTTTGAACTGCAAGAATAAACCTCCACGGTTTACAAATTCTTGTGTGCAGCATCCTGACCTTCACCACCGGTATTACCCTTATTGTCTATCAGTCAGTGGTTCCTAAACTGTGTGCTTGGTGAACATCTTCTCGCGGCGCCCTGACAAGTTTTGATGGCGCACTGGGGTGCCGCGGCGCACAGATTGGGAACGACCGGTCTAGGATGATCCCCAGATTTTATGCATGGTCGGTGGGTGTTTGTGTTGGTCCTGGCCCCGAAGGCCACCAGGTGGAGACCCACGTGGAGACCTTATTTCTGAAGACCAGTACTTCTGTCTTGTCAGAAATTATCTTCAAGCAGTTGGCCCTCATCCACTCTCCTACCATGGTCATACAGTTGGTCGAGTTGGTTCTGGTGGTGGTTGTCCTGTCAGTCAGTGAGAATGTTGTTGGCTTAGGAGACAATGATGATGTTTTGGGATCGGATGATTGAGAGATGTATAACTTTGAGTAGAAGCAATCAAGCCATAAGTAACTTTTCCTCCCTAAACGTTAATGAGGTTTGTCCTTTTTTAAACCTAGAGAGTAAGCCAATACCAATAATGCAAAGACAAGAATGCCCTCAAACATATGGCTACTTTACCCTTTCTCACCCCTAAGTGGCTATGTGTCTTTTAAAGTTGTACAGTTGTTCAAGTTTTTGATTGCTAAAACCCAAGACCTTTTCACAACAACATTCATCTTCATAAAAGAGAGACATCATGTCCTACCAGATTTACAAAATGTGTATTTACACCAATTAGCTAGCGCTAATCGATTGTAATTATAATTCAGACTTATGATCTATGAAAATAAAATCTGAATTTTAAATGAACAGAACAGCCACCACCTTGTGATGTGAATCCTCCTTGTGAACAGCGAGACACTCTTAACATAATGGTATCAATTATTGCAATTTCCAGTTCTCTTCTAAATGCAACAGTTTTATGTTCACATAGGCGAGATAGACAAATGTAGTCTTAGGATCCCTTCCTTTACAATAATAGGTTACTTCTTTTTAACCGGAGGCCAAAGCAGTTGTCCCTCCTAGCCTTCTTTTGTCTTGTAGTGCGCTAAATTGTAGTTGTGTGCCTCCATAGCCCCCGTGATGCATTTCAACCAAATTATGTCCTATTTAGAGGGCTCCACATCAGACTTGGATGAAGATCTATGTTGATTCCAACTTAGCGGCTTTTGGAGCTGGAACCCCAGTCGGTGCATGTGTGATATGTTGTATTAATCATTACTGCCTCCCTGCTGAGTTGACTGTATGGCCAGGATGTGTTCTATCGAGGGATTCTGGTTCAACAGAAACTGTGTTGGGGTTGCCTGTGTGTGTCTGCCTCTTCGTTCCTGGTCACCTCCTGTCTCTGAATCGCCTTCAGAGTCAGATTGCTAATAAGTAACTTTTGTTTCTATGTAGGTTTTAGTGTGGAGACACCACCCCTGCAATACCTTTACAGAAGGAGGTGCATATCTTTTTCTTCCTCTAAAGGGAGTTTCTTTGTATAGCTCCACTTTAGGCTGCAAAGGAGGAGGTTTCCTTGCAGCTCGAGATGTATTTCTTTTTAGTTTTAGTAGCTGGCAGCGCGCGATATCTAAAGTTTCATGTTGCGTGCAATGTTCAGGGGCATATCACAGCCACACGATAGGAGAGGTACTGTTGCAAAGTTGTAAAGGGGAGAGTGTACCCTTCCCAAACAGTACCTCTACCTGGTGGATCCCTGATCTGGAATCACCGCAGAAGGGCTGTCTGAACAGGGACTCACCCACCAGTGAATGGGATGGCTTCTGGGGATGGGTGGGGCGGGATATGGTGGGAAAGTTGGCCTGTCCATCTTAACATTGGGCTGCATCCCATACCCCTACTGGCAAAAACAGTCTTCTATTCAGCCGTGGCCTGTGTAGGTAAGAGTGGTGGGGCAGTGTGGGGTGGATTTCAACAAATAAATATTTGATATTCCTTCCCCTGTCAAAATCCCCCCACCTGGCCACACCGCCCCACCACTCTTATTTGACGGGATGCGGCTGCTTCTACCTCTCTGGGGTGGGCAGAAAGGTTTTAGCCCAAGAGGTAATATTACATAAACTGCACTAGTGTTACAATGGGTGTTTGTCACAGCTCCTTGCACCCCAGGAAAGGTTTGCCTTTGCCTCCATTGGCGTAATACATATATGGACATAGCAGGAAAAAAACTGTCAGGAGCAGCACTGACTGTCTGCCACATAGGTGGTACACAATTAGGCCATCTCTCGGGGTTCCCCGTTGGAAGGGGAGTAGATGCTCAAGGTTCCCTTAGGCATTCCGCTGTTCCAAGATGTTGGTCCACCTCCAGTGAAAGCTGGAGCCCTGGCTTCAAGCTGTGACCCTATATTTCACTAGTACGCTCTCCTTAGTACAGATGCGAGCTCTCAGTTGGCGCCTTTGCTGAGGACAGTGTTTCTTTTTGTAATGGGCCGTACTATCTTTGTCTGTGCCGGGCACTGCAGTACAAACTAGAAATAGTGTGTTTAATGAGAAATCTGGGCCCTGAATTTCTTCATTTTTAGGCCGAGCCTAGCGGCAACGTAATTATCCTTGGTAAATGCTGGCTTCCAAATCATTATGAGGCTTGTCAGTCCCTCCTTGTTACTGCCTTGTCACCGTTTGTTACCGCCCGTAAGGACTGAACCTTTTACTTGGCACGTTACACGGACTGCTTTATTTAGTAAGTGAGCACTATTTTTGTTGTTATTGTCACTGATGGGGACAATGGTGGCTGTTTTTTTGGGTATTTGCATAATGAGTGCGGCGCCCGCTTTTGGGAGACCGCAATCATTAAAAAATATATTTTATATAACTTTCATGTTTAGCGCGGTGTCCACTTTTGGGACACAGCGCTCTGTTTAATTTTAATTTTTTTTACTTTCAGAGCGAGCAAGGTGCCCCCTTAAGGGACACCATGCTCTGTTTGTTTATATTGTTTTTACTTTAAAACTGAGGGCGGCACCGCTTCAACTTCACCGCGCTCAGTTTCTTTATTTTTAATTTTAACACTGAGCGTGGCGCCCACTCAAAGGACACCTCGCTCTAAGCGTTAAAGTGAAAGAAAAAAAGAAAGAAACCGAGCTCGGTGTCCTTTAAGCTGCGCCGCATTCAGTTTTAAACTGAAAGAAACATTTGCGGGGGGCATGGCTAGCAGCCGAGAGAGATGGCTTCTGCCTGAAGGAGCTCTCGCCCATCCACGGCAATATAACTGATTTACAGCCGTCCAGACCCGAGTGCGCGGAGGAAAAAAGCTGTGGGCCTTGTCCTAGTGCCCCCACCTGATGTACCCTACACCCAGCTGATGCCTTAAATGAGCGGATGCTGAGAAGAGGTTCTGAGCCCTAGTCACGGAGGAGACCGAATGGCGGCGTCGGCCCGGCCCTTCTGAGAACGGGGCCTGGGTCCTACCCCTTCGTTTTGCCCTCTATGGTGCATTGGCGGCCCGGCACGGGAATAAAGTAAGGAGGGGGGAGCCGGTGGAGGTGGCGCTGTGTGTCGTGAGGCCCCGCCCCCCCCCCGGAGCGTCGAGTTGCTACTACCGCCGCGCCGGGGAGTGCCAAAATTGAGGCCCCGGCTTCTGGGCCTATAGACAGACACATATTCGGCCCCCGAGGGCGGGCCGCGGTGCGGAGCGTCGGCTCCTGGGTATCCTGCCCCTCTCCCCTGTCCCCTGGCGATAATAGCAGACGGCAGACAGATTGGAATTAAGGCGGTGAGGAGCCGGTGGCGGCAAAATCAGGCCGCCCATTTCACAGGGCAGTTTACGGTGCAGCAACGCGGTAGGCTGCTGAAATTGAGCCCCCGGCTTGCAGGGCCTGTGCGGAGAATCGAGGAAGGACCCCACATTGACCCCCACGGAGAGGCAGAGACCTGCCGGAGACTCGGGTGAGGAGGGGGAGGTCAGGGAAACAGCGTCGGTTGTCGAGGCGCGCCCTCCCTAGTCCCCCAGAGATGTGGAGCTGAAAGTGCGGAGGCGCCGGTGGGCGCGAAAATTGAAGTCCAGGCCTCTGGGCCTTTATAACAGAGCCTGAGGAGACCGTTGAAATAGCTGCGTTGAGATGAGGCGGATCTAGGACGCCTGGCTCCCCTCGTCTGGTGGCGGCCAGCCAGCAGACAGCCGGAGGTGAAAAGAGTCTGCAGCAAGGTGACAAGAGTTGCCCACTGGGGTGCATTGTTGTGGGAGTCGCAGTGCCTGGGTGTAGCTGAACTTGAGGCTCCGGCTTCTGGGCCTGCATGAAATTTTGAGGGAAGACCGAGAAGAAGGCCATCGCGTTGCAGGGAAACGACGCAAGCGGGATTCAGAGACACCTTGAGGAGAGAGAGAGATCTTGGACAGTCAAATCCCATGTTATTAATCTGCGACAGTGAGGAAAGATTACGGGACAACTGGAGATAGCAGACCTGAGTGACATACTCTGACGCGGACCGACCTGTCGCTGGTGCAGGTCCTGGAGCCTCCCTAACAATGGCTACCGGGGGAAGAGGATCGAGAACCAACGCCCAGAAACAACTAGCAAAATTTGCCTGGGCTAAAGGAGGAGAAAAAGGAGATTCACCAAGATCTGATAAAGAGGGACCGGGCATGGTGCAACTGCAAGGAACGGAACCGACTCTCCATGATGTTATGGCGGCACTAGGTGGGATACGCACCTCCGTGAACTCAGTTACGGTAGAGGTCTCACTACTTACAGCTGACTTCAGAAAAATGGATGAAAAGGTGAAGGAGCTGAAGATTGTGACTACTGCCCTACAGACTGACACCTCAGAACTACAGACCCAGATGTTAGACATGCAGAAAAGGCAGGACAGGATGGCGCGACAACTGGACGATTATGATGGTAGGGCCCGATGCAATAACATTCGAATTCTGGGTGTTCCGGAGCGGACGGTGGGGCCAGCTGCGGACCTATACGTGGAGGAATTAATCACATAGTATCTGAAGCCAAAGACGCTGTCTAGCTACTTCTCTATTGAACGAGCTCATAGAGTGCCGGGAGGTCGGCCTAAACCGGGTGCGCCCCCGAGGCAATTGATTGCCAGGGTATTTAACTATCTAGATAGGGATATAAAATTGCAAACAGCTAGATCTGGTCCCCCACTGAAGATGGACAACTACAAAGTGACGTTCTTTAGTGACTTCACGGCTAAGGTTCAGGCACAGAGACGGAGTTTTCAAGCGGTGAAGCGTGAATTGAGGAACTGAGAAGTGAAGTATGCGAAGTTCTTCCCAGCACGGCTGAGAGTGGAATCGGATGGTAAATGATGGTTCTTTGATTCGCTGGATGCAGTATGGGACTGGATGGAGGGATGGAAGACTGTGGACAATCGGAGAAGAAATCGCCCTGGCAAACCGGGGATACAAAAACACGCTCGTCTAGACATAGCGGCCATGGAGGCAACATTGGAGTCTAGCAGACTGGAGGAACAGGACTAATCCGATTGTATGCTGTACTGTGAGAGCAGCCTTTGCACCAGATGTACAAGTAAAGGGTCTGGGGGGGGGGGGGGGGGGGGGTTCTTGACCTGATAATGCTTTTGTTTATTGTGACACTCGGGGTAAATGATATGAAGTATTTGCTGAATAGACTGATGTGATATAATGTTGCTTGATCTCAACTATTGCAAGGACGGCTGTGGAGATTTGCGACAAGTTTAATGTAGCCGTGGGTGGGGGGGGTTCCCTCTACATTTCAAGCACGTTCAAAGGGGTGAGAGGCACTCTGCCATGTTTGGGGGTGGGTAGTTTTGAATCCACAGGCAGGGTAGCAGGGTGGGGGGAGTTAAGGGTGATTGCGGGAGCGAGGGGGGGGGGGGTTGTTGTTGTTGTCGCAATGTTGATCAAAGTATATTGATTTCGGCCTCGACACTGAAGTACAGATTTTGGTGTGATTACGCAGAGATGTATAGGCCTTTTACTTATGGTCCATGTTTGGTTTACAGACTAATAGCCAGTGCAGATCCCGTTCTCTATGCAATGCTTAAGATATTAATGACCTTGTTTCCGACCTATATTGCGATCTCTGTCTTATTGATCAATGGTGGCTGACCGCGAATCAGTGCTCTCTGTCCTCACCTGGAATGTTAATGGGCTAGGGGATACAATGAAAAGCCTAAAACGACAGTCTCCGGACCCTGTTCTCTTACAGGAAACCCACCTGGTGGGTAATAAAAGCAAGGCTCTAAATAGATGGGGATATAAGCTCCTGGTACATGCGGATTACACGACTGGTTCCAGGGGTACATGTATCCTAGTTAGGAAAAATGTCCCCTTGATTGTTCTCAATACATGGGTGGATTCGGCAGGAAGATTCGCAGTAGTTGAGGCTCAATGGGAGGGAAGAGCCTTAAACATAGTTTCAGTCTATCTACCGCCAGCATTAGGTAAAGGGGCCCTTGTGGAACTAGGCCGGGTACTAACAGATCTACCAGATGGGGTCTTACTAATGGGGGGAGATTATAACATGACAATGAACGACTTAACGGATAGACACCCCATCAGACAAAGCGGAAGACCGACTGAGCTTATGACTGACTTCACCACGGCGCTGGTGCTTTTGGATGTGGGAAGAGAGTTGCAGGGTGACCCTATAGATTTTACTTATTTCTCCAGTGTACATAGCAGTCTCTCCCGGATTGACTATTTTCTAACGTATGCAGCCTCGGTGGGCAATTTTAGACGGCCCAAGACGTATCCTCGAGGCCTATCAGACCATTCCCCTGTAGGCATAGATTTAACACAAGGCACCCGACAGCAGACACACCATAGTCATTAATTCATGGCTGCTCAAAATCCCAGATATCAAAGAGGAGCTAAGTGCACAAACTGGTTACTTCCTAGAAGAAAATGTAGGCTCCGTAGAGTCAGCACAAACGATCTGGGAGGCTTACAAAGTGGTTATGAAGGGTTATGCTCTCTCGTTAAAACGAAATATGTTGCAAAGCGGCGGGGGATATTGACACAGCTAGAAGGGGAGCTTAGGGAGCTCGAGGTGACACATGCACGTCATCCTTCGGATGAGACACTTCATGCCCTGACACTCAATCAATCAATCAATCAGTGACACTTATAAAGCGCGCTACCTACCCGAAGGGTCTCAAGGCGCTGGGGGGGGGGGGGTGCCGCTACTGCTCGAACAGCCAGGTCTTCAGCTTCTTCCTGAAGGAGAGGTGGTCTTGGGTCAGGCGCAGGTCGGTCGGGAGGGAGTTCCAGGTCTTGGCGGCCAGGTAGGAGAAGGACCTTCCTCCTGATGTCGCTCTTCGGATGCGGGGGACGGCGGCGAGGGCGTGGTTGGCTGATCGGAGGTGGCGTTTGGGAGCGTAGAAGTTGACTCGGCTGTTGAGGTAGCTCGGGCCTTGGTCGTGTAGGGCTTTGTGTGCGTGGGTGAGGAGGCGGAACGTGATTCTTTTGTTGACGGGGAGCCAGTGAAGGTCTCTCAGATGTCCGGAGATGTGGCTGGTTCGTGGGAGGTCGAGGATGAGTCTGGCTGAGGCGTTCTGGATCCGCTGGAGTCTCTTCTGGAGCTTGGCGGTGGTCCCGGCGTAGAGGGCGTTGCCGTAGTCCAGCCGGCTGGTGACGAGGGCCTGGGTGACGGTCTTCCTGGTCTCGGTGGGGATCCACCAGAAGATCTTCCGTAGCATGCGTAGGATGTTGAAGCACGCCGAGGAGACGTTGTTGACTTGCCTGGTCATGGAGAGGGAGGAGTCCAGGATGAAGCCCAGGTTGCGTGCGTGGTCCGTCGGTTTGGGTGCGATGCCCAGGGCGGGGGGCCACCAGGAGTCGTCCCAGGCGGAGGGCGAGGAGCCCAGGATGAGGACCTCCGTCTTGTCTGAGTTCAGTTTCAGGCGGCTGGTCGTCATCCACTCGGCTACCTCTTTCATCCCTTCGTGCAGGTTGGCTCTGGCGGCGGCGGGGTTGTTGGCCAGGGAGAGGATCAGCTGGGTGTCGTCGGCGTAGGAGATTATGCTGAGGTTGTGTTTGCGTACGATGGCCGCGAGGGGGCTCATGTAGACGTTGAAGAGGGTGGGGCTCAGAGAGGATCCTTGGGGGACGCCGCAGATGACTTCGGTGGCCTCTGACTTGTACGGTGGTAGGCGGACTCTTTGTGTTCTTCCGTCGAGGAAGGAGATGATCCATTCCAGTGCCTTCCCCTGGATTCCGGCGTTGTCGAGGCGCTGCACTAGGGTGCGGTGGCAGACCGTGTCGAAGGCCGCGGAGAGGTCTAGGAGGATGAGGGCCGCTGTTTCTCCATTGTCCATCAGGGTTCGGATGTCATCGGTGGCGGCGATGAGGGCGGTCTCGGTGCTGTGATTGGCTCGGAAGCCGGACTGTGAGGGGTCGAGGGATCCGTTCGTCTCGAGGAAGGCGGCCATCTGCTTGTTGACGTTCTTCTCAATGACTTTGGCTGGAAACGGGAGGAGCGAGATGGGGCGGTAATTCTTGAGGTCGGTGGGGTCCGCTGTTGGTTTCTTGAGTAGAGCGCTGAGTTCGGCGTGCTTCCAGCTCTCAGGGAAGGTGGCGGTGTCGAAGGATGTGTTGATGATGTCTCGCAGGTGGGGTGCGATGACAGCGTCGGCCTTGTTGAAGACGTGGTGGGGGCAGGGGTCGGTTGGTGATCCGGAGTGGATGGAGTTCATCGTGCGGATGGTGTCTTCGGTGCTGATCGGGGTCCAGGCGTGGAGGGTGGTGGTGGGGGGTGGTTGTTCGGTCATGGTGTGCGTTGGTTGGTTGTTGAAGCTGTTGTGTATGTCCGCGATCTTGTTGTGGAAGTATGAAGCGAGGGAGTTGCAGAGGTCTTGCGATGGGGTGATGTCGTTGTTTCCTGCGCTGGGGTTGGAAAGCTCTTTCACGATGTTGAAGAGTTCCTTCCAGTTGTGTGCGTTGTTGTCCAGCCGGTCCTTGAATGCTGTTTTCTTGGCGGCGCGGATCAGCTGGTGGTGTTTCCGGGTGGCGAGTTTGAAGGAGGTCCTGTTGTCCGGTGTCGGTTCCCTTTTCCAGACTTTCTCGAGGGCTCGGCAGTTCTTCTTGGAGCTCTTGAGTTCGTCGGTGAACCATGGGGCCTTCTTGCTGCCGGGTCTGCTAGGCGGGGTCCTCAGAGGGGCGAGCTCGTCCGCGCAGATGCTGATCCACTTCGTGAGGTTGTCGGCGGCCTGGCTGGGGTCTGCTGAGCTGGCAGGAGGGTGCTGGCTCAGGGACGTGGCGAGCTGGTCTGCTGTGATCTTGTTCCAGCTTCTGCGGGCGGTCTGTTGCTGGTGGTGGTGGGTCGTCGTTCTCTTGAAGGTGAAGTGGACGCAGCTGTGGTCCGTCCATTGAAGCTCAGTGGCGTGGCTGAAGCTGACGTCTTTGCTGGAGGAGAAGACGGCGTCGAGTGTGTGTCCGGCGCGGTGGGTGGGGGTGGACACCAGTTGCTTGAGTCCCAGGTTGGCGAGGTTGTCGAGCAGGGTGCTGGAGTTGCGGTCGTTGTTGTTTTCCAGATGGAAGTTGAGGTCTCCCAGGAGGATGTAGTCAGCGGAGGGGAGGGCATGCGGGCTGACGAAGTCGGCGATGTCCTCGCTGAAATGTGTGCGTGGTCCAGGGGGTCGGTAGATCAGGGTGCCTCTGAGGGTGGTGTTCGGGTTGGTGTGGATCTGGAAATGCAGGTGTTCTGCGCTGGTCAGGGTGTTGTCGGTGCTGGTCGTGAGACGGATGGTGTTCCTGTGGATGATGGCGATGCCTCCTCCCATCTGGTTGGCGTTGCGGTCCCTGCGGACGATCTTGTAGCCCTCTGGGATGGCGATGGCGATGTCGGGAGCTGAAGAGGCGTTCATCCAGGTCTCCGTGAGGAAGGCAACGTCAGGGGCTGTGGCGTCTAGGAGGTTCCAGAGTTCTACGGCGTGTCTGTGGACGGAGCGGGTGTTGAGCAAGATGCACTTGAGGTGGGTGCTGCTGGTGTTCGACTTGGCGGGTGCTGGTGTGAGGCAGGTCCGGATGCAGGCGAACTTGCAGGCGTGGCAGCTGAAAGGTCCGTGGGTGCGTCGTGGAGTGGCTTGGTGGCAATCTGGGAGTCGGCCGGTGTTGAGAGCGGTGAGGGTGGCGGCGGAGTACGTCCGGCGGGACGGTCGGGGTCTTCGTGGGCCAGGGGTCCTGGCGCTGGTCGCGATCCGGTCGCGGACGGGCGCAGACGGGCTTACCTTTGGCGCGCCTTCGGCGCACAATCGGCGCGCCCGCTGCGCGTGACCGCTGCGCGTTCGCACGGTCGCCATTTAAGGCGAAGTGCGCGGGTGGGCGGAGCAGCTGGGAGGCGGGAGCGGGGAGGGTACAGAAGAGAAAGGGGCGGGGCTGATGGCGGTGGCGGGGAGGGAGCGCGGCGAGGAAGGCGGGAAAGGAGGCAGGGAACGAGGTTCAGAAACGATCACAGGAGGCGGAGAGACACAGAAACCTAGACAAAAAGCAAGCACAAATGGCGGAAAACACAGCAAAACAGAAATCCTGACAATTCCAGACAAGCACAAGTGACGGTCAAAACAAAAGGAAACTGACGAACTAGCACACGGGGAGAAGCAGAGCGGCCGCGAGGCCGTCGGCGAGGCAGGCAGCTAGGCAGAGCGAGGGGGCACACGCAGCAGCTGGTGGCCGTGCGGCGCGGGGGTGTCCCACAAGTGGGTCACACTCACCTGCGTCGCACGGTCGCCATTTAAGGCCAAGTGCGCGGGTGGGCGGAGCAGCTGGGAGGCGGGAGCGGGGAGGGTACAGAAGAGAAAGGGGCGGGGCTGATGGCGGTGGCGGGAAGCGGGGAGGGAGCGCGGCGAGGAAGGCGGGAAAGGAGGCAGGGAACGAGGGTCAGAAACGATCACAGGAGGCGGAGAGACACAGAAACCTAGACAAAAAGCAAGCACAAATGGCGGAAAACACAGCAAAACAGAAATCCTGACAATTCCAGACAAGCACAAGTGACGGTCAAAACAAAAGGAAACTGACGAACTAGCACACGGGGAGAAGCAGAGCGGCCGCGAGGCCGTCGGCGAGGCAGGCAGCTAGGCAGAGCGAGGGGGCACACGCAGCAGCTGGTGGCCGTGCGGCGCGGGGGTGTCCCACAAGTAGGAGGAATACAATTGAAAGCTGAGAGCATATGATAGCTACACAAACAGCTGCTCATCATAGACTATATGATCTGGGGGACAGGGCAGGTAAAACGTTAGCATGGTTGGAAAGGAAGGAGCAGGGTGTGAGGTGGGTGCCCAGATTACGAACAGCTAGCGGAGAAACTGTATTCTGCCCGGATGAAATAGCAGAGGCATTTGCCGATCACTTCGAGAAAGTATACTCGCCCTCCGCCAGATATACAGTGAAGGAGTCGCGTCAGCTCTTGGCAGAATGTACGTTGCCTACTCTTTCAGACGCAGATAGGGAGTCCCTAGAGGCAGATCTCTCGGATGAGGAAATTTGTAAGGCAATTGGCCAAATTAAATCAGGAAAGGCGATGGGACCGAATGGTACCCTGGTGGAGTTTCTTAAAGCAACGGCCACACAAGTGCTCCCACATTTGCGGGGCATGTATCAGGAGAAAAGGGAGCCCTGCCCCTGGACCAAAGGTTGGCGAGCATTGTTGTTATTTATAAGACGGGCAAGCCGGTGGAAGATTGTAGTTCCCATAGACCGATCTCGTTAATTAATGTAGAGGCGAAGGTTCTGGCGAAAGTACTTGCCATGCGCCTAGGAACGGTGATATCCTCCCTTGTGCACCCAGACCAATCCGGTTTTATGCCAGGACGAAATACAGCCCTAAATATCCGACGCCTTCATAATGTGTTGGCTAGACAGAAGTACCTAGAAGAAGACGCAGCTATATTATCCCTAGACGCCTCCATGGCCTTTGACTCAATTGAATGGTCCTATATGTTTGAGGTTTTAGGGAGAGCAGGACCAGGCCCGAAATTTCAGAGGTGGGTACGCTTGCTTTACACTGACATATTTGTCAAGTGAGAGTAAATAACTTCACGTCCAGGCAATTTTCCCTACGCAGAGGCACTAGACAGGGCTGTCCTCTGTCACCACTATTATTTACATTGATGTTGGAGCCCCTGGCGGCGTGGGTACGGAAGGATGTGATGACCAGGGGTTTGAGATGGTCCCCTGACTATGAAGACAGAATATCGCTCTATGCTGATGATATAGGGCTCTATCTCACGTACCCATACAGATCCATCAGAGTGGTCCTAGACATTTTTACTAACTCTGGAAAGTATTCTGGCTATGCCATCAATTGGGGCAAGTCGGTATTGTACATGCTTCATGGACAGATCCCGCGTCTTCCAAAAGACTGTGCCCTGGTGATTGCGGAGGAAGGTTTTAAATACTTGGGAATTTTTGTCACAATGGACTCGGCTCTTTTCTATAGGCGCAACCTGGCGCCCTTGCTGACGCGACTGCGAGTGGATGTCCAACACTGGAGGTCCCTTCCATTGTCTCTGATTGGTCGCGCCGCCTTCTTTAAAATGCTTGCTCTTCCACGTTTTTTATATGTTCTACAGAATTGTCCAACTAGAGTTCAAGATGCCTATTTTAATGCGGTGGAGGAGGAGGTGCGTATACTACTATGTGATGGAGGGGCTCCAAGAATAGCGCTTCAAAAATTAATGAAGGGATGGTATGACGGGGCATTGCACTGCCCGACATACGGTTGTATTATTGGGCCTCGCAACTGGTGACGGTAAATAGATGGAAATATGCTCTATCTGATGATCCGGCATGTGCCCTAGATAGATATCAGATGGACAGGGCTGGTTATCTTGGGGCGCTCTACTCGGGTCCACGAAGGAAACAGTTTGTATGCCCCACTCAGCACACGCTGCAGATATGGAGACTCGCTAACTCCCGCTTGGGTTGGCTCAACAGGCTTACCAATATGACGCCACTGTGGTAGTCACAAAAGCTAGGTATGCTCTGTGTCCCTCCAGGGTTCGACAAATGGGATGTGATTGGTATCTCGGTGGTGGGTGATCTGATCAAGAGAGGTAGTATTCTTCGGTTTGAAGAGCTACAGAAAGCTTATCAACTGGCGAAGCCTTCCGATATTTGCAAATTAGGCATGCTCTGATGGCGGCGTTCCCCGACTGTGTAAATATACCGGAGTGCTCCCCCTTGTAAGACCGGCTATTAGGTGGACAGCTGTATACCAAGGCGATCTCTCTCACATATAGGAAGCTTAGCAATAACATGCCAGACCTCTTCCTACAGCTTAAGGAAAAATGGGAAAGAGATCTAGGGGAGGTTGAAGATGAGGATTGGAGGCAAGCGTTGATGTCTCCCAGAGAGGATGCCATTACTCTAAGATGTCGTCTTATTCAGCTCCGTATTCTACATCGCTCATACCTGACGGGGATTACCCTAGCAAAGATTGGGTCTAGGCCAGACAATTTGTGTTTTAGAGGTTGTAAGCAGTCGGCTAGTTTTTATCATATGATTTGGGAATGCCCATTGGTACAAAGCAGATGGGACAGAATTGCAACACATATGCAATCTGCCCTCGAAAAGACAATTCCCCTGATGCCACGATTGGGCTTGTTAAACATATGGGAGGCGACCGACCTTACGGAGACAGAACGACAGTTTGCAACGCTGGGCTTCACATTATTTAAGAGAGAAATTGCTAGGGGATGGGGGGGGGGTGCAGCCACCCGGAGTAGCAATATGGAGGAGGGAGCTGGATAAATGTATGATAGCTGAGAAAGAAGTGTTTATTGCACGAGGGTGTCCAAAGAAATGGGACAGGAAGTGGTCCAAATGGAACCTGTACAGAGGAGAGATATGTGTATCCCCAATGGTAGAATTAGACTTGCGGAAAAATAGAGAAGGTGAGCAAAATATGTAAATGTATACATTGCCTGAATCTATTGATCAAGGTACTGCTAAATATGCCTTGTAATGTGGGATTCATTGCACAATGGTAAATGGTCTGTCGTTTTTTCAACAAAAAAAATATTATAATTTTTTTTTTTTTTTAAAAGAAACATTTGCAATGCAATAGGTCTTGCATTTACGCGAGTTAAAGCTATAGGCATTGTCATTTACAATGCAAATAGCTTAAACTCGCGTATATGCGAAACCTTTTGCTTTGCAAATGCTTGTTTTAAAATGGGATGAGAGTTGGTCTCTCCAGGCTTTGGCAATACCCCTCACTCTTGGAGCCAAGACTGCCAGTCTACCCCCTCCCATCTTGGGGGTTTTGAGCCTAATAACTGCAGCTATCCACAAAGAGTGTTTAAACTTTAATTCTGCCTCCCACGGATGGCAGAATAACTAGTGCCCAGTGGTAGTAATCTATGCCAAGACGGACAAAGAACCCACACCATTCCTTTTTAGGGCTCGCCTGGCATTGCAGAGCGAAGCGCTGCCGCTTGCGAGCCTTATTGTCGCTGTGTTGCCTCCCCAAGTGGCACAGACCGGTGCATGAGCAGACACCGGTCTGTGAACGCGCGAGCCGCAGGGAACGCCAACGTGCACGCTCATGGCGTCACGCTCCTGCCCTCCCGCGTCTTTTCCAAGGCGCGCTCCAGGCCGCAAATCTTCAGAGGGGGGAGAAGGGCCGGCAAACAGCAACACCTCCCTCCCTTGGTAGCGTGATTGCAGTTAAATCGCTTCTAATCGCGTATAACGTGTTATAGCAGCTGTTTTAGCGCCCTACCAGCCCCGTATTTTGCCCCCCCATCTGTTTTAACCCCCCCCCCCCAACTTGGAAACTGATTTAGGTGAGTTAGTGGGCGGTGCAGAGATGTGTGTTCTGAGGCAAGTCGCTGCTTCATGTTGCCAGCCCGAGGACACCGTGCACAATCTCACCCTGCAGGTACTGTTTTTTTCGCACCATCGCCAGTGAAAACGAGATACATTTTGCTGTCGTTCCTAAAAGTAGAAAAAAACACTAATATCCGGATAATTGGATTTGTCAGCAACTGTTAAATAAGAAACAAATGTGGATAAAAAGAAACCTGCTGCTTGTCGAGGGTGGGCGCTTTCTCAGTTTTCAAAATCTTTTACAGCCGTAATGCTATACTTTGATCGCGAAGCGATAACTAACGCTAAAACAAGATGACAAAGCAGTAATGTAGCATTACAGGTTGTCCGATACTTGACTGTTTTGTCTGCACGCATTTCAGACACGAAATTTGAATACCATTTTAACTTTATGAAGGAGTGCCGAAAGATTAAAGTAGGGAACCTTCCCCATCAGTGTCTGCTTGATGTAAGCAACTGTCTGCAAATTACGTCCTGGTGTTTTGAGAATTCAAAGCATTGATTATATTTCAGAACAATAAAATACTTTTACAGTTGGCATTTACTCAAAGCAAACACTTATTGCGTATTGCTAGTTGAAAAAGCGAGTTTTCCGTGCAGCCTCTATTGTTAATGTAGTGCATCTGATTCGTAAAAATGTAATTACCACGGTGTCCCATGGCGACAGAGCAACAAGAGTCCAGCCATTTAACAAGTGTCTGCCAACACAAAGGAAATCATCTATTCTTGGGCACCACTTGCTAGGCTAAAATGTAGGTTTCAAACATTAGCAGGTAAAGCCACTGAATTGATTTAACAACCCTGAGAACACTGCAGCACCATCTAAGAAAGCTAGGATTTTGCCAACTATCCAGGTAACAGGCTGCAGAAGGCAACAGTAAAGTTACATTATTGTTGAGAGGGACTGATCTTGACTGCATAACCAGAATATGGCAGGCAAAACTTTACAATGTGAGGGCAGTAGAGCCAACGCTGTGCAATGTCATGTTAGAATGTCTGTTCCGTAATGTTTTTGGACATCATTAATTAGATTTGCATTGTCAATAAAGTGGCTTCCACAATTGTTTATTTTTTTTAATTCACATTTTTAGTTCATGAATAACTAGAATCATTTCGCTATTGAATTACCAACAAACCATCGAAAAAGTCACCGACAAAACATGGCCTCAACTTACAAAAAAAAAAGGAAAGAGAATGGCTCACACAGCCCGGTGAATACAGTTTCAAAGCAAGCAGTGGCAAAGCTAATAGGTTTCGCCTATGCAAAATCTATTGCTTTTGTCAATGTTTTTACATGTTGCACAGCAGTTGGGCTGCTGTGCAACATGACTTAAAGTAAAATAAAAAATTGGTATGACACAGCCAATGCTAGCACCGTCTTTTTTCTTTTACTTTGATCTAAACTATAGTGAAACATGTAAATAAATTGACAAAGCCAATAGTTTTGCATAGGTGATATCTATTGGCTTTAGCAATGCTTGTTTAGGGGTGCTGGGGCAGACAGTGGTTACTGAACAATATTTGTGGTTTGCACTGCTGTTTACTACTGGTGATCCAGGGCCTTGGAATCATTTTCACCACAGTGGCATAACCAAGTTAATCACGTCATATGTTTACTGTGTTGTGATCATTTGACTCTCCCGCTGTAGCTGTGCTGAGTAGTTTCATCTTTTCTACTGGAGGTGGCCATTGGTTAAGACTCAGATGCTTGATGCTACAGTAATAACACAAAATAAGTTGAATCTCCAGTCAGACGTATCTTCCTAAAACCCGTTTTTTTATAAAGGGGGTGTATGGCA
This sequence comes from Lissotriton helveticus, assembly GCF_964261635.1. NCBI lineage: Eukaryota > Metazoa > Chordata > Amphibia > Caudata > Salamandridae > Lissotriton > Lissotriton helveticus. The sequence continues at coordinate 1,123,360,380 of NC_136071.1, forward strand.
GGTAAAATGATGTGCAACAAAACAAACCTGAAAATGCCAGTACTTAACCGCTAACTGTACTAATTCATCAGTCAATCAGTATTTGTAGAGCGCGGCTTACCACCCATGAAGGTACCCAGGTGCTGGGTTGCTGGGCTTAGTTGAAAAGCCAGGTCTTGAGTCTCTTCCGGATGGTACTCTATCCATCAGGGTCTAAATGTGGGTTTAGGCAAGCAATGTATTAAAACAGCAAACGGTTCTCAAATAAACGATTCCGCTTGAAATGTCCATGGAAAGCCTTGGAAAGGTACTGGAATTGGATGACATTGGACCTTCCCTATAACAAGTGGTTTAACTTATTCACCAGAGAGTTAGAAAGGGTGCTTCATTGAGTAAAAAAGCTGAGAAAATAAGAATATTTCCTCTCCTGTTCATCTAGATTGAACCATCTCAGAAACTGCAATGATCTTGTGTCCTATTTGCAGAGCAAAACGTTTGTCCTTACAACTAATATTGTTTTGTGATCCTCTTCATAGTTTGCACACAATTCTCCTCCATCCAAGATGCGACGATAATCAGTGTTTCAAATCTGAGAGCCCAACCTAATGAAATCTGCAATGAAACTCACTCAACATATCCCTTTTGTCTGAACAAGTCCCTCAGCCATTCAACCACTTAGTGATCACTTCACTATTGAAGAATCCCATAGGGACCAAGTAGTCATTAACCCGAGCATTTGGTGATTACTTCACTATCGAAAAATCCCATGGGGACCAAGAACTCCTTGTCATCTACCATCCTATTTCTGGTAACCACAGTCTGGCTGAAATATTAGAGGCTGGGGTAAATTCTTAAATTCAGTGAACCCCCTGAGCATTTTCCAAACTGGATTCCAACCCTGCCAAGGGCCTGAGACATACTTTATCAGAAACTGAGAGCTTCTGCTGATGTATAACGGCAGTTTTGCCAGTCTGTGGCAGTAGCAGTACAGTCCTCCTGAAGGTCTTTCTTTCTGGATTATAGTTTGCACCTGATAAAACTTGTCTCCTACCTGTCCATGTCCACTAATGTCCCCCGTGGTGGTCCATGGAATTTGTCACTCTTAATATTGCTTGGAGGCATTTTTGAGACGTTTAGCGTATTACCATAAATATGCTGGCAATATACAAATCCTCATTGATAATTCTAACAAACTGGGTGGTCGCAGCAAATTCTAGAAAAAATAAGCAAGCATCGTAAAAAGGGTGTACAAGTGGCTCTGTCATAATACCTCTAGGACCTGTCTTTGTATATAGCAGACCACGCCCCTGCGAGATATCACACGTTCACATCATTTGTGTTGCTCTTGATGCCACCACGTCAATGATACTGCAGAGTAATAAAGTAAAAAAGATGCATTTTTCTCTATCTATGCAATTGTTGACTATACCAGTCTCTTTGGCTAATCCACAAAGGATCCCACTGGTCATTGCTGTGGTTATCTTCAGTTGAATAGCTGTCGAGCTTCTGACTACGATTACAGCTAAACTCTAAAGTGCACAATACCATGTAGCCTGCCTTATCCTTACCTTGAAACTAATTTATCTCAATGTTTCTGCATTGATGTCCCTGCATTGGCTCCCATGTAAACAGAAGTTATAGTTCAAGACCTTATGCCATGTCCCGAGTCTATCCATGGCCTAAGTTCTTCCTACTTCTCCAACTTCTTGCTATATATCTACTCAAATGTCTAAAATCAATTACCTAAAAGTCTATTTTCCTGCATCTGGAGGGATGCAAAGCTTTTGTGTTAGATTATTATATGCCCCCAGCTCCTCCCTCACCCAGTTTCCTAAAGTTCAGTAAGTTCTGGAAGAGGCATCTCTTGGAAACTCCTCTTTGAACTGCTCCCCATGAGACAAGAAGGCTGTCCAAAAGATGCTTGTGTTCCAGCTACTCTGCCATCTCATGACAATCTTATCCTCTCTACATAATCACTGCCCTTGCTAGAGGTACACAAAAAATACACTTAAATAAAGAATAAATGCAGTGTCCCTCCATACAGCAAAATGTGTCCAAACAACTTACTGGTCCAAGGACAGCATGAATTATCCACATTTTGTTGACACATGGAGTCACCCGGAGACATTTAAGAAGTCTTGCCAGTTTAAAAAAAAACGATATCCTTTCCAAGCTGAGCAGATGGCTTCTTTGTGGGGTTTCTCAGAGGAGCAGAAGGGCGGTGCTAACTAGTCATGAATATGTGAATTCTTAAGGTGTGGATCCAGACCTATGAGAGGTGTATTTATAGTTTCCACTCAGCCTTTGGCAAAGCACAAAAGGGGCACCTTAAGCAGAAGTCAACCTACCTCTGAACATATCTGCAGACACAGCTGTCAGGAAATAGAACCAGTTTTATCCAGTAGTATTCCAGCAGGACTAGGGTTGAATGTACATACTAGCCTTAAAACCAAATGGGTTAACACTGCTTCGGGGTATTTGAGCTGGAGCCTCAGGGACTTTCGCAAGGACAGGAGAGCTTAATGCTTCATCTTTGTTGCATGGGGCATACCCTTTGTTAGACCTGGCACCATTGGCGTGGGTCTCCCTTCCATTTTTTCTGTTGCCTCATGTGTTTTTGCTGGTGTTAGATGCTTTGTGCACTGTGCCACTGCTGTCCAGTGCCACAGTGCAAGTGCTCCCTACTGTAAATTGATGTATTGATTAGTGGTTCCATGATTGGATGTTTGGTTTACTAGTCAGACCCTAGTACAGTGCACGGAGTGTGCCCAGGGCGTGTAAATCCAAATGCTGCTAGTGGGCTTGCAGCACTGGTTGTGCCACCCACAAAAGCGGCCTTGTAAAACGTGTCTAAGGTCTGCCATTGCAGAGCCTGCATGCAGTCTGGTACTGTCATGCTGACTGGGCAAGTGCACCCACTTGCCAGTCCCTAAACCTTCCCTTTTCTTCATATCAGTCACCCCTATAGTAGGCCCAAGGGCAGGGTGCATTGTAAGTATGTTAGTACAGGCCCTGATGTGTGTGGCATGCCCTAATAGTGAATTACAGCCATTTTCGTTTTTCACTATTGCAAGGCTACCTGTTCTCCATAGACCAGAATGAGCTGCTAGATTATTCCATGTTTATAATCCTAGCAGACTCAGAGAACATGGTAGAAAATCGAGTTTAGTATGCCTGGACTCAGAATAATAAAATACATCTTTTAGTGAAGTTTATTTTAATATTCTGTGTTTGCAAATACCACTTTTAGAAAGTAGGTATTTGCTTGCCTAACCATTTAAGCCTGCCTCTGCGAGGTTGTGTATTCCTTTGTCTGGGTTTGTAATTGACAGGGCTGGGGGATTCCAGGAGACAGGCTGGGGCAGCCCGGTGGTGAATAGAGAGATCTGCATCTAGATGGGAGGGAGGAGTTTCACCTGGGACCTGAATAGGGCTGGGCCTTCCCTCTACAATGCCGGCTCCACCCACTGTGGTGCATCTGATGTCTCTGCCCTGCACACTGAAAGAAGAGAAGGAAGACTGTCAACAAAGTGCTCCAGGATTGTACTTGCCTTCCACAATGCTGGCTCCACCTCCTGTGGGGCGTCTGATGTTCCTGCCCTGCACTGTGAAAGGAAGGGAGAAGTCTGGTAAACAGAGTGCTTCAGAACTGGTTTGGACTAGGCACAGGCCCCTCTCCCCTCAAAGAACAAAGGATTTTGAGGTATAAATATTGGGACCCTGATCCCATGAAATTGGATCACTTCTGGACTTACAAGACGAAACCTCTGCTGAGGAGAGGAACCTGAAGAAACTGAGGAGAGACTATTCCCAAGCTGAAGTGCTGCTTGGGGGATTGGACTGCAGTGGTTGCCTGACTGCCAAAGAGAGGAGAAAGAACTTTGTGGACTTTACTTTCAACTTGTGCAAAAGCTCTCCAACGGCTTGGAAGAGAGCTTGCCCCCTGACCGAAGTCCTAGGACCAGTGGACTTTACCAGCCTTTGGGAATTGCTGCCGGAAACGTTGTTTCAGTGGCTACAGAGGCAGGGAGCTGTGAGTGACTCTCACGACCGGCTCAGTGTCCTGTAGGCACCGCATCAAGCAACATCCGCCTCAAACAACGCAAGCTCTGCGCTCACCGACTCCATCCTGACGCCGTCACCGAGCCGTAGCCTGCACCGTGACTGGTGGACACCGTGACGTGCAACTCCTCGCTACTCTGAATCGTACTGTTCTGACCGACACGGTCACTGCTGCTGACTTCGAATCCTGTGAATGCACTGGAGTTGGGCACCGGCTCGCATGCTTCGTGACGCACCGCCCGACTCGCACCGCTGTCCGAACTGATCGACGCCAGCTCCCGAACTCCGGCTCTGTTGCCGCACTGCAAGCACCACATCGAAGCACCGTCTCACCCTGCAACGCACACCTTGGATCCACTGACTCTGTCAACGGTCTGCTGCCTGCACCGCATCGAGGGACAACGCGTCCTGCAACGCTTCCTTTCTGCAGCGCGACTAACACCGGAACCGGCTCGCACATCCGTGCCGGCCGCCCCAAGTAAAAGGTACTGTGACTGAGTCTATCGACATTTGAGTGGGCCCATACCGACGCGGTCCGCTGGATTTGCCAGTCTCTGTGTTATTTTCAACAACGCTGTAGCCGGACCAGGCTACCGACTCGCACAGAACCTTGATTAAGCCTTTTAACAAGAACTCTTGAAATCTAATAGTACTGTGGATTCTTTTTGTCATTTATTGGTATTGTGGTAACTCTATAGAAAATATACTTATTTTTTATGTAAAACCTTGTGTGATGTACATTTGTAGTGTTGTCCCTGGGTTACTGTATGTGGTCACAAATGCTTAACTTACAACGCCTCTGAGATAAAGCCTTCCTGCTCATGCCACGCTACCAAGGGGGTGAGCAGGGGTTATTTTAGGAGTGTAATTCCCTTATCCTGACTAGAGGGGAGGGTCACTATTTGTCACAAGTACCTACCTGTGCCAACTAGAGACCCCCAATTCTAACACCCTTGCAAAAGACTCATTCATCCAACAGTCGATCTGTGTGCATATCACATGTAAGACCAATAATGTGCATCACCACATTCATGCGGGGAGAAGTGAACAAACTCAGTTGCGGGTCCAGAATAGATTTTCCAAGGAGAGCACCAATAAGCGACAATAAACTCCTCTCCCTGTGGGGATGCAAAAGCCCTGCATACCTTACTCAAATATCCACTTCCACAAACCACCATCCTCCTTCTGACCTGGTGCTGGGGCCATATCCACAGTCTGTTATGGTTAAGGTACATTTTAGATACATTCTCTTTCTGGCGGTCGATCAGTACAAAAACACAAGGTTTTGATCCCTACAATATACCTGAGAATATGGCATATGGCTGTAAACTCTTGAAACATTTTTAACCTTGGGCAGAATTCGGTCATTCTGTAATGCATCTGTACTATTGTACAAGGGTAACCTGCATGTGTACATCAGCTTGCCTCTTCCACGGAAGGAGAGGTCTATCCAATGCCTTTCATAACCATAAACCCTAGTCAACATTATCAGTAATGCTTCTTGCTTCCTGAAGCTCATCTGAAAGAATGTCCGTACTAACATTATACCAAAACCAATATTATCATCGAAGACAACCCAATTTATTTGAAATAATAAATATTATTTTCAGTGACGATTTTTTCCCCTTGTCAGGTACCTGCGTGCTTGGAGACAGGATGTTTCTCAGACCAGAATATTGACTCAAGCTGGTTCAGTTTATCCACTCAGTAGATAAACAGGGGTTTCATAAACTTACCGAAGTCCGAGCACAAGGCTTATCTTAGAAATTATAAGGATCAATCATGAAAACCAATGATTGAAATGAAACTTAGAAAACAAAATTATCATAGAAGAGATAGGCCAACATCAAAAAAACAAGAGGAGATATTCACCTAGACCTCTTAAATAACAAGCATTTGCAATGCAATAGGTCTCGCCTTTGTGAGAGTTTGAGCTATTGTCATTGTAAATGACAATGCCTTACAGTTATGTTTTGAAAACCTGTAAGTGGTCCGTAAACATGCACTTTGTACTTATAGCTGGCAGTAAAAGAGGCACAGTTACTTCCAGCCTTGCTTCTCGTAAGCAACGTCTATAAGTACAAAGTGTGTGTTTACTCACCGTTTGCAGGTTTTCAAAACACATAAATAAAAGGCATTGTCATTTACAATGCCAATAGCTCAAACTCTTTCAAAGGCGAGACCGATTGCATTGCAAATGCTTGTTTTATTTTTAACTAGTCCCTGCTGTCTAGGGCTTTCTGCCCGTTGACACAGGAAGATGAGAGGTGAATCTTCCAATCTTCCCCCTAAAGTGGTGGAAAGACTATATGGGTCAGGGGACTGCAGTCCACGTTTCTGTTTCGCACTGCCCCCCCCAATGGCCTTGTGTGATCTGGGTGGCTATACAGCCGAACAGCCTATAAGATCTGTTTGTAGGAAATGTGCAGTGCTGTTCATGTACCTGTGCGATTTCTGTTAACGTAGCTTGTTGGAACCTTTTTACTATATAATATCAAAACAATTATCCTTGTTAGTGCTATCAGCTTAGAACACGAGGAGTACAGAAGCAACAGGTGTAGCTAATATTATCTACGCTTTAAGTTCCATAATAGCAGTTAATGCAGAGGTTTATCATTTGTGTCCTAACGCGCCTTCCACAGAGTCTGGCGGGTGGACTGTCAAGTTGCTGGTGGGTCAGAAGCCTTGCCCCCCCCCAAGCTGCAGACAAGCCCCTTAAAAGAATTCTCTTTGGGTTCGGTGGGAATGTTTTTTGTTTCGCTTTTTCCCAAAAGTGGTTAAGCCAACAAGACGTGAACACTTCTGGTGAAAATGACTTCCACGGTGGCACTACTGGTTCTCCCACTTCAAGGGAGGCGTTGGAGAGGGTCCAACTGGTTTATGGTGGATGAACTGCTGTTTAGAAAGCAGAAGACGTAGAATGGTACCACCATTACAAATTAGAAACTTGTTTCGCTAAGAGTTGTCTGTGGCAAACATAGTTATTTCGTGTTATTCTACCCTTTCCTGATAGGATTAAGCCTTGTACAGCGTCTAAGGCCGGATTTCAAGCGGAAGTACTCCTCGATGTTTGAGGATGACACTGTGACAGAGTACATCTACCACTGCAATGTGCAAACACCCAGGTAGGTACCTGTCTGCATGCTGGTTTTTTGACTTAAAGGCTTTTTAAAATTGTGTTTCCAAATCCAAGGAAGCTTTGTTGTAAGCTTTTGTACTTTATGTGATAGAAATCAGCATTTAGGTACATTACATTAATAGATTTTCACCCTGTGATATTCTTTTGTTTTAAATTTTTTTAATTTAAGTAGATATAACAGTGCATAGCCATACAACACAAATACAGGTTGTTGGACCTGCGATGGGCAAGCCCAGCACAAAGGGGGTAGCTTGGCTCAAGTGACAAGGCAAGTGAAGGCTGTAGTGTTAAGCCGGCTCTGACCCAATAATAACTCCTTGTACATCCACACCAAAAAGGACACCACACCACTGCTGTAGAAAAATACGATTCCTTTATATAAAAGTTCTTTGTTGTAAATAGGGTTGACTGGGAAAGCACATACATTTCTTTTGGTCATACAGTTCTGGCAATAAATAGTATTAATAAATAGAATAACTTCAGGGATGAGTATCACAATAAATATCAGAATAAATATCAGGATAAATATCAGAATAAATATCAGAATAAATATTGGTTCATTTAAATAAACAACCACATGTTTCTTCTGGTATAGCTGCCACCAATTAAATACTTTAGAATCATTACATGTGCAATACGCTTCAAATGGGAAGATAACTCTTACAGTTTATGCTGTTTTCAATGACCGGGTATACGGCTTCTCTGAGCACAAAATAAGGTTTGGGACTCTTTAATAATCACTCAGGGCGTATGCGCGTATATCTAAAAGGCAAGGAAACACAGTGCAGTCATGAAAGCGTGGTATGACCACAACGCTCACCCAGTGGAGTTGGAGCCTGGCCAGAAGGTGTGGGTGATGGAGCCTGGAGAGCTGAGTGCCCTCCAGGACCGTTGGACAGGCCCCTATGAGGTATTGCAGAAGAAGGGCAAGTCTACCTATCTGGTGGACGTAAAGAACCCTCGGCATCCGCATCGGGTGTTACATGCCAATCGCCTCAAGCCCCACTACGAGAGGCCCGAAGTCATGTTGGTTATGGCGACTGACGGATCGGAGGAAGAGGACACGGAGCCTCTCCCCGACCTTTTTGCGTCTCAAGAAAAGGATGGGTCAGTGGAGGGAGTGAAACTCTCGCCAACCCTGACTCCTGAGCAGCAGGAGGAATGTCGCCAGGTCTTGGGGTCATTCGCTCCTCTGTTCTCCCTTGTCCCGGGTAAGACCCACCTGTGTACCCATGACGTGGACACAGGGGACAGCCCACCTGTAAAGTCAAAGTCTTACCGGCTGTCTGACAAGGTGAAGGCCAGTATCCAAAGCGAAGTAGCTAAGATGCTGGAGCTAGGAGTCATCGAACCTTCAAGTAGCCCTTGGTCTAGCCCGGTGGTGTTAGTTCCTAAAGCTGCCCCACCTGGCACCACACCAGAATTGAGATTCTGTGTGGACTACCGAGGACTAAATTCGGTAACCAAAACGGATGCTCATCCGATCCCTCGGGCGGATGAATTGATTGACCGGTTGGGAGCTGCCCAATATCTCAGTACCATTGACCTCACTGCAGGGTACTGGCAGATTCCCATGTCTAATGGAGCCAAGGAAAGGTCAGCCTTCTCCACACCTGATGGACACTACCAGTTTTGCGTCATGCCCTTTGGGCTCAAGAACGCTCCTGCCACTTTTCAGCGGCTAGTGAACACGATCCTCACCGGGATGGAGTCATTCTCTGCTGCTTACTTGGATGACATAGCTGTCTTCAGTAGCAGCTGGGAGGATCACTTGCAGCACTTGCAAGCCGTTCTCCAGGCCCTGGAACGGGCTGGCTTGACGATCAAGGCCAGCAAATGTCAGATTGGACAGGGGTCGGTAGTGTACTTAGGACACTTGGTGGGCCGGGGAACGGTGCAGCCCCTTCAGGCGAAGATTGAGGCAATCATGGCCTGGAAACCCCCCAAGACCCAGACTGAGGTCTGAGCCTTCCTGGGCCTCACAGGTTACTACAGACGATTCGTGAAGGGGTATTGCACTATCGTGGCACCCCTTATAGAACTCACGGCCAAAAAGCAACCCAGGAGAGTCATTTGGACGGAGGCTTGCCAGCGAGCCTTCGACACTCTGAAACAAGCATTGTGTAAAGCTCCGGTCCTGAAGGCTCCAGATTTTTCAAAAGAGTTCATTGTCCAGACAGATGCATCCGGCATTGGCATTGGGGCGGTGCTATCGCAACTCAATGAAGAGGGTCTGGATCAACCCGTGGTCTTTCTGTCACGGAGACTGCTTCCCCGGGAACAGAGGTGGAGTACCATCGAGCGGGAAGCCTTTCCGGTGGTCTGGGCACTGAAGAAGCTGCGACCATATTTGTTTGGTTCACACTTCCTTGTTCAGACAGACCACCGACCCCTTCGTTGGCTCATGCAAATGAAGGGGGAAAATCCCAAACTGTTGAGGTGGTCTATCTCCCTACAGGGAATGGACGTTCGGGTGGAACACCGGCCCGGAGTTGACCACGCCAATGCAGACGGTCTCTCCAGGTATTTCCGCCATTAGTGTTGAGGACTCCCAAGGGGTTGGGTAGCTCTCCCCACTTTCAGCTGGGGGGGACGCGTGTTAGACCCGTCTGCTTCTGAGAGTCCCCTCACCACTATGATTTCTTTTGTTCCCCTGTACCTCCCAACATTTTTCGTTTTTTATTTGTCTACCAGGACTTTTTATGTGTTGTCTCATGGGGTTAGATGTTCCTTGATGCCCAGTTGCTCACAAGGTTTGTGGCACCTATTTACAAGGCGCCTGGCCCAAATCTGTGGCATTACAAACTGGGGTTGTCAACCTGTATAAATGAACCTAAAATGGTGGACACCCTTTTCCCTCATGTGAAGTGACTCCCATTGGAGCCTTCATGAACCCTGGCCTTTTGAGGTTTTGGCGCCCTTTGTTTTGCGCGCATTTCTGACAGGAATTCCTTTGTTTTCCTCAGGTACACAAAATGGCTGCTCTAGAACCCCAGTACGGTGGCTGTGAGTGTCCTAAATACCCCTGAAGAGTGCCTTGTCATTGTCACAGCCAGAGAAGGTTCTAGAACCTTCTGGCTCGTGCCGGTACCCCAGGGCACTGGCTATATAAGGCCCAGTCCCTGGCGGCCTTTGGAGATGTAGATGAAGATTGTTCAGACTAGAGAAGGAGATTAAGAGATTCCAGACTCGACACCAGATTGACACCTGCCCTGTTGACCCCTGAGGTGGCTGGTAGCGCAGGCACTAGAGCAGCAAAGGGTTGCTGGCGTTGTGTCTGACTGGCGTTCCAGTCAGCTACGTGAGAAGTGATCTAGCGCCTACAGCGCCTGCCCAGCGAGTACCTCATTGCCCCCAAAAGACTGTGGCCAGATTCGTGCGCCTCCCCGGTGGTGAACTGTGATCGATTTATCGAGTCGCGAGGCGAGAGCAAGTTCGCCGCGCCTGCGTTCGTCAGCTGTGCCCCCTTCGCGACAGGTGCCTCTAGAGGGGAGCTCGGACGTCTCCGAGCCCCACCAGCGTAGAGCGCTTCCTGCGCAGATTGAAGGTGAGGTGGTGCGCCGGGGCGGGGAAAGGCCGGCCTTCGTTGGGCGGGACTAGCGTCTCTGCCACTCCCCAGTGACCCGGGAGCTGTAGCTGTGGGCGGGAACCACTCTGTATGCGGAAGTCGGAGGGAGGTCCGTGGAGCCCCTGAGAGCCCCGTCGCTAACGAGAGAAGTGCTGTGCCCGACTGAATCGTATTTTGATTGCAGCCGATGTGAGGTGGGCCCGTTTCTTCATAGTGAATGCAGCGTTGTGAAGGAACTGTGAACCGGCATTCATTTGACTGTGCGCGAAGGTTGTGTGACCTCTCCGGCAGCCCGTTCGTCAGTCTAAAGACTTTGAACTGGTGCCGCCTGTGCTCAAGTGGTGCTAAAGCCCGTAGGCGCGCATAGACTTCACCGGCAAAGCAGAGATCCTATCCCGGTGACCGCCGAGTGCAAATGATGTATTTCTGACTGGCTTCCAAGTTGTCAGAAGCTTGCTTCCACAACTTAGCCATTTGGCTTCGGAAGGCCAGCATGTAGCTCACCACATCCTGGGGAACTTTCCGGGGAGATTTTTCCCAGGAGTACCTCACCAGGCTGAGAGGTCCACGTACAGGGTGCCCGTACAAAAGCTCGAAGGGGCTGAAGCCCACTCACTTTTGCGGCACTTCCCTGTAGGAAAAGAGCAAACGGGGTAGGAGGACGTCCCATTTCCTCCGCAGGCTTTTGGGTAGACTTCTGATCATACCCTTCAAGGTTTGGTTGAACCTTTCCACAAGACCATTGGTCTGTGGGTGATGAGGAGTGGTGAACCTGTAAGTCACTCCACACTCCTTCCACATGGCCCGCATATATGCTGACAGGAAGTTGGTCCCCCTGTCAGACACAACTTCCTTGGGGAATCCCACTCGGGTAAAGATCCCCATCAGGGCCTTGGCCACTACTGGTGCAGTAATGGTTCTCAGAGGAATTGCCTCTGGATACCTTGTGGCGTGATCCACCAGGACCAGGATAAACCTGTGACCGGATGATGTAGGTGGATCTAGGGGCCCAGCAATGTCGATGCCCACCCTTTCAAAGGGGGTGCCAACGACGGGAAGTGGTTCCAGGGGAGCCTTCAGCTTCGTCCCTGTTTTCCCACTGGCTTGGCATGACACGCACGACCGACAGTATGTGTCGGACGCCACCCTCATTCGAGGCCAATAAAAGTGGAGGACAAGCCGGGCAAAGGTCTTGTCCTGACCCAAGTGTCCTGCCAAGGGAATCTCATGAGCCAACTCTAATAGGAAGGCTCGGTAACACTGTGGGACTACCAGGGCCCGTGACAATCCGTGCACTGGCGCCCTGGGTTCACTGTAGAGGAGACCATCCTCCCAGTAAACACGATAGTTCCCAGACTCGTTACCTGCTGCCTGGGCTTCAGCCTGTTGCCTCAGACCCTCGAGGGTGGGACATTCCCTTTGTCCCTTGCTCAGTTCCTCCCTGGATGGTCCTCCTTCCACTCGCCACTCAGCGGGATAGGCAAGTCCTCCAACGGAACCATGTCCTCCTCCGCGGACTCCGGGTCCACCTCCACAGGTGGCCTATCCGTCTCACGGGGCATGGACATCGAGGCAGGCTCCTCCTGTCCTCGAAATGTTCCCTCATCAGCAGCTGGGTGGGCCATTGTTCCAGGCTAAAACCCACGCAACTTCTCCTCCCGAGCAGCCGCAGACCTGGTACTCGCACAGGCCCAATCAGGTGTACCCAGCATCTCAGTATGAGTCCGGTATTCCACCTCCTTCCAAGCATTGTGCTCCATATCATTGCCCAGCAGACAATCGACTGGCACGGCGTGGCTTACGGCAACTCGAAGTGAACCTGCAACCCCTCCCCACTCAAAGGGAACCTCGGCCACAGGATAGTGGCCCATTCTGCCGTCAGCCATCGCGGCTGGATGAAGTACGCCTGGAATCACCTGCTCTGAGGACACCAGATGACTCCTTACCATAGTCATACTGGCTCCTGTATCTCTCAGAGCTTCCCCTCTATGGCCATTGATGGTGACCCATTGCCCATACTTGGTAGTATTTGAGGGCACCTGGATCTTTGGAACCACCTCCCGATCACCCAGGGACACTAAGGTGACACCCGCTCACTCCCCCCCCTTAACTAAGGGCATCTCCTCCCCGAGCGCTACACTAGCGACTCCCGGGGCCTTTCCTCCAGTGGGAGGGGGTGGTCTCTTTGGGCATTTCACGTCTCCCTTATAATGTCCAATACCACCAAACTCATAGCAATGGATGACCCTTGGCTGCTGACTCTGGCCAGGATTAGGGTTCTTCTGCGGGTTAGCCTTAGAAGTGGAGAAGAAACTTTTCCCCTTAAAGGTATTTTGGGGGCCTTTGGAGAACTCCTGCTTCTTGGTATCTCCCCCCTCTTTCTTCTGGGGAGAGCCCTGTCCGGACTTCTGAGAATCTCCTCCCGTCCCCTTCGTGGACACTCGGGTACTTGCCCAAATGTCCGCCTCCTCAGCAAGCTTACGGGGGCAAGTAAGTTTGCTGTCTACCAGGTGTTGCCTCAGCTCGGGAAGACATTTCTCGAGTAGATGTTCCTTGAGTATCAGGTCGTACAACCCTCGATAGTCCTCCACCTCATTACCTTGTACCCACCCATCCAAGGCTTTCTTAGCAAAATCCAGGAAGTCAACCCAATTCTGTGAGCTCAGCTTGTGGCTGCCCCTAAACCTTTGCCGGTATTTCTCGGGGGTCAACCCAAACTTCCTGATGAGCGCCACCTTCATGGCGGGGTAATTAACCTGTTCCTCCCGGTCTAGGGCCAATAGGGCATCCCTACCTGTCGGAGGCATGTACCGGTATAATCCACCACCCCAATGCTTCTCATGGATCCCATGGGCTCTTAAGGAGACCTCATAGGCTGCCAGCCACTTGCCTATGTTGTCTCCAGCGGTATAACTGGCGACTACGTCCTTGGGTAAATGGGGCCTGGGCTCCCTGGCAAATTCCTTTGACTCGACACCCTTCGGAGTGATGTTAGGGGCCTGGAATTCGAGTTCTCGTAGCTTGAACTCGTGTTCCATCCTTTTCCTTTCCATCTCCAGCTTGGACACATGTTCCAACCTCCTCCCCTCCCTCCTTTCTTCCAACTCCATTTTTGCTATTTCCCACCTTAACAGTCTTTCCTCTCTCCTGTCAGCTAACTCGGTTTCTGACAACCCTCTCGATGACACACTGCTGCCCTCCCGTGAGGTTGCCTCGGGGCTGATTGACATCTCACCCACCCCCGGGGGACATTCCGCAGTCCTATCAATGACAGTACCTCTGTCCGATTCCTCCTCCTCCACCGTTCCCTCCGTGTGTGCTTCCACCCATGCTCGCAGACTAGTACGGAGCTCCTCTCTTTTGGCCCCTCGCCTGACAAACACTCCCCTCTCCTGACAGAAATCCTTGAGCTGTGCCACAGTATAGGTCTCCAGCTCTGACATTTCGAATTCCATCTTGTCAGTGAAAAGTGTGGACAACCACCCCGAAGTAGGTGAGCAGGATAGGAACTTTGAGGGTCACTTCCACCCACCTCCAGGAAAGAATTTGGAAAAAAAACAAAACGTTGAATTGGAGGGCCGCTAGGAGAAAACTCCGGGTGTGTACCTGTGGTGCACACTGAATTATTATGGGGTTCAAAACAAGCACGGCTCGCAATCCCACGCGCTGCCACCAATTTTATGTTGGACCTGCGATGGGCAAGCCCAGCACAAAGGGGGTAGCTTGGCTCAAGTGACAAGGCAAGTGAAGGCTGTAGTGTTAAGCCGGCTCTGACCCAATAATAACTCCTTGTACATCCACACCAAAAATAAGGACACCACACCACTGCTGTAGAAAAATACGATTCCTTTATATAAAAGTTCTTTGTTGTAAATAGGGTTGACTGGGAAAGCACATATACATTTCTTTTGGTCATACAGTTATGGTAATAAATAGTATTAATAAATAGAATAACTTCAGGGATGAGTATTGAGGAAAATGAAATTTTACATGACCAATATGTCCCCTGCGTGTACCCTATGTTTAATGTATGTGCATGTCACCCATGCATTTTCCCTTAGTGGCCTGAATAACGAGGCCTCTGCATTTACGTCCTGCATTAGGATGCCAGTCATCAAGTCTCCCATGTAAGAAACGTTAATTTTTGCATTGAGGCCCATGTGTTTGCATTGTGCACTTTTAAATCAAGATGAACCCATTTTTGTGGCTCAGCCTGAGCCAGTCTCTGAATTAGAGTTTCATGGCTCCAGACACTCTGAGAGCTGCAGTTACGTATCCCTGACCTCGCATACTTCTGGCTCAGCCGAAAGAGGCCCAGCACGAGGTGCCAAGACAGTATTTTGCACAACAGTTATCTGCTTGCTCTACAGAATCACATTCCTGCCTGGTGAAGAAGGTAAACAGAACCCGTCTGAAGAGATAGGGCCTAGCCTTTCTGTCTCCGTTTAAGTGAATTATAGAGCTTGCATCCGTAGAAAGCCCACGGCCCCCACGCAATGAACGAAGAAATATATGCCCTCTCTGGCTCTTAGTGAGGAGCGACCTTTGCTTCAGACAATACATCCCCGGACTCAAGATATCAGATAATACCAGACGTGCTGATCGCCCTGACACTGAAGGCCTCCCTACTAGACTGAATGTCAGCTCCCCCCAGTTACACGTCAGTTGCACGTCATGATCAAGTTGCGCACACAAGTAGGGCAAAGTTCCAGTTGGCCATGCAACCCCCTCCATGTATCCACCCACCTATGACTCACCTATGACTCCTCAAATGCACGCCCACATGCTCTTATCTCTCTTTCTCTTGCTCTGCCTGGAGCGCTCCTCCCTATGTACGAGATTGAAAGTATAAATATTGTACTCTGTAAATAAGGTTTAGAAGACCCTTCCTGAACCTTAGTGGTGATGGAACCGATTCTCCCCTAACTCGAGTTATTGAAATAAAGCCCTTTTGAGTCGGACACCACGGACTCTGCCTCTCATTGAATGCATGACACTTTGTTTATTTATAGAAATTATGACAGGGTAATATTTTATTTACCACAGTATCACAATAAATATCAGAATAAATATCAGGATAAATATCAGAATAAATATCAGAATAAATATTGGTTCATTTAAATAAACAACCACATGTTTCTTCTGGTATCGCTGCCACCAATTAAATACTTTAGAATCATTACATGTGCAATACGCTTCAAATGGGAAGATAACTCTTACAGTTTATGCTGTTTTCAATGACCGGGTATACGGCTTCTCTGAGCACAAAATAAGGTTTGGGACTCTTTAATAATCACTCAGGGCGTATGCGCGTATATCTAAAAGGCAAGGAAACACAGTAAATACATCATTTGCACTCGGCGGTCACCGGGATAGGATCTCTGCTTTGCCGGTGAAGTCTATGCGCGCCTACGGGCTTTAGCACCACTTGAGCACAGGCGGCACCAGTTCAAAGTCTTTAGACTGACGAACGGGCTGCCGGAGAGGTCACACAACCTTCGCGCACAGTCAAATGAATGCCGGTTCACAGTTCCTTCACAACGCTGCATTCACTATGAAGAAACGGGCCCACCTCACATCGGCTGCAATCAAAATACAATTCAGTCGGGCACAGCACTTCTCTCGTTAGCGACGGGGCTCTCAGGGGCTCCACGGACCTCCCTCCGACTTCCGCATACAGGGTGGTTCCCGCCCACAGCTACAGCTCCCGGGTCACTGGGGAGTGGCAGAGACGCTAGTCCCGCCCAACGAAGGCCGGCCTTTCCCCGCTCCGGCGCACCACCTCACCTTCAATCTGCGCTGGTGGGGCTCGGAGACGTCCGAGCTCCCCTCTAGAGGCACCTGTCGCGAAGGGGGCACAGCTGACGATCGCAGTCGCGGCGAACTTGCTCTCGCCCCGCGACTCGATAAATCGATCACAGTTCACCACCGGGGGGGGCGGGGAGGCGCACGAATCCGGCCACAGTCTTTTGGGGGAAATGAAGTACTCGCTGGGCAGGCGCTAGATCACTTCTCACGTAGCTGACTGGAACGCCAGTCAGACACAACACCAGCAACCCTTTGCTGCTCTACTGCCTGCGCTACCAGCCACCTCAGGGGTCAACAGGGCAGGTGTCAATCTGGTGTCGAGTCTGGAATCTCTTAATCTCCTTCTCTAGTCTGAACAATCTTCATCTACATCTCCAATGGCCGCCAGGGACTGGGCCTAATATAGCCAGTGCCCTGGGGTACGGGCACGAGCCAGAAGGTTCTAGAACCTTCTCTGGCTGTGACAATGACAAGGCACTCTTCAGGGGTATTTAGGGCACTCACAGCCACCGTACTGGGGTTCTAGAGCAGCCATTTTGTGTACCTGAGGAAAACAAAGGAATTCCTGTCAGAAATGCGCGCAAAACAAAGGGCGCCAAAACCTCAAAAGGCCAGGGTTCATGAAGGCTCCAATGGGAGTCACTTCACATGAGGAAAAAGGGTGTCCACCATTTTAGGTTCATTTATACAGGTTGACAACCCCAGTTTGTAATGCCACAGGTTTGGGCCAGGCGCCTTGTAAATAGGTGCCACAAACCTTGTGAGCAACTGGGCATCAAGGAACATCTAACCCCATGAGACAACACATAAAAAGTCCTGGTAGACAAATAAAAAACGACAAATTTTGGGAGGTACAGGGGAACAAAAGAAATCATAGTGGTGAGGGGACTCTCAGAAGCAGACGGGTCTTACACAGGTCAATATGATTCCTCGTTCTCTACCCCTCTTCCCCCCTTACACAGCTTCTCGCCCATCAGGTAGGTTCCGGTTCCTTGAGTATAATTATCTATCTGTTCCCGTCACTTCACTTTGCTTATCCCACCCTGTCCGATCCCGCCCCTTGTCTTCTTCATTTCACCTTATATTGTTAGTCCTCTGTATTTCGTCCAGCTTCCCCAGACTTTATCCCATTTACCAGGACATCCCCGCCCCCGGTAGACTACCTTCTCTGCAGCGCAGCACCAGTCCAGGTCTTGTTCCCAATCCCTAGCTGTGGGTATTTCTGGTTTGCTCCACATTCTAGCTATATTTCTCTTGGCTACCATGTCTGCTAGGATTAGCCATATTTTTGTGTATTGTGAACAGTTCAGTGTTTCTGTTAAGGTCAATATGTGCAATTTCGCTTCCACTGGTACTGTCTGTCCCACCACCTTGGACATTACTTTTATTGTCCCCTTCCAGAATCTCTGCAGATCCGGACAGCTCCATAGCGTGTGGAGGAAGGAGGCCTCCTCCCCATATTGTCTTAAACATGTTTTTCCACATTTGCAAAAAGAACAATTGATGGACAGAATTCAGAACAATGTCATACATTCACCCCAGTACAGAGATCTGGGCCTAAATCCTTCGTTTTTTTGCTCTCCATGCCATTCCAGTTTGGACCCAGCCATATGCAAATCAGTCTTGACCCTGCGCCCAATGGGAACAGTCGAGCCCGAACTGCCAGGCCAGGTCCTCCCTGGACTGGAAACAAGCATCCTAGGACCGGTTTGGGACTTTCAGCCCTCATCAGCCAGGATAGCTTGACTCCAGTGGCATGGAGAGCGCAGGACCTAGGCCTGGGCATACCAGTCCCACTCGAGTGACAAATGCAAAAAGAACAGTTCCTAAGAGGCACAGGGTCAAGACTGATTTGCATATAGCTGTGTCTGAACTGGAGTGGCGAAGTGAGCTAAAGAACGATGAAGGATTCAACCCAGATCTGTGACTGGGGGGATGTGTCTGAAAAGTTTCAGCGCTCCGTCCATCATCTCCTTGTGTTTGCGTTGTATCACATTTGCCCATCCGAACAAGTCTCAGTCTGGTTGTGTATGATCTGTGTATTATTTTGAGCTGTATTAGTCTAAAAATGACCCTGATGGCTACTTCTGTTGGGCTCTGTATGACCTGTGATATTTCTTGATCTTGTTGATATATGCTTAATAAGTGACAAAATACAAACTAAAGCTGTGTGAAACTTCAACTACTCGGTGAAATCCTGTAGTAGTTACTGACAAAGCCTAACAAACAATCACCTTTTTTTTTTTTTGTGTTGATGCATGCATTGGAGGGAACAAATGGACCAAAGACTCCCTCCCAGTATCATTTCATCTCTTTCTCAGGCCTAGACTAGGGAGTCCGGATTGTTTTCCAATCTTATGGTCCATTCTGTGCCCTAAAACGGTCTTCAGAATTCATGTATCAAGGCATGCCATCTACCTTTTAACCTAACACGCTACTAAGTCATGACCCTAGCAGAGAGCCCAAAACCTCACCAATTTACGCCAGTAGACAGTCATTTTACGCAAAGGCTATTAAATGTCAGATGTGTATGCCTAGCTTCACCACAATCGATGTATGGTGAAGTGTTGTGTGAGGAGTGTCTGAGGATTCAACAAGGGCGCATTCCACGCATAAGGGAAGGAGGAATGCAGTTGCAAAGTTGTTTCCCTGCGAACTTTACAATAATTTAACATTTGTGCAAAGTTTTGCAAGTTGTTTAAAAAACATTTTGAGGAAGAATCTTTCCATCCTGTCTTCCACGTTACATGAACATGTTTTCTGTCTCCATCTTTTCTTCCATACTACATGAACATGTCTTCTGTCTCAGTCTTTTTTTCCACACTACATGAACATGTTTTCTTTCCATCTTTTTTTTCACACTACATGAACATGTCTTCTTTCCATATTCTTTCATCTACATGAACATGTCTTCTGTCTCCATCTTTTCTTCCACACCAATGAGCGTGTTTTCTTCCCATCTTTTCTTCCACATTACTTGAATGGGTCTTCTTGCCACTCATCCCAGGTGTCATCTTTTCGATGCCTGTGGCATCCTCTCTTTCCACAGCGTTGTGCGTCATACCTGAACAGTGGTGTTAGCACTGCAGTTTCTACCATTCTGTCGTGCATTACTTTCAAAGCACTACGAGGACTACACGCACTGTGAACTAATACATCAATAAACAAAGTGGAAGCAAGCTATGCTTGTCATCCTTCATTCTGATAGTGGCTATTCTTCAGGGAGTTGTCAAGTGGTTACTCGTCCCTCGATCACTTTTATTCCATTCATTTTCTTTTATAAATAAGGTGTTAATTTGCCTTTGTGAATTATTTACTATGCAAAAGTGATGAACAAATGTCATGTGCTATATATGTCATAAAACCTTATTTGTTAACCAAAATGAAAAAAACGTTGTGCAGAAAACCTCAGTTTAAAGCAGTGTTATTTGTTATGGTTTCAGTGAGAAAGAAATGGATGTGAGGATTTATTAAGGAAGAAAAGACCAAACCTCCTTTGAATATATACTCTGGAGAGTGTGCCCCGCATTCACAGGGCACCTCTGAAAAACCATGTCTTGTTGGCTGGAAGAAGCGGCTCCCTTCGTTAGGCACTAACTCATTTATAGGGCTTGAAGTGTGGGATAAAGGTGACTTTGCCTGAAAAAAATGGAAGTGCCCACTAAATAGCATTAGTAGCCTCAGGGATGCTGGTGGAACCAAGCGAGAACCTCTTTTGGAGAAGGACGGAAAGCGAGGCTTGTGTGTGTGATGCGCTCTTTCTATTCCATGGCTAGTGCCACATTTCCGTAATGTTTGTGCAGTAGTTTGCTCTTAGTGTTGCTCCATGCCACTGCTCCAAAACGATGAGTCACAGGTGGGGAAAGCTAGGGTTGAAAATATTTGGTATACTGATAATCCATATCTGTACTCGGGAGACTACATTACTGTGATGATGTAGTGGCCCTGATGGGGAGGAGGAATATGAGAAAGAGTTCAGAAGGGCCAACTGGTTTACTAGAAGTGTGCTTTCAACAGCACTAAGGGCCAGATGTAGGTAATCCCAGATTACCGATTCTTAAATACCGAATCATACCGATTCGGTATTTAAGAACTGGCAATCGGGATGTAGGTATTTTTACCAATTCAATTACCGAATCGGTAAGATTCAGTAATTACCGAATCGGTGCTATTGATTCCTATGGGCTTTGAGGCCCACGGAATCAATGTCAATTACCGAATCGGTAAATACCGATTCGGTAAAATTACCGAATTTACAAGGGGGACAGGGTGTCACTTTGACACCCTGTTGCACCCCTGATTCTGGCTTGTGTGCAATGTGACACACATACATGCCCTAAGGGCATGTCTGTGTGCCACATGGCACATGTGTACATGCACAGATGTGCATGTACACAGAAATTTTCAGTGTTTTCAGTGCCACTTACATCTGGATTTACAGAATCGGTAAATTTACCGATTCTGTATTTTACCAAATCGGTAAATATACCGAATCTGTAACTTTACTGATTCTGTAAATTCAGGCCCCCTACATCTCAATATCCAAATACCGGTCGGTAACGGACGAAATCGGCCGTTACCGACCGGTATTTGGCGACCTACATCTGGCCCTAAAGCCCTAATTTAGAGATGGTCTAAGAAACACCACCACCCTGGCATCCCACCACTATGCTCGCCAGCAGTTATTTCCTTGGGTGGCCGGGTCGTGACAGGAGGATGGACAATTGTGTAATACAAAATGCTAAATTGATACAGTAAAACACTTCTCCTGTGCCAAGAAATTCTAGATAAGCGTCTGCGAATTATTGAGCAGATGAGGGGAACTTCTGAAACAGATGTGCATGTTAAGTGATCTGAAAGGAAAGGAAAGCCTTATACTGTGCACTCATTTTTTGGCATATCTTTGTATTATTATTGAAGGGTATTCTGCAATCACCCACAAGGGTATCCTGGCACTAAGCAGGTGTGTGTGAATAGTCCTTCCTATGGTAGGTTGTTTAATTGAAAAGCCAGGTCTTCATCTTCTTGTGAAATTCAAGTAAAGAGGAGTAGGCTCAGCTGTGGAGTGGGAGGCCGTTCCCACACTTGAGAAGCAATACAAGGGTATGCCCATCCTCATGTTTTGATTTTGTGTATGCACAGGATGTGGTCAAGTAGGAGTCCTGTGGAGCAGAGGTGTCTGGGTGGTTGGTGGAAGGAGATGCAACTGTTTAGGTAGGTTGGGCCTAAGATGTGTAGGTCCTTGAATGTGTGCTTGAGGAGTTTGAAATGAGCATGTTGGTGTATCGAGAGCTAGTAGAACTCCCACTGGTGTGGGAGTTTGAGGATGAATCTGACTACCAAGTTCTGGATGAGTTGCTAGGTGATCCTACTTTGAATTAAGCTGCTTTTAACTAAGGGTGCCGCAGACGTAGGTTCAAAAGGCCTGCTACACCCCTCAGTCAGACCTCAACAGAAAGGGTAGTAGACCAGGTGGGCGTGAACTATTTGCAGTTTCTAACCAGATGAGGTTTTTTAAAGATCCTTGTTTAGCTGCTAGGCTGAATGCATATAACTTATGAGGTGTGTTTTTTGTATATGTATTTGGTCACTCAATGAAAATTCCAACCTGATTTGAGCTGGGGAGGTGTTGTGCGGGGGTTTGAGCAATGATCTAATTACTGCTCTCTGTGCGGTGTTCAGTTGTGGCTTTGTAGAGAATAGTTCAAGTTCAAGTTCGGGCATTTATATAGCGCACTACTCACCCAGAGGGTCTCAAGGCGCTAGAGGGAGGGGTTCACTGTTTGTCGAATAGCCAGGTTTTCAGTTCTTTTCTGAAGGAGAGGTGGTTCTGAGTAATGCGGAGGTGGGTGGGGAGTGAGTTCCAGGTCTTGGCAGCCAGGAAGGAGAATGATCTGCCACCCATGGTGGTTTTTCGGATGCGCGGGACTGCGGCGAGGGCTTGATTGGATGATCTTTGTTGGCGGGTGGGAATGTAGAAGGACAGTCGGGTGTTGAGGCAATCGGGTCCTAGATTATAAAGGGCCTTGTGTGCGTGGGTAAGAAGGCGGAAAGTAATTCTTTTGTTGACGGG
This sequence comes from Lissotriton helveticus, assembly GCF_964261635.1. Lineage (NCBI taxonomy): Eukaryota > Metazoa > Chordata > Amphibia > Caudata > Salamandridae > Lissotriton > Lissotriton helveticus. The sequence continues at coordinate 1,123,383,009 of NC_136071.1, forward strand.
AAGCCAGTGGAGGTTTTTTAAGTGTCCGGTGATGTGCTCTTGGCGCGGGATGTCTAATATGAGTCTCGCTGACGCGTTTTGGATGCGCTGGAGCTTTTTCTGCAATTTTGTTGTAATTCCGGCGTAAAGTGTGTTGCCATAGTCCAGTCGACTCGTGACCAGTGCATGGGTGACAGTCTTTCTTGTCTCGAGGGGGATCCAGCGGAAGATCTTTTTGAGAATGCGAAGGACGTTGAAGCAGCAGGAGGATGATACGGCGTCGACTTGTCTGGACATTGAGAGAGAGGAGTCTAGAATGAAGCCAAGGTTACGTGCATGGTCTGTGGGTGTGGGTGCTGATCCCAAAGCGGAAGGCCACCAGGAGTCGTCCCAAGCTGAGGGGGAGGATCCTAGGATGAGCACCTCCGTTTTGTCTGAGTTGAGTTTTAGGCGGCTCTGTTGCATCCATTCGGCTACTTCTTTCATACCTTCGTGAAGATTGGTTTTGGCGGTGTTGGGGTCTTTGGTGAGGGAAAGGACTAGCTGGGTGTCGTCGGCGTAGGAGATGATGTTGAGGTTGTGTTGACATGCGATGGAGGCGAGAGGACTCATGTAGACGTTGAAGAGGGTGGGGCTGAGTGAGGAACCTTGAGGTACGCCGCAGATGACTTCGGTGGGCTCTGAGTAGAATGGAGGGAGTCGGACTCTCTGGGTTCTTCCAGCTAGGAAAGAGATGATCCAGTCCAAGGCTTTTCCTTGTATGCCGATGTTGTTGAGGCGTTGTATGAGGGTGCTGTGACAGACAGTGTCGAAGGCGGCGGAGAGGTCGAGTAGAATGAGGGCCACTGTTTCTCCGTTGTCTAGGAGTGCTCGGATGTCGTCGGTCGCCGCAATGAGGGCGGTTTCGGTGCTGTGTTTGGCTCGAAAGCCGTTCTGTGAGGGATCCAGGGAGTTGTTGGATTCAAGGAAGGCGGCGAGTTGGCTGTTGACGGCTTTCTCGATGACTTTGGCCGGGAAAGGGAGGAGGGATATGGGTCGGTAGTTTTTCAGTTCTGAGGGGTCTGCTGTGGGTTTTTTCAGAAGGGCGCTGAGTTCGGCGTGTTTCCAGATTTCTGGAAAGGTGCCAGAGTTGAAAGAGCAGTTGATGACATTGCGGAGTTGAGGAGCGATGATGGAGTCAGCTTTGTTGAAGATGTAGTGGGGACAGGGGTCAGAAGGCGAGCCAGAGTGGATAGAGTTCATGAGGCGAATGGTGTCTTCAATGGTGATTGGGTTCCAGGAGTTGAGGTTGTTAGTTGGAGGGGTGGGATCTGAAGGGGGTGGGGCGGGTTGGTCACTGGGAGTATTCTTGAAGCTGTTGTGGATGTCGGCAATTTTGTTGTAGAAGAAGGAGGATAGCGCATCGCAGAGGTCTTGGGAGTTAGTGATGTCGTTGGATGCTGCGGAAGGGTTGGTGAATTCTTTGACGATATTGAAGAGTTTCTTGCTGTTATGAGAATTGTTGTCGAGACGGTCCTTGAATGCTGATTTCTTGGCGGATCGAATCAGTTGGTGGTGTTTGCGGGTGGCTGTCTTGAGGGAGGTCATGTTGTCTGAGGTTGGTTCTTTTCTCCAATTCTTCTCCAGGGTGCGGCATGTCTTCTTGGATTTTTTAAGGTCATCATTGAACCAGGGAGCCTTTTTGCTGGATGATTTCAACTGGTGTTTTTTCAGGGGTGCTAGTTCGTCCGCACTGTAGGTAATCCATTGTCTGAGGTCGGTGGCCGCTTGGTCTGGGTCCATTGCTAGGGTGGGAGGGTTTTGGTTGAGTGATGTGAGGAGTTGGTCGGTGGTGATTTTATTCCATTTTCTCCGGGGAATGGGTTGTGGACGGTTGTGGGATAGGGTAGTTTTGTAGCTGAAGTGAACACAGCTGTGATCCGTCCAGTGGAGAGCTGTAGTGCGATCGAAGGAGATGTGCTTGCTGGAGGTGAAGATAGGGTCGAGCGTGTGTCCGGCTGTGTGGGTGGGGGTGTCAACAAGTTGTTTGAGTCCGAGATTGGACAGGTTGTCCAGAAGGGTGGTGGTGTTGTTGTCGAGTATGTTTTCAAGGTGGTAGTTGAGGTCTCCTAGAAGAATGTAGTTCTCGGAGGCAAGGGCGTGCGGGCTGACGAAGTCTGTGATGTCGTCGCTGAATTGAGATCGGGTGCCTGGAGGCCTGTAAATGAGGGTGCCTCTAAGGGTGGTCCTGGGGTCGGGGTGGATCTGAAAGTGGAGATGTTCGGCGGTTGCAAGATTGTCGTCAGAGCTGGTTGTGATTTTGATGGTGTTTCTATGGACGATGGCGATGCCTCCTCCAGTTTGATTGGTGCGGTCTTTTCGAATGATCTTGTAAGTGTCCGGTATGGCTATGGCGATGTCGGGGGCAGAAGATGCGTTCATCCATGTTTCAGTAAGGAAGGCGATGTCAGGTGACGCAGTGTCGATTAGGTCCCAGAGTTCTGTTGCATGTCTGTGGACCGAGCGGGTGTTCAGTAGGATGCATTTCAGGCGGTTGAGTTCGGAGCTGTGTGTGGAGGAAGTGGGTTTGGTGAGGGTCCTGAAGCAGTTGAACTTGCAGGAGAGGCAGGTGAATGGGCCGTGGGTACGTCCTGGGGAAGCTTTGCAGCATAGAGGGGTGCGTCCGGGGTTGAGGGCGAGGAGAGTAGCGGCATCAAATGTGACTCTAGAGGGTGGGGAGCGGCGGGGACCAGGGGGTCTGGCGCTGGGCGCGGTCCAGGCGAGGACGGGTGCAGACGGGCTTACCTTTGGCGCACCTTCGGCGTGACTGGGGCGCGTCCGCTGCGCGTAAACGCTGCGCGCAAATGTATCTGTCATATGAGGATGGTGGGGGGAGGGGCGAGGGAGGGGCAGCTGGGAGGCGGGTGCGTGGGGGGAGCCGGGCTGGGATCAGGGCACAACAACAAAACAACAAGATGGCAGCAAGTCAAAAGGCGAACCTGGTCGCGATTGGGGGCCCAGCCTTACCGGCGCTAAGCAAATGTCTAGAGGTACCGGCCCAATGAATACATTAAATATTTCAGGCAAAGCGGGCAGAGCACAATTTTCTAATGAATGCGCAGCCGTCTAGCGGTGAAAGCGCTACAGAAATGCGAAGCGAGTGTTCAGGCAGTACTGAACAGTAAGCAGTGCGCAGGTAATTAATGAGGAGGCACACAGCAGTTAGGCAGAAGCGCTACGATACCACTGGTCTGGCAGGGAGCAGCGTGGAGGAGCGACCGCTTCTGTAGAGGCAGGACGGTCACAGCGCTTCCAGCGTTCGTGCAGAGCTTCAGTATCAGTGGGAGGGAGGGGCAGCTGGGAGGCGGGTGCGTGGGGGGGAGCCGGGCTGGGATCAGGGCACAACAACAAAACAACAAGATGGCAGCAAGTCAAAAGGCGAACCTGGTCGCGATTGGGGGCCCAGCCTTACCGGCGCTAAGCAAATGTCTAGAGGTACCGGCCCAATGAATAAATTAAATATTTCAGGCAAAGCGGGCAGAGCACAATTTTCTAATGAATGCGCAGCCGTCTAGCGGTGAAAGCGCTACAGAAATGCGAAGCGAGTGTTCAGGCAGTACTGAACAGTAAGCAGTGCGCAGGTAATTAATGAGGAGGCACACAGCAGTTAGGCAGAAGCGCTACGATACCACTGGTCTGGCAGGGAGCAGCGTGGAGGAGCGACCGCTTCTGTGGAGGCAGGACGGTCACAGCGCTTCCAGCGTTCGTGCAGAGCTTCAGTATCAGTGGGAGGGAGGGGCAGCTGGGAGGCGGGTGCGTGGGGGGGAGCCGGGCTGGGATCAGGGCACAACAACAAAACAACAAGATGGCAGCAAGTCAAAAGGCGAACCTGGTCGCGATTGGGGGCCCAGCCTTACCGGCGCTAAGCAAATGTCTAGAGGTACCGGCCCAATGAATAAATTAAATATTTCAGGCAAAGCGGGCAGAGCACAATTTTCTAATGAATGCGCAGCCGTCTAGCGGTGAAAGCGCTACAGAAATGCGAAGCGAGTGTTCGGGCAGTACTGAACAGTAAGCAGTGCGCAGGTAATTAATGAGGAGGCACACAGCAGTTAGGCAGAAGCGCTACGATACCACTGGTCTGGCAGGGAGCAGCGTGGAGGAGCGACCGCTTCTGTGGAGGCAGGACGGTCACAGCGCTTCCAGCGTTCGTGCAGAGCTTCAGTATCAGTGGGAGGGAGGGGCAGCTGGGAGGCGGGTGCGTGGGTGGGAGCCGGGCTGGGATCAGGGCACAACAACAAAACAACAAGATGGCAGCAAGTCAAAAGGCGAACCTGGTCGCGATTGGGGGCCCAGCCTTACCGGCGCTAAGCAAATGTCTAGAGGTACCGGCCCAATGAATACATTAAATATTTCAGGCAAAGCGGGCAGAGCACAATTTTCTAATGAATGCGCAGCCGTCTAGCGGTGAAAGCGCTACAGAAATGCGAAGCGAGTGTTCAGGCAGTACTGAACAGTAAGCAGTGCGCAGGTAATTAATGAGGAGGCACACAGCAGTTAGGCAGAAGCGCTACGATACCACTGGTCTGGCAGGGAGCAGCGTGGAGGAGCGACCGCTTCTGTGGAGGCAGGACGGTCACAGCGCTTCCAGCGTTCGTGCAGAGCTTCAGTATCAGTGGGAGGGAGGGGCAGCTGGGAGGCGGGTGCGTGGGGGGGAGCCGGGCTGGGATCAGGGCACAACAACAAAACAACAAGATGGCAGCAAGTCAAAAGGCGAACCTGGTCGCGATTGGGGGCCCAGCCTTACCGGCGCTAAGCAAATGTCTAGAGGTACCGGCCCAATGAATAAATTAAATATTTCAGGCAAAGCGGGCAGAGCACAATTTTCTAATGAATGCGCAGCCGTCTAGCGGTGAAAGCGCTACAGAAATGCGAAGCGAGTGTTCAGGCAGTACTGAACAGTAAGCAGTGCGCAGGTAATTAATGAGGAGGCACACAGCAGTTAGGCAGAAGCGCTACGATACCACTGGTCTGGCAGGGAGCAGCGTGGAGGAGCGACCGCTTCTGTGGAGGCAGGACGGTCACAGCGCTTCCAGCGTTCGTGCAGAGCTTCAGTATCAGTGGGAGGGAGGGGCAGCTGGGAGGCGGGTGCGTGGGTGGGAGCCGGGCTGGGATCAGGGCACAACAACAAAACAACAAGATGGCAGCAAGTCAAAAGGCGAACCTGGTCGCGATTGGGGGCCCAGCCTTACCGGCGCTAAGCAAATGTCTAGAGGTACCGGCCCAATGAATACATTAAATATTTCAGGCAAAGCGGGCAGAGCACAATTTTCTAATGAATGCGCAGCCGTCTAGCGGTGAAAGCGCTACAGAAATGCGAAGCGAGTGTTCAGGCAGTACTGAACAGTAAGCAGTGCGCAGGTAATTAATGAGGAGGCACACAGCAGTTAGGCAGAAGCGCTACGATACCACTGGTCTGGCAGGGAGCAGCGTGGAGGAGCGACCGCTTCTGTAGAGGCAGGACGGTCACAGCGCTTCCAGCGTTCGTGCAGAGCTTCAGTATCAGTGGGAGGGAGGGGCAGCTGGGAGGCGGGTGCGTGGGGGGGAGCCGGGCTGGGATCAGGGCACAACAACAAAACAACAAGATGGCAGCAAGTCAAAAGGCGAACCTGGTCGCGATTGGGGGCCCAGCCTTACCGGCGCTAAGCAAATGTCTAGAGGTACCGGCCCAATGAATAAATTAAATATTTCAGGCAAAGCGGGCAGAGCACAATTTTCTAATGAATGCGCAGCCGTCTAGCGGTGAAAGCGCTACAGAAATGCGAAGCGAGTGTTCAGGCAGTACTGAACAGTAAGCAGTGCGCAGGTAATTAATGAGGAGGCACACAGCAGTTAGGCAGAAGCGCTACGATACCAGAATAGTGAAGTGTTTATCCAGTTATCCTAAGTTATGTTAATCCTATTTGTAGTAAGCAGTTCTGATCCCCTATTTACTCTGTTTATTACTGTCCAGGAATATTTTGAGTTTTTATTTCGACTTGCCAGGAAAATTTCTGTCTGCGGTCCTTCCTCTTATTCTAGTTTGGCTTGCCAGATTTGTTTTTTGTATTGGCTGCAGGAATCGACTTTGGCTAGCAGAATGGGATTTGGGCATACTTTAACCGTTTGCAGCTTTTTGCCTAGTGTTCTTTTTAGGTCGAGCTGGTAAACTGCATCCAAAGGATGCAGGTGTCCAGCTGGAGACCTAATGTTGCCTGTCTCGGGGGAAGGAAGGACAAGAGGGTGTTACGAGCTTGAAAGCGGCCGGATTTGGGTGCACGAACGCGCACGTTCCGTCCCGCGCCACGCCGTGCACTTCCCTCCCATACTCCCAGCAAGTCAGCCTAACGCGCATGCATGCACACAGACACACACACGCATTTACTTACACACACACACACACGCAGGCACCCAGACGCAGGCAGACACATACAGGCAACCCCCTCTCCCCTCCCCTCTCTTACCTAACTGGGCTTGGCGCGCAGATTTAACATCGTGGACGCGCATGCCCAGCCTCCCGGCGCCGTGCACATCTCCTGTCTGTCCCACATTCACACAGCGCCTCTCTCATTCACGCACGCAGCCCCCCACTGAACGCACATACACACACCCGCCCCCCCCCCCCACAACTAAGCCCCACTCACCCATCGACGTCCTCAGTCGCCCCTCCTGACTTCTGCAGCCACCGCGCGACAGCCGTGACGCTCCCGAACTTCCGGTTTCGGGACGTGCACGCTCACGGCTTTTTTATTTCTTCTTTTCCTTCCACGCTGCTATAATGGAGTAGTCCGTCGTTTGTCTCTACCGGTGTTAGTTTCTCTCGCACTGCGCCTGGCGGTGGGTGACTTGTTTCTTTGAACACCCCTCCTCCTTCCCTCACAGCGGTAATTTACTGGAAGATTGTAAGTCTGTGCGCAGGAGGGTAACTGAGAAAACGCCTTTATACTACAGCGAGGGGCTAACTTCAGAACAGCATGCAGCTTCTACTTTTCTGGTACGTTCATCTCAATAAGTCAGACCAACTACTGGAGCGCTCTTTCAAAATGTTAAACTTTATTTTTAATTCCTGTCCTCACTCAATGTATTTTAATTTTTAAAGCGCTTGGAAACGACAGGGCTGCACGAAGCGCTATTACTATTTCTCTACAGGGCTTCGTAGCACACAACGCGTATTGGGATAGCACACAAGGAGGTCGGGGTCCCTGCAGCTCACACTGCCTCTACAGGGCTTCCAAGCGCACACACACCATCTATAGGGCTGGCACACTAGGAGATCAGGGTATGTGCGCAGACTGCACAGGAGTTGGTGGCACACATGCAAGGATTGGGGTACGCATGTCCTACCTTGGGAAGAAGCGGGGTGTCCAAGACCAGGGAGCAGCCCCCGCTCGTGCCATCAGCAGCAGCCCGGTCTGACTATGAACACTGCCGCAGCTCCTGTGCGGACCCCCAGCACCTGTCCCTGCCTGACAGCCTGTCCGGAGGGGGTGGGTGTGGACAGGACGGAGGAGAGGGGAACAATAGGAGGGCCGATCCGAGAGCCCCCATTCCTCAGATATTACATTCGCACCCTGCACCCTAACACCATCAGCAGGGTGTACAGTGCCTTGTTGCTCACTCGTTTTTAGTAGGATTTGTCTTGAAACGGTGGCTGTGCTGCCCACTGATTAGCCATTAGTGAAACCGGTTTACCTCTGAAGATTAGCCTGTTTGTGCAGGCAGGGAACCCGACTTCCTGCATAATACACACGGGACAGTTACCAAAGATTGATGCAAACCAAACGTTTTCACTAATTAGCCATTAGTGAAACCGGTTTACCTCTGAAGATTACCCTGTTTGTGCAGGCAGGGAACACGACTTCCTGCATAATATACACGGGACAGTTCCCAAAGATTGATGCAAAATGAACGTTTTTTGCCTGTGAAAATAACTTGGAAACGTAAACTGTTACATATTCAAATGCCTCTCACCTAGCGTCCTTGGAGGTACACTAAACAGTTGTCCCATTATGCTAATTTCCAATCACTGTAAGGTGTAAAAACTTAACTTGAAGACAGCCATTGTTGATTGCACATTTTATTACTCAGTCTTCCATCACCCACTATATGTTGTGTGCAAAGGATGTTTTCTTGTAACTGTTTAATCTGCAAAACCGTTGTCACACATACACATTCTTTTGTTGTGTCCTAGACAGGCTGCTGACCGGCTGCCACACACACACACACACACACAACTCCACACACACACACACACACACACAACCCCCCACACACACAACACCACACACACGCAACCACACACACGCAACCACACACACGCAACCCCCCATGCACAACCCCCCACGCACAACCCCCCACGCACAACCCCCCACACACAACCCCACACACACAACCCCACACACACAACCCCACACACTCAACCCCACACACACAACCCCCACACACAACCCTACACACACGCACACAACCCCACATACACACAACCCCACACCCACACAACCCCACACACAACCCCCCACACACAACCCCACATACACACAAATCCCCACACACAACCCCACACACACACACACCCAGACCCCACCACACACACACCCCCCACACTCACCCCCCCACACACTCACCCCCCCACACACTCACCCCCCCACACACTCACCCCCCCACACTCACCCCCCCACACACACAACCCCCCACACACACACCCCCCACACTCACCCCCCCACACTCACCCCCCCACACTCACCCCCCCACACACACACACAACCCCCCACACACACAACCCCACACAAAGTCCACACGCACAACCACACACACCCCCCACACACCCCAAACACACAACCCCCGCCACACACACCCACACACACAACACCCCACACACAACCCTACACACACAACCCCCACACACACCCAACGCCCCACACACACACCCACACACACTGCCACACACACACACACAACCCCCACACACACACCCCACACACACAACCCCACACACACAACCCCACACACACACCCCACACACAACCATACACATACAACCCCACACACAACCCCCCCACACACAACCACACACCCCCCCACACACACACAAAACCACACACACACACAACCATACACACACAACCCCCACCTTCACAACCATACACACACAACCCCCCACACACACAACCACACACACAACCCCCAAACACACAACCCCCCCAAACAACCCCCCACACACACACTCCTACCGCCCTCACTCTATCGCCCTCACTTTATTGCCCTCACTCACTCTATCTATCGCCCTCACTCTATCTATCGCCCTCACTCTATCTATCGCCCTCACTCTATCTATCGCCCTCACTCTATCTATCGCCCTCACTCTATCTATCGCCCTCACTCTATCGCCCTCACTCTATCGCCCTCACTCTATCGCCCTCATTCTATCTATCTATGTTCTACCTGCACCTCAATGCTCTTGCTTCCTGACATTGCTGTCTCTGGTCCACTCGGGTGTGTCAATAAAGTCATCCAAGAGCTCTTCGCTGATGCTCCACCCTGGGAGCGGGGAGAGAGAGGGGTGAAGCGACCTATAAGGTACAGACCAAGAGGCTTATTTTGAGTTTGGCGGACAACATACACCTTAACAAGCATTTACAATGCAATAGGTCTCGCATTATTAAAGTTGGAGCAATTGGCATTGTAAATGACAATGGGCCGGATGTAGGTCGGTCGGTAACGGCCGAAAATCGGTATTTTCGGCCGTTACCGACCGGTATTTACTAAATGGTATGTAGGGCCACATATTTTACAGATTCGGTAAATTTACCGATCGGTAAATTTACCGAATCTGTAAAATACCGATTCGGTATTTTTACCTATTCGATAATTTTGATATGTAGGTGGGACTGAGTCCCACAACCCTTACCGAATCTGTATTTTACCATCAAATATATTTGATGGTAAAATACCGATTCCGGTGTGCATGCACATGTGTGCATGCACACCTGTTCCATATGACAGGCAGACCTGCCCTTAGGGCAGGTATGCCTGCCACATGGCACCCGAGCCTCTTTTGGGGGTGCCAGAGGGTGTCAAAGTGACACCCCCTGCACCCTTGTGGAATTCGGTATTTACCGATTCGGTAAATACCGAATCGGTAATGCCCATTCATTCCTATGGGCTTCAAAGCCCATAGGAATGAATGGGCATTACCGGTCGGTATTTACCGAATCGGTAAATACAGATTTTTACCGATTCGGTAATGAAAACATCTGGATGCTCCTACATGTCCCCCCTTCTTATTTACCGATTTTTAATTACCGAATCGGTAAAATTCGGTAATTAAAAATCGGTAAATAAGTCCTACCTACATCTGGCCCAATGTCTTTTATTCATTGTTTTTAAAACCTGCAATAGGTGCATAAACACGCACTTTGAACGTATATTCCTTGCTTACAATGAGCAAAGCTGGCAGTAAAAGAGACTTCCAACCTTGCTTCTCATAAGCATGGACTATAAGTGCAAAGTGCTTGTTTACGCAACGATGCAAATGAAGAAAAGGTATTGTCATTTACAATGCCAATAGCTCAAACTTTAATAATGCGAGACCTATTGCATTGTAAATGCTTGTTTGTGTTCTCAGAGCTTTTGTGTACCAACATTTTGTGGGCAAAGACTTTATCAATGGAATTCTGTGTCAATAAGACTTAGGGTGGCATGAGCATTGGTGGTATTTTTGATCAGCAGGACCTGAGGCATATGGTCACTTTCACAGCGCAGATGGATAGAATATGATAGGATTATATTGGACAGAGAGACTGACAGAAAGTATAGTCTAGGATTGCAGAACTTTTTTAGCAGTAATGGGTAGTGTGAGGGGGCTGATCTTCTGGATAACACCTGCTCAGATCATATAGAGACAGTACCTCTGCAGGAAGCTACAAGAGTGCATCCAAATGGGTCAGATCTTTGTGACCTGAATGTCTGTGATAGAATCAGGCGTCAACAATTGTGTCTGCTATGCTGCATAGAGAGTTCTGTAGCAAATTTAGGTTGAAGTACCCAGTCAATAGAAAATGTGCTTTATCATGATTGAGCCTGATATCAGTAATTAGTTGCTCTAGGTTTTTTGCCCTCAGAAGCTTCCCAGATGGTGACGGCAGCCGCGGTCGGCAGTAGGAGTTCTTGCAGGGCGGTGACGTGTCGAGGGGAGGGGCAGGGTGGGGGGTAGTAATGTATGGATTACAGAGTTTAACAGGTAAGTAAACATATAAATAAATAAAACGAATTTCGTTGCGTGCACTGCATCACCAAATGTGATGCAGTGCGCGCAACAAAATTAGTTTTATTTATTTATATGTTTACTTACCTGTTAAACTCCGTAATCCATACATCCATTCTGCCCCTCCCCACGTCACCGCCCTGCAGGAACTCCTACTGGGTGATGGATGTCACTATACTTTCAGCAAAAAGAGATTGCACTTTGTTCGATTTTTCCGCCAATTTTTTATTTCAATGAGTTGTAGCTCCTTGTGTCCGGTGGGGTGCTCTGTGGCTGAGAAGTCCTATCGAGCTGGTAGGAAGATTGCAAGACCTCCCATTGCATGTGTTCTTGTGGCAGGGGAGAAGAACTCGCTGTAGCCTTCTATTGGTGTATTTGTCTCGCACCAGGACTCTTGAATGCATATGATGTTATGCAAATTTAGGAAGGATATTGCTTCTGGGTCTTTAAGGATATTTTCTAATCCTGCCACGTTTCAAGATGCTAGAAGCATTGTTGAGGGCTTGTTCTCATTTCTTGTAGTAGTTTTATTGTGGTTGGTTGAAATGCTTCAATTAGGTTTTGAACTAGCCAAAGTTGAAGCGAGCCAGCCCCAGTCCTCGTGGGGATTTCCAACTGGTGGACCAGTAATTTTACAAAGCCTCCCGGCCTTGCTATTCGTGGAAGTTGTTAATGATTGCAAATTGGCTAGAGCAGATGATTGAAGTGGGCCTGCCGCATACCTTGAAAGGTATGTTGATCTGTATGTGGGTACCCCACCTAATTGCCGCAAACTGCTTGCTTGGTTTAGAGGGGTTGATGAGAAGTCTTGTTCATGTATCCTTTTTTGAAGAGCGCTAGGATAGCGAGGCTTCTTTGGGAAGGTGATCAGTATGCCCCGTTGTTCTAGAATCTCCTGATTTTCACAAGTTGTGCTACCTGCTGTAAATGATGACCATGTCGCTGTGGTAGATTCCTAATGTAGCACAAGTTCAGATGGTATAAATCGAGTGGCAGTAATATCATTGGAATTCAGATGGCGAAATTCTGATTTGGAGGCTAAGATTTAAGTTATGTTGCCATGATTCAAGATGTCGCCAATGCATTGTGAGCCCTATTTGGGGTCCCAAATTTTACTTAAAAATTGGGTCGCTTGTAGAATGTTGTTGGGTGAAGGATCCACATAGATCAGAAATGGAGGTATTGTTTGTCCAGGAGCCTGGGAGTTACTTATCCCAGACCATCTGTGATTTACATTTCTCTGTAATGACGATGTTGTAGAGGCATGCCCTGACATTAATGAGTAGTCTGTGCTACAGTTAATTATTGTGACTGAGCATGTTGATGCCGGCAAGAAATCCAGTTTGGAGGCTGCCTCCAGGGTGTCATTGTTCTGAGTAGGTTGGAATGTTGTTTGAACTGCCTGTCTTATTGTGGGAGGGCAGTGGTGCTGCTGTGGTGGTATGAAGTTGAAGTGACCGGCCTTCCCCATTTTCCTGTATGCAAGAAGCATCTTCTGTAATTGTGCTGAGTTGCATTTTTTGGACTATTGGGGATGGTAAAGTTGAGCTGTCAGTGGGGACAATAGGCACACAGTGTGCCTTGATGGGGTTGCCTGGGTTAGGCGTCGCACTTTGATTTTGAGGGGAGGCGCTGTGGTCCAGGACCGGAAGATTTAGGTTGACTGCGATCTTCTGCCTAGCTACATGTGCCTGTATCTTGGATTGAAAGAAGTCCTCAATAGTCACTGCCGGTCTGGTGGTTCTTTGGATCTTGGCCTGTTTTTTGTTTCATTTTCTTAAGTCGCTTCTTTTGCGTTTCGAGAGCTCTTCTGGTGAGGTGCCACAAAAGGCGGCCATTCCGGATTCCCGAAGTACTGGGAGATTTGTTGCGTCTTTGGAGTGCCTTGAGCTTATCTCCTTGAATTTGGCCATTTCTTTGCTTAAAATATTTAACGGTTCAAGGCTATCTTGCATTATATGAATCCCTGCGCTAACTAACACTGTGTTCTTCAGAGGGTTGTGTTTTTTTAAATTTTAACTGACTCTGTTAGGGCTGAGATTGGGCGCGGTTCTGCGGCTGTGCCGGTCTGAGCCGGTGGTCAGCTATGAGAGTTGGCTTTCAAGGATTGCGCCTTGCCAATCATTTTTACTTCCTGTAGCAAGTCGCTCACTATTGATGGTAGAGCAAACAGTTTTTCCATACGGATGGCACATATGCATTCGTTTGTGCTAGGCATGGAAGAGTTAGAAGATTTTTGAGCGCTTGAAAGTAAATTGCTTATAGTTGTGTTGAGACGTTCAAATTATGAGTCTATTGTGGAAATGTACTTGGCTAATGTTTCAAGTAGAGAAATTTGGATTTCAAACTTATTATACTAATATTCCAGGACCTTAGCTGTGGGGAACATAGGCATGAGAGCAGGCCTATTTTCATGCTGTATTTGAACACGTGTGCACAAACGTTGTCTGCCTGCTTTTGGTTCAACCAGTGCTTATTTATTAGGATGGTATTTGAGCCATGTGGTTCGAAAGAGTTATGTTCTGTATAAAGGCACTCCTGTCTAGAGTGACCTCACCCTCCTATCTCATTAGCTGTTGTGGGTTTCACCCCAAACTCTTTATGAATTGCTATTTCTAGTTTCATAGTGGTCTGCACTGCCTTCTGTTCGGTCAAAAAAGAAAAACGAAGCAGAGACCAGCGCTCTGAAGTCGTCAAGGTAGATTTTTTAGTGCTATATAAAAGCCCGTATAAAAAAATAATAATATTCACAGTTTTGAAGTAATATGTACTGCTTTCCATCACTGGAGGTGGGCATAGCTTAAGCCAGGGGTCTTTGCTCACCTTTACAAAACCTCCTGTCTAGAGTGTTCTGCCTAGGCCTGGTGACAGGTTTTGATTTTTTAATTTTAAGTACCATTTAAGTGCATTTTGAGGAATGCACTTTATTTTTTTATACATATTGTGATAGATTTCTATGCTGTCGACAGACTTTGTGATCCTAAGTTATATAATATTGTGTACTAATTTGTTAATTGCTGCATACATTTGTACTTACTATATTTGCAGTAAAATTGAGGTTTTTGTCAGATGCTGTAGCATAGAAATATATATATGCGTTGTACTCGTGTCAGCATATTTAACTTTAAATAAGTTTAAACAGCTTTATTGCAATGCCATTGGTGCAGTTGTGTATAATTTAGGTGTCCAAAGTGGAGTGGTTTATAAGGGTGTAAATTCATGTGTGTTATTCTAAAACGTGGAGGAACACTTGTAAGAACGAAAAAAGCACTTTATTTTTCATGCGAGTAAATTTTCTCCCCTTGGCAGGTAGTGAACATTTTAGGAAACTAAAATGCACTGTGAAGTTTGCGCACATTCACAAGCTCATCTATTTGTGTGCGTTCACAGATCTTTACACAAAATATTCCGTTTGTGGACTGTCAGAATACTGTTCAAGGGCCACGGAGCAGGCAGGAGCTACGAAGCCCAACCTTGGAAGTTGAGGCCTTTTACTCCTGACGTTCCTGGACCCGGCCTGCTATGGATCCAGAGCAACAGGTGGTGTGGGGTGGACACGGTGGGGGGCTGAATGCAGCCTCACAACTCAGAATCCGTTCAGAAGCAGCAATAAATGAATACAAAGTCAAATACTTTTATGAAAAATGCAGTATTTATACACCAACACAGAGTGAACTAAGGCATTCAACAAAATACACACAGTCTCCCAAGGTCAGGGCTCTAATGTTTTAGAAGCCGGGTTCGTGAGTCCCACCCACCTCTCTCGTTTACCATAAATGACGTTCAAATTAAACTCCACTAGTAGCCTGGGTCTCAATAGTCCCACTCCAACTCTTAATAAGTCAAAAGTGTTCCAGTGCCAAAGCGCTAAATGGCAGGGAATTTTCTTTGGGAATGTCTGGCCCGTAAATCAGTCTTACCAGCAGTACCTGCACAACCGGAGTTTCCAAGCTTGCCCCCTTCACCGGTGCTGAAGCTGCAGGGGCCGTCTCAGGTGAGTTCCTTATACGTGCCCCTGCAGGGGCAGCAATCTGTTGTCCTCGAGCTCCTTACACGCGGTCCTGCTGAGGGGGTGACCTGGGGGAGTCCTCTATGCTCCTCAGATGCTGGTAAGTTTTCTTGGATCCTCCCCAGAGTACACCTGTTGTTGATCATCAGTCTGGGCGTAGGCCTGCACAGGTCAACATGATGGTCTCTTCCTCTTGACAACTGTCTCAACTAGACCACCCTCCTTGCCTTTTCCCGGTGTCCCCACCTGGCAAATGTGGTCACTGTCCTCACTCTCAACACAGGCAACTGCCCAGTTGGCAAAGTAGTATTCTTCGCGGCGGTCCCCCCTTGCATATAGGGTCGCTGACTTTACTCTGCACACGGGCTGCATCCTAATCAGTGCAAAGGCCATTCTTCTCACACCTTCTTCAGAAATCCAATCGTCAGGATTTCCAACTGGACCTCAATCCATGCAGCGCTCTCCTCCCTCTCACAGGGCACACTGATCGCGGCAAGGGGGCAGACACTGATGCTCCAGGCTCCAAGGGCAGGTAATCTTGGATTTACTGTCCTGGGTACTGGCCCCTCACTTAGTTGGAGACAGTCCTGGTCACAGGCAGAAGTCTTACAAAACTCCTCCTCACACAGCTCGACCGGCTGCTTGGCAGTTGACAATTTTTGAGACCTCGACCTCCTATTCTTGTTGTCCAATTCCAGACACCAAATGTGATTTAGAGTCTGAGTCTTTGAAGTCTATTTTGGGGGTCTGTTTCCCTTTTCTATTCCCTCTCCTCTGCTATGCCCTTTCTCCAGAAAGCAATCTGTCACAGAAGGAGCGACTCTAAATCTAATAGCCCCACAACACAGGCCATGGGATCAGAGTGACTAAAGGTTCACACGTGGATATCATTCACAGTGATGTCTATTAAAAGGTTACCCCAGGGCCTCACCCTTAATCTTTATGATTCTCTTATCAGCCCCATCCCCTTCCTTGGATGTACCCAGACCCCTTCCCAGTGACTCCTCTGTGAATCAAAGAGCACCCTTTGATGTATACTGAAGAACCTTGCTCTCTTTTCCTCCATGGTGTCCCACCCAGCACACAAGAATGCAGCAATCCACGAATCTGACTTGGGGAGGGGGATTCCTCTACCTCCACACGTGCTCCTCTAATTAACCATGAGTGTCCCAAAATGTAACCCAGAATCTTCCATGTATTGTACCGTTAACAAACACATATACATCCAGCACATGCATATAACATACACTCAGTGCACAACACTACAGCTTCCATTTGCACACACATACATCCAGCACATGTATTTGACACACATTCAATGCCTAGCAGAGCATCATCCCTGTAGTGTACCACTCACAGGCACACATACATCCAGCACATGTCTATATATATATATATATCATCCGCCCACTGCACAATACTACACAGCAATCCGATGTAGGCCAAGGGTGAATAAAACACACAGCAGCAAATCTTTGAATGAATGAGCGTGTATGCCTCATTCAAGTGACCCAGATAATAAGGCATGTTCACTCCTACTGATCACTACATGGTTTGTTACCACCACTGTGCTTGTGCTGCTTAACTCCTGGCATATGCAAAAACAACAGTTGATGGACAGAATGCAGAACAATGTCATACATTTACCCCAGTACAGAGATCTGGGCCTAAATCCATCGTTTTTTTGCTCACCATGCCTTTCCAGTTTGAACCTAGCCATATGCAAATCAGTCTTGACCCTGTGCCCCATGGGAACAGTCCAGCCCGAACTGCCAGGCCAGGTCCTCCCTGGACTGGAAACAAGCATCCTAGGACCGATTTCAGGCTTTCAGCCCTCATCAGCTAGGATAGCTTGACTCCAGTGGCATATAGAGCACGGGACTCACGTCTGAGCATATCCGTCCCACTTGGCGTGACAAATGCAAAAACAACAGTTGATGGACAGAATGCAGAACATTGTCATACATGAACCTCAGTACTGAGATCTGGGCCTAAATCCATCGTTTGAGCAGGAGCCTTTCATCACTATGAGAGTAGCGCTTTGGGCGCCCCTCCTGGTCCAAAAAGATTGCAGTATGTAGTATCCTGGGTTGTGATGATTTATGCTGTGCCAGTGGAACCCTGCCTGAGTGATGTAAGATGGAATGTTGGGAGTGGGAACTCACAGTTGGAGAAGGGCTGAGTGCCTAGCTAGGTAATCCATTGTGCTTTGCACGCGTGGGTTCGTATCCCATCCTCGTCGCCATAAAATTGTAGTAACCAGGTCCACGCTTGTAGTAGTATTTCAGGAGGATTTATTCAGGTTGGTTACAGCATAGTAGTACAATAGATATTAGCCCCACCAGGAGCACCTAGCTAGGCACTCAGCCCTTCTCCAACTGTGAGTTCCCACTCCCAACATTCCATCTTACATCACTCAGGCAGGGTTCCACTGGCACAGCATAAATCATCACAACCCAGGATACTACATAGTCCTTGAGACAGGCCTATGTCATGGCGCACACTCATGATCCTTGTTCAGCCATGACAGCAAAAATCATCATCAGGGATCCAGACACAATACAGTTGGGGCACTCAGGGCGGGGGTACATGTCCATCGCCACGTGAAGGACTTTTCTGTCTCAACAGTCTCCCCACCGAGATCAGAACACCCAGAACTAACTTTTAACCTGTAAAGGTTGGGTGATTAGTAAAACCGGCAGGAAAGTCCATAAATATTCCCGTCTGTGCTTCACTACAAAATCTAACTCTTGCAAATAAATAGACCATATCAAATACCCGCGATTCTCTTCCTTCATAGGTATCAGCCATTTCAGTGCCGTATGATCAGTTTACACCACAAACTTAGTGCCAAACAAGTCAGAATGAAATTTACCCAAGGCCCACACTATGGCAAAGCTCTCCTCCTAAAATAGACGCCCAGTTCTGTTCTCTGGGTAGCAGCAGCCTACTAATAAATGATGCCGGAAATTCTCTACCTTTGTCATCCAGTTCAATTGGCTCACACACATGATCAGAGGAAACAAAAATCAGCATCAGGGACCCAGACATCATTGCAGCTAGGGCCCTCAGGGAGGGAGTACACGTCCATCACCATTCGAAGTGTCCCAGCATGGAGGGAGGAAAGAAAAGTGTCCAGGGTGTGGAAGTGGGAGATCATGCCCAGTACTGGTGGCGGTACAAAGGGAAGTGTTTCTCCTCAAGCAAAAGTCCCTGATGGACAAAAAAGAAAAGTATTTTAAAAGTGCAAATGCTTTACAGGGTTGCATTTATGCATGCTCAAATGTACACTGTAAGTTTATGTATGCAAAAATGTTTTCTCTTGGCCGTAAGACGTCTTTCCCAAAAATTAATTAAGTGCTTTTGGGATCCTGCTTTCCAAGCATACTCCTACAGAAATCCAGATTTGTAATCCAAACATAGAAAGAAACCTGCACAAGTACATTTCTGATTTTATTTTAAAGGATGGGACCTAATATTCTTGTTTAAAACAGACTGTTTTAAAAAAAACTCTCTTATTATGCTGGCTGATTTTTAAGTGTCCCCAGGCACACCTCCATAAGCACAGGAACTAGGCGCTTGAAGTGCGGGGGTGCTGCAGAACCCCCAAAAGAATCATACGGGAGTTCAGAAGGTGATTGAGCAGTAAAGATGCTTTTACATTTGATCTTGTCATAGAGGTCAAATACCGGGCTCTGTTATCTGACAAATTGCTGATTATTCTTTTAAAACGTAGACTGGTGTTTACTTTTCTGTCTCTGACTGTAAAGAGAGAGTATTTTGTAATGTGAACTACATGACAGTCTTGCTGAGTGTAAAATGGAAAGGGTATAGGATGTTAATTATTTTTTAACGCACAACAAAACTTGAACTGTACAAATAATTTCAAGTTATTTCAGCATTTTGGAAAGCATAAATGAAGCACTTTTTTGTAAGTAATTCTGAAATATGAGGGAACCAAATATTTGAATAGGATCATAACAAATCAAGACACTTAACTTGGTGGTGTGTAAATAATAACTATTCACCTAAACCCGTTTTCCACACATTTTCATCTATGCGCTATATTGTATTATCAGTAAAACTACATGTCTCTGCAAATTTAGTGACCATGTAAATGGAAATTGTGCATCTGTAAATGAGTACCATGCTATACTTTATGAATATATTTGCAACAGAAGGCCCCAAAATGCACCACTGGATACATACCATACCCTCACCACTCTCCTACTAAATGTGCATGGTTCATTTTCTACAGTTCATTGTGTGACGCTTTGATTTTTCACATTCCCTATGACTTCAATGACATTACACTTATGGCAGCACCCCCCTCTGAGAAGTGTTTCAGCACCACTGCACCCATTGCACACAGCTGCCACTCAACAGTCTCTGTTACACCATTGTACAGTCGTTTGTTAAATCTCTCAATCTTCTGTGAATGTAATGGCGGCCTTTTGTCGTCACAGCGGGGAGACGGCGTTCAGAAACATGACCGTGCCCTACGGGTGGGCGCAGAGGCCAATGCTGAAGAGGATCGAACAGATGGACCCGGACATCCCGATCACCGTCATCTACGGGGCGCGCTCATGTATCGACGGAAACTCCGGCTGTTCCATCCAGTCGCTGCGGCCTGGCTGCTTTGTGCAAACTGTAGTAAGTCGATGATTGTACGTGTATGTTTACCACTGAGCCGCCATTCACATACAGCCTCAGCGGTCTTTCTCACCGCTTGCTGCTCATGTTGCGTATCGTTGGTGAGGAGCAGCATGTGGGAATGATAATTATTGGGTTCCACTTGCACTCCTAATAATCAATTATTTTTTATTACTATGAATACATTATTCTACGATCTCCACTAAAGTAAACATTTTCATGGCTATAGTTTTGGCAACTAATTAATTACCGTCTCATATTTATTTACACAATAGATACGTGTTACACTTGTGTGCCCTGTTATGACACCCAACTGCTATTAAACAGCTTCATAATATTCTAGTGTTTCAGTTTGTCACGTGCAAAAACAGTGTTAACTGAAGAGAACAGAGAAGTATTCAAACATACCTAATACCAATTCACTGTCTTTCATTGAATGAACCAGCCATCATATTAACTGTGTTCATTCAGTTGTTACATTGAGCTGCATGTCAGCTGATGATAGACCGTGAGCAAACAAATCCATCTGATTTAATGATATGTGATCCGATTGGCCAGGGTAGCATCCTAGTTTCTGATCAATATCGAAAAGATGTGTTTTATTCCCAATCTAGTGAGGTTCTGATCCAAATAGTCTTAGGGCCTTAGTCTTTCTGGATGTGATAACGCCCTAAAGAGGGGAGTGAGCTAGCACTTTGCAGGACGCCACATGTAGATGATGTGCTTTGGACTGCAGTGAGAATTCGACCCCACTCTTGAATCCCAGTAAGTCTGAGATGGTCCATGAGGAGGAGATGTTCATGTATTATTTATCCCTCGCATTTCTTCTACTGTTTGTGGCCCTTCGCTGCTATTGTTTACATTCCTTAAACTCATGGCAGCCTCGTAGCACTATGTTCATGACCAGGCTGCTGCTCTGCAACTCGTTACATCCAGGTGGACCATTCTGCAACCATAGAACTGCCCAAGCATGTGCCCTGAAGAAAACCTCTCCTGTTCTGCCTCAGAGAACTACATCCTGGACACAGGAGAATTTTCCACCTAAACTTGTTGCACTCCAATTCTTCTCACCCTGTCACACCACCTTCCGTCCAGTGAGCAGCTCCCTAGTCAAGTACCAATTCTGGACGGTAAGTCCCACTGGACTTCAGTCTTTTCTGGTCATGTAGCAGCCTGAAGGCTCCTTTTCCCATCTGCTGCCACCTGCTGCCCGTTGCCACTTCTCTTATGCCAAGGAGCAATGAGTGCACAAAGAGGGTGCAATGGGGAATCACAGTGGAAAGTTAGGCACCCAACAGAGGAGCCGCCAGGATTCTGCCAGACTGACTTTGCGTTCAAGTAGAATTGGGAGCCAGTTTTCACGCGGTCAGTTCATCATCCATTACATTTTAAAAATAGATGGTTCTGCGGTGCAGGCCGCATCCAACTCCATTATATTATCTTGCAAGATATTTTTTAGAAGAATTTGCCAGATGGAACTAAGGTTTAGGTAATATTTACATTCTAAGGACAATGCTGTGCAAAGGTTATTTTCACGCCATCTGGCTTGTCCCAGTCTTGCCTCCCTTTGTGGCTAATAAGATTAAGACACCTGCCCACATCGATTCTGCATGAGTTATTGGGTGCCATTTCAGGGGGCTGAAATTGGAATTTGCTGCTTATTTAGCTCTATGTAAAAATATGAGTTTTCACAAAATTCATTATTATTTTGCTTAAAAATTAAATACCAATGAATAATGGAAATTGAGGATTTCAACTTGCTGAATATGTTTTTTTTTAAATTTGTAGGCCATTCGTGGGGCAGGCCACTATGTGTATGCTGACCAACCAGACGATTTCAACCAGAAAGTCAAGGAGATATGTGATTCCGTGGACTGACTGGTGCTTTCAAGCAATGACCGCCTGTTTGCGGTGCCCGCAGCTCCAGAAGATATCCATGTAAACGAACATTGAAGTGGCTTGACGACTCTGTTTTGCACATCAATTGCTTCTTCCAAGAAGTATCTTGCACACTTGTACCCATAAGTGCCTATTTGTTGGAACACTTTTAGCTGTAGCATTGTACCATTTTTACACTTCCTACTTTCAGATCTCTTGTTTATATTTATATACTTCAATTGAAAAGAACTCCGCTTTTAAGATATACTTTAAAATATATTGCTCATGTTTTTAACTGGAAGATTTTCTTAAATTATAAATGAATATGCAACACTGAACAGTTGCACTTTATACTTCATTGAATGCCACACAACCACTGAAGAAAAGTCTATTCTTAACTCACATATTAATATATATATATATTATGGTTTATAGCAGATATAGATGGTAGTACTTTGTTGTTTTTGCTGTATACAATCAGCATGTATTCCATGGTAGCAAACTTGTGTTTGTTTTACTAAAGAAATGCTAAAACATTTATATTCTATTTTGCCACTAACATGTGTACGTTTTAGGAGATCTGTAAAGTAAATTATGGACCAGGCAAATTTCAATTTCAGCTGAGATGGAATATCCTTTGGAAAAGGGTAGGAAGGAAATCTTACACAACAGTCTCCTAGGAAACATGACACACGTACATAATCACGTGAATAACATGTCCTTACTGTTGGAATCTTATCTCCACTATATTTGTTTTTCTGCTTCTAAACAGTTCAAGGTCATCTATGTTAGGAAAAACTCAATGTGCAAACGTTCTTCGCCACACCAGCTACCTGCCCATCATCAGCCGTGCACTGTTTATCGGTGAGAAGGCATTTGGCCTCATGAGAGATGTTTTGTTGAGATGTTTCTAATAACCTGCAATAAGGTTTTCTACAAAGGTGAATTGTACTATGGTAACCGGAATGCTGAGATTGGGAAGCCGTGGAAACCCGTTTTGGAAGTCACTCAACTTCGCTATTGAACATGAGAACATACCTCATCCTCTTTATGGATTATCCGCTCTCCTGTGTGAATTTATGTAGTGATCAGAATGTGATCGCAATAACCTTGCACTGAACAATAGATTCAACATCAGCATTAGTTCCACCTATCCTTTATCCCCTATTTTATCTTCAAAGGGTGGATGTTCACCACTTTGAGGCAGAGCTTCTACTCCCGTTCTTTTTGGTTTATGCAACAGCACTTGTGATTAATAGATACTGCTTGTTTAAGAGCTGTGTTGAGCACCCAGCCCCATGGGTCACTGTCTTAACACTGTACAAAGCATGTGTTAGTGTTCTGTGTTTTGATGCATCTTTAAAAACCATTTGATGTGGTTCTCCTTGTGAATTGGGTTCTGTCTAATGCTGGATTGCACTGAACTATGGCATCGCAAAAAGATTGAAACGCCATGGAATAGGGTATTCCTCATATAGAGACAAGACTTTAAACTTCCTCAAGGAAAAACAACTTGAAGAGCCCGGACCCAACACTAGAAGGCAGGAGTATGCATAGCATATGAATCTGCAGCACCTCACGCTACGAAGAGATGCTTACAGGGTAAGTAACATGATCCTTACCTCATCCTTAATATGAGGAACTGTGCCAACGGGTTCCAAGCCAGAGTCCTGTTTGCTTCTGGCTCTGCAGGTACCGGGTTCATTGTTGACTGTGGCTGGCAAACTAGGCCACTTGAGAAACAGCTACGCTTCACGGAGTAGCGAGCATGTGGAGCCATGATTTACTCCCAACCAAGGACTAGATATTTCTAGAGCTGCAGGGAGACGTGTTGAGCTACTTTGATAGGCCTCAAACCACAAGGACTTTTTCACTCCAGTTCGCACTGTTGCTTGGCTCAGGTCGCAGATGTTTCCCCCAGATTTTTCAGCTACAAAGGTGCTTCAAGAAGACGGAACTGTAACTGGAGCTTCTTTCCAATTGTCTGATTCCAATCTTCTCAAACAAAATCTCAAGTTCTCTCGATCCATCATGGAGTGGACTGCAGTTCGGGCTGGACTGTTCCCAGAAGGCACAGGGTCAGACTGATTTGCATATAGCCATGTCTGAACTGGGGTGGCGGAGTGAGCTAAAGAACGGTGATGGATTAAACCCAGATCAGTTGACTGGGGGTGAGTGTTTGTATTGTCAACGCTCCGTCCATCATCACCTTTGGTTTTTCTTTGTTCGCCCTAAGTTGGCAGGGTATGCTCAGACGTGAGTCCCTTGCTCACTTTGCCACTGGAGTCAAGCAAGCCCGGCTGAAGACGGCTGTAATGCCAGAAACCGGTCCTGGGAAGCTTGATTCCGGTCCAGGGAAGACATGGCTTGGCAGTTCGGGCTGGACTGTTCCCAGAAGGCACAGGGTCAGACTGATTTGCATATAGCCATGTCTGAACTGGGGTGGCGGAGTGAGCTAAAGAACGGTGATGGATTAAACCCAGATCAGTTGACTGGGGGTGAGTGTTTGTATTGTCAACGCTCCGTCCATCATCACCTTTGGTTTTTCTTTATTCCTCATATAGAGACAAGACTTTAAACTTCCTCAAGGAAAAACAACTTGAAGAGCCCGGACCCAACACTAGAAGGCAGGAGTATGCATAGCATATGAATCTGCAGCACCTCACGCTACGAAGAGATGCTTACAGGGTAAGTAACATGATCCTTACCTCATCCTTAATATGAGGAACTGTGCCAACGGGTTCCAAGCCAGAGTCCTGTTTGCTTCTGGCTCTGCAGGTACCGGGTTCATTGTTGACTGTGGCTGGCAAACTAGGCCACTTGAGAAACAGCTACGCTTCACGGAGTAGCGAGCATGTGGAGCCATGATTTACTCCCAACCAAGGACTAGATATTTCTAGAGCTGCAGGGAGACGTGTTGAGCTACTTTGATAGGCCTCAAACCACAAGGACTTTTTCACTCCAGTTCGCACTGTTGCTTGGCTCAGGTCGCAGATGTTTCCCCCAGATTTTTCAGCTACAAAGGTGCTTCAAGAAGACGGAACTGTAACTGGAGCTTCTTTCCAATTGTCTGATTCCAATCTTCTCAAACAAAATCTCAAGTTCTCTCGATCCATCATGGAGTGGACTGCACACTGTGTGATGAATCAAGTTTGCTCAAAGCTAACTCCGAGCTTGTGGCAAGAGACTGGTACCTGCGTCTAGAACTAGTACTGTAAACCTGTCCATAACCAGCGTAGAAACGGGTCTGTGGGGCGGACACTGTTCATGCCAAACTTGTGTCTCTTCATGTTTACCCTGTTCTCAATATGGTGCTCATTAAATGCAAGTGTTATCCTATGGGAATACTGTCATAGAACACAGTGCAATAATTCTAACCTTGCACAAAGCTCTGTGGAGGCCTGAGGTGTATTTAATAATATTACTGACTAGTTTTTAAAAATGCTTGCTCGTTAACCTAAAGTATAATCAAAGCTCTTCTGCCTAATAGTGTTAATTTTGCATTTGTTAAGGTGCTTTCTGAAATATAAACAGAGTATGCAATATCTTGCCACTTTAGAGGAAACGTTTAAAAAATGGAAACCACACGCATGTTGATATTGTTTTAAAAAGAGGTACATTATCTGAGGTTTGCTAGTGCTTGTAACTTAGCATTTTAGAACCTGAGTATTATTTTCTTACTGCACACAAATGTATATATTTCTTGTTCTTCACCTAATTAAAAGTCTTTTAACTGTGATGTTTTTGTAAAATGTTTACTGTTGTGAGTCTAATATGATAGGTTTGCTTCAGTTAGTAGAACTTGGCCACCTTCACGCCACAGCAAACATCTGTGCAACTTTATCCTTTCCCTGGATGTTGGCACAGTGTCACTTTCAGGACTGTTCTGGAAGTCAAATGTCCATCAGAGGTGAAAGGAGCAGGAAAAACGTGGAGATCCCCTTACTCGTTGCAGAGAAGATTATAGGAATGTCAGCCCAGCTACAGACTAGAATGGTAGATAATACTAGATGTATACTCACAAGAAGGTATCACAGAACATAATGCGCACACAAGCTTCATGCCTGGAAGGTACCACTCATCCATATATATATTTTGCCATCAGTCAGTCCGGTTACAGTCATCTTAAAGACTTCTGCCTTAGCTCTCAACTCATGTTACATTGCTCTGACTTAGAGCCCCAAATAAGTGTCAATGGGCCATATGTATCAAGAAACCATTTTGCGATTCTGTAATAGCGATTTTTAAGAAATCGCTATTTCAGAATCGCAAAATGGTATGTATCAAGAAAAACGCAATTTTTTAGCGATTTCTTGATATTCCTTAATTGCGAATTCGCAAATTGCGAATTCGCAATTAAGGAATACTTTCCCATTCATTTCTATGGGCCAGGAATGGGAATTTTCTCTCAATTTGCGATTCGCAATTTGCTAATCGCAAATTGAGAATAATTTCAAGGGTGCAGGGGTGTCCAAAGGACACCCTGTTGCACCCCTGAAATAAGCATAGGTGCACAAGTGGTGCACATACATGCCCTAAGGGCATGTATGTGCGTCACATGGCACTTTGAAAAATGCAAAAATTTGCATTTTTCAAGGAATTCGCAACTTACCACCAACTAGAAGTTGGTGGTAATTTGCAATTCCTTAAGGCCATTTAGCAATTTTTTTTGCCTTCCTACATTGCATTTAAGGAATCGCAAAATTTGCAATTCCTTAAATGCAATCGCAAAATAAGGAATCGCAAATTTTGTGATTCCTTATTTTGCATCGGGATTTCCTTCATACATATCATTTTGCGAATTCGCATTTGCAAAGGCCGAAATTCTGCGAATTTCGGCCTTTGCGAATGCGAATTTCAATTATACATATGGCCCAATGTGACTGAGGACCATGTTCATGCTTCCCCTGAATATTGATCCCTCAGGTGGTTTCTCCCATGGGACAGCAAGCTGTGCCTCCCCTTTGTAACTCGACTCCATTCATGAAGGAATAATTGACACATTGATTTTATGTCTGTAGATTTTTTCAGAGGGGAGGCAGATCCTGGATGGAGCTGAAGCCCCACGTGGAGGCGCTTGATTTCATCAGGATAGCCGGGGTGCATCCAATCGAGTTTACGCACTGCACACACACATGCATGCAACCGCCAGCCGCTCGTGTGCACTATCACAGGTTCTGCCCCACCTGGTTCTCTCCTACTGGCATCAGTGAATTATGACCTTCTGTGTGGCTTTCATTTCAGGAAGGAAGGTGTGGGGGTACCAGGGGCTATAAGTAAATACCTTTCTTGTCATTCTAACAATAACCATCCTCGAATTCCAACAAATTCATCGTGTTATCTTGTTTCTACGGATTTGCTTGTATTACAAGAGATAATAGGTCGATGATCCGATTGTTGTTCCTTAAAAATAAATCAGAATGAGTCTCTAAATTCAAAACGTGGGAGGCTTGGTACAGAAAAGTTGCCTTCTCTCGCATTATCATGTTGCATTTCAAGCAGGTCTTGGTCCTTCAAGATGGATTTAAAAATGTAGTGTGGCGAAATATCTTAATATATACGATGGAATGAGAGTAGGAAGGGACATTAGTTCGTCTTCTGGAATTCGCATTGCACCAGCTCACCGACTAATGTCCCAAATGTTACTCCTACTAGAAAATCATAACTTTATGTCGGCACAGATATATTTATCAGCAACATTATCCGCTTTCTATGTGTTTTATTTTGTCCCTCCAAAATAATGCATGCCATCCAATTAATTTTAAAGTAGTCGAAATTGCCTCTTTTTTGACCGTACAATTCCCCTTGTTGAATGTTCAGAGCAGAGTAAGTAGTACTATAGCCCCCATTAAAGTGCTGCAAGAAACGGAATTTTGATGTTTAAAGTTGCAAAGTGCAATTACTTTAGACTAAGTATTTGCTGCCATCCCACCCAGCTCAAGCTGTGTGGCTGAGGTCTGTAAACCAGCTGGGGATTAGAAGCTGTGATACATAGAGCTATCAGTTCAATTCAATAATGTTGTTTGTTGCAGGTTCAGAGGTACTACAATATAGATTCACACATGTGTCTTTAGGTCCCTGATGGTAAGGCTGCCTTTTCCGCCATCATTGGCTCTTCCCCGAGACTAGTGAGGAGCCTTTGTCCATCCTTCGACTTTATGAAGAAGCACTTCATCGTGTAGGGGAGATCCCAGAGCAGTAGTTACTCTTTCTTTCTATTCGAGGTAGTGAATGAGGGAATGTTGACGTTAGTGGAGGCGTGTAGCACTCTCCAAATATCTCTCAAATAATCCACACCTGATCCTGATTAGAGGTAGTTTCTGTTTATTGATCCAAAATAAAATATTCAACTTAAGGTTTGCGTGACGTAGACATAGCCGACAAGTGTTCTCTTAGACGTGACACCAAATAACCTTCTCAAAGCTCTAAGGCAATATTTGGCAACACTTGTAAATGCAAGGGGAGAGGAGGGGGAGAAAGGAACAAAAACAAGTTTCTTAGTGTAACAAAAGTTTAAAATGGTAAATTCGGGTGCCTGTGTATAGTATTTATTTATTTTATTTTATTCAATTTATATAGCGCATTATACCCTGGGGTCTCTGAGCGCTTGTCCAGGTAGCATCGCTAGATTCCTAATTGAGCACAAACAGACCGATTTCAGATATTACAGCCGGCCTTACAACCCCACCCAGGCATCCTGACATAGCAAAGTTTTTAGCTTCTTGCGGAAGGCCATCAAATTAGACTCCCTCCGCAAATCGGTCGGCAAGTTGTTCCATACTGCAGGGAGAGCATTTGATATCGCACGTCCGCCCACCGTAACTAATCTGGCGCGTGGTTGGGTGAGACGAGAGGCATCAGCAGATCTTAATGCCCTGCCCGGTATGTATGGAGTTAGACGGGTCTTGATGTATCCTGGGGCCTTACCATAGAGTGACTTATGAGCAATGCATAGCCCTTTAAAGAGCACTCTCTGTCTCACCGGCAGCCAATGTAGCTGGCGTAAAAGTGGGGACGCGTGCGAGTTCCTAGGTTTCTTAAAGATGAGCCGAGCGGCGTCGTTCATCACCACTTGGAGTTTGTTGAGGAGTTTTTGGGGCAATCCTATGTAAAGCGAATTGCCATAATCCAACCTTGAGAGTATCATTGCGGAAACCGCCTGTCTCAAGGTTGAAAATGACAAGAGTGGTGCGATTTTCCTAAGTTGACGTAATAGTCCCACACAAGTTCCGACCACCATACTAACTTGCTTCCGCATGGATAGCTTATCATCCACATGGATACCTAGACTCTTAACCGTCGCTGCAGGTACTGGGGGAGGACCGAGTTCTAAGGGCCAAAACCCATCATGCCAAGGGTTGCCCGCCAAAGTAATAGGTAGAACCTCAGTCTTGTCGGGGTTAATTTTTAGAGAATTTAATGACATCCAGTTAGTTATATGCTTAAGGATGTTTTGCAACCTTGTGGACACCCCAGGGACCACATCCATTTGGATGAGGATTTGGGTGTCATCAGCATAGTTGTATACCTGACAATCCATTTGATTCAGGAGGGCAATCAGTGGTTGTAAGTATATATTAAATAGCAGCGGCGACAAGGCTGACCCCTGCGGCACTCCGCACGATGTTACCGTTGCTGTGGAGACTAATTCCCCCAGCTGCACTCTCTGTGTTCTTCCTGACAGGAAGGAGGCAAACCAGGTAAGAGCTGTGCCCTGGATGCCAGAATCTCTCAACCGCGACAATAGTTGTTTATGACACACGGTGTCAAACGCCGCGGAGAGGTCTAGCAACACCAGGGCGCCAGGCATCTTTCTGTCCGCCCTACTCCTGAGCTCATCTAGAATGGATAGCATAACCAGTTCCGTGCTGTGATTCGCACGGAATCCCGATTGATTGTATTCCAGCAGGCTGTTCCTTTCCAGATGGTCCGAAAGGCAAGGAAGTACCTGCTGCTCCAACACTTTAGCAAGGAAGGGGATCTGCGATATGGGTCTAAAGTTTTTCATGCATTTCGCATCTGCCCCAGGTTTTTTTGGCAGAGGCACTACGCGAGCTTCCTTAAAGGCAAGCGGAACCTTTCCAGATGCTAAGGATGAGTTCAAGAGTGTTAGGACCTCCTCCTCCATTCCTGGCAGCGCCAGTTTGAATATTTCCGGAGGACAGGGGTCGGTCTGGGATCCTGATTTAACTCGTCCCATGAGCTGTGACAGTCCCTCCTTCGTAATCAATGGTAGGGTGTCTAAAGGACTGTCCACCCACTTCTTAGCTGGATTGATCTGTGGGGTGCAGTCATGTAGGGGAGCGCCAGCGATCTCGGAAAGTAGATCAGTGATTTTACCAGTAAAGAAATCCTGGAACCTCTGGCAGTCCTCCCAGGTGAACTCCGGCCTCTGTGCTTTTGTTGTCCTAAGTTCATTTAGTACCCTAAAGATTTCTTTCTGTGGGTCCATGGCTGTGTTGATTCTTTCTTCATAGAACTCGGCCTTCCTGGCTATTATAGCACGTTTGTAGGTCGCAAGTTCCATTAAGTAGAGGCTTCTCGCCTTGATATCATAGGCTTTGCGCCAAGCTCTTTCCATCCTGCGCAGAACCCTCTTCTTCTCCCTGAGAGAGTCGTTGTACCAGGGAGATCCAGAGCCTCTATTCACTAGGTTGACCCTTCGTGCTGGCGCTACATAATTAGCCGCCTTCCGGAGTCTGCCGTCCAAATCGCTAAGGAGAACATCCGGATTCTTGTCACCCGGGTTCAGGGGTGGGTTCGCTAAGAGATATGTCACCAATCTATCTCCATTGACGTTTTTCCATTTTCTCACCACCCTCTGCCCCTCTACGGGTTTCCTTTTTTGCGTGGTCAGGAGTTCTCCTTTCACAAGGTAGTGATCCGACCATACACAAGGCGTCGCAGTCGGCGACCCCTGTGCCGGCAATGTCGTCCACACCAAGTCCAACATGTGTCCTTTCACATGTGTAGGGCTTTTTACTTGTTGGTCTAAACCTAGCGTTAGCAAAGCTTCATCAATCTGACTTGCCTGTCCTTCCTTGGGGCTAAGTTCCCAGTGATAGTTAAAATCCCCTAATATGACCATATTGTCATATCTGGAGCGTAAATCCTGCACCAGGTTCACGAATAAATCTGGGAAATCCGACTTACCCCATGGAGGACGATACACCACCAAAACTAACAGACAGGCCATACCTCGCCTCAGTTTGACTCCGAGTACCTCCGACCCTCCCAGATTTTGTGCCAGGATTATTTCTCCTCGCATCTGATCTTTAAAGAATAGGGCTACTCCTCCGCCTTTCTTCTCACCTGTTCTATGACAACATAAAACAGAGAAGTTTGCTGGTAATGTCGCCACGAGATCTGGTAGCGATGTGTCCTCTAGCCACGTCTCTGTGACTCCCAACATATCAAACTCCCCGTCCTCCAATAAGGAGTACACCTCGACGTTGTGTTTTTGGAGGGAACGGGTGTTTAATAGGCCAAAGTGCAGGACCTCCCCCTGATACGTTTGGGGGCCTCCAGGCCCAATATCTGGGGCCTTCCAAAGACCTTCCTGTCGGAGGGCGGCTGCGCTCCCTTCCTCTAGAGATATCTTACCGCAGTTTAATAACTGTAGCTCCGCTCTAGCATAAGTGACTCGCCGACCAGGGGTCCTGGCCCCGGGTCCCGTCTGGTCCCTGATGGGCACAGATGGGCTCGCCTCTGGCGAGCCTCCGGCGCGCCCACGGCGCGCCCGCTGCGCGCGGGCGCTGCACGCCTGCATGGCCCGATTTAAATGGGCGCCTGTGGCGTCAGGCAGCAGCTAGCCTGCTGACCAAGATGTCTGCGGCAACCGGCACTCCCACTGCCTCTCCCAAGATGTCCCCTGTCCAGCAGTGCAACTAAAGGGCCGCTGTAACAGCGGTGATTCTTCCGATTAGGGTGCTAGCAATGTCCTGATGATCCCCGGTTCCCCACAGTCATAGGCACAATTTAAAACGGCAAAAGCCGAAAAGGAAATAATTCCCTGAGAATAGTGTGGCGCAGTTAAAAACGGCAGAAGCCGAAAAGTAAATTTGCCCAAAACGAAAATAAAAAAACGCAACCAGTATTGCATTAATGCATTATTATTAAGCAGCGTCTTAATTATAAAAAGAATATGCCCGTTTGTCTGCAGGAATCGCAGCGCTTACCTTTAGCCACGAAAACCACGCATTACCATGCATGAGTAGGGTAGTCAATGCTACGTGCATGAATAATAAATGATAACCAATGACAGACCGAATAGTGTACAAACAAGGTGGTTAGGTAAATTGTGCATCACATTTAAAGGTCTGTAAATTAATTTATTTAAATGAGTGTTCTCAGCTGTTGCCAGTGGTGCAGAAATAATTTGGAGTATACGTTGTTTGAGGTTGTTAAAAGCAAGCTCGCATGTGGTCTTTATTGAAAACTAAAGCTAAATAAATCAAAATAATTGCTTTTGTTATATGATGTCTTAGTCCAATAACACGTTGTAGCAGTAAACGAACCCTAAAAGTACCTATATTAGAGAAAGTAAATAAATCGCATCCTAGTACCTACTACAAAGTTTTTGTGAAATTCAGTCAGAAATTGTAGAAAGTAAAGCAATGGAGTCAGTCACCTTGAGTGAGGCTCAAGAAGCTATCAGTCTCTGCTGCAGGTATGGAGATAAATCCTACAGGTTTCAGTATTTGCATAAATTGGGTATAGTATTTAGTTCAGTCAAAATGTTTCAGGTCTCATGCCTGTTGGATTTCCTTTTGTTCTAGTGTCACTTTGGTCTAGCAGGGAGGGTGACGGATAGAAGAAGTAAGGGCCCGATTCACATAAGTTATCTGAGACAAAATCCTAACTTTATAACTTTCGGTATTCACAAAGGGCCTTTAGGAATAGTAAAGGTAGGATTTTGTCCCAGTTAAACTTAAGTTTTGGTCTCAAGTTTAACTTAAGTAAAACTTGTGTAACTGAGACAAAATCCTAACTTTACTACTCCTAAATGCCCTTTGTGAATACCGAAAGTCATAAAGTTAGGATTTTGTCTCAGATTATTTTAGTGAATCGGGCCCTAAGTGACCCGGGTCCATCATCTTGAGACATCATGGCAACGCCGCCTCCGTATATGCGGCCGCCATATGGGAATATTCTAAGACTGGAGTAGATGTGAGACTAGAGTCAATTCTAGTCTGGTGTTGGGAGTTAGAAAGAAATGTTAACCCAGGGAAACTTTACATATGTAAAGTGATGGTAGCAGTCAGTAGAAAAGCATAGATAATGGAAACTGACAAGAGTGAACTAGTCGGTGAATGAAAAAAATGTGAAGTAACGTAACCGAAGGAGATGCAGTGAATCTATCAATCAATCAATCAATCACTGCATTTATATAGCGCGCTACTCACCCTGGAGGGTCTCAACGCGCTGGGGGAAGGGGTGTGTTACTGCTCAAACAGCCAGGTCTTGAGTTGCTTCCTGAAGGAGAGATGGTCTTGGGTGCGTCAAAGGTGAGTGGGGAGGGAGTTCCAAGTCTTGGCTGCCAGGTAGGAGAAGGATCTTCCTCCGGCGGTGGTTCTGCGGATGCGAGGTACGGTGGCGAGTGCGTGGCTGGTAGATCGTAGCTGGCGCGTGGGCGTGTAGAAGGTCATTCGGTCGTTGAGGTACTTGGGTCCCAGGTCGTGTAGGGCCTTGTGTGCGTGGGTGAGGAGTCTGAACGTGATTCTCTTGCTGACGGGGAGCCAATGCAGTTCTCTCAGGTGTCCGGTGATGTGGCTGTGTCAGGGGATGTCCAGGATGAGTCGTGCGGAGGCGTTCTGGATTCGTTGGAGTCTTCTCTGGAGTTTGGCTGTAGTTCCGGCGTAGAGGGCGTTCCCGTAGTCCAGTCGGCTGGTGACGAGTGCCTGGGTGACGGTCTTCCTGGTTTCAGTGGGGATCCATCTGAAGATCTTACGGAGCATGCGCAGGGTGTTGAAGCACGACGAGGAGACGGCGTTGACTTGTCTGGTCATGGAGAGGGAGGAGTCCAGAATGAAGCCCAGGTTGCGTGCGTGATCTGTAGGTTTGGGGGCGGTGCCCAGGGCCGGGGGCCACCAGGAGGGTGATGATCCCAGGATGAGGACTTCCGTCTTGTCTGAGTTCAGTTTGAGACGGCTGTTTCTCATCCAGTTGGCGACGTCATTCATCCCTTCGTGTAGGTTGGCTCTGGCGGTGGTGGGATCGTTGGTGAGGGAGAGGATCAGTTGGGTGTCGTCGGCGTAGGAGATGATGTTGAGGTTGTGTTGGCGTGCGATGGCTGCGAGGGGGCTCATGTAGACGTTGAAGAGGGTCGGGCTGAGAGAAGATCCTTGTGGTACGCCGCAGATGACTTCGGTGGCCTCGGATCTGAACGGAGGGAGGCGGACTCTCTGGGTTCTTCCGGTGAGGAACGAGATGATCCATTCCAGTGCTTTCTCTCGGATTCCGATGTTGCTGAGGCGCTTCACTAGGGTTCGGTGGCAGACGGTGTCGAACGCTGCGGAGAGGTCCAGGAGGATGAGGGCTGCTGTTTCCCCGTTGTCGATCAGGGTTCTGATGTCATCAGTGGCTGCGATCAGGGCGGTCTCGGTGCTGTGGTTGGCCCGAAATCTGGACTGCGAGTGGTCGAGGGATCCGTTCGTCTCGAGGAAGGCGGCAAGCTGTATGTTGACGGTCTTCTCGATGACTTTGGCCGGGAAAGGAAGGAGCGAGATGGGACGGTAGTTCTTGAGGTCGGTGGGGTCCGCTGTTGGTTTCTTCAGGAGGGCGGTCAGCTCGGTGTGCTTCCAGCTCTCCGGGAAGGTGGCGGTGTGGAAGGAGGCGTTGATGGTGTCTCGGAGATGGGGTGCGATGGAGGCGGCGGCTTTGTTGAAGACGTGGTGTGGGCAGGAGTCGGTTGGTGACCCGGAGTGGATGGAATTCATCGTGCGGGTGGTGTCTTCGGTGCTGATAGGGGTCCAGTTGCAGAGGGTGGTGGTGGCGGGCGTTGGTTCGGTGGTCGGGTGCGTGGTCTGTGGGTCGAAGCTGTTGTGTATGTCGGCGATCTTGCGGTGGAAGAACGAGGCGAGGGAGTCGCAGAGGTCTTGCGTGGGAGTGATGCCGCTGGTTCCGGCGCTGGGGTTGGAGAACTCTTTGACGATGCTGAAGAGTTCTTTGCTGTCGTGGGCGTTGTTGTCCAGTCGTTCTTTGAGTGCCGTCTTCTTGGTGGCGCGGATCAGATGATGGTGTTTGCGGGTGGCGTGCTTGAGGGCAGTCCAGTTGTCTGTGGTGCGGTTGAGCTGCCAGGCTTTCTCGAGGTTGCGGCAGTTCTTCTTGGATTCCTTGAGTTCGTCGGTGAACCAGGGGGTTTTCTTGCTGCCGGGTCCGCTGGGAGGTTTCTTGAGTGGCGCGAGGTCATCGGCGCAGGCGGTCAGCCACTTGTTGAGGTTACTGGCTGCTACGTTGGGGTCCGTTGTGCTGGTGGGAGTGTTCTGGTTGAGGGAGGTGGTGAGTTGCTCGGCGGTGATCTTGTTCCAGCTGCGGCGGGGGACCCGTTGCGGATGGAGGTGGGTCGTAGTTCTACTGAAGCTGAAGTGGACGCAGCTGTGGTCTGTCCAGTGGAGTCCGGTGGCGTGGTTGAAGGAGACGTGCTTGCTGGATGTGAAGACCGGGTCCAGCGTGTGTCCGGCGTAGTGGGTGGGGGTGTCCACCAGTTGCTTGAGTCCGAGGTTGGCGAGGTTGTCCAGCAGGGCGGTGGTGTTTTTGTCGTTGTTGTTCTCCAGGTGGAAGTTGAGGTCCCCTAGGAGGATGTAGTCGGCGGAGGGAAGGGCGTGCGGGCTGATGAAGTCTGCGATGTCTTCGCTGAACTGCGTGCGTGGTCCCGGTGGTCTGTAGATGAGGGTGCCTCGGAGGGTGGTTTTGGGGTCGGTGTGTATCTGGAAGTGCAGGTGCTCGGCGGCGGGGAAGGTTTTGTCGGAGTTAGTCGAGATGCGGATGGTGTTCTTGTGTACGATGGCGATGCCTCCTCCGGTCTGGTTGACGCGGTCCTTCCGGGTGATCTTGTAGCCGTCCGGGAGGGCTGTGGCGATGTCGGGCGCTGAGGAGGCGTTCATCCAGGTTTCGGTGAGGAAGGCGACGTCCGGTGCAGTTGTGTCGAGCAGGTCCCAGAGTTCCACGGCGTGCCTGTGGACGGAGCGGGTGTTCAGCAGGATGCACTTCAAGTGGTTGCTGTTAGTGTTGGAGTCTGCGGGGGCGGTGCAGGTCCGGTGGCAGGTAAAGCGGCAGGCTTTGCAGGCGAAGGGTCCGTTGGTACGTCTCGGGGTGGCTCGGTAGCAGGCAGGGTTCCGGCCGGTATTGAGTGCGTTGAGAGTGGCGGCGTCGTAGGTCTGTCGTGGAGTCTTGCATCGGCGGTGGGGACCAGGGGGTCTGGCGCTGGGCGCAGTCCAGGCGCGGACGGGCGCAGACGGGCTTACCTTTGGCGCACCTTCGGCGCTCATTCGGTGCTCCCGCTGCGCGCGTCCGCTGCGCGGTCGCTCTGGGGGCGTCATAAGAAGGGAGCCGGGAGGGAGGGTCCGCTGGGAGACGGGAGCGTGGGAGCCTATCGGCTGGCGGGGCCGCCGCAGTGGCGGTGGGAAAAAACGAGTGCGGGCTGGCGGGCGGCCCTGTGGCGGCTGGGGCGCTTGAGGGAGAGGCAGTCGGCGCAGGCAGCAGGAGGCAGGTAAGGCGCAGGAGGCACGAGGAGCGTGGGGGCGACCAGGCCCATGAGGTCGCCCCCACGACTGTCATAATTCTTAAACTAGCGAAGGGGAATACCATGTGACACAAAGAAGGCATTAGATGAGTTGTGTGAAGGATATTGCAAATTGAAGGTAATATTGAGTCAAATGTATACAGCAATGTGACCAAGAGGACATTATAGAGACATATTCTATAGTAATATAGGGATACGAAGACTGCATTCCATGGTGTAACTAAGTAGGGAGTAGGTGAAGAACTAACCATCAAAAGACCCTTCTGGGGTTTTAACCAGGGAAGGTTAGACATGCTGTATAGTAGATGTTGTCCCATTCTATGAAACTTACCCGTTGTACTTTCCTAGGTCAATGTTAAGTAAAAATAATATCTGAATTTTTTTTTAGCAAGTGATGTAAAAGAAAGAACAGGGAAGTGGTGAAGTCTAGAATAAAGCTTAAAATTGATGTCAGAGAGAAGTCTAGTGTCTTGGCAGTTTAGGATTAGTGTTTTTTCCTCACCAAGGCTGGATATAAAGTAATACAGTGTTGCATTTCCACAGTTGAAATGGAAGATTAGCATACTTTACAAAGTTTGGAAAGGAGAGAAAGAGATAAAAGCAGGAAACATAGTTCAGAATAGGTGAATCTAATTTATTCCTTGTACCATGTGCGGTGTCTTTAGTGATAGTGTATCTGGTTGTTTTTTGCCTAAGTGAGAGAAGTTTAGAAATCCTTGTCTTGGTTAAGGCCATTTTACGCTGGCTGCAGTTTATTAATCCAGAAGCTCTATCTTTGTCTCTGTTTAAGACCTATGTTGCCACCTCTAAAATGTGGTAGCACTTCTTCGATATATGGAAAGTAAACAGACTTTTGCTGCAAAATGGCTCCGTTATCTGTTGTTTTAACAAGTTCTTGGCACTTCCAGTGGAGGCTTTGTTACAACGGCTGATCACAATATATGTGCTACTAGCAGCCCGTCCAGACGTTGTCCGGGTATGAATTGCTGCCGGCCAGTAGTATATTGTTTTGTAGGATTTCGTTTTGATAGCATTTCTTATCTGTGACAGGCCTGTGAAACGCTCCAATTCACAGTGCACTGCTGATGCACTTAAGAGTGCGCGTTCAGTAGTGTGTGAACTCGAGTTTCCCTACTTTATTTTTCCTTGCAATATTATATAGCGCGGACTCGACAACATGGCATGAGCACAATTTACATTACAGAAGAACACATTCATTTGCGGTAGGCACGGGGAGACAAAGCGATTTGCCTGTAATCACAGGATTTTGAGCTGATGCCGAGATTCGAACGTACCTTCCAGCTCTAAAGTTCGCAATTCTAGAACTTGTGGCGGGAGGTGTGTCTAAAAGTGTATGTCGTGCTGGCCATCAATGAGAGACCTGTGCATTTTTCAAATGGGTGGTGAAAAAATATGAGTATGTTGCTGGAGATGTGAGCCGCCGTGCCACCAATGTACTTACCGGGGGAGGGTAAGCACCCATTATTCCGCAACTTTCTTTCCGCATAAAGTAAAGTCCACATTTGTAAAGCGCACAATCACCCGTAAGGGTCTCTAGGCGCTGGGGGCCGTCGGGAAGATTAAGCGGGCTATTGCCCAGAGTCACATGGTGCTGGGCTAATCTGCCGCAGGAGCCGGGGATCGAACCGTGATCCCCAGATTCCAGCGTCAGTCGCCCTGGCCGCGGCGCCACACCGCATACCATCACTCCGCATACTTTCATTACGAAAGCACCATGACTCCGCAATGCCATTATAACGCATGGCATTACATTTTATATGCTTTTACCACGTATACATTTACAACGAAATTCGTTGTAAATGCATGAATGGTAAAAGCATGTTTTTTTAATGTTTGGATAAGGTAAGTATGGGTATAGGGGTATATGTTTTGGGGTACTGAGGTATATGTTTTGGGGTGTTTGGGTATTTTAAGGGTTCAGATATAGTTTTGGGTTATGGGGTACAGGGGTAGTTTTAGGGTTTAGGGATAGGTATGGGTTTTGGGGTACAGGGGTATTTTTAGGGTTCAGGGCTAGGTTTGGGTTTTGGGGTATAGGGGTATTTTTAGTGTTCAGGGCTAGGTTTGGGTTTTGGAGTACAGGGGTATTTTTAGGGTTCAGGGCTAGGTTTGGGTTTTGGGGTAAGGGGTATTTTAGGGTTCAGGGGTAGGTTTGGGTTTTGGGGTACAGGGTTATTTTTAGGGTTCAGGGTTAGGTTTGGGTTTTGGGGTACAGGGGTATTTTTAGGGTTCAGGAGTAGGTTTGGATTTTGGGGTTCAGGGGTATTTTAAGGGTTCAGGGCTAGGTTTGGGTTTTGGGGCACAGGGGTATTTTAGGGTTCAGGATTAGGTTTGGGGTACAGGGGTATTTTTAGGGTTCAGGGCTAGGTTTGGGTTTTGGGGTACAGGGGTATTTTTAGGGTTCAGGGGTAGGTTTGGGTTTTGAGGTACAGGGGTATTTATAGGGTTCAGGGCTAGGTTTGGGTTTTGGGGTACAGGGGTATTTATAGGGTTCAGGGCTAGGTTTGGGGTACAGGGATATTTTTAGGGTTTAGGGATACGTTTGGGTTTTGGGGTACAGGGTATATTTATAGGGTTAAGATGGGTTAGTGTTTAAGGGTGTTGGGGTATTTTAAGGAGTAAGGGTGGGTTATGATTATGGGGTGCAGGGGTATTTAAAGGGAGCAGGGTGGGATTAGCACACGATATGAGACATGGCATGAAGGACGGAACGTACCACACGCCCCCAGCGTTTGTCACGCCCCCAGCACACGCCCACAGCACAACGCAAACACGCCTACAAGGGACTACTTTGCTGGCACGGTTATTTTACCTTTTAAATGTATATGGTGGGCGTCTGCATAGCCTATGTCCTTCTGCTGCAACTGCCCTTTCCAACGCTGTATTGGGTGTTGTGATTGGTGCTGTGGTTCCTGAGATTACCCGCCTCAAAGGTTTGGGCTCTCTCTTTATTATATTAGTATAGATTGTATTTCATGATTTTCTGAGTTGGATAGTTAGCACTGTTATTATAGCAGAAGCTTTTAGTACTTTTTTCCCGTGTGGGGAAAAAAGCGCTGGTCGTGTCATAGAGCTTTTGTTTTTGTTTAGTGTGGGGCAGGAGGCAACACGGAGGGAGGGAGTACACGTTGGGGACCAACATGGTCAGTGGAGGGTGGAAAGGAGAGCCTGGGAGAAAGCACAAGGACTACGGAGAGTGGGGAGCTAAGCTGGAGCATAGTGGACGTCTGGAGGTAAGACAAAACGGAAGGAGAGAGGGCCTGCATTGGATAGGGGTGAGCAACAAAAGGGAGGGCAGGAAGCTGCAACTACCAATGGAAAGAGGGTTGATGGATGGGGGCAATCAATACTGACAAAGGGAAAAACATGAAGTGTGGAGAAGAATACAAGGAAGTCAGCGGAAAAAGACACTCTGGTAGAGTGCATAAAACCAAAGGAAAAATTAGCACCTAAACAAATTAGCAATCAAAGGAAACACGTAATGCATCTATGATCCAGGTGAGGGACAAACACATGAAGAGGAAGGCAGTTTATGGCACCTGACCAATAAGAATCAAGATAGCAAATGAGTGGCAATGAAGCAAACCAACAATAAGCAACTGGTGGCCTTAAAGAAAATTCTTAGGAAACTAAAGGTTCTGAAGAGACCGTACCTGGGCTGTCTAGGGTGAAAGGAGTTGGGATACCAATTGAATGGAATACTGATCCCTCCATCCCCTTCTTATATCACCTCTGAACCATACGAGTGTGTTGTCCGAAACCGGCTGCACTTTCCTCACTTTGTGCAATGCCAGCATAATTTGTAGCACTTTTCTCGGTTTTGCAAAAGGCCTGTTCTAGTCAAATACATTTTCCAGAACTTCCAGACTCTATCAGTTGTATGACTTAAATCCCAGTCATCTGTAGGGAAGTGTGAAATTGTACATCATAAGGCTTTTTCGGTATCATTCAGACAGTTTTTAGTTCTCTGTTGTCAAAGACCTATGTTGAACCATGCTATATTCAATCAATCAATCAATCATCGAATTTATATAGCGCACTACTCACCCAGAGGGTCTCAAGGCGCTGGGGGGGGGGGGGGGGATCTGCTACTGCTCGAACAGCCAGGTCTTGAGTTGCTTCCTGAAGGCGAGGTGGTCCTGGGTCAGGCGGAGGTGGGTGGGGAGGGAGTTCCAAGTCTTGGCGGCCAGGTGGGAGAAGGACCTTACTCCTGTGGTAGCTCTTCGGAAGCGGGGGACGGCGGCGAGGGCGTGGCTGGTCGATCGAAGCTGGCGAGTGGGAGCGTAGAAGTTGAGGCGGCTGTTGAGGTATTCAGACCATTGTTTAACACTGCTTGGCTTGTTCCTCCCCTGGAGCATAGATTCTTTACCATACTTTTGAATGGATGACTTGTATCCTTCCACTGCTTTCATTTGGGGAACAACTTTTAGGTCTGTAATTAGTCAAGACCTTTTGATTTTACTAACATTATATATATATATGAAATCTATGTACCACTTGATGCAATGTATAGTCTGCTTTCAGTATTCACTCCACGAATGTCACATGATGTTATTTTTTTGTATAACTTTATTGCCCGTACTGGTGAACAAGCGGCTGTTGCTGCGAAACGCGTCGGGTAGATTCTGCCATTAAACTTACTACGGAAGCATTTGGGGCCTCAGCGTGTTGTCTGATTGAATCAAGGGACGACTATCTGTTGGATGTTAAGGGGTTGGCAAACCCCGCTGCGGCCCGCCATTACGAGTGGCGTAAGTTGATATCGCCAAGTGTGTTGGAATATATATATATATACATATATATATTTCCCAACTTTCCACCAAGGCTGCCGAACACGCTGCAGATGCAACCGTATGAGCGAGGATGGAGCCCGCTTGTTCCACAACAACTGCCAAGACGTCCAGTCACTCGCAGGGTGTGACAAGAGCATTAATAATCGCAGGCGTGTTTCAGCGTTATGCCTTCTTCAGTGCGATTAAAAAATTGACAATCAGGCACTTGGTAGGTATATTTAAATTGTCTAGCAATTTAATTGGCTAATATGTGGTCAATGGGAGGATAGCAATCTCAAAAAAACATAAGAGTTGTGGGATGGGTATGCTCAGACGTGAGTCCCATGCTCTCCACACCACTGCAGTCAAGATATCCTGGCTGAAGACGGCTGATAGCCAGAAACCGGTCCTAGGATGCTTGATTCCGGTCCAGGAAAGACATGGCTTGGCAGTTTGGGCTGGCCTGTTCCCATGAGGCACAGGGT
Organism: Lissotriton helveticus; assembly: GCF_964261635.1. Classification (NCBI taxonomy): domain Eukaryota; kingdom Metazoa; phylum Chordata; class Amphibia; order Caudata; family Salamandridae; genus Lissotriton; species Lissotriton helveticus. Next base: position 1,123,424,830 of record NC_136071.1, read on the forward strand.
CAAGGCTGATTTGCATATGGCCATGTCTGAACTGGGGTGGTGTTGAGTGCAAAAAAACGATGGATTTAGGCCCAGATCTCTGTACTGGGGTGAATGTATGACATTGTTCTGCATTCTGTCTATCAAATGTTGTTTTGCATTTGTCACCCCAAGTGGGATGGGTATGCTCAGACGTGAGTCCCATGCTCTCCACACCACTGGAGTCAAGCTAACCTGGCTGAAGACAGCTGATAGCCAGAAACCGGTCCTAGGAAGCTTTATTCCGGTCCAGGAAAGACATGGCTTGGTAGTTCGGGCTGGCCTGTTCCCATGAGGCACAGGGTCAAGGTTGATTTGCATATGGCCATGTCTGAACTGGGGAGGTGTGGAGTGCAAAAAAACGATGGATTTAGGCCCAGATCGCTGTACTGGGGTGAATGTATGACATTGTTCTGCATTCTGTCCATCAAATGTTGTTTTTCATTTGTCACCCCAAGTGGGATGGGTATACTTGGACGTGTGTCCCATGCTCTCCACACCACTGGAGTCAAGCTATCCTGGCTGAAGACGGCTGATAGCCAGAAACCGGTCCTAGGATGCTTGATTCCGGTCCAGGAAAGACATGGCTTGGCAGTTCGGGCTGGCCTGTTCCCATGAGGCACAGGGTCAAGGCTGATTTGCATATAGCCATGTCTGAACTGGGGTGGTGTGTAGTGCAAAAAAACGATGGATTTAGGCCCAGATCTCTGTACTGGGGTCAATGTATGGCATTGTTCTGCATTCTGTCCATCAACTGTTGTTTTGCATTTGTCACCCCAAGTGGGATGGGTATGCTCAGACGTGAGTACCATGCTCTCCACACCACTGGAGTCAAGCTATCCTGGCTGAAGACGGCTGATAGCAAGAAACCGGTCCTAGGATGCTTGATACAGGTCCAGGAAAGACATGGCTTGGCAGTTCGAGCTGGCCTGTTCCCATAAGGCACAGGGTGAAGGCTGATTTGCATATGGCCATGTCTGAACTGGGGTGGTGTGGAGTGCAAAAAAACGATGGATTTAGGCCCAGATCTCTGTACTGGGGTGAATGTATGACATTGTTCTGCATTCTGTCCATCAACTGTTGTTTTACTTTTATTTCTTAGCTCACCCCCACAATATCCTGCTGTCTTTCTCTACATTTGGTACCTACCTATTTCTTTTTGTACCTCTCAGTATATTTCTTTCTGGCTACGCCACATTTCTCCCTTTACCTTACATCTCTCTGTACCTCACCTGATTCTCTACCTAATCTCTGGACCCTCCCTCCCCCTCTTCTGCACATCCTTCATTATACAAAGAGGAGAGGAGGTCTAGGCAAGGAAACCGAATTTAGAGGAAAATTGCCAGATTTCACCGATGGAATGTTAAAAATCCTCAGCACATAATTTTATTGTCACTGGTGTAGTGAGAATGGCAGGTTTGAAGGAGGATTTGTTTAATGAGTATCCAGCAATTAAAGCTACAGTTTTAATGGCTGTTTTCCTGTTATATTTTAATATTGTGGTTCAGTCCACTAAACGTCCACCAAATCACCATCCTACAAGGAGCGGTGCAGGCTTGCGAGACACTGGATTCCATGTAAATTATTGCTGTTGCAAGACAATAACAAAGTTTAGTTTCAAGCTCAAAAAGGAATAGATTTATCAATGGTTGCTCCAACTTTTATTTGGTACTATTTGGCTGACGGATGATGGACATCATAAACCATGAGATCAAGTGTTTTTTAAATGTTACCAGAACGCCAAGATGGCAATATAGCACATTATTTCAAATGTTAGCTGTTATGTGGGTCTGGTGTGAACATCTCATCCAGTCCCGTTTTATTACTACCTATTATTGTAATTGTAGTTCTTTTATTTTCGACAAGCAAAATTTTAAGCACCATAACGGGTAACTGTATGTTATGGGTAACATATTGCCTTTGAGGGGTACTGGTGACATCACCAAGAGCTTTGTAAAGGTTACAGAAACCCCAAAGGAGAAGGGACACGTGTGTAGGAACACCTTGCCATGTTTGAGCTGCTGTTGCATCCTTGGGCCAGAAGAGAACAGTTCCCATGAGAAGTTTAAGGATCACAGTTGCATGGTAGGGAAGGACTATGGTGGTTACTTGGCACAACAGTGGTCTTCCCTCTTATTGGCTCTCCCCCCTCTTGGGCACAGTTGAATCTGTGTTCTCCAGCAGTAGTGTCTCTTGCTGTGTCAATTGTCCTGGAGAGAGGAAGGAGGTGTGAGAGGGGTTGAAACAGAGAGAGAAGGAGAGAAGCGAGAGGGAAAAGCAGGGACAACAGGAGGAGTATGAGGGAGAGAAAGAGACATGAGCAGAGAAGTTAGAGGGGAGAAAAGAGACGGACAGACAAATGAAATATGGAGCGAAATGAGATATGCAGAGATAGGCATAGTGAGAATAGTGTGTTTGGAGAGGAGAGGGTGGGACAATGAGTAGGGGGAACAAGAGAGGAGGGGAAAGTAGGAAAAGAGACAATGGAAGGAAGGAGATGAAAAAGGAAAAAAGATGAAAAGGCCAAAACAGGAAGTAGTGCAATGGGGGGGGGTGGAGAAGTGAGCCAAAGGAAAAGGGAGACGAGAGAAAGAGGGAAGATTAGAGACGAGAGATAAAAGGTGGGAGAGAAAAGAGACAGGGCGACGGATGAGGATTAGCCCTTAAAAAAAGCCAGCCTGGTTGTAGGTCCAAGAGGGGGGCATTTATTTTTCTGGCTACTCTCCTGCTCTCTAGACTGCCTGGTGGCTAATAGACAGTCCCAGGAGGATGACTAACACCTTCAAAAGAATATCCACATGTCTGAGATATTTGCTGATATGCCCTTTCTTATTCCAGTCCAGCATTTTCTATTCAGCACAGTTTCCAATTTAAGGTGGGTGCTTAGTACCCACAGTACTATTATTTTCCAAACCAGCATGGCTGCTTAATTTAATGTTCCTGTCTTTTTCCTATAAAAGTAGAATTGGAGATCAGAGAATTGAGAAAATGTAGTCAAAGTGCTATTTTTCGATGTGTTCACCGCTCCCTTGCTTCCACTTTTGCCCACTTCTTCGTTCTTGCGCTTGTGTTCTGTGGGACCCTTCAGTCTTGTTGCAACAATTACTGCTTGTGATTCTTCTTCATTCACACTCCTCATTTCTTCATGGAGTTTCTGGATCTTCTCAGCATTTCCCCTTGGATCTCTGGCTTAAATTGTTGCTATGCTATCGCCTGGAGCTTTTTAACTCCTTGACACTCTTTTTAGCGGTTGGGATTCATTCCTGCAAATTCCTACCTCTAAGACTCTGCAGCAAAGTGGATACCGGGGGGGGGGTCGCCACTACCTCGGATGGGCCAGGTCAAAGACAAAGGAACGTTCTTTATGTCAAAGTGTTTACAACTGCAAGAACAATAAGTGTCGCAAATTGATGATTGAGACCAGTGGATATTTCATGCCCTCTGTACAGCAGTAGAGAAGAACCAAAGGGTACATGCAAGAGAGGTAACACACAACAGCTGTTGGTGGAGAGGAGGGTGGTCTGAGAACTTTTAAAGGACCCTTAGACCAAACAGTCTACAAACACAGTCATGGAAAGGTCAGCAGGGGAGAGCACTGAGTCCTGGGTAGATGGTTAAAAGCTAGACCTCAGTGTCAGGTATACACTCCCCTTGCAGCTGGACCTCCTGATCTGGTGCCCTTGTTATTCCTAGCTGACAATTTCTCCATTTTTAGGTCTGGCCTAGAGATAGCTGTATCTGTTTCGCCAGCCTCATGCAGTAAAATCGTAAATTAAAATAGATACATACTAGAGAGACTTTGGGTCAGCCCTCTTCATCTATTGAATACTTTCCCCCGACCCCAAACAAAGCATACATGAAGCACCATACACTAGCGGGTGTTGATCAGGGGTAGCCTTATGTATTCAACAATCACAGAAACCAGAAATTGAAGGAATTTACAAAGTTGTTGCCAATCCTATGAGTTTCAGGCAGCCTTCTGCGAACCTACCAATATTTTAGAATTTTTCAGGCAAGGGTTTGTTCTAGGATTAGCAGAGTCGAGATTGAAAAGTGAGTGGGCTGCAATTATGGCTTTCAGGGGAGTAGAGGTGTTAGCGATAAATGAGTTAGGGAACCGACTACTGAAGAATTGCTTCCTGAAGAGAACAATTGTTCATTCTCCAGTACATCCTGAAATTTGGTATTAATTATTCAAGCTTTACTAGAGACTCCTCTATAAACTTAAAATATTTATCAGCTAAAGTCTTATTACTTCTAGCAATTCGTTTGGGGAGGTGTTTAGGAGAATTAGGAGCAGTTTTATAGGAAGAGCCACATTTAAGGTTCTCTCTTGACAGAGTTGTAGTTCAACCATCTCCATTGTTTTAACTAAGGTGCCATCGATGTTTAATAATACACAGGATTTTGTGTTTCCTGTTTTTTTCCTCATCATCTCTAGATTCCTTTGGCCGGATGTCAAGCAACCTTTATCTGTTTACCTTGAAAGATCACCATACTTTCCAAAATCATTTTCTTTTTGTTACTTTTGGTATAGTAGGATAAGCAGACGTCCTGCCACAGCAACTTTGAGTAAATGGATCCGTTTTGCCATTTATTCCACTTATGGTCCCAAAGGATTCCTTTATCAGACTCTGAACAGTGCAGTTCAAAAAGAGGCATTGATTGCATCATGGGCAGCCTTCAAAGGGAAGCATTGAAAGAAATGTGTAGTGCTGCAACGTGGCTGACACTTGTATGACTATCTTGTGCTGTTTAGGAGCAAGTTCTACAGATTTTGCTTCACATTTACTGAGTGTTGTGAACTCATATATCATATAAGTTTTTCTTTTGATTTATCTATCTATCTATCTAGCTAGCTAGCTAGCTAGCTAGCTAGCTATTATAGGTGGTTGGCCTGACCTTGTGACTTTGACCCCGCCCGGCGCGACCAGATTACCACAGTTGATGTTTTGTGCATTTCACTTAAATCTTTAAAATTTCATGTCTACGATTCTACTGATTGGATTTTTTGTTGATTTGGTCTTGATTTATTTATTAAACTTTTCTAACTTGGTGTGAGATTTTTCTTGTGTTGTGTTTTCACTTTATTACTGTTTGAAGTGCTGCATAAATACTTTACACATTACCTCTAAGTTCAGCCTGATTGGTCTGCGCCAAGCTACCAGAGGGTTGAGCACAGGATAAGTTGGGGTTTGCTTGTGACTTTACCCTGACAGGGACTGTAGGTGCTGCTTGAGTAGAGTTTTAACCAGTAATCCAATTTCTTACATTGAAAGAATATTGTGTCTGAAACATTGTGGACCAAAATATCGGGAAGGTAAGTGCAAATAGGTAAGTATAGAATTACAATTCTTAAATCCACATCTATGTACTTTCAAGGTATATGTATCATCAAGGTACATATATGTGGAGTTAAGTATTATAAAACTTTACTATTCGATAGAAACTTACCTTCACAATGCTTTTGTCCTCGATATCCTTGGCAGAATATTTTGTCCACCCAATATTTATTCTATATTTTGTCCAAATATCCACACATACTGACCCATCACTGTACCTGCTACACTGAAGTGTCTGGGTATCAACAGACCCCTCTGTATTTTAAAATTCATCCAGCTATTCACATGTACAGCAGGTCAATTACATAATAGGCCACCCAATCGTCTGGTGTTTTAAGTATATACAGACCTAGATGTACATCTGGCAATTATCTCGAGCTCCATAAAAACAACACTCCTCCTGTAGTACCCAACTTCTTTTAGCCAATAGCTCCCACAGTTACACTACTCATTTTTATGGAAAACTTAAGCTTGGACCACTATACAACTGTAGGACTACAGAAGGTCATTGTAATTGTCCTTCTTGCCCCCTTGCAGATCCTAATGCTACTTTAGCACACCCTGAGATGCCCCCGGGCTGGACCACAGCAATTAACCCTCTGAGGTAGCAGACGAGTCCACAATGAATCCAACCGGGTGCCGCAATTACAACTTAGTCACTGACTAGCGTCATATCAGTGTTGTGTTCACCAACAAGCATTCCCATAGATCAACCGTGCAAACGTTCACAGTTTCGCACCACAGATCCACTTCAGGAGAGACACTTGCACACCAGATCATGATCGTCAAACAACAGATCAGTATACTACTCAAAGGAAGAAAGCATACCCAACACTTTTTACACCTTTTATACACATAACAAGGTCCTCTGCATGGGTAGATGCCATATAATCGTTTTCTGCCACAAAAGACTGTAACAAGACCCGGCGGGATCAATATTAATAATATAAATGCATTTATAGATGTTCAGCTTTACAATGTGTTCCACAATGGCAGAAAAGGTACAGAAAAAAATAGGTAACAAACATTGGAAAAGGCAGTAGGTGTGACCTTGGTAACCTGGTGTGATGGTTATTTTCTTTAAAATTTTCTATTTCGACTATATGCTTTGAAACGAAAAAGAAAAAGACATGCTGCGCACAGAAATTACTTTAAACACATTTATTTTAGTTGAAAAAGTCATAATTCACATCCAACAGTCATTTAGAGTCAAAAGATTAAATGTTAAAATTTCATCCATATTGACCATTTTGGGAGCGTTCGACAGGTCAGGAGTCCTCATTTTTCATCAGTAAATTGATTTTTGGACTGTACCAAAAATGATTCAAATTGTCAATTGGATCATTCCTCATGTTGAATAACCACTTTTTAAACCCTCACAGTGACCAAAATTGCCATTTTTACAGAGTTTTGCTGACTCAAAAGCTTCAATTTTGACCAATTTCAGGCACAGAAATGACTTTAAACACACTTATGTGGCAGCCAAATGCTTGCAATATTTTAAAAAATATGTTTTATAACAACATAATGTACGCTTCCTATGAGGCAGGTGTTCTTAGATCAGGTATAGATTAGAGACGCTTTTTTATTTTTAACCCCTTCACTGCGGCGGCTATTCTGCAGCAGTGCTAAGGGGGCGGGGCGGCCGCACGGCGCTTCCGTGCTTGTGACGGAACCGCTCCATCACGAGCCTCGGGTGAGCTGTGCTTGTGACCACTGTTCCCACTAAGCAGCGCGCGTGGGCGCGCGCCCACGACGGTCACTCAGAGCGCGCAATGTCCAGGATTTAGCGCGCACACCCCTACCTCGCGCCGCCACTTTTAAAACACGAGCGGCGCGAAATCCAGGCGGGAGGCAGAGGAAGAGACGCAAAGCCCATTGTGCTCAAAGTGCTTCAGACTTTAGCTTCAGCCGCCGCCCCCCCCTTCCCCCCACGCTCCTCCCCTCCCTCCCCTCATGTGTGGACCCCCAGGCTGAGATAGCTTCCTGGGCACCCAACAGCTGCACTCAAGTACTTCACGGGTCTTTCAAAGACCATTTGCACATTAATGGGCTTTGTCGTTTTTTCACACCTTCTTAGCCCCTGCATCTCCAAACTCCACACTTCCAACTGGCAAAAAGGGAGAAAGCACGAACATGCAAAGGGTCAGATAAAATTGCAAGAAGTATCTGGCAGTGAATTATAGAGGCCGACGTTACATTGCACTGGCAGAGGACTTCAGAGACAGAGCTTCGGGCACTGGCATTCTTCGCGCACCACTAGTTTTCTATGTGACGGCTGTGGCTAAGGTACTTATTGTGCTGCTGTAAAGGCATCGAAATCCGCTTGCTTAACTTTTAAGGTGCGTAATTTCATATGCACATAATACTTTATATAAGTTTGCATTTGAAACCTATAGCTGCAAAAGTTTGGTTAGTTTGTGGGATGCAAAAATAGTTTACTTACTTATTTCCTGGCATAATATTTTCGTTGTTTTGGCCACTGTGCTGTTTATGTATGCGGTTCCTGTTTTCATGCCTCTTGCTTGCCTTCTTTTGTCCTGACCGCTACCTTTCTTTAGCTGATGACGTCAAATCTCACTCCAGCTAGTATCTGCAACTTGGAACCTTCTCAGCTCTTTGTTTCATGGGGTGTAAGAGGCAGTAGCAGCAGCTCAATTGCTCATATTACCTTAATAGAGGAAATGCCATTTAAGTCCGTTTTGTTTCAGTAGTATTGTCGGGTTCAGTTTCTGTAGCTTCGTGTACTAGTGATATTGGGTTATGTTTTGGAGTCTAGAATCCCGGGATTTCATTGTGCACTTTGGGGTGACATGTTAAACCTCTGTGTGCAATGTACCTCCCTGTGTGCCTTGCGTCTATTATGGAGTTTGATTCTTAGATGCTGGCTGCATTTAGTGGGACAGAATCAGTGTTTAGTTTGTTTTCTGTGAGATTGCACTCTCCTGCCTGCTTTGGGGGGTAAGATGGCTCAGTGAGATGAGTGGGCTGGATCTCTTGCAGACCGATCCATGTCTGCAAGAGATCCAGATCTGGCCGGTGAACCCTGTCAATCAAATGCACCTTGTTTTCTTGGGTAAAGACTTGCCAATTGCTGAACTTAGTTTACATCATTAGGGTGGTGTTCCTAATTCTGGCTCTCTTCCCTGGATGCTGCAGACCTGTTGCATTGAAAACACATTTCAGTATGGTTCTGGGTGATTGCCAGATGACAGCGCTTTATTACACAACAAATAAAGAATTCAAGTGCTGCAAAGCCATACATTATGTGGTGTGTGCACTTTCTATTCATGGTTGTGTAGAGCACCAAAAATGGCGTAAGTAGTTTGGGCGGTGTACTCACCAATTCTATAATTCTGTCATAGGTTTGCACTGGTCTCCGATGTGGCAAAGCGGGCTACACCAGTTGCGGCCCTGACTGGTATTGCCCGACATATTCAGGACGGTGGTAGTTGCTGACCGGGACTGGGCTGCAGACAGTCACAGGGGAGCCACACAAACAGCGTTTGGGCTGGTGGGTGCTGTGGGCAGTAGGAGGACGAGGGCATCTATCTGGGCAGGACTGAGATGTGCTCCATCAGATACTATCTCCGAGTTCTCTGCCTGGGAGCCCGTGTTTTACATGGCAGAACCCCTCTTTCCCTTCCACTATCCGTATACTATGCAGTTGGGTGTGCTCTATTCTGTATACTATTCAGACTGCCGTTCACGGGTTACCTCACAAGTTAGACCTCAAAGGCTGTTTTTTTAATTTTTGTTTTAGTTGAAGATTATCTTTTTACAAATATTTTTGGGGATTGTGTGTGTATATGTGAAAGAAAAATATAGCAGCTACCCCCCACCTCCCCCCACCCCAATCCTAAAAAACATTGTTAGGCTCTGTCTACAACTATTGCATGCTAATTTATTTGTTGAAGCTGCACCCTCTGAACCTCTAGTAGGTGCCTAAGGAATGGTATAACAATTTGAACCACATTATCAAAATTACAGACTGGTACAGCATGAACTTTTTATCAGAACCCTTTTCAGAGGACTACTGGGTCCAGCCATGGGAGTTGAGCCCTTTTACTTCTGATTATCCTAGGGCTTGACTTACCATAGGTCCTAAGCAACTGGCCCAAGTAACCCATCAGCGGTTGACTCTCCCTAGTACCTTTTTTATTTCTTTCAACAGTATCTTGTTACATATGGAGACGCATCTGTTACCTGAACGCCTGTGGGTTTCTGGCCGAGGGGATTTCCCTCCATGGCTTTCGTTTCAGCATTGTTTTTTAGCAAGCATTAACAAAATCACAGGACGGGCATAGGCTAGTGTGCCTTTTTTTGTATATTTCTTATGCAAATGCAATAGAAATGAAAAGTTTAAGAAATAAGTAAAAATAAAAATGAAAGGACAGATTGGCACTCAGCACTAAGTGCCCTGCTTTCTAAGTGCATGTATTGCTATGAAATGCTATCCCAGGCAAGACAGCCAGGAGCCTAAATGGGCTGACCCATTCTATCTGCAGTGGTCGGCTGAAGCAACATGTGAACGACAATTTAACGTATGAAGGGATGAAGAGGGCTCACTCAGAACCTTCTCTATGTATATATTTTATTTCATGACTATTTTAATACCCAAGAAAGGTCTCGCATTATTAAAGTTTGAGCTATTGCAGTTACATTATTTAACAATGCCAATAGCTCAAACTTAAATAATGCGAGACCTATTGCATTGCAAATGCTTGTTAATCTCGAGGTGTTAGAGTTGAAAGGCTCTGTGCAAGTTTAGGAAACCGACCCACCCTCCTCTTGTAAATGACACTGGTTTACGGACCTTCCGGCCTCAACTACACCTGTTTTGTCTCCTCGGGGCGCACATGCCAGCATTTCAGACCATCACATGGTCACGTTTTAATCCAGCCTGACTTTTGTGTGGCACACGTTTCAGGTGCACTGCTGCAAAAAATGGGCTTCAAACTCGCCATGGTATGAGGTGTTTGCTTTTCTTTCCGTGCTTCTGTGGCATCATTTTCTGTCTGGATTGTCTTCTGCTTGGCCTTTAAGTTCTCAGGCTCAGCTCATAAAGGGTACAGCTAACGCGCACAGACCGTCTATGGAACATGCACCACGGGGTGTATTACCAGCACTTTTCTTTGTCCAGTGCTCGTCTGAGTGCGGTGTGCGTTGGCGGGGAATTTCTTTTTGCATCCTTACCTAAGTGATCAGAAGTGAAACACATAAAATGTTCCCAACTCTGTTTAGTTTAAAATATAGCGTGCCATGTTTTTAGTCATCGAGGGAGGGTAATCCCGGAATGTGGAGATGACACAACGCTTTAAAGTCTTGGCTACCATACAAAGAAGAGGTAAGATTTTTTAAAGGTTTGATGTAACTCCTTAACTTATGTTCAGCTGAGTGCTAAAGTCTTACCCTGTAACAGGCATATTAACCCTCTGTACTACTTTATGATTAGTCAAAACTGCAACCAGACAAACATCTCTCTCCAGCAAAAATATTAGTCACGGGAAATCTCCTTTACCTCGCAGTCTCAAAAACGACCAGCCTTTGCAAAGCATTCACTACCCCGACTGCGACTTTACCACAAGTTACTTTAATCCAGAAGTTGTTACGATGACTTGCTGTAGGGGACTCGTTTTTGGACTGGTGACAAACTATCTCTGACGGGATATCCAGACATTACTCCGTAGCTTGCACGTCTAATTGTAAATATGTTATGTAATTGTGAATATATGTGACTTTGTATAGGCTCCCAACATTCCCCACCCTATGAACACTCCTTGAGCTGAGGATCTTCTGCAAAATCGTATTTTGATACCACCATTGGAGTCCTGTGCTTTTCTAAACCAGAAGTGTACTTGCTTGTGTAACCAATTCATGTCATTGCATGTGTATCTAAATTGAAAACCTGCCTTAAGACATTTCATGCGGCGCTACATGTGTGGAAATGCACTCTATTTTCACTTTTTTAAGCAAAGGTTTGGAGTGATATTTGGCGCTGCACCCACATACGCAGTCTGGTTCCCGGCGCACATAGCCTCAGTTGCAGCGCACGGAGACCTTATACTGCCGCACACAGAGTTAAAAAATTAGAGGGAACATTGCTTGAGACGGAACGGTTCCGTCACGGCCCCGCCCGCCCAATAGAACGCTCAGCGCAGGCACGGAATTCGCGCCGCGCAGGCTCGTTCCGTCACAAACACAGCTCACCCGAGGCTTGTGACGGAACGGTTCCGTCACAAGCATGCAAAGGGTTAATGCACGTCACAGAAAAATATGATTTTTTTATTGGCACAAAGAAAAGCTCTTATATGCTTTTAAGTACTGTAAAACATAGGGGCATATTTACAAGGGAATGGCGGAGTGTGGGGTTAAGCAAACATTGCTAACGCCACGCTCCAGAATTCCTAAAACGCAGGGATGTGCCATATTCCCAAGAATGCAGTGCACCCCTGCGTTTCCCCTAGCGCCAAATCTAGCTGCCTAGAGCCAACGCAGGCATCCTTGCACTATAGTGCAAGGGTGTCTGCATTGGGGTGAATGATTGTTTATGTGCAGGAAGCTCCTTTCCTGCAGATAAACAATCCAGAATGGGGATTTGTAACTTCTATATGTGCTTCATTGTGCAGCACACTTATAAGTTGCAACTCGTCATTTTTTAAATGATTGTTTATGTGCAGGAAGGGACACCTTCCTGCACATAAACAATAATTTCTGGCATTTTCCTGTTTCTATGTGTGCTATGCAATGCAGCACACATAGTCAAGGTGGCTTATAACAAGAGCCTGCACCAGGGTCTGCCTTGCAAAGGATGGTAACCAAGGGAAAGCTTTGCTCAGAAACCACATGGTTGCAAAGCATGCCCCGCAAGTAGCAGTAATCTTCCTCCCTGGGTAGGGCCTTTTTTAGTTTAATACCCGCATTTTTCACCATGAATCTGGGGGAGGGAGCCGCCCCCGGTTCCGAGGGTCACCAGTCATGGGTCCAGAGAACCCCCACTTTGCCGAACAGCACCACCTCTGTGTTTTCGCTGTTAAGTTGGAGGTAGTTTTCCATCATCCAGGCTGTGACCTATCACATACAATCCATGAATTGGGGCTTTGTGCCATCATAATCCTGGCCAAATGAGATGATCAGTTGGGTGTCATCCGCGCACGATATCACATCAAAGCTGCAAGATATAACAATCTGGGCAAGGCGGCCTACATTGATGTTAAACAACGTCTGGCCCAATGACAAGCCCTGGGGCACCCCTTTGGCTATCGAGATAGAGTGGGACTTGAACAAACCCAGCATGATTGTTTGAGTGCGACTAAGAAGTCCACAAGCCATAGTAGAACAGTGCCCCTAATACCAATCTCACGCAGTCTACACAGCAGAATGTCATGGGAGTCGGTGTCGAAGGCTGCTGACAGATCGAGCAGCAATGGCATGGCAGGAGAGCCTGAATCTAAAGGCAGGGGATAGTGTCAGTGACTGCCACCTGTACCATCTCAGTGCTGTGGCAGGATCTGAATCCCGATTTGGAGGGATCTAAGATTTTAGAACCCTCTAGGAATGTCTTATGCTGTCTGTTGATCAATAGACAGAAAGAGTTGGACAATGGTCAAAAAAGTCATTCATTTTATGTCAGGGGAGTGAATTACTGTATGGTTAGTGGAGTCGTTTGTTAATTATAATTGGGTTAGGTAGAAGAAACTATGTGGACAGAGCAGCTTCTGCAACTTGTAAGGACCAAGACGAGGAGGACAAACAAGAAGGTAATGGAAGAAATGGAAGAGAGGCTGAATAAAACACGGGCCCATCAGACTCCTAGCAATTCAGGTCACTGCTAGGCAGTGCTTTATTTATGGCAGAGTTTGCCAGGGCTCGGTTCCAGAACTTTTTTCTGAAAGGGCTTCATTTGACTCTGTGTTTCCTGGTGCGCAGCATTGCCACTTAATTGTCAACTGGTGCACTTATGACAGTCGGCCACATGGTGGTGCTGTTTGTCTAATTTAGAGATGACACAACAATAGTGCAATTCAATATACTTTAAAAATGACTACCTGCCGCCCAAGCCATTCTCATAGCTTTGAGGGCCTGAATAGCCTACTTTGTCACACTTGTAGGAGTGTGGTGGTAAGTAGCTGTCTTGGCAACGCCGACAGGAGCAATGGGTGGTGCAAACAGCAGTGGACTCCTGTACTTATGGTTTTCAATTTTTTTTTTTTTTGTTTTTACAAATTAAGCACTGGTTGCTGATCAGCAGAACACAGTCCTGCCAAGCGTCACACAATAGGCGTGACGCTCACGCATTTCAGTGCGGTGATCCGCATCACCGCACTGAAATAAATTGTCACGCATACCAGCGGCGCCTGTCACTGTGCCCGGCCGGGTTCTCTCTGCTGCTCCCTCCGAGAGAGGTGCGCAGCGCCGCCCGTCGTGTCCTAAACACTCACACACTGTCCTGCAGCTCTCAGCTCTGAGAGCGCTGCAATGTCGACTCTGCACTCTGCCACAAAGGAGAAGCCTGTTGCCCTGAAAACGAAATACGTCCGCGACACATGAATTATCATGTGACATCATGACTCACCCCATCCCAATTAAAATTACCGGGACCCCGGGGCCTGCCCTCTCAGACACAAGTGTTGTGCATTAACTTGCTTCGAGTGCAGCGCCTGGCGCGATTACCTCAGGTCCTGGCCAACACTGACAATGCTGGCGCTGCGAGGGACGTCATATCCTGCTGCGAGCGCAAGGAGTTTCAACTGTTTTAAAACTGAAGGCGGCTTGCAGCTACTGGTATGTGGGCGGTGGTGCATATTTAGTCCTGTTTTATTTTAATTACTCCCCCCCCCCCTCCCATTGCAGTTGAAGAGGCGTTGGTGATGACCAGGGTTGCAGTTATCGTCAGGACATTCTGTCACAGGACGACGGCCCCGCTCAATGTCGACACTCTCCCTGAACAGCCTGGACGGACAACTTTCACTGGGCCAGGACGGCACTGGCAGAACCGAATTGCCGCGGCCCGCGGTGGCTCAAGGCCTGAGCCTGCCTTGCACTCACTGGGTGTGAATGCCCTGCAATTAATGGAGCGCCACCGTCCTGGCCCAAGTAAGAACCAGACTGCATTTTAAAAATGACACAAATACATATGGCTGCCTGCGCGCTATCAGGCAGCATGCTGTGCCTCTCGGTGTTCGTTCCTCTTAGCCTAGGTGACAGTGAGTTGCTAAGAAATAGACCGTTCGGTTTACACACTAACGATAAAGGTGATTTATAGTTTGGCATTGGAGTCCCCGATAATAATACCTTCTCTTTTTTATATTACTTCATACCTCCGTGAGCCTCAATTCTACCTCGTGAGGAGGAAAGTACGTAAGGGAGGTTTGTCCCAGTGATGTTTGCCAGCGCCTTCACTCACGGAGCCATTTTACCACGCTGAAACAGGATCGCCCGAGTATACAGATCCTGCTTACAAACAAAATGACTTGAAGGTCCAGATGCAGCTGGTGGGGAAAGTGTGGGAAGAAGGCGTAATCATCACCTCAGGTCTCACAGGGGTGAGGGGCACGAAGGGCAAGCTGGAGAAAAGTAGGTTTTTTTTAACTGAGAGAAGATAGCATTTCTACACTAATAATAAGTTGTTTTTTGTCATAAATTGTAGCTTAGTGAGCAGTGAGCAGCAGGCTACAACTTATAACAAAAACAGCTTATTATTAATCACGTAGGCGAAACCAGTGTATTACTAATGCTTGTTAGGATATGGATGCACACTTGTGTTTGATAAATTGAATGTTTTTCACACTAATTTATTTGCTGCACACACGTAGCAGGTTCATTTGTCATGATGTCAAACACCAGATGTGAATGGTTAGGAGTATGATTTCGTGCAGGACTGAGAGGTGGCGCTTCTAGTCCCATTACTAATAAAAGTGTGTGAAAAGAAAAAGGAAACTAATGTGATGGGTCTTGCAAGGTTGGCACACACACTCATCCATCCTGCAGTGTCCTTAGTTCCCAGGTGCTATGCAGCAGTTTAGGATCTTTTAACAGTTTTTCGTTGCTCAAGTGAGTGTAATGTCTTATATTTATATGTTTCCCCCTTCCTCATTGCTTGATTTTGATCTCGAGAAAGTGTCACTCATAGTCGTTGAATGTCACTCATAATTACACTGAAATTATGGAAATGTCACACATAAGCAATCTGAAACATTGGCAGCTATGAGAACATAATAGTGACATCTGAAAACCAGGAGGGGTGGAGGGGGTGGGGTTATGCCACCCAGCCCCCGCATGGTGGCGCTGTGCGTTGCTATTCTCTTTCCGTTCTGGCTGCCCCTCCCTTTCCTGCTGCACACTGGCTGCACATCTCTCCAAGCAGTGACTTCCTCTGCTCGGCTTCCTGCGGGTGGTGCTGAGGCTCTACTGCCCCACAGTGCATGGGGGTCTGGAGTTGCAGGTTACCACTCGGGGGCATCAGAGCACTGATCCGCAAACAGAGAAAAGACAGAAACAGAGCTCAGGAAGGCTGAGTAACAGCCCACGTTCCCTCGTCACCATGTTGTTATGTGACTCCCAGCTTTCAGAGCCTCTGCTCCTCACGCACTCCCGGGATTACTGCGATCGCCTCGAAGCGCTATAGAGACCGAAGGGTAAATAGGGAGCAGGTACCAGGCACATTTGTTACTCTTACATATTTACATATGTATATCCACCAAGTGCCAGTACTGAGCTGCAGCCCCTCTCGCCCCCCCCCCCCCTCCCCGTGTGTCACACTCTCCATGAACGCCCATATTCCTCCAAGGTTCATTTGTCCTTCTGGACAGCTGTACATGTATTTGCTGTACATGTATTTATTAAGTTGTTAGCTCAGCATCCGCTGCAAAGTGCAAATAATGTATGACGAGCCCCGGCTTCACCTTGTATTTTCCCTACTCCAGTTTTAATTTCTTCCAGCGTGTCAAAGTAAGATTACTCCTTGGGGTTCAGGCACATGTTACAGAGATCTGAGCATAACTTGGCAGTCACAAGCTTAAATCCTGGCTGGGTGATATAGAACATAATCATTGGCAGGTTGCTATAAAAAGCACTGTTGATAGAGGTATTAATCAGCCCTAATCAGGGCACAAGTCCTATAAAAAGAAGTGGGGGGACTGATAGTATGCAAATGACCTTGTGACGTCACCTGCTAAACGTGTCCCGGTGTCTGAAATTTACACCAAGACACGTTCAGCATATTTCTGTGGAGCCCAACTTCTTGGCAGGGGGGCGGCGTCCACCCTGTGAAAAGAGTGGGGGGACGCCGTCCACCCGCGTGGACCCCCGACTCGAGCCCTGGCCCTAATGCTGTGTTGCTTGTTGGTATGTACACGGGCCTCATTTACAAGAAAGTGCCGCAGCTTGGCACCACAAGCCCTTTTGAGTACGCCACGCTGCAGCACTTTTAGAGCACAGGGATGGGATATATTTACAATAATATATGCATTTTTAAGCTCTCCCCTGCACTGGTGCACAATGGCCTGCCATGTGCCGACGCAGGCACCCTTACACCATGGAGCAAGGATGGAGCGAGGTGGAGAAACAACATTTTGTGTACCCCTTGCAAAATCACACTTCCATTACCATAACTTGAACTAATGGAGTGTTATGTGTAATTAATCAACTTAGAATAAGAAATGCACCTACACGAATAAACTTGGGAATTAATTTTGCTTATGTTGCAATCATCACTAACTAATTATGTGATTCTGTCATGTCATAAACTAATAAGCAGCTTTTGATATAACGGAATGCGGAATGAATGTGCTTTTGTTTACGTATTTTGTGGCAAAATGTGGAAACAGGTGAATATATTACGCCTGAAAGTTGCTTATTTGCTAGGTAACTACTAATAGGGAAAACCTTAGTAAGGGGGGGGAGGTAAACAGAAGGGTTACATTTCTAAAATTAACGTTTGTTTGTGTTTATTTCTATGATAGTTCCCATTCTGGCCTGTGAGGCCTAACGAAAAGATGGCTGACTTGTTGAACTGCGAATAGAAAATGAACTGAGCATGCGCAAGCCCAAGTCCGAATTTGAATGCGAGCTGCTTGTGCCTGGAGTGAATGCAGTTCAAGGACGATGTGGCCTGGAAGTCTAGATGACTGCCAAAAGGATGAGCACAATGGTCCTGAACGTGAGAAAATCTTGGGATGTTGCTAGTTGAGAATAGGACTAGGGCGGACATGGACCAAAACAATGACCCATTTAAAAATGTAGCTGACCGGAGAAGAACAAATATTATAATGATGAGGTGATGCTCATCCACCCCAAATTGTCCAATCAGAACTCGAATTTATGCTAAAAGTTACTGTTTTAGATAGATAGAGCTAGTGAAAATGTATAAAAAGTGCTGGTTTTAGTGAAGAAAAAACTCCTTTTCGATTTCCTACCGAGATGCTGTCCGTATGCTGATTTTTCCTGAGATGTAAGACTTTGAATAATGTTCTTATTTCTTCAGAATGAGATCTGAACTTTAGGTGAGGTTATTAGTCAGGGAAGTTAGGAGAAAGGATGAATTTTGGGAACTATCTGTCTAATGCTAATACTTGCATTTCTGAAATCTAAATAAAATGTCTATTTCTGAATTTCCCTAAATAAATGAAATTAACTGTTTGAAATAAAAATCTTATTTTCTTTTCACTGTCGTTTTTGATTAAATAAATAAATAAAGTGAATACACTTTAGATATGCTAAATTTGCTTTAATAAAAATTAGATAAATGGAGAATTAAGCTGGTCTTGAGTTTTCCTACTAGCAGATTCGTCGACACAGTGGCGGTGTGTCTAAATAAATGTTTGTTAATGAAAACCATGGTAAACTCATTTAAACTGCAGGTGTAAATAGGACAAATATTCAGTTATAGTTTTAGACATCCCGCTATGATACAGCGGCTCTCCTTTGAATCTCACTGATCCATGAAGTAGGGTGTAAGTATTTTGTGAGTGACTTGCGGTGTCATGGGCCCCACTGTCGAGTATATGTATGATTTTGTACTTCGGGAAAAGGTGTCATGGTTTTAGAAATTATTTCCAGAGAACCGCTGCATCACAAGAATGCCTGCATCATGGGGATGATTGTTTATGTGCAGGAAGGGTTCCATTCCTGCACATAAACAATCTGAAATAGCGTTTTACGTCTTCTATGTGTGCTGCAATTGCACACAGAACTGGCAAAATGTCAATTTTTTAAATGATTGTTTATGTGCAGGAAGGGACACCTTCCTGCACATAGACAATCGTAAGAGTTGATTTCCTCGTTCTATGTGTGCTTCAGAATGCAGCACGCTTAGAAAGAGGGGAAAAGGCGAGGAGAAATGAATACATTTCTCCTCATTGCGCCTCCCTACGCATTCAGACACATTCTCAGGTTTACGATTTCTCGTAGATCTGGAAATTTGTCAGTTTCCGTGGGTGTTGCGTGGGAACACCCACAGCAACACCCATGGAACTCCCCTTTCATGCAAAGTGCTGCGTGTAAAGTGGCCATATTTACAAGGAAAGGAAAAGCCATGCACAGTGGCTTTTCCTGTCCTTGTAAATATGGGGCAGTAAAATGCGCCACTGGTGTGCCACAAAAGTGACGCACCGGTGGCGCAAGGGGCTTGTAAATCTGCCCCTATATGATTACTTATACCAGCTTACAGAACATTGTTTTCTGAATATACCTTTGAGACCACTGCTACAAAGTCACGTACCACCTAAGGACCCTTAAAGTGCCCTTCCCACCACAAGAGATGTACGTGTTGTTGCTTCTCCTGGTAGATTGAGTCAGATGGACAATGTGTTTGCTATGGCAGTTTTCAGATGGTTATTGTTATGGAACAAAACATGTTCAGCGGTATGAGGCTCTCTGCATGTGATTAGCAAATAATGAGTAAGATGGATGCAACATATGTTTACGTACTGTTGTTGGTGCCACACATATACATTTGCCAGGAAAAGGGCACCAACAGGAAATTAAAAAGCAATTTAGTAAAGCCTCCTGGCTGCATTAATAATGACACTGAGCAAGCGCACAGCCAGAAGAGCAATTGTCTTTATTTGGGATCTAACCATTGCTCCAGCGGCCATGACAGTAAATCGGAGTCATAATATTGCCTGAAGAATTTTAATGTAAAATTCTGGGACCATATGGGGAAATCCTCTCTCCCTAAAACCACCTGCACCCCACTTATATCCGATTTTTTCCGAGCTCATGTAATTTGTGTACCTGCTCTTAAAAAGGTTGGCACTGATCCCTGCTACAGAAGTTACTACCCAAGAGGTAAAAGGGAAAAAGGCAACAAATAGATTTCCAATTTTTTGTCGGTCTCCTTGCTTACTGCTACTGATTTCATTAACGTATCAATATTTTTTGTGTTCTTTCTCTGAAAAGGCAAAATCCCTACTCCTACACTTCCATGTAAAATAGGTGTGTTTTGTGATGTTTCACACCTAATATGTGCATGAATGCCATACTTTTAAGCACTAGGTGCGCAGATTGGGTAGGCAGCTCTTGCGCTGTCTCTTTGAGACATGCTGTATTCAGAAGATGAGCTTTAAGCTCTGCCCATCTTCCTCTCATGATTTAGTTGACTCCTTTGACTGTTTTTGAAATGCTATTTTTTGATTGGTTAATTTGTTTAGTAGTCCCTCCTTCGTCCCTCCTTTTCTACAGTTGTAACCTCCAATGAGGACCGCCCCTGTTACATGTGAGCTTACCCTGTATGTTTTATTTACAATTTGTGAGCACTTTTTTGGTAATGACTTCTATGTTGCTGGTGTTGCAGGCACGACAGCAATGGACTTTTCCGACTGTATTTCCCTGACTATAATTTGTAGCTAGTGTTGCAGGCATGACAGCTACAGACTTTCCCAACAGCATTTCACCGACCATAATGGAATTTTTAGTTTATTTGTTTTTCTCTTTTCTGTGTGGGGTAAGAATTAACATTTGTTACAAGCACTTCAGTTGATATGTTTTTTGTTTACTTTATTTGTTTATGAATAGCGCCGCTTTCCCTTGAAAATGTTCTCCATGGCGCTGCTTTCAATTCAAATGTAAGAAGCGGCAATTGTTTATGAACTATTCCACTTACACTTTAAGTGAGCCTTTTTGTTCATGAACTGCTCCACTTTCACTTTGAATTTAAGAAACAGAGCTAAGCACGGCGCTTCAACACACATGCCTTTATTTTGCACGGCACCATGCAATTTTTCCCCTGTTGGTCACTACCCTTGTTCCCGCTCCGTATCTCTCGATCCATGTTGGAGGCTTGCAGAGGGGCATGTGGCAAAGGACTGGTCAGGATCCACGTTTGTTTTGGAAGATCAGGGTTGGTATTTCACACCCACCACCCCTCCAAGGTTGCAGCACTTTTTTATTTTGTTTAATTTAAATTAAATTATGCTTTGTCTGCTGTACTATCACTTAATCTCCCTGTGCCATCTTTCTCTACCCCCACACCTCTCCCACAACACTGCTTGCCCATCCCCACCACCCCTCGGAGATCGCTGCTTGTTTAGATCTGTTTTCTGTGTGTCTTGCATGTTCCCTTCTGCCAGATCGTCTACAGCTTGTTCTAATTATCACTGAAAATGCTCAGGCTCCCCTTGCATGTCTCCTCCACTCTCTCTGTGTTCACCCTCCCTTTCACTTAGCCCGTGCATGCCTGCTCCGAGGCCTCTACACCAGCCTCTTCCTTTGCACGTCACCTCCCCCTGCATGCTGTGTTTTTTCAGACAGCAGAAAGCTTCCTGTTGGGGGCGTGGCTTGGCGCCGTGGAAGATGGCGGCGACTGCGTGAAGCTCCGGCGAGGCACCGGGAGACCTTCTTCTTTAAGCACGTTGTTCCTGTGCTAAGTCCCTGTACTGCCGTCGGACTACCTCCGATATGCGGTGGTGCTACTGAGGAATTTTTTCAGGCGTCGGAGGAGGAGATAATTGCCGCTTCACTCGCAAGGACGCTCCGGTGTTCAAAGACGCCATTTTGCGGGTCCCGTCACGGAGCAGTCCTCTGGCGGAGACGAGAGTGGTTCGCCTGCCCAGCATAAGCATGCCTGCTGCAATATCCTTGGACCACCTCTCCAGCCCTCCTGAGGTACACGCTTGCTGTTTTGCCTAATTGACGCTCCATACCGGCAGTCTAATATTTCTCCACACAGCGCGGCCGCCATTTTGCGCGCTCCGGAGTTTTTCTACCTGCATAGCGGTATGTTTCCTTCGCTTCAATTCCGCCTCAAGGCTTGATTTCTCCTTACAATATTACTGCCTGGATGTCTGCTGAAACGATTTTTATGCCTCAATTAAAGTTCTCTTGCAAGCAGGGATAGTAGATTACTTACTATCCCCACTAGTCAATGTCTTTACCTGAGACTTATTGCATCATTGCAGTTTACTTACCTAAGACTTATTTCAACGCTGCAGATATTCCATTCATGCCTGCTTCTACTTTTAGTACTGAAATGATGATACACTTTTAAATATATACTCTGCGAGTTGGATATTTTCTTCATTCCTGATGTTCTTCATATACAATTCAATGCTTCATGACTTTCAGTGCAGGTTTTAATTTTTCTCCGTGATGCAATTAACTACGTGTTTTCGTCTTCAAGTGGTGCACGTTCCCTGTTTGCAGCATTTTCTTCATTGACTTACCTCATTAATACTTGCATTGCCTATATCTGTCAGTGCTCCCTCTTTAATTCCCTCAGGCTTCATTCCTCATAACTGGGGTTGTTGTCTAGTGCCTTTACTCGCTATCACCAGTTGTCAAACATTCCCCGTTTCTTGGCTTCTTTCCATGGGAAAAATGCAACACATGTCTCGCTTCCCATCCAAAACATCCACAAAGGTGGCTTTTATTAAGAACTCTAAAGTTTTTTCAGCTCTTTCCCAACTAGAAGATTTTCTTCCACCTTCAGGCTCGGAGGCACTCATGGAAGCACCCTCTCCTACATCATCAGACAAAACAACTGCCAAAAGGCTAAAAAAACACCCTCCTTCTCCGCCTAAGTCTTCGTCACCTGTTTCCATGGAGCTATTACTGGAGGAAATCCGATCTTTTCGTCCTTTCCTTGAGGAAATTGGAACTCTGCGCCCTTTTATGGAGGAGACAAATACCAAACTTCAAGTTCTCACAGACAATTGGTCTCAACTTGAAACGAGAGTCTCTTCAGTGGAGCATTCTGTTGCATCTTTTCAAGAATCTCAAACCAAAGTTACACACTTGTCTTCACAGGTCGGAGCTCTTCAAAAGCAGGTGGAGGAGTTAGAAAATAGAGGCCGACGTAATAATCTTCGTATTTACGGCCTGGCGGAAGGTCTCGAAGGGTCTGACCCACCTGCCTTTTTTAAGTCCTTCCTTCCCAAATTGCTGCATCTACCACAGGATACCTCTCTAAACATCCAACGTGCTCATCGTCTAGGCCGTCTGCCTACGTCCCTCTCCATCTCACAAAGGCCAAGGGGTGTCATCCTTTACTTCCTAGAGTACACTGACCTCTTGAAAGTTCTAGCAGCTGCCAAAGCTATTCCCAAACTGTCTTGGCTTGATTCTCCATTGTTCTTTGCCCAGGACTATGCCAAGGCGACTGCTAATCGTAGGAAAGCTTTCCTCAGCATGAGAGAGGTCCATCGCGCCATGGGTGCCCGCTATGGCCTGTATCACCCGTGTTTGTTTAAAGTCACCTACAACAACAAGACCACCACCTATGAAGATCCAGTGAGATTGCAGAGCTTCATTAATGCACACCGTACCTCTACCATGGATACCTCTGGTCCTTCGTCCTCCTCTCCTGGTTGACTGTTCACTCTGCTCGCTTGTTTGATGATTCCAGTATTCCCATTGCTGTGATGGTGTTCGCCTCATGTTTTTGGCTGATTTTCTGGTTATGTTAGCAAGTTTATGTTCTCCTCACACGTTCTGCTTTTGTGGTTTCCCCTTTATGATGTTTTATGCTTGCTTGTTTATCTTACCTCTTTTTCATATTGTGCTGTTTTTCATTCAGTTTTGTTCCTAACTATTCATTTTTTGTCTCTGCTCTTTGTATTATTCTCTCAGTTTAACCCCGTCTTTTTTCCCACAGGAACCCCTCCTCATGTGATGACATCTCCCTGGTTCCTTGCCTGGCTGACCTCAGTTGTGTTGCCTTCCTTACCCGGCTCCTTCCCCCCTCAACTTCTTCTCGTATTTCCCCCTAGTAGGTATGTTTTCCTCATGTTTTTTGTACCTTTTTTGTTTTTTGTCCCTTTTTATTTCCCCTTCATTCGTCAATGAATTCCTGCTTTGCTTTACGATGATGGTTTCTGCCCTCTCAAGTTATATTTTATCTTTCCATACTTTCTTTCGGTCCTACTTCTCAATCCTTTCTCCATCCTTCCAGCTTCCCTGTCCATTCTTCACTCTTTCTTCATTCCTCTTGGACCTCGCTTCCATTTATGATCTCACTCTTCCTATATATTTCTTCCCTCTTCCTCAGTTTCCTTTTATCTTTCTTCACATCCTACTGATTGTTTATTCCTCTGTCCCTAACTTTTTTTTTTCTCTTCCTCATTACCTATTTGAATCATTGATCGACCAATTTATGGCTCTCATGTATATACTATGTCTTTAAATTTGGTTTCATGGAATGTTAAGGGTATTAACTCCCCAATTAAGCGACAGCGCATTTTATCTCACCTAGCTAAATTAAATATTGACATTGCATTTCTTCAAGAAACACACCTTTCGGATACAGAATCTGAAAAACTAAAGAGAGGTTGGGTGGGTAACGTCTATTTCTCACAGGGTGATGGGAAACGTAATGGTGTTGCTATTCTATGTCGTAGGTCACTTCCTCTAACGGTCATATCTCAAGACTCGGATACTAATGGCAGGTGGATTCATGTCAGACTATCACTTAGAGGTGTTCCAATCTCTCTCCTTAATGTATATGGCCCCACGACTGGTGAACCCCTTTTTTGGGCTGACCTTTCTCCCCGCATCACCCAATTCATGGATGATAACTTCATCCTTGCGGGAGATTGCAATCATCCTTACGATCCTTTTCTCGATAGGAAATCTGATGCCACTTACATTCCCACAAAATCACACAAACTGTTTACCCAAGCTATTTTGCAACATAAGCTCGTTGACTCCTGGCGCTTATGTAACCCGACCTTACAAGAATTCACTTTTTATTCCCCCCACCATCGTTCCCAATCACGGCTTGATTATATTTTTGTTTCCCACGCACTTACTCAAACCCTCCAGGCGGCAGAAATCGGTCCGATTTTACTTTCAGATCATGCCCCTGTACTGGTAAGTCTTGAAGTTTTACCCAAAACTGAAGGTCCTAAACGATGGCGTTTCAATAATGCTCTCCTTCTAGACCCCAACTTTTCTACTTCTTTTTCTGCCTTTTTTGATGAATTTTTCCTCTTTAATGATATCCCACCCATTTCGACCCATACTCTCTGGGATACCTTTAAAGCAGCTGCTCGTGATTTTATTATTAATTTTGTCGCTAAAAAACGTAAAACTGCCCGCCAATTTACCAAAACCCTTCTTCTAGACATTAAAAGATTGGAACACGCCTATTTTACTTCACATTCCTCTGATAGTCTGACATCTCTGGTTAATGCCAAAATTAAATTCAATGAAAAGTCTACTGAAGACGCTTCTTTGTATTTGCTTAAATCTAGTGCCAAGTTTTATGGGGGTAGGAACAAAGCCGGGAAGATTCTTGCTAATTACTTGAAGGTTAAACAAAATAAAATTAATATTGAATCGATTTACGATGACACTGGCCATTTACAACACAAAGATGCTGACATTCTTACTACTTTTTCACAGTTCTATGAATCCTTATATGCCTCAGACACACCATCTTCTCCTCAGACTGTGGAAAAGTAAATTTTGCCATGTTCTGTGTCCCTACGTGTTCCCCATCTTATGTTGTATGTGCATGATTAATATGCATATGTATTCCCCATGATCGATTAAAGACGCAATTACAGTTGTGTCCATCTCCAGTATGCCAGTTTCCAGTTCTCGTGAAAGCTACGAGTATTAGGCCTATGTAAAGCTACGTTGCCACGTTTCTCAGTGTGCACGTTATTTTATTGTAAAGTCCCCGTTTCTAGGCCTCAAAAGGGCCCGGACTCAGATTCAGCTCCTGTCTCCTGAACCCTCGCTGAGGAGCGATACAGCCCCCACCTGTATCCCTGACCCTTCACTTACTTCCTGCCTCACAGTGCCCGGCTCGGCCTGGCTCTGCCTCCAGTCTGCCAAGAGTATGTTATGATTCCAGTTATCAGTCCAGCTCTCCTTCTCTGCATTCCTAAGCTACTGAATCGCATCAATAGTTTCAGTCATCGTCTAGCCTTTACGTCTCCATGTAAGAGAAATACTGTATTAATGGTCATTTAATATTCCTCAACACGCACTACATGTAGAATAATGCATGCACCAGTCTTAGTGTCTGTTAGCCTTTGCCCTGATAACTTTTGGATTCTATCAACATGTTCTCTAAACATCAGATACTAGATAGTGTTTAGGTACATGTCGCTCTGACTCTCCAGACTTTCGTCTCTCCTTCTAGCTCAGAAGTCATAGCCCCCAGCTTCTTCCTAGTAACACGTCATTGTCAGTTTGCGCGCACCACTAGGTTAGAGGTCCCGGCTCCTTAGGTAGCCCCCTCCATGTTTCCGCCCCATTTATGACATATTCCGTTACGTTTACATCACATGTCTATGTTCACGCCTCCTGTTACACCTACTTTCACCCTTATCTTTCGCGACTGTTGCTAACTCCACCCACTGTCACACCTACTGTATGTACTGTAATGTATTTTGTTTAAGTATATATGCTTGTGCACTGTTATTGAAAAAGTGATCCCTTTAGAGCGCGCTCATTCCAGATCCTGCCCGACAGCTGTCGGGGCCCCCCTGTTGGCTAGCCATCCCAGATCTTGCCCGTGCAGGTTGTCCTGTTCCTGTCCTTTATGCTGTATTAAACCTGCAAACTCCTACTACCTCGAATCTTGACTCTTATTTATTGAGCTATCTGTTATTGTTATATCCAGTCAAAAATAGAGGTATTATTTATTTATTTACCACATAATGGCGCCCGAATAGGGACTTGCCCTTTCCCCACGCGCCGGAGAAGCCACGCAAGCCCCCTGATCCTCTGCAGCCGTGACGGAACCATACCGTGCACGTGCAGATATTTCTGCTTCAAGTATCCCTCAGGCCCACGGAGGAGACGGAGGTTGCGGTCCAGCATCCAGACGAGGCGGTGGAGGAACGCGGCGAGTCCCGACCAGAGCCCAAGCCGAGAGTCCAAGGTCCGAGGTATCCGGAGGCCCACCCGTAACAGAAGTCCGAAGTTCGTCCGTCCGGCGTCGTAGCAGTCCAGTCCAGTCCGAGGCCTTCCGTTCTTGCTGCCCGGTGAGTACCGTTGCTGGGGTAGTATCTAGACAGGGTCAATTGCATTGTCTCTGGTCCGTGGGTTTGGGTACGCAGATCCAACACGAAGTGTCCACTTAGGTGGATGCGGGTCCTGACGTGTCTCTTTATGAGACCGGTAAGTTTCGTACTGTTTTAGCAGTGCATATAGTTTCTGTTCTAGTCCGTTCTTTTTTCGAGAAATTCATGTATTCTGTTTTCAGTATTCCAGGTAGTATTTTGTCAAAACTGTTATTTTAAATGTCATTCATGTATTTCAATGTCGTGGTATGAAAGTGGTGTAATTATTGTGTTCATTGTGTATTGTATTGTGTCTAGACTCCAGCCCAGTCATGCCATTGTTTTCCAAGTTACGTCAGTTAAAAACTAGAAAAGGTCTGTTAGAAGAAGCAGTTCCTGTCCCGCCTAGGGACAGTCCAGGTCATTTTATGTATCAAAAGCATGGCATAAGTGCCATATTGTATCTAGACTTATGGGTGGAGTACACCAAACAGTTAGAAGAAAAGTACAGATGGCCCGTATCGGGTACATGGGATGCCGAGTGCATCATGCGAGTAGAAGAAGCATTATGGAAAAAGAAAGCCAGACAGTCACAGAAAGATGCCATCGAGTTATGGCGCAAAGAATCTCATAAAAGAACCGAAAAAGAAATCAGAAAGTCAGAATTAAGTAGGGAATCCTTAGAAAGAGCCCAAGAAAGGGAACTAATCGAAATAGGTGAACGAGTTAAAACCGAACAGTCAGACAGACAGAGGAATGCCCTCATTAAGGGTATGTATCCTCTTCTTGCCGAGGGCTTGCCAAAAGCAACCCCGGAGGCATCCAGTAATTTTCCGCCACCCTTAGTTCCGACCAAGCTACGTCACAAACAGACCGCAGCTGATATTTTTCTCTCGTCCTATTTGGACGACACAGTCCCAGAATATGCAAATCCTGTTCCACCAGCTCCTGTAAATAATGTAATTCATGGTCCTCCAGCCACCGGGGCACCTGTTACAACACCTGTTACGGTACCCCCGGTCCAGCCCGTAGTACAAATTCCCGCCACATCAGTCACTCTGCCAGCACGAAGAGTATCAGTCGACGATTCCAGTTTAGGGGCCGCGGGAGGAGGTCCTCCTGGTACCCCGCCGCCAAGTAGACGTTTAGGAGCAGTCGAGTTACATGAACGTGCGTTACAGCGTACGCCCAAATATAAGACTATTGCAGAAATCAGGCGACTTCTTACTGAATGCTGTTATGATCCAGTCCCAGGCGAGGATAGTATGGTTATATATTCCGTACGTATAAGGCAGGTGTCCGAGTATTTGGTCACCCTACCGAATATGAAAGAAGATCTAGACAGAATGTATCGTTTCATTCGTACAGGACAAGATCCAGAAAGTATTGCTGAAGTCATGTCTCTCAGGAAATCTGAGATCCAGTTTATGCTATTAAAGTTCCTGATCAATTGTTTAATTAGGGAACAAGATTCCCCGACTAAAGATCCGACCGAAATGAAAATTCTGACAAAGTGGAGTGATAATATAGCCGAGGGTAAGCACAAGACACTCAATAGTATAGAGAGTATGTACAAGAAAATACGTAAAGAAATAATAAGGTTACACGAACAACGCAAAGAAGCACAAGTAAGCGAGAAAGAAAATGACTCTTCTACTGAAGAGGTAGACGACGAGAATCCCGCCAGAATAGCGTATGTAGGTAAAGCTAGATTACCAGACCGACATTTACGCTTAGAACACAAGAAAGTCTTTCATCTTCCAGCACCGGAACAAGGTTCTCTAGAACAAGTATTTCAAGCTACCGATCAAATTCTGAAATCACGAATCGGTTATAGTGAGTTAAGTACTATGCATGAACAAGAACTAGCCCGATCAGCAGTCCGATGGATTACTGATTCTACCACTTTTCCAGACGAAATAGTGGCACAAATGTTTCTGAAACTGCCCCCAACCGAGCAGCGACTGGTGGGTATGTATATGATCCAACACCTCATCACACTGTATGAGGGTCAACATTCTGATCCAGGTCTGTTACATGATATCCTGAACGAGCTACTCCAGTATAGATGGAAAGGTTTAGGTACCGATTTAATTAGTGTCATTCTAGAACAGCGCCACAAATATAGAACGTTTTTAAATCCGCATTTTGTTCATGTCTCACCTCCAGAAAGTAAACCGTTTTACATAGACAGACAGCATCCGTTACGAGAAGTACACCCAGTTAGGACACCAGATGGTGAAATGCAACGAGTATTTGTTTACACCCCAGTTACCAAGATGGAACTCTTAGAGATGAAGAAATTAATTCCCTGTCACGACAAAGATCCAGCAGGGTTCCACCGAGAATTAAAAGACATGCTCCGTATGGGAGAATACACGTATCCAGATATTATTAAAATGCTAAAAGTCCTGTTGCCTGCGGGCATATACGAAAAACTCAAGGAAAAGGATTGGGAGGTGGGAGAGAAAAAGATCGATTGGACAGCTCTAGAAGCTGAAGATAAGATACGAGTACCAGGTACCGGTCTTGGAGATAAATGTAAAGAATTACCAGAGTTATTGATTCAGGTTTTGCCTAGGTTATTAGCCACGAAAAAGGAAGACTGGGATGCCATCTCAGCTTGTAAACAGAAACCAGACGAAGATACTAGTGATTTTTATTCTAGATTTGAGAAATGTTTTAGCATCAACAGTGGTTTGAAGACGAGTAGCGAGTCATACCCTCATCTTTTTGTTACTAAATTAGTCGAGAATTCAAGTCCACAAGTTAAGAATCGAGTTTTGAAAGTCGAAAGTACCTGGCAAGCTAATACTCCGTCCCAGATGTTACAGATGCTCCAGTACCACCAGAATAGAATCAGAGAAGAGCAAGAACACGAGAGAAGACGTATGAAAGACACGAAAATGAAAGTACTAGTTGCACAATCTGTTCCATAGGACAGTCAGAAGAGGGGTCCGAATCAAGCCAGTCATCCTGCAGCTCCCGTTAAAGGGACATGCAATTATTGTAAGCAGCCAGGTAATTTTATAAACGAGTGTGCAGTTCTGAAACACAATATAGCCACTGGTAAAACTAAAGAAAGACCACGTCCGCCTAGACAAGAACAAGTTTCGCAGACTTCTCAGCCACAGAATGCACAACAGACAGTTCCAGCACCGCAGCCTATCGCTGCAACACAGCATGTTACACAGCAGATGTACCAGTATGCACAGACAGAGTATCCAGAGTATCAAGCGTATTCATGAAACAGCCTAGAGAGGGAGGTAGGCTTGCCTCTCATCGAGATTCCTGTAGATCAAGAAGGTCCCTATGTTCACAGTCAAGTATTAGGGAAAGACAGAAAGTTTCTGATTGATACAGGGGCAAGTAGGACTACCATTAGTCACGACGAGGTTCCAGGGGCTCCGCTCTCAGGCTCTAGAAATGTTTCCCTTGGATTTTCAGGAAAGCCTATTGTAAACGAGATATCAAAGCCAGTTACTCTTGAAGTAGGTCCATTGTCCCGAACTACTGATCTATTACTTACGAAGTCATGTCCAGAAAATTTGTTAGGTATTAAGACACTGAAAGAATTAGGTGCAGTTATTTGCTGTTCCCCAGAGGGAATACGTTTGTTTTTACGTGACTTCAAGGGTCACTATGTATTACGAGATTTTGATCCGAGATTGTCTAATGTTCCGCAGCATCTATGGGCGCAAGGTCCAACTGATGTTGGTTTCATGCGAATCACACCCCATCGTGTGACTCTCAAGCAAGATATAGTCCTGCCAAGAATCAGACAGTACAGATTGCCACCTGAGGCTGTAGCAGCCTTATCCAAAATTATTGACGAGCTCATTGCTCAAGGAGTAGTTGTAGAAACTGACTCCAATGTATGTAATTCTCCTATCATTCCAGTCATGAAACGTACTGATCCAAATGCACCCCCAGTATATCGATTAGTGATTGACCTTCGAGAACTCAATAAATGTATCATTCCTCAGTACCCAGTTGTTCCAGATATCTCATCTCTATTGACAGCCATTGATTCTGAGGCTACATTTTTCACAGTCATAGACCTCAAAAACGCATTTTTCAGTGTCCCCATTCATCCAGACAGCCAGTACCTTTTCGGTTTTTGTTTAAATGGAAGGAGCTATAAATTCACACGAGCTCCTCAAGGTTTCACAGAAAGTCCTAGTATTTACAGTCAAGCACTTAAGAGACAACTAGACAACATTCACATGCCAACTGACACTGCCCTGCTCCAGTATGTCGATGATCTACTGATCACAGCCCGTTCTGAACGTGCTTGCGAGCGAGCATCACTTACAGTCTTGTATTTTCTAGCCGAGATGGGGCACAAGGTGTCCCCTTCGAAGCTTCAATTCTGTGTCCAGCAAGTGATCTACTTAGGCCACTTACTGTCCAAGTGGGGTAGGCAGTTGACACCTGACCGTATCCAGTTAATAGCGAGTCTTCCTCAGCCCAAGACCCAGAAGGAGGTACGTGCTTTTATCGGCCTTACTTCTTATTGCAGACAATGGATTCCTCAGTATGCATTTCTAGCCAAACCACTGATACAGTTAACGACACAGGAGGCAGCCGTATCGACTGTTCTCCCTTGGACATCTGAACATACACTTAGTTTCAATGAGTTGAAGAAAGCTTTATGCCAAGCTCCTGTTCTAGCTACACCGAACTACAGTAAGTCTTTTACACTTTTTATCACAGAACGTAATGGTACAGCATTATCTGTTCTCACACAAGATCAAGCCGGACAGTACAAGCCCTGTGCTTATTTTTCGAGCACACTAGATCCAGTAGCCCAGGCTCTGCCTGCGTGCCTCAAGTCAGTTGCAGCCACAGCACTAGCTATCAGACAAAGTGATTCCATAGTATTAGGACACTCCCTGACAGTACAAGTTCCACACTCCGTGGAAGTTCTTTTAAACCGAACACAGACTCAGCACTTGACAATTGCACGTTTGACAGGTTATGAACTGACACTGTTCCAGCCACACATAGAAATCAGACGCTGCAACGTTCTAAATCCTGCTACACTGTTACCGTCAGTTACTTCAAATCCTGCCACACATGACTGTGTGGAAGTTGTTAACACTATGACTAAGCCAAGACAAGATCTGACAGATATTCCATTACCAGATCCCGACCTGACACTTTATGTGGATGGTTCATGTATGAGAACAAGTACAGGAGAACTAGTAGCCGCGTATGCAGTGACTACTGACACTGAAGTTATTGAAACACACCGTATTGACACCCTGTCTGCTCAGGCAGCAGAGCTAGTTGCTCTGACTCAAGCCTGCATACACGCCAAGAACCTGACAGTTAATATTTACACAGATTCACGCTACGCATTCGGAGTTGTACACGACTTTGGAGTGCTCTGGCAAGAGAGAGGTTTCATGACTTCTCATGGAACCAAGATTCAGCATGGTTTCCTTATTCAAGCTCTGTTAGATGCAATACATTTACCGACATCTATCGCTATCATGAAGTGCAAAGCACATACGAAAGTTACTGACATTGTTTCCCAAGGAAATGATCTAGCAGATCGAACAGCCAAGCTTACAGCACAGACACCAGACATACCAGTTAACAAGACACCGACATCCACTCTAGAACAGACTACTTGTATGACAGTTAATGACCCTACTCAAGATGTCATAGATATCCAGTTACATGCTACTCCTGAAGAAATTAAGAAATGGTCCGAACAAGGAGGGGTCCAGACAGATCAGGGATGGGTGACGAAGGGTAGAGCCACATGGTTTCTCCCCGACTCAATGGTTCAAGTCATTATCAATACCGCACATAGTCCTGCACACTTAGGAGAAAAAGCCATGTTAGACAGTATCCAGAACCTTTGGTTTAACAAGCATTTACGAACTGCAGCCAAGCATAAAGTCCGTACCTGTATGATATGTTGCCAGTTCAATCCAGGTAAAAGTGTCCCGGTGGAACAAGGTGGATTCCAGCCCCAAGTCCTCCAGATGGATTATATTCAGATGGAGCGATGTCGAGGTTTCAAGTATGTCCTTGTAGTTGTATGCGCTTTGTCCAGGTGGACAGAAGCATACCCAGTCCCAGATTACACAGCCGCGACCACTGCCAAGCAGCTGGTTCGTGAATTCTTCCCCCGTTATGGACTCCCTAGGGTCGTGTATTCTGATAACGGCCAGCCATTCTCATCTGAACTCATGAAGCACGTTTCCCTTTTGTTAGGGTACCAGTGGAAGTTCCATTGTGTACGCCATCCAGAAGCAGCCGGTCTCGTAGAGAGACATAATCAAACCTTGAAAATCCGCATTGCCAAAATCTGTCAAGAAAAAGGTGTAGACTGGTTAGTTGCCCTGCCAGTCGCTCTGTTCTATATGCGCATGGTCGCACATTCCAGATCAGGTCTGTCCCCTTATGAGGTCGTATTCGGCCGCCCCCCGAATGTGTGGGGTACACCCAGACCCCGAAGTATTACAGATGTTTCCAGTAATATGCTGACAGATTACCTAGCTTCCTTGATGTCTGCCCTACACTCTTGTCGTTCACAGGTTGCCGCCGCATTTCCAGACAACACCGAGGTGAAACCGCATGAAATTGTTCCAGGAAGCTTGGTTCTCGTCCGGAATTTTGATCGTTCAAGTCCGCTGGAGCCTCGCTGGAAGGAGCCGAAGTTAGTCCTCCTGACCACCCGTACTGCCGTCAAGTTGGAAGGCAGGAAGGGGTGGGTCCATCTGTCGCATGTTAAGAAATTTCACGGACTGAGACCTAAACAGCTCAAAGACACTTCTACGGATACTTTTAAGTCCGAACATTTGCCTATTATCAAGGACTGTCCCGCAATTGACTTTGCCTTAAAGCCTCCCCTGTTAGAGAAAACTCCACAGCAGGAGTATAAAAGTAAGCTCCGGTCTAGTAAAATAAGTCAGCCAGTTTAATTGTCTAAGTCCTCCCGTAGGTGAAACGGTTAGACAGGTATCTGACATGTATGAAATAGACCCCCATAGTGAGAGAGTTAGTCAAAACTCAATCCCATGTATCGTTTTTCTAAGTTTTATATTGTTTCTCAGCTTGATGGTTACCTGCACGAGCTATGCATTTCATTTATGTTTTCCAATTTCTCATGTAAATAAGTCTTCTAATGCTACAGTAGAGCACACGTTTAGTGATCTGCCTCCTCACGAACTATCCTATCGTCTTGCTATGCGCAACAATTCATTTATCCGTATGTTACACTATTCACACCAGACCAGCAATGCCACTAATTGTTGGGTGTGTGGTCGACTCCCCCCTTTCCAGACACCGAAGGGAGTTCTGCCACTCTTTCCTTATCCGTTTT
Source organism: Lissotriton helveticus (assembly GCF_964261635.1). Classification (NCBI taxonomy): domain Eukaryota; kingdom Metazoa; phylum Chordata; class Amphibia; order Caudata; family Salamandridae; genus Lissotriton; species Lissotriton helveticus. Next base: position 1,123,458,984 of record NC_136071.1, read on the forward strand.
CACATAATGGCTCATGTGGAGCCTGGTCCATGTTAACGTCATCCACAACAGATATGTCCTTTTTGAATAGTACATGTTTTCCAGACAAGCAAGGTCTTCCCCACAGAACAGGGTTAGATCTAGAAAATGAAGTTTATAATTTAGGTAATTATTCTTCGAAATTCATGGTCCTGAATGTTCAGTCTGATCCTACTCCAGACTTACCTGCTATTTCAGTACTACCAGTCAAAGGCGAATTATGTGTCCGAAATAACGGTTCCGTACATGTAGGACATAGTGATTGTACTACTATTGTCAAGTATAGTGACAGTGGGAAATCTATTTTCAAAGCTTCACGTCATTCTTATTTTGTTTGTGGTCAGACCGCATATGTACGTCTGCCCCTCGATTGGGATGGAACATGTTACATTGCCTTCCTACTGCCACCAGTTTTTCTAGCCCCATCTGATTATCATAGAAACACACATCTAGTACACGTCAGACATAGAAGGGAGATCGAGTCCCCAATTGTCGATCAAACTGAAACTGCTCTAGAACAGTATACAGATTTCAATAGAGGCTTCTTCTTCTTTATAGGACCTATCTAGAATAGTAAGTTAATACGTAGATTGACCAGAACCCTTGAAGCAGTAGTGAATGAGACTGCCTCTGCTCTAGGTAACTTAACCGAAGAGCAATCTGCTATGAGATTTGTCGTGCTCCAAAATCGTCTCGTTCTTGACGTCATACTGGCCGATAGAGGAGGAGCATGTAGAGTCATCGGATCTAGTTGCTGCATTTTCATTCCTAATAACGCGCCGTCTGTTTATTCAGCTATAACCAGACTTCATAAAATTGCCCATCAGTTACACCAGAATCCAGGCACCTGGACATGGTCCGGTTGGTTCTGGAGTATAATTTCTGCCTGGGGATGGAAAGTATTGTCATTTCTAGGTATTGCAGTAGCGATCATATTCAGTTGCTGCCTCTGTATACAATGTGGCCCTGCGATTTGCGGCATTTGTGCTACCTCTTGTATTCCTAGTCCCAAGTCCCGTCCTAGATCCCGTTCCAAGAAAATTCGAGACGAGCAAATGATACTGTATGAAATGATAGATGGTATCATGAATATTGATGTTTCCTGATGGAAACGTAGTGACAAGGAGGGAATGTGGAAAAGTAAATTTTGCCATGTTCTGTGTCCCTACGTGTTCCCCATCTTATGTTGTATGTGCATGATTAATATGCATATGTATTCCCCATGATCGATTAAAGACGCAATTACAGTTGTGTCCATCTCCAGTATGCCAGTTTCCAGTTCTCGTGAAAGCTACGAGTATTAGGCCTATGTAAAGCTACGTTGCCACGTTTCTCAGTGTGCACGTTATTTTATTGTAAAGTCCCCGTTTCTAGGCCTCAAAAGGGCCCGGACTCAGATTCAGCTCCTGTCTCCTGAACCCTCGCTGAGGAGCGATACAGCCCCCACCTGTATCCCTGACCCTTCACTTACTTCCTGCCTCACAGTGCCCGGCTCGGCCTGGCTCTGCCTCCAGTCTGCCAAGAGTATGTTATGATTCCAGTTATCAGTCCAGCTCTCCTTCTCTGCATTCCTAAGCTACTGAATCGCATCAATAGTTTCAGTCATCGTCTAGCCTTTACGTCTCCATGTAAGAGAAATACTGTATTAATGGTCATTTAATATTCCTCAACACGCACTACATGTAGAATAATGCATGCACCAGTCTTAGTGTCTGTTAGCCTTTGCCCTGATAACTTTTGGATTCTATCAACATGTTCTCTAAACATCAGATACTAGATAGTGTTTAGGTACATGTCGCTCTGACTCTCCAGACTTTCGTCTCTCCTTCTAGCTCAGAAGTCATAGCCCCCAGCTTCTTCCTAGTAACACGTCATTGTCAGTTTGCGCGCACCACTAGGTTAGAGGTCCCGGCTCCTTAGGTAGCCCCCTCCATGTTTCCGCCCCATTTATGACATATTCCGTTGCGTTTACATCACATGTCTATGTTCACGCCTCCTGTTACACCTACTTTCACCCTTATCTTTCGCGACTGTTGCTAACTCCACCCACTGTCACACCTACTGTATGTACTGTAATGTATTTTGTTTAAGTATATATGCTTGTGCACTGTTATTGAAAAAGTGATCCCTTTAGAGCGCGCTCATTCCAGATCCTGCCCGACAGCTGTCGGGGCCCCCCTGTTGGCTAGCCATCCCAGATCTTGCCCGTGCAGGTTGTCCTGTTCCTGTCCTTTATGCTGTATTAAACCTGCAAACTCCTACTACCTCGAATCTTGACTCTTATTTATTGAGCTATCTGTTATTGTTATATCCAGTCAAAAATAGAGGTATTATTTATTTATTTACCACAAGACTCTCGCTCATTTTTTCTCCACCATTCAAACCCCTACTTCCTTCCCTCTTGACCTCTCTTCCCTGGAATCTGACCCCACACAGAAAGAATTGCTCACCGCCCTTCACCGTTTAAAACTGAACAAAGCCCCTGGCCCTGATGGGTTCACTGTTGAGTTTTATCTTCACTTTTCGAAGCTTCTTATTCCAAAACTTCATTCTCTTATACACTCTTTTGCTGATTTAGGCACCTCTTCCGGCACTTTTTCGGATGCCCATATCTGTCTAATTCCCAAACCCGGGAAAGATGTCCAATATTGTAAAAATTATAGACCTATTTCCCTAGTTAATATAGATTACAAAATTTTTGCTAAGTTACTAGCGATCAGATTAGACCATTTACTACCTGACCTTCTTGGAGATGAACAATCAGGCTTTGTTAAAGGCCGTTACATCACAGATAACACAAGACTCTTATTTAACATCTTAACAAAATCTTCCCATCTCCAATCTCCTCTTGCAGCCATAGCCTTAGATGCTGAAAAGGCATTCGACAGGGTCGAATGGCCATACCTCTTTCACACCCTTAATTGGTTTGGGTTTGGTCCTAAATTTATTTCCCTAGTTTCATTGTTATACTCTCATCCCCGTGCTGCTGTATTCGCCAACGGCCGAATCTCTTCTTATTTTAATCTTGGTAGAGGTGTTCGTCAAGGCTGCCCTCTTTCACCCTTCCTCTTTAACTTGGCCCTAGAACCTTTTTTGTCCAAACTTCGTCAAAACCCTTATATTCATGGCTTTTGTACTAAAGACCTTTCCATAAAATTAGCTGCTTACGCGGACGACATTTTATTATTCATTTCGAACCCTACTGTTTCCATTCCTGCTTTTTTAGCAGAAGTCCAACACTACTCCTCGATCTCTGGTTACAAACTTAACAATGATAAATGCGAAATTTTACCTTTAACAAAGTTTACTTTTAAGAATGATTTTACTGCCTCAAACTTCACATGGAGTCCTTCTCATATTAAATACTTAGGTTTGCATATTACTCCCTCAATCCACGATACTATTTCCCTTTGTTTAACCAAGTGTATCCAGAAAATATCTGACCTTACAGCTAGATGGCATCCTCTCTATATGTCCTGGTGGGGTCGCCTTGATACCATCAAGATGATGCTCTCCCCTGTTATTCTCTATACCCTATCCAACATTCCTGTTGCCATTCCAGCTAAATTCATAAAAAAAATAAACTCAGTTTTATCTTCCTTCCTTTGGCATAAAAGCACACCCAGAATGTCTCTGGCTAGGCTCACCCGTCCTGCCTCGGAAGGTGGAGTTAACTTTCTGAATTTTTCCGCTTATCACAAGGCCTTTCTGCTACGTCAATCCTCCTTCTGGTTACAGGACCCTGATTCCCCCTGCCCTTTGTGGACCAAGGTAGAGCGCCTTTTTCTATCACCTTTTTCTTTCGCTGAATGCATCTCCTTTTCCCGTAAGCCCGCCTCAATCCTTACCCCTATACATAAGTTCACCCTTAAACTTCTCCTATCCTCTCATCCTCCGCCTCCTACTTGTACGGCTGACTTCCTCACTTCCACTATATGGCATAATAAGTACCTATTGATCCGGGGTAAGCCCATTTTATGGAAGTCCTGGAGAACCAAAGGATTGCTTTGGATTTCCCAATTGTTCTCGCAATCCACCTTCTTACCTTTTTCTACTCTTCGTCTTGCCTTTCATTTACCCCTTTCTTCCCTTCCCCAATATCTTCTCCTTAAAGCATCCGTTATGGATGTATATAATAAACTTCCCGGATCCCGCCCTCCCCTATCTACTCCTGACTCTGTTATTCGCCTTCATACAACTCTACTAACCCTTCCAAAAGCTTCTGTTCTATATACACACCTTCATACACACATTCTCCCCAGACTTAAGAGCAAAGTAGAAGAGCAGTGGGAGACTGATCTTTCCTTATCTTGGCCTACTTCCTTATGGGATAGGGTTTGGTTAAAACTTCGTAAATCCTCCAGGGCTGCTTCATTAACACAATCCCTATTTTTCATTTACAACCGTTTATTACATACACCTTCCACCCTTCACAAACGTTTCCCCGCTACCCCAGATACATGTTGGTCATGTGCCTCCCCAAATGCTACTTTGTTTCACATGTTGTTCCTTTGCAAAAATGTTCATGCCTTCTGGTTACAAGTCTGGGCTCAAATCAATGTCATTTTTTCCACTAATATTCCATTTTCACATGCTCATATTTTCTTAGGTAGCCTCTCTCCTTGTTGGGTTCGTAATGATTTGAATGTTCGAATTGTTGACTTATTATTAGCGGTTGCCTTTCAACAGATCACGATTAACTGGAAGTCTACATCAAGTATTACCCTTAAAGCTTGGTGGTACAATGTCTGCCACAACCATAGACTTGATACTGCTTTTGTTTATCCCGCACAGATGGCAACTAAACGTGCTGAGTTATGGTTTCCTATTACTGTATATTTAGATAATTGTACAACCCGTTCCTTTTGCCCTCGACCTGCTCAGCAGGAAGTTTCTAAACCCCCCTGATACCCTTTTCATTCCTTTATGTTCACCTAAACTATTTTACTGCATAGCTATAATTGCATTTCATTCCATTGCATATTTACTGTACCCTTCATTTTTTGTGCCTTCTTATCCATGATTCACGTTTAGATTTTGTATTGCTTATATCGAATTACATTGTTCTTTTTCTTTTTTATTACTTCATCATTGTATATTTTTATTACCCCCTCCCTCTTACTCCCTTCTTATTATTGTTTCACTTTTAGTCTTTGTTCCTATTGTATCATTACCATGCATTCCTTTTAATAAACTTCATTTTTGAACTGAAAAAGAAAGCTTCCTGTTCAAGCTTTTGTTATGTTATGTTATTTTAACTTTTAAAGCGCAAGGTTACCCTTGGGTGTCCTGGCTCTTAGCATGCCTGCTGGTTGTCAGTACCGAGGGTGTTACTGTGAGAAAAGCCAAGTTTTCAGGCCCTTGCTGAAGGTGAGGAGAACGAGAGCTCATTCCAGGCCATAGCGGCGCAGGTGATGATACTTCTGCCCCTTCTCCCCCACCTGGCCTTTTTAATCAGGGAGACTAGGACTTGTTTAGCTACTGCGGACTGAAGAGTCCTTCCAGGAACGTACCACTTGAATGTTTACCTCAGATAGTCGGGCCAACCCCATTGAGTGATTAATAGGCCATGCAGAGGGCCTTGAAACGTACCCTTTGTTTCATGGGGAGCCAGTGAAATTGGTTTAATTCCTTTTTTACTGAGACACATTTTGGTGTCCCTGTAAGCAATCTAGCAGCTGCATTCTGTGTGATTTGAAGCCTATTGATGTACTGTTTTTGGGCATTCACAAATAGACTGTTACAGTAGTCTAGCCGCGCCATGATGAGAGCTGTGATCACTGTCCTAAGACTGCCTTCAGGAAGGAAAATGTTTATTTTCCTTATGATTCTCAGAATATGGAAACATGCTGAGCCCCCCGAGCTTATGTGATCGCCAAGCGTGAGCTTATTGTCCACGATCACCCCCAGGTTCCTTGCTTTCCTGGTGCGAGCGGGGCATACACCCAGCTCGACTGGCCACCAGTCCGATGTCCACAGGTTGGGGTTGTTCCCAAACAAGATGACCTCTGTTTTGCCTGAGTTCAATTTTAGGCAATTTGAGGACATCCACTCTGAGATGGCTTTCAAGCAGTCCTGAAAACAGGCCCCTGTTTCCTTCTCTTCCCCATCCCTGAGTCACAACACTATTTGTGTGTCGTCTGCGTAGGAGGTAAGTTTAAAGTCATAGGATCTGATCAGGTCTGCCAGAGAACTAACATATACGTTAAAGAGCGTCGGGCTTAGTGAAGAGCCTGCGGCACCCCACATGGTAGGGAGAACTGCTCTGACCTGTGGTTGCCCAATTCCACTGTTTGCGTCCTTTCCTAAAGGAAGGACTGCAAAAGGTTCCAGGCAGCTCCTTGTAACCCTGCTTCCGACAGCCAGTCCATCAGCACTTCATGATGGACCTTTTAAAAGGCTACTGATAAGTCTAACAATATCAAAATTGCTTTTCATCCACTAACCAAAGCCTCACTCACTTCCTCTGTTGATTTAATTAAGGCCAACTCGGTGCTGTGTTCTGCTCTGAACCCATATTGAGATGGGTAGATTATTAGTCCGAAAGAATGTGCTGAGCTGGAAATTCATGGCCTTTTCAATCATTCTTGCAGGAAGTGGAAGTCTCGAAATTGGCCAATAACTGTTTGGATCACTGGGGTCAAGGGTTGATTTTTTAAATAGGGGGAGTATAGAGGCCTTCTTCCAGTTTCTGGGAAATTTGCCTGTTGTAATTGTGGCGTTAAACAGTGGTGTAAGGGCCGATCCTATGACTTCTGGGATTTGTTTCAATACAGAGGGTAGACCTGGACATGGATCCGATGGAGACCCAGATCGAATCGAACTAAGAAGTTTAATCGAGTCGGGTGTCCCTAAGAGGGAGAAATTATCTAGAACCGGTGTACTTAATTCCTCTTTCTATTACATCACCCTTTCCCTCCTGTGAGCTAGGGTATATGAGGAAAAGATGGATTCCACTTTTTGTTGGAAGAAGTTGGCCAATTTTTCGCAGAATTCAAGACTGCTTTGGCTCTTGGGGGCCATGAGGCCGCTAGTTTAGAAATGGTTTTAAAGAGTTCTTTGGAATTCGATTTGGCCTGAGAGATTTGTTCTGCAAAGAACTCGTTTTCAGTTTTGGCTGCAGGTGCCCGGGTCCTGCGGGGCTTGCTTGGCGCTGAGGGCCCGAGGGGACTGCACTTAAAAGGACTTCAACGCCGCCAGCAGGAACGCTGCTGCTTTGGACATTTACAATGTGCCCAAGGTGGACAACGCCACACCCACAATGCCACACAACCCATACCCACACAAAGCCTGCATCTTATACACATACAGGCAACACAATCACAGAGCACTGTAGACAACTCTGTCAAAGACATCAAAGCCACAATCCTAGACTGCAATAGGACTCGTACCTTCCGCTACCCCGCTATCCATTAACCCTACGTCAGCATCAGATTGTCCTTTAGCTACATCACCGTTGGACTCACTTCATGTATCTTCCCCTCCCCTGAAATAGCCTTTTCTCTGAACTCTGTTTGCACCAACAAAAAGCTTGTGCGAACCAACCATTGCTGGTGACCAGGGAGGAGCATATATTAACAGATGGCATTTTTTCTTTCAGAAACATCAGTCTACTAAGGAGGGGCACTTTTGGGGGGTCCACCCCAAAACTGCTATCTGCCCTTCGCCGAAGGCGGGTGGGGACACATTAGACGCGGAGTAAAAAGTTTGCAGCAGGTATGTTGTCATGCCGGTACTGAAATATTTTCTAAAGAGTTCCACATAAGTTTTACATTTGGGGCACAGTTAGCATTGTTTGAAGTGCCGTCACTTAATCTCCCGGTGCCTCTCCCTCACCACCGCACCCCTCTCACAACACTGCTTTCCAGCCCCACCACCCTTCTGAGTTCGTAGCTCATTTTTTTGTTTCATTTAAATGAAATTACACTTTGTTTGCAGTGCCGTCACTTAATCTCCCTGTGCCGTCTTCCCCCAACCCCTCGTCCCTCCCACAACACTGCTTGCCCACCCCCACCACCCATCTGAAATCGCTACTTAATAATAGCTTATGAAGCAAAATTAAGTGCATTTCTCAGTTTTCGTTTGCATTCCAACATGTGCTAAATGTGTGTTGTATTTTTTACTGCTTTCTATGGTGATCAACAGCAGGCTGCACAACAGAGGACCATGAAAAATATAGAATATACGAAATTATCTGTTTCTGCCATTATGAGATTGTGTAACTTTCCATCACTTCACTTTCGTCTGCTCCAAATTGGCTCCCCATTTGATTTTTTATTACATTTATAATTTCAAGAATCAACGTGGGTATTTCCTGTTCACTGCTTCGCTAGCAGTGGTCGGTGATTTACGCCCTTTACATTCATTATTGCATTAACTGTGATTAACTGTCCATAATTGTCCTATATTTCAAATATTATTATTATTTTAAAAAATATATTTTTATTTGAAAGATGACAGACTCATACAATACACAATGCAAGTTACATTTAGCATTACATTAGGAATCATGTTCAGTTAGACCCACATATTACACGTTTTGCTCCCCATCTCTGTTCCTTCGCACCTCCATTCCACCACAGGTGATACACAGATGTCCCCCCTATACAAGTTCCATTTGGACCATTTCCTGTCCCACTTCTTCGGGCACCCCCTTGCAATAAACACTTCTTTCTCAGCTATCATGCACCTATCTAGCTCCCTCTGCCAAACCGTCACTGCAGTATATTTCAAATATTATTTAAACTGGAATTAAACATAGTAAAACAGTGCTCCAGATTATTGAACACTTTTTCGGACTTTCAAATGTGCTAAGGTGGAGATTAATATTTTTAAAGCTGCTGACAACAGCTAGAACTTAACATTACCCTTAGCATTGGATCGCATTAACAACTGAAGTCTGGAGAGCATTGTCGGTCACTGCTAAATGGCATTCTGTTAAGCAGGCAGGTTGCGGTTGACCTTTGTAGGACCCCAAAGACTCATTTCAGTTTTACCTCCTATTTATTTATTTATTATTTGAAAAGTTTTATAAAGCCCGTACGGGTATCAGAGCGCTGTACAAAAGAGCAGAAGCGAAAGGCAGCAGAGGCATGAATACAACACCATAAAGGACCTTACCAAGCACAAATACAAAAACAAGAGGAACAACCCATCCTGTGGGACATGTAAAGTAACAGAAGAGCAACCAATCTTATGGAACACGCGGAGAAACAAAATTGGAACGTAGAAAAGAGGTATCAAAGTGTATCAACAGGAAATAAAAGTTAGATATGGTGGCTTTGGAACTATTGCCGTAGATGGTTATTCAGGAGTAACCATTTGACTTGTTTTTTGAATGAGGAGGTAGAGGGGTTAGATCTGATCTCAGGAGGAAGAGTGATCCATATTCTTACCAGAAAAGGAACGATTGTAGGTTCTTTTCATTTTAATTTTGGGATGTTTCAACAGGTCCTGATCAGACCAAAGCGTGGTCCATTTTACTGTGCCAAGCCACCATTAGAATTGCACCAAATGTTAAAGACGTGTTGGAATTTGAATAATGTGTGCTCAAATATCTGCTCGCAAGTTTTCACAAGTGGTGATTCTGCAGCCACCAGTGAGTGGTGTCAGCCAGCCCTCGAAAAAGTTAGTCCCCACCTTGAGTGGTGGATGCTCCCTTCTAGCAAAGCAGAAACTGACATATGGTTGACTGACAATCTGGCAGCCCTGAGACATTACGTAAGGGGCCTTGAAAGGTGCTAAAACAAACACATCTTCATTTCACCATCGCTTCGTCCATTATTAAGGATCCAAGTACGGATTATAAGGAGCCAAAAACTTTGCTTCCGAGGATGTTTAGGGCCTCATTTATGAAAACTGTTGCATCGCTGTGTGAAAACAGCGATGAGACAGTTTTCACTGTGCCCTTCTTGCGACAGGATGGATGCACCGTATTTAATGTACAGCGCTCCATGTCGCAAGGAGTTACAGATACATCAGTATTTCTGACGTATCTGTAGGCGCAAATGTGGAGCATTGTGGGGATGTGTCTGAAAACAGACGCAACTCCAGGAATGTGTCCTTTCACATGGGGCAAGCCCCATGTGAATGGGGCCTGTGTCAGTCTTACGCCTGATGTGAGACAGGCGTAAGATATTGATGCAGTAGCGTTCTTAAAGCGGCACACTGAAATCTCATAGATTTCAATGTGCCACTTCAACTAGGTTTTTTCAGGGTAACGTCCACCCTGCATACATTATACCTAGCGCGGCTTTAATGGGGCCAGGCACAGTAATGGGGCGCAAGGGTTTCCATGTGATGCATCTACCTAGATACGCCACTTTGTAAATAGGGCGCAACATAGCACATTTTCTATGCTGCTGGTGTGTCACAAAAAGTGACGCAGCTGGAGCGCAAAAGTGTCAGCACTCAGTGTTTAAGAAGCCGATCCCTTTTGCACATCTTTCATAATTACAACTCCCTTTGCGGTGCATTTCTTGCCACGCTTCCACCATACAACTACGAGGCTGCATGCCGTTCTCCAGATAAGTTCACTTTGATCAATCACTGCATCGCCAACTCCTGACAAACTACCAGGATTCTCCTACAATCCCAAGCTCCCTTTCGGAGTTTGCCCTAGTTTGTCACTGCCATCTCTTGGACCCTGAACGATTTTCAAATTACTGTATTCCACAAAGACATTTGTGACTCAAAAAAACCTAATTTTGGTTCAACCAATCGTAATTCAGTAATGGGAAAGTAACTCCCTCCAACGTCAACATCCCTTTATTTTAATCCTTTCCAATAGAGCTGTACTGGTGCAGATTTCTTATGTGAATCCTCCAAGGCTCTAGAGTGGACTGTTCTGTTACGTTTTTTCTGCCACAGCAGATCACCGACACTAGTTAAATCTTGGGGGCAACCTTTATAAGGCATGCAGACACAAGTCAGGTTAGTTCCTTAAATTCTGGTCCTTCTTTGGCATGGAACTTTTACATTTTCATTTTTTTGGGGATTGTTTGCTTCATGATTTTTCATTGAGAAATATATTTGGGGAGTATGTCTCCCCATATTCATTGGTCTTTATGGTCTGTTCCTAATGAAGAAAGAAAATCTCTTTTATAGGTATGCATGCTGAATATATGTGGTCTTTAGGAAATCACATAACACCATACAGTGTGATTAATTTGCCCTTATGTATCCTAAAGATGTAAAAAGGCTGTCATGTGGCTTTGTTTAGGAGCAAGTCAAAGTTGACGTCTCTTTATATGTCCTTGTGGCAAAAGCATCCTTACACGCGTCAGAGCCGTTCTGCTGGGTGACACACAAAACACTGTTCTTTGTCTTTCAGGTCACAAGTATTCAAAGTATACTTCTTTCTCCTCATCTTCTTTGGAAATTCTGCTTGTGAGTTGGTCTTCTCATTTCCAATTTATGGAACAGATACATCCCACCTAGGACAACCCTCCAAAATGGCATGGACCCTACAAAGCATTTCTGCAGGGCACAACCCATACCGATGTTTACAGTGGCATGTTATAAAGCAGTTATTAACATAACATGCTCTGCACAATCTCACCCTGACCATATTTCATTAAACTCCACTGAAAGAGTACGTATTTAAATCAGGAAATCTGTAAAGAAGTTGGTCCCATTTGAAAACTGGTGATACACCTGTGACAGATGAATTTTTAAATCGCCCTTTCAATTCAAGCATTTTGGCTCTTATTTGCTCCAAAGTAAAATTTGCTGCCCAAAATAAGTGATCTCTATGTACAATTTACAGAACACGGTTTAGCATTTGTTGCTGGAAAAAAAAAAGTAGTGTGGCGGTGGAGGTGGGCGTGGGGGAAAGTGGGGGGGAGTTTAATAATAATGATCACTTTTGGAACGTGCATGGCACCACACAATCTCTTTAACTAGTGTTTACATTATATTTACATGGCACACATAGATGCTCATATGCCCCATACACCAGATCCGGCAATCAACATGATTCCTTTTAGATTTATTGTAAAACAAACAATTGCCATCACATACATCCACCCCACTCCAAAACACATAGGTAAAAAAAAATCCATTCCAACGCCAACAGGTCTAACTCTAAAAAAATGTTAGACCTATTGCATTGTAAATGTTTGTTTTAGAGATGTCCTCTACCTTCCCTTTGCCACCACTTAGTTACTCTACATTTTCTCCATAGCAGAAAGCGTGCTGCACTAGAGGATTTTCTATTACCCCATTTGAGGGCGTAAATTTGCTATTTGCACCCACCGATGGCATTTCTTTCTGATCGCACACAGAACATAGATGCACAAAAATGTTGCTGAATCAGTTTCATTGCAGATTTCTCTTTGTTTTTCCCATGTGCCCGTCCCCCCCTTCCTCTTGGGAAGAGATGGAAAAGCCCGTTGCCCTGATGAACTAGATATCCCCTGCCCTCCTCCCATCTGCGTAGGTGGTGCTTTACTTCCTATTAATTTCTCAGGGAGCAGGGTTTCCTGGTTACCTGGGAAACGACAATGCAATCAAGAGGCTGCCAGGGGTTTCCTTGGTAACTGGGGACACTCTGGAGAAAAAAGATGCTCTGCATTAGAATGCAGTGTTGAAAGATCGCACTGTTGGATTCCAATGACGTCCATGCCCATAATGCGCAACTGTATCCAGCAGACGAAATGCATAATAAAAATATATGGGAACTGTGATGCTTAATACAATGGTGGTGGGGTCACTAAGCGTGGGGGTGGGGCCACAGATGTGGCTGACAAGAACAAATATTCTGTAACTATTTTGTTGGCCTTTTTACTATAGGAACTGCATATATAATATACTGTACACATCTTAAATGTAACAATAAATAAATGCAAGTTAAGCTTATCTGTGCCCATTCCATTGTTCTGGCAAGAAAGCTTAGTTAGCTAATGCGATCATTTCAGGTATCTGTGGGTGTAACTTTGTCACTGATTTGAATCCTGGGGACATATTATACATTGCAGCCCGGGGGCATTTGAAATGGTATATGGTAAATACACGAAAATGAGTATTGGTACTGTACGCTTATTAAGCAGTGTTATCATTCAGTTAAATGCATATATATATCAGCTGAATGAATTGCGAAAATTACACATGAAATGGTTCTGAATACAGAAAAGAAGGTCGAGACCATTTCGAGACGCTTTGTGCACCCCCGCACAAGAGGCCGAAGACACTTGTGCATCCCTTTCTGTAATACTGATAGCACTGAAGCAGTGGCATCACTAGGGTTGGTGTCACCCAATGCGGTAACTCATGGTGTCACCCATGCGGTCCACACCCCCCTAGTGACGCCACTGCCACTTAGGACAACCGGCACTAAGGCTCTTCATGATCACGGGTAACACTGCCACGGGGAGGTTCAAAACAAACAAATATCATAGTGTGCAGTACCTGTAACAGCCTCTCGAGTCCTTTGACTGGGCTTCTCAAGGGTTAAACGCCTGGGCCTGGTCCGTGTAGCCTGATAACTCTCCACAATCACTGGTAGTGGTGAGGTGACGCTGCCACAGGAGCTTCGAATGGAATGACAAATTATGCAGTGAGCATGCGCACAGTGACACGCATGCGCACTAAAAAGGCAGAAGAACGGGGAGGTTAAAAATACATGCAATGACGAGAAAGAGCATAGTGCGGTTGCGTGGGATGATGCGCATGCGCAGAAATGCGGGAGGAGCGCATACCGATGGGGAGCTGGGAACGATGGTACACTTGGCATTTACGTCTGTTTCAAAAAAGAAGATTTAGAGTCAATGCCGTACCTCAACACTCCCCCTACCTCCGCACTCCTCTGTGCCCCATACCTCCGTAATCCCCTCTGACCCGTACCTCCGCACTTCGCTCTGCCCCTACCGCCGCAGTCCCCTGTACCCCTACCTTCGTCTCCCCTGTGCCCCTACCTTCGCACTCCCTTGTGCCCTGACCTCTGCACCCCCCTGTACCGTGCCTCCGCACTCCCTACCTGCGTCCCTGCCTGGGCTCCGGACGCAGGGCTTCCCCGTGCACGCTGGCCTGCAGGCAGGGTGGGGGTCCCATTATTTTGCATTTTGGTGTCACGGTGTCATCCCATGCGATGGTGTCACCCGGTGCGGTCCGCACCCCCCGCACCTCTTTAGTGACGCCACTGCACTGAAGCACATATAGCACCAGCTCTATCATGAGAGAATGCTCCCTCATTTGCATAAGGGGCGTGGCCCATGCAAATAAGGGAATCTCTTTTCCTCTGTGTCCCCACTGTCCTTTAGTCGTAGGCACAGATGCAAAAGGGCCCTTAGGTGGTCCACTCATATTGCACCACAAAAAGGTGGGCCACTGTCAGTGCTCTTCCCAAAGGCAGTGCTCTGAACTGGGGGTGGCCCATGCAATTGAGGGAATCTGTTTGCCTCTGCACCAACAGTGTATTATACTAGGCACAGGCGCAAACAGGCTCTTAGGAGGTGCACTCACAGAGTGCCACAAAAATGTGGCACAATCTCTCTGCCTCCTGATGGCAGCCACTGGACGGAGGAAAGGGGGTCCCATAGATCCCCCCAGACATCACCCTGGAGGTGAGTGCAGCCACTCACTTCCCTTAGACATCACCCTGCAGGTGAGTGCAGTCACTCACTACCCTTAGACATCACCCTACAGGTGAGTGCAGCCACTCACTACCTTTAGACATCACCCTGCAGGTGAGTGCAGTCACTCACTACCCTTAGACATCACCCTGAAGGTGAGTGCAGCCACTCACTACCTTTAGTCATCACCCTGAAGGTGAGTGCAGCCCCTCACTACCCTTAGACATCACCCTGCAGTTGAGATCAGTCACTCACTACCTTTAGACATCACCCTGTAGGTGAGTGCAGTCACTCACTAACCTGCATGCAGGGGGATCCCTACCTTCTATGAAGTGCAGGATGTATACCGCTTGCACTGTGAAACATGGAGTGGCTTTGAAGCAGCCGCTAACTGAATGTTCTGCCACGAGGGCAGCGCAAGTTCACAATTGCCCTGTGGGCAGCACATTCATTGTACTCCTGTTTAAAGGTGCACCAGGGTGCTAACAGAGACAGTGCACCCTTTCTATAATATATGTGTATTCCACTGAGGGCGCAATGGCGGCTCGTTGGAACGCGGAATGACCACGCGGAGACGGGAGAATTCATAACTTTCTGCAATTTGTTACTTGGCCACAATAACGAGAAGATATTACCACACACAGAGGGCTCACAGTTGGTACATAAGCGAGTGGAGATTTATACTCCAGGAAGGCACGCATTTATTTGTATTTCATGTTGGAAAGTGGTACATCCGACAGAGAATCCTTCGATACAGCCGTTTCTCAAGAAATTAGACTGGCGGAACCACGAACGCCCTTGTCCTGATGAGGCCTGAAAATTGAATAGGCTGAAACGCGTCGACACTTTTTTGTTTTAAAGGCACCAGCAAAAATGTTTTAACATTTAAAAGAAACTCATAGGGAGTATATAAAAATAAATAGAGATCTATGGTTATATCTCTTATACTCTCCTTTATGATTGGTGACCTTTATATATAAGGAATGCTTTTGTTTATAATATGATTGTAAGCATCCTTTTGTGAAATCTATTAAGGGCGAAGAAATCTGTAGGTTCAAAAAAATACTAAAAATATATGTATGTTATTTTTTGTTTTACTTGAATATATTGTGTGTATGTATATAATGTTTTTCATGTGTATATAGTATATATATATATGTATATTTGTAATAATGTTGTGTATATGTATATATGTGTTTTCAAAGTAGTGACTAAAACACTATACTTTGCTGAAGAAAAGAAGGTAAAATAAATACCACAAATAATATCTAATTTGAAAAATTATTTTCTGGCTGCCATTGGTTAAGGAAATTAGAGATACAGATTTATTTCATTAGTGTAATAGCACATTGGGAAATAGATAATTAATGGTATCTTTTTTCTCTATTTGTTCAGATTATTGATCCCTAGGCATCATTGTTCTGTATTTACTCTTTCCATAATATGGCCCCAGGTTGGTACACTGGGGGAAGTGACATACATTGTTGGAATCCAAGATGTGTTGTGGTAATAAGCAGGCACTTTGCTTTGCTAAGAGAGGATTTAATCCAAGTTAGATAAATACATGAAAGACCCCACCGGGAGCAGACATAACTTCCAGCTCAGCCCTGGTGACACTGGCTAACTCCTTTCCAAGGAACCCTATCACTGTAGCATTCTGTGACGAGGTTTCCTAACAGGCAGGACACCACATGTATTTATAGTGCCCAAAGGTTCCAGCCTGTAAGAGAAAAAAATGTGTTATGCAACGCAGCACAACATTTAAAGTTGCTGCCTTGCTTTGCATGAGATGGTGAGAGGAGGACAGACCATTATCTACTATGATATGGCACTGCTGCTCTCTTCCCAAGCAGTGGCAGACAATTAGGGTGGTGCAAATGTGCAAAGGTGTGTAAGTGAAATCTAGCATTGATTTTTCACAGGAAGGGTACCATTCAAGTACAAAATACTGTTAGATATGCTTTTGAACTATTCCCACTTTAAATGTGTGCTGTGTGGTGCAGCACACATATAAAGTTTGAAGATTGGGTAAAAAATATTTTCTCCAACTTTGCATCTGCTTCAAGGAAGCATATATTTTGGGTGCGAAGCCCTGTCTACAAATGTTAGTAGATAGAGCTTTGCATCAAAAACCATGGATGGTATCTTCGGAACACCCAAGTCACTATTGCGACGCCCACCTTGACACAAATTAAGGCACCGCTGCACACAACACTACTTTGTGTTACTTATACTCATTTTGCCAATGCAAAGTACATAACAAATCAATAATCTGACCAGTTTACACTACTTTTGGGACTTTACACTGGTACAAAGTGTTGATAAATCTGCAACTCAGGGACAGGTTTACCAACATTTTACGCAACCCAGCGCACCAAGGCAACTTGCTGAGCTGCATTGCATAAGAGGGAGACATCAGAAATGTGCCATATTTACAAAGATATGGTGCATATCTGCTGCCTTCTTGCACTGGCGCGCGGTGTGCTGCCTAGCGCCAATGCTAGCACTCTTGTACTGTGGTGGAAGGGTGCCTGTGTTATGAACAGGATTGTTTTTGTGCAGGAAGGCACACCTTCATGCACAAAAACAATCATTAAAGCCATTTCCCTTTTTCTATTTGTGATGCAGATTGCAGCACACATAGAAAAAGGAAGTAATGAGGAGAAATATAGATATTTCAATCAATGGATGGATGCGTGGGAATAGCCACCCTCCACCCATAGAACGCCTCCCTGCTGCAAGGTAAAGCAAGACAGGGAATTGTGCTGCCTTGTGTTACCTTGGATCTACTAAACTGCGCAGGGCCTCACATGGTCGGTTTGCATGGCTTAGCACATCCCAGTTAAGGGCTTGCATTGCGTGCATCGCTTGCATGACGCAAGGGCAACACAAGCCATTAGTAAATCTGGCCCTCAGTATTTAAGGTCTTTAAGAAGTTATTTTGTTTTAGTAGTGCACCAACTGTATCTATTCAGGGTGGAACCTTCACGCTCTGGTGACCCCTTTAATACCCATGCCCTAGGTACCACTGGTACAATATACTAGGGACTTATTCGGGGGCTAAAGTTCTTGCCGATTGGGGTTACAAATTCACATATCTCAGTTTTGGGGAGAGAACCCTGGTACTATGCCCTGGCAGCAGACTCTAGTGCACTTTCAGAGTCATAACCATTAGCATCGGAGCAAAAAGTGGGGGGAGGAGGGGTGACGCACTTTCCTACATGCTCCCTCCTATCTATGATTGGAAAAAGGATACAAAACCACTTTACTTTTGTTACTCGCAAAAGGGAATTTGTACCTATCAAAACAATATATTGCAGTTCCAAACCATGTGTTATTCCAGTGTTCAGGCTTTTCAGCCAAAAAATACCTTAGTATATTGTGCCCTATGTTCTGTGTTGTTTTTCTCATAAAACAACCACAGTTTGTGAAATAATTAATAATATAATATATTGAAAAAAGTGAAAGGACATACCTGCCCCTCCACTCAGTCACCATGTTGACTTGCTGAACCACTTAAATGCAAACGTTTCACTGCCTCTTGACTCCCTAATTTCTGTTAAAACTAAGAAGCAAGGTCCCACAAAAAACATACAACTGGTTTACAGATAACTTTAGCATGTTGAGAAGGCACAGCAGAGCCTTCGAAAGACACTGGAATAAAACCAAGCTCCCATCCAACCAATTCGCTTATCATTCTCAAAATGCTGTATAAGCAGTGTGCACAAGGGCATAAAAAGATCAGTACCAGTCTAGCACCTCTGCATCTTACAATTCTTCCAAGATGCTTTTCTGCATCTTCTTAGGAGTCACCCAAGACCTTGAAATATTCTCTGTCCCCCTCACCAATTCTCTGTGATAAACTCATGACATTCTTCACCAATAAAATCAACTACCTTGGGGCTCAAGTAATTGGTTCTACTGAGAGACCCGTAGGACAGGAATCAAAATCCTCAAATGACTTATCTATAACTCTTGATCTGCCTTACTCCCGACTCGATGATGTAAGAACTCTATGAAAGTTTACAACCATTCTGTCCCCCTTCAAGAAGTCTTTGCCGCCGTGGAACATAATCAATGCCAAAGTTGTGTACCTAGGTCTACCTGCACTTCTAACGATTATTATCAACCTAGTAAACAGCTCCCTAGCTAGTGGATTAGTGCCAAGTGACAACAAACATGCAATCATTACTCCTTTTCTAAAGAAGCCAACTACAGATCCGGAAGTTATTGAGAACTGCAGGCCAATCTCTAACCTCCCCTGCCTTGTAAAAGAAGTTTATGCAGTTGTCACCTGACAAGTTTCTCATCATCTTGAAACCAGTGTCCTCCTCCACAGCCTACAATCTTGTTTCAGGCCCGATAAAGCATTAAAACCACACCACTAAACAGTAAGGAGGACTCTGCATGCTCCTTGACCAAGGCCACATCATGTCCCGGTACTCCTAGATTTGCCAGACAGATTTGACAACATAGGCCATCAAATTCTCAATCAAAGGCTGTCCTCCAATGCAGGCGTCAAGGACATGGCGCTTATTGGTTAACATCATTCCTGTACAAAGGCAACCAGGAAAAGGCAGACGACCTTCACATGTTTTTAACTTGCCCTGCGCTAATGAATTTTTGGTCTGAAATAGAAGAAGGTATGAAAGAGCTTTTCAATTATGATATACAGGTTGGTGTATCATTAGTTTTCTTTGGAATTGTTTCTAATTATGAGGAATGTCCTCAAGACATTAATGAATTATCTCTTTATTTAATTATCCTTGCTCGTAGAGAGATATGTAAACTTTGGGTGAGTGCTACTGCACCGCTATATCTAGATTGGATCAGAGCAATCAGGCATACACTCAGATTGGATAAGGTAGCTTGGAAGAGAAGGAAGCATTTCTGGATTCCATGTATTAATTAGTTGGATAGGTTGTGAACGATTTTGTCCAATGATTATGCCTTTTTGCAGAGTGGGTCACCCTAAGATCAGTTCAAGGGCCTGGAAAGTTGGAAGAACTGAATTGAATCTATACTTTGCAGTACCGTGAGGTACGCATTGGGTGTCTGCAGAAAGAGCATCCATAAAGATCTTTAGAGCATAAGTAGGGGTCCCCCTGCTACAGGGCAGGGGGTGGATGGAACTACTTACTCTGAGAATATCTTTTTTGGCGTATGAGGACAAAAAAAAAAAAAATCCCGTACAAAGGCATGCACCAATAAGAGATGGGAAACTTAATCTCGAACACAGACTATATCGAAAGTGGAGTATCCTAAGGCTCTGCCTTGCCTCCTATCCTATTTAGCTTCTGCTTGGCACCCCTGAATTCCGTCTTGAACTTCTACAAAATATGGTCTCATATGTCTGCAGATAACACCCAGCTCCAACTAGTGACGGATGATGGTCAGAACTCACTAACAAAGCTTACCCAGTGTCTATCTCATCTCATGCAGCACATCTGGTTTTGCCTCAATAGTGGCAAAACTGAAATCATGCTTTTCGGACAGGTGAACCCATCTACTTTGTCCCGTTTATGGCCAGAGGATCCAGTCTCTTCCCCACTCCAGAGAACTCACATTCTCGTCACAAAAGGACTCGCTTTGCAAAACAGCGTTTCCCACCAAAGACAGCTGGAAGGTATCTTAAATTTCCTGCTCTTCTCCCAGAAAATTGCCTTGGTACTGACAGTTGCCTGGATTTCTGCACAACACGCTGTTGTGACGTGCTCAGCCTGTAAATCTTGCGGCACTCTACGTATGCCTCTTGGTGTGCCCTGAATGTGCATCAGGCTCCTGTTATTGACCTCCATAATGAGTGCAAAAAACATTAATTAGATCAATGAAAATTTAATTTAAAGAACGTTGGGGGACAAATCTCAGCAAAAAACACATTTTTAGCTTATAGGTTCTACTACAAAAAATAATTGTGGGAAAATATCTTCCTAAACTTTCTTTCCATTAATAGTCTCCTGCAGGAGATGTTAAGAATCTCAGAAAAAAATGCAAACTGTGTGAAGTTTGCCAACTTCTTGAATAATCACGTCAAAGGCTGACACCCCTAGCGATCACTCCATCTTTGACAGGTTGTGCAGAAAATTTACATGGGTTAGAGTAAAGTGATTACAAATATACATGTTGCTAATATCCTAACCATACAAATGTGTGCTTGACACAATATTTAGAATGCACTCACAGGTGATACATACCGTTTTTGATTACTTTCATAACACAAGTATAACAGGTATGAATTGCGTAAGTTAAACATGCCTAAGCAGAAACATGTTGAGAATCAGCCTAAGAGAAGTGAATCATCACCATGCACAGCATAACTTGTATGTCGCAATTTACCTCTTTTTTTTAAATTCGGTTCTATGTGCCAAAGGTGGAATATTTTACACTGTATTATAGCCTCTTCTAAACTGGACTCTGAAGAATGAGCTAGATGAGAAAATCTCTCTGCTCCGTAGCAAAGCAGCTTGAGGGTTTTTTGCTCTAAACAGACCATGCACGTCCTGTAGGGCAGATGGGTGGGGAGGATAATCTCACATCAGTGACCCTGCTATCTAACAGGTAATAAAGTAACCTCTCTTTTTTAGGTCTAGCCTAGGCAGCGCATATGCTGTCTCTTCGAGGCATGGTATTCGTAGAGTATGGGCTTTAAGCACTACCCTTATTTTCAATTGGCTCCTCTTACTGTCCTTTGTAAATGCTGGCTTTTGATTTGTGAATAGGCTTAGGTGTCCCTCCTCTAGGACTTTTGTAACCTCCCATGCTCCTGTTACATGTGCTCTTACTCTTTCTGTTATTTATGCCTCTGTGGGCTCTCTTTTTGTTTTTTGGAGCATCTCTACACATATGCGAACGCTAGCTCCCTCTCTTCGGGCTGGAGCGTTCTCCTCCTACCTGCCTGTCAGGCTTTTTTCTCCCCTGTAGCCTAGCCCATGTGGTGCTGCTGCTCACTCTCATCGACCATAATGGACCTATTTGCACTTTTGATTGGCCATTGTTTACATTTATTTGTTATGAGTTTAATGTTATATATTACAATTTGCATGTTTTTTGTAGCACCCACACCGAGACTCGAACCCGGCTACCCAGGCACAAAGTGGACAGCTCTGTATGTTACTCCACATCACTAACTTGAAAAGCAAACTTGTTTTTTCCAACTCAACTCAGAATGTGGTGTTCTGTGCTTTTAGAGCTTCAGCTGGCAATAAGCACATTATGGCAAATACTATATTGAACAAAGTAAACATAGCGCCCATGTTGAAGCTGTGGGTGTATTTGTCGGTCGGAAAAGGGCAAGGAAGCATGTGTGCACATTTCACCTCCTCCCTCCCATCTATGCTTGTGTACTATGTTCTCAGTGGAGTATTTAGTTTTATGCCAAGACCTTGGAGCAGCACATAAGTTTGAAACACACAATGAATGCTTCTTTTATTGCGGCATCTTGTTTCAATACACCACTGGCTGTTTCGTTGTCATCACCAACTTTGAGCCAAGTGGAGGAGGGCCCAACACCTCCTAACGCTTGCCTACCCCTGCTTTTCACTCTCTGCCCCAGCACGCCAGTGGCGGACGGTCCCCTTCTCCTAAGCTGCAGGCAAACCCCACTCTCCCTTATCAATCACCATGGCAACCTCTGGCGCCAGGCAGCGGGGAGAGATTCTCGTTCTCAGGTGCCTCTCCTCCTCAGTCCCGCTGCTGCCCTCAATGGGTGTGTATGAGATACCTTGAGTACTACATAAAACCGCGCTGTCACTGCTGCATTCCTGCCCGAGGTGGCCCACCCAATTTCCTCACCCAAACCAGCCTCCCTTCATTTGATCATTGATCAATGAATATGCTCTGGTGGTCTGGGCCATTGGCGTAACACAGGCCCCCGCAGCCCCCCGTGATGCGAGGGGCATGCTCTAGGGGTCCCCCTCAGCACAGTACTCTGGCAAGAGAGCTTCTGACAGAGTCCGGAGAAGGGGGCCCTCCACTTACCTTGCAGGGGGGCCTTTCAAGTTTTGTTACTCCAGTGGCCTGGGCAGTACACTAGACCCAAGTGTTGAGTGGATTTACCTCAGTCAAAGAGAGGTCAGCTGAATATACCCCCTCTCGGTCTATATTCAGCTCTCTTTGCCACTTGTGTTTACTTCTCCCAGTGGGCACCGAAGTGGTGTGTTTTCAGAGGCACACAGCACATTCACAAGGCACTGGTGGGGGAATACCTGCCAAGAAGAGTGATACAAACACAGGCTATCTATCATTGCACCAAGACAAACCTTGCCACCACAGGCTGTGTGTCTGCATTAAATGACACCAGTATAGTAGAATGTGAACCGGTTGTGGGTCGGAGCACGGGCACCCTCTTTCTTTCAGTGACCTAGCATTGGTTCCACGGGCCCCATGCAAAGCAAGGCAAATGGACTCCATGACTAGTATTTGGGCAGTGAACTGCAATAGAGTGCCTGGTTCGCTGGTTCAGTCACCTCACCTCATGTTAAAGTTGGCATTCCGCTTCTATGCTAATAGTAGAATGTTGCCACATCTAGGGTTCAATGCTTCTCACTTAAATTAGTAGAGTTTTACTCTTATGCTTTAGTAAAGGCCTTCAGCGACATTATTTGAGGTAGGAGATCTACTTTCTCACTTCAGGCTATAATTGGTGCAGCTTGCATAACTAGCAAGGCGTAGGCGGTCAGTAGACCTTATCTCTATTTTATGCAAATAGAGAAGCATCTTTACAGGAGATTTATAGCGGCAGATTGCCTTAATCCCATAATTAATTTTACCTGCCTTGTATGTAATGGCTCAGTCGTGTTAAATGTGGTTTCACAAGGTTGTGATATTAGAGCACTATGCTTGCATGTTGATGACAGATTAAGCAGTAGTATGTACTGTTGATTGCGTTTCTAGCCTACATCTTTAGGCCTGGTTAAGGTTGTAGTTATTATAACCGAACTGTTTCAGTTTCTTCTCGCCTAGGCGGCGATTATAATCCTCCTCTGTCTCATCTTGCTGCCTATGACTGTCCTCTGTCCCTTCTTGCTTTCTCTGCTCCCTCGGCCCTGCTTGCCTCCACTTTTGTTGTGTGCATATCTCTGCTTGCCATTCCCTGCTCCTGTCCTTTTTTCTCTCCATTCTTCATTGGAATGCCTCCCCTTGCAATTCCCTAGTCTGTGTTCTCTCATGCCTCAACTTACTCTCTCAACCTCTACATGCCCCCTACCCCTGATTTTGCTTGCTCTTTATGTCCTTCCTTGCTCTCTGTCCCCGGATGCCTCCCGTCCCTTTCTAATTCCTTTCTTGCTCTCTCCTGCCCCTGCTTTCTCATCCCTGCTCTGCCTGTCCTCCTATTTCCGAGCGCTCTTGCTCTTTCCCTTGCACTCCCTCTGTTCCTTCTCTCACTCTCCCTGCATCTGTTGCCCTACTTCTTCCTACCTGTAGCTGCCTGTATTTATTAACCCATCGGCTTCTTCTTACCCCTGAAAAAATCTGATGCCAGCCAGTCGTCTCATGGCACTCCTTTCATACCTGTCTGAGTCTGGCTTGTAACAGAGATGCGCTGGTAAACAAGGCTGGCCTTTTCTAAATCTGCCTACTTTATTGTGGTATGACGCACCTGTGACCTCATGTAGTTGATACAGTCCCTTTGTAACATGTGAATGAAATGCAAAGATACCTAGTCTTGAGTCCACCTCTTTCTTCTACCAACCTGCACTTCCTGTCTCTTTCTCTCATTTTTTTCTGTTCTTTTTCACCCCTGCTTCCCACTGTTTTTTTCCATCCCCTTCCCTTCCTACCTCTTTAGCTAGGTCAAATGATCACTCCACTGCAAACAAAAAAACATACATAAAAAACATTGTCATTTACAACGCCAAAAGCTCTAACTTTCACAAATGCAAGACTGAGTGCATTGCAAATGCGTGTTACTCCTTTCCTCCCAAGGCATCAAACTGGCCCCAAGCCATGAGGCTTCACTTCAGCAAGGCCGGTCATTTTACCCTCCAGCACTGTACATGCTGTCTCTAGTCGCAAGTACTCTTAATTGGAAAAGCAATCTACAATACACGTAATTCAAAGGGTTTTTTATTTAAAAAAATGATATGAATGTCATGGCGTGAGCCCCAGCTACAAGCTATATTTTCCTCTCACGCACCCTTGCACAAGAGGGCATTTCTTGGAAGTACTTGGTATGACTTCTTGTGGAAATATGTTTTGTTTGGACTAGAGAGAACTCTGATAAAAAAAGAACCAATGCACTTTAGTCTGCTAATATTCTTTCTCAAGTTGCTTTCATTTTGAAGTGAGAGGGAAATGTATTAACCGGGACATTTTTTATTAAAAAAGATATGAAAGCAAAATTAATAATACCACGAATGCTCCTTTGCATATAGCCAATTGGACTAAGTGATCTGTAGACAAAATTATACATACAAATAATATTACCCGATGAAAATTGGTAATAGTTTTATAAACTTTACGCGGATGTAAGGCTAAGACAACATTGCTGGGATTTTAACCTGCATATTAATTGGAAATATCAGATGTTAGTGATTAATTTGTGAGCTCTCTTACTAATTCTACCAGATTGAAACAAACACATCAGAAACTGAGAGCTAATGTAATAAAGAGGGTAGTAGTGGACTAGAAATTGCATCTCATATTAATGTACAAAATGTTGTGGTTGTAAAGTAATAAGTGAAAAGCACAGACAATTTGGGATGGTGCTTTAAGGGTTATCTCACACCTTACTACCAAAGGTGTGAGTTACACGTTGGATCTAGAGATCCAATGTGCCAACATGAAAAAAAGGAAAACCATAGCACTCAATAAGTAATTACAGAAAACATATAAGGCCCAAACATAAGGATTTGTGTTGAGTGGGGAGTTTTCTTTTTTGTAGAAATTGGGTAGTCTTGAAAAAGTCCCTGTGTGACGAAACATGTGTCGGCTGTTATCCAGTATTGGGAACTGAAGAATATGAATTTGTGAAGCGTGAATGTACCGAAAAACACCTAACTATGTATTTCCGTTACATTGATTACTTGGATTTAAAATAAAGATTGAAACAGCCAGTAGAATCTTCAATTTATTAATAATTTCCCTAACACTCGAAGTAGGACGGGGACAATTATCTATGTCATCAAAAAATACATTATATTCTTTTTTGTCATTAAGTATAATTTTTTAAAAACAATTTTGAAATGTGATCCTGTCTCTATTTAAGATCATTTAGATATTTAGTAGCGGCCCTACCCCCTTACAATATACCTCTGCCTACAGGCCTGGTAACAGTGCAAGCTGCCCTACTTCAGAGCAGAGCTACAGCTAGGGCAGCAGCAAAACAAGCTTTCCCCATGAGAGGATGTGTACATAAATGGCAACATTTTAGAAGAAGTAAGGGGGATTTTTTCAAAAAATTATTGGTAGAATGTATTTCCTGCATCGCCATTTATTGAAGCAGAGGCAGTTTCAGGGAGACAATCAAAATAAAGTCATTTCTCGTTTAAAAAATCAGGAGTCTCCTGCCTGGACCAGGTCAAATGGTATGTATGTGTGCACAAATTGGTCAGCAAAAGTGCAAACTTTGCTTCCTCAAAAACAGGAACAACATTTCAGTAGCAAAGCAAGCTTACCCCCTCGAGAAGGCAGCAGGCACAATCTTCCATTCCCTACAGAGCAGATCCATCAGTGAAGACTAGTTGAAGTTTCCATCAATGACATGATATGTACATTTAAGACATTATAGGAAAGCCTCTGGAGTGATTGCTTTATTCACTGAGAAGAATGTGTAGATGGATGAGAGAGGAGATCTTAGTTCTGACACCTTTCTCACTTAGGTGATAGTCATTGTCAGCAGCCTGAACGTCCTGCTGTTTCCACTCAAATACCTGCTGTTTGCTTTGATTCCTTGTTTCTCCGCGTATTAAGAAGTAGCCATTACCACGTAAGTCACTGTAATTCGGAGCAGCCCAGACCCAGCCTAGCTATGCAATAGTTAGGGACATAGGTGCCAACTGCTTCAAAAAGTTTTGAATGCGCACTCATCAGGCACAGTGTACTCCTGGCCTCAGTGCTGCACCGGACCTGCATATCCTCAACCACTGCCTCTCCTTGTACACACCCAACAGACATCTACACTCCTCCAACTGGCCCTGGCCACCATCCCACTGATCCGCAAGTCCTCTGCCGGAGGAAGATCCTTCTCCTACCTCACTGCGAAGACCTGGAACTTTCTATCTTTACATCTCAGGCCATCACCTTCACTTCCTCAATTCAGGAAAGACCTCAAGACCTGGGTCTTCAACTGAACTGTAGAGCCCCCTACCACCAGTGCTTTGCGACCCTAAAGGGTGATTAGTCACGCTCTGTAAGAACCTTGAATAATTGATTGGTTAATTGATTGATTGTATAAAACTGAGGGCTACCACTGACAAGGAAAGCAGTGCAGCCTTGCCAAGTGCCACGCATCCAGGGTCAGACTAACGCAACTCGATAAACCTTCCCCCATTCCGCACTGGAACACTTTGTCACGCAATTTTTGAGGGCTCTTTTGAGCTCAGCAGCAGTTCTTCTTTGTCACCCAGTTGAAAAAACACACAATGATAATGTCACAAATATGTAATCTGAAAACTTGACAGCTATGACAGTGCCGGTGCCTGGAGACTAGTAACAGCCACTTGCGCTATCGCCTCTTAAGTACAAGGGACGCTTGTTGCGCTGACAGCAAGCACAGGGTTGCAGGCAGAGCCGGCCTTTGTGAAGATAGTGCCCTGGGTGGAGAGAAATTTGATGCCCTTGCTGATGGTAGTGAATTAAATGAGGCAACAGGGGGTCCCTTTGGTGTTTCCTAGCCTTTACCTGGCTGAGCAGTGACTGGCCCACTGAACACAAACATCTCTGGACCATCCCCAGCTCACCTCAATCCCGTAGCTTAGCTACCTCACGATGATGGTGGTTTTGTTGGTGTTTGTCATTAGGGTTGTGAAGGGAGGGCAAAGAAGCGGGCAATGGGCTGTTAAAAACATTGCACACAGAATGATAATGAAGGATTATAATCACCCTAAATTGGCAAATCAGACAGAAACGAGCATGCAGGAACAGGGACAAGGATGGAGCAAGACAACAGTAGTGCTGCTGTTGGCATTATCTTAATGTACACAGCTCCCTGTGTAGGGTGACCAGAAGTTTAAAGCCAAAACCGGGACATTTCACAAAAATAGAAGAAGGACTACAATTTTACTTCAACGAGCGCACAGAATGACTGTGCTAAGCACCATGGAAATACAGATAAGGTAGTTGTTGTGTCGTGTGGGGCACACACTACAGGGGAGAGTGACGGACTGGGGGCAGTGGGGCTAACACTTGGGCCCTGTTAAATAAAGACACGGACACTAAGGTGCTCTGCTGATCGTCTCTCACGCCGTCGCCCAACTGGCGCACGTGCGTGCGTAGACGCTATTTATTTAACTGGAGTCACGTGGGCATGACGTGTTCCGTCGGTTACTCCACCGACTAGAACACCACATTCCTCCCCAACAAACATAAAACAATTATAGAAAACAGTGACACAGTCTTTCAATATGATACAAAAGGGGATGATGGACGGAGCGTTTGAGCAAATCAAACACTCACCCCCAGTCAACTGATCTGGGTTTAATCCATCACCATTCTTTAGCCCACTCAGCCACCCCATTTCAGACATGGCCACATGCAAATCAGTCTGACCCTGTGCCTCATGGGAACAGTCCAGCCCGAACTGCCAAGCCACGTCTTCCATGGACCGGAAACAAGCATCCTGGGACCGGTTTTGGATATATAATCCTCATCATCCAGGCTATCTTGAATCCAGTGGCCAAGTGAGCAAGGGACTCACGTCTGAGCATACCCTGCCACACTTAGGGCGAACAAAGCGATACAAAAGGGGATGATGGACGGAGCGTTTGAGCAAATCAAACACTCACCCCCAGTCAACTGATCTGGGTTTAATCCATCACCATTCTTTAGCCCACTCAGCCACCCCATTTCAGACATAGGCACATGCAAATCAGTCTGACCCTGTGCCTCATGGGAACATTCCAGCCCGAACTGCCAAGCCACGTCTTCCATGGACCGGAAACAAGCATCCTGGGACCGGTTTCGGATTCATAATCCTCATCAGCCAGGCTATCTTGAATCCAGTGGCCAAGTGAGCAACGGACTCACGTCTGAGCATACCCTGCCACACTTAGGGCGAACAAAGCAATACAAAAGGGGATGATGGACGGAGCGTTAGAGCAAATCAAACACTCACCCCCAGTCAACTGATCTGGGTTTAATCCATCACCATTCTTTAGCCCACTCAGCCACCCCATTTCAGACATGGCCCATGAGGCACAGGGTCAGACTGATTTGCATATAGCCATATCTGAACTGGGGTGGCAGAGTGGGCTAAAGAACGGTGATGGATCAAACCCAGATCTTTTGACTGGGTGTGAGTGTTTGATTGGTTCAGATGCTCCGTCCATCACCACCCCCTTTTGTACCGCTTTGGCCGCCATAAGTGTGGCAGGGTATGCTCAGAAGTGAGTCCCTTGCGCACTTTACCACTGGATTCAAGCAAGCCGGGCTGAAGACGGCTGGAATGCCAGAAACCGGTCCTTGGAAGCTTGTTTCCGGTCCAGGGAAGGCATGGCTTGGCAGTTCGGGCTGGACTGTTCCCATGAGGCACAGGGTCAGACTGATTTGCATATAGCCATGTCTGAACTGGGGTGGCAGAGTGGGCTAAAGATGGGTGATGGATCAGACCCAGATCTTTTGACTGGGTGTGAGTGTTTGATTGGTTCAGATGCTCCGTCCATCACCACCCCCTTTTGTACCGCTTTGGCCGCCATAAGTGTGGCAGGGTATGCTCAGACGTGAGTCCCTTGCTCACTTTGCCACTGGATTCAAGCAAGCCGGGCTGAAGACGGCTGGAATGCCAGAAACCGGTCCTCGGAAGCTTGTTTCCGGTCCAGGGAAGGCATGGCTTGGCAGTTCGGGCTGGACTGTTCCCATGAGGCACAGGGTCAGACTGATTTGCATATAGCCATGTCTGAACTGGGGTGGCAGAGTGGGCTAAAGAACGGTGATGGATCAAACCCAGATCTTTTGACTGGGTGTGAGTGTTTGATTGGTTTAGATGCTCCGTCCATCACCACCCCCTTTTGTACCGCTTTGGCCGCCATAAGTGTGGCAGGGTATGCTCAGACGTGAGTCCCTTGCTCACTTTGCCACTGGATTCAAGCAAGCTGGGCTGAAGACGGCTGGAATGCCAGAAACCGGTCCTCGGAAGCTTGTTTCCGGTCCAGGGAAGGCATGGCTTGGCAGTTCGGGCTGGACTGTTCCCATGAGGCATAGGGTCAGACTGATTTGCACATAGCCATGTCTGAACTGGGGTGGCAGAGTGGGCTAAAGAACGGTGATGGATCAAACCCAGATCTTTTGACTGGGTGTGAGTGTTTGATTGGTTCAGATGCTCCGTCCATCACCACCCCCTTTTGTACCGCTTTGGCCGCCATAAGTGTGGCAGGGTATGCTCAGACGTGAGTCCCTTGCTCACTTTGCCACTGGATTCAAGCAAGCCGGGCTGAAGACGGCTGGAATGCCAGAAACCGGTCCTCGGAAGCTTGTTTCCGGTCCAGGGAAGGCATGGCTTGGCAGTTCGGGCTGGACTGTTCCCATGAGGCACAGGGTCAGACTGATTTGCATATAGCCATGTCTGAACTGTGGTGGCAGAGTGGGCTTAAGAACGGTGATGGATCAAACCCAGATCTTTTGACTGGGTGTGAGTGTTTGATTGGTTCAGATGCTCCGTCCATCACCACCCCCTTTTGTACCGCTTTGGCCGCCATAAGTGTGGCAGGGTATGCTCAGACGTGAGTCCCTTGCTCACTTTGCCACTGGATTCAAGCAAGCCGGGCTGAAGACGGCTGGAATGCCAGAAACCGGTCCTCGGAAGCTTGTTTCCGGTCATGGGAAGGCATGGCTTGGCAGTTCGGGCTGGACTGTTCCCATGTGGCACAGGGTCAGACTGATTTGCATATAGCCATGTCTGAACTGGGGTGGCAGAGTGGGCTAAAGAACGGTGATGGATCAAACCCAGATCTTTTGACTGGGTGTGAGTGTTTGATTGGTTCAGATGCTCCGTCCATCACCACCCCCTTTTGTACCGCTTTGGCCGCCATAAGTGTGGCAGGGTATGCTCAGACGTGAGTCCCTTGCTCACTTTGCCACTGGATTCAAGCAAGCCGGGCTGAAGACGGCTGGAATGCCAGAAACCGGTCCTCGGAAGCTTGTTTCCGGTCCAGGAAAGGCATGGCTTGGCTGTTCGGGCTGGACTGTTCCCATGAGGCACAGGGTCAGACTGATTTGCATATAGCCATGTCTGAACTGGGGTGGCAGAGTGGGCTTAAGAACGGTGATGGATCAAACCCAGATCTTTTGACTGGGTGTGAGTGTTTGATTGGTTCAGATGCTCCGTCCATCACCACCCCCTTTTGTACCGCTTTGGCCACCATAAGTGTGGCAGGGTATGCTCAGACGTGAGTCCCTTGCGCACTTTACCACTGGATTCAAGCAAGCCGGGCTGAAGATGGCTGGAATGCCAGAAACCGGTCCTTGGAAGCTTGTTTCCGGTCCAGGGAAGGCATGGCTTGGCAGTTCGGGCTGGACTGTTCCCATGAGGCACAGGGTCAGACTGATTTGCATATAGCCATGTCTGAACTGGGGTGGCAGAGTGGGCTAAAGATGGGTGATGGATCAGACCCAGATCTTTTGACTGGGTGTGAGTGTTTGATTGGTTCAGATGCTCCGTCCATCACCACCCCCTTTTGTACCGCTTTGGCCGCCATAAGTGTGGCAGGGTATGCTCAGACGTGAGTCCCTTGCTCACTTTGCCACTGGATTCAAGCAAGCCGGGCTGAAGACGGCTGGAATGCCAGAAACCGGTCCTCGGAAGCTTGTTTCCGGTCCAGGGAAGGCATGGCTTGGCAGTTCGGGCTGGACTGTTCCCATGAGGCACAGGGTCAGACTGATTTGCATATAGCCATGTCTGAACTGGGGTGGCAGAGTGGGCTAAAGAACGGTGATGGATCAAACCCAGATCTTTTGACTGGGTGTGAGTGTTTGATTGGTTCAGATGCTCCGTCCATCACCACCCCCTTTTGTACCGCTTTGGCCGCCATAAGTGTGGCAGGGTATGCTCAGACGTGAGTCCCTTGCTCACTTTGCCACTGGATTCAAGCAAGCCGGGCTGAAGACGGCTGGAATGCCAGAAACCGGTCCTCGGAAGCTTGTTTCCGGTCCAGGGAAGGCATGGCTTGGCAGTTCGGGCTGGACTGTTCCCATGAGGCATAGGGTCAGACTGATTTGCATATAGTCATGTCTGAACTGGGGTGGCAGAGTGGGCTAAAGAACGGTGATGGATCAAACCCAGATCTTTTGACTGGGTGTGAGTGTTTGATTGGTTCAGATGCTCCGTCCATCACCACCCCCTTTTGTACCGCTTTGGCCGCCATAAGTGTGGCAGGGTATGCTCAGACGTGAGTCCCTTGCTCACTTTGCCACTGGATTCAAGCAAGCCGGGCTGAAGACGGCTGGAATGCCAGAAACCGGTCCTCGGAAGCTTGTTTCCGGTCCAGGGAAGGCATGGCTTGGCAGTTCGGGCTGGACTGTTCCCATGAGGCACAGGGTCAGACTGATTTGCATATAGCCATGTCTGAACTGGGGTGGCAGAGTGGGCTTAAGAACGGTGATGGATCAAACCCAGATCTTTTGACTGGGTGTGAGTGTTTGATTGGTTCAGATGCTCCGTCCATCACCACCCCCTTTTGTACCGCTTTGGCCACCATAAGTGTGGCAGGGTATGCTCAGACGTGAGTCCCTTGCTCACTTTGCCACTGGATTCAAGCAAGCCGGGCTGAAGACGGCTGGAATGCCAGAAACCGGTCCTCGGAAGCTTGTTTCCGGTCATGGGAAGGCATGGCTTGGCAGTTCGGGCTGGACTGTTCCCATGAGGCACAGGGTCAGACTGATTTGCATATAGCCATGTCTGAACTGGGGTGGCAGAGTGGGCTAAAGAACGGTGATGGATCAAACCCAGATCTTTTGACTGGGTGTGAGTGCTTGATTGGTTCAGATGCTCCGTCCATCACCACCCCCTTTTGTACCGCTTTGGCCTCCATAAGTGTGGCAGGGTATGCTAAGACATGAGTCCCTTGCTCACTTTGCCACTGGATTCAAGCAAGCCGGGCTGAAGACGGCTGTAATGCCAGAAACCGGTCCTCGGAAGCTTGTTTCCGGTCCAGGGAAGGCATGGCTTGGCAGTTCGGGCTGGACTGTTCCCATGAGGCACAGGGTCAGACTGATTTGCATATAGCCATGTCTGAACTGGGGTGGCAGAGTGGGCTAAAGAACGATGATGGATCAAACCCAGATCTTTTGACTGGGTGTGAGTGTTTGATTGGTTCAGATGCTCCGTCCATCACCACCCCCTTTTGTACAGTCTTTCAATATGTCTGCCATAGGCTATCATCTGCAAAGGCCTCTTCACAGCAGGGCCGTATCCAATATAAGAAAATAAAGAACAGTCTTACATTAAGTAGTCTTTCAGACGACTGGAGGGCACCGGGTTCCTTCGCAACTGGTACTGGGACAGTCCTCGGCTCTGGGTCTCACCACCTCCGGACTCAACCTCAACTCCGGTTTCTTCAGTCGCTTGGTTCGGACCCGTGTCACTGCAGTTGATGCCTTCACTCTCCATTCTGCCACCCCTGCGGGGCGTCTCATCAGGAGCTTGTGGATATTCAGTAGGAAGAGCCACGTCCATCAGGGCCCGAGGGCTAGCAGCGTCTCCGACTGGGGACTGTGACCTGACTGGGGACTGCACCCTTTCTATTGCCACCGGGGGTGTCACGCGGGCTCCATTAAATTGGTATTTTTTGAAGTGCGACACGTTGCGGGTTACCTTTTCTCGGTCTCTGGTAGCAGTGACTCTGGTGCCTTTGACACTAACTACTGTCCATGGGTCAGGCTCATAGAGAAGCCTGAATTTGCCGCTGGTGACCCGGTTCTTTATCAATACTAGGTCCCCTTGGGCAATCTGGGGCCTCTGGGCCCTTCTCCGCCGACTGACTTGCGCATGTGATCGCTGGCGTCGGGATTCGACCTGACATTCATCTGGAGAAACAGGCTGCCATTGCGGATGGTGAGGTATCGAATCCATGACCACACGTCCCATAAGCAGGTGTCCTGGAGCAACACCCGTGGTCGTGTGGGGTGTCTGCCGATAGTTCCTTAGGAATGTAAAGATGGCCAGTTCAACAGAGTGACCTTTGTCATGTGCAATCCTGATGACCTTATTAAGAGTCCGCATAAATCTTTCGGCTTCGCCATTGGCTTGCGGCCACCTTGGAGTGATTCGCCGATGTCGGATACCTAGTGCGTTCAAGTAGTTGGCTAGTTCCTGTCCTTGAAATGGAGGGCCATTATCCGTTTTGAGTTCTCGTATTAGCCCATGCGCAGCCGTGATTTTCTCTAGCTTTGGAATCAATTCGGCAGCACTGGTTGTGGATACGATCTCCACCTCCGGATATTTGGAGTGATCATCAATTACTACCATTGTGTGGCGTCCATCAGGAAGACTGCCAAAGTCAAGACTGACACAGGCCCAGGGAGACTTGGGCCGCGGTTCCACCAGATTCGGGGCTGGTCTGGGGAGTTCTCCGGTCACTTGACATGCTGCACAGGACCGAACGGTGGCCTCGACCAGGTCATCCATTAGCGGAAACCACACCTTGGTCCGAAGGCGGGATTTCGTTTTTACCATGCCTTGATGGCCTACATGAGCCAGTTGAACGACCTGATCCGTTAGGGAAGAATGTATTACCAGCTGGTGTCCTCATAGTAGGCACCCAGTGTGATCCTCATTTAGCTCCTCTCGCACGTGATACAAGCTGTCCATTATGCGTTGTGCCCCCAGAGTCAGGATTTTCCACTCCTCTTTTGCCTTGTGCCAGTTTCCTCTTTGCACTGCCACAATGGCTCTTTGAAGGCAGTCGTCCTTTCTAGTGGCATCTGCGATGTGTTCGATAGATATGGGCAATGGACATGATCGGGCAGTGATGCACCTTACATATTCTTCTGTGTCGGCTGCATCTTCCATCTCTTCCCGGGTGGATGCTCGTGGGTGTCGTGATAAGTAATCGGCAGGGTTGCGAGATCCGGGTTGGTACTCCACCCGGCAATTGTAGTTTTGGAGCTGTAACATCCATTTTTCAATGCGTGGCGGAGGCTTAGTAGAGGTTCCTGAGAACAACGCAACCAGTGGCTTGTGATCAGTGGCAACGACAAACGGTTTTCCATATACATATAGGTGGAAGTGCCGGCACCCCCAGTGTATTGCGATTGCCTCCTTCTCAATTTGAGAGTATCTCTGCTCCGTTTCGGTAAGGGACCGACTGGCGAAAGCCACTGGAGACCAGTCTTCGTCTGCTCGCTGACGCTGCATCAGTACCGCTCCTAATCCGACGGGACCCGCATCTACCGCCACCAATGTCAATTTCCTTGGGTCGAAGAATGCCAGGGTGGTGGCTTCTGATAGCGCCTCTTTGATGTCCCGAAATGCTTTGTCTTGTTCCGGGCCCCATCTCCACGGGGTGGCCTCTTTGGTTAGTTCCCTCAGAGGTAATGTCAAGTTGGCCAGGTCTCGCATGAACCTTCCACAGTAATTCACCATCCCAAGGAAACTTCGGACTTCTGTGACGGTAGTGGGGGGTGCAGCCTCTTTGATGTCCTTCACTTTTTCTGGGTCAGGGTTCAATTGAAAACGTGTAGCCGAAGAATTGTATTTTCCGCTTCAGAAATTCAAATTTTTCCCTGTGCAGGGTTAGCCCTGCTTCCCGTAGCCTCCGTAGTACTTGTGTGAGGCGATTGTTATGCTCCGGTATGGTCCTCGCGTGTATCATGATGTCATCACTGACATTAATCACCCCTTGAAAGTCGGCAATGAGCTCCTGTATCACATTTTGGAAGACCTCCGCCGCGCTCGAAATCCCAAAGCTCAGGCGGGTATATCTCATGAGCCCTAGATGCGTCGAGAACGTGGTGATGTTGCGTGAGGACTCATCCGGCACTAGCTGGTGGTAGCCTGATCGCAGATCTAGTTTGGAGAACCAACACGCTCCCGCTATTTCACCTATGAGGTCATCGATGGTAGGAGTTATGTGGCGTTCTCGCTTGATGGCGGCGTTGGGAAGCCGCATGTCCACGCAGATCCTGCCCGCCCCGGGTTGCTTGGGTTTCCGCGTGACCACGATTGGCGACACCCAGGGGGTTGGGCCTGTTACCTTCTCTATTATTCCCGCATTTTCAAGCTTCTTAAGTTCTTCTTCGACCAATGGTCGCAGGTGGAACGCTATCCTGCGGTGTCTCAGGGCTACAGGTTGCACTGTGTTGTCAATGTGAAGGTGGACCTCCTTTCCTCGGAACCTTCCGATGCCCTTGAATACCTCGGCAAACTCCATCAACAGCTGTTGAATAGATTCCTGATGTACTCCGAACGCGAACGACACCACTCCTAGGTCTTCAGCCGCCCTGCATCCTAATAGCATGCCCTGTCCATCTTCTGACACGAACACATTGGCGGTGACGGACCGATCTCCATGTGATATTGAGGTCTTGAATTTCCCTTTTATCTTTAAGGGGGTATCTGTCCATATGCGAACACTGTGATTGCTGACGGAAGTAACACCGGCGGCGGGTCTAGAGTTTGGTGCAGGGCGGAGGCCATCAGGTTGATGGTCGCCCCTGTGTCCACGACTGCCAGAACATCCTGGGTGCCTACCCGGATGCCACACTGAGCTAGACTACTGGCCTTACGCGTGGTGGTGCCAATCATGTGCACCTTGTGCACCGTACGCTCTTCCTCCTCATCATCATCCATGTCGCTTTGGCTCGGGTCCCCTTCCGGTACAGCGTTTACAACCTGGCGGGGCTTCCGGTACTTCTTCGCTCGACATACTTTTTCGAAGTGATTGAAGTGGCCGCAGCCCGAACACCTCTTTCCTTTCGCGGGACATTCTGCCGCGGGATGTGGTAGTCCTACACAGTAACCACACGACTTGGGTTGGCCCGTCAGAGGCGCTCCAGAGCCCTTCTTGGCCCATTTGGACGGGGATTTAACTGTTACTTTGTTGACTGGTTCAGCCTTCACAGGCGCCAAAAGGGCAGCCTCCATGTGCGTAACCCGGGCCTTCGATAGCTCTTTGGTACGCCCCAAGGTTAGGATGTCCGCCAATGATTTGCCAGACTCCTCGAGAATTCGTTCCCGCAGTTTGGCAGAGGAGCAGCCTTGAATGATCTGGCCGCGAACCTCTTCGGTGACGTCAGTGAACCCACACGTGGAGGCAAGGTTCTTCAAACGTGCATGATAGGTGTCTAGCGACTCTTTTGGCAACTGTCTCGCCTGCCTGAATATAAACCTCTCATAGTCCTGGTTAGCCATGGGCTCGAAATGCGCGTTCAGGGCATTGATTAACGCGTGGTGGTTCTTGGGAGTGGCTTCCACTAAGGTTTTTGCTATATGGTGAACATCCTTGCCTCCTAGATGAAGGACCATGGCCCTTTTTTGATCCTTGTGAACTTTGGTGGCTTCAAAGAAGATTATCAATCGGTCCACCCAGTCCTTCCACTTGGGTGCTAGCGAAGATGGGGAGCCCTCAACCACGAACGGCTCAATGGGGGGTATCGTGGCCATGATGTGAACCTGGACGCGTTATCGCCTGGATATGAATTAGCGCCGTTCTCTGGTCCTGACCCAACGCGCTGCTCTGTGTGTGAGATGCCCCTCTGGTGTTGATTTGGGAATGCTGGTGTTGCCAATGCTTGTTGGGAAGCGACTCGGCTGATTCTGGATGTATGGATGACAGAGACAATGTGTCCGTCCTTGGCTCTTGTGATTGTCGTGCTTATCAACCTCAGTGTCTGAGTTCATGTGGGGACCAGTTCCTGCTGAACACCCCTGGTTGCTGCCCTCGTGGGTCTGGGTGGCCTGGTGCTGGGGTGGAGCGTAGTACTTTTCCCCTGGTGAAGGAAGGCACTGTGGGGCCTGGCACCTGAATGTGGTTCTTCCCCACCCACCGATGACGATAGCACCGCGGTGTACAGATCCGCGCAGTGGAAGGGATTGCCCCTCCCCCACTCGCCGTGACCCACGTGGCGCTGGGCCTGCGAACGGCCGATGCAGTGCCTGGATTATGAGGGCGGACGCGCCTCACCTGGTGGCCTCGCGCGCTGCCGATGCATCCGCGGTGTATCCTCCTTAACTCCGAAGCACGGAGACAGCCGCACGCCGGGGACCCGCCGGGCACGAGCGCCGCGAGCCAAGAGCAGAGCTTGCGGCCGCCTCACGGCAGACGCGGCGACACAGCAGCGAGGGCACGCCCACCCTCGTCGCCAGCTGTTGTGTCGTGTGGGGCACACATGACAGGGGAGAGTGACGGACTGGGGGCAGTGGGGCTAACACTTGGGCCCTGTTAAATAAAGACACGGACACTAAGGTGCTCTGCTGATCGTCTCTCACGCCGTCGCATAACTGGCGTCCGTGCGTAGACGCTATTTATTTAACTGGAGTCACGTGGGCGTGACGTGTTCCGTCGGTTACTCCACCGACTAGAACACCACAGTAGTAAGAGTGTAAATGAAATGCAATTTTAAAGCCAGTATCATGCCTGTTAATTAAATAACATTTTCTAACTATCCCTGCTTTGGAAAAGCATAAAAAGGCACCTCCCATCGTTTTCACTAGACCCTCTCTAAAAACCGGGATAAGACTTAAATATACCAAAATCTGCCGGGACAGCTGGTAAAAACCGGGACAGTCATGGCAAAACCAGAATGCCTGGTCACCCTATCCCTCACTGAGTCCCTCAGAATATTGGCATGCTGGGCCCAGCTGACAATCCTAAGGGTCGGCCCTAGTCGCTGGTGCAGGCCTCCCCCATCCTGTAGAGAGGGAGGCTTCCCTCTCTGTGCCTGGCCTGCGGCCATGTTTGGGGCCCATCGGGAGACGGGGAGGGGAAGAACCGACCGGAGACAGTTGTAAGGTGTGATAAAGGCCGCTTTATTGAGAAACAGGTGCATCCTGACAATATACCACATCCTTGGCCTTTGCCGTACAAAACTAGGCCTAACTAACTATACGTATACCTGCCAAAACCCCTCGCCCCCACCCCTAAACAGTTCCCCGCCAACAACATAAACATTAGTACCAAATACCCAAACGCCTGCCTCAACTGTTTCAACACCTGCCATTTGTACACTCCCTCCCCCTCTGCCAGGAAAAGTCATTCCTCCTATCCTACCTCCCCCGTTTAACTAGGAAAAAGCGCCACCCAACATAACTTCCAGCACCTGTTCCCAGCGACAACACAACCAGCCAAACCCTACCTTAGAACGCACCTGCTTCCAACAAAACCCCCCTTTGGCCCCTCCCGTGCCATCATGACCCATATAAACAACCCCCATGCACCCCCCTTTCAACCAAGAACTACAGGGAGGGTGGGTGGGACAACGATCAACCTGCCCCCCGGCTGCTGGGTCACTGTCCCATGAAATGGTGCACAGTGACCCAAAATGGCCGCTCTTATTGGCACCAGACCAAAAACTACTAGAACCCCCTGCCCAGCCCAACCAGCTTCGCCCTTCCTGTCCCCCGTCCAAATTCTTCCCCACCCCTTACTCCCGGGGCCCCAAAGTGCCCGGGGGGGTGAGCCTCCCGCCGGTCGGCCACCCCCCGCAAAGCCCCATTGGGGCCCATCGGGAGACGGGGAGGGGAAGAACCGACCGGAGACAGTTGTAAGGTGTGATAAAGGCCGCTTTATTGAGAAACAGGTGCATCCTGACAATATACCACATCCTTGGCCTTTGCCGTACAAAACTAGGCCTAACTAACTATACGTATACCTGCCAAAACCCCTCGCCCCCACCCCTAAACAGTTCCCCGCCAACAACATAAACATTAGTACCAAATACCCAAACGCCTGCCTCAACTGTTTCAACACCTGCCATATGTACACTCCCTCCCCCTCTGCCAGGAAAAGTCATTCCTCCTATCCTACCTCCCCCGTTTAACTAGGAAAAAGCGCCACTCGAAAACCCCCATACGGCTTTCGACCCCCCCCTAGGACTCCTGCACCTTTGGATACCTGTGCACCCCTACTGCCCGGTCTACTGCCTCTTTCAACTGTACAATATAGAGCTCCATCCCATATCTCGATAAATGCACTCCATCTTCCAGAAAAAAGTAGACCGCTCCATACCTCAGCTCCGGGTGCTCCATCCTGCCCATCCCTTCCTTCTCACAAAAAGCCCACATCTCCCTGTTAATTTTCCTCCGAGTCTTGTAAATTGCCCCAGGTCTCTCTGCCCCCCTCCAACATCTCCTGGGGACGAATTCCGACCAAATGACATAACAACCTGCCCACTGCCTCCTGATCTCTAGCAAATCCCTCTTCATTTGTTTCACCAGTGCCAGTCCTTTACACTGCACTAAGTCATTCTCAACCACGTGAATGACTACCACATCCGGGCAGACCCCCCCCCCCCCGCACAACATTGTTCAAAACCGGCACCAACTCGTGCCAACGCATGCCCCCTTTACCCCTCCAATGACACCTAAACAACTGCTCGTCCAATTCCAAATTAAGATTCCTGTGTTTCTCCCATTCGGCCCTCTCCGCTCTCTTTACAAAGGAATGGCCCACCACGTATATGTTCATCACCGCTGCAGCCGGCCACGCCACCGCACCTGTAAAGACACATATGTGAGCAGCGCGCACCAACTGCAAGTCTATTCCAACACTGCCCCCCGCAGCCTGACGTACGTCTTATAGCAGTCTGATTTCCATCGCCCCAGCTTTTTGATCTCCTCCTTCCCCCAACCCATCCGCGCCGCCTCCGTCACCGCCCGATGCGAAACGAATGCGTCCCGAATTCCTTCGGGTCCTCACCCATATCCCGTAGGGCGTGCCGCAGGACCCACAGCAACTGCGCAGCTGTCACCCGACCCACAGCTCCCCTGCCAAAAACCTCCGCACCGTCCTGCACCCGACCGGCTGCCAGTCTTCTCCCCCATTCCGCCAGACACACCGCCTCCGTTCCCCCTGGACCCAATAGAACCCAAGTACCCTCCCCCCGCTGATCAGTCTTGGACCGGCGAAGCCGCACCGCCACCTCCCGGCCGCGCAACTCCACCTCCTCCCAGGTCAAACCCGGACGTCCCTTCAGACCTACCAACTCCGACACCCGGAAAGCCCCATAGAACATCCATGACATCAGCGTGGCAAACAACACCGTCTCCGCCTGGTCCCTGCATACCGCTGGCAACCGGCCCACCAAAACCTCCAACATCGCCTCCGTAATGGGCCGCCTCCGCCGCGCCCGCGCACCTTTTTCCCTCTCCCAACCCTCCAAAAGACGCCCCCCCAATTCTCCCGCCGATGGCGCATAACCCCACCAGAGCTTGCCCATGAGAGCCACCCCTGCCAGTTTTCCTGCTATCGTCACTCTCGTCAAACCTCTGTCCATTAGCCCTAGCATGAACTGCACCACCTGTTCCTCCCGGCGCCACGTGCCGCGCTGCCTTACCGCTCTGCCACGTAGAAACTCCATCCAAGCCTGCTCATAACTCCTCCACGTGGACGCTGCCAGGGACGACCTCACCAACTGAACGACCCGCGCTCTCCCACCAACCACAGCTCCTCCGGCACCCGCGTCTTGTCCGCCGCTGCCTCCGTGGCTAGCCCATGGAACCTCCGCCACTGGGAACGAGACAAAGCATCAGCAATGTCATTGTCCACTCCCGGCACATATTGAGCCTGGAACAAAATATCGTGCTCCAAACACCTCAACACGATAACGCGCATCAACTTCAGCACCTGGGGCTCCCTTGCAGACTGCCTATTCACCACCTGCACCACCAACATATTGTCCACCCTGAACAAAACACACTTGTGTGCCAACTCTTGCGCCCACACTGTCACAGCCACCACCAACGGGAACAACTCCAGGAAAGCAATGCTCCTACCCCCCGCCTGCCACTGCTCCGGCCATGTCTCCGCGCACCACCTGCCTGCCCAGTAGAGTCCAAAACCTCCGACTCCCGCCGCGTCCGACGACATCGTCACGTCCCACTCCCAGTCTTCCGGGGGCGCCATGGGCACTCCATTGAAACGCCCCAGAAAAGCCAGCCACATGCTCAGGTCCTCCCTCGAGCCCGCCGATAGGTGCACATGATGATGGGGCAGCGTCAACCCAGACAAGGCCGAACCCAGCCGCCGACAAAACGTCCGCCCTGCTCGCACCACTCGGCACGCGAAGTTCAAATGCCCCAGCAACACCTGCACCTCCCGCACCGTCACCTTTTTTCTGGCCAACATGCCCGTCACCAACTCCGTCATCACCACCCACTTTTCCTCCGGTAGGCGTGCTTCCATGGCCGCTGAGTCGAGCTCTATCCCGAGGAACGACAGCACCGTGCTGGGACCTTGCGTCTTCTCTGGCGCCAAGGGCACCCCTAGGTAACCCATCAGGTCGGTAAAACTGTCCAGCCGCTGCTGGCAGTCCGACGACCCGGGCCTACCCACCAGGAAGAAGTCATCCAGGTAATGCGTTATCGCCTCAGAGCCTGTGCGCCAGGAAAAAGCCCACTGCAAGAAGGAGCTGAATCTCTCAAACAAGGCACATGACACGGAGCACCCCATGGGCAGCGCTCTATCGACAAAGATGAGACCGTCAAACTGGATCCCCAGCAACTGGTGATCCGCCGGATGTACCGGTAGCAAACGGAACGCCGATTTTACATCGCATTTTGCCATGAGCGCACCCCGCCCCGCAGTCGTCACCAACCTCCTCGCGATGTCCACGGACGAGTACGACACCGACGCCAACTCCGTTGAAATAAAGTCGTTCACCGACGTGCCCTCCGGCCATGAGAGATGTTGAATCAGCCGGAATTGACCTGGTTCCTTTTTCG
Source organism: Lissotriton helveticus (assembly GCF_964261635.1). Lineage (NCBI taxonomy): Eukaryota > Metazoa > Chordata > Amphibia > Caudata > Salamandridae > Lissotriton > Lissotriton helveticus. Next base: position 1,123,501,602 of record NC_136071.1, read on the forward strand.
GGACCACCCCAATTGGTGAAATGATCAAATCCGGCAATGGCGCCTCCTCAAAAGGCCCCACCATCCTCCCTTCCTTCACCTCCTTGAAAAGTTTCTCCCGGACGATCCCCTTGTGAGCGTTCACGGACTTCAGGTTCTCCGCCCATCGAGCGATCCGGGGACCCTCGTACCCTAACCGGAAACCCTCCCTGAAACCCCGACGCAGCACGGCCGCATCGTCCGCCCGCGGATAAGCCTCCAACAGAGGTTCCAGGCGGTCCAGCCTAACCGGCGTACGAGCCTTTTCCCAGGGTACTCCCCCCTCCCCCCCTTTCGCTCCCCCTCCCTCTACCGGGCACGGAGGACGGGTGCTGGCCCCGTGCGGGGCCTCCCCCAAGCCCCCAACAACGCGCCTCCGGGTGGCGTCTCCCGCACGCGGAGCATTCATGCCGAAAACGGCACACCTGCCTGAGGCAAGAGCCTCTGTTGAAGTCCCAACAGGCCCCAATGCCGGCATTGCTACCGGCTCCCCCCGCCCCCACCCCGCCACGGGTGGGGCGGGCCGAAAAGGGGGGGGCGCCAGCGGCAGCCGACTGACCGTGTAGATGGTGCGGCCAAATTTCGCCCCGCTCATCGTCTGTTGGTACAAGTCCGCGTCCAACTCTCCCCACTTTGCCTCCGGGCCGATGCCATGCGCGCCCGAAACTCCTCGTCATAATGAGACCACGCATTACCCCCGTACGTCACCTGCGCCCGCCCCACCACGTCCATGTATTTGGACAGTGTGACCGCCCTGTCAGGGTACTTTTCACAGTACACGCTGGCATAGATCAGGAAAGCCGCCGACCAATTCTCAATGGTAACCGGCACCTTAGGCCGCCTGGCCAACTCCTGCTCCTCCTCCTTCGACCCCTCTTTGGCCATCAACTCCCTGTGAAGCAACTTCAAAATCTCCACATACTCCCCCTTCCAGATCTTTTCCCTGGTCGCCATCGACAAATGCGCCCCCAAGGGCTTCGCCACCCCCATGTACGGCAGCTTCCTGACCGGGACCTCACAGCTCTCCTTCGCTCCGCCGCTGGGCGCCGCCGACCCGCCGGACGTCGCCGTCTCTCCCGTCCCCGCGCTAGCCGACGCCGCTGTACCCGCCGACCCCCCGGACTTTGCCACCTCTCCCGCGCCTGCGCACCCCGACGACGCTTCACCCGCCGCCTCTGTACACACCCCGGCATCCATCACATACCTACCCTTCACCAACCTCACCGTATCCCCCCCCGCATCCGTCCCCACTGACACCTGGCAACCGCCAACTCCCCCTTCCGCCTGGCCTCCATGAGGCCCACCCAAGCCACTCCCCGATCCTGCATTGGCCTTACCTGGCGTCAAGGCTGGCGTCCTCACCGGATCCCGCCGCCTAACCAGTTCCACTGGGGGGGCCGTCACTCGCGGCACCATCTGCCGGGGGCGTACCTGTAAAACACTGCCAACAACATTACTTGCCTCCCCTACCCCCTCCCGAAGCTCCCCCTCCTCCTCCGACTCCATCTCGCCAACCCCTTCCACCAATACCCCTCCTGCGTCTACCCTACTCAGACCTGCCTTGTCCCTGCACTCCATCATCAGTGTCCCTAAATCCACATTCCCCTTTCTCCTGTCCTCCGTCTGGTAATTAGAGTAACCTGCCAAATTGCTGCTCCTTCCCCGTCCCCCGGCGGCCGGATCGACCCATCGGGAGGGGGGCGTTGGAGACCTATTGCCCTGCCATCCGCCGTCTGCACGCACATGGTCCCTCGTTGGAGCGCGACCGCCCGTACTAGGCAGAGCCGGCCCATCCACTCGGCGGGTTGGAGCCGCAAGCTGCTCACCGAGCCCCTCGACAACTGCTCCTGCCAAGAAAAAAGCAGGGAAGTCCAGCATGCCGGGGCAAAAGCACCCCCGCCCCCCCCCCAAGCTCCTGGCGCACCCCTCCCCCACGCCGCCGAATGCCCTCCCCGCCGCGCCGGCCGCCCACCCCACCCGCCCTCTCCCCACTCCCAGCCCCCTGCACCCCCCATGCCACCCCACACTCCCCCCCCCGGCACCGCCACACGCCCAGCACCCCCCGCCCCACCCCCGTAGTCCCCTTCAACCCCCCCTCCCCGTGCCCCCACTCACTGGGACGCTCCCTCCCCCTTCCCCTCCCCCAGCCCCCTGCCACCCTGAAACCCCTGGGCACCTCCTCACCCCCGCCCCGCCCCCAGCCTACACCTGCCCCTCCCCCCCGCCCCGCACCCATCCTCCCTCCCCGCGGCGGCACCGGCCTACTGGGCCCCACCATGTCCTCCTCAGATGACGACCCCCAGTCCAACTCGCTCTCCGCCCCTTCCCCTGCCCCCTCACCCACCTCCGATTCCTCAATCAAGAGCGGCGAATCCCCCACTCCTCCCCCTTGCCCCCCATCGCCCCCTCCCCATCTGCGCCCCCGCCGCCCCCGCCCCCACCCCCCCTCCTCCCCTCGCCCCCTCCTGTCCTGTGGGCGCGCTCGCATCATCATCTCTACCCCCCTGCCCCCCCCTCCAGCACGCTTTGTCCTCGGTCCCCATTCCCCCCCCCCCCAGCCTGGCACTCCTTCTTGACTTTGGTGCCCCCCCCCCAGCTCTCGTAACCTGGCCAGGCCTCTTCCCCCTCGAAAACCCTCCCGCCGGCCTCCCGCTCGTCTCCCCCGCCCCCCCTGCCTCCACCACCGCCTCCTCTACGAACTGAAGCGGGGCCTTCCCCCGGCCGCTGCACCTCTTGCCCGCCCTCCCTCCCCGCTTCGGCGCCCCCACCGCCCGCAGGCCGACACCACGCTCCCCTCCGCTCCGCGTCGCTCCTCCCCCGTCCCCGCATCCCCCTCCCGCCTCGCACGCGAACGCGGAGGCTCACAAGCCGCCACCGCCGCCGCGGCGCCATCAGCAGCGCGCCGCGGTGGCCTTACCATCAAATCTCCCCTCAGCAGGTCCGTCCTGCCGGCCTCTCCTAAGAGGCGGAGCGCCTCACGGACGCGGGGGTCCGCCATCGCCGCCATCAGCCCAGGTACCGTCACTCGCGCAGCCGCACTGCCGCTCCCAAATCCTCAGCTCCGCCTACAACGCACTCCGCCCTACTCCTCACGCCACAATCTGCCCGAAAACCGCCAAAACCGCCGAAAACGACCCCGACAGAAACGACGAAGGCCACAATTCACGACAACGATCAACCTGCCCCCCGGCTGCTGGGTCACTGTCCCATGAAATGGTGCACAGTGACCAAAAATGGCCGCTCTTATTGGCACCAGCCCAAAAACTACTAGAACCCCCTGCCCAGCCCAACCAGCTTCGCCCTTCCTGTCCCCCGTCCAAATTCTACACCACCCCTTACTCCCGGGCCCCCAAAATCCCCGGGGGGGGGGGGGGGGCGAGCCTCCAGCCGGTCGGCCACCCCCCCACCCCCTCCCCCCCCCCCAAAGCCCCATTGCCGCTGCGCCTAGGCACGTGACGCAGTCCCGCACGGTGCGGCACGCGCCTCACGTCTGCAGGGCGCGAAGGAACGAACATCTCTCACCTCTGACGCAAAGAAAGCCCTCGCGCTCCCAGGAGCAGCCGCGGGTGTGAAATCCCACACACACTGCACAGCAAAGGCAGCGACACCGTCTTTCTGGAGCGAACCATTGACATTCACCACGCAGCTCGGTCACGACAGTCACAGAACAGAACCGTTTTCCTCTGCGCAGCTATTTAGCCAGCCTTCCGCAGTTATACAGGGTTAGCCCCCACCAGTCCCCCCTTCGTTGAATGTGGACTAGTCTGACCCCAACAATTGATATCAACACCGCCCTAAAGCAACCCGGTGCATCTGGCATTTGCTCACTTGACGTAACGACTCCACCCCAACCCCCCCCCCTCCCCCCCATGCACGGGCTCTATCAGGAGCTCTCTGGCCACAGTGAGTGCCGAAGGGGCCCCTTGGAGCTAGAGGCCCCCCCGCACCGCGGGGCCTGCGTGGGCCTGTGTTACGCCCCTGGGATTGCTCAAGGGCACGATTACCTGCATTTTCTGGTCAAAATACAGAAATATAATCGGCAGGAAAGATGTAGGTGAGCATTGAGGGTCATCTGTGCTGTTGTCTGGAGGGCCTATGTCTGGTATCAGAATAAAGCCTGGGATTGGGGTGAAGTGACTTTGTGGACTCAGTTGACAGACCAATGTCTCTGCAGCAGCGTGGGCTAGTGCTGATGATGCATTAACGCCATTGTAGGAAGTTTACTTATGAATGATGCTTTTGCTCACGGCTACAAGAGGTCGACAGATTACAATAAATGGCCTGAAAATGGCCTGTTTCCTATGGCAAAGGGAGCACCCAAAGAGCAAAACATCCGTTTGCCTGACGCTCTGCAAAACTTTACGCGGGTCTCCTTTTTTTATGACTATAATTAATATTACATTCCAGCCTGGATAGGGAGGAGTCATTTGAGTATTAGGGGACAGGTGCTTGGGAGACATGAGCTGGGCAGAAGAGAGCAATGTGTTAAAGATGGGAGTGGAAACATTCAGGGATTGGAAGATTGGTAAATGGAACAAAAGAGAGGTGCAGAGGGAAGATGCAGTGAGCTGGATGTATGTTGCACAGGAAAAAGAAAGGCAAGAGGGGAGGATGCAGGTGACCGGGTGAAGGAAAGGAGTATGCTCAAGGAGTATGGTCAGGGAAGAAAAAGCAGAAGTATAAAATAATCATTTAAAAAAATGAATACCACTAGTATTTAGTTTTGGATGCAAAGTCTGATCAGGCTACCTTAATGTATTGGGCTTTGGCTCTAAACCTATGAGCATTTGCAGTAATCCGCCCAAAAGCACCCCAGAAAAGGAGCAAAGTGGATTTGAGCTGTTAAAGGGCCCCTTTCCAGCACAAAACACATTTTTTACACTGGTAAGTAAATTCTTTCTGCTACTTTGTGTTGTGTTAGCCCCGGGGCAGAGCATTCATAAATCTGTCCTGAAATGTTTTCTTTGCGTTGCTTGAGCACCGAAGCAAAACTTTAGTAAATCTGGACCCTAGTGATGTAGATACATCGTTTGGGGTGCAATTCATTCACCCGTATGTCATTGTGTGGGAAACATCCTATACCCCGTATTCGTTACTCCGCATGCCATTACCCCGCATTTTTACACCGCAAAATCTTCACAACGCAGGATTTACACAGCAAACTATTACAACACAATCTCCAAAGTAACGCCCCTGTGGAGTTAGAATAGTAAATTGCATTGTAATGGGGAATAATATATTCACTCTGCCTAACTCCATGCTAAGCATTGCTTAATGGGTCATCTTTAATTGTAAATGTTCATATGTTTCTAGAATTGTTGTTTTATTGCTATCTACCTTTACATGGTAGGTATACAATACAATTTCTTTTTCCCAGCTCAATAACATTTTTGTGCGTTTATTAGAGCCGACTTTAAGCCTCGCACAAGCTCATTAAAATGCATGAGTACCCTTCTACCACCTGCTGCTAATTGACAGGAGAACAAATGAATGCTGAGAGGGGAGGCTTCTCTGTAAAATGGAGCATCAGAGAAAACAGCATGATTCAGCAATCAACTCCGACAATGTAAGTTAGGATGTATAAGGCAGGAATCTGGGAGTGGCCAAAACAATGCGGTAAACAGATTGCCGCACGTTTACCACGTTTCTGTCATTTAAAGTGATGCAGTAATGTGCATTACCAATGCAGGCATGCTATGCTAGCTGCTCTCAGCATTCATTTGTTCTCCTGTCAATTAGCAGCAGCAGCTCTCTAGGTGGCAGAAGGTTACTTATGTATACCTATCCAAACTTGCTGCCAAACACTGCATGACAGCCCTCAACTAGAAAGCGTAAACTGCACACAAAGCGTCATCTATGCAGCATAATGTGTGAGGGCTAAATTGCAAACACCTCTGTGCACAATATGGGCCAATCCAGGGAGCATAGTTTGAGCAGCAAGTCCTACGGAAGAGTTGGGTATATAAAATGTTAATTGCTGTTTTGTTATTTAACACTTATATGCCCTCATTTGGAGTTTCACTGTACTGGTGGGGTGCAAACTGCACGCACGAAATTACCGAATTACTGTGCTCTAACACCCTACTGGTACTGTGCAATTATGAGTTAATCCCCTTCGAATGGGAAATAACTGTGCAGACTCAGAATTTAATGTGGCTTTCCCTGTTTCTGGGAGATTAAGTCTCACACTTATTGCCATCTTTGAGCAAGTGCTAAATATAAGCTGGTGGCAGGTGCTGGGCAGGGGGCGAAGAGAGAGTGTGGGAAGGTAGGGGAGGGAATGGGAAATGGTGCCCTACAGAGGGGGGCATTGCATACTCCCCCTCCCCCTTTTGCTAGTAACAAATGCTAGGACAGCGACAGAGGCTTGGCTGCTATTGAACCCTCATGATTTTACTGGCCAGTACAATCAGGCTAGGTGTTCCCCCACTCAGGACGACTGGGTGCTGGAACAGTGGACCATTCATGATCAGGATGACCCCACCCGTGGATCCTGCTCCATCTTCCTTGTAGTGAGGACCATATAGAGCTGTGGACACCGCAGCTTCTTGGTTTTGCTGAATCGAATTTACCTGGAGCAGTTTGCTCTTTCTTAGTGAATCGCATAGCCAAATGCATACTGAATGCATCAGCAGAATTTATTCCCCCATACTACACCTATTGCTTAATGTAAGCCGGTAGTTGCCGATGGGGACCATCAGCACTTATTTTTGGGAACCAGCACTTTTTTCTCCACATCAGATATTTCCTGAGAGAAGGAACAACATACAAATCAGAAAGATGGATGAAGAGAAAGACAGAAAAACCATCACAAAGGCAGAAAGCAGGAGTGAGATAAAGGAGCAGGGAGTGTCTGGTAGTGAATTGAAGAGGCTTAAGTTTAATTGCACCTGCCGCAAGACTTCTGCGTAGGAGCTTTGAGCACCAGCACTCTCTCATTTACAAATTAAGCACTTACTACATCCCAGGTGAAGAAGATTCAAGTGATAGATTTTGCTCCAGATTTAGCAGTTTGTCTAGAAACCACGAGAGTGTCTCGATTAACAGAGATACTCCTTGTAGATTCCACTCTGGATCAAGCACTTCCTCCCAATATCAGTGGGTTTTCCATTGCCACCAAACACTAAATCAAGACCCAAGCATTATATAATTGCAGCATTTGCAAAGCGCTTCATGACCTTAATAAGGCCGAAGCGCATGTTGGTGGAAACATTTGTGCATTTCATCAGCACCCTGTGGCACTCATGATTTGGGGTTAGTTCGATTAAACCCATTGATTATCACACCTAAAAACAATCATTAGTAAAAGGAAAGGCCAGGACTGGAAATGGTCAGCCCTATTGATGTGTAGTCACATCGTGACCCTATGAAGCCTTATTCTTGTGAAGTAATTCTGCACTGCTACGGACAACTGGATGGGATGATCAGAGGAGGGCATGAAAACGGAGTCTTGTGTGAGCCAAACAGCTCACATAGGTACATAGGTTTAGAACTGGGACCACTATATTGTGCACCAACCTACAGGCAGATACAGAACCAGATTGCCTGTGCTGAAAGAAGCTCCTCAAACCAGAACAGAGCATTTCAGAGGCTCTTTGGACTCGCCCAGGCAGTGCCTAATGAATGGCAGATATGGAGTCACCCCTGCATCTAAATGGATTTTTATAGCTTCCTTACCCCGTTACTCTGTACACAGTGCCTGAAGCAGCCCTAAGACTCCGTGTGTCACCAAATAGAGAAGCGTATCAAATTAAGATTTTTTTTTATCCCAGGTATTGCTTTTCTGTGATGTTTGAGAGTACAGGTTTACTTCTCTGGTAGACACTGGAGTGATCCTTGGGAATGAAGATAAGGTAAGCAAGAGGCCTTGGGGACTAGGCGATTCTGAGAATCCTCCATAACTACAGCATCTCAGTCCTCCAGATATCTTCCCTCATATGGAGGCACTAGCTTTACCTTAGTTTGAATTTATGTCTCACTTAACTCACATTATGCAACAGCACTCCCTACCATACTCAGAAGTGGACATTGGATGCCAAGATATCTTATTCAATCGATAGTCAGGGTTAAGGCTATCTGCCTCTACAGACTTTCCTGTTTCATAAAGGATGCTTCTAACTTCCCACACGACAGGGAGTGAATGCAGCGAGGATCATCAGAAGGGGAGCCCTTTTTCAGAGTTCTGCACATTGGTATAAAAATAATTGTTCAGCCTCCACAACCACACTCTCCATCTGGACGGTGCAGTCAAGGGTGCCAAGTCTTCACTGAAAAGGCGTTGGGGATTCGCCCCTGAATCTGGACACCTCACTTGGTGCTTCCTGCTCTCACCTGACCATCGTGACCTATAATGGCAGCGGTTGACACCAACATGGCGGTCAGCACACTTCTACTGTGGCTATGTGTAGGCAGACGATGTACATCGGCTGGCGATCCACTCCACTGGTAAGGTTCACACAGGAGGACCAGTAGCAGGCGAATGTCTGCCAGAAAAAGGCCCTTCTCTCCACCAGTGTTCAATCTTCAAGCTTAGAATGCCCGTACCTGGCAGAGGGCATTTTCCCGGTGTGTGGACAGGGTGGGGGCCTGTTTTATTGCTGATGGGTGCTGGTTTGGTGCTGGAGGCCAGGCCAGCCCTCAGAGTCCAACACTTTACATACTGTTGCTTAGAGTGGAATGGGAGTCGTAAATCTGATCCCTCCAGAGTCCATCCTTTCTTTAGTGCATCCTTTCTTTAGTGTTGTTTAGACTGGCGTTGGAATAGTAAATCTAACTCCTCTGGAGTCCAACACTTTCCCTACTGTTGCTTAGAGTGGAATGGGAATAGTAAAGCTTACCCCTCCAGAGTCCAACACTTTCTTTACTGTTGGTTAGACTGGAATGGGAATAGCAAATTAAACCAATTCCGAGTCCAACACTTTCCCTACTGTTGCTTAGACTGGAGCGGAAATAGTAAATCCAAGCCTTCTAGAGTTCAATACTTTTTTTTTTACTGTTGCCTAGACGGGAGTGAGAATAGTACATCTAATCATTCCATAGTCCAACACCTACCATATTATTTATTTGGAGGGAGTAGGATATGCTAATCAAGCCCTTGAAAGGTAAAAGTAAAGTCCACATTTGTAAAGCGCACAATCACCCGTAAGGGTCTCTAGGCGCTGGGGGCCGTCGGGAAGATTAAGCGAGCTATTGCCCAGAGTCACATGGTGCTGGGCTAACCTGCCGCCGGAGCCGGGGATCGAACCGTGGTCCCCAGATTCCAGCGTCAGTCGCCCTGGCCGCGGCGCCACACCTCTTCCATAAGGTACATAATTTCTGTAATTTTTGTTAAACTGTGTTTTATCATTCTTTCGAATAATTTCCTAATACTTTTTTCTTTTTCCTTCATATCATTTTTCACAAATGTTCGTTTTTAAATGTATTTTTTACATTGATTATATTACTTTCATTACTTGTTACATTGTTTTAACTAATAACAGTAAAGAATAACATTTTGAACTGTCATATTAATACCTTTTGTATTATACATGATATATACACACACACGAGCACTCACACTCAACCACACCCCCCCCCCCCCACACACACACACGGAAATACAGTTTTGCATGCCCAAAGCAGTCATCCAACTGGAATGAAATGAAATATCCCATATAGAGAACTTGTAAGGCTTAAACCCAATTGTAGTACTGATGGCAAATTCCTTGAGACACGAATTGACATGCTAGTAAGAGTTAAGGCCAGGGGATATCCACCAAAGGTACTACATATGGCTGTAGAAAGGATCAATTTGGTAAACGGAGACAAGCCCTAGATACAGTCTTAGAGCAGACAAAGAGAGAAGAGAAAAAGCCCTTTTGAATTATCACCACCTATAACACTCGGTAGAGACAGGTCAAAAATATTTTCTTGAAGAATTGGCCAAGCATAGAAAATTAGACAACTATAACAGATTTGGTCAGGCATTCTCCCATTATTACATATTGTGTGAGTAAAAACATAAGAGACATGATTGTCAAAAGCCATTTACAAACATCCAGACAGAGAATAGGGGTAGGGTAAGAGCCTGTGGGCTTTTACCCTTGTGTGAACTATACGGCGTGCAAGTATAGCCCTCCAGCTATGTAGTTCCCTTTAGCACTAAGAACAGTCAGATCAGGTAGCATATTTCATGCAACACTGACAATATAGTCTATTGCACTCAATTTCTATGCCAATGGAGATACATTGGTACTACCACCTTCTAAGTAAAAACACTGATTTAGGAGCACATCCGTACTGTTCATAATAATGATCCTAAATGCCCCATTATCTTACCTAGATTAATTACCCTCACATTGTGCTGCTATCTTCTTTGTTATCTAGAATCGGAATACTATTTGTTTTATAGATTTTACTTTAACAGGAATTCATGAAATCAATGTATCAATTGTTAGAGGAAATTGTTGCCTTAACTGTGTAATTTCTTTGCAGACTATGGGGCTCATTATGATGTTGGTGGGACTGACACCGACGGCACATCGGTGTCGGTCCAACTGAAATCTGAAGCAGCGGCTAGACCGCCGCATTACAAAGCGGTCGGTCCAAAAGCTTGTGTGAGGAACTGACCGCTGCGGTTCCAATGGACTCCTTGAGCCCGTCGTCCCTGCGGTCGGAATTACTCCTTACTATGAGGGCGGTGCCTGCTCAGGCACCACCATAGGGATTACAATGGCCCTTTCCGATGGCCTTTCAATGGCAGTCCGACCCATGCAGGGCCCCGTCCCTCAGCGGCCTCTGCTATGAGGCCAAGAAGTGCCCCCACAAAAATCCATGCCCCATATGGCATGCACCATGAAGTGCCTGCCACAGGGTGCAGGGATGTTTAAAAGCATGCCTTTTGGCATTGGGAATTGTGATGCGGCACTTTTCCAGCACGCAGCCAAGCCTCAATGCCAAAAAGCATGTTTCCAACCACCTCCACTGCAGTCGGATCCTAATTAGGCAGTCGGGACTGCCGACTACTTGTCGGACAGCCCCTTTACTGCAACAATGCCAGTCGGACACTCGCCTGACCGGCATCGTAACTGGGGCCTATGTTCCATTATGGCCAATAAGCCCACAAGCCTATTGGGGGCAGGAATAGTCAGTCTACTTGTAAAGAAACGTTGATACGAGAAAAATGATCCTTTTCTGTTCTATCTACATAAGGTAATTGATGGCAATTGATATCATTAGAAAGTTAAATTGATTCTGTTTGAGAAAAGTACTCAAAATAGGCCACTTGGGTATTATGATTTGTGGAAATTCGCTCCTAGTATCTAATGGGTATTTATTGCTGAAGGAATGTAACATAATGAAATTATGTGAAATAAAAATTTCCCGTTTTCAAGCAGTATTATAAATCAAATTGTAGTATATATGCAAAGATAAAAAGACAAAGCTTTCCTACTGCATCAGTATCAGAAAACAGACTGTATATTGTATGTCTTCCATGTGTACACAGTCACGTTGTGACAGGCACTGTTTTCTAGAATGGTGCCAATCCGTGAACAAGCCGAAACGCTTTGTGCCCGTGCACCTGGTATCGTTTTGGATTAAAAGCAAAGCTTCAACAGTATTCGGCCCTGGGTGTCTTCTTTGCATGAGCAGTGTATATATATTACAGTTTTATGTTTATTTTGTATGTTTTATTTAAATTGTTAAAACAATTTTTATATTAAAAGTAGTTATATACGTCTATAGGGTGTAAATATTTTTTATTTTAATTGTAGTCTACTGTTACTATTTTAATGTAAGTTAAAAAAAAATTGTGTTTTAATAAAAAAATTATAAATACATGTGTATATATAATCTACAGTGAAAGAGAGAAATTAGTAAAGCGATTTACTTTATATTATATTACATTTAAATATAATAATATTTTAAACATAGTGTATATTGAATTAAAAAACAATAGAAAGGTAAATGCTATTTTAGACACAATAGGTATGTGCCTTAATATTTGTGTGCATGCTATTTTGTCATACAACTGCAGGAAGGTGCGAAACACTTACCATTGTTCTCAGAACCTGAAAAGAACAGATGTGGATGTCAAGACCTTTGTCCTCAACTGTATGGTCTTGACTGATTTGGAAGGTGCAGAAGGGGCTCATAGGAGACATGTTATTAAAACAAAAGCAGGGACTAGGACAAGAGAGACATAGCATAGGATAGAAGAGAAGGGGTGAGGCCCCTTCCTTAGCGCCGGGACACTCTTCGGAGTAGCCGTGCGCTGTACAAATGTCCCATAACATTAACATTAACATTAACCCAACACCCCCTCACAATATTAAGACACCTGTGCCTGTTGTTTGAACCACTGACCTGTTTTTCTCCTATAGAGGTTGTACCACCTACCTGTCCATTGTTGCCATTTACTACTGTGGAATAAGAAATGCTCTGATACTGGCAGTATGAAGATGTTTAAACAAAAATATAAAATATATATATATATATATATATTTTAAAAAATAGGGGCTACTCAGGGAAATCTTGATGTTATCGTACTTCAATATACAACTGAGGGCTTGAGATAAACGGGATCTGATGGAAGTGAAGTAAGGCAACCAAGGTGAAAGTAGCATCAAAAACTGGAAGCTTAGACCTGCTGGTCCAGGAATGGATAAAATATGGATAAATAGAACCAAAAGCCACTTTCTTTCTTTGGTCAATGGCATCCAAAGTGCAATCTGGGCTAATGCTATCATGAAATAACAAGTTCTGGTAATGCTCTGCTTACTTACCGGTAATCTTCATTACTCAGAGGCCAAGTCTTCCCCCATACAGTCCTGTGTTCCCCCCTCCCTCCTCATGGTGGGATTGACTATATATTTTGTTATTTATTTTGAGGATGCCTGTAAGATTGACAGGATGTGAGGTAATCGATCTGTAATTTTCTACTGCCTGATGGGAAATGGCAGCCATGTTGTGAGGATTTTTTTGACGTCAGCTAGGCAACAGGTTCTGCAGGACGGAGATGGAATCTCGCAGGTAAGGACTGTATAGCAACGAAGAGGGACGAGGAGGTAATGGAAGACTCACAGATAATGCTAAGTGACGTCGTTTTGGTGTTATGTTTCAGTTTTTCACATTCTTCAAACCCTTATTAATTAAGATGTGGCAAAAGAATAATAAGGCTAGTTTGGGTGATTTGCTCCTCAGTGGTCAATTGGAAATGCGCAAAGATGCAATTAGTGCATCACTATGCATTAGGTATGAAACGAGATTTGCAGTTATGTATTTTGGTGTGCATTATCAATTCATCCACCATGTGTGAAATATGTGTAGGGTAGTGGAAGAAGGACGCCTGACAAAGACCTAAAACTGAGCAGCAGCACCAGTGCTTAATTTGAGCCGGTGGTTTCCGGTGCTCGGCACCGGCGTTTATTTGTCAACACCGGCACTTTTAGGGATTTGCCCCAGTTGTTTATTAATAAAATATACATTAACATCACTAATGCTTGTTGACATTCTTATAGCTCTGGGTGCATGCAATAGTCTGAATTGTCACACTTGTAGGAGTGTGCAGTTCAGAAGTTGTGTTGTGTCTGTCATTGTCAGCTCTGGCAGGGGCAATGGGTGGTGTAAGCTGCAGTGGGCTCCTGACGAGGGCCCTGGCACTTTTTACCTTATTACCAGGGTCAAATTAAGCACTGGCCCTGGTATTCAGCATCAACGGTGATGTGCTCTTAAGAAAAACTTTGGGCCCCTGCATTCATTTTTTATTATTTAGCGAGCAATGGCTATAAATCCATCAGCACACTGAGTAAAACTAAGGGGCATATTATCAAGGGGGTTTATCTCCGCTTTTTTGGCTTCGAAAGCCAAGAAAGCGGAGATAAAATTATCTCTCTATTACCTAGCTGTCGCTAACACCAGTTAGCGACAGCTAGTAGGAGATAGCGACCATCTTGGGCCCCACTTTGCATGTCAGTGATATTTATCAATAATGACATGCAAAGTGGGCGTGCCAAGATGTTAGCGACTGGAAACAGTTGCTAACATCGATATCTCCTATTACCAACTTATGGAGATATTCGCGCTTGACACCTGCCCTGAGCAGTTCTTAGCCATGTTATCCAATGGGAGGTGGATAACATGGCTAAGAGCATTAGCTCGGTAATGCATGAATATCGCTGACTTTTCAGCGATATTCATGCATTGCGGCCGATTTTTATCGCATTTGCGATAAACCTTGGTAATACCAAGGTTTATTTGCGATAAAAATCGCCGCACCTCAGCGGTAAATTTTTGTCTCTAACCAAGCAATAGCGATAATTATCGCTATTGCTTGGTAATATGCCCCTAAACCTCAACGCACTTACGTGCAGACTGGTATAAAAACATGACTCAGTGTCTCTCACTCTCCGAACCCCCCACCCTGACAAATTTCATAACTGTCACGAGGGGAGTCCGCTGCCAACTTGCTTTTACAGAAAATTTCGAAAATATGTGCGGAAAAATGTATATATCAATACATCATTCCGTTATTACTGATTGTTTTCGATATATGTGTTTTACTTTTTTTTTTACCGCAGATAACTAAAAGGTGGGTTACGCGAATATCTGAGACTTTCAAAGCCCCAGCACATGGAACATACAATGTTCTCTGTCATAATGTTGAATATGAGCTGGTGCTTTTTCTTTCAGAAAACGTTAATTCGTGCAACCTTTATTGGAAAAGAAGGTATATTGCTTTCTACATGGTATTATAATTTCTACCTTCCTAAACGTAGCTCCCAGTATCGACCAGCAGGTGGAGCTATTACATAGAGTTTGTATCTCTGCCACTACACTATAATACAGTTTAGTTCCTCTCATTTGGAGATACTTTTCACGCGTTTGACAGGAATTTCTCTTATTGGGTGACAGTAGCGTCCCTTAATGGCATTGTAATTGGATTTAAATAGCGCTTACTGCCATGAGGATGCACTGAAGCGCTTTATGTTGTGTAGCACACAGGGTCGGACTCACGGTTGGATTGGGATTAAAAATCGGCCCGGGCACGTTGAAAAAAAATGGCCCACATTTGCATATTGTCTTTCTGCAAAACACTGCTTCAGCGAAATTGAATTAAAAAAAAAAGGGGAAGGGGTAAAAAAAAAATGCACCCTGCCCCCACACAATATGCATATATTAATGGACCGGCCCAGCGTGAAAAAGGGAGTGCCACCTCTTGTCATTGATAAAAGGGAGGTAATGGACGCCCATCTGCCTCCAGAAAGGCCACTCAGGCACCCACTGGGTCGCTGGCGGCATCCGAGCAACACAGACACCGCCAAAATCGGCCCCCAGACTGCTTAAATTAAAAAGCAGCCCACAGCTGGAACTGGACATCGGCCCCTCGGGCATTGCTAGAGTGACCGCGTTACCAATCCATCCCTGGTCGGACTGGGAACCCATAACAGTCCAGGCAATTTTCGGACCAGCCTCGGGGAAAACAGTGCCTGGGCCCAGGAGTCTGGAAACGCTTGCATACTGCTTTTGTTACTGTGCGCTGATATTGCAGCACAGCTGCAAAACCAGCCCCCAGTAACAAAACCGTCCCCCATCGCTACAAAACCGGCAGCTTCCAGCCTTCCAGGGAAACGCCTGATGCACGGTACCCATCCGGCCCTGGTGGCACACTCCTCCAACCTGAGGTTAAGATTAGTGGTTAAACCATTGGTTACTAAGTAGGCCTGGCTGGAGTTCACGGAGTTTTACAAAGTGACCCAAAAACTCTGCCACATTACGCAGAGTTCTGCAAGCGGCAGAGTGCTTAAGGTTGAGCGTTTGCGCAGATTTTTAGCAGTGGGTGTTTGTCCCGAGCTGGAAAATCAGTGTGAATGGCACCAGTAGATGTTCTACTCAAGTGGCGGCTTTCTCAACACTAACAGGTTTCTCAACAAGAGCGGTAGAGGGCATCCGCAATCGCTTGCATTGAGAAATCTCGCCGGAAGGTGGTCTGTAGTAAGATTTTCCTCACTCGCGCTCGCCAACTTAACGCTGGTGAGCGAGGAAAAAACTTGGAGCAAAGTTTTTCAGAACTCCATGCAGTATGCAGAGTGGGAAAACCTCCACAGACTCCGCGAGCCGAGAGGAATTTCATACCCAGGCCTATTACTGAGACTAGTTCTGTGCTCTGAATGAAACCACTCTTTGCATTCACTCCGGTGTCTTTGTGATACGTTCGATATCAATATGAGTCAGGTGCCATCATTAGTGGCCACTTTGACCCTTCAAGCCAATATTGGTTGGATGAATACATGGGCTACTGGAAAGTACGTATGTTGGGGTGCAGCCATTGATTGCAAAGAAGGAGGGACTGTGATCTATGAAATGAGGTGTGACTAATTTTCAAAATACAATAACAGAAATTAAGAGAAGGCTTGAGGAGGATGGAAGGTAAAGAGCAGGTTAAAATAGAAGGGACTTAATAACCACTTTGCTAAGTGTCTCTTACAGAGATTAATTGTCATTCAGGTCACAAGTCCTAAAATAAGGCGTTAGGGAATCCATTAGCACACACAGCATGGCATGGTTTACAGGAAACAATATCCTATATGATGAAACCTCAACTTCTCTTAGCTTCAAGAGGGAGGAGCTCTTTTTCCAGTCTATATCAGCTCAGCTTTGTGTATATACACCAAAGAGAGCTTTGGCAAGCAACATAAATAAAGATTATGTTAACTCTTTTCATATGTATTTTATTAATTAGATCTTTGCATTGAACCGCTGCATGTGTTTGAATAAAGCTCACTGAACTGTAAATTGGGGTTTGAGGTAACTTAGCCTTTGACCCGTTTTCAATATCATCGAAATGAGTTCTACATTAGATTGGGTAATAATATTAACTGCACAAAAATGTTATACTTAAAGCTCTTAGAAGGAAATCACAAAATAGGGAACATAAAGGCATATTATCAAGACAGGCGATAAAATTATCGCTGCTTTATCGGCAGAAAACTGCTGCTAAAACGGCGATAATAGGCTTGATAATATGCTCTATGGAATTCCAATTGAAGCCCATGTTAGATGTGAAGAACATCTAACATGGGCTTCAATTGGAATTCCATAGAGCATATTATCAAGCCCATTATCGCCGTTTTAGAGGCAGTTTTCTGCCGATAAAGCAGCGATAATTTTATCGCCTGTCGTGTTAATATGCCCCATATTTTTTGTATTATACACTTGTCAGTCCTTTACACCGCAGTGAGAATGTAGCACTTTTGATTCTCTCATTCTTTAATGAAAGCACAATAACACCTTTCCTGACAGTTAAAGAACAGACTCTTTTCTTCGAATCCTGAATGCAGAGTTCATAGAATAAAGGGGCAACTCTCCCAGGAAAAAGTTGAGTGCACAAAAACGCTCTCTCATTTCCCCTTCTGAAAAGACACAATGAAAAAACATAGACACAAGTTATCTGGTTACCAGACTCAGCAGAGATTACCATATACAAAATGGTAAATTACTAAGGAGCTGAGTTACAGTTTGCTGTAAGTGTACTCTGTCTCAAAAGTGACAGATATTCCTCCTGCCTTACTACAAGCGCATTGCAATATAATGCCCTTGTAATAAGGTGGACTGGATATCCGTCATGTTTGTGACAGAGTACCCATCCACCAAATTCTTAATGAGACCCTAAGTTATTTTGCTGTTAATAGTAGTATCCCTACACACATACAGGGAAGGGATAGAATAACAGCACTCCACGGACTGGAATCAAAATATATTTTGGAATTTGATGCAGGTGAACCATGAGGTCTTGCCATTGAAGAAGAACTGGCTACACTTTTTTGAGATATAAATGAATTACTAATAATAACCGACCTCTGTTGTAATTGAATGCATGGTTGCACTGGAATGCATGGCCATCTGGCAGTTCATGAAAGGCTGGTCAGTGAGTGGGCTGCTTTTTGGCTGCTTGTGGGCCTGTTTTATGAACTAGTGGGCTGGTTTTTACTGTTGACTTATCTGATATTAGCACAAACTTTACCTTCAGGAAGCACAAATGCATGCACTCTCCTATATCTGACAAAATGCATGACCAGCTTGTCGTTACTACTGCAAAACTTTCCCTATTTACAAATGTGGGCCACTTTTTTAGCTATCTGATTCATTAATGGGGGCCACTTTTATTTTGGTGGTTGTCCTTACATTCTTCCCCAGAATGACCCTGGTTGTATGTATGAGCTTATTATGTAGCAAGTTAAGTGTTCTGCTCATTTTGACTATACACATTATGGGCCTTATTGCGAGTTTGGTGGTGTGGGAGCGGGACCGTCCCACTCGCACACTGCCAAACCCGTGTTGGAACCGCCCCCCAGGACCAGGAGTTTTCTCCTGGTCTGGTGGTGGTTCTTTGGCATTCCCAGGGTGGTGCCTATGAAATATGCACTGCAATGGGAACGTCAAAGGCAGTACCTGCACTCTATGGACTGCTGCAGTGCATCAGGTGCTCCACTGGCTTTAATTAAACTTTAATGAAATTAATTAATGTCTAGATCTCTTTCCATTTGAGTGGAAGCTTATAAAGCTTGTTGTGTGCTTTGACAATAAGGACCTGATGATGATGCAGTTCGGACCGCAGCCGACATATTGTTGGTTGCGCTCCAAACCACATCTACTGTTGCGGTCCGACGGATGCATTAGGATCAGTGCGATCGGAGGCAACAGTCAGAAGGACCGACCAGCGCCTTCCGACTGACTCATGGAGCCCGTCTGTTGGTCAGTAGCTCCTCATAAACCTTTTAGGACGCCGTTTCTGCTGTCGAGATTATGATGTCGGTTTCCAACAGGCTTACCATGTTGGCCTTTCAGACATAGAAAGGCTGTTGGAAAGCGACATTGGGGTCCCCTAGCTGCCCCCCCTGGCCCTCCACTTCTGGGCCTGGGGGGGGCCCTATTATGGTGCCCCCCTGAAAATCCCTGCACCGTGCCTACCACACGGTGCAGGGATTTTCACAAACTCCCATTTCTCAATGGGAGCTTCTGCTGTAGGTGGTTTCTCCCCGCTGCACAAGCTCCCATTGAGAAATCGGAGTTTCCGACCCCACTATGGGCCTCATTTCGATGTCATTTGGAAACTCTCCAACCAACAGTCGGATTCCCCTAGACTGTGTCGGAACCCATCTGCCCGAGTCGGTCGGTATACAATCCGATTACGATGCTCGCGGTCGGAAGGGGAAAAGTTAGGTCATTCTGAATTAGTCCTGACCGACAATCGGAGAATCCGAGTTGGTCGAAAGCGATTTGTACAGCTCTACGGACAGCGTTTCCCAACTACTGATTATGATGTGGGATTCTGACGGCCTTTCCGACTCGGTCTGTCCAACACGAAAAGGCTGCTGGAAACTGACTTTGGGGGCCCCTAGGAGGGCCCCCTTCATCCAGATGCCTCCGGTTGGGGGCTGCGGGGGTACCCAAGGTACCCACCTGTAAGACCAGGCACTGTCTGTCCGGTACCTCACAGGGCGCAAAGTTTTCAGAGGACACCCCTTTTCCCTATAGGAGCCTGTGTTGTCGGTCGGAACACAGGCTCCCATAGAAGTCAATGTGTGTCCTTCTGAATGGTGTTCGGAAGCATCATAATCGGTCAGGAGGAACCTCTGACCGCGAGTCTGTTCCATCCCGATTCCGAGACGGTGTGAGGCAGAACGTTTCTGCATCGTAATGAGGCACTAAGTGCGGTTGGATGGTAATTCGGTGTTTGGACCCGCAAACCTATGGTCGGGCAGTTTCCTCACAGAATCGGTGTTGATCGGAGGCAACTCCAGCTGACATCGTAATCAGGCCCTAAGTGTGCAGTAGATTTGCAACACAGTCCTCAGACTTGAAGTGATATCATTCTGTAAAACTCACAAAAAATATATTAAAAAATATTGCATACAAAAATGTTGCCATCCCCTAACTAAATACCCAAAACACAAATTTTGATTATTAATATATCGCCATAAAAAATCTCAATTTTGAACAATATCAAAAACACAAATATCGTAAACAGAAATGTAGTTACTTTTAAATAACTACATAAAATAACAAAAATATAAAAAACGCAATATCTACTACACTAATATCGCTAAAACTATTCAAAAATATTACACATAATTGTAAAATATCGAAATGACATAATGCAACAATAAAATTAAGCTTAACATACAAATATATATCATCAAAATATATCATTAAAATATAATTACATACAAAATTACATTAAACACATGCAAAATATTTACCTTGTAATAAATAAACTATTTAAATAATATTACAAACATAATAAAATAAATATTATAATCATTTTAAATATTAAAATTGAACATAAAAAATATATACACATTAAAACAGAATCACTAATTAGCATCCACCATAAAAGGTAATAACTAAATAAAATCAAACAAAATAAATATGTAATATATGTTACTATAAAGCAAACTAACCAATAGAAATTCTTACTTAATTAACAAAAACAAAATTCACTACATCTCACACCAAAAACAAGAGAATCTGCAAGAAAAAGGCAAGCTGGCGGATTCCCAATAGAACACCAAGGAAGTAAACTTGAAATAAACTTCAACTATCTTAACAGGTAAGTAATAACTTTTCAATTAGCATATAAACTAATTTAATTTAAAAACGTTAAACTATGAATATATAACCAAACCCTCTATTTTATGTCTCTTCCAATGTTTGGATACTAAACAACAAGTACATAAAACCCGACAACTAAAAGAAATACCAATTAAATACAGCACTCAAGCACATGGAAAAAGGCACCTTGTAAGTAACGACAATCAGAGAACTTCTAAACATCAAGTAAACCTTAAATGTAAAAAATGAAACAAGAATCACACAACCCCAACAAACGAGCCAAAAATAAACATCTAAAATATAAATAAAACAAACTCCCCCCCCCCCCAACAGCAAACTAACCACTGGACCCACATTTCAAAAGCTTCAATGGAAAACTGAAAAGAACTGCAAATATAATCAAGAACACATATGTAAGCATAAACTGTAAAACGATCAACATAATATTTTATGTAAATTAGAAAAGTAAAGTTAAATTTATAACAAAATATGTAAATATACTATTAAACTATTTCTACACAGAATGATAGAAAGAGAGAGATACATAACATCACAAAAAGGCAAACAACTGCTCTCGCACAGGATACAAGTACAGCCAGGAAGGATAAGAGAATGTAAATTGGAAATGTACAAAATACGCTTGTTATCAGAGGGCTACTTCAAAAAATGATGTTCTTATTAATGTAAGAGAACCCAACGACCCCTCAAATGTCAGAGAAATCTAAGTAAGGCAAGTACTATAGGCGGCAAGCACTAGTTCCCAAGAGTCCACTACTACTAAAATACTAAAAGATATACTCCCTGAAATACCGAAACACATCACAGATCAGCTACCAGCAATACCCACTTTAAAATGCCTAATGGCATGCACCAAGACAGCCACCAGTAAAACTCCTGATGCCCCTAGAAGATACTGCCATTGAAATTCCTGACCACTTGACCACTACACATAATGAACCATTTCTCCAACACGACTATCTTAATGATGAGAAATGAATAATGATATTTGCTGTTGCAAATAACCTATTAATACTAAGCCAATTTCAAACATGGTTGATGGACGGAATATTCAAAATGTGCCATAGACCATTCACACACATATACATCTACATGGTGAATATCAAATCGCTAACATACCCTTCATGTATGCATTGCTACCTAACAAGACTTTGAACAGGCAATGATACAAACAATACTTAAGCTATACCCACACACAGCTATGCAAGACTGTTATTACCCTTTCAACCAAAGCATTTGGAAACATCTCCAAAATCGGCACTAAGGACCTGATTCCGAGTACGGAGGTCTTGAGACCGCCGTACCATCGATGGCAGTCTGACCACCGCCTCCTAAGCAGTCCAACGCCTAATTATGAGTGGAGCGGTCTGATCACCACAAGACCACCACAACCACAAAGATCTTGGATCCCGCTGCAAGAACGGTTGGAAAAGCGTCGGCCTTGGGAGATGGGTCCAATGCCGGCACTGCTGTGGTAATTACGACCTGCCTTTCTGCCGACTGTTTCATGATGGGGAGCCCGCCATGAAACATCCGGAAGAAAGGCAGGGGAGGGGCCTAAACTGTGCCCAAGGGCGATTTTGCTCAGTGGGGACTGTGCATGGGGGCACATGTTGTGCCCCTTTCTGCTTGCACTTCCGTGTGTGCTCTGTGTGCCATGAATGACATGGTGTATGGTACACAGTGCACTGAATGCGAAAGTGGCACTGCCCTGCGATGGCATGTGCTTCAGGCTCTTCATATAAGTCCGAAGAATGCCGCCGCTCTTCACTGCACCGACACACCACCAGCCCGGCGGTAGTGTCAGAATACAAAGGTCAGACCGCCAATCTCAGAATCAGCCCCTAGGTGCAGAATATGCAACAAGCATCCTGTTTGCTTTTGAAATGAAGAAAATAATGTCCTAGTAAGAGAGGCATCTAACAACTAAAACCAGCTTATAGGAAGCCAATTTTAAAACAGACTACATCCCCTAATGGACCACTTTGAAAAGAATTGGCTTAGCAGACTGCACCACTCTGAACACAGACACACACCCAAATACCAATACCACAGCACCATGGCACAACAAATCAAAACCAACAATGCAGTAGAAAAATAGCACAATGCCTTCCAAGTCACACAAAAGGAGAACCCAACCTAAACTCTTCAAATTCATAGAAGCGCTACAAAAAGAATAAAGCTACTAATAACTACGGGTAAAGCAATTGGTAAGCCAACTTAAACATAAAATAAGTAAACGAACCAGTAAAATGTAAGTCATGCTACAATTTAAAGTTAGAATCTTCATTAACAACAAAGGAGTAGACTGCTTGGAAGTAACTGCAAACTCCCTATTATAAAACACCCACCTACCTACACACTAAGAAACTATTCTCAACAAAAAAAACTCCACCATAGCTTAACCATTTTGAAATAAATATTAAACAATTTATGTTTATAAATCAGTCTAGAAATAATATTAATAACAGAAAAGAAGACTGAAAAATAAAAATAATATTTATTAATATGTAATTTAAAATCTACACATTAACAACTAATATCACAATATTGGAAATACGCACAACATGAAACCAATTAAATCACACACATAGAAAATAAAATCAATACAATGCAATTAGACCAAATACACATATATTATACAACATAACCATTCCCACTCAATAATAAAAAAGTGCATTATATTACAGTTCTGTAGTAGTAGGACTTCATCCATGTCAATGTTCACAACATCCAATCCTCAAATAAATAAAAAAATAAAGTCCCACAAAAAAACACGAAAAAAGGGTCCCAAAGTAAATCCATCTAAGTAATCCAAAGTTAATAGGAAGTAAATAAAACCGGAACAAACGGATACTGACAACAGCTCAAGGAAACTCGAAAATTGAATGGAAATTAAAGAAATATTATCGGTTTACTATAAACCAAAGTAATTTCATTTAATAATAAGATGCTTAAAACACAGGCCCTTGGGACAGTAAATGATCCATAAAACTGTACAAATGGTAACATGTCCATCCTCACAAAACATAATTTCCCAATAGAATATATACATTACATTAGAACTACGAAAAACACATAAATAATATTACAATAGCTAAAATAACTACTACCGAACTATAATAAGGCCTAAAACGCTAATACAGAACATAACACAAACTACTATAAAATGAACTTCGAAAACAAAACTACAACAATAAGTTACACATACTACTTCTCCTGCCCCCAAAACACTAAAGAAAACCTTAAAAAGCTCTTATCTGTCAACTAGCAGCAAATAACTGTGACTTAATCTGGCAAGATCTGACTGAAAATAAAAAAGGGCGCTAAATGAAAAAAATATACCATTTCCCAATGGAAAGCAATTAAAATTTAACAATAAAAAGGTTACTATTGTGTAAAAAAAAAAGTGAAAATTCAATTGATATTAAGCAGCAAATAAAATTAAACAACATACAAATATATATCATCAAAATATATAGTTGAAATATAATTACATACAAAATTACTCTAGACACATATAAAAATATTTCTCTTATAATAAATAAACTATTTAAATAATGAATATATAAAAATTTATTAACAAAATATAAATGATTATGTAAAGTATAATGTAAATAGTACTAAAAAACATTAACTATTGCAGTATAGTATTATTTATAATTTAATACAAAAGCATGCAAAACCTGTAACAATTAAAATATGTATGTGTAACAAATGTATACGTGATAAATATTTATGTAGTGTTTCTGTAAAAAAACTTTGCAAAATACATTACATGTGTAAAAAATGTATCACAATAAAAACTAAAACATTTTATTTTACATTTAAGAAACTATATATGTGGTTAAAAAATGTCAACATATACATAAATAAAATATGAAAAACTAAATAAATTACAATATAAAAACCACAATGTCATTCATTGTACAAAAAATGATGTTTAGTGTATAATGTTGAATACTTAAAACTTTACATCTACTATGCACACTGTAAGGTAACATGTTATGATAAAAGTGTTAGACACTAAAGTGCTCACATTTACTATTCCCACTACAATCTAATTCATTTTGGGTTAGGTGCTGGACACTAAAGTTGGCCTGTTTGCTATTCGCACTCCAATTTAAACCATTTTGAGAAGGTGTTGGACACTAGAGTGGTCAAATTTACTATTCCCATTCCAATCTAAACCAATTTGGGAAGGTGTGGGGCACTACAGTGGTCATAGTTACTATTTCCATGCCAACCATTTTGGAGAAAGTGTTTAACACAAACCATCAGCTAAACCGCTGCGAAGCTTAGGTCCCTTAGACCGTCGATGAATTTATGTCCCCTTCTGGACTCCGCCACTCGTGGCCACATCCTCAGTAACGGCATCTTATCATTCCACACAGGGCACATCTGCCCCATTGCTCCTACCTTTGATCCACTTCTAGTGCCCAAAATCACAACTACTAAGCATACTGATATTAGCGTTATCTATCTCAACACGCGTTCTTTGGCCAAAAATCAATCTGACATATTCCCCCTGCTCACCTCGGACAAACCGTATGTCCTTCTCATCACTGAAACCTGGTTGACCCAGGACTCTCTGCTCGACATTTTAGCAGCCCTTCCCGCCGAATACTACATCTTATCGGCCAACCGGCTGCCTGGTAAGGCAGGAGGTGGTGTGGCGGCCATAATAAAAAAAAATTGAAATTCACTACCATGCTCCCGGAGGTAGAGAATATGGTTATAAAATTGGACACGGATACAGGCTCCTTGGTGTTGGTTCTTATTTACCGCCCCCCACCGGCAATGCCCACTTTCCCTATGTCCCTAAGTGAACAATTGGCCACCCTCGTGATTAATCACTCCAAGGTGCTCCTGGCCGGGGACTTGAACTACTGGTTCAATGACGCCTCAGGGGGACCCCACGCAGTCGAACTATCTGAACTCTTATCTAGTCTGAACCTAACCCAGCACTTACACAATCCCACCCATGAAAAGGGACATATCCTGGATCAGGTCTGGACTCATACCGTCTCACTCTGCACTCCGTTAATCTCCCCCTGCATTTGGTCAGATCATCATCTGATACACTTCACTATTATCTTCATTAGCCACAAAAAATCCACCCTTTTGGCAGGAGGTGAAACTAGGAAGTGGAGATCTCTAAACAAATTAGACTTTATCACAACTCTGGAGAACTCTGTCCCCACCTTCAGCCGGGACATTAATTCTATGGAGAACAAAATCACAGAGTGGCTTCTCTCCTCAAGTAACATCCATGCCCCTACTGTCAATTTCTCCCGCACACGCCACGCCGAGGCGCATAAATGGGTCTCCGTCGACCTTAAAATACAAAGACTCGAGCTGCGTCAACTTGAGAGGAAATGGAGATTAAGATATTTAACCGAAGATAGGGAAAAATATGCCACCGCCCGTAGAGAATACAAAAAACTATCTGGACCACTAAAATGGCCTACTTTTCCTCTAAATTACTCAATGCTCATAACAACTCTAAAGAAATTTTCAGCATTGTGAACGATCTTTGCAATGATGCTAGAACTTCACCGACTCAGGCCCCTACCCAAGATCTCTGCAACTCCCTGAACGCGTTCTTCTTGGACAAAATCTCCTCTATTAAAGCTAGTCTTCCCAACACCTCGAACTGGGAACCTCTGGATGATATCTCTAATAACCGCTGCACTTTAGAAACCCTCCAACCCATCTGTCCAAAAATGCAATTAGAACTTATGACCCGTGTCAAATCGGGATCACCTGACGATTGCTGCCCCCGTACGTCTCCAAAGAGATATTCACCGCCCTGCCCCAGAGCGTGCTCCCTCTCCTCAATGAATCCCTGGCCCAAGGCAAGGTTCCTAAGGCTTTCAAGCATGCCACGGTGGTCCCCCTTATAAAACACCTGGTGTGGATCCTAGCAACCCTGTTAATTACCGCCCTATTTCTCTTCTCCCTTTTCTGGCTAAAATACTAGAGGCCCACGTCGTCAGGTGTGTGTCTAGCTTAATTGAGGGCTCGGATAACCTAGCGCCAAATCAAGCTGGTTTCCGTCCAGCACATTCTACAGAGGCTGTGATCCTCGCAGTCCTAGATACCCTAAGAGCTAATGCTGACAGGGACGACCACCAAGCTTTGGTGCTCCTTGACCTGTCGGCAGCGTTCGACACGGTCGACCATACCATCCTGTTGCACCGTGTCGAGCAAGCAGGCCTGCGTGGACCATCCCTGGGGTGGATCAAATCCTTCCTTGCCCTTGCCAACCGCACCCAAGCTGTAAGGCTTGGAAATTTTACTCCTCCCAAGCTCCTATCTGACTGCGGGGTCCCACAGGGCTCCTCTCTGTCCCCGCTGCTCTTCAATCTCTATCTGAGACCGCTGATCTACTCAATCAAAAACAGAAACATCACTGTTTTTAACTATGCTGATGATCTCCAGATCATATTTCCTCTTGGCTTCCCCAATGCCGCACTTGAGTTCCAATCGAAAATGCTTCACGTCCAGCGCTGGATGGATGTGAACCACCTAAAACTCAACCCGGGCAAGACGGAGTTGGTCTTACCCGGGAACAGCAAGGAAAGCTGGGGTACGCATTTCTGGCCTGCAGAACTCGGACCTCCCACTCTCCTTCCGTGGAAAGTTTAGGGGTCATAACCAATGCTGACCTCTCGCTCCGCGGTCAGGTGGGTGCAGTGATCTCCTCCGCTGTTCACCAACTGCGGAAAATCAGGAAAATCAGACACCTGCTGACTCACTCAGCTTTAATACAGGTGATGTTAGCACTCTCATGTCTGGACTTCTCTAGAATTCTGTGTGAATGCACCCACAGACGAACTTCATATTTATTCATTTGCCGCTTACAGCCTGTTATATTTCCACTTTCAGCATGGAATACATTGGCACTGGACGCCAGCAGCCTTCTTGAGCGCGGCGTTTATGGGTAGACACCACGGATTATTTGTGATAAAACTTAGTAAGTTATCTGACTATAGTATTGACATCGTACAAAAAATCTAAATCAAGGATGTATCTCCTAATACAGATCAGTTTCATTATGTGTTTTATCTTTTCCTTTAGTATTGAAAACTGACATTTGGCCTCCCTTTGTACCAAGACGCATAACCCCGTCTTTTTTAACTAATTTGGTAAGATTCGGATATTCCTAATTCCTAACCAAATGTCGAGCATAAACTATCAGTATTTTATATGATAGATCAGAGTTCTACACAGGAACCGTTCCTTCCCTAGCATTTTAGCTCGATAAACACGTACTAGTCAGTTTGTTGCACGTTAAGAAAAACAGGCTCCTGTCCGTTTGTATCATTGTTTAGGTTGGGTACTCGGTTTTGGGTTTTTCCCCCCCTGAGTTTTGGCATATTCTGCAAGTGGGAGGTTCCTATAACTTCATTTTAAGGTATGAGACCAACATCCCCTTTCCCTTTTCCAACATACCACTGCTCAAATATATATAGCCTAGTTTGTACCTTATGTGGCTATATTTTTTAGCTGCACAAGTAGGGAGGTATTAGATATGTAAGCACAGCCATATGTACTTGTAATGATATATTGAAGACAAGAGTTTCAGATTATTTTATTGTGTTTTTAATATAATTTTTTACATGTGTCTTCCAGAATGTACTGTGGCTCCTGAAGAAGGCGTTCTTGTGACAACGCCGAAACGCGCGTCGATGAAATAAAGTGTTCGCCACTGTTTTAACACTGTCCATGCAATCGTGTTATAAATATAAGAACTGATTATAATTGATTATTTACATGATTACCTGGTTTTTTATGTTCTGTGTACTAAATGTTTTTAAAATGAATATGTATATTTAGCAATAAATGCAAGTATGTCTTTCTATTTTTGGGCTTGTGCTTCCTACTTTTCCCCTCCCTGCATGTATTATCAATTGTCCTATATTTTTTACACATTGTTATTTCCCTGTATTACAAATTCAGTTTCTAACAGGGGGTCCTTTTTGTTCACATTATTGGACTTCTCTAATTCCATCTATCTTGGTCTCCCTCTTGTCCTACAAAAAAGACTCCATATGGTCCAGAACCAAGCGGTCAGATTGGTCCATAAACTACCTAAGTGTCAGTCAGCTAGACCCGTCTGGCACAACTTCACTGGCTCCCGATATCCCAACGGGTAACCTTTAAGTCATACTGCTTAGCCTTTAAGGCCTTGCACAGCAAAAGTCCCAGATTCATCAGCAGCATGATCACTAAGTATACCCCCCGGCGCAGCCTCCGCTCAGCCCACCTTTTCCTGCTCACCACCTCATCGTTTAAACGGAAACGCCAGGAAGGCTGTTGTTTGTCCCACCTGGCCCCTAACCTCTGGAACTCCCTCCCTCTGACGCTCAGAAGCTGCAATAATCTCAGTGTCAGAAAGGGCTTAAAAATATAGGGGCCCATTATGATCACGGACGGACTTGAATCCGTCCGCGATCACCGAGGAGGAGGAAACTCCGTATGGGCATGCGGAGTTCCCTCCTGTCCAATTAGGATGTGACCGCCACCCTGGCGGTCACATCCTCTATTTGTAACATTGCGACGGGTGCGGCTTCAAGCTGCACACGCCGCATTGTTACAAATGCATACATTGCATTTGTATGCAGAAAGCGGCAGGCACCGCGCGGTGCCTGCCGATTTCTGCATACAAATGCAGGGGGGTACCATAGGTACCCCCCATGTGCACCCCCACCCCCCCTTCACCCAGGGGGCCCGCTACGGGCCCCCGAGGTGAAGAACCGCATGCTTTTCCTCGGCGGAGAAGCCGCCGCGGAAAAGCATTACTTCTCAGCCATCCTAATATGTCTGGCGGTGTCTGAGAGACACCGCCACCATATTAGGCCTTTTCCGCTGCGGTTGTAAGCCAACCGCGGAGGAAATGCGGCGGACTGAAACCACGACCCACCAACCATCCTAATGTGGCGGTGGGTCTTTGGTGGGTCCGCAGAGGATTTTTCGCATCTTCCAGGCCGGCGGTGGCTTCCGCCGGCCCGGAGGATGCGGAAAATCCTCCATCGTAATCTGCCCCTTAGTTATTTGAGCAAGCCTACGTCTAGTGCCTCGACTGCAAGAGTCTTCAGCATCAGCGCCATGCAACTCTAGGGTGTACGTGCACTTTATAAGTGTTTGATAACATAACATAACTATTTCCATTCCAAGCTAAACCAGTTTGGAGAATGTGTTGTACACTAAAGTGCAGTGGCGGCTGGTGTCAGGGCAGAGTAAAAGCAAAAGACATACCTTCTGCCAGCAGCTCTCTTCTTCTCTGCAGACAAGCTGTCAGAATCCACTGCAGCCAATCCTGACACTGCTCTCAGCAGCATGAGAGCAGCGCCAGGATTGGCCTGAGCGCCTTTGGTTTGCGCTCTCAGGGAGACTGGGAGCCTGTGCCTACTGTCTCCAACCCGGCAATGCAGCTCAGGTTAGAGACACCTTCAGTATGCATGTCAGTTTGGCTGCCCTGAGATGGCCGGCCAAACCCACATGTGCACTGAAGTCATTGCATACCACTTCCACTCAGTGCCTGTCATCCCCCTGGCCCCGCCCCAAGACTCAACACTATTAGAATAAAAATATTACCATAACCCTTTTTATTAATTTTTTATTTTTCATGTTTTTGAGGGTCCTGACAGGGGGGCGATGCTCCTCTGCCATTGCGGTGGAGCCGCTGCTGCTAAAGAGGTCACATTTAGTTTTCTCACACCAACCTAAACCAATTTGGGAAAGTGTTGTACACTAAAGGGTTCACATTTATGATTCCTACTCCAATGTAAATCAATTAGGAGAAGGTATTTGACACAATGGGCCTTCTCGGACCGCCATCGTCATGGTCTCAGGACCGTCCGACCTCCGGTCGGTGGTCCCGAAGCCGCAATTACAATGCGACCGCACACGGTGCGGTCGCATACTTCCATTTCTCAATGGGAGCTTGTGCTATGGCCGTAAACTGGCTGTAGCACAAGCTCCCATAGAGAAATGGGAGGCAGTGTTCATCCCTGCACTGCGTGGCAGGCACATATGGTGCTGGGATCAACAGGGAGGCACCATAGGTGCCCCCTCGACCCCCAACTGGAGGCCGCAAAGAGAAGGGGGCCATGCTAGAAACCCCCAAACTCGCTTTCCGACATGCTTTCCATGTCGTAAAGCCTGGCATGGACAGCCTGTCGCAAACAAAGCATCGTAATCCCCACGGCGGAAACGCCGTCCATTGGGATTACGGGTCAGTCTCTGACAGCCCGACGGGTTCAATTACGACCGCCTAGATTGCAATTAGGTGGTCGGAAGAGAAACCGACGATGAGTGTCGACAACCCTCCAACCTGAGGTCGGAGGCCTTCCGACATTCATTGTAATCGGCCCCTAAATAGATTAGATATTATATTAGATGCTCAATAATAATAAATATTTTATTGTAATATAATTTAAAAAAAAGATTTTTTATTCATATTTAAAAAACATATTTAATATAAAAACAAATAAGACACACTAAAACAATGAAATAACAAAGTACAAATATACATTACTAATATATTATATAATAATAGGAACAACATAAAAAAAATGAAACTATAAGTATCAGAAGTTTTATTTTGCTCCTTATTCATAGCAAATAATATAAAATAATATCTTAGCGATAAATAAAAACTCATTTATGTATTTATTGCTGATATTAAATCATACACGCCAAAATAGAATTATTCAAATACAAATATAATATATCATTAAAAGCAGACAAATACAACATAATTATTCAAAACATATAAAGAAATAGTATTATAAAACAAAACAATATTTAATTGTTTAAAATAAATGTAAACTTGTTGCGGCAACGTGTATAAACTAGGCCTAGGCGGTAAATTTGGTTCTGCTCGCAGAATTTGCGATATTTTGACATTTTCGCGTTCCGCGGAGAGCGCGAAAATGTAAAAATGTTCACAATCTGCCGCGAAACTGAAGTATTTTCTTGTTCGCGCTTTAAAAATGAGTTCTCGCGCGCGCAGTAGCGACTTATTAGGTCCCTGCGTTCGCCGATGAGTTTTCCTATCTATTCGCGTGCGCCACGAGATGTTGGATTGTTGGTAGCCGGTCGCGCTATCCCACGAGAGTTTGCGATCGCGAACACGTCATTCGACCCGGAACAGGAAATAAGCATTGCGAGCAAGATGGCCGCGCCCATTAGTGACCGCATGGGCAAGTTAGAGATAAATTTCCCCGAAAGCATGCAAAAACACATCGCGAACGGGCAGGAAAAGCAATCTCCGCATCTTCACGAAAGTTCCGCGTGCTTGCGGAGATTTTGAGCAATTTTGCGATAATTTGAGAGTCAATTTCGTAAATTCCGCCCACCCCTAGTATAAACGTCGCCTTATGCTCCTAGGTTTTACCTTGACCAAGCTCGACATTGCTAGAGCCTAGAAAGCGACAGTAGCATCCTCCGTTTCAGTTTGGCAGACAGGTCTAGACTTCTGTATGGGCTTTGAGGCTCCCATCTTTGTGTCGAGGGGGTGTCCTCGGAAACATTATAAAATATGGAAGCGCTGGGCTGACTATCGGGGACTGGAATTGGAGCCTGTCCCGGTACGGGGTTCGGACCGGTTCTAATCTTCTCCCCCTCTTCATGGGGGTGTGTTCATTTTATTCTTTGTATGCATCTGGTGGGATAGAGCCTTTTTAGAAATAATTTGTTGTGAGCGTAGGATTGTTGCTCTGACTGTAAATACATATAATGGGTGGTTATCAGTGAGAAGGGTTGGGGGTATTGTATATTTTTTTGTGTTTTTTTGTCTTGATTTAATTGCAAGTCTTTACAATATTTTTTCCATATATAAGTAAAAGGGTCAAAGTCATGATAATGTATGTTGATGTTATGGAAACCTCTGGGTTACAGAGCGCCGCTCTATGTGCTTTTGACTAATAAAATATGTTTTCAAAAACAAAATGTAAACATTTTCTAAAACAGCAAATTTCAAATGATTTATATTAATAATGAAAATAAATCAATTAAATAATAAAACATTATTTGACTCAGAGTCTCCGGACAGTAACTTTCCATCGTAATCGGTCAGTCAGAAGTGTTTCCGAGTCGGTCGGAAACACAGGTTCCGACACAGGTTAGGAAAATCCGAATCCCATTCAGAGCCTTTCTGACCGACCCTTAATGTCTTTACCCACCTGCATTTTTTTCCTTTCATTTCTTTCTCCATTTTCTTCCCCTTTTCCATTACTACTTTCCCTCATGTCTTACATCTTTAAGTTTTGGTTTCCCTAACCTTTCCTTTTATACTTTTTCTTTCCCCTTTACCTTTGGCTTCTTACTTACACATTTCCTGGTTTATAGTTCTTCTTCTTCTTTCTTGCATATCTGTTATTTCCTTCTCCATCTGTAACTCTTATTTTATTCTGTTTTCAAAATGTAAAACATAATCACTCTATTATGCCTATAGAAGTTTGACTATATGGTATTTTTTCTTGTTTCTTTTCTTGTCTTTCCCCTTTTTTCCCTTTTTCTACTTCATGTCACTGTTTCTTTCTATGTCTATTTCAATCTGATCTCCCTTCACCTTTTTTCTGTCTTTCTTTCCTTCACTTTTGGTAAATATTGTATGTTTGTACCCAAATTCTAATTTTCTATTTCCTGCAGGCTGTTTTCCTGCATTCTGTACTTTATCTTTCCTTGTCTTTTGCTTTTACTCTGTCACTTTTGTTTATAGCCCAGCTCCCCTATATCACAACCCACCATTTGCAAGTTGCTTTCTATTGCTGCCATCTTTACTTTCATGCAGCTTACCCCTTTTGCCCTATGTTCTTTGTTCAGTCTTTTCCTTTTCAACAAACTACATGTTCCCACGCTTGCATGGCTTTCCCGAATATATTTTATTTCTTTAATGGAATTTTTGCTGTGCTTTCTCTACTCATTTTCGAATTTCTACCACCCTTATTCTCATTTCTAATTGTGTTCTCTGTTCCTCATGTTTTCCTTTTTTATGTTGTGCTTTCTTAATTTACTGTATTTCTACATCTTATTTTCACACTTATCTTTGATTCCATACCTTCTTTTTCTATCTTGCTCTTATTCCTCCTCCTTTATTTTTCAGATCTATTTGCAGGTTGTCTTTCTTCTTTCATCCTTTTCCCAGTCTAGTTTCTTTCTCTTGGTACTCTTTTGTCTCCATTTTAGCACAGTTTAATGTATCTTTTATCTTTCTTTTGGTGGTTTTGTTTCTTTTTTTTGTCTTGCTTTTTACCTGATGTTCTCTTTTTTCTTGATCACAGTTCCCACTCTTGTGTTTGACTTTTTATTCCTCCCTTGCCATTCTTAATGCTTTTTATTGACCCCTCTTGATGATTTGCACCATTACTTTTACCTCTTCTTAATTCTTTTGTCTTTACCCCTCTTGATGTTTTACACCTTTACTTTTACCTCTTCTTAATTCTTTTTTCCATTGTTTTTTAATTTGCATCCATTCACTATTGCTGTTCTTTTGCCTTTTTTAATATTTTATCATGCTTTCCTTTGTGTCCCATTCCATTTCTTTCCCTTTTCACATTTGTCCTCTTTATAGGTATCTTTCTTTGCATTTCTCTTTCCCTTCTCCTATCACTTAGTATTTATTGCTTCACCTTGCCTCCTCTGTTATGCCTGTCTTTTATTGCCAAACGTCGTCCTTTGATATCTTTCTGCTTCCCTTTGTATTTTCCCCTCATTTTTTTCCACTTTGTTTTATTTCTTCCCTTTTTTATTTGTCTAGTTTCCTTATGTTTCCCCCTTTTTATTTTGTTTTCCATTTTTGTTTCTCTTTATTCCTTTCTTTTACATTTTGCCTCTCTTTCCCTTGTAACTTTCAGTCTTGTCTCCCTCTTCCTCTGAGGTGTTAAACCACTCAAGTTCAAGTTCAAGTTCAAAATGTGTATAGCGCACTACTCACCCAGAGGGTCTCAAGGCGCTTGAGGGAGGGTGGGGTACTTTACTTATCGAATATCCATGTTTTTAGTTGCTTTCTGAAGGAGAGGTGGTTCTGTGTAAGGCGGAGGTGGGTGGGGAGAGAATTCCAGGTTTTGGCCACTAAGTAGGAGAAGGATCTTCCCCCCATGGTGGATTTTTGGATGCGTGGGATTGCGGCGAGGGCTTGATTGGACGATCGTAGTTGGCGGGTGGGGGTGTAAAAGGACAAGCGTGTGTTGAGGCATTCGGGTCCTAGGCCATAGAGGGCTTTGTGTGCGTGGGTGAGGAGTCGGAAAGTAATCCTCTTGTTGACGGGGAGCCAGTGGAGGTCTTTCAGGTGACCGGAAATGTGAGCTTGGCGGGGGATGTCTAGTATGAGTCTGGCTGAGGCGTTTTGGATGCGTTGGAGTTTTTTCTGTAGTTTGGCTGTGATTCCGGCGTAGAGGGTGTTTCCATAATCCAGTCGGCTTGTGACCAGTGCGTGGGTGACCGTTTTTCTTGTTTCGGTGGTGATCCAACGGAATATTTTTTTAAGCATGCGTAGGATGTTGAAGCATGATGATGAGACGGCGTTGACTTGTCTGGTCATCGAGAGGGAGGAGTCCAAGATGAAGCCCAGGTTACGTGCGTGGTCCGTTGGTATGGGTGCTGCTCCCAGGGCCGGTGGCCACCATGAGTCGTTCCAAGCAGAGGGGGATGAGCCAAAGATGAGGACTTCCGTTTTGTCCGAGTTCAGTTTTAAACGGCTGTTCTTCATCCACTCGGCTACATCTTTTATTCCTTCGTGTAAGTTGGTTTTGGCGGTGTTTGGGTCTTTGGTGAGGGAGAGGATCAGCTGGGTGTCGTCTGCGTAGGAGATGATGTTGAGGTTGTCTTGGCGCGCGATGGAAGCGAGGGGACTCATGTATACGTTGAAGAGGGTGGGACTGAGTGAAGATCCTTGTGGTACGCCGCAGATGACTTCAGTGGCCTCCGATCTGAAAGGGGGGAGGCGGACTCTCTGTGTTCTTCCGGCGAGGAACGAGATGATCCAGTCCAATGCTTTTCCTTGTATTCCGACGTTCCTGAGGCGTTATATGAGGGTGCTATGACAGACTGTGTCGAAGGCTGCAGAGAGGTTAAGTAGGATGAGGGCAACTGTTTCTCCGTTTTCCAGTAGTGTTCGAATGTCGTCTGTTGCTGCGATGAGGGCGGTTTCGGTGCTGTGTTTGGCTCGGAAGCCGGACTGTGAGTGGTCGAGGGATTTGTTGGATTCGAGGAAGGCGGCGAGCTGACTGTTGACGGCTTTCTCAATAACTTTGGCAGGGAATGGGAGGTGCGAGATGGGGCGGTAGTTCTTAAGTTCAGTGTTCACTGTTTTACTTAATTTTATTTACATCCCCTTTACATCTACATTTCTCTTTCTACCTCCCTCATTGTTTGTCTGTGTTTTTGTACCTTACTTCTTTACTGGATATCTTTGCTTTCCCCCGCTAAATTGACCACTTTGTATTTACCTTTATGATATCCTGTTTCATTTCCCTTTTGTTATTAGTGTGTCTCTTTCTCTTCTGCTTAGGCTTCATCCATTCTTTCATACAACTGTTTGTTGCCCTTATTTTTTCCTTCCGGTCTTTCATTTTTACTTTTCCCTCTTTTTCTTACTTCCTCCTTCCTTTTCTATTTAAACCATATATTTAATTTCCCTTTGTTATTTATTTGTATGCCTTTTTTCATTCCTATTTCCTCTCGGTAACTTTTTTACTTCCATTTCTATCCCAATTTTGTCCCCATATTCCCCTCCCTTTCTATTCCCCCTTTCGTTTTTATTTTCCTTGCCTCTTTGTATTGTATTGTATGTAGCTCTTGTATAGCGCAACTGCCACCCTACGGGTATCCTGGCGCTTTTAGAGAGAACCTAATCAGATGGAAACGGCCGATAGCGGGGCTGAATAGTGGGCACTGAAATCTCAGATTCTGGCAAATAGCCAGGTCTTTAGGCTCCTTCTGAAACCTATCAGGGAGTCGGCTTGCCTGATGTTCTGGGCCAGCTCATTCCACAGCCGGGATGCTGCTGTGCAGAAGGCCCTACCTCCCATCCTGGCTCTCTTGAATCTGGTGGTTGTTGCTAGACTCAGACTGGAGGAGCGAAGAAGCCTAGTGGGCTTGTACCATGTAAATCTTTCCTGCATTGGTAAGGGGCCCATACTGTGCAATGCTCTATAGACGATGCACAGTGATTTAAATGTGACTCTGTCCCTCACGGGCAACCAGTGGAGGTCTCTCAGAGCCATAGTGGTAGAGGAGCTGCGTGGTCTATTAAGTGCCAGCTTGGCCGTGAAAGTCTGGACTCTCTGCAGCCCCTGTAAGATATATAAGGGGGCACCTAAGTATAGGGAATTGCAGTAATCCAGTCTGCATAAGATTACACTCCTTACCACCAGGGGCCTGGCCTCAGCGGGTAGAAGAGGGAGAATCTTTCTACGTGCTTTTAGCAAACCAAAGCAGGCGCTGATTGTTTTGTTAGTTTGCAATACCATTTGAAGATTTTCATCAAATAGTACTCCCAGGTTACGTACTGTCTTAACTGGGACACAGAGATCGCCCCCCAGGGAAAACCTAAGCTGACACTATGGCTGCTGATTCAATTTCGCAGTCGAGTAGTAGACTATCTCCGTTTTCCCCTCGTTAAATTGTAGGGAATTTGCATTAAGCCAACCAGAAATCCGACACATGCATTCCTGGAATGTGTCCATAGACACTGCATGTTTCCCTTCGAGGGAAAACACCAATTGGGTGTCGTTAGCGTAATTGATCAGGTCGAACCCATAAGATTTTATAATGGGGATCAGAGGCCACAAATATATATTAAAAAGGATAGGGCTGATCGCCGAGCCCTGTGGCACTCCGTGGTGAACCAGGGATTTGGGAGAAACATACGGAGTCATGGTCACTACCTGTTGTCTACCTGACAGGTACAATTGTAGCCATTTCAGAGCTTTGCCCTTCACCCCCAGTTTCTCCAGTCTGCCTAACAGGACTGCGTGGCTTACTGTGTCGAATGCGGCCGACATATCCAACAACACTAGTATTGATGAATTACCATTGTCGGCTCGCATTCGCAATGTGTCCAGCATGGTAGCCAGTGCAGTCTCTGTCCCATGGCTTGGGCGGAACCCAAACTGATCCCTATCCAATAAGCGGTTATTCTCAAGATAACTCGACAAGGATCTGCTAACAGCCTTTTCCAGGATTTTTATAGGGTAGGGCAGGAGAGATATAGGCCTAAAATGAGCTGGGATAGTTGGGTCCAGCGAGGGTTTCTTGAGTAGGGGAGTTACCATTGCCTGCTTCCATACCTCCGGCACTACTCCTTCCTCCAGTGACTGGCAGCAGATCAGTCGCATCCAGGGAAATAGCTCTGGCCCATATTCCATCCAGATCCTGTGGGGACTGGGGTCTAAGGGGGAGCCAGAAGATACACTGAGAGCAAGGCTGTTAAAAAGCTCTTCTGTGGGGAGGAGCCACGCTAGCAACCTAGATGGCCGCGTAGGCTCCCGGCTCCGCCGACCTCCGACTCCCGCCGGAATATCCTGTCATTTATCCTGTTCTTGCGCCCAGCCACCGTGTGTATGAACCTGCCGTGAGAATAATGGTGCTATCCCGAGATTTCTACCTGTTCGGCTGCCGAAGATATGCCGAGTGGAAGTTTGCGGCTTAGATCTGCCCAGAAGCCGGGGTCTCGAGTACTGGCCCATCCGGGTTTCAGTTCAACAACATCGGCTGTGGTAGTGTGATTGGGTCCGGTCTACCGGAGTGGGGATTTTTTTTTTCGATTTCTCGGATTGAGGTGGATGACGTTTGGCTGCCTTGGTGAAAGTCGGAGGAGGGGTGACGGCCCAACGGTAGCGGCTGTGGGCGGGGGTCCTGCCCGGTGGCCCGGTAAAGGGCCCGCTGGTGTTCGCTGGGTCGGGGTCTCCGCCTGCGGTGGCGGACCTAGGATATCATCGGACCAACTGATAAGTCTCCCTCTGCAGTCGACCGTTCCCGACTCGCCCGTCCCCCTCTGGGAGATCGACTCGATGGGGGAAGCAATCATGACTGTCACCGATCAAAGAGTAGTGGAGCGGACCGGAAGTGACCCGTCGCTACGAACTGTGTTGGCAGCCATTGAGTCAATTCATGTGTACGTTGAAGGCCGCATTCAGACAATGGTGGCGCGCTTGTCTGAGATGGTACGAATTGGACCGGACCCTACTCCACTAAAAGAAACGGTGACGACCAAGACACCCAAGATGGCCACTCTGATGGAGGAAGTAGACCCCGTACTGTGTGAGGTGTCGGAGCCTTTGACCAGTGTTTTGGACGATGAGAACAAACTTGATGCCACCAATGGATTGTTAAGCCTACAATCGTTGCCGACTATGGAAGGACTAATTGATGTTCCCACTCCAGAGAATTTTGATGAGAACTGTTATCGGAATGAAACTGCGTCACTCCCCTATACCCCGGAGCCGCTAAGATGGCGGACGACTCAACCCTGGGAGTTCATACCGGGGAAGGGAGTCTCTGGACCTGACGGTGTTCACAGCACTTTCGTTCTTCTGCTTTGTCCTGCATTGAGTTCTATTACAGTTTTTTTGTACTCGGACTGTTCTGTGGAAGAGGTGGCTTGTCCGGAGGGGACTCATGTGTCTGATCGGAAGGGGCAAGGATGAGTTTGAAAGACTGGGTTTGACTCACGTATGATGGACACGGGATTTGTTAAACTTATGCTTTAGGAAGGCTGGGCGGTGATTGAAGTTTCCCTTGTAGAGACATATATTTGTTGTCTGATAGATTTCTTGACTTCAAGCTGGGGATTCATGGTTCTGGCGGGGGGAGGGGCGACCGGGAGCCCGTACGAATATGCCCTCCTCCACTTCTCTTCTCTACTTCGGTAGAGTTCTTCTTTTAGAACCTAGTTAGTTGGGGCGACAGGCACGCTGCTACTGGGGGTTAGGCGATAGCCGTTTGCAGGGGTGCACGGTGGGGGGATGGGTTTATTGTTTTCATTTTGTTATCGCCCATATAATTTTTCTCTCTTTTTTTCAATTTTTTTTTTCTTAGTCTTTCCTTTACTCGTAATATTGTCGAAATATCTGGACTCTAATCCTTAACTTCTAGTGCCAGGTTGCCATGATTCTCCTGTTGCTTTGATTTATGGGTGAGAGGGTTTTGAGGATCCGCTTCTAAACTTTTTAGCGATTATACTGATGTCAATTTTAATTTTGTGCTTAATAGTACAGACCTCTCGAAGAATTCTTTACTGCTCTACGTCTATCCTGTTTTTGTACCAATTCTCCCTGTTATCATTGGATGTATATATGGCACCGGATATGTCTGTTTATTTTTTGCTTTACAATAATAAAAAGAATTTAAAAAAGCTCTTCTGTGAGAGGTTGAAAACTCTCAATGGATGATACTGCCCGTGGTTCCTCCTCGGCAGTCTGAAGGAATGCATCCTGACTGCTGACCTTATCCTGAGCAAGCCCCCCCACAATTTTGGCAATCTTTTCTTCAAAGAAGATAGCGATTTCGTCGCAGAGCTTTTCTGTTGCAACCACCCTGTTGCTCATGCAGTCCGGGTTGGAAAGGTCCCTTATAATATTAAAGAGAGTTTTTGTGCTGTTCGGTGATTGATGTATAGAGGTGGCATAAAAAAGAGCCTTTGATTTGACGATGGCCCCTTTATATTTAGTCTGCGCTATCTTTAGCAGTCTCTTATCTGACTCTAAATAGAGTTTTCGCCACTTCCTTTCTGCCTGTCTACACTGATTACGTAATTTCAGCTCCTAACTGAACCAGGGGGCTGATGGGTTCCTTCTGTTCCTTATCTTTTTCATGGGGGCAAGTTTATCTAGGGTATCAGTGATATGATTACAATAGGCAAGATAATTCTGACCCACCGAATTACCCGGAATATAAGGTGTCTGATTGGTGAAGGTTGGATCTGTTTTATCTTTTGATAATTTAGACCAGTCCCTTCCCTTTCGATAGGTTGCAAAACAAGCATTTTTATTCACATGAGTGGATAAAGTGATCTTAAAGTGAATCAGGGAGTGGTCAGTCCAACATTGGGGTAGTATGCCAGTCACCTCTGTCTCAGTCTGATTAGCAAACACAAGATCCAGCACATGTCCACCTGAGTGGGTGGGTTTCAAGATCAAGTGATCAAGGCCGCAATTCTCACATATATGTTGTAGGTCCTTCAGGTGACTCCCTAGGGTCCCATTGTCTCATAGGTTGAAATCTCCTAAGAGCAACAGTCTGGAGTGGCTCAAGGT
Organism: Lissotriton helveticus; assembly: GCF_964261635.1. Lineage (NCBI taxonomy): Eukaryota > Metazoa > Chordata > Amphibia > Caudata > Salamandridae > Lissotriton > Lissotriton helveticus. The sequence goes on from NC_136071.1 coordinate 1,123,542,500, forward strand.
CAGGGCGGCGATAATGTCAAACAACGCCTGGTACTGCGTATCTAGGCCCGGAGGCCTATAGCAAACCATACCGGTTAGCACCCTTCCTTTAATTTCTTGCAGGGTGAAGCCCAGCAGTTCTATCCCTACAACCTCATCGATCTGAAGGGGAGCAAAGTTCCACCTCTCCTTAAATATGACCCCGACCCCCCCACCCCCCTCTTCCCTGGGACCTGGGTTTATGAAACATCTTGTACCCTTCAGGGCAAGCAAAGCCCAACTCAAGAGAGGAATCAGCACTGGTCCAGGTCTCTGTAATAACGAGAGCATCCAGGTCCATGTCTTCCAACAATCCCGACATCTCCTGATGGTGTTTGACCAGGGATCTACTGTTGATCAGGCCACAGGCTAAGGTAGCAGAGGTCTGTGGCGGATCTTTCTGAGGCCCGCCCCTTACCTCCTTTCCTATACTCAGTAAAGCCTCCTTAGAGTAGTTTAATCTGGCAGGTATCAAAACGGCAGCATTCCTGGCTCTAGGCGCAGCCGGCGCGCGGACGGGCGCAGACGGGCTTATCTCTGGCGCATCTCCGGTGCGTCGCTGCGCGCAAGCGCTGCGCGCCTGCATTGCCTTGCTTAAATAGGAAGGCAGTTGCAGGCAAGCCAGACACTAGAGCGCTAACAAAGATGGCGCAGGGGTGAGATGTATTCCCCGACTCCCGCTAAAGCAGCGGAGTGCGTTTTATGAAATAATTTTTATTGTGCGAGTAAGAGGATGATGTCGTGAATTCTGGATTGGATTCTTGTTTCCATTTCAGTTCTCCCTAGTTTCATATTTCTCACCTTACTCCACTCCTATTTCTTTTTGTTCAAAATTGTTTTCCCCATCTCTTAATTTGTCACTGTTTGAGCCCTCATCCTTTATTTCCCATTTCACCCTTTTGTCCATTTCTTTCCTGTTTCTCTGGTTCTCATTATTTATGGCACATGTTTCTGTTTCCTTTTATTGTTTCTCTTATCCTTTATTTTCATTTCCTGTTTCTCCACCTCATTACTCCTGATTTTCAGTTTGCCTTTGTCTTTCTTTTTCCCTATCAATTTTCTACTTGCTATTTTTTTGTACATTTTCCTGTTGCTCTTTTGCTATTGTTTTTCCTTGTGTTTATACCTTCAAGGACATTCTCTTTCTTTTTCCCATTATGTTTTCTTATTGTTTATCTTTTTCCCTTTCTGTCTCCTCATGTATTTACTGTTTCCCTAGTTTCCATGTTCATTTTATTTTAGTTTTTTGTCTTTTGTTTTTCACTCTCCCCATGTTCTTTGTTTTTTCACTCTTCCCCCTTATAGTTTATTCCTTGTTTCCCTCTTGTATTTCTCCTTCTTTCATTTCATTTCCTTTTCCACTTTTCTTTTTCCATTCTGCCCTTTACCTGATGCTTTTATTTTCCCTTCTGCAACTCCCTTTTTTAAATCGAACCTATCAGCACAGCTGTCTTGTTGAAAAATACCTACTGTCAACTTACAAATAATTTTCAGTGGGCTAAAGTCCACCCATTGCTTACCATTCATTTGCTTTATTTTAACTGTAATTTGCTTGCATTTTATTTGATGGTTTGCTCTCTCCACTTTGTATGTGTCCCTGCGCTAGAGCTTAGCCCCTTCGCTTGTGTCCTTTCACTACTCACTTTTACCCCTTTCCCCCAATGTTCTTTGTTCAGTGTTTTTCTTTTTTTCTAAGAAACTGCATGTCGCCCAGTACAATTTTTTCTCTTTTATGTTTCTTTGTCCTTTCTTTGCCTATTCATTTTCAGATTCTTACCTCTCCAGTTTTTATTGGTTCTCAATTCTAAAAATGTTTTTCTCTCCTGTTTTTCTTACATTTTTATATTGTGCTTTCTTCATTTACTGTATTTGTACTTCACATCATTTTCATACCTTTTTTCTGGCCTATTCTTATTCCTCTCCCTTTATACCCCATATATGTTTTCCATGTTGTCTTTCTTCTTTCATTCCTTCCCCATTCTCTCTCCCTTTTAATCTTTTGTCTTATCCCTCCATTCCCACTTACAGGCCTTTTCCCAGTTTTATGTACCTTTTATTTTTCTTTTGGCCTTTGTTTCTCTTTTTGTCTTGCTTTTTACCTCTCCGTTTTCTTGATCCCAGTTTCCACTCTTATGTTTCACTTTTTCTTCCTCCCTTGCCATTCTTAATGCTTTTTCCTTTTCCTTCTTGATGTTTGTGCCTTTATCTCTCCTTAATTCTTTTCTGCTTCATGTTTTCATTTGCATCTATTCAATATTCTTTTATTTGCTGCTCTCTTGCCTTTTTATCTTATCTTGCTTCCCTTTGAGTCCTATTCCACTTCTTTCCTCTTCAGATTAGTTCCCTCTATAGGTATCCTTCTATACATTTCTCTTTCCAATCTCCTACTCCTTAGTCATTTTTTCTTCCCCTTCGGTCCTTGATTATGGCTTCTGTTTATTGCCTCGCTTTGTTTATTCCCTGTTTCCTTGTGTATTTGTTTCCCATATTCTTTTTTCAGTCTGCTTTTATTCTTTTCCTTTTTTGTTTATATTTGTCTATTTTCTCATTTGTTTTCCTCCTTCTGGTTTTCTTTTTCTCTTTTTGTTTTCTGTTAATTGTTTTTTGATTCCTTTCTTCTAGTTTAAATTTTGCATCGCTTTTCAGCGTATCTTTAATTTGTGCCTCCATCTTCCTCTCAGGTGTTTATCCACTCACTGTTTAACTTTATTCCATTTGCTTCCCCTGTGCATCTGCAGTTCTCTCTCTTCCTCCTTCCTCGTTTGTGTTTGCCTTTTCCATTTTTTGTTTGATGACCTGCCTTTACTTAATTAATCTCTCACTGTGTATTCATTGTTATAATTTCCTGTTCCATTTCTTTCTTGTTATTAGTTTATCTCTTTCTCATCCTCTTAAGCTGCTTCCATTCTTTCAGACCAATGCCTGTCATCTTTCTGTTACCCCTCTTCTTTTACTTTCTGCATTTAATTTCCCTTTTGGGTTTATTTTTGTACTCTTCCCCTTTTAGTGTTACTTCTTTCTTCCTTTTCTATGTAAACCTTATCTTTACCTTGATCCTTATTATTGCCTCATTTTTTTCCTACCTATTTCCTCTCTGTGACGTTTTTACTTAGGTTTCTGTCTGAATTTTGTCCCCATTTTCTCCCTTTTTTATTACCCCATTGTTTTTCTTTTTCTTTGCCTCTTGCCTTTTTGGATTTGTGATCTATTTCAGTTTTTTTTAGTCTCATCATTCCCCCTCCCTCCAGTCATCTTTCTTTATGTGCATTCTTGTTCTTCCCATGTCTTAGTTTGTCACAGTTTTTGCCCCCATCCTTTATTTCCCATTTTACCTTTTTGTCCATTTCTTTCCTGCTTCTCTGTTTAGTCCCAATTATGGCCCATTTTCTGTTTCGTTTTATTATTTCCTTTTCCCGTTTATTTTCCTTGCCAGTATCCCCTTCTCTTTACTTCAGCTTTCTGTTTACTCTTGTCTTTAGTATTCCTGTGCAGTTTCCTACTTTCTACTTTTGCACATTTTCCTGTTCCTCTTTTGTTTTTATGTTTTTGTTTGTGTTTAATACTGACCTACTTTGTCTTTCTTTTTCACATTATCTTTTCTTGTCGTGTATTTTTTACCTTTCTGGCTCTTTATGTATTTTTCCCCTGTGTTCCCCAGTTTCTTGTTTATTTTTCTTTTCTTTTTTTGTCTTTAGTATTCCACTTCTGTTTCCCCATGTTTTTTGTTTCTTCACCCTTATAGATTTCACCCTTTCTTTTTCCCTCTTGCATGCATCCTATTTTCATTTCCATTTTCCTCTTCTTTTTTTCCATTCTGCCCTTTACTTAACCTTTCATTTTCACTTCTGCCTCTCCCTTTTTAAGTCCCGCCTACCAGAGTAGCTGTCTGGTTGAAAACGACCTATTTTCAGCTGACACCGAACTTACGGCGGGCCTAAAGTCCACCCATTGCTTACTATTGGTTGGCTTTATTGCCATTCTCATTTGCTGGTTTCTCATTTGATGGCTTGCCTTGTCAATCTTGTGTTTATCCATTGCTGAAGCATATCTTCTTTACTTGTGTTCTTTCACTGCTCACTTTTAGTGAACAATTGTTTTCTTCTTGCTTAGGCACTCCATGAGAGTGCATGTGTTTTCCAGTTGCCTCCCTCATGCCCTTAACTTCCCCACATGTTACTCTATCTTGTCCTTGTACCTCTGTTCCCACTCCTTCTCCCCCTACCTAGCTTTATTTTTATTTAACACTCCCACACCCACTCCCCTTTGCCTTCTCGCCCCACTCCTTTCTTGTGGTCTCGGGCTGCTTCCCTATGCTTTGCAGTCCATTCTTCCACCTCGAAGGGAAGCTGCTAAATTATCCGCAGACGGACGGTATTGTGTAGGCTGGGTTGTGTTCCCTCAGTGCGGATCCCCTCGGGTTTGAACGTTCCCAATGCACGACGAGCGCTGAATGGTGCAGTTAACATTTCTTCAAAAACATTTTCATGACTAGGTGAGGCAGTTAAATGCACACTCCAGCTGAAGCTTGGACTTCACCACAGAGAGGAGCACGGGGGAGCATTTAATTTTGGATACATAACTCACTCTTCAAGAAGGTCATCCCAAAATACACCATCCCCTCTAGGAATACATTTAAGCAGAATATAGCTTTGCCAAAGGACTGCTGGTGAGATCCAAGCTAAGCAATGACAAGAAGCCTAGAGCAGCACTTAGAGACCCCCGACCCTGAAATGGGCTCTTCGGGCTTCACATGGCAGCTCACTCAGAGTACCAGCTAAGGTTTTCACCAGCAAAAGGTGCTGGGATGTCCTTCAGGCTCTGTGCATGGAAATGTGCTGCAGACACGGGGGGGGGGGGATAACACCCCTGCTAGAAAGGAAGCCCTTGGGGTTTTACCAGGCCCAAGAAGACCTTGGTGGATACATTATAGCAGCTGCAGAGAGCTGTTTACTGCATAATTTGAGCAGAGTGAACAGAACAGGACCAAATGTATCTTGTGAGGCCCCTGCTCCCATCCAGTCTCCTCGAGATCCCAGTTACTCCATGTCTGGTGCAAATACTTTGCTCGCTCATGCTTTTTGCTTCATTGTGTATCTTGTTCCTTTTGGTTGTTTATTTGAAAATGCAGGTTTACAATTGTAGAATCCAATATTTAAAAGGGCATATTTGTTTTCTCTATCCTGATAATGAAGTGATGTGAGGTCAACTCGGCCTCTTAAGTTGTTTTTTTTTGGGGGGGGGGGGGGGATGGGGGCTTGTATACCGCCACAATGAATGTTTCATACACAGGGGGATAGAGATGGAGTGCGTGAGAAACATAGCTACTTCCCTTACCCAGCAGAACCCGGTAACTCCTTTTATGGTCAAGGGGATATAAACCAAATTGTGGTTCATGAAGAAGAGAAATGATAGAGAAAAAGAAAATGCTCGGTGGTCAGGCTCTTGGTAGGGTGGTATTGAGAGGTGTAGTGGGGGAATTCCTCCTTTTGTATCTAGTGCCCTCAGACACCCTTGCAGGTGTCATAGGGCCTTGCTCCTCGTGTGGGTGGCGCTGCAGTCCCTCACGGGCCCCGCAAAAGGGCTTTTTAATGGAGATCTTTTAAGGAGACGCCGCAGTTGTGCATGTGGGTGTGGGGGCCTAGGGAAAGAGGTGAGTGAGTAGGTTACAAATAACCAAACGGTACCCAGACCCTGTATTTAAAACAAAACTAGGGGCGGAGTGTGATTAACCGCTGCTCCCATCCTGAGAGCAGCGGTTAGTCACACATCCACCCCCTATATTTGTTTTTGAAGGGGAGCTCCAGGATCCACACCCTTTTAATTGGCTATTCAGACCCCTGAATAAATACAGGTTCTTGGTACCGTTTGGTTATTATAACCTACTCACTCACCTCTTTCCCTAGGCCCGCACACCCACATGCACAACTGCGGCGTCTCCTTAAAAGTTCTCCATTAAAGAGCCCTTTCGCGGGGCCCGTGAGGGACTGCAGCGTCACCCACACAAGGAGCAACGCCCTATGATGATACATGACACTCGCAAGCGTGTCTGGGGGCACTAGATACAAAAGTAGGAATTCCCCCACTACATTTCTCAATACCAACCTACCAAGAGCCTGACCACCAAGCATTTTTTCTCTATCATTTCTCTTCTTCATGAACCACAATTTGGTTTATATCCCCATGACTATAGAGGAACTGTTACCCCCGTAGTGTAGACACGTTAACCTGTGGGAGCACGGGTACTGGACCTCGCTCTTTCTAATTTCGCTCCCTGCCCCCCATCTTTTTTTGTGTGAGAACTCCTTTTATGACCTTGCCAATATTAAAGGTGCAGTTGGGCAGATCTAAGCCACAGACACTTAAGTCTCTCGGCCACCCTACACGAAAGGAAGTGACTACTGGAAAATGGTTCTTAGCTCTAGTTCACTCATCTCTGTACACAATAGATTCACACTCAATTGATATGCCCACGATTTGGGGTATTTGTATCTCTGTAAGGCATGTGAGGCCTAACCCTGCAACCTTTATGTTTGCAAGACCTCTACAGTGTCAGCTTCACCTCACTGGTCGTGTAAAGTGTGTGCCTGGATGGGTTGAGTGTCTGAGAAGCAAGTGTCCCTCACAAATCTGACGTTTCCTTGCCTCTGCCTCGGGGGCATTTCATCCCGCCCCTTTTGCTGAACTGCATGGGGCAAATGCTGATCTTCATGACCAAGGAGAAAGGCTTGTTGGCTGAAATGGCAAGTGTCTCAGAACAAGGGGCAAACACTGTAACACGGATTCCACACTGACGTCCAAAAACTAGAAAGCTGAGTGCTGGGCGCGTCTGCTTCAATACTTGAACAATCCCACTGAACCAGGAATTACCTGCAGGCCATCCTTCTACAATTCAACAAAAAGGCCATGATAGGGGGATGTATGACGTTACAACGCACACTTTCACAACGCATACCTTTACAACGCATTTTTTACAACACAACATCCATTACAACGCATTCAGTTACAACGCATGCCATTACAACAAAATTTTAAAAACTACATTTACAACGCATTCCATTACAACGCATAATACCTTTACAACGCATACCATTACAACGCATAACATTACATTGCATGTTTGGTAAGTATTGGATAGTGTAGGGGTAAAAATTACTATTCTAACTCCAGGGGGTGCAACAGTAGGGTAAGTGTTGGATAGTGTAGGGGTAGAAATTACTATTCTAACTCCAGGGGGTGCAACAGTAGGGTAAGTGTTGGATAGTGTAGGGGTAAAAATTACTATTCTAACTCCAGAGGGTGCAACAGTAGGGAAAGTGTTGGATGGTAATGTTATGCGTTGTAATGACTGAGTTGTAATGACATGCGTTGTAGTGGTGTGCGTTGTAGTGCCATGCGTTGTGATGGTTGCGTTGTAATTGCATGCGTTGTAATGGATGTTGCATGGTAAAAGTTTTGTTGTAATGGTAGAGCGTCGTAAAAGTTGCGTTGTAAAGGTTGTTTCCCTGATAGGGTGAAGACCTTAATATCTTCATGAGCGCCAACTCAGCAACCACTAAGGCCACAGCCCTGCTCACCACTATGTTCCAAGAATAGCCCCACAGCCAAGGTTGGCGGTCACACAGGAAACGACTGCCGCTGTGCACTGCTATCCATATTCGATATTTGGATATACATTTGTAGAAGATGACATGGATGTATTTTATGTCCCTTCTGATAGCCTCTGAGAGCCATGGACTCTCTTAGACACTTGTGAAACCAACCTGAAAAAGCTGTGGAAGCAAATTAAATGAACTACTGTAACATGGAAAGATCGACTTTATTTTTTCGCTTTAACTTGAAGAGAGGCGCCTTCTGACGTGAAGATATACACACTCCAATCCATACCGAATAACTGAGCGGCATTAGCTGTGTGACTTGTCAATCATTGGCCCGCCAAGGGCAGTGATCAGGAAGCTGCTGAGGTCAAGGATTACCCAAGAGCTTCCTTTCTTGTTTCTAGTGAGCACCTTGCCAGGCAATGAGATTGTTATGCCTCATTAAATGTACAACATATTTTCTATAAGTAGAAACACTATATACCATTGTTGCGCCACCACGGATGCGCCGCATTTACAATGTGGCGTGCCATGGAGCAAGGATAGGCAGATGCATGTCGCATCTGCCGGCGTAAGGTTGGCGCAGAGCTGGAGTTGTGTCACGGACGAGACGCAACTCCAGCACTGTGCCAACCCGGCCTATCTTCCACATGGTGCGTCACACCTTACGCCTGCTACAAGCAGGCACAATTTTCGACGCAGCGGGGTCGGAAAAGTGACTGAGTGAAATCTTGTAGATTTCACTCAGGCACTTTTCCGAGGCGTTCCTGCGCCGGAATGCCCACATGAAACCTGGCGCAGGTTTCATGTGGCGCAGGGCTTTACAACATGATGCATCTCCCTAGATGCGTCACGTTGTAAATCCCCCGAAGCATTGCGCTAGCTTTACGCCACCGCTGCGTCACAGAAGTGACGCAACGGCGGCGCAAAAGTGGCGCATGGGGTTTGTAAATCTGCCCCTATGCATTTAGATCCTGAGCACCCTTCCAGCCATGTAGTACAGACCGGCTTCCATCCGTATGGTACGTTCATTGTCCCCAGAAGAAAACCAGTAGAACTTGCCTCACAGTGTGATTTAAAAAAACATGTTTTCTCAAGGATCTTCCCACACCTTGAGCAAACCACTGCACTTGCAGCTATGGAAAGGCATTTAGGACAACTCTGTTCATGAAGATGGTGTTACGAAAACAATGCAACAGAAGAAAACCTGTCAGGAAATGTGGATTTACCAAGAACAACAAAAGTATGCCACGAATATAAAAAACAAGCACTGGCAAAGCCAAAAGTTCTAGTTTATATTTACGAAAGCATCCTGCAGTGAAGTAAAAAAAAGACTGATTTCTGTATAAAATGCATATATAAGGTAAAGAATGCAATGTGTGTGGAATCAAAATCAGTGTACTATCAAAATGTAAAATAGTCCCTCATGTATTGCACTGCAAGCATTCCCTACAAGGCAGAATAATACACAAAATTGCCAATGACATGAGGTGAGAGGGTAATACTCCTGTGGAGCTGAGCCAACGCCCACTCTATGTACATAGGTAATGTAGACATCTCTGCTGTCAAGCCAGTTCTAACAAAGAGGTGAAATGCAGAGGTGGGAAGGTGAAGCAATGCAGAAGTCATCAGTCTCCACCTGGCTCATCTTTTGTAGGTGTGCGCTCCAAAGATCACCCCACAGACACAATGTTTGTAAAAAGTGGATTGTATGACATTATGAGAGCCCCTTTGCACATCATTGCTTCCTGTGTGGGGTTTGGAATCCAGCCTACATCAATTCCCGAAAGAGTGTATGCGCAATAAAGGTTTGGTGTAGTTTAGGATTTATAAGGTCTCACCTACTACCTCTTATGGACTATCTCAAAGACTTACAGGGGGCTTAGAGCCCACTCATTCCTTCTATTCGTTGGCTTTATTGTCACTCTTATTTCCTTGCTTCTTATTCAGAGGTTTTTCTTCCTCTTCTTTATGTATGTAAGCAAAATTACTGCAGAATTTTGCAAAATTACATGTAATTACAAGAAAGGCATCTCACACTCAAAAAATTCAATTAAAAAATGTAATTGTGCTGATTTCCGATTGCTGTTATTGTCATTTTATTTTTCGTTTTTGGATATGTAAAGGTGCTGGCAGGACGGGGCTGTGCTTCCCGCAGAGCATGGGGAGGAGTTGTGAGCACACTCTAATGTGCACATGACGGTTTGGTCGGCCGTCTTGGGCCAGCCAAACAGTCATGCACACTTTGCATGTTCTCCACAAGCTGTAATGCACAGCCTGGGTGGAGAACATGCCCAGGATCCACTGCCTGTCGGCGCTCAGACCAATCACAATGCTGCTGTAAGGCAGCGTCATGATTGGCTAGGGAAGTCGGGAGCCTGGGTGCTTCGTCGACCAAAGAGGACGCAGGAGAGGCGGCCGCTGGGAAGGTAAGTGCTTTTTTTGGTCTTTATTGTTCTCCCCTGTTCTTTTTTTCATAACCTCCCTTCTCCCCGCCCACCACTACTGCCCGGTATCAGCTGCTACTGCCCCCCGTCAAACCTCCCCTGCACTCGCTGTTGCCCTTTTCCTCCGTTATCCTCCCCCCCCCCACATCTGGCTTTATCTTTAGTTATTCTCCCTCACCCACTCCATGTTGCTTCTCCCCACCTTCTACTCTGCTGCTTGCCCACACTTGCATTCTTATAATAAAAAAAAGTGGCATTTCTTGGAGGGCCCTGCTGCTCCCATTGATTGCTGGGCCGCTTGATTGCTGTAACGAACTTTTGAGAAACTGTTAAATGTTTTTTTTAATTGCAGCAGCAAGTGGCAAATTGGCGACAGCATCACTCATTAGTAGTGCGCATATGTCACCAGGCATACGCATGCCTATTGACTGGCATGGGCTTCAGTAGCATTATGATGCATACGCTCTATGCATGTATCGCGTCATGACTCTTTTTTTTTTTTTTTGCTGATGCTCCGCAGCATTGGCAACAAACATTTACAATGCAACGGTTTCGCCTTTGGAAACGTTAAAGCTATTTGCAATGTAAATGACAATGCCATTTATTTATCTGTTTTCAAAACCGACACATAAATACAAATGTTGTCATTTACAATGCCAATAGCTCAAACTTTTCCAAAGGCGAAACCGTTGCATTGTAAATGCTTGTTTTATATATACTACTACCCAGGTCCTTTGACTTATTGGGTCTACCCCATTGTTTTCAATGACAATCTATATTTGGGCCAAGGGCCCGACAGCTCATAAAACAAAGACGAGGAGTAGGCAATGGTAGTGTATACAACAATTAGGGGTCGGAAATAATAAAATATAAACAAGCAGCGAGGGGGCAATAACATCAAATTAAACGTGTGGTAGGGTGGGCAATGATAACATGCAAGTACGTGTGGAACTGGCAATGATGCCGCATAAAACAATTAGGAATCGGGCAATAATGGCGCATAAATCAAGGAGTCAGTGGGCAATGACATCACATCACAACCGTCATGAGTGGGCGATGACATCACATAAAACAAGTGTAGGGAATGGACAATAAAAAGACAAAGCAAGCAATGAGACTACATTGATATCGAAATATAAAGCAAGTAAGGAACATGCAGTGACGTCACTAATAGGAATCCGGATTTGGGTTTTGATGTTGCATGAGGCGGGAGGGGCTGGGTACCAAAGTAACAAGAGATGTGTGCTGATCACTCACTGACATCCTGGACCAAACGTAAAGAATGTGAAGTAACAAAAAACACAAACAGAATCTCTTCCCTGGCACTACCATATCAGTGCTGAGGTGGCACTGATGGTACAAGAGAAGATAGTAAGTGGTTGGCACTGGATTCCCCAGAGACTTACCCAGGAGAGGAGGAGAAGAGCACCGGAGAGGAGGAGAAGAGCACCGGAGAGGAGGAGAAGAGCACCAGAGAGGAGGAGAAGAGCACCAGAGGGGAGGGGGAGAGCACCAGAGGGAAGGAGAAGAGCACCAGAGAGGAGGAGAAGAGCACCAGAGAGGAGGAGAAGAGCACCAGAGAGGAGGAGAAGAGCACCAGAGAGGAGGAGAAGAGCGCCAGAGGGGAGGAGAAGAGCGCCAAGAGGGGAGGGGGAGAGCACCAGAGAGGAGGAGAAGAGCACCAGAGAGGAGGAGAAGAGCACCAGAGAGGAGGAGAAGAGCACCAGAGAGGAGGAGAAGAGCGCCAGAGGGGAGGGGGAGAGCACCAGAGAGGAGGAGAAGAGCACCAGAGAGGAGGAGAAGAGCACCAGAGAGGAGGAGAAGAGCGCCAGAGGGGAGGAGAAGAGCGCCAAGAGGGGAGGGGGAGAGCACCAGAGAGGAGGAGAAGAGCACCAGAGAGGAGGAGAAGAGCACCAGAGAGGAGGAGAAGAGCGCCAGAGGGGAGGAGAAGAGCGCCAGAGGGGAGGGGGAGAGCACCAGAGAGGAGGAGAAGAGCACCAGAGAGGAGGAGAAGAGCACCAGAGGGGAGGGGGAGAGCACCAGAGAGGAGGAGGAGAGCACCAGAGAGGAGGAGAAGAGCACCAGAGAGGAGGAGAAGAGCACCAGAGAGGAGGAGAAGAGCATCAGAGGGGAGGGGGAGAGCACCAGAGAGGAGGGGGAGAGCACCAGGGAGAAGGAGAAGAGCACCAGAGAGGAGGAGAAGAGCACCAGAGAGGAGGAGAAGAGCACCAGGGAGAAGGAGAAGAGCACCACCGGGGAGGGGGAGAGCACCAGAGAGGAGGAGAAGAGCACCAGAGAGGAGGAGAAGAGCGCCAGAGAGGAGGAGAAGAGCGCCAGAGAGGAGGAGAAGAGCGCCAGAGGGGAGGAGAAGAGCGCCAGAGGGGAGGGGGAGAGCACCAGAGAGGAGGAGAAGAGCACCAGAGAGGAGGAGAAGAGCACCAGAGGGGAGGGGGAGAGCACCAGAGAGGAGGAGGAGAGCACCAGAGAGGAGGAGAGAGCACCAGAGAGGAGGAGAAGAGCACCAGAGGGGAGGGGGAGAGAACCAGAGAGGAGGGGGAGAGCACCAGAGAGGAGGGGGAGAGCACCAGAGAGGAGGAGAAGAGCACCAGAGAGGAGGAGAAGAGCGCCAGAGGGGAGGGGGAGAGCACCAGAGAGGAGGAGAAGAGCACCAGAGAGGAGGAGAAGAGCACCAGAGAGGAGGAGAAGAGCGCCAGAGAGGAGGAGAAGAGCGCCAGAGGGGAGGAGAAGAGCGCCAGAGGGGAGGGGGAGAGCACCAGAGAGGAGGAGAAGAGCACCAGAGAGGAGGAGAAGAGCACCAGAGAGGAGGAGAAGAGCGCCAGAGGGGAGGAGAAGAGCACCAGAGGGGAGGGGGAGAGCACCAGAGAGGAGGGGGAGAGCACCAGGGAGAAGGAGAAGAGCACCAGAGAGGAGGAGAAGAGCACCAGAGAGGAGGAGAAGAGCACCAGGGAGAAGGAGAAGAGCACCACCGGGGAGGGGGAGAGCACCAGAGAGGAGGAGAAGAGCACCAGAGAGGAGAAGAGCACCAGAGAGGAGGAGAAGAGCACCAGAGAGGAGGAGAAGAGCGCCAGAGAGGAGGAGGAGAAGAGCACCAGAGAGGAGGAGAAGAGCACCAGAGAGGAGGAGAAGAGCGCCAGAGAGGAGGAGAAGAGCGCCAGAGAGGAGGAGAAGAGCGCCAGAGGGGAGGGGGAGAGCACCAGAGAGGAGGAAAAGAGCACCAGAGAGGAGGAGAAGAGCACCAGAGAGGAGGAGAAGAGCACCAGAGGGGAGGGGGAGAGCACCAGAGAGGAGGAGGAGAGCACCAGAGAGGAGGAGGAGAGCACCAGAGAGGAGGAGAAGAGCACCAGAGGGGAGGGGGAGAGCACCAGAGAGGAGGGGGAGAGCACCAGAGAGGAGGGGGAGAGCACCAGAGAGGAGGAGAAGAGCACCAGAGAGGAGGAGAAGAGCACCAGAGAGGAGGAGAAGAGCACCAGGGAGAAGGAGAAGAGCACCACCGGGGAGGGGGAGAGCACCAGAGAGGAGGAGAAGAGCACCAGAGAGGAGGAGAAGAGCACCAGAGGGGAGGGGGAGAGCCCCAGAGAGGAGGAGAAGAGCACCAGAGAGGAGGAGAAGAGCACCAGAGAGGAGGAGAAGAGCGCCAGAGGGGAGGAGAAGAGCGCCAAGAGGGGAGGGGGAGAGCACCAGAGAGGAGGAGAAGAGCACCAGAGGGGAGGGGGAGAGCCCCAGAGAGGAGGAGAAGAGCACCAGAGAGGAGGAGAAGAGCACCAGAGAGGAGGAGAAGAGCACCAGAGGGGAGGGGGAGAGCACCAGAGAGGAGGGGGAGAGCACCAGGGAGAAGGAGAAGAGCACCAGAGAGGAGGAGAAGAGCACCAGAGAGGAGGAGAAGAGCACCAGGGAGAAGGAGAAGAGCACCACCGGGGAGGGGGAGAGCACCAGAGAGGAGGAGAAGAGCACCAGAGAGGAGGAGAAGAGCACCAGAGAGGAGGAGAAGAGCACCAGAGAGGAGGAGAAGAGCGCCAGAGAGGAGGAGAAGAGCGTCAGAGAGGAGGAGAAGAGCGCCAGAGAGGAGGAGAAGAGCGCCAGAGGGGAAGAGAAGAGCGCCAGAGGGGAGGGGGAGAGCACCAGAGAGGAGGAGGAGAGCACCAGAGAGGAGGAGAAGAGCACCAGAGAGGAGGAGAAGAGCACCAGAGGGGAGGGGGAGAGCACCAGAGAGGAGGGGGAGAGCACCAGAGAGGAGGGGGAGAGCACCAGAGAGGAGGAGAAGAGCACCAGAGAGGAGGAGAAGAGCACCAGAGAGGAGGAGAAGAGCACCAGGGAGAAGGAGAAGAGCACCACCGGGGAGGGGGAGAGCACCAGAGAGGAGGAGAAGAGCACCAGAGAGGAGGAGAAGAGCACCAGAGGGAAGGAGAAGAGCACCAGAGAAGAGGAGAAGAGCACCAGAGAGGAGGAGAAGAGCGCCAGAGGGGAGGGGGAGAGCACCAGAGAGGAGGAGAAGAGCACCAGAGAGGAGGAGAAGAGCACCAGAGAGGAGGAGAAGAGCGCCAGAGGGGAGGAGAAGAGCGCCAAGAGGGGAGGGGGAGAGCACCAGAGAGAAGGAGAAGAGCACCAGAGAGGAGGAGAAGAGCACCAGAGAGGAGGAGAAGAGCACCAGAGAGGAGGAGAAGAGCACCAGAGAAGAGGGGGAGAGCACCAGGGAGAAGGAGAAGAGCACCAGAGAAGAGGAGAAGAGCACCAGAGAGGAGGAGAAGAGCACCAGAGAGGAGGAGAAGAGCACCAGAGGGGAGGAGAAGAGCACCAGAGGGGAGGGGGAGAGCACCAGAGAGGAGGAGCAGAGCACCAGAGAGGAGGAGAAGAGCACCAGAGGGGAGGGGGAGAGCCCCAGAGAGGAGGAGAAGAGCACCAGAGAGGAGGAGAAGAGCACCAGAGAGGAGGAGAAGAGCACCAGAGGGGAGGGGGAGAGCACCAGAGAGGAGGAGAAGAGCACCAGAGAAGAGGGGGAGAGCACCAGGGAGAAGGAGAAGAGCACCAGAGAAGAGGAGAAGAGCACCAGAGAGGAGGAGAAGAGCACCAGAGAGGAGGAGAAGAGCACCAGAGGGGAGGAGAAGAGCACCAGAGGGGAGGGGGAGAGCACCAGAGAGGAGGAGAAGAGCACCAGAGAGGAGGGGGAGAGCGCCAGGGAGAAGGAGAAGAGCGCCAGAGAGGAGGAGAAGAGCACCAGAGAGGAGGAGAAGAGCACCAGAGAGGAGGAGAAGAGCACCAGGGAGGAGGAGAAGAGCACCATGGAGGAGGAGAAGAGGACCAAATGGTGGAATGGGAGACGGATGAGGGAGAGTGGAAGGGAGAATGATGAGGATGGAGAGGGAGGAGGATGAGGAAGGAAAGGAAGGAGCCGGAGGAAGGGCCGGTCGACATGGAGAACAAAGGAAGATGAACTGATGGAATTGTAGAGATTGTTTGTGGTGGAGGACACAAGAGGGGCAACAAGGAAAGCAGGCGAGGAAAGGAATAAGAGGGAAAGGAAGAAAGGTTACTCGAGATACCCGTAAGGAAGGGGAAGCGGGAGCAGGGAAGGAAGGTGGAACCCAAGGCAAGGAGGGGCAGCGCTTGGTGCAAAGGGACTCAGGGGGGGGGATCCAAGGCAAGGGGGGGGGCAGCGCCTGGTGCAGAGGGACACGGGGGGAGGGAGGGGACCCAAGGCAAGGTGCAGCGCCTGGTGAAAAGGGACACAGGGGAGGGCAGCCCTGGTGAAAAAAGGACACAGGAGAGGGCAGCCCTGGTGAAAAAAGGACACAAGGGAGGGGGAGGGGAGGAAGGAAGGCGGAACCCAAGGCAAGGGGGGGCAGCGCCTGGTGCAAAGGGACATGGGGGGGCCAAGTCAAGGTGCAGCATCTGTGAAAAAGGACACAAGGTCGGTGTGGGGGAGGGAAGGTAGGTGGAACCCAAGGCAAGGGGGGGGCAGTGCCTGGTGAAAAGGGGCAAAAGGTGCGGACGGGAGATGGGAAGGAAGGTGAAACGCAAGGGAGGGCAGCCACTGGTGAAAAGGACACAAGGTCGGGGGGGGGTCGATGAAGGGAGGTGGAACCCGAGGCAACCGAGGGCAGCGCCTGGTGAAAAGGGCACAAGGGAGGGCAGCGCCTGGTGAAAAAGGATACAAGCTCGGGGGTGGGGAAAGAAGGTGGAACCCAAGGCAAGGGGGGGGGGGGCAGCGCCTGGTGAAAAGGGCACAAGGTGTGGGCGGGGGAGGGCAGAGAAAGAAGGTGGGACCCACGGTGCATGGGGGCACAAGTGGGAGGAGCAGAGAAGGAAGGTGGAGGGCAGCGCTTGGTGAAAAGGGGGACACTGGATGGGAGGGGGGACATCAGCCAAGAATGGAACCCTAAGGAAATGGGGTATGCGACGGCTGGGAATACTGAGGAGGGTGGGGGGTGAAAAGGAAGAAATAAAGGGTGAGTCGCCGAAAAGGGGAAACTGTGTGAGCAAGCGGCGTAAGGAAGAGGGAGCGGGCAGTAAAAGAGATTAGAATGGACGAGGGGGCAGGACGGAGGGCACGGGGCAGAAGGAATCTGAAAGGAAAGAATGAAAAGCAAGAGGAAACAGAGGGCAATCAACAACTAGTAGGGGTGTTAAAGGGTGGCTGGGAAAAGAAGAGGAAAACGAAAGTGCAGGGGGGTGCGAACAAACAGGAGAAGGGTTGAACAGTGAAAAGAATAAATAAAGCAAAAGGAGCGAATGTGGCGGATAGGAAAGGTGGGAGGAATGAGGAATGGAAAATGGGAAATAAAAAAAGAAGGAAAGGGTGGGGGTATGAGGAAGAAGGGCATGAGGCAAGGGACTCAATGAGAACGGATGAAAGGGTGGAGGAAAGGTTGACGCGAGAGGGGGAAAGAAGGAAAGAAGAAAAATCAAGGAAGGCGGAGGGAAGGAAGGGAGATAAGATAGAAATTAGGAACGGCGGGAGTAATAGGGGGAGCGAGGGAAGAAGAGAGGAGTGCCCAGAGAAGGAAGGCGCGTTAGTGGAGGTTGGGGAGGAAGGGAGGGCGGAAGCAGGGAAATAAAATAAGTGGATGAGTGAAAGACGGCGAGGCGACTAGAAGGCCGGGCCCGGCTTCCCTCTCACTAACGGCGCAATTAATCATTTTCGCAGAATTTCAATCCTCAGCACAAAAACACACACTCCACATTTTTCCTGTAAAAAAACGCAAATGACCCTTGAATAAATCCACAGTAAAAAAGAAGAAAAAAGCCAAAAGTCCGCAAACGTAAGTTGTTTGAAAGTCGCAACTTCCCCGCAGTCCGATGTCCTGATGTCGGATCCCAAGAGGGTGCGGCCGCTTCGGAGCGGTCACGCATTTCATCCTGAGTCGACGAGAGACGGAGCAGGCGCTCAGGAAGGGCGCTGGAGGCCGACGGGGGAAGAGTGGAGGACGGCGTCCAGGGCGGGTGAAGGCAGGTCGGGGAAGGGACGGGCTGGAACCGCCCGAGACGCGGCCTTATATCGGCGCCATCCGCCTCTCTCCTCCTCCATCCCCACCTTTTAATTGATTTGTAATAATTAAGTTGCCTTTGCATCGATGTCTCTCGCTTGGAAAACAAGCAGTAACAAGAAACAACGGCACAAAAGGGGGGCAGAGGCTTACCTAAAAGCCTCGGTAGACGCTGCTCAGAAAGCACAGCGTCCTGTAGGGATTCAGGGGCGTGCCCTCCCCTTCCCATTGGCTGGAAGGTAAAATTCCAGCCAATGGGAAGAGAAGAGGGCGTGACTTAAAAAAAGACACGGAAACGCCCCCGAATCGCGTTTTCACGGGGAGAAAGTGATTGACGCAGATGTCTTCCAATGGCTAGCCTCCATTTATGGAGCTAGCCAATGAAAGACAAGGCGGGACTAAGCCCCACTCTGTAAGAACATGAGATTTCTCCTGGGCGGAGCTAGGAGCTCCGGCCCAGGCGAAACCTAAAAAGGAGGCAAGATTTGTTAGCTTTGCCAATGCTTGTTCCAATCTGTTTCCCTGTGTTTTATCTCCAATCTAGGAGTCAGCCACCAGTAGCAAACACAGGACTAGGGTAGTTTTTATGTACTGTTTGCCGAGCTACCAAACCCTCCCGAAAAGAGCATGCACCACTGTGGACCAACTGACCATGCGAGTAGGTATTTCTTCTGTGAAGCCACTAATTGGATCTTCTTTATTGAAAGAAGGTTTTAAAATAGCCTCACACATACAATCACTTCTTTAGTAAGTCTTTCCTGATTATCACGACCCGCTCTTATCTATTTCTCCAATCATACATTGACAGGACCAAGCCTCCTTCCTGCGTACGGGCGCCTTGGGATATCTTTCAGCACTATTAGTAACAGAGCAACTGATACTTTTATCATTCCTATGTCCAGAGGACAGTTTCCAGCTAGATGCTATTATAACTTCAAAAATGCTTTCAGTGACAGCTCTTATGGGACTATCAGTGGGCAACAAAGCAGCAGAGAAATCATTGTTATTTCAGTAGGGGTCACACCGCCGCAACCACCTGATACCAACCCCGGGGCAAAACCATTTTTGGTGCATCTTTTAAACTGGGGGTGGCTGACCATGGACTCTCTCTTTCTTTAGATTATTATGGATTTTTCATTACCAGGGCCACTGTATGAAGGTCTCCGGCTCAAAGTGTGGAGGTTTTTATTCTTCTTTGCACTGCATGTGGGCCTTGGGGATTGGCTGTGGTGTGGTCCTTAGGAAGCAATGGTTCTCAAGTTCTTCTACGCTGGCCAGCTGAGATGCCAGCGGAGAATGCAGGTGAGTCTACACTCCATCTCCATTTGGGTTTTAGCCAGGGATACTGGAATCTTGCGAGTCTGTGGCCATGGCTTTTTCCGAATAACAGCATTTACCACACTTGCTACATAATCCACCATGTCTGCACAATTTGCAGAGCGTTTTTTTTTTTTTTTTAGTTTTATATAGCACAATCTCTGACTTGTAGATATCAGGTATCAGAGCACATTACATAGCACCAGTTTCGTTACACAAGGACACATTCATTTTTGTTGGGCACGGAGAGATTAAGTGATTTGCTCAGAATCACAGGATGTTGAGCATCGTAGCCGAGACTTGAACCCGGTTCCCCAGCGGATGTATGACGTTACAACGCATACTTTTACAACGCCTACCTTTACATCGCAAGTTTTACAACGCATACCATTATAACGCATAAAGCTTTTGGGCGCTGGATAGTGAATAGTATAATTTACTATTCCAACTCCAGTCCCCGTGGATAGTAGGGAAGGTGTTGGATAGTACATTAAACCTATTCCCTATCCTAGAGCGCCCCTCAGCGCTATGCGTTGTAATGGTTTGCATTGTAAAAGTTGCGTTGTAATGGTAGTTTGTTGTAAAAGTTTCGTTGTAAAGGCTGTATACCTTCCCCAGCTTCTACGTCGACCGCTCTAGCCGTAAGACAACATCCTCTCTCCTTAAGAGTTAAACAAAATAATTGTGTTTCTAGCTCAAATGTGTACAAATGTTTTTAAACAAAGCACCACACTTGCTGTCATGAAATGACACACCAGTTACAAAGACTAACTGTTCACTTTGGAGTTGGTGATTGCTTTAGTCAGTTGCTGAAAGGCCTCTAGTGTGGTGAAACATTTGCCCAAAGACAGAAGTGTAAAATAGGACTGCTAGAGAAAGTCCCGCATTGTGGTGCATAATTTGGCGCTTCTTGATGCCTGATTTAGTCATGCTTGCCAGATAATTTGGTTCTCTTTTGCTGCATAATTCCTGTGGCCTTGGCTACAGCCATCCAGTCTGGACCCCAGGCTGGTAATTTATTTTTATTTTTACATTTGTAAAGCACAACTGATACCTGGAAAGGTGACCTGGAGCTGCCAATAGCCAATACCTCACTCACCCACCCCAGCAGCAAGATATTAAAAATAGAACAATTTGGCAGATGCATCAACGTAGCCTTTTGCTATTCCTAAATAGCGATTTTTAAGGAATCGCTATTTAGGAATAGCAAAAGCCTATGCATGTAGGAATCACTATTAAAATAGCGATTCCTTAAGATTCCTTAATTGCGACTCGCAAATTGCTAGTTGCAATTAAGGAATGCTGTCCCATTCATTCCTAAGGGCCTACAGGCCCATAGGAATGTATTGGAGATTGCATGAGCAATTTGTGAGTACCACTAGGAACTCGCAAATTGCTCATGCAATTTCAAGGGTGCAAGGGTGTCGAAATGACACCCTGTTGCACCCCTGAAATTGATCTATGCACATATGTTGCACACACACATGCCCTAAGGGCATGTGTGTGCGCAACATGAAACTTTGAAAAATGCACAAAAGTGCTTTTTTCAAAGTTTTAGCAAATTACCATGAAGTCCAACTTCATGGTAATTTGCTCCCCCTATTAGCGAATTCGCTATTTTTTTTACTTTCATGCATTGCATTTAAGGAATCTCAATTTGGGATTCCTTAAATGCAATCGCAATTTAAGGAATCTCAAATTAGAGATTCCTTAAATTGCGATTTTTGCTTTTGGGATGATGCATCCCAAATGCAATAATACAGGGAGCAAAGGGGCAGATTCTGAGAATCTGCCCATTTGCTCCCGGTATTTACTTTGATGCATCTGCCAGCAAGTTTTTAAAGATTTTCTAAATGGCAAGAGTTCGTCAATACAGCGGACGGACCAGGGAAGATTGTTCTAGAGGCTTAGACTGAAAAAGCTTTGCCCCCAGAAAGAATTTGATTAAACTTAGAGAGAGTGAGCAAGTTGTCAACAGCGGAGTGCAGCACGCGTTTGGGATAGTACAGATAGAAATACTTTTGAAGATACAGAGGGCCACCTCAATGGATAGTCTGGTGGACAAAGTAAAAGGATTTATATGTAGTCCTCTGGGACACTCTAAACCAATGGAGTCTGTCTGGGGCTTCTGAGGCTGAAGAGTGAGGAGGGACCGCCAGAGCCAGTCTGGCTGCGGCAGTCTGTATCCGAAACAGGGATTTAAGATAGTCAGGGGAACACAAAAAACAGAGTTGCCCTAAACTAGCTTGCTCAGAATTGAAGTCTGAACCACCAGTAAACGCACAAATATGGGAAGGAAAGAAAGAATTTTCTGTAAGGTCTTCAATAAGGAGAAGCAGGTAGAAGAGAGTTTGTTGACCTGTCTGTTTACAGACAGGTCGTCGTCAAAGTGGAACCAAAGATTTCTCGCAGAAGAGATTGTGATGGAAGTCACCTCACCCAGTAGGAGCCAAAAATCTGCAGGCAATGGGCATGGACGCTTGTGTGTAGATCAGCAGAGGATCTTGGTTGTATCTCCATTGAATTAGAGAATTCTGAGTAAGCCTGGATGGGAAGTTCCACATACAAGTGTAGAAGGTTTCAAAACGTGCTGGTGAAGATTGGTCCGCAGAAATGAACAGCTGGATATCATCTGCATAATTCATGAAGTTAACTTCATGATTATGAATCAGCTGAGCCAACGTTCTAAGATGGACATTAAACAAGGTTGGGCTTAGGAAGGAACCATAAGGACCCCTTGGCCAATAGTTCTAAACTCTGAGTAAAAAGTGGGGGGATGAACAGCTTGGCACTGGTTCTCCAAATAAGAGTTACACCACCTCAGAGCAGTGTCACTGATACTGAGTTCTGCCAGCCTACAGATCAAGATAATTTAGGAGCGACCGTATTGAAGGCAGCTGAAAGATTTATTAACACAACCACCATTCAAAGTTCATCCTGGACAGAGGATAAGGGTGAATTTAGTACAGCGCGTAAGGCGGAACCCCGATTGAATTGGATAAAGCGGATGTTTATGCTCCAGAAAGTTACAGACAATCCTATTGACATGTTTTTCTAAGATCTTTACTGGGAACAGCAGGAGTGATATAGTCCGAAAATGATCTTTAGAGGACCATTAGATTGCAATTCATTTACAACCTAAAGCTGTTTCCCAAGACATTTAATTGTGTTTTTCTTTAATTTGCGTCAATTAACTGTAGTTGGTTTTAGCATTTAACCAGAAGGATTTCCTATCTCCGTCCATGACTGCATGTTGTAGAAATCATCTGTAACAGGTGATGGCCATGACCACGAGACAGTAAAGGCACAAAGGGTAGCTGGACCTGGAAGCCCCAGAATGCCTCCATTTCCTATCTGTGGCCTCAGTTTCACCCTTCTTCATTCTGTGCAGTGCCCCTACTGCCTCAACAGGATGGGGCAAAGAGACCGGATGTATGAAATCATAACGCATGCTTTTACTACGCATGCCTTTACAACGCAGGTTTTACAATGCAAGTCGTTACAACGACTTGCGTTGGGGGGGCGCTGGATAGTGGAATACTTTAATTTACTATTCCAACTCCGGTCCCCGTGGATAGTAGGGAAGGTTTTGGATAGTAAATTAAACTATTCCCTATCCTGCAGCGCCCCCAGCGCAATTCATTGTAATGACTTTCGTTGTAAAACCTGCGTTGTAAAGGTACTGCGTAGTGAAAGTTGCGTCGTAAAGGATGTTTCCCAAGAGACTATGGAATGGCAAGTAAGCGACAGAGCAGTAGAGAACCTATAACATGGGCTGAATATCTACACAGACCATATCCTGTAATAAAGATATGTTATGGGTTGATCACCATCCTAAATGTTTCACATGAATTCATTTTAACTGTTTGACTGGTTTAGGTGGCGCGTGTCCTAATGGAGCTGACTAGATGAGAAGGCTTTGGAATACTTGTATTACCTGGTAGATAGGGAAGGGGGGGTGGGAGGGTTGGGGGGAGTTGGGTTGTTTCTGCTGTATAGCAATGTCTACATATACATGGAGATATCTAGCTGAGACATCTATACTATACTGATTGTCTATGTATTCTGGCAGCGATATACATATACCTTGTAGATGTATGCTGTATGTTGTATTCTTGAAATGCTAATAAAAAATAAAAAATAAAAAAAACTGTGTGACTGGTTTAACGTGGCATACATTAGTGCTCTTGGGGTCAGGAAGGTAGTGGAATTATGGTTGCCAAATGCTGGTTTGTATTTACTTCTATGCCACTGTCTACAGTAAGGTGCCACCCTTACAGCCTCATGGTTGGAACAGAGTATCCTATCTGTCGACCCAAACATTGCGCCAGGCCTGGATTTACAATACAACGTCCGCCATCATGGATGAGAGTAACTCTACCTCCCTGTCCATGGAACGGAGTAGCAGAATGTGGGAACGTTCCACCTCTATCCAAACTATGGGCAGAACCCTGGGACACAGAATGTTCAGGTCGGTAAGCTGTTCGTCAGAACTGCTTGTGATGGTACGCGACGTGCGTTCACTTGCATCAAACTCATGTGATCAACTAACTGTGTCTTTTTGCTGAATCCAAAACCATGCAATGCACAACTGTGCACCACAGCAGAAGAAAACAAATAACAAAGTCCTTTGGCACACACACAAATATAAATAATATACTACTTGTGCCCTATTGTGACTACACGATGCGCAGGAAGGTCATAGTCTGGAGTTATTCACCCAGGCACTTTTCCTGCTGAAAGTAGGGGAAATTGGTCTGTTAAATTCACAACAGGTCTAGCCTGCAGCTGACTAATATCAAACTGTAACTAAAGAATAAATTAGTCAGTTCTACCTTAGCTGGCCACTACCCAATACAAACCATTACTGAACAGCACCAAAGACACTATCTATTGACCAACTTGACTCCAGTCAACCAGAAAGTTGCAGTTAGTTAATCAATCACAGCTTTATGAGATCGAACAACCACTTACAATCCAGTTCTGTATTATCTATCCCCGCTTTCTAATGAATCAGCTTAGATCAGGCAAAATAATGCAAACATGGGTTCTCCATGTCACAGCACACATCCTTCTGGGTAGCGCTAACTTTCTGTTTTCTTAATTGATTTAGTTTTTAATTTATCCAGTAGAGATGTTACCAGTCGGGCCCTCTTCACAAGTTGCCCTGTAATTCTGCAGGGAGTTACTAGGGTCAGAATTAACATTACCCAATGGTATTCCTCCCTGAGTTGAGAGCGACTACGATTTGTACTCTCCTGAATGGGGAATAACTTGTCTGACCTAGAATTGCCCCGTCCATTACTGAAATGTTACCCCAATTTAGCAGATATTTATCAGAGCAGGTGGTAACTATGTGTGAGAATGTTTAGCATGAATGGGGGAAGCCATCTTGGGATGGGGGCAGGCCAACTTGTAAGGATGGAGGCTATGCACTTTCGGGGGGAGCTTCCTCAGTAGTTCTGCAGAGGGCGGAGTCATCTAGTCTGCTTGTGTCTGCAACCCCTGCTGTGTCCCTGCCACAGTTTTAACAGATTCAGATCTGCAGCCACAAAACCCCAGTGTAGCATTTCAGAAACAGAATTCCAGGTCCAGCAACACCAGACAAATGGTAGTGGCCAGCGGCCAGAGTCCATAAACTCTCTGGGAGATATTAATTTGCACGACTTTGTTATTTAACACCATAATACAGATTGTAGTCTTCTGCTCGTTTATCTCATTTTTTTGTGCAGTCAGTGCTGCTTTGTGACAGCAAAATCTTTGCTCTTCATTTACAGGTGGGAGGAATGGTGATGAAGCATGAAAAATATCCAATAACAGGCTCCCATTTCATTTGTTCCAGTCTGTGGCAGTTGCACGCTAAATGAGTAGGAGCGATGATAATGCTGGCACACTTCCAGCTATTTTCCAAACGTAGCTGGTAAGTTTAAGATTTTTAAATCACCGCTGGTTCTGCAGCAGTGCTTAATATGAGCCAGTGTTTGCCGGCGCTCAGCACCAGCACTCAATTCACAACACCAGCATTTGTGATAGTCAACCACATGGTGGCACTGTATGTATATTTATGAAGTGAGCACATAAAAAAAAAGTGTTCAGTAATTTAACATAAATTAAAAAATCATATTGGCAGCTATTTGGGCCAGTCTTAAAGCTGTGGGGGCTGGACATAGTCTGATTTGCAACATTTATGGCCGTGTAATGTTAGCAGTTGTGTTGCTAAGATCATTGGCAGCACTGGCAGGGCCAATGGGTGTTTCAGGCTTCAGTGGCCTCCTTAGACCGGCCTGGCACTAACTGTCCTTTTTTTTTTTTTTTTTTTACAAATTAAACACTGTTCTGTAGTAATTCACTATTAATGTTAATACTTCACAAAAATGGCCACCATATGTAATAGCACTCTTCTTATCTTTCTAGTGCATATCACATAAATAATAACAACCAGAGTCTATTTGGAATTTTTCTTTGTATACAAAATACAAAACTTGCCTTTTTTGCTGAAAAATAGTCCTTTTGGGCATATAAAGAAAGGAAGCAGTTACGCTGGGAGGCTGTTTAGCACCATATGATATTGTTATTGTGTGCTCCCGCCTCTGTGAGACTGAACGAACCTCATCATGTCTGATGCATGTTTTACACCCTATAAATGCCGATTTTCTCAGTGTTATCATCTTCAGAGTAATTTCAAATGCACATGCCTGTCATTGCTTTTCAAGTGCTGGCCTGTCAATACGTTTTCTTCTTTGTGATTTTATTTTCACCCTATCCTGAAATGCACATGCAAAGTTAGCACTCGGACACCCTAGAAGGGCGTCATAGCGTTATATCAAAAACTATAAATAAATTAACAAATAAGTAAAATTGCCATCGCGTTTCATGACTTTTTTGACACAGTCACCGCAGTTTTGCTGCAGCAGAGAAATCACTGTACGTATTTTGTATATCTAATGACCGCAGAATAAACTGTAACACAATCGCACCGGCGGCGGCTTGCATTTTGTAATAACATGGTAAATAGCATAGCCCCACGCAGGCAGGTTGGGTAGTGTGGGCGCGAGCCCACCCTGGCCTTTCTGCCCCCTCCCCATGCAGGGATTAGCTCCCCGAGTCCCGGGGATGCTCGCTGACAGTGACTCAGCTCGCGGCGCGTGTTCTCGCGCCTCTGAATCAGGGGCGCGTGACGTTCCGAAGTGGCAGAGTGGGAGGAGTGTAATCACAGCCTGAAATAGAAAATGTCTCCCAGCCTTCCAGGGCCTCCACCTGCACAGCTATCAGAGGTGCAAGCTAGAAAACCCTGTGTACCTCTACCAGCGTGGGTCCCACCTCTGCCTTTCATCCTTCCGAGGTCAAAAAAACACTAGCAGGCGAGTCCAGCGGGCAGTAGCAGCAGAAATCTCCAGTTGCTTGGGGTCAACTGGGAATAGAACTTTCAGTCCGGTTTATGTATGCACCAGAATGGAAAGGCAAATCCAGGGCCGAGTGCACTCATTTCACCCGACTCGGGTAAAATCAAAGCAACTACCTACTTAAACAGTTTAGACTTACTCAAACAGGATGTGACGCGTTTCACAAGCACACGTCTCAATAGTTATTACTAATTGCACCTGGAGCAGGCACATGCCACGCAGAGATATTAAAGCAGAGGCAGGCTTAGGAAGTTAAAAAGGGGGAAAACACATTCCTCCCAATATAGTAAATGGGATATTTCAATGTTATTTTTTTCAGAATATTATCAAACGTCATCATATCGGTCTTAAATGACAAAAAACTGGATATAAAGGTTATGCAGCTCCTCCACAGGGCAGACAACACAATCATATAGAAAGCAGTATGAAGAAGAACTATGTACATAAGGACTGAAAGAATGATCTGCCTTCTGCCACTGCATTCTTCTGTAGACAAACCTAAAGCAGGGACAATGCACATTTACTAAATAACTGCTCCATAAAAAAGTGCCTGGAACCATTTGTGCTTCAAAAGTGGATGGGTTTATGGGATAAACAAAAGAAAGAGGGCATTTAATTAAACAATAAGTTCAACAGCTGGAAAATGTTTGATTTTGTTGAATATTTGTGGCCTGATTCACAAAAGTAAATTATACTTTTGAGTATGTTTACACCTTGTAGTTAGTTTACCACATTCAATAAACTTCCTCTACTAACCTGTGTCCTCAAAGTAGTTCCAAATGAATGACGCTCCTAAAATGTGGAATTGCTCCAGGTGAATTCTCTATGCATACAGACATTTCACCTTTGTAACTCTAGATTTGCCTATCTTAGTACCTCAGTCTGACCTGTCCCAGCGTACCTCTACCCCACCAGCACATATACTCCAGGTCCCTTCCCCTACAAGGACAGTAATACTCTACCCCTGCTTAAACTCTGGGTCCTCTATCCCAAACTATACCTAGTCGATCTACCCTGTTTATGTCCTGGTACCCCCAATACCTGTCCAGGCCTGGACTGGCCGTTGCGGGCACCGGGCAATCGCCCGGTGCGCCGCAAGGGTGGGGGCCGGTTTTGGGCCCCTGGGGGCCGTTTTTGTTACAGGGCCGTTTATGCAGCATAGCAACAAAATCGGTAGAAAACAGGCCCTGGCAAAGAGCTCAGACCTCCCCCCCACCCCCGGGGCCGGCCGAGCACTTTGCCGGGGCCGGTTTTGGTTCCCAGTCCGGGCCTGTACCTGTCAATACCCTGGTACCATCAGCGCTAGCTATACTCAGGTACTTCCTACTATTACCTTAGTACCTCTAGTTCTGCATATGTCTTAGTACCGCAACCTAACTATACCCTAGTACTTCTACTTCTACCTACACCAAGGTGTCTCTACTCTTACTTATCCTCCAGGGCCATTCTTCTATCAGTACGGTAATACTCTACACATGATTAAAGTTTGGCTCCTTTATCCTGACCTATACCCATTAGCTTTACCCTGCTTATACCCGGGTACCTCTATTCCTGCTAGTACCCCGGTACCATCACCACCACCCTATCTATGCTCAGGTCGCTCCTACTATTACCCTAGTACTTCTACCTCTGCATATACCTTAGTGCCCTGATCGGACCTATACATAGGATCTCTTTCACTACCTACACACAGGTGTCTGTACCCTTGGTTATACTCCAGAACCCTAACTAGTGCCATACAAATATTATAATACCTCTTGCCCTACCTATACCCAGCAGCTCTACCCTGCTTTTCCCTGGGACAGTTGCCTTGTTCCACTACCTCTACCTATAACCAGGCACCTACTACCATACCATTACCATAATACCCCTATCTCTGAATATACCTTGGTACCTCGACTCAACCTATACCCTTGTACCCCCAGGTGGATCTTCTTTGCTTATAGCCCAGGACCTCTACTTTTAGCAGTACCTTAATACTCTATCCTGCTTAAACTAAGGTCCCTCTATTCCTACCTATACCCAGTAGCTGTACCCCGCAGATACCTGTTATGTCTATTTGTGTCAAAAGCCTAGTTCCACCATCCCTGCCTATATTCAGAGACCTCCATGTGTTCCCACATTACCGCCACCTCTGCGTATACCTTAGCAGCTCGAGCCAACCTATAACCTAGGACAACCAAATGTCTTTGCCCTTGCTCTACCCCAGGACCCTTGCTGCTACCTATAATCTAGTACTCCTACCTGTACACTGCTACCCCAGCCTCATCTTTACCCTATTCTACCCAAGCCTACAACTATTAACTCTACCCAGGCGAGCATCTCTACCCTTACTCATAACCCAGGAGCCTCACTTTTACCTATACCTTACTATCTCTAACTTGCCACTACATTATTACTTATACCACATCATATACACTATTACCCTTACCCCTACCTATAGTTTAGCACTTGAGTGCCTCTACCTCTTCTACCTCCATTACTCTTCCCCTTTCTCCCTTTCTGTCATTACTCTTTTCCTGTCTCGTTTTCTGTGATTTTTATTCTTCTTGGATTTACTCAATTTACTATTTTTTTAAGTAGTTTTTCCTCATTTTGAAACTTTACCAATAAGGATCCTCTCCAACCTAGGGCGGTCACGCTGGTGCTTGTTTTTTACTCCCAAAGGGAGAACTATTGAGGCCCTGCCAGGGTGAGTGCATCAGAATATGCAGAACAGGCAACCTAGGATGGACTTGGAGGTCCTTGTTAGCGTCAACTTCTGAGTTACTGTGCGACAAGAGGCTGCAGGAGAAACAGGTGGTTTGAGTAAGAAGGAAGATGGCCTCCTTCACAGGAGCTGACCAACCAATGGAGCAAGCTGCAGCTTCTGATACTTTAAAACAATATCCAGTTTATGAATCCTACATCACAGACGTATCTGTTGCACACATAATATTTGCTGCACAGAAAATGTTTGCTAGATACCGTGAAACTTTCCCCCTTGACCTCCCTTGACCTCATATTTACTCATAGCTGGGCCTTTTACCAGTCAAGCCAGCATCAAAATGACCTGGTCTCTCCCATTGAATTTGGGTTTGGCCCTAGAGTGCCATAAATGGAAGCAGAAGGGAGCAGCAGGTCAGGCTAGAGTTCCGCCTATACTGAAGCCCCACCAAGCCCCCACAGCGTTGATGAACCCAAGCCAACCTTGTTAATAGTACTGAATGTGTGCTGCATTTTTAGGTTCTGGGACCCTGACATTGACCAAGAGCAAGTGAGAGAAAGGCAGAAAATGGAGCAAGAAAGAGGAAGAAAGCAATAGAAAAACAGTGATAACGAGGCAAGGATTAAAAAGCCCTTTAATCAGACAGTGTAGGGTGGTGGGAAAAAGAGGTATGAGGTGGAATCAAATTAGGCCTCAGTGTTAAAACAATACCCAGCATTCAGCATCACCAGCAAAGGGCTCCTAAAAATATGTGTGTGTTTATTTATTTATTTATGTATTTGTTTGTGTATTATACAGATTAAGTATTGCTTCCTGCAACGGCCTACCATGATAAATTGCCAGTTCAAGAGGGCAGGTTTATTATTTGGGGTGGACAGAACACCCAAGACGTGTGGGGCTCAGCTGAGAGGGAAAGAGGATGGTCTGAGCTGAGAGGGGGAGAGGAGATGGGGGGGAGGGGGGCTGCAGGAAGCCTTCCTACCAGAGGGGGATCCATCATGGTCCCTCACTTCACTCATAGTAGTAAGTTACCGTCACTCCTTCAGCTTTGGTGTGCAGGTGCTGCTATGCCTCCTTGTGCACCAAGAGTGAAATTGGGTTTAAAAATCTGTAGACACACATGAAAATAGAAATAATTAGTTTATTGGGAAATATCCCGCCCACATCTGGACAGCTAATTGACTCAAC
This sequence comes from Lissotriton helveticus, assembly GCF_964261635.1. NCBI lineage: Eukaryota > Metazoa > Chordata > Amphibia > Caudata > Salamandridae > Lissotriton > Lissotriton helveticus. The sequence goes on from NC_136071.1 coordinate 1,123,572,677, forward strand.
TCCGTTTCCATCACCTAATCCCACACCACAACATAGCAATGATTCTCTTTAAACAACATACATTGCAACAGATTCCCTCACCCATTACTTTTTCAGTGAAACAGCAAGAGCATTTTTAAGCACATAGAAAATCCACATGCGCAGTCACTTTATCAAACAATCAGTAAATTGGATGAAAGCCACTTTCCACCTTCTTGACAATCTTGAAGCCTCACACAAGAATTCAAATCCGATACAACTGCAACATAATTCCAACATCAGACCCTTAGCCCATTGGATTCCATCAAGCAAAATGATCTGATCATAGATTTCACATTGTTAATCAGCTATTTCTTGAGCTCCACATCTCCATGGTTACAGCACTCTATTGTTTTAATGACAAACTGCTAAGTAAATTGAGGCTTGTTATCACTCTCCGGTAGGATCACTTCCATCCCTATTGGGCTCTGTATTGGCTATGGCAATGTTCTATACTTACACCTATGCAAGACATTTCTTGCCAAACCAACAAGCAATCCAGAATGGAGCCAATGGAATAGTTAGTTTGGATTCCTGTGCAGCTATTTTTTCAAAGCATATGCCAATTCCATCATTCACTGTGTGGGAAGGCCCCACATTTTCTAGTTAAACCATTTCCCCGATATGCTTGTCGACAAAGTATTTGGTCAGCCAAGAGCCATCTCATAGTTACTCTGGCAATTATGTGACAAACGTATGGTGGTAGAGTATTTTCTGTTCTGGCCTCTAGGAGCTAAGCTCTGGTCCGGGCAAAAGAATATTAGAGCGCTTAGGATCCTGAGCAACAAGGCTCAGGAGCAACAAGGAGATGTTGGCCCGAAGAGTAGATCTGTGCCACATATTTGATCCACGCTTGAGAGGTGCACTGTTAGTCCCCATTCAGAGGTGGTAACAATATAGATGTAGTGGATCCTAAAATAATTGCATCACTTGAGAAAGGTGCATTCTTCATGCCCTACGAGGAACAAGAGAAGTATCATTTCCAACCCTTCTAGACAGGTCTTTAGAGTACCATCACTAATACCACAACCACACTGTGGGCACAGCAGCAACTTTAGTCTCCTCACCCATCACCACTGAATAACAGAAGATGGTTCTTGTTTTTAGGAATCCTTAGCAAATTTTTGGTGTTTTGGGTGTTGTACGTGGGGGAGGGTGACATCTGGGTCAAAACCCAGGAAATATGTAATAGGCTTAAAATGTACACAGTATAGGAAAAGAAAGCATAGTACTTCTTTAAACTATGTCCCTCTGACATTGTCATAAACAGATGCTTACATAATTAGGAAACATTAATATGGAATTGGGAAAACTGGAAAAGGTAATATGTACATTCGGCTGCGCTTAGCTGGGAGACCCAAATCCTGCTTTCTGTCAGCCAACCCCGACTGCGCAAGGCTGTAGGGTTGGCCTCATGGCCTGCACCCAACACACTGATGCAGCCTTGTGTTTTCCACGGCTTTACGCCCCTGCCACCTGTGCCTGCCATTAACCGCTGGGGATTTTTTTTCTCCATTGAGTAAATGTCTCAAATCATAATCCAGTTGCAAATTGTTCACAAAATGGCAGCCAAATCCAGCACCTAAAATGGCAGCCAAATCCAGCACCTAAAATGACAGCCAAATCCAGCACCTAAAATGGCAGCCAAATACAGCACCTAAAATGGCAGCTTGTAGGACTGAAATCACTTTTTGATTCACAAATCGCACACTGGTTTCTAAAGTTTTGCCTGGTGTGGAACTGCTCGATTTTGGGTATGCCCTGGTATTTCTTTGGAGTCATACACCTCTCAAGTTAGTCCTCAAGGATGTCAATTTTTTTTCCACAGCGCAAAATTATCAAATTTGAATCGATTCATGATTTTCAAAATGGCAGAAAAAAACTCCAGAGCCCTTCACTAGCCAATCACATTTTCATAGCAAATGTTGCTCACTCCAGCACGCAAAGGGAGCAGCCTGTGCTCCCCCAGAGAACACACAGCCTCCCAGTAGGGGTGAGCTCACAGTCACCAGCTGAAAACCCATCAACCCCTAACTGCTGCCCTTCTGTCTGTATTTGCCTTCTGCTCAGAGCAGGTGGTTACTATGTTATGTTTTGTTTATTTGTATGGCGCGCATCTCAAATAAGAGGGTATGCAGGCACCTAAAGACATCTTAGAGTTCAGCTCCATGGAACTGAGAACACTTAGGATAAAGGACCTGGTAATGCAGGGCCCAGCAGGTTATTCCTCATTCAGGGTACTGCTAGAGATCGCGGGTCACCCGACCAATAATTTCGCCACTTCCGGCTTTGGGCCCATATATTTCAAATCACCAGATACATTGATCGGATGACGTCACAATCTACTACCAATAATTGTGGGATTCCTTTCGATTATTTCTAGTGTACCCGACTTACCATCCACTGTTACGGGTACCTATGACCACAATGGATCAGGGAGCTAGCTGTAAAAGGAAAGGCAGCAAATAATATACACTTCAATAAATGACTTTACTTTCATAAAATGACCACGGACAACTAGAAGTTTTATAAAGTTTATATAAAGTTCAAATCAGTGTGAAAATCCAACTTACATTGAGCAGCAAGTCAGTAAGCAAAATAACAAAACATTTGGATTCAAGAGAAATGCGACTGGGAACCTGCTAAGCTAGTAAACTAATCATGTAAGAGTCAAAAATGGGTGATGAAAAAATAACTAGGGCAAGAATCATTTATGCTATGGAATGGGAAAACTTCGAAATCTAAACAGTTCGATTAACGTGAAAAATAGGACACGCTATAACTTCAGAAAAATCTCTTCATTCAGTTTAGTGAGAACATTTATAGAACCCATCAAACCAGTTATAAACTGTAAACAGGAAAATTATTTGTAAAAGGAAGGGTAACATAGGAACACGCTATGAAAATAAATGCATACGTTTCATGAGATGCAATGAGTTGCGGAAAAGCATGGAAAAACTTATCATATGCAAAGATATGTCTTTATTAAAGCAAAGACAGAAAAATAGAAAGGTGCAGTTTCATGAGATTTAGAGCAATATTTACCTAGACTGGTGTGAAAAACCAAACCCTGGCCACGGGTCAGTTAAGGACAGGAAACCCTCAAGGAAGGATACCCCTCAATGGACAGCAGGTGCAGAATGGACACCCAGGACAGGACAGGAAACCCTCAGATTAGGATCAGGACAGGACCACCAGGATACGACCAGCACCCGCAGTTTGGAAGCAACGCCTGCGCTCCACCCTCTCTGCAGCTATCAGTCAAGACCCCGATTGGGTCAGCGAACTCCCAGCAAAGTGCTCCGCCAGCACTTTTAAGGTTTAGTAAAACCTTAGTCTATGATCAATTTCGGACAGAGAGCTCCGCAGCACCTCTGTATCAAGTCACCTATTGAGTGCGTTGGGTCAGTGACAGGTCAGCTATTCAGACAAGTCGGACAATTTCCCTAGGTGAACCCAGGGTAGATATACTGTTTTGGGACAGGGTACCACCCCCCAAATGTTGCAAAGTGTCAGAATCCCCAATTTCGATTGGTCCTAAGGTAGGATTTGGTTAACACACCAATCAGAACAGACTATTACAAGCCCTACTTAGCATCCTAGGGTGCCGCCTAGCAAGATTGGGGTTCCCACGAGAAGTCGCAGAGAATACAATGGAAAGAATAAAATTTGATACAAATAGAATACAATCATGATGCCTTGGCTGGGTGAAGGTGCACGTTCCCATGCTGGCTCTGGCATCAACCTTCTTTGGCTTGGTTTCACTGTCACCGCACCACGGCTGATTCTGCGCAGAAATACCCTCCAAGATGGACTCCCCAGCCCCGTTACCCCTCAGTGTCGAGGATACATGAAAAGTAAGCGAAAACAAATTAATACATAGAAATAAATGAATGTATTACATGTTATAAGTTCGTACTTTAGTTTCATCATTATAAAAATATACTATGCATTAGTGAATAAGTGCAACGAATAACATCACAGGAGCAGCAGCACAAAGCTTCAGCACGTTATTGCTATTACGCATGCGCACCTTTTCCCTCTCGAATTCTGACTGCGTCATGTCAGCTGACTATGCCTCACGCATGCGCAGAAACGAAAAGCCAAGCAGCGGCCATTTTAGGGACGAGGATTAATCGTATTAGTAGAACACATAGGCAAGCTTCGCTACCTTTCACGCTTCTCCAAAATAAAGATATTAATAATAACGTACGTTTATTATGAGGTTATGGCAAAATCGAGGTTCATGAATCGAGCAAGTCGCGATGCGAAATCTTGCTCTATCAATCCCCTCTTTGATGATATTTACTATCATCACACATAAATGGAACCAGATGCCAACTTTCTTTCATACTTTGTACAACTCTATCTCTTCCAACATGCGATTCAGTTTTTCCTTCTCATTTTTGGTAGGGTGAGAATTTTTCACCCTTTTGTAAATCTGATTATTCATTTCCTCCAATTCAAGCTCATCCGCATTCCGTTTCACTCCTCTTGCATTCACCTGATACTTCTTAGTATGCCTTCGGCATTTGCAACAGACGAATATGAAAAATAGGATAAGACCTATAATTCCAATTGGCATCAGTACTTTGAACAATAAGCTTCTACCTAAGTTAGCAAACCAGTGACCTACATTTGAGAGACCATCAACTAGTCTCTTCCAAGCACTGTCAACCTCGAGTGGTTTGAGTTCCTTTTCCAAATTAGTAATGTTTTTCACATATCTTTTGAGCTGCACGCTTTTGTCCGGAATGTAAGTGCAACAATGTTGCGCCTTCAACATCCGGCAGACTCCGCCCTCTTTTGCTAATAAGGTGTCAAGAGCAAGTCTGTCCTGTAAAACCATTGATCTGATCGCAACCATTTCGGTATTGACCAGCAGAAATCCATGAGCTGTATCAGTAGACAGCACATCCACTACTGTGGACAATTTGCAAATTCTGTGAGTGTTCAGAACCACTCCCACTCCAGGTATCAGTGCACTAAAAATACTACCCATTATTTCACCTACGCTTTCTCTTTTACTACGCACTAAGCCATTAGTGTTTTCATTGCTTCCAGCAATTTCATTCACATGGTATATTTTCGGGAAGACAATGCCAAAGTAGCAGCTTCCATACCAGTGATCCGGCAATTTGAAATAAGCTTTGTCTCCACATATATAATAAATTCCAGGAAACACAGGCTCTGACCCATTTTTGAATCCCCAACCTCCAATTACCTTGTAATTGTGCTCACATTGACTGGAACCAATGAAAATGTTATTATAATAATCAGTCTTCTCGCGGTGAAGACAGAGTTTCCCTTTCTTTTCGAAATCCAGCAACAGAGCAGGTCCCGCCCCGCCAGTTGAGGTGCTTTGCATGTTCTCAGCCCATTTAGGCGTTTTCTGCCCTTTGTCATTTGCCTTTCTTTGGAAACTCTCCCTTCTCTTCTCTGCCATGTTTAAAAATATTTTCTCTTGTTCATGCAATGAACAGGTCAAGTTGTCTCTATGTGCTTCAGCTATGTCTATATTGCCTATAGTCAGAAAGTAGTCTCCCATATAACGTATTACGTCACTTTTGGTATGTACAGGATTCAGATTTCCACGAATGGGAAGTTCAGAAAAGATCACGTCATTGTTAGAGTAATAGTACTGTAACGGGCCTCTTTTGTAAAATAAGCTTGCTAAAATACTACAGGAAATTCCATATGTCAGGGGCAAGTGATGGTATGTCACGCCTTCAGCTACAGAAGTAGGTAGCTTCATGCAGACATAGCAATCCTCTATCTCCATAGTCTCTACATAGTGTACTAACAAGTTTGCGAAAACATTTAAGTGTGTCTGATTCCTAATTCCGTGGTAATGTAGTCCTTCCTCATCTGATGCATCTAAGTCTCGTTTTGTTTGTCTGAGTGCTTTCTCACGTCTTTCTACACTTCGTGTTGTCAGTTCCTCAGTGTCAGCGATCTGTGTAGGGTCAATATTAGTATTTTTACTAACCATAAAGGGAATGAAAACTGTTAGTCCTATCCAAACTAATATAACTATAACTATACTACATATACATACTTTGCAGCATGTTTTGCAACAACTGCAACTAGGTCTTCCATTCGTTCTTGACTCAGACGTTTTGGCTCAGAAGAAATTTCTCAACCCTTCTTTGGAAGTTTACACAGATAGCTTACTCTGTGCAACCTCAGGTGAGCTCGTCTTCCTCTTCTCCCGAGTACTCAGCAACCTGTTCTTCGTCACTTTCGTCAGTGATATCAAGTTCCTCAAAATTTTCCAAGATTAAGTAGGTCCACTCCGGATCCTGATATTTTTCGTTTTGTCTTTTTATTCGCTCACTTCTTCTCTTGGAGCTATCTTCAGGTATTTCTGCAATTCGGGGACTTCTTCTTAGATCTGCAAGTTTCTCTTGGACTGTTTTTATTCTTAATTTCAGTCTCTTAACATACCTTGGCTCTATGTGCTTCTTTTTCTTTAGTCTTTTTGCTGGCACTGTGATTTGGCTTTCTTCTAACGTCCTTTTATTTTCACTTGTTTGTGGCACTTCAATTTCTGTTTCTTCCCTTCCTGTCTGACTAGTCCCAGGTCTTGTATCTATTTCTTCTGCCTGGTTACTAAGCTGGCCTGGTTCAGGTGAATTTTTGTTTTTGCTTTTGAATGTCTCTATTTCTTTGTCCTGAACACGTTCTTCTAATTCTAACTGATCCTGTTCAAGCACTTTGATCCCTTGATTTTCTTCTGCTCGAACTATTACACTTTTTCTAGTCTGTCCCTTTTCTATTTCAGGAGTTAGTGGAGGTGTGTCAATCACCTGATCTGTCCCTGTCTGACCTTCTTCTTCGTCCTCAGACTTGATGTGAATCTCAATGATCTGAGGGTCTTCGCCTGTGCCTTGCTCGACCTCACTATTCCACTCTCTGTCTTCTCTTATTCGCTCTCTTGTTCTGAGTGGATCTCCAGAGAGATCGACTATGGGTATCCAATCCTCTGGCCAGATTCCCGGCAGCTCGTCATCAGCTACTTCTGGACCAGCCTCCGTTGGATGTTCAGCAGTACTGGTGCTTGGCCGCGCATCATCAGCTACCTCCAGGCCAACGTCTGTGGGACCCTCAGCTGGGCTGGTGCTCGGTCGTCTGTCGTCAGCTACTTCAGGACCAACATCTGCAGACCCCTCAGCTGGACGACCTTCTGCTCCAGGCTCCTCGTCGGGTATCACCGTCTGGGTATGGTTGGCATGGATCCACTTGGGAACGCCGGCGCACTTCACAGCGGTCGTCGTTACCAGGATTACTTGCCGCTTTTTTCCCCACCTTGGTGCAAGGCAACTTGAACGAGTGTGCTTCTTTATTTTAACCCAGTCACCAGGAGCCAATTTGTGAACTGGTGTTGTCGGGTTGGCGACGGCGTCTGCCCCAATCTGGCGAGAGATAGAACGCACTTGGTCACCTAGTTGCTTGCAGTATTCAAGTACCAAATCATCAGAAATGCTTAACAGTTTGTATCCTGGTACCCATGCTTGTCTCATCACTCTTCCCATCAAGATCTCATGGGGGCTCAGGCCTGTTCTCCGATCTGGAATGCTTCTGAGTCCCATCAGAACAAGAGGCAAGGCATTTATCCAGTTCAAGCCAGTAGAATCACATATTTTTGCCAATCTATTCTTTATGGTGCCATTTATTTGTTCTACCACTCCAGAAGCCTCTGGATGATATGCACAGTGCAGTTTTTGTGTGATCCCGAATGCTTGGCAAAGCTGGGCCAAAATTTCATTCTGAAAATGGGTGCCTCTATCTGAGTCAATAAAGACTGGAACCCCGAACCTAGGTATCAACTCTTTTAGTAGGAGCTTGGCTACTGTTATGGCGTCACACTGTGTGGCAGGGTAAGCTTCCACCCACTTTGAAAATAGGCAGATAATGACAAGGACATATCTTTTTCCCTCACATCGTGGCATGGTGATGAAATCAATTTGTATTCTCACAAAGGGACCCCCTGATCTCCCAATTTTCATTAGTTCAACTACGGTTCTTTTGCCAGCGTTGAACTGCTGGCATGTCAAGCACCTCTGGCAAAGGGACTCTGCTACTTTCCTGAATTTCTTGTTGTACCAAGTCTGTTGAAATACCAGAATCATGGCATCCCTACCAATGTGTGATCCTTCATGTATCAGTCTGGCCATTGGGGCAAGTAGTTGTCTGGGTAACACAGGCATACCATTCGGGCCCACAATGACACCATCCTCACGTCTTGGTTTACAACCTTCCTCCTTCCACTTCTCTTTCTCCTCCCAGGGCGTCACATGCTGCCATTCTCTCACTTCATCCCATGTAGGCACTTCTTCAAACATCCTAAGTTGGCAGCTGTTTCCAGTCCCACCCCGCTTTGGATTTATTCGCATCTGCTCCATGGCGCATTGTTTTGCCACCCGATCAGCAAAATCGTTTCCCAAAGATACAGGGTCAAGGCCCTTCTTATGAGCAACACATTTGACCACTGCCAATTCCTTTGGAAATTGGATTGCCTCTAAAAGGTCTTGAACCACTTTTCCATTTCGTATGGGGGTACCTGATGAAGTCAGGAATTCTCTTTGTAGCCATAACTGGCCAAAGTCATGCACCACCCCATAACAGTACTGGCTGTCAGTATACACTGTTTTTCTTTTGTCTTTTTCCAATTTGCAAGCTCTAATCAGAGCGATCAATTCAGCTACTTGTGCAGACTTTACTCCAAATAAATAAGCTGCTTCCTCAATTTTGTATAAAGTGACCACAGCATAGGCAGCACTTAGGCCCCCCAGTTCATGCCTCAGGCACGAACCATCCACAAACCATTCCTCATCATGCACAGGCAAAGGAGTTTCTTTAATGTCTGGGCGAGGTTTAGTACTGAACTCTGTCAGATCAATACAGTCATGCTCATCATCTCCCTCACCTTCCATTACCATTGATTCAGGGAGTAGAGTGGCGGGGTTCAAAATATTGCATCTGGTGATGACAATGTTTGCAGCACCCATGAGAATCCTCTCATATTTAGTCAGCCGACTAGGGGTGAGATACTGAGTTTTTGTGCGAGTCAATAGGATCACAACTGCATGTGGAACATACACAGTTACAGGATGTCCCATGATAATGGACTCACTTTGTTCTAAACTGGTGCATGTTGCAGCTACTGCTTTCAGACATCCCGGTAATCCAGCAGCCACTGGATCCAAAGTGGCAGAGAAATATGCCACAGGCCTTCTGGTCGTGCCATGTTCCTGAGTTAGGACTGACAATGCACAATTGTCACGAGTGTCACAGAATAGGCCAAACTCCTTGGAGTAATCAGGCATCCCTAGAGCAGGAGCTGTACACAGACAATTTCGTAATTTTGTGAAAGCTGTCAAGCTCTCGTCATTCCATTCAACTGGGTCTTTCGCTCCTCTCTTTGTCATCTGAATCAAGGGCTTTGCAAGGACTGCGAATCCCACAATCCATTGCCTGCAGTAACCTACAACTCCGAGGAACATTCTGATTTCTTTCTGAGTACGGGGTAACTGCATATTTTGAATTATTCTAACTCTTTCTGAGGTAACTTTTCCTATGCCTTTTTCTATCTGGTGTCCCAGATACTTCACTGATTTCGAACAGAACTGTAATTTCTCAGGGGCCACTTTATGTCCCTTTTCACTCAGGTGATTTAGTAGGGCAATGGTGTCAACCACGCAGTCCCTATGACTTTTGGACGCCACCAATAGGTCGTCAATGTACTGGACCAAAACGGACTTTCCAGGTAAGACTAAAGTTTCAAGACATTTTTTCAAGATCTGATTAAAGATAGAGGGGCTCTCTGTGTACCCTGGGGGACCCTATTCCAGACATACACGTTACTGTTGAAAGCAAATGAGAAAAGAAATTTGCTGTCTGGATGCAATGGAATCGAAAAGAATGCATGACATAGGTCTATCACAGTGAACCATTCAGCATCCCAGGGGATCTGATACAGGATCACTGCTGGGTTCGGGACAATAGGGCAGCAAGGAACCACTATCTTGTTTACCTTTCTTAGGTCCTGAACTACTCTGTACTTGCCATTAGGCTTTTTGATGCCCATAATGGGTGAGTTGCATGGGCTACTCATTACTTCCTGTATGATGTTTGCTTCTAGCAATTTCTGTATTTCAATGGCAACACCTGCTCTTACTTCTGCACTCATTCTGTAAGGCTTGGTATTGGGGTATACTGCATTTTCTCTCATGGCTATTTGTATGGGGTCTACGTTTTTCATTAATCCTACATCCTTTCCTGTAAAGTTCCACACTTCTGGTTTCACTGTCTATTGGAGTTCTTCAGGTAAGTCTTGTATAGTCATTCGTTTTATTTCTGAGTCAGGCCTAATTAACATTAACTTGTAGATACCGTCTTCGTCTGGGGTTTGAATTTCGACGCCCTTTGGTGTGCAAAAGATGGTACAATTCATTTTGCACAGCAAATCACGTCCCAGTAAGTTTACCGGACTGGTATCACAGACAACAAATCTGTGCATTTGTTTAAAGTTTCCAATTGAGATCTCCATGGGTTCGGTAACAGGTGTACTAATCAATTGATTAGATACACCCACTACTTGGATTGCTTCTCCCGAGAGGGGTAGGTTTGGAACGTCCACTGTTCTTACAGTAGAACGGGTAGCACCAGTGTCCAACAGGAAGGTGACATCATTTCCATCAACCTTTCCTTCAATGTATGGTCCCGACTGGTCTACCGGCAAGGAGGCGCCAAGTACGCACTCCTCGTCCTCCCCTCTCAGGCCCCGTCAGTACTGGTCGTCACAGAAGAAAGTGTCGTTCAACAAATACTGCGAAGTTGCTGTATTTCTATTTTCATTGCCTCCCCAGATTTCTACGTCATCACCCTGTGGTGATTTTCCTTTAAAAATAGGCTTTGGCGCTCTGGGCACTTGGATCGTTTTTACCTGCTGCTGGGTCTTTCTTTGTTTTTCATTCTGCGTCTGTGGAATTAAATCAGGTGTTTGGGCATTATCATCTTGTAAATAGGGACACTCGTCTCTTCAGTGTCCAATTTCCCCGCACTGCTGGCAAGGAAATTTCTTCTTAGCTTCCTCTCTACTCATTTTCGGTCTAGGTTTTCCTCCACCCCCACCCCCAGTGCTTTGGTTCGGGGTAGTTTTGTTCATCTTGTTTAACTGCTTTTCCTGCTGTTCTGCGAGCTTTACTTGCGCCCACATCACTTTCTCTTTGAGCGCCTTTTTCTTTTCTGCCATCTCGTCCTCACAGTACTTTGCGTACCGTAGGACCTCATCCATCTTTTTGGATTGCCAACAAATTTTGTTATCTTTTATCCACTGACAAATTTCGGGTCTTAAACCGTTTACAAACCTGTAAATGAAGTGGGTCATGTCCTTCATCTCGATGTTGTCTATACCACTATATGTTTTGAACACCTGTAATAACCTTTCATAAAAAGAGTGCACTGTCTCATCTCTTTCTTGCGTGGTTCTATCTATCTTGGTCCAATCAGTTTCCTTTGCTGGCACTTTTAGTTTCAGATGCTGAATTACCTGATCATATTTTCTCATTACTTCCTTCGATGGTTCCCCTGTTTTTTCATCTCTCGTGTATTCCTCACTAGGCCAAGCTATGGCTATTTTACACTCGGTCCATAGATCTACAGGGACCACGATGTCGAAGAACCCATCCAGGTCCTTCCACAGGCATTTTTGCACTTTTACGAATCTTTCTACCTGCCTATACCAATCTACGGGCTTTTCTCGTAATTTCGGAAAATCATTAGTAAAGGATACAATATCCTGTCTGGACCATGGAACATGTACATATTTTCCACCTGGTACTTCACGCATAGGGCATAACTGTTCTGGTTTGTCAGCTTCCTTTAGAACAAATTCGGGAGTTGCCTGCCTAGACCTGGCCTCATCCTTTTTCTTGGTCCATCTGGCTTTCCATCTTTCCACATCTCCCCATTTTTGTAATAGTGTCAATAGTTCTTTGACCTGTGCTTTCTTCCCTGAAACATTCAAGTTTTCCAAATCCTTGTCTGAGAAATCTGCTCTGTATGGTTTCTGCAGAGGTTTCGATTTTGAAATATCTATTCCCATGCTAGCAGCAGTGTCTGTCAGCTTTTCATGAAGTACTCGGGTATTTCGGGTGAGACTCTTGCAGATAAACAGCATTTCGTCTTCGGAGTAGGTATTTAATCTGTCTAATCCTACGTTTCCTGCCATTAATTCCTCTATTTCTATTCTCAGCTTGTAGAGATCTAAAGGTTTCGTTGGGGACGCTTGTTTTTCAAATTCTTGACTCCATCTTTCGATTTCTTCAGGAGTCACCAATGTGACACTCTTAGTACCCGAGGTCGATGCCATTTGAATTTCCCTCGCATTAAAAGGATTATGTCTTTTCTGTATCCTTTTTCCGACATTTCTAACGGGCAGATCTAGTAGCGAGACCTCCGACTCGCACTCACTTGTCTGGTCATCTACAATTAAGGGTTCTGGTCTGGCCGGTGCAATGACAGGAGTAATTACTGGAGTTTTCGGAGTCCCTTGACGGTCCCCGTACAACGGAACCACTGGTCCGATAGTTACTGGGATCGTTAAGGCCTCAGGACTTGTATTTAGCTGTGACATTTTCTGTATTATCTCAGCTCTCTGCTTTGCTAGCGCTTCTCGCTCTTTCTCTTCTAATAACCTGTCCAAAGATTGGTCATGTAATACCTGTGGGGTTAGAGTTGGAGCATAACTCGGGGCAGTGGGATGTGTCTCACTCGGTCCTCCGCCATAATTAGGTTTTTGGAACAAACTTCCTGTGCCTAGAATTCTCGGATCTTCCTCATCCTGTGGCTTCAATAACGGCATTCCTGAACCTAAGGACCTCACCTCACCTCCGTAGGGGGGACGAGAGCAAAAATCTCCATTACGTGAATATCCCATCTCCCCACCAATTGGTCTCTTTGGGTAAATACTTCTGGTTTCTACGGGTCCTAGATTCTCAGTATAAGGAGGAATTGGATAATCCCCTCCTACACTTGCGGACCTGACCTCTTCCCTTTGTAGAGGTCTCCGGGGAATATCCCCTGCACTTGAAGGTCGGTGTCCTTCATTATAAGGAGGCGGACTTCTCATGCATATGTCATCTAATAATTCGTCATCTGATTCTCCGAGGGGCCCCCCGTGTTTGGATTTCTCTGTCCTTTTCCCCCCCCCAGGAGGATCCTCTGCTGGCATCATGGGAAACAGTCCCTCAACAATCATACTCTGCCTCCATTGTTTCATCTTTTGGGCTCGGTCTTCTTGCTTCAGTTTTGGATACAATTTTGTCAATCCTTTATCCAATCGGGGCTTGTCCCTTTCAAAAGCCTCAATCTCCCATTCCTCTAATTTAATTTAATTGTGGGTTTATATAGTGCTAGGAATCGACTCCCGGAGGAGTATCTCCACGCTTCGACCGCTGGGGAACCCGTCCTGGCTCACCCTGAGAGATGGTCCCTGATGGGTATCTCTAAGGTGCGACCAAGCATCCCCGGCGGTCTGGGGGGGCCGTTGTGAAGATGAGGCAAGCTGATGCCCAGAGTTGCCGAGTGTGGTTTCTGACTAGAGTAGGCACCGAGGCGAGATTTATCGAGTCCGCTGACCCTGGTCCACGACCCTGCCGCGTCGGGAATCGAACCCTGGTCCCGGGCCGTTCTCTGCTTACGGGTCTGCCGCCTCTAACCAGTGAGCCACACTTCTACTTCTAGTGCTTCATACTGCGTTAACCTAGGTCTGGGATGTAAATCATTCATTCGGGTTCTCAAATTAAACAGAATCCTGCTGTTAAATGTTCCGTCTAACGGGAAAGCCAATACTCCGTCATCTTTCGTGTATTCTGCCCAATTTTCCAACCATACACATGTGTTGTACCCTTTATCGAACATCATGAAAGATGCGGGAGTATTTGGTGGTGGAATGACAACACCTTCTCTAGTTTTAATCGGCTTGTCCTTTTTGAAATAATTCTTCACTTTGTTTACAAGGGACAATTTTCTCTTATTTCCGTACATAATGTCGTGCTTTATGCCTTTAAACTGATCTCTTTCAAATCCCAAATCTCTCGGATCGGGTCTAGTATGCGGTCTGTACGAGTGCCACATACGATTCCTACGCTTAACTTTGTTTACAAAATTACTCCCAATCAGAATGCGTCTTGTAATTTCGTGCGACCAATGAGGTGCACGAGTTCAAATATTTTCCGGCCAATGGGTGCGCGGCCCTTTCGTGAGACAGCTCCCACGCTCCGGCGCTCACCCCTCCCTTAGAATTTCCAGCCCCGCTACCAGCCCGCTGCTTCTACCAATCCCAGCGCGGCACGGAGTGACGTCAGAGCGGCTTCGCGACTGACTCCCTCCTTCACAAGGTAACGGAAACTTTCTTACTTTCTAAAGTGCTTAGTGCTTGGTTATTTAACAACGAATACACATTCGCCACTGTGCTCAAGTGTCTAGACAGGAAAGATTTGTTTTACTGCAAGTAAACTACTTCCATTTACTTTTCACTCACTACAAGTAGATCTCTTCTGCCTACCCTTCACACTAGCATTGGAGAACCTGTTACTCCCCTAGACTAATCCACTTTTACCGGGATATATCCAAGACTAAGGTTTCCCCAGCGAGCCCCTTTGCTTTAATTCGAGCTCCGATGAACCTGCTACTCTTCCGGTGCGACCCTCACTAGGTTATGCCACAGTAGGAATTTTGCCAATGAACCTCATCACTAACATTTATTCAATCATACATTCAGAAAACCCTAGTTAGTGCTTCCAGTTCTGCCTAACCTGCACCACCTTTCCTTGAAAGCCAGTGACCTCAAAGCAAGTGGATTCTATTCACCACTCGCTATTCAATTCCCCGGGGATTCCAAACAAAACATTTAACAATTACGGACGAAAATAGGTTAATACATATATCAATACAATAATAAGAAAAACACTTTAAAACATTTCATAATTTTTCAAAGCAAACATTTCAAGTGATTGATCAGATCTCCTGAAGTGCCTGCTCTTATAGCAGCATCAATACTAGCAGCTTCCGACTTAGCTAGACTAACTAGTCCTACCTAACCTTTAACTATTCCCTAACCATAACTCTGCTACCAGAAAATTACTGCAAGAGATCGCGGGTCACCCGACCAATAATTTCGCCACTTCCGGCCCATATATTTCAAATCACCAGATACATTGATCGGATGACGTCACAATCTACTACCAATAATTGTGGGATTCCTTTCGATTATTTCTAGTGTACCCGACTTACCATCCACTGTTACGGGTACCTATGACCACAATGGATCAGGGAGCTAGCTGTAAAAGGAAAGGCAGCAAATAATATACACTTCAATAAATGACTTTACTTTCATAAAATGACCACGGACAACTAGAAGTTTTATAAAGTTTATATAAAGTTCAAATCAGTGTGAAAATCCAACTTACATTGAGCAGCAAGTCAGTAAGCAAAATAACAAAACATTTGGATTCAAGAGAAATGCGACTGGGAACCTGCTAAGCTAGTAAACTAATCATGTAAGAGTCAAAAATGGGTGATGAAAAAATAACTAGGGCAAGAATCATTTATGCTATGGAATGGGAAAACTTCGAAATCTAAACAGTTCGATTAACGTGAAAAATAGGACACGCTATAACTTCAGAAAAATCTCTTCATTCAGTTTAGTGAGAACATTTATAGAACCCATCAAACCAGTTATAAACTGTAAACAGGAAAATTATTTGTAAAAGGAAGGGTAACATAGGAACACGCTATGAAAATAAATGCATACGTTTCATGAGATGCAATGAGTTGCGGAAAAGCATGGAAAAACTTATCATATGCAAAGATATGTCTTTATTAAAGCAAAGACAGAAAAATAGAAAGGTGCAGTTTCAAGAGATTTAGAGCAATATTTACCTAGACTGGTGTGAAAAACCAAACCCTGGCCACGGGTCAGTTAAGGACAGGAAACCCTCAAGGAAGGATACCCCTCAATAGACAGCAGGTGCAGAATGGACACCCAGGACAGGACAGGAAACCCTCAGATTAGGATCAGGACAGGACCACCAGGATACGACCAGCACCCGCAGTTTGGAAGCAACGCCTGCGCTCCACCCTCTCTGCAGCTATCAGTCAAGACCCCGATTGGGTCAGCGAACTCCCAGCAAAGTGCTCCGCCAGCACTTTTAAGGTTTAGTAAAACCTTAGTCTATGGTCAATATCGGACAGAGAGCTCCGCAGCACCTCTGTATCAAGTCACCTATTGAGTGCGTTGGGTCAGTGACAGGTCAGCTATTCAGACAAGTCGGACAATTTCCCTAGGTGAACCCAGGGTAGATATACTGTTTTGGGACAGGGTACCACCCCCCAAATGTTGCAAAGTGTCAGAATCCCCAATTTCGATTGGTCCTAAGGTAGGATTTGGTTAACACACCAATCAGAACAGACTATTACAAGCCCTACTTAGCATCCTAGGGTGCCGCCTAGCAAGATTGGGGTTCCCACGAGAAGTCGCAGAGAATACAATGGAAAGAATACAATTTGATACAAATAGAATACATTCATGATGCCTTGGCTGGGTGAAGGTGCACGTTCCCATGCTGGCTCTGGCATCAACCTTCTTTGGCTTGGTTTCAATGTTACCGCACCACGGCTGATTCTGCGCAGAAATACCCTCCAAGATGGACTCCCCAGCCCCGTTACCCCTCAGTGTCGAGGATACATGAAAAGTAAGCGAAAACAAATTAATACATAGAAATAAATGAATGTATTACATGTTATAAGTTCGTACTTTAGTTTCATCATTATAAAAATATACTATGCATTAGTGAATAAGTGCAACGAATAACATCACAGGAGCAGCAGCACAAAGCTTCAGCACATTATTGCTATTACGCATGCGCACCTTTTCCCTCTCGAATTCTGACTGCGTCATGTCAGCTGACTATGCCTCACGCATGCGCAGAAACGAAAAGCCAAGCAGCGGCCATTTTAGGGACGAGGATTAATCGTATTAGTAGAACACATAGGCAAGCTTCGCTACCTTTCACGCATCTCCAAAATAAAGATATTAATAATAACGTACGTTTATTATGAGGTTATGGCAAAATCGAGGTTCATGAATCGAGCAAGTCGCGATGCGAAATCTTGCTCTATCAGTACTTTAACTCAGAAAGAGATACCGACTGCACTTATTAATTTGGGCCTAGGTATCTTCCAGCCAGTTTAACAGGACTTGTATTTTGGGGTCTTGTTGGTGGTAGTGAATCAGGCACTTTGCTCAAGGTGTTGGATGGAAACAAAACACAGCACACCACTAGCTGAAAATCTGAGTTGGCCAGAGTGCAAACTAATTCCATACAATGTATACACTTAGGCCCAGATTGATCAAGCCTTTGCGTTGTCATTGCGTTGCGCGAGGTGATGCAAGGATGGTGCAAAGGATTCAGTGATATTTACAGAGCCAGACATCAGGCATGATTTTAATTGTGGGTTTCTAACGCGCTAGAATCGACTCCCGAAGGAGTATCTCTGCGCTATAGACCGCTGGGGAACCCGTCCTGGCTTTCCCTGTGAGATGGTCCCTTCTGGGTATCTCCAAGGTGAAACCAGGCATCCCCGGCGTATGTGGGGGGCCATTGTGGAGATGAGGCAAGCTAATGCCCAGAGTTGCCGAGTGTGATCCCTGGTTAGAGTAGGCACCGAGGCGAGAATTATCGAGTCCGCTGACCCTGGTCCACGACCCTGCCGCGTCGGGAATTGAACCCTGGTCCCGGGCCGTCCTCTGCTTCCGGGTCTGCCGCCTCTAACCAGTGAGCCACACCACTCCACAGTGATTTGCACCGCCTTGTGTGGCTTTGTAAAGAAATGTAGCACAACATAGCGGCTTGTGCTGCATTATGTTATATTGTGAGCTGGGGGGTGTTCCATGGGTGCAGCATGGGTGTTCTCCTGCATCCACCCATGGATTTGGCCGCATTCCCAGGTTTTCGAAAGCTAGCAAACTTGGTAATGCGTCAAAATGCTAGGCCTTCCCCAGTGAAATGTAACAAGGAGAAATATGTTTTATTCCTCTGCATCACACATAGAAAGGAGAAATGCCTCTAAGGATTGTTTTTGTGCAGGAAGGTACCCCTTCTTGCACACAAAGACAATCCTGCCCGTAACGCACCATGAGGTAGGGGGCCTGTGTCGACGCTAGGCAACACGCAATGCACCAGTGTATCGAGACCGCAGAAATGCTCCACATATTTGTAAATATGGAGCATTTCTGCTCTCTCCCTTTCATGCAACGCAGCAACTTTGCTTGTTGCCCTGCGTTTATTTATTTATTTATTTATGGTCTTGTATCGCGCCTGAATCAGCCCCGAAGGGGTATCTCTGCGCGTAGCTTCTGCATGAGTAGGTAATTTTGTAGTGAGGGGGAAAAACAGAGAGAGGCCAAATTATTCTTATGCGAACAGGTGAGTCTTTAGTTTTTTCCTGAAGGAAAGGAGGTTGGTGATTAGCCTCAGTTGGGGTGGAAGAGAGTTCCACAGCAGGGGGCCTTTAAGGGAGGGTGCTCGCCCTCCCTGCCTAGCTCTGGTGACTTTGGGTACCTGCAGCAGCATAGTGTTGCTGGAACGCAGAGCGCGTCCAGGGGAGTAGGGTAGAAAAATCTCTTTTAGGTATTTGGGACCCGACCCATATATGCACTTGTGCATGATACAGCAGATTTTAAAATGTATTCGCTGTTGCACCGGTAGCCAATGAAGGTGGGAAAGAAGAGGGCGAGAAGGAGTGCGGGGAGGGGCATTCAGGATGAGTCTTGCCGCAGTATTCTGCACCACCTGCAGTTTGCGTAGTTGTTCTTGGTTGGCGGAGATGAGTAGACCATTACAATAGTCCACTCATCCAAGAACTAGTGCCTGTACCAGTGTTTTCCTATGGGTGTTAGGTAGGAAAGGGAAGATACGCCGTAGAAGACCTATTGTACGGAAACATGTCCCCGTAACCTGACTGACATGATCTTTCATAATCAGTGCTTGGTCCAGGCGCACTCCCAGATTTTTAATGGTTAGTTTGGGCGCTGGGACAGGTCCTAGCTCGAGTGGCCACCAATCTGGCGACCAGAGCCTGGTGGCCCCTCCGAACAACATGACTTCCGTCTTGGACACATTGCATTGGAGGAAGTTCTGGGCCATCCAACCCGCCACCGCTCTCATTCCGTCTTGGAAAGATTTCATGACTGCAGGTGTAATGGTCTGGAAGGGGAACAGCAGCTGAGTGTCGTCAGCGTAAGAGATTGGAGAGAACCCGTATGATCTTATAATCTCTGCCAAAGGAGCCACGTATACGTTAAATAACGTGGGGCTCAAGCACGAGCCCTGTGGCACACCCTTGGTAAGCTTCCTGCAGACAGATTTATGGGAGCCTAATTTGACCCCTTGCTGTCTGTCTGCAAGAAAGCTTTCAAGCCACGCAAGTGCGGTCCCTTTTACTCCCACTGCCTTCAGACGGTCGAGGAGAATTTTGTGCGACACCGTGTCGAAGGCAGCGGACAAATCCAATAGCACCAGAATCACTGAGCTCCCCCTGTCAAGTGACATTCTGATGTTATCTGTCACTGAGAGGAGGGCTGATTCGGTGCTATGGTTGGGCCTAAAACCAGATTGCGAGTGGTCTAGGCCGCCCGCTGCCTCGATGTAGCTGGACAGGTGTGTATTGACATGCTTCTCGGCCATCTTGCTGTAGTAAGGCAGAAGGGAGATGGGACGGAGGTTGGAGAGCTCTGTCCACGGGAGCGCCGCATTCTTGCGGATGGGGTTCACTACTGCATTTTGCGTTGCGTGAAAGATTAGTAAATATGCCCCTTCCGATTTTAGCAGCAGGCGTATTAACCTACTAAGCTGTTTTACCAACATA
Organism: Lissotriton helveticus; assembly: GCF_964261635.1. Lineage (NCBI taxonomy): Eukaryota > Metazoa > Chordata > Amphibia > Caudata > Salamandridae > Lissotriton > Lissotriton helveticus. The sequence goes on from NC_136071.1 coordinate 1,123,592,630, forward strand.
TTGATTATAGCTACTTGGGCCTAGATGTAGGTAATTCTATTTTACCACTTCTTAAATACCGAATCATACCGATTCGGTATTTAAGAAGTGGTAAAATAGAGGGGGGGGGATGTAGGTATTTCAGAATCAGTAAATACCGAATCGTTAAGATTCGGTATTTACCAATTCTGTACATACCGATTCGGTAATGCCCATTGATTCCTATGGGCATTGAAGCCCATAGGAATCAATGGGCATTACCGAATCGGTATTTACAGATGCGGTAAATACCGATTCCAGCAAGGGTGCAGGGGGTGTCACTTTGACACCCTCTAGCACCCCGAATACAGGCATGTGTGCCATGTGGCACACAGACATGCCATAAGGGCATGTCTGTCTGTCACATGGCATAGGTGTGCATGCACACATGTGCATGCACACCTGGATTCGGTATTTTACCACCCAATTGGATTGGGTGGTAAAATACCGAATCTGAAAGGCCTTTGGGACTCAGAAGAGTCCCACCTACATCTTGAAGTTACCGAATCGGTAAAAATACCGATTCGGTATTTTACCGATTCGGTAAATTTACCGATTCGGTAAATTTACCGAATCGGTAAAAATGGCCCCCTACATTCCAAAAACACATTTACCGGTCGGTAACGGCCGAAATTGGCCGTTACCGGCCGGTAAATGGCCACCTACATCTAGCCCTTAGTTATTATATGGTTTGATATGTATAAGGTGTATAAAACATATTGTTGTATAAGCATCGACAAGCGCACTACTGGAAATAAACAATCGCATAACATATTTAGAAATATATTTTATAGCTTGAATATTATGTCTTTATTGTCAGTGCTTTGCGCAGTCACTTCCTTTCAGTAATGCTGAAGGTTTATAGACAAGGCCTTTGGTTCGCTTCACTGCACAGTGCGCAAAAGATACAGTTATAGATTTATCATTAGAGCTTTCAGGTTCATGTGACAATTACCCTAGACTTCGACCATAAAAGGATCCGGATGTCTAGGGTGTAACATTTTATAACAGCGAGGTTTTCAATATTCCCTGCACAACAATAAGGGATATTGATGGAAAGGGAGGCAGCTGGCCAGTGAATAGCCTCTGCTCGGGAAACCAGTCAATCTCTCTTTGGCATGAAGAGCTATTCTGGTAAATGATGCGTTTGCACAAGTGTATTTTGGTCTCCTGCCTCCTAGCAGGCTAATCAATGCATTCTGATGTGAAACTACAGGATTATCAATACGAAATGGAGAGACGGCTTTTGGTTCAAGGAATGGGGCAGGGCACTTATAGACAAAGGCAAGAGCTACAATTATATTTTTCAACCTGCAGGTTCAAAAATGTGGACACCAATTCATAAATTAAAGTGTTTTGTGTAAGGTCACTTCATTAGACGTGTCTGCCCTTGTGCAAAACTCACTTCCTGTGCTCAACTTCCCTGTACAGGCCCAAACAGACAGCATGCAAAATTTGTGGACGTGGGCCTGGCCAGAAGTGTGGCAGGTGCATAAGCAGGGGCATCACTTACCAACAAAGAAGTGTGGGTGCATTGTTGCTGGAAAAGTTTGGCAAGACAGCACAGAGAACCTGGCACAGCGCATCGGTAGGCTAAGGAGAAATGCAAACAGATGACTAAGGCCCTGATTACTACTCTGGACCAGGGGCGTGGCTATCACTGGTAAAGCGCAGTGCAGTGGCACAGGGGCCCACAGCCTGGAGTGCCCCATTGAACTGTGATAATTGCTCTATTTTACTACCCCAACAGCATTTGAAGTGGCCATTTCCCTTGCTTGCACCAAGGCCCATGGCATCCTTGCCACACTACTTCTATGGGCTGATTCCGTTTCACCCATAACCCACCTGTTTCTCCGTACTTAGACCTCAGATAGAAACACAAACTAACCCAAATCTGTTCCTGCCTACTTAGTTGTCAGGCTGGAAAACAACCAACCCAAGGCCTAGGGATAGGGATAAGCAACTTCTGGCCTATTTCATCCCACTTAGGCCTCTGAAAGAAGGAAGAACCTTGGCCTGTTTCGGCCTTTTTAGGCCTCAGATAGAAGTAGGAACCTCAGGCCTGTTTCGGCCTGCTTAAACCCCCTTCTGGACATGAGCAACCCCTGGCTTGTTTCGCCCTATTTAAGCCTCAGATAGAAATAAGCAACCTCTGGCCTGTTTCGGCTTACTTAGGCCTCAGATAGAAATGAGTAACCTCTGGCCTGTTTCGGCTTACTTAGGCCTCAGATAGAAATGAGTAACCTCTGGCCTGTTTCGGCTTACTTAGGCCTCAGATAGAAATGAGTAACCTCTGGCCTGTTTCGGCTTACTTAGGCCTCAGATAGAAATAAGTAACCTCTGGCCTGTTTCGGCTTACTTAGGCCTCAGATAGAAATGAGTAACCTCTGGCCTGTTTCGGCTTACTTAGGCCTCAGATAGAAATGAGTAACCTCTGGCCTGTTTCGGCTTACTTAGGCCTCAGATAGAAATGAGTAACCTCTGGCCTGTTTCGGCTTACTTAGGCCTCAGATAGAAATAAGTAACCTCTGGCCTGTTTCGGCTTACTTAGGCCTCAGATAGAAATAAGCAACCTCTGGCCTGTTTCGGCTTACTTAGGCCTCAGATAGAAATGAGTAACCTCTGGCCTGTTTCGGCTTACTTAGGCCTCAGATAGAAATAAGCAAACTCTGGCCTGTTTCGGCTTACTTAGGCCTCAGATAGAAATAAGCAACCTCCGGCCTGTTTCGGCTTACTTAGGCCTCAGATAGAAATAAGTAACCTCTGGCCTGTTTCGGCCTACTTAGGCCTCAGATGAAATTAAGCAACCTCCACCTGTTTCGGCCTACTTAGGCCTCTGATGGAAATAGCAACCTCTGGCCTGTTTTAGTCCATGTGTGCCTTGTCAGTGAATGACAGCTTGAGTCCTTTTACTGTTTCCAGTACCTCAGGTAGTGCTGGATAAAAACACAGCACCATTCATGTTCACTGTTTATGTTGTGCTTTCCAAGTCACCAGGGCAGAAATGCCAGGATTCTGGGGTTGACGGTCATTGCTGCTCACTCACCCTTCCCGCTTGTAGGTGGTGATGCTGCCAGTTTGCTTGTTTCACTAGTGAGCATTTCACCCCACAAATGTGTACCTCTTACTCAGGACTGGGGGGCGCAAAACATAGCAACCTCCATTGTTCTTTTGTCGTGTCCTGAATATAACCTCTTCTTTGTGGACTTCTGTTATGAAATCCCCTTCTGGCTGTGAATGTATCTTTAATCACAGGGATTGGAAATCACCTAAAAAGCTCTTGAAGTGGAGGACTGCGCCAGGCCAGGCTGTTTATCACAGCCCTCGCTCTCTCTTCTCAGGAGTTAGGAGGGTAAACATTTCTGTGCCGCATCGATCCACGGCTGTTAATAAAAACTTTCGTCCTTCCTCGAGTGTCCTTCTCCAGGGCTGCAGTGATGGCGCCTCAAGAGCTGTTGAATGGAGGGTGGATTTCACAGGAGCATAAAACGAGCGAGAGGCCTCTGGCTTTACACACTTGTCATTGCAAGCACAGACACAATGCATTTCCTTCACCAGACTCTTTAGACCTCAAAATGATCTAATCTCAATTATTTTTAGTGGCCCGCCCAGCATGGACACAAAAAAAAACACTTGATGGACATAATGCAGAACAATGTCATACATTCACCCCAGTACAGAGATCTGGGCCTAAACCCATCGTTTTTTTGCTCACCATGCTATTCCAGTTTGAACCCATCCATATGCAAATCAGTCTTGACCCTGCGCCCAATGGGAACAATCGAGTCCGAACTGCCAGGCCAGGTCCTCCCTGGACGGGAAACAAGCATCCTAGGACCCGTTTCAGCCCAACACCCAGCATGGACAGCATTCGTCAAAATGCTACAAGAAAGTGACATCACGCTGTCTTCTTTGACCCTCAACACCTACAAGAAAGTGACATCATGCTGTCTTCTTTGACCCTTCAACACCATCAGAAAGTTGAGGCCTTGTCTAGCTGGTAACCCTTCAACAGATTCCCATTGCTGTTGAAGGCCTAAGGCATGGGGCACAGTGAGCTGGGAGGAGGGCAGGCGGCTGCCATGGTTTCCTGCCCAGGCTAAGGATGTTAACCTGAAGCTCCCGCCTCTGTACTGAGATGAGAAGTGCTTCTGGCACCCGAGGTGAGGGTTTCAGAAATGTGTGCTTGTTCAGTAGAAACTGTGTACTGTGGTTGATTCAGAATGACAGCTGTCTGCTCTCACTCCCATGAGCTCATCCCTGCTCCGGCTTGTACCAACGTGGAGCCTCACAGCAGGTGACCCGCTCTAGAAGCTTCTGTGTTAAGAGTATAAATGTCTGACCTGACACGCATCAGGGAGCTTGACTAGAACATGGGTGCCGGGTGATTCCCTTCTTCTTTTATTCTTTGATTCACACTCTTTGGTTTAATAAATACTGGAGGGAATTACCATCTTTTGAGTAGTGTACACCCACATTTTTGCCCTGGGCGGTGTTGCTGGCTTCAGAACTCTGTGCACGTTACACCTGCTAACTAGTAGTAAAGTGCTTGTGCTCCACCTTTACACATGGTCAAATTGGCATAGCCCTATTTGGTATATTTAACTTGTCTATATGTCTCTGTATATGGTAGAAGTTGCATCCCGGGCCTGAAAGGTAAATGTCACTAGTGAACTGCATCACCTATTGTGCCAGCCACCACTGTGGCGGTGCCAACATGACTTCAGGTCTACCATTGTAGCCTAACTGTATCAGCGTAAAAACTGGTATTTGACCTGTCAATATAAACCCTTTTGATAGGTCGAAACCACCCTTTTAAAATTGTTATAATATAAGCCATCCTTATGTAGGCCATGTGGCCCACAAGGCAGGATCCGTGGTATATAAAAGTTGGAGATGTAGAAATGTAATGTTAACTAGCAACCAAAAATGTTTTTCACTGTGGCAGGCTTAGCTATTTTATGCAGAAAGCCAGAATACAGATTACAATCAGGATACAATTCTGATTCTCAGAAATGGGACCAGCTAGAAAAATTATTTAACTATTTTTAATAGTTATTAAAGATACAATTTAATGGTGAAGTTGAATTTGCAAGGAAAAGTAACATTTAGAAAGTTACACTTCCCGGCCTGGAGGCTAATTTGCATTAGTTCTCTAGCTTCTCCCAGCAGTAATTAGCCTTAGATAGGTGCGAAGAGCTGTGAAACGCCTCCCAGAGGCAAACAGCCGAAAGTAGGTAGGGTCGGGTCTAGGAATGTTTACCCCATTGGTCATACCTAGGGCGTGCCTAGGATTCAGTCCCACCCACTAGTTAGTGTCAGATGTAAATGTAGCACTTACAGACACCACAGAGCACTTTCTGGACCTGTGGAAGATCAAATGAGGACAGGACCTGCTGTCTGTGACCTGAGAGGAGCCCAGGTGGACTGGACCTGTGCCCTCTTAAACCCAGGACAAGAAAGTGTACTTCAAAGGTCATAAGGTGGACCTCGTCTTAAAGCTACATGGATACAATAAGCCAAAACAGGCCTCTTCTGCAACTCCCCACCTGATCAGTGGCATATGGACTTGGAATAGGCCCTGCTCTTGGGCTCTGCCTGACACCCTGTGAGTTTCTAATTGGCACCCTTGATATCTGGGGGGGTGGGGGGCTAGAAGTGTATCCCAACACTCAATTAGGACTTAATAACCTAAGGGCCTAATTTAATTCTTGGTCAAGAGGAAACTCCGTTGCATCAGAGTTCCCTCCCTGCCTATGATCTGCCTGCCTGATTCAATTGCGGACGGACCACAGTTTGACAACGCCAAAGACTATTCCATCACCACCGTGGTCCTTACTCCATCGGGCCCCTGGAGGCTTGGCTATATGTCCGCCCACCTAATTTAGATGGGAGTTAATATAGCCATTTTTTAATGGCTGTAAATTGCATTAAAAAGTGCTCAATGTCACCCCCCCCCCATAAGTGTAAAATCCAATGGGAAGGGGGTCATTGTTTTTTTTTTTTCAAAAAGAAACCCCCGCTTTGGGATTTTCTTTTTGAAAATAAAAAAAACTTTGTAAGTTTGCTGTAAGGTCTGTCTTATTGACAGACCTCTATGGCAAAATTACAATGCATTGACTGGAACTGCTGTGATGACGGTTCCTGCCAAATGTCCACTGGGCCGGTGGATATTTCTAAATTTGGCTGTTGCACCTCTGCCAGGGGGATGGAGTAAATTACTCTGTCCATCTGGTGGAGGACAGGTGGACTGTCAAAATTTAAATCAGTACCCAAAATCAGAAGGTAAAATCTTGGTGAATCCGACATGTGCTTCCTCAAGGTCAGTCTCAAATTACCCCTAAGTCCAGGTCTACCATGACCGCTCACTATCATTAGCACTTTGCGTTTTTTAGGGTTAGTTCTATTTACAACTTTAAAAATCTACATAAATGGTTCCTCTTACTGGCTATCAAAGAGTGCATTTTAAGGTACAAAAGCATTATGACGGAAGAGTGGTTTCCTTCTTCTGAACCTCCTTTCTCCATAAACAATTTCCACTGCCATACCACTTTGGGCGAATTTTGCGGATCTGCGGTCTGCAAATTCGCGCAAAATATAAAAAAGTCCACAAATTCGCGGATTTTTTTGTGATTTCCATCTACTCAACTGGAGTACTTTCTACTGGCTAAACAGTAAGTGCTACCTCGTTGGGTAAATGTATAGTGCTTTTCCTATACTGCAGCTGCGTAAAGGGCCAGAAGATTTGTCTCCACTGACCATGTGTGCCTGTAACTTTGCCACCGCGCCAAAAGGCGCCGAGGTCCCTTGAGTGAGCTGTCCATCATAGTTGGGAAAGGGCGGGAAGACGTTTGATACCGCTAGTGTGTGGTGCGGGGCTTCTATGCGTGTCAACATGCCTCTTGTGTATAAAGGGTCAGAGAGCGAGCAGGGCAGCAGGTGAGGAGAAAGCAGCCTCCTGGTCACAGGAACTACACGGGGATTGCGCTCGAGAAACTCATGGATTCAAAGACCTCCCTCGAGTATTACAGCAAATTTTCGACGGCAGATATGGGGTTAAAGCACACTTGTCTAGCCTCGACCGTGCTCACTAATGTTTTGGGCTGATTAAAACGTTACTGAATTTGAGCTTCAACTTGGGCAACTGCTTTATTTATATCTGTAAGTGCTTCCTGTTGAGGTTTAATTTTTGTGACAGGAGCCTCATGCCAGAATGAATCCTGCCCTTCATAGTTATCCACGAAGATGCCACAGTTTTGTGCAAAACCTCTACTCAACTGGAGTACTTTTACTGGCTAATCAGTAAGTGCTACCTCGTTGGGTAAATGTATAGTGCTTTTCCTACACTGCAGCTGCGTAAAGGGCCAGAACATTTGTCTCCACTGACCATGTGTGCCTGTAACTTTGCCACCGCGCCAAAAGGCGCCGAGGTCCCTTGAGTGAGCTGTCCATCATAGTTGGGAAAGGGCGGGAAGACGTTTGATACCGCTAATGTGTGGTGCGGGGCTTCTATGCGTGTCAACATGCCTCTTGTGTATAAAGAGTCAGAGAGCGAGCAGGGCAGCAGGTGAGGAGAAAGCAGCCTCCTGGTCACAGGAACTACACGGGGATTGCGCTCGAGAAACTCATGGATGCAAAGGCCTCCCTCAAGTATTACAGCTAATTTTCCACGGCAGATATGGGGTTAAAGCACACTTGCCCAGCCTCGACCATGCTCATTAATGTTTTGGGCTGATTAAAACGTTACTGAATTTGAGCTTCAACTCGGGCACCTGCTTTATTTATATCTGTAAGTGCTTCCTGTTGAGGTTTAATTTTTGGCCCACAGGAAGCACTTACAGAGTTAAGGCAGGTGCCCGAGTTAAAGCTAACTTTGTAACCATTTTAGAATGGCGCCGGCAAGCTGCCAGAGTTGCTTACTTGCCAGTTGCAACTCTGGCAGCTTGCCGGCGCCATTCTAAAATGGTTACAAAATTAGCTTTCTTCAACTCAAGCACCTGCCTTAACTGAAATCCGCCCGCAAGCGGATTTGCGGATTTTTCGGCAATTTCGCGAGATTCGCGGATTGCGAAATTGCCGAAAATCCGCAAATTCCGCGAGTGGAACGGATTTTCCGCCCCTAGTTAGCTCCCACCAATGTTCAAAGAAAATGTTCACCACCCATACTCATTAATGCTTTCCCTTTACAAAGGATCTTGACCGAGTGGATTCCTTTTACAGCAATACATATTCTGCGAATGTGGGAGAATGATTACCTTCCTTCCCGAATTCCTGGTTGGCCAATTCCTTGAAGCCAATCACTTGGCCACCTCAGCATCAGCAAAGATTAAGGATGAAAAATGACAATGAATTATGAACAGGTGGAGGCCAGCCAATGTCTATACATTTTTTGCTAAACACTGCAATTAAATTTAAGTCAGGCAATGATAAAACAATTTAAATAATTAATAAATATTGTAAATCTTATAGGTAATTACAATCTAATACTGTCATCGTTTGTGTCAAACTGGATGATATGCTGCATATTTGAAGTTCATAGCATTTTCCCAATAGAAGTTTAGCAATTTGTTTTTGTGGCTAACCATTCACAAGGGTTAAGTCTGACTAATAAGGCTGGGGGTTTATTGAGCAGGGCTTACTGGTCTAACAATATCTGAGGGTTCATTATTGAATAAGGACACCTAACTCGCACCAATTGGGATGGCACTGTGTTTGTATAAGGTGCCTAGGAAATGGAACAATAAGAAGCTGCAATGTGGCCAGAGGACATTCCAAGAAGACAGCTTTAGAGGTTGTAGCAACACTGACTCACACAGCGTACACACGCTGACAGTAATGTAAGGCTGTGTGCAGCATTCCTTTTAATGTGCAGATTACCACCAGCCTCACCAAGGACAAATCAGATTGCATAAATTCCATCTAATCTCTTAAACCCTCCAGACCGTGTTGCATCCTCACTGGAGAAGTCAACTTTCCACAGCATGGTCTCATCTTGATATTGATTCAAAATCATCAGCATCGATCTACAACACTAAGAAGCGTTCAGAATTAATCTTGGATGAGGCACGGAAACAGCTACCGTAAGTACTTTAGATGATGCCATTGTTTCTTCCCATCCACCATGACCTTTCTGCAGATTTTACGGCTGTCAAACTGTTAATACTGTTAATACTCTTAAAATCCTGAAAATGTACATGGGTCTTGAAGAAATTGTATTTATGAGGTTCCCTTCATCTTTCAGGACACTGTAATGAAGCTATGTTGAGGCCATTGAAACTCGCCGTTCTCCAATGAAAAACGTAATCTCTATATCGAGATCCTGGGAACATCAAAAGTGGGATAGGTGTACCAATCCACTAATATATGGATGGCACAGAGCTGTACTTTTAAGTCTCAATGGTGCAAGACATTGCCTGCCTCGATGGATGCTTCCATACTATACAGTCCTGGATGTCTACTTAAAATTCGATATCCAAAACCCTACCTTTTTACTCTTAAATGTGTTGCCTCACCAAAAACCTACGTTTTTACTCTTAAATTGGTTGCCTCACTTCCCTGCATCTACAGTTGGCTCTTTCCTCTCTCCATTCACAGTTGTCTCCCCTTCAGAAGTGAACTCTCCCATTCCAGATTCTAGTGTAAAATCATTGGAATGAATACTTAATAGCAAACTTCGCCCATCTGCCATACGAACAGAAACCCAGCAAAAGGGCCCAATACAAACCCCCCTACTGAGAAGGTTTAAGGGGACTGGGGGCTATTTATGGTGCATCTGGCAGCCTGCCACGTCCCTGGATCGGCAGAGGACTGCCAGCCATACTTATATATCCTTCCTCTGTTGGTGGGGCTTGTTGGTCGCCATGTTGCGGACGCCTGTTCAGTATTTTTTTTTGTTTCTCAGAGGATAACTCACAAACAGGTTTACTTATGAACAAATAAAATGCCTTGCATGGCAGATCCGAGCATGGAAAATTTGCATCAGGGTGTTGGCCCTATATAGAGGATGATTCCTGACACATAAAAGGCAAAGGTTGTGTGGCGAAGGGACTAGCATACTGACTGGGTGCACCTCCACCAGTCAGGGGTTCCTCTAAATAGGGCACAGAAACTGTGACTTTGGTGGAGTTGAAGCCCAGGCCATTAGACCGTGGCTCGCGCTCAGCCGAACTTCAGGTGATTAGCTTTATCCGTGGATTCAGACCTGCGTTTGGCTGCACATGCTTTAGTCATGCCAAGAATGGACCATGGTACTTCACTCGAAACACGTCTTACTACAAACCCCGGCTTGCCTCAAAGAAAGCAGTACAGAAGCCTGCTCCACGATGGATCTTAGGAACCCACTGCCATAACCCCAGTTCTAGTCCCCCTACGGAGGCTCACTATCAAAGCCGACTCTGTCTTCAATGAGGCCTGTTTAGTTCACAAAGTGGTCACCACAAAACACTTTGCACTAAATAGCCAGCAGGATCCAAGAGCTGAATTCTGACGTTTTAAAGGCCACAAATGCAGTACCAATGTTCTTACGGTTGTACTTGGAAAACAAACAATATGTGAACAATCTCCCTGGGTCCATATCATGTTCAATGGTGCAGAATCCAGCAGAACAGCTGTTCTACACTGAGCAATGTGTCCAATGCATTTTCCTCATTAGAGCCTCAAGGCACCTTCTTAATCTTGAGCACAGGCCGATGAGCACGTCTTTTAAACCATCTTAGGGTTTGTCTAAAAACTACTATCTCTTTGCAGGGGTGGGGTGCCCTGATTTGATGACAGAGGAGTCTGACACATCCTGTACTCACTCTCATTGTGGCAAAACATGGATTTCGATTCAACAAAATGCCAGGGATAGCAGAAGTCACATGGCATACCCTTTGTCTTTCAGATGACATCACAGGAAATGACATCACATGACATTTGACATGACGTCTGGTGACGATACTTTTAATACAGACACATTTCTTCAGGCTTACTATGGGTTAGGGACCCACAGACTTGACAAGGAATTCCCTAGGCCAGTAACTTCAACCAAGGTTTACTTGAGTAGACTTTTCGCTCCAAAAGTCAAAACCTGTGGTTGGTGCAGCAGTGTTAACGGGGGGGGACTACGCTTGGCCGACAGCTGACAGGGTTTTTTGCCTTAGCTCAGTTCCCCTACATTACCTTGTGCTCTTCGGCATGCTGACTCTCACAGGTGGGGCGACTGAGAGCTACGGTGGGTCAGGAAGTCATCCCACAACCTGAAATGAACTCATGTCTCTATCAGGACCATTCGCTGGAAATACCAGCCGGGTCCTTGAATGCCATGAAGACATAGGGCAGGGTGGGCATGTAAAAGAGAGGTGGTCCTCTATAGACACAAACTATCAGTGGAGAAGGGCTCAGATAGGAATAAATAGGTGGTCTGGAAAGCAAAAAGCCTTTAGACAGCCAATGGACTAAAATTACTTATTGACTAAAACCAGGGATGCATATAAGAGGGCGATGCTGGCGGATCCGTGGGGAGTGTGCGGACCTGCCATACTGCATTTTTCAGGGAGAGGAGAACTGGATGTTAGGCCCTTCCGTGAGGATCATGCCTGACAGCTGTTCATAAGATCTAAATATTCTCATTGTTTTGGGACATGAAGGTTGAGAGACGGCACCCACGGATAGTCCAGAAGACTGAGGATAGGCCAGAGCACCAACACATTCAAGTGCAGCTGAACTTGGTGCATCGTGCTGCTTGTAAATACATATTGAACCATCTGTACAGAAGTACAAACCCCATCATTATTACTGCTCCAGAACTCATGGGCACTAAAGAAACACATTGAGTGGTTTACTAGGGATTTCTTGTAAGAGGACGGATTTGAGTTATGACCCTTGCTTCTGACCATGGTCTATAAATCCTTGCTCTTCTGGTACAAAAGTACTCAAGAATTGGAAGTAAAGTGCAGTGTCGAAGATGACCTTGTTTGAGAAGGGCGAGGCAGACCTTTCCATGATCCCATGTGGATTTGGAGCATGTGGGCATTATGGCTGGCCTTTTATAAGAATCAGGAAGTTATCAGAGTTTGATGGACTTGGGAGGTAGGCCAAACTTTGTTTAGAAACAAGGCAGTGCACTACTAATGCCTACGAATTATGATACATACAGATATGACTTTTGAGGATGTGCTCAATGATCACTGGATGCCATAAACTATCACTCACTACATATACTGGTGTAGGAATAGATATATCATTTGTTGGGAGCTAGCTTTGTCTGATGCTGGTTTTCTAAGCGAATAAGGAAAAAAAGCTCAAGGTAATATTTAGCAGTAAAATTCAGATGCGTTACTCTTGTTCCAAATATGCTCAGGGGCACATGCCACGGGTGGTCCCAGAGGTACCTAAGGACAGACGGCATGCCTTACCTCATGTGTCCCCTAACTGACCTAAGTCAATCAGAGGAAGCCGTTGAGTAGAAAAACTGATAGAGCAGCAGCCCCTGTAGTGCAGAGATGCCCCATACCCTAGGGTCCCCCATCATAGTACACCAGACACTGGCAGCATACCCATACCCTGGGGGGCGGGGGCGTTCGGGTTTCCCCTCCTAGGGCAGGAGACACTGACAGTATGCCCTCTACCCTAGGGGCCCCTTGCTGCACTCTCTTCCCAGGACACCAGACTTTGGCAGCATACCCTCTACCCTAGGGGCCCCTTGCTGCACTCTCTTCCCAGGACACCAGTCTTTGGCAGCATACCCTCTACCCTAGGGGCCCCTTGCTGCACTCTCTTCCCAGGACACCAGTCTTTGGCAGCATACCCTCTACCCTAGGGGCCCTTGCTGCACTCTCTTCACAGGACACCAGTCTTTGGCAGCATACCCTCTACCCTAGGGGCCCCTTGCTGCACTCTCTTCCCAGGACACCAGTCTTTGGCAGCATACCCTCTACCCTAGGGGCCCCTTGCTGCACTCTCTTCCCAGGACAACAGACTTTGGCAGCATACCCTCTACCCTAGGGGCCCTTGCTGCACTCTCTTCCCAGGACAACAGACTTTGGCAGCATACCCTCTACCCTAGGGGCCCCTTGCTGTACTCTCTTCCCAGGACACCAGACTTTGGCAGCGTGCCCTCTACCCTAGGGGCCCTTGCTGCACTCTCTTCCCAGGACACCAGACTTTGGCAGCACACCCTCTACCATAGGGGCCCTTGCTGCACTCTCTTCCCAGGACACTATACTCTGGCAGCATACCCTCCACCCTAGGGGCCCTTGCTGCACTCTCTTCCCAAGACAACAGACTTTGGCAGCATACCCTCTACCCTAGGGGCCTTTGCTGCACTCTCTTCCCAGGACAACAGACGTTGGCAGCATACCCTCTACCCTAGGGGCCCCTTGCTGCACTCTCTTCCCAGGACAACAGACTTTGGCAGCATACCCTCTACCCTAGGGGCCCTTGCTGCACTCTCTTCCCAGGACACCAGTCTTTGGCAGCATACCCTCTACCCTAGGGGCCCCTTGCTGCACTCTCTTCCCAGGACAACAGACTTTGGCAGCATACCCTCTACCCTAGGGGCCCCTTGCTGCACTCTCTTCCCAGGACAACAGACTTTGGCAGCATACCCTCTACCCTAGGGGCCCTTGCTGCACTCTCTTCCCAGGACACTATACTCTGGCAGCATACCCTCCACCCTAGGGGCCCTTTCTGCACTCTCTTCCCAGGACACTATACTCTGGCAACATTCCCTCTACCCTAGGGCCCCTTGCTGCACTCTCTTCCCAGGACACCAGACTTTGGCAGCATACCCTCTACCCTAGGGGCCCTTGCTGCACTCTCTTCCCAGGACAACAGACTTTGGCAGCGTGCCCTCTACCCTAGGGGCCCTTGCTGCACTCTCTTCCCAGGACACCAGACTTTGGCAGCACACCCTCTACCCTAGGGGCCCTTGCTGCACTCTCTTCCCAGGACAACAGACTTTGGCAGCGTGCCCTCTACCCTAGGGGCCCTTGCTGCACTCTCTTCCCAGGACAACAGACTTTGGCAACATACCCTCTACCCTAGGGGCCCCTTGCTGCACTCTCTTCCCAGGACACCAGTCTTTGGCAGCATACCCTCTACCCTAGGGGCCCCTTGCTGCACTCTCTTCCCAGGACAACAGACTTTGGCAGCATACCCTCTACCCTAGGGGCCCTTGCTGCACTCTCTTCCCAGGACAACAGACTTTGGCAACATACCCTCTACCCTAGGGGCCCCTTGCTGCACTCTCTTTCCAGGACACCAGTCTTTGGCAGCATACCCTCTACCCTAGGGGCCCCTTGCTGCACTCTCTTCCCAGGACAACAGACTTTGGCAGCATACCCTCTACCCTAGGGGCCCTTGCTGCACTCTCTTCCCAGGACAACAGACTTTGGCAGCGTGCCCTCTACCCTAGGGGCCCTTGCTGCACTCTCTTCCCAGGACACCAGACTTTGGCAGCACACCCTCTACCATAGGGGCCCTTTCTGCACTGTCTTCCCAGGACACTATACTCTGGCAGCATACCCTCCACCCTAGGGGCCCTTTCTGCACTCTATTCCCAGGACACTATACTTTGGCAGCATACCCTCTACCCTAGGGGCCCTTGCTGCACTCTCTTCCCAGGACACCAGACTTTGGCAGCACACCCTCTACCATAGGGGCCCTTTCTGCACTGTCTTCCCAGGACACTATACTCTGGCAGCATACCCTCCACCCTAGGGGCCCTTTCTGCACTCTATTCCCAGGACACTATACTTTGGCAGCATACCCTCTACCCTAGAGGCCCCTTGCTGCACCCTCTTCCCAGGACAACAGACTATGTCTATTGCACTGCTCCATCACTGCAATCCCGAGATAGACCTGCTGGTAATATTGTGCCCTGGCGCAAAGCTGATCAGACTTGTGTATAATGGGAGCCCAGGATTTCACGGGCATTGCAGAAAATGTAAAGCTGCAAAACGCAGCCCAGTCTGAGAAAAGCAGCACGTGGGGAGGCGAAGGCGCCGCTCCTTGCAGCGCACATGCAAAACCAGCAGAGATGATTTGATTTGACCCAGTTGCTAATCCTGGCTGCCAACTGCCACCGAGGTGGGATCACAGAACATTGCCTCCCCGCCGAGCCTTGTTATCCTCTTCCCACATGATCAGTTACAGCTGAGGAAACAAGCCCGCCTTCTTGACAACATAATCTGAGTGTGCGCCGGGCTCTGGATCGGCCTCAGCCGGCGACAGGCTCGATTGTTCACCAGCCCCCTTCTTAAAGAGGCCGCCACCCGGGAATGATGTCACGATAGACAGGCCTGCATGCCCAAGCTGACGTCATCGAACACAACAACATTCTAGAAGGCCTATTGTGGGTGATCGGCAGCGACGAAGGACTGCGTGAAGTGAAATGTGGTGTTGCCTTTCCCCAGTGTACAACACTAAACCCCTTATAACATATTCACATCATATATTTGTTGATCAAAACTTTCCCATAAAGAGGGTAACGCATTTTTTTATATAAAGGATGATTTTGTTTTTATTATCAGAATAGTAAACATATACTTATTTATGTATTTAAATTACTTTTAGATAAATACATATGCAATCAATTCTGTATGATTTAAAGGTACATTTAGTTCACAGGAGCCCTAATTAGGGAGGGAGCAATCTACTTAGTAAAGGTACATGTCTTCACAAGAAAACATACATTCAAAAATTCACAGTTTAACAAAGACAATACATAACACTTGTGAACATCATAAACAGTTAAGACAACACAAATGCGCCGAAGCGCGTTTCGGAAATCCCATGTACCATCCTTGCCTCTACCCAGCCCAGCGCCTGTGAGCAGGTGGCGAATCCTTCTGACCTACTTCCCGCAGGCCAGGTGTGGGCGCTACCCTAGATTTGCACCACTGTGCATCTAGGCCGCTGTCCTTGTGACTGCAAGGCGCGAGCGCCAGGGCTGCCAGCAAGGTTCCGCTCTGCTTCTCTTTGGTCATTGCAGCACCCCCGCACTAAAAGGAGGGGGCCCCTAAGGGGCTGAAACAAGTAAAATATGCAGGGGTTGCAAGCAGCAACATCAAGGTAGCAGTGGCAGAAAAAGGGCCTGATATTGTATCATTGCTGTCGGGACAAAAGTTCTCTACAAGGCTTATGTGCAGCATAGCCCTAGGACAGCCATGTCAGTGAGTCCAACAGCCGTGCAAGTCCACTCAGGGTCCTCGCATTTGTAACGTTGTGAGACACCGATATTGAAGGGGTGCCCAAATTGCACCCTTTTACTCTTGGAAGCTCACCGGCCCCTTAGCCCAGGCTGCGAGAGATGGACAGTGGTGGCAGCAATACCAGTTGTCGGGGCGCATTTTACCTGCACCCTCCACATGGAAGGACTCCTGGCCCCGGTCTTGTAAAGTCTGCTTTTTTCTCCCTCTGGAGTCCTTTACCGCCATCTTGGCTGGGACATATATGGAGGGTGCTTACTCATCCATGTGTGTATGAATGTTGGTGCATGTACCTTCTCAAGCGCTTGGCAGAATGAATGGTGGCGTACACATCATTGCTTCATGTGTAAAAAAAATTAAAATATAGCATTTGTAATGCAATAGGTCTCGCATTTGCAAAAGTTTAAGCTATTGGCATTGGAAATGGCAATGCCTTTATTTATCTGATTTGATAATTAACACATAAATAAAAGGCATTGTCATTTAGAATGCCAATAGCTGAAGCTCTTGTAAATGTGAGACCTATTTCATTTAAAAGAAGCAGCCGCCATTGTCCCTGGCTGCTTGGAGAGTGAAAGCGCACATAGCGTGCTGAATGTTGCAGGAAAGCATGTCGTGCCTGCAATAGGAGAAACTCATTAAAAAAAAGAGTGCTTACAAATTAAATAAAAGGGGGTGGTGATGGACGGAGGATCTGAACCAATGAAACACTCACACCCAGTCAAAAGATCTGGGTTTGATCCATCACCGTTCTTTAGCCCACTCTGCCACCCCAGTTCAGACATGGCTATATGCAAATCAGTCTGACCCTGTGCCTCATGGAAACAGTCCAGCCCGAACTGCCAAGCCATGCCTTCCCTGGACCGGAAACAAGCTTCCGAGGACCGGTTTCTGGCATTACAGCCGTCTTCAGCCCGGCTTGCTTGAATCCAGTGGCAAAGTGAGCAAGGGACTCACGTCTGAGCATACCCTGCCACACTTAGGGCGGCCAAAGCGGTACAAAAGGGGGTGGTGATGGATCAAACCCAGATCTTTTGACTGGGTGTTAAGGCCACACACATGTAAAGGTCAGTGGACCCAGTGCCTAATTTGAGCTGGTGGTTTCCAGTGCTCGGCACAACACTTAAATGTCAGCAACAGCACTTATGAGAATATGTCACATGATGGCGCTGTCTGGCGAATTAGAGATGAGAACAAGATCAGCTGTTTTTAATTAAATATACATTAACAATTACTAATACCTGCCACCCAAACCGTTCTTAAACTTTTGGGTGGCAGGTACAAAAGGGGGTGGTGATGGATCAAACCCAGATCTTTTGACTGGGTGTGAGTGTTTGATTGGTTCAGATGCTCCGTCCATCACCACCCCCTTTTGTACCTCCTACAAATTAAATAAGACATACCGTGTAACAACAGAAGTGAAAAGGACAGTTCTCATGGGAGGATACAAATGAAGGCAAGGTGGTACTCAGGATGGACTAATAATCCTATTAATGAATCAGAAGCCAGCATTTCCAAAGGACAATGACACAAGCCAATGAAAAATATGGGCGGAGAAAGGGCGGAGCTTCAACTCGATACTCAAATACAACATGCCTCGCAGAGCAGCACATGTGCTGCCCAGGCTCGATCTAACAAGTGCCAGGGGCCTTGTCAGGAGGCCACTTCTGCTTGACCCATCCATTGTCGCTGTCAATGACCACTACTAACCATCACACTTAACAAGTGTGACAATTCATACTATTCCTTGCCCCCAAAAGTTTAAGAACGGTTTGGGTGGCAGGTATTAGTAATTGTTAATGTATATTTAATTAAAAACAGCTGATCTTGTTCTCATCTCTAATTCGGCAGACAGCGCCATCATGTGACATATTCTCATAAGTGCTGTTGCTGACATTTAAGTGTTGTGCCGAGCACTGGAAACCACCAGCTCAAATTAGGCACTGGGTCCACTGACCTTTACATGTGTGTGGCCTTAACAAGATGATGGTTGCCTTGATGCAAGGCTTCACAGAGCCTGTTTGAGATTAGAAGCCTGCTTCCCCACCCATATACCATGTGTTTATATGGGTGGCGGAAGTAGCACACCAGCTTTTTGAAGTATCCACAGTCTCACCTGTCAGATTGAAACATTGCCTACAGTAATAACATGGCATAGAAACATAACCTATAGTAATAACAGGGCACAGAAACGTAACCTCTATTAATAACAGGGACTATAAACATAACCTATAGCAATAACAGGGGCTAGAAACATAACCTATAGTAATAACAGGGCATAGAAATATAACCTATAGTAATAACAAGAGACACAAACATAACCTATAGCAATAACAGGGGATAGAAACATAACCTAAAGCACTTCGCTTAATGGAAAGAGAAGTTTAAACAGAAACATAATCTGTAGTAATACAGGGGATAACAGGTGATAGAAACATAATCTTTAGTAATAAAAGGGGTAGAAACATAACCTATAGTAATAACAGGGCTATAGAAATAACAGGGGACAGAAACATAACCTATAGTAATAACAGGGGATTAAAAACACAACCTATAGTAATGACAGGGGATATAAACATAACCTCTAGTAATAAAAGGGGGTAGAAACATAACGTATAGTAATAACAGGGTTTAAATCATAATCTACAGTAATAACAGGAAATAGAAACATAGCCTCTAGTAATAACAGGGCATAGAAACACAACCAACAGTATTAATAGGAGAAATAAACGTAGCCTATAGTAATAACAGGGCATAAAAACATAACCTATAGTAATAACAGGAGGTAGAAACATAGCCTCTAGTAATAACAGGGCATAGAAACACAACCCACAGTAATAATAGGAGATAGAATTGTAGCCTAATAATAATAACAGCAAAAAAAACAATTGATGGACAGAATGCAGAACAATGTCATACATTCACCCCAGTACAGAGATCTAGGCCTGTATCCATCATTTGTTTTGCTCACTATGCCATTCCAGTTTGGACCAAGCCATATGCAAATCAGTCTTGACCCTATGCCCAATGGAAACAGCCCAGCCCGAACTGCCAGGCCAGGTTCTCCCCCACCCCCGTACCGTGCTACTTCCAGAGAGTATCATGTGGGAGGAGACAAGCTTTTGCGCAGCTTCTGTGGGGTCCAATACCAATTTTTAACAACTGAAAGTAGCCACATTTCAGCTTAACCTGACGGAGTAGGGTGTTGTGCATATGCCAGAGGGATGACCAATCTTCAGTAGTGTATTCATGCTGCAGTGCAGTCTTCTAGAACCCCGGAGCTACCTCCCTAGACAGGGGTGTAACACAGGGCCCCGCAGCCCCCGTGGTTCAGGGGGGCCCCCGAGCTGCAGTGTACGTGGCAGGAGGGGCCTCCTCAACTTTCATTTCGCCACTGCTCCCTTGCGGTTGTGGAGAATATTGCATTAATACAGAGGCCATATAGGCCAGAAACTATCCTTTTGTACTTCCCCCATGTCTCCAGGTATTGGAGGATGGAAGGTTTCGAGGAAATAACAACATTGTCTTTCGAGATTACATCTGACTCAAAGCATCAGTTGAATGAATGAATGAAAGACATTTCTGTGCGAATGGCTACCCGGGGACATGCCAGCGCTAATAGCGTGAAAGGGGAGCTTAATCACAAGGTTGCGTTAAGCCACGTTAAGTGGCTTAACGTCGCCTTGTGAATAGGGTGAAACCCCTATCACCACAAGAATGTCGGAAAAAGTGATATTCCTGTGGCGATAGGTGCTTGTAAATATGCCCCTTTGTGCTGTGGCCTAAAT
The DNA here is from genome assembly GCF_964261635.1 of Lissotriton helveticus. Taxonomy (NCBI): domain Eukaryota; kingdom Metazoa; phylum Chordata; class Amphibia; order Caudata; family Salamandridae; genus Lissotriton; species Lissotriton helveticus. The sequence continues at coordinate 1,123,612,626 of NC_136071.1, forward strand.
GGCCAGAGGCCCAAGTTAGAGACTTTTTAAGGCATGGGCAAAGTGGACTTTGGCCTTGGGCCCCAGCCTTTCATGGGGCCCCCTAATAGAGCAAGCTCTGGCTCTGTTCTGCACAGAGTCTTGCCCTAATGGCCTGAAATAATTCATATACAGATTGTTTTAAATACTGTTTTCCTTTAATTTATTTTTCATGTGGGTGAAGTATGGCAGTCTATTAAAGACATTTTGCAAAGAAATTTTTGTTTTTCAACACCATGCAACATCCATAAAAAAGGATTCTTTTAGATCAAAATAGAACCTCACATATGAGAAACAGGAGGATGTCCCAAACATGGTTTGCAATAATATCAGTGAGCTGCTGCTGTATTTTATTATGGAAAGCACATGTCACTGTCCTTGAATATTAGATGTAAACACATTTAGAAGTTGGACTTGGTATTCCTGTGCCCTGTCAGTGACCTGGCCAACGAGGGCAAGAAGAAGCTGTCCCGAACAGGGACCTCCAAAATACGTTTTGCCAAGGGCCCCCTAAATCCTTAAGAGGTCCCTGCGTGCCTCGCGGCTCGCATATACCGCTGCGATCAAAGGTGGGCCTCAGCTAGCGCAGAGATGGGGCGGGCTTCATAGGCAGGCTCTTTGGTCTGCTGGAGGTCACTTGTAAGCCCAACAAGGATTCATAGAGAGAGAGCGGTCTCCAGCTCACTCAAACTACTCCATATATGGGCAAGGAGGGAATGAGAAGAACGTCACGGACAGTCGCATCGAACACTGAGATCAAGTAGCACTGGTAGACGTAAGTTACCGTTGTCAAAAAGGCTGAGGGACTCACTTGCAATTCTGAAGAAACTTTTTTTAGTGAAGTGCCCAGCTCTAAATACTGATTGACGGTGGTCGCCACTGATGTGCTGAGTTGGACCCATAAGACTTTTGGAGTATTTTTGCAAAGTAAGAGAAGCCTGTGATTGAACTGAAGTCCAATTGACCGGAAGGAGTGGGCATCAGTCATCTCCAGTAGATGACATTCATGGACTATTTTTAGAGGATCATGTACAATACTACCCAGGAGTGTGGTAGGACACAGTTTATCCGGTGAGGTGTGAGGGCATCCTGGTCCTCCTTAGCCATGGATGGGAGATGGATTCAGTAGGGTATTCAGTATTCCCTTGTTTGGTGAAAGTGTTTCTTGGAGTGAAGGTCGGCAGGGTTTCGTAAGCGATGTGATGCGGGTCAACTCATTGCAGATATAACTTATATCTTGCAAAAAATATCTGGCAAACTTCTCACAGCTGGAATTATTGAGCTGGCGGGAGGGAGTAGAAGGCAGTGGCTTATGAATGAAGAACAGTTCTTTAGGGCAGTTCCTAGCCAAATGTAGTCTGTTTTTAATAAATGTGCGTTTTCCACCAAATATTAATTTCTTTATGGATTCTTCTCTACAGCTTGAGTAGGGGGTGTGGTTCTTGCTCTTATTAATTTGGTGCAGGGAGGTGTATTGGTGCCTGCTTTGCTGCTGTATTCTTGGGTTAGTGAGGCAGGATCTCTTCTTGAAGTATTTGAAGCATCTACGGAGGCAATCATGTCCTTGAAAACTTTAGTGCTGATATTTTAAATATTTTTGGTACGTTTTTTGGTTCTTCTGGGTGGTGAGCAATGGCAGTAGGGCACTGAAGAATGAACAGGCGATACCACTCTACAGGGCGGGGCCTAGTGTTTGCAGAACCTTTTACCTACCAATGACAGGCATGAGTGGGGGCAAAGCTTTGCTGCTAAAAAGGTGATTGCTGGAGAATCTCCCAAATATTTTATAGGAAGTTTTAAACAAAAAAATAAGAAAGACAGATTAAAGGCAGTTTCACACTACTCTTACTTACACTGACACATGTCATGAAGGCTTCTACGATCTGTAATCCATGAGACCTTATTATGTTATGTTATGTTAAGTTTGATTTCTATAGCGCACGGCTACTCCAATGGAGTGTCCCGGCGCTTTGATTGGCGGCTCATAACAGAGAGAACATAACACAAAGATACAGAAACAGGGAGAGGGGAAACAACCGACAGCGGACGAAACACATTAATGCCTATAGCTATACTCCAGTTTGGCATGCACTTGGTAGAGGATTTGTACCTTTCCACAGCACCACCCCCTCACAACATTACTACCCTAAAGGATCTGACCGCTCCCTATAACTGTCAAGATGTTTCTGCGTTGTTCAGGAGGGAAATGAATAGTTTAGAACTGAGCCAAGGATGGAGCATTATTGTTAAGATATAAACTGAAGACCAACCTTATACATCAGTTTCTTACCAGTGGACATGCGAGGTATAATTCACCGAAAAGCAGGGGAGTGTAAATCATCGCTGTTATGCTATATCCATCACTTTCGAAGGCCATCAATAAATATACAAAAATGACCTGAAATATCAGCAGAATGTGGGGCAGAACAAAAAGACATAGGATATGCTATATTCAAGAAGACGCGAGGTAGACATCAGGTGTCTACAGGAGACACACTTAAACAAGACAGAGGGAGCCAAAATTCAAAGGGAATGGAGGGGACAACTAATCTACACAAGACGTATTCTCTGTATGCTAGGGGCACCTTGATATGGATTCAACCAGTGCTGGTGGATGACGTGCACCATACCAAGGTTGCCTCAAGGTCAGGGACATCATCATCAAGAGGAACCTTGATGGTAGAGCCCTGACAAACAGTGTATTGGCTTCCACATCGGTGCAACTGTTATATCTGGACCAATTAACACCCCTCCTGACCTACTCCCCGTCCATTTGGGCTAGTAATTTTACCTAGCATTAGAAAGATCATAGCTACCTATGACTGGTCTTCAAGTAATCAAGAACGCAAAAAGCTTTAGATGTTGGCTTCAAAACTGGAGACTCATAGACATATGGAGGGAGCTACAATGTATTCACACACTATTCATTCTATACACTAATCACGCTTGTGATTTGATTTGATTTGAGTAAGTCTGGACAGTGAACTCTGCTCCGCTTGAGGAGTTTGGGGAGTTTCCCATACTCTGCGTTACGTGGAGCTCGCGGAGAACCGAAAAACTCCGCTTCGCGCAGCATAGCAGAGTTTTTTTCCTCACTCGCGTTTACCAATGTCAAGTTGATGAGCGAGGAAAATTTACCTCCCAGCGAGATTTTTCCTCGTTCGTGATCAACAATATCAAGTTGGTGAGCGCGAGCGCTGAAAGTAAACCTCCCGGTGAGATTTCTCAACGTGTAGGGGTCAAGTTTCTCATTGCGAGTGGTCCAGATCAGACCTCACATGAATCACACAAAAAACATCATGACACAATAGAATGCCTATGTCGCCATGATGTCAGACATTGTATGACCAGACAAGATCGGGAGACAGGCAGGACAGTCATCAGGCTGCTAGCCTGGTTGCTTAGGGTTGAGCATCCACATCGACCAATCATGGCATTATCAGCCTCCCATCAGGTGAACAACCTTTACAACGCAACTTTTACCACGCAGTGCCTTTACAACGCAACTTTTACAACGCAAACCATTACAATGCATTGAGCTGGGGGGCGCTCTAGGATAGGGACTAGGTTTAATGTACTATCCAACACCTTCCCTACTATCCACGGGGACTGGAGTTGGAATAGTAAATTAAACAATTCACTATCCAGCGCCTAAAAACACTATGCGTTGTAATGGTATGTGTTGTAAAAGCATGCGATGTAAAAGCATGCGTTGTAATGTCATACATCCTCCCATCATGAAACAGTGAACACCCAAATGCAGGTAAGCGAGACAATGCATACTTTCTACAGAACCTACGTGCAACGCACTCTGCCCTGCCCCGGGAGTTAACTGAGTACTAAGAGTGTTTCCTCCTTGCCACAATTAGCATTGGCACAAGTTGAGACATTGGACAAATTACTCAGCCTAGACGAGATCAAAGTTACAATAAAGGAGCTGACACCAGGTAAACCCCCTGAAACTGATGGGTTCCACATTGGGTTTCACACCATCTTTGGTGGCTTACTGGTCCCTAGACTGCTGACTCCGAAGCCAGGGACAACATGCATCTTTCATCCACCACTACTGAAGCACCGCTGGTCCGTCTCCTGAAACCAGCTCAGTTTGCCTGGAGTTAGGTTCATACCGCCCTCTTTCTAGACTGAATTCTGATTGCAAGAATATGGGTAAGAGTTTAGCAAAGAGATTGCTACCATTGCCTGGTGAGCCCAGACTAGTCAGGGATTATATCATTGAGGAATTCTACATCACACATCCAAAGTCTTTTCCTAGTGAGCGGTGGGTGCATGGCCAATCACAGCATCGCTGCGGTCGCTTCTATTGAAATGGAGAAGGCCTTCGACTCACTAGACAGGTGACGCCTCTTTGTGGTGCTCCATAAAATTATTCCGGGATCTGAAATAATTAAGTGGGTTAGACTATTGTATGCCAACCCCATTGCCAGGGTCATGACTGCAAAGATAATTTCTGTGCGGGTATGCATAATGAGAGGCACCAATGGTGTAACAATCCTTGAGGGGCCCCCCTGCAATGTACATGGAGGGGGTCACCCACACTCTGGACCCAGTCAGGAGCTCTCAGGCCTGCCCATGCCCGGTGCTGCAGGGGCCCCCTGGAGCTTGTGACCCCCTGCCCCGCAGTGGCATATTGTTATGCCACTGCGAAGCACACACCAGGGTTGCCTCTTCTCTCTTTTTTTCTTGGCAATGGAACCACTGGTGGCCAGGGGCGGCTCCTACCCTAGGGCGGAGGAGCGTCGCCCCACTGCTTTCTCGCAGTGCGAGAAGCAGAAACATAAAATGGTAATAACTACCATTTTATGTTTCTGCTTCTCGCACTGCGAGAAAGCAGAAAGGTTTGGTTGCGGGAGGGCGTGCGTGCGGACGGGGTTGCTCTGCAAGCAGGTCTGGGCAGGGGAGGAGTGGTGTGCCCACTCCTGAGTGTGCATGACCAGAGGCCGACCAAACCAGTCATACACACTCTGCCCTTCTCCATGCAGGCTGCAGTGCAGCCTACAAGGAGAACATGGCCGGGCCATTATCCCCTGCCTGGGCAGCGTCCCAACCAATCACAACGGTGCTTGAAGCGTTGTGATTGGCTTAGGGGTGAGACTAGGAGCCTGGCTACCTGCTTCCTGTTCCTGCCGGAGGCAGGAGAGCAGGAGAGAAGCAGAGACCACGCAGGACCGGGCTGGCGGGAAGGTAAGTTTAATTTCTTTTTTTATTATTACATTAAACTCCCCTTCCCCCACCCGCGAGCCATGCCGGTCACGACTGCTGGTGGCGGTGTTCAGACAGATGACCCAATGCGGGGAATGCAGATAGGTCGGGTGACTCAAGCCATCTTCCTATATGTGCAATATGTATTGTAATGTTTTTGTGAAATAGAGGCTCACCTGGTCAACCAACTGAGAGCCCTGGAGAAATTGTCGGACTGCACATAAATAATGCTAGATCCTGTCTGTTTCCACTGAAGGTGGCAGAAGATGGAGTGATTGATTATTTACCTAAACGGTCACTGAGGTGGGAGAGTAGGACTTTCAGATAGTTGGGGTCAGAGTTTACCATCAGAAATCTGACCTAACAGATGAACGTTCCATGATGGAACTTTGCTACGTCTCTCGCGAGCACTCGAGCACTTGCGCCTTTTTGGAGGAAACTACCAATATCAGTAATGGGAAGGATTCCCATTCATAAAATACTTCTGTTGCTGCATTTCCTTGATCTCGTTTGAACATTTTTGTCAGGACTGATTTTAGTTTAAAGTCTTGCCCTGGTGCTTTCATTAAGCTCCTAATGCAACTTAAGGTGTCTTCACTTTGCCATTTGTCCTGCCGTGTCCGGGAAAGATCTCAAAATAAGGTTTGTTACAGTGCTTTAAATGGGCCGGTACTGAGTACTGGCACTTTTTAGGTTTTGCCTGGCGAAAGCTGCGCTCTGCGCAGCTTTTTCGCGCAGGCGAAAACCTAATGAGAACTGTAGTGTGGGTTTGGGTCGGCCCTCGTCATTTATTGGCTGGCTCCATAAATGGAGCATAGCCATTGGACGAGGGGCCTGTCCGTCAATGCCGGACCAGATTCGGGGGCGTTCCCGAGATTCTTTGGCTTTTGCCGACGTCACGCGACGTCAGCCGAAAGCCGGGAACGCCCCCGAATCTGGTCCGGCATTGCCGGCACTTCTGCGTCTCTCCACCCCCCTTTCCCGCCCCCTCCCGCTTGTTTCCTGATGCTGGCCTCGCAATGGCGCTGCGTCTCTCCTCCCCCTTTCCCGCCCCCTCCCGCTTGTTTCCTGATGCCCGCCTTCCTGCTCCGGCCGTCGTGTGCACAGCCGTTTTCCCCGTGAATATCACCGCCGCAGCCCCGGGGCCGCGGAGAAGCCGAGGGAACAACCGCTGACGTCACCCGGGAGCCGCGCTACCCTTGGTTCAGGCTGCGGGAGGCTCGCCGGGCGACCTGCGCGGTGATTGGCTGCCTTTTTTCCCTCGGTTTGCGGTGAGAGCTGTGCTCGGGGGTCTGCTTGCGGGTGTTCTGCGATGGCGGGAGGAGACGAGGAGCGGAGGTTTTTTGGTACATTGGGAGGGAGAGCGGGCCGGGTGGTGTAGACGCTGGCGTTCGGGGCATTTCAACCGAGGCCGCGTTTCGAAGCGCTTGGCGAGCCTAGTGCGAGGTATGCATCCTCCTGTTAATGTGTCTGATTGGCCGGGAACGCGGTCGTTGCTTTGGGTTGGCCTCGCTGATGGAAGGCATTTGCAAGTTTCTTTGTTCTATATAAACATTCTTCTGGTGCCTGTGCAAGCTATCGTCGATGGCTGCCATCTCAAGGTCAGGCGGTAAAACTGCCGGGTTGTCAGTTTAATTGGTCACGCCCTTATACTAACGGAGAAAATGACAAACTAGAAAGCATTTGCCTGACTCTAACATGGTTATAGCGGTGGCGCGTATCCACGTCCATATGTGCAATCTGGTTTGTGTAGTTCCTGTCACAGTTCTCAGAAGCTCTGCGCGTTCTGCTGTAACCCCGCCCCCCTGCCTCCCTCATCTTCCTCCGCTGCTTCCCGGCCCCGTTCCACAGCCCTAGCCCCGCTGCCGTCTCCGTCGTTCCCCACCAGCACCATGCCGGCCGTGTCCAAGGGGGACAGAATCCCTCAAATTTATAGTGTGAGACCTACATGTATCCTGAGGTACAGTGCTAGACTGGCCATGCTATTTTGTATCTGCTGCTACCGAATTAAACTATTTAGCTATGGTTTCCTGAAATTTGGTTGCAGGTAAATTTCAGTGTTCTCTTAAATTGTACTGTCTCATTGCTGGCTTGTAATAAGGTTTTCAACTTGGACATGGGAGAGAACCTGCTTTATTTGATGCTGTGGATTAAATCTGCAGTACGTAGAAATTGGTTGCCTTGGACGCTGGGTTGTATTTAATCTCTTTGATGCAGTTGGTCGCGGGTGGCTCTATTAAAGTTTGTAGCTAGAGTTCAGTATATCTTTATGAAGTGGTTTGCTTGTGCCTCCGTGTGCCCCTGTTGCCCGCTTGTGCTGTGTGGGTGTGTTTGGAGGGCTCTGTGTGGCTGTGTGTGTAGGAAGCTTTGTGTGGCTGTGTGTGTGGGGGGCTTTGTGTGGCTGTGTGTGTGGGGGGCTCTGTGTGTGTGTGTGGGGGGGCTCTGTGTGTGTTTGTGTGTGTCATTTGCGAGAGATAAAGCTAGTGGCATTGTAAATGACAATGCCATTTATTTATGTTAAAAAAAACATAAATAAAAATAATGTCAAGAGCAATGCCAATAGCTCTAACTTTAACAAAGGCAAAACCATTGCATTATAAAATGCTTGTTTATTTTGAGAAGGCGAGTACTGGCACTTCTTAAGAGAGACGTACGTAATACTTTTAATTTGAGAGTACCAGCACTTCTCAGAAACAAACAGGTACTCTGCTACGGAGTACCGGCACTTCTCAGAAACAAACAGGTACTCTGCTACAGAGTACCTGCACTTCTATTTTTCCATTCCACTGTTGTTACCCTCAGCTGGGAACTCACCGAGAGTGGGTCGCAGGGACACTCTCCATTGCCAGCAAACAGTACAGGACAAAAGTACAGTTGATAGGACCATTATCAGTTGTGGAGGGTAATATATCCCCAGGAAAGTATGGGATTACTGGTGTCTCCGGGCCCGGAATTATTGGGGCTGCAAACTCCGGGCCCAACAAAGCTGCTTCGCCCGACCCCTGGCACCCGCATACTCCAGAATTAAGGCAGCAGAGAAAGCCCTACTCAGCTGAAATAGAATCTGCATTGCCCTTCCCTCCCTAAATCAAGTTATTTGCCCATGAAGTAGGAAAAACATGTGGTCGATCTGTTATTCCCCGTTCCCGGGACATAACTCATAATCCCTGGATATAGGTGAAGAGGTACCGGGTAGAAAACTCCAGGTTCAGCCCTCTGGCATCCTGCACCTATATTGGGGGAACCCCTATGTGTGCCATCTATTACAATTAGGGATACCATATATACCACAGTACAACTTCGACACACAGACTTAAAAAAAATGCTTCCCTTTGCTTCATTTTAAGTATATATTGATTATAGGTTCATTTCCAATCATACATGTTTATATTCTTGTAATGTACTCAATGCAACCCCCCATTGCAAACATAAGTATATGTGTCCTTCCTATGCCCCTTTTGTCACTGCCACTATGCTTGCCGTTCCTTCCTCATTGCATTCACCACAAGCCACGCCTGCATGTGTGATACACGGAAATAAAGAACAGATTTGCACAATGAGTTAGGCCGGTGGGTTCAGCGCCAGCTTGAGAGAAACATGTGTAAGATGCAGTTCACTGGTTTGTTTTGGAATGGCAGAATTAGCATTTCAGTCCGATCGGTATTAGTTATTTAAGCGCTAGTAAGTAATTCAGGTTGTGATGGTTGTTATTGCAATGCCCAGTATTATATTAGACTCATTGAAAAAATAGGACTTTATGAAAACATTTAAAAACTATTAGGGGGAGGTTCCAGAAAATTCACTTTAAAATGCCAAATTCTTACGAAATGTATGTAAACATCACTGAAAAGCAAATCCTTACAAAAAATGTAAAGATGTTTTTGGGCAGTGTCTCTACTAAAAACATCTGTGTTGTGTTCACCCAGCAAAGCAGAAAGAACAGGTGGCGTTTCCTGTAAATCTCTTTTGCTGGACATGCTTTATGGAAACTAACAAACATACGGCTATTTCCTGCAATACAGACCTTTGTAATAATTGAAGAATAGTATTTTCATACGTCTTGTAGGCGGTGCATGGTGTGCCATTCTCTACTTGTTTACAGCATTTGACTATTTCAGTTGAACACCCAGCATCCCTCAGACCTTTAACTCAAAAGTCTTAAATGTGCAGTAACCCGTTCACCGTGCATCTAACATAAGATTTACACACATCCCAGCATCACTGAATTAGGGCATCTTGATAGTATTTAATGTAACATTGCATCAGCGTTGTGCTGCATAGAACGGGTATTATGAGGAATAACATAGCAGACAACTCAGTCTACTTAAAAAAGCAAAGCCGATCAACAGACAGACACACAGAGTTTCAGGCTGAAGCAAATGCCTGTCTACCACAACAGGGACCCCAGAGAGTTGCATCGTTGATGTCCATCGGGAGAAGCCATGGAAAAGTAATGAAGGATTTTATAATGTGCCAACACAAGCTGCAAAGTGAGGTTCCCACCCCACTGAGCCTTACTGGCCCTACAGGCTGTATGGTGTCACTTATCCTGCCTAGCTTGCCATGCCGCAGTGTTCTGTGAGACTTTAAAATCAAGTAACAGGTAGTGTCCCAGGTGCCCTGTTAGAGAGGAGGCGAGTATTTTTGGTGCCCGATGCAAAAAGGAGAGTTTATGGTTTTGAGGCCTTTGTTGCACGGTAGCACCAGCTTGTACCTTCTGTGATGTTGGCATAAGCCAACTGCTGACAATGGACCTAAAGGAGGCATACTAATAGACCTTCCAGCTCATGTCTCACTATATCAACTCCCTTCACACGGTCATACGATGAGGAGCCGATCTCACACGGTGGCAGAGAAAACAACCTGAGAATAACTGTAAACCGTGGATTTCCAGCTCGCTTTCATAAGCTTTGAACTGCCGACGTCCATCAGGGTGTGTGAACACACACCAGGACTTCGGCACCAGCCTAGCAAGCATTTTTTTTTCTTTGAAGGAGGTGGTTTGGGGGGAGGCTGGGGCAAAAGCACCTTGTAGGTACTTCTCGGCACAGGCCTGTGCCCTTCAAGGCCCCGCCCCTCCTCACAGTAAATTATCTGTTTTACTTGGCAGATCTGCAACTAGTGTAGAGAAAAAACAGTTCTCTTGACCCAGTCTTACATTCCAGGCAATCACTACCAACAGACATTCTAGAATGTTTCTTTGTTTGATTATGTCAGCTTGGGTTCTGAGACCTGGTGTGACATATTTCCCGGATGGTATTCTAGAATGTTGCTTTGTTTGATGATGTCAGCTTGGGTTCTGAGACCTGGTGTGACATCATTTCCTGGATGGCATTCTAGAGTGTTGCTTTGTTTGATGATGTCAGCTTGGGTTTTGAGACCTGTTGTGAAATCATGTACTGGATGGCATTCTAGAGTGTTGCTTTGTTTGATGATGTCAGCTTGGGTTCTGAGACCTGGTGTGACATCATTTCCTGGATGGCATTCTAGAGTGTTGCTTTGTTTGATGATGTCAGCTTGGGTTCTGAGACCTTGTGTGACATCATTTACCGGATGGCATTCTAGAATGTTGCTTTGTTTGATGATGTCAGCTTGGGTTTTGAAACCCGGTGTGTCATCATTTACAGAATGGCATTCTAGAATGTTGCTTTGTTTGATGATGTCAGCTTGGGTTTGGAGACCTGGTGTGACATAATTTACAGGATGGCGTTCTAGAATGTTTCTTTGTTTGATGTCAGCTTGGGTTGAGACCTGTTGTGACATCATTTACAGGATGGCATTCTAGAATGTTGCTTTGTTTGATGATGTCAGCTTGGGTTTTGAGACCTGTTGTGACATCATTTACAGGATGGCATTCTAGAATGTTGCTTTGTTTGATGATGTCAGCTTGGGTTCTGAGACCTGGTGTGACATCATTTACCGGATGGCCTTCTAGAATGTTGCTTTGTTTGATGATGTCAGCTTGGGTTTTGAAACCCGGTGTGTCATCATTTACAGAATGGCATTCTAGAATGTTGCTTTGTTTGATGATGTCAGCTTGAGTTTTGAGACCTGGTGTGACATAATTTACAGGATGGCGTTCTAGAATGTTTCTTTGTTTGATGTCAGCTTGGGTTGAGACCTGTTGTGACATCATTTACAGGATTGCATTCTAGAATGTTGCTTTGTTTGATGAAGTCAGTTTGGGTTTTGAGACCTGTTGTGACATCATTTACAGAATGGCATTCTAGAATGTTGCTTTGTTTGATGATGTCAGCTTGGGTTCTGAGACCTGGTGTGACATCATTTACCGGATGGCATTCTAGAATGTTGCTTTGTTTGATGATGTCAGCTTGGGTTTTGAGACCTGGTGTGACATATTTCCCGGATGGTATTCTAGAATGTTGCTTTGTTTGATGATGTCAGCTTGGGTTTTGAGACCTGGTGTGACATCATTTACCGGGTGGCATTCTAGAATGTTGCTTTGTTTGATGATGTCAGCTTGGGTTTTGAGACCTGGTGTGACATCATTTCCCAGATGGCATTCTAGAATGTTTCTTTGTTTGATGCCAGCTTGGGTTGAGACCTGGTGTGACATCATTTACAGGATGGCATTCTAGAATGTTGCTTTGTTTGATGATGCCATCTTGGGTTTTGAGACATGTTATGATATCATTTACTGGCTGGTCCCTTTCATGTCTTGCTTGCCAAGCGGCCGGCTGGCAGTTGTAAGTTTTAGCTTGACTGTGTCCTGTAAGGTCATACTAAAGGAAGCCTTCTTCCTACTCATCTTCCTCGACCACCATTCACAGCAGCCAGGCCACCCCTGCTTCAGGGCGCCTAGAAACCTTGCAGGCCCTGTCAGAAGGGTGCTTGGCTGCCAGGCGTCCACGCCCATCCCAACTGGAGGGAGGCACCAACGGCCGGGCCTTGCTCCTCTCATCAATTCTGCATCTTCCTGAAAATGTACTTTTAAGCACCTTAATTGCATTTCAGAGATAACCCTGCAGGCAAAGTGGCAGGAAGAGAGAGGCTCAGAGCCGCTTGGCGGTCGGGCCGGCTCTTTTAAATCAATCACTCATCTGCGGCTAATGCAGCGCTGGGCCGCTCCTCAGGAAGCATTATGTCCATTAGTCTGCGCTGGCAGGAACACAGAATAATAAATATATTTATGGGCCGGAGCGCATGTGCGGCGGCGCAGGCGCGGTCACCAGTTCCTGTGCTGAGTGGAGGTCGGGCTGGCACCCGGGAACCAGGAAGTGGCCATCCGTGCTGCAGCGAGGGGTTGTGTACCTGTCTGGAACCAGGAAGTGGCCATCCGTGCTGCTGCGAGGGGCTTGTGTACCTGTCTGGAACCAGGAAGTAGGCATCCGTGGTGCGCGAGGGGCCTGTGCACCTGTGTCACACTGATCACTGACAGCGTTCAGGCAAAATAATGGTTCTGTTAGCACCATTGTATAGCGCCTCCTGTGGCTAGTATGGCATTTTAGCGCTTTCTTAACCTGGACACTGTTTTCCTAGGGCTCTGAGCTTCCCCGGTACACCAGTTAGGCCCGCCTGGTTGTTTGGTTAGTAGAGATTTGTTAAATGTCTCGTATTGGTTCGTATTTTTAGCAGCTCCTTCTCCTATGTCTCTCCGTGCAACTCCCTAGCTTCAAATATAATTCTGGCCTCTTACTTTTCCTAGTTTTCGTAGAGGTTTGTTGCCAATCACTGTTTGTTAACCCACTACTGCTTCTTACTTCTATGATAATCAATAACAGAGTATTGACTTGGCCTCTGCGTCACTTCCTATGATGTCACTGTGGTTAAAAGGGTGTACAGTGTAGTGTGTTTAAATTCAGCTACCCCTGCAAGTTTCTATTTTGTGCCAGGCCGTGAGCGGGTTACCCAGGGCAGTGCAAGTATACAGACACGGATCTGTGGAGAGGCAGAGAGTGTGTGTGTGTGTGTATGTGTTGGGGGGCAAGGGGGTAGGCTTTAATTGTCATTGACGCCAGAGCCCTAGAGACAAGTCTTCGTATTCTAAATGATGGTTTTCTTTAAGCTTAACTGGTCTTTTAAGGGCATCGACTTGGGGCTTCCTACCATGCCGTGGAAAGGATGAAAGCTCTGGTATTGGGTCTGTCGAAGGGCTGCTTTGGCTGGCCTGTCCCATGGTGTCTGGTTTTCTAGCCACCAACAGACCATTGATGGCTTCTGATTCTGCACAGAAAACAGCACCCCCCATTCACCAGCTTGTATTGCTGAGAGCTGTATGAATGTGGCAGAAAGATGCCCCTAGAACTACCTCTCAAGAAACAACTTGCCTTTCTTACCGCTTGACAACCAATTTGGGTTTTTAGCAAAGCTTTGAAGCATGGACTCCATCTTGGCGAGGTGTGAAGGTGTCGCCCCTTTTGGGGCTCGGCGGCACTAACTGCGTCTGGTTGAGGGTCCTTCTTCTTTCCTTTATCACAATTTGCTTTTAGTGAACCCATGTAGGTTTTTGGTGTAGGGTCGAAGGCCGGTGTTCCTCATTTCCTGACCATTGTTCTGTACTGATCCAGATGGGGTATTCTGTGTTTAAGCCACTCCAAATACAGCATAAAGTGCCCTAGCCGTCACATCCATCCCCCGGGCTTTTCGGTCTGAGCTTCGAGCTGGACGAGGAAAGGTTGTTTGCTTTCTTGTCTCTTCACCCTGCCCTGGGACCAGAACTGACACCCAGCTATCCTCAAGCTGTCCTCATGAAATGCTAAGCGACTGTTCTGCAAGCGACTGTTCTCTCACAAATTTTCAGACTTCTTCATTTTAGTCTAAAACCGAGCTCATGCTGCTGGGACATCAAATGTCATCTCTTCCCACCGCCATGTGGCCATTATGCTTAGGACCCCTTCCACAACCCAAGACAGAACTCAAAAGTCTGGGTTTCTGGCTGGAACAAGACCTTTCTTTGAAAACGCAGGCAAAAAAAACAGCTGGTACCTGTGTGGGTTTACTTCGTTCAGCCAGGAAGATTCTACCAGTACTCCCCGCACAGTCACAAAAAATGCTTATTCAAGGTCTAATCTTATCCAGATTAGACTATAGCAACGCCCTTTTCCTGGCGGCCCCAGAATCTACTATTAATGTTCTCCAGAGAACACAAAATGCCGCTACAAGGCTTCTGACAGGTACCCCCCGGAGAGTATCAGCCAAACCTGCCCTAAAGGCTCTCCATTGGCTGCCGATCCGTGAAAGGGTCAAATTCAAGGTCCTTTGTACCACCCACAGAGCTTTGCAAAACCAAGGGCCCCAGATGCTTAAGGCCATGCTCTACCCCTATAAACCTGGCAGGTCCCTACGTTCCTCTCAAGGTAACCTGGCTACTGTCCATAGAGTCAAGAAAGCCCGCACTGGAGGGCGTCGCTTCTCAGTGACAGCTGCAACTCTATGGAACGCCCTACCAACCCAGCTACGGGCCGAACCTAACCACATGAAATTCCGGAAGCTACTTAAGACTCACCTTTTCCCGCAATAACCTTTACCCTTTCACCCTTCTGCTTCTCCCCTCAGTTGTTAATGCAATCTCAGCGCTGGGACGCTCCCGGGCAGCCATGCGCTATAGAAATCCCGTTTCATTTAATTTCATTCATTTCATTTCATTCAACTTCTCCCGGTACTCCGGTCCGACCATAGGCTGGCTAGATTCTATGTTCCGGGTATGGAGAAACCCCTTAGTACTGCGCCTAGACAGTACGGCCCACCCTCTAGGGCATTGCATCGGGTGATTCCTGCGATGTTAGCCCAGGCATCTCTTGATCATCCCTGCCCTCTTTCGGGCGACCTATAGCGGGATCTAGAGTCTTTGCAAGTGTGGTTGACTGACAGGCTAAATGATCTAGCCCCTGCGCTGGCTCCTCGGACCACATCAAAGCGGGTTTCAGCTCCGTGGTTCACGGAAGCACTGTCAGCTTCTCGTCGGCAGTGCAAGGTGGCTGAGAGGGCTTGGCGCTCACAATACGATCCGTCGGCCAGACTTGTATATAGGACGGCGATTAAAGCCTATCATCGCAATATACTACATGAGAAAAGGGGCTACTTTGCTAGGAGGATAGAGGCAGCCTCTAACTCTTGTAAAGAGATCTTCTCTATTGTGAGGGAGTTTACGGCCCCTCGGTCTAATCTCACTCAGGCGGCCCCCTTGGACTCCTGGGTTTGTGACCTGGCCAAGTTTTTTACGGCCAAGATTAAACTGATTCAGGATTCCTTTCCTGAGAGGTTGGCTGAAGTTGACCCTTGTTCGGGAGAGGGGTCTGTTCCACTGGCCATCGTGGATCCCGTCTTGGCGGTTTTCCCGCCTATTTCTACCTCTGCGTCATTGGCACTTTTGGCCAATCTTAAATCTGGGTCACCTTTAGACCCTTGCCCGGCCAAATTCCTGTTGAGGATGGCGGCCGTGGTAAACCCGTTGGCTAATCTACTTCTGAACCTCTCGCTCAGTGAGGGGGTGGTCCCGCAGATCTGGAAGCAGGCGATGGTGATCCCCCTCCTTAAAAAGCCTGACCTAGATCCTGAAGTGTTAGCTAATTATAGGCCCATCTCTCTCCTTCCGGCACTGGCCAAAGTCGTGGAGAAGCACGCACATAGCGTGCTCTCTACGTTTTTGGAGACCAATGACCTGTTGCATCCCACTCAATCTGGCTTCCGCCCCAATTTAAGTACCGAGACAGCGTTATTGGAGGTGTCAGAAGCCATTAAGGAGGCTCTGGATTCAGGCGGCAAAGTTATGCTTGTCATGCTTGACCTGTCGGCGGCCTTTAACACCGTCCCCATGAGGGGCTCCTCGTCAGACTTCATGATATCGGTCTGAGGGGGACGGTGCTCAGCTGGTTTACATCTTTTTTAGCGGGCCGTCGACAAACGATCTGGGCCTCTCCTAGCTCTGCTGAGATGCCGCCTCTGGGAGTTGGATTTCCGCAGGGTTCTGTGTTGAGCCCGACTCTTTTTAACATCTTTATGACTCCCTTGGCGGCACTGGCGGAGTCTTTTGGGGCCCAGATCGTTTCCTACGCCGATGATACCCAGCTCCTCTTTACGAGTGGGAAAGGTGAGGAGTTTGATGGAGAGAGCATTCGTGAGTGCCTGGGGGCTGTTTTCAGGTGGTTTCATCTGAACAGCCTCAAATGTAATTCAGATAAGTCTGAGGTATTGTTTTTTGGCTGTGCCTCGGATCCTGATTGGCAGACATGGTGGCCGACCAATATGTACCCCCCAGCTAATGCGTCCCAGCTGGCAAAAAATCTGGGTATCAAGATCGACGATGGTCTGACTTTGAGATCTCTTGGTCTTACGGCCACATGTTTCGGCATTCTCAAGATGCTCCGGAAGTTTCTCCCCCTGCTTTCGGAAGAGCATAGGAGGATCACGGTGCAAGCCTTAATTGGCTCCAGATTGGATTACTCCAATGTCCTCTATCTGGGTCTTCCAGAATATCTTGTACAGGGGCTACAAGTGGTGCAGAACTCCGCGGCACGCGCCATTTTTGGCCTTCACAGGCGAGCCAGAGTGTCTGGCCTTCTGCAGTCGCTCCATTGGCTGCCTATCCGGAAACGGATCATTTTCAAGAAGCTGACACTGGCACACAAGGCGCTTTTCGGTTCAGGAGCAAAATATCTTCAACGTAGGCTGGCCTTTTATCGCCCGGCCCGTGCTCTGCGTTCTGAATCTTTGTTTCTTGCGAGGGTCCCCCGAATAAGAAGGCCCGTATTGGGGGGCGTTCCTTCGGGTTAAGGGCACCTCAGCTCTTGAATGCTCTGCCACTGGCCCTACGTGGTAACCCTAACTTGTTGTCCTTTAGGAGGGGCCTTAAAACTTGGCTCTTTACCCTCTAATGACAGTCTGGTGCCCACAGTGCCCGGGCCAGTCATACTCCACTGTTGTGCCAGTCCCCCAACAAATCATACCTCAGGAGTCCATCCCCACCATGAAGGACTCCAGTTAATTGAAAATGTAACTGCGCCTATGAGCTCAGCCACCGACAAAAACCTGAGGATAAGAGATGGCAGAGTCAGTTGTATCAGTTCATCTGTGGACATCGGCGTGACTTTCGAAGGTTGGTCGGGAGCTTTTAACTTGTCACTGCAGCTGTTCGGAGATTTCTGTTTCCTGATTTCAGAGTCTATTACACAGTGCTTAATTTGAGGCAGTGGTTTTCAGTGCTCAGCGCCCGCACTTAATCATCAACACTGCTGCTTTTCATGATCACCAGTTACGGACACATTAATTTCGGGTGATGTTAAGTGATTTGCCCAGAATCACAGGATGTTGAGCAGACACCAAGACTCAAACCTGGTTCCCCAGCTCCAAAGTCTGCAGCTCTGGCCATTACGCCACATCCTATCCCCACTTTCATGGTTAGCGGTTGGTTCTCTTTTAGGTTGCGCTAACAGGAGAAATGGGCTGTTGCAAGCTGCCTCCTGACAAGAGCCCCGGCACTTACATTTTTTTTTACAAATTAACCACTATTGGAGCTAGCCTGACGCACAGTTTCTTTCCATGGTATTATTCTCTCTTTTGCCTTTTTTTTCAGCTTTCTCTTGATCCGATGTTGGATTTTCGGATATCAGGGAATTATATTTCCTCTCCTTCCACTTGGGTCTCCAAGTCTGGAATGAGTAGCAGGGATGCGTCTCTTTGCTGCCCATTCTTCTGCCATCCGCTCTCCTCCTTTGGGTCTGTAATGAAGTAGGATTCCCTGTTAATGATAACCCCCACATGATAGGAAATATCAGCATACATTTTAAGTTCAATGGGGCAGATTTATGACGACTGGCGCATCCCAGGTAAGATGCGTCACGCAAGTTTACCCTTGCGCCACCACAGATACGCCACATTTACCATGTGGCGCATCGTGGCGCAAGGATAAACAGATGCGTGACGCATCTCCCGTCGTAAGGGTGGCGCATTGCTGGAGTCGTGTCGCAAGCGCAATGCAACTCCAGCATTGCTCGTGGCCTGCCCATACATAACGTGGTGCCTCGCGCCTTACGCCTGATTCAAGCAGGCGCAAGGTTTTGACCCAGCGGTGTCGGAAAAGTGACTGAGTGGAATCTTGTAGATTTCACTCAGGCACTTTACCGAGGCGTTCCTGCGACAGAACGCCCCCTTATGCGCAGGAACACCCACATGAACACCCACATGAAACCTGACGCAGGTTTCATGTGGCGCAGGGCTTTACAACGTAATGCATCTCCCTAGATGTGGCATGTTGTAAATAGGGCACAACGTGGCGCATGGTTAACACCGCCACTGCGCACCGGCGGCTTAAAAGTGACGCAAGTAGCTCGTAAATCTGCCCCAATGTTCATAGGACCAGCCTGATTTTGCGGAATTTGTTGCGCTGCTGTTGGACAGCTGCTTTATAGCACATGAACATGAAGATTATACTGGGCTCGCCAGCAGTGGCACCACGAAACTACAGGAGGCTTCCATGCAAAGTACATGCAGGTGGGCCCACACGCTCCGGAGCCAGTTTGTGGCTCTCAGGACAGGAATCTGTCAGTGCCGGATGGGGGTCCGGGAGCTCGCCCCCCGCACCGTGGGGGCTGTGGAGGCTTTTGTTACACCACTGCTCACCAGCAGACTATATGCTGGGCATTGACGGGTGCCCAAAATCAAAATTTTTGACTGGTCAGCCAGACAAGCACTTCCAACATTCAGAGTCATATCAGGGTGGCTTGATCGTGGGATGTTAATTTGGTCTCCTAAAGCTCCCTCCATGCTGCAGATTCTGAAGGAGTTTACAGGCAGACCCGGATCACATAGATTTCACTGCTGCACCACCATGTTGCCAGGCCATATCCCCACCACTAGTAAGTGTTAAATGCATTAGAATGGTTTAGGGACTCATGTGGAGCCCACCATTAACCCATGGGCCGCGGGGCTGATTCCCCCGCTGTGCTGGGGGCGGGAGGCGCTCACAGCGCCCCGTTGCTCATGACGAGGTCAGCTCGTCATGAGCCACGGTGCTCGTGTGCTCATGACAAGCTGAGCTCGTCACGGCCACACCCGTTTCCTTAGAACGCTAAGCACAGCAGGGGAATTAGCCCCGCGCGTGAGCATTCTAACGGCCATGACGAGCTTGTCATGAGCACACGAGCACCGTGGCTCATGACGAGCTGACCTCGTCATGAGCATGGGAGGAGTTAATAACATGTTCATACAGGAGCCTTAAAATTCAGTCTCTACATAAACCCAGAATTCAAGGTCTGGTCGTTAATTTTACTTTTACATTACAGTTTACAATTTAGCAAATTTACCATGGAAAAATTGCTGCTTAATTACCTGGGCCCAGATTTACTAAACTTTGAAGCAACGCAGCAGGGGCAGTTGCTGCGCTGCGTCGCGTCAAAGGGAGAGGGCAGAACTCCATCAAATCTACTAAGATATGGCACAGTTCTGCTCTCTCGCAGTGCTGGCGCGCGCCTGGCTGCCTAGCGCCACGCAGACACCTTTGCACCACGATGCGGAATAACATAACATGCGGAATCGGTTTTTAACATACCCAACTCCATATATTTTGATTTATATCCAGGCATCTTCTCCCGTTAAATTTCAGCAAGTTTGAAATGCCGGACTTTATCAGGGAGTGATAATTATCAGTATCACACAATTTGTAATTCCGATCCTTTTTAAAAAAAAAATTATTTATTTAATGCGATTTTATATAGCGCGAACTTTACCCGAAGGTGTCAGAGCGCTTTACATAAGAACCAGTTGCAAAACATAAGGACTAAGGATTACATGCGTTACATAAAAGATACAAACAGAAAAAAATTGCAAATGTACAAGATGTAAAGTCACACAAAGGAGAGACAGGTGATTAGAGTTATCTCTATATACATAGGGAAGGGCTACGGATGGATATACTCTAAGAGTCACATGAGAATGGTAGAGAGTACAAAGGTCTACTGCATATACTAGTGATTAGAGTTATCTCTATATACATAGGGAAGGGATACGGATGGATATACTCTAAGAGTCACATAGGAATGGAAGAGAGTACAAAGGTCTACTGCATATACTGGTGATATATACATAGGGAAGGGATACGAATGGATATACTCTAAGAGTCACATAGGAGTGGTAGAGAGTACAAAGGTCTACTGCAAATACTAGTGATTAGAGTTATAGCTATATACAGAAAAGCAGAGTTCCATTAAGTGGGGTCGGAGGGGGGATGCAGTCGGAGGGGGGATGCAGTCACAGCACCAAGGGAGGGGCAGAGAAGGGCAGGAAAGTGAGACAAACGAGAGAGGGAAGCAGACAGTAACGAGTAAGACAGCGAGGAGTGTGTCAGAGGCAACAGGAGAGACAATAGAAAGGTCGCTAGGACAGAGGGGGAGGTCAGAGATCGCTAAAATGGCGGAATGGCTCTGCCCTCTGCTGGTTTGTCTCTCTACCTACCCTGCTTGCAAAAGAAGCACTGAGGCTCGTGCAACATCGTACAAGACAGCAAGATCAAATATGCATGACTTTTATATAATTTTAGGCCAGCACTTTGCACCATAACACAATTAAAAGATTTGAAATCAATAAACCACCCCATAATGCGCCTAGACACAGGAATTTGGCGCACTATTGATTTTGCGAGGAAGCAGCAGCGGATGCTGGTTTCCAATTCATTCCTTCGATCGACGGGCTTATTTATGGCTGTCGTGACACGATATACTCCAAGCCCCGAGATGAAAGATAAGAAGCGGATGTACTTTGTTTAATTCAAATTTGTGTCTGGACCGCTGTGGGCACAGGCCTGACCTCAGGAGGGTGAAATCAGATTGGATCATGCGAAAGATACCAGCACTGGCAAGTTCTCAGAATACAAATCAGTCGGAAACAAGCATTGTCAAAGCCAATAGGTCTGGTGTTGGCAAACTGATGTGATTGTAACCTTTCTTATTGCAAGAATAAGGCACAAAAAGAAAAAGAACAAAAGGAAAACTTGCCACCAACTTAACGTGTGGACCACCTGCTTGCAATAAAATTTTAAATTAAAAAAAGTTACATGCAATTTCTACTTTCTAGCTGCTTCTTTGTAAACCTATGTACAGTTGTCCAAATTCTTTTTTACTTTTATGTCGCATCACTGGACAATACAATTCTTTTTGGGACAAAAAAGCTACTATTAATATGAATAACTGTAACCTACAGACAAAGTATAAACACACAAGGATGAAAAAAACCGAACAAACATTGGGAAATCCAATAAGTCTTGCCTTTGGGTGCTGTTGTACGGCATCAGAAAGATGCCGTGCAGCATGGCCAAAAGAAAAATGAAAACAAAATGCACATTGATGCAGCTGCAGCAAGGGACATATTTTTTTTAAAGTGGGATGGCCCAAAGCAATTCGTTGCCTGTGTCCTTGCCTTCAACCCCCCTCAACCCCCCCCAAAAAAAAGTGCTAACAAAGAAGTTGGTGGACATGGGGGTCAGGTGACGAGCAGGTTGAGAAAGCAAATGGAAGTTGGCGAGGCAGTGAAAAAACAGCACATGTTGGGGAGCAGTTTGGAAAGCAGGGAAAGAAGCACGCGAGCAAGAACGCAGTAAGGAGGGCGGGGAGGGAGGGAGTATAGTGGGAATGAAGCACATGAGAGCGCATTTCGATCATTCATCAGTAGCGAAAAATGGGGAGGAAGATCCTTTTCCTTTAATGCAGTGTCATTGTTGAATATCCCCCCCCCCTCTTCGTTTTATTGATAAGGTACTTTCCTTCCGCAAATCTTTAAAATCCTCGCTCTTCCATAACATGTTCTTGTAATTATCGAGGTGAGGTCTTGTAATTCCTTGGGTGCAGCACCAACAGCGCTGGGATGTCTACGGGTCGCCATGCGCTATATAAGTGCTCCTAGAATAGAATGAGTGAGAGCTTGCAGCACATGGGAAACAGCAGTATGCAGCGCATCGGGCCAGGTATTTGCAGTGGCGGGCAGAAACACATGAGGGAGAGAGCTAGAAAACACTTGGGGGGATATGTACAAGAAGTGGCGGAGAGAGGCGTTACAAGGATATGGTGCAGCCCTGCGTATCCCCCTGCGATGGCGCTAAGTTTAGCAACTTAGCACCAACAAAGGCTACCTTTCACCATAGTACGAGGGTGTCTGTGTGCAGGGGAGGATTGTTTATGTGTAGGAAGGAGTCCCTTTCTGCACATAAACAATCCTAAAATGCCATTCTGTCACTTTCATGAGTGCTGCTTCATGCAGCACACATGAAAGTCACAAAATTGCATTTTTTTTAAAAGGATTGTTTATGTACAGGAAGGGACATTTTCCTGTTCATAAACAACAATCAATGGCATTTTGCTTTTTTCATGTGTGCAGCACTAATAGCGCTGGGATGTCTACGGGTAGCCATGTGCTATATAAGTGCTCCTAGAATAGAATGAGTGAGAGCTTGCAGCACATGGGAAACAGCAGTATGCAGCGCATCGGGCCAGGTATTTGCAGTGGAGGGCAGAAACACATGAGGGAGAGAGCTAGAAAACACTTGGGGGGATATGTACAAGGAAGTGGCGGAGAGAGGCGTTAGCCTTCCTGGCTTAACGCCTCTCTCAGCCACTTCTGAAACGCAGGGCTGCACCATATTTACAAGGATATGGTGCAGCCCTGCATATCCCCCTGCGATGGCGCTAATTTTAGCAACAGCGCGAACGAAGGCACCCTTTCACCGTAGTATGAGGGTGTCTGTGTGCAGGGGAGGATTGTTTATGTGTAGGAACGAGTCCCTTTCCGCACATAAACAATCCTAAAACGCCATGAAGCAGCACACATGAAAGTCACAAAATTGCAAGTTTTTAAAGGATTGTTTATGTACAGGAAGGGACACCTTCCTGAACATAAACAACAATCAATGGCATTTTGCTTTTTTCTGTCTGCCGCACAAGGAGCGCATATGGAAAAAGCAAAAACGAGGAGAAATAATGCATTTCTCTTTGTTTTGCTAACTTAAGAACAGGGCTTTCCTGGTTTAAATTTTGGTGCTGCCTCCTGTGTACTCTGACCGTGTACATTGGGGGCGGCGTCAAAATGAATGGGTGTTGTGGTGGAATGCCCACCGCAACACACACTTCACGCCCACTTCACGCTAACCATAGCATGAAAGAGGCCTTATTTACAAGACAACGTTAAGCCGCGTCAAGTGGCTTATTGCTGCCTTTTAAATAAGGTGCAGCCCCTATCACCACCACAACATAGATAAAAATGACGTTGCGGTGGCGATGGGGGCTTGTACATATGCCCCTTGGACTCTCATGGGGTGCCTAAGCAAAAAGAAAAAAAGTAGTTACCTTATAGAGAGAAGTGGAAAAAAGGAAGCCATCCAACCATAGTACGGGAAAGTGGCTGTGCTACACAGGAGGGGCAAACACAAGATGGACCATCTCGACGAAGGAAAGCCATCACATACGCAAGAAGCAAATGTTTGACAATGAATCCAGACAATGGTATGCAATGGGCTGGATGTAAGTACCTCTAAGCTCTTGGTAATCCAATAATAGGTCTTTTGCAAGCAGACGGCTTGTCCTAACTGGCAGCCTCAGCCTAAAAAAAGATAAAGAACAAGCATTGGAAAGTAATGTATTGGTCCACCACACCTGGCTTTAAATGCACGTGTTGCTTGGTAGATGTGCACGTGATAAAATAAAATACAGTCACTAACAGTGCAAGAGAACCAATGGCTGAAGTGAGCAGGGCCTTGTCCGCATGCTCTATGCTCTAGTGGGCAGAAGCCAACTGTGAATGACAGCTGAAGTCAAGGGATAAAGAGGCCTGACACAAAGCTCCTCTCTATAGGCATAGACGTATGTATTTTTTGTTTGTGAATTTTATGACATGATACGGAGGCTAACATTATGCAAATATCCTTTTTTGCCAGCTCACAGCAGCAACAATTGAATAATATAGAACTTCAACAAGATTCTAATAAGGTATAAAGTCCCCCCAGATGCAGTCTTCGCCATTCTTTGTTGCTGCTGCTCACAAAATAAGTACATCTTTTATACTTTAATACTCTTTTTGCTGTTGATTACACCTGAACCCTCCCTCCCCTGTAAAGAAGAGTAATCCTATATCTTTTCTTCATCTCTGTCTTAACTCTCTGGTTTTAGAGTTAATGTCATTGTTTTCCCACTGTTCTTTCCCTGGGGTGGAGGGGGGTTCTTATCACTAATATTTCTCTTTTATAGCGCCGGGCTGGAGGTCCTCCCACTTACACCACCGGCACATCCTGGTATTGCTTTTGGCCCCGCAGGGGGAGTGGCGCGCGACGTCTCCCCCTGCGGTGTTTGCGCACATTGGTAGAGTCCAGGCGCGAGATAGGGAGGGAGCGTCAGGGCAGGCTCTTTAGCGTGTAGGTTGTGAGGAGATTAGGTGCAGGCAGGTTAGAGTAGGGGATTTTGCTCTTCTAGCGAAATCGAGTGTCAGGCAGTGTTATTTACAAGTTTTTCGTTCGAGGTGGAGGCTAGTTTTAGTAGTGAGTTGTTTTCAACATGGAAATGAGTGAGCAGCTGGTGGCAGCTTTGAGAGTTATTCAGCAAGAAGGGAGAGAGGACATGCTGACGCAGTCGGCGCTTCAAAAGATGCTTCCACCTAAGCGCCCCCCACAGAGAAAAGCGGCAAAGGGGGTGAAGTATGCCATTGAGGCTTGTCAGCCGGCTTCTGTCAAAAAGGGGAGCAGGAGAGCTCGCTCTTTGAGCGCAGGTGTTAACAAGTCATCGAGACCTGGCGTGACAGGAACATTCACGGCTGTACGCATGGCTACCTCCCTCACCCGTCCACAAGCGGTGAGTGATATTGATAGCAGACAACACATTTCTGAGGTGACTGCGCAGGTTGTGGGCACAACCATGGGGGCCTCTAAGGGCACTACGCAGGTTGCCCTCAAGAGAAAAGGAAAAGAAAAGGTCGTCAAGAAGCTGGCAGTTACCCAAGATAGGTCGGGTGGCCCGGGATTACCTTTGCTACCCCCACCAATGAGCGTTTTGCCCGTTTTTGATGAGTCTTGTATGGACAATGGGCAACCCAATGTCAGTCAGAAATTTATCGTGAGGGGGCGGACGGGCTCTTTGGTGGCTTATTCCAGCGACAGTGACGATGATGAAGATTTTGAAGCGCAGACCCTTCAGGATACCCCCCACCTCACGATACCCAGCCAATTACCTCAGAATAGTAGCGGGTTAGTGCGAACAGCAGATTTTAGCTTGGAAGGGCCACCCATGTTATGTTATGTTATGTTACATCTGCTTATATAGTGCGGCGGCTGCCCCAGCGAAAGGGCGTCCCGGCACTGGACTAGACAGGAGAGAGCACAACATACAGACAGGCTATCAGGTCAACTTAGCAAAACAGGTGGGTCTTTAATGCCTTTCTGAAGGCAAGAAGGTCATTTATACTTCGGATCCACAGTGGTAGCACGTTCCATAGTTTGGCAGCCATGTATTGAAAGGAACGTCCTCCCGTGCGGGCGAGTCTGACACGGGGAATCATGACCAGATTTTCTCCTTCTGATCTGAGAGCTCTATTCGGAGTGTACTGCGTTATGAGATGACATAGCATGGGAGGTGAAGATTTTTTTAGAATCTTAAAGGCCAAGCACAGGGCCTTGAAATTAATTCTCTTTTCCACCGGTAACCAGTGCAGTTTTGCCAAGGTCTTGGTTACAGCCTCGAACCGGGGAAGCCCTGTTAGGGCCCGCGCTGCCGCGTTTTGGACACGCTGCAGACGTTTTTTTTCCGCTTGATTAGCTCCCAGAAGTAGGGAGTTAGCATAGTCTAAGCGGGAAAAGATAGTGGCTTGGATAATTACCTGACGTGTAGAGGGGTCGAAAAAATTTAATACAGGTCGTAGGTTACGCAGGATACCAAAGCTTGTGGCAGATACTTTTTTTGTGTGGCCAACAAAACTCAAGGTTGAGTCGAACCACACCCCCAAGTTTTTTACCTCTGTTTTAGGGTTAGGGGGGGGGCCAAGAGTATCGGGCCACCAGTCTTTTCCCCAAGCTTCGGCATTTTTTCCTACTATTAACACCTCCGTTTTGTCAGCGTTAAGTTGTAAATAATTGGCCGTCAGCCACTCAGTTACTGCAGTGAGGCCGTGCTTGAAATTCAGTGCTCCTGTTCCGTTGTCATCACTCAATGTTACCACCAGCTGAGTATCGTCAGCGTATGACACGATGGAAAGGTCCCGCCTTTTGGCGATCTCAGCTAGTGGTTGAACATATAGATTAAAGAGTGTCGGGCTGAGCGCTGAGCCCTGAGGTACTCCCTGCATTATGTTACACTTTTTAGAAACAAATGGAGGGGTAGCTACCTGAAAAGATCTGTCTGACAGAAATGCTTTAAACCAGACTAGAGCTGCGCTCTTCACCCCTGCTGCCTCCAGTCTGTACAGAAGCACCTCGTGGGAGACCGTATCAAAGGCAGCGCTGAGGTCGAGCAGGATCAGTGCTGCCGTTTGACCAGAATCTCTGATGAATCTGAGATGTTCTGTAACATTAAGAAGTGCCGTCTCCGTGCTGTGATCTGCAAGGAAAACCATGCTGGGAGGCGTCCAAGATGTTATTGGCATAGAGGTGTGCCGTATTTACGTAGGACTCAGTGATCTTGGCCGGCCATGGCAGCAGAGATATGGGCCTATAGTTTTCAGGTTTTGTCGGATCTAAATTTGGTTTTTTGATTATGGGATTCACCCATGCCTGCTTCCATTTTATGGGGATTTCTGATGTTGTCAATGATGTATTAATAATGCCTCTTAGTGGTTCAAGTACTGTGGTATCTACTTTCCTGAATTGCTCAGGTTTTAGGGGGTCGAGGGGAGAACCTGATTTGACTTTTTGACAGAATCCGTCAAAGACCTCCTGACTTAGCTCCGGGATGTTAGTAAGTTCAGATATAGTTTCTGTTTTAGGAGGGCTGAGCACAGGCTTTGCGGGGAAAACATTATAGATTTTTTCAATTTTTTCCACAAAAAACAAAGCCAGTTTATCGCAGAACATCTGTGATGCAGAGATGTTAACTTCTGTTTTTTTAGTGCTCAGATCTTTCAGGATTTTAAAAATGATTTTGGAGTGATTAGAACTTACATTGATTTAGTTGGCATAGAAAGTTGCACGGGTTTTACGGATTTGGCTGTGATACTTTTTCTGAATTGTATTATATTGAGCTTTTAAGTCGGGGTCATATCGTTTCCTCCATTTACGTTCGGCTATTTTACAGCTTTTTTTCAGGGCTAATAGCTCTTCGTCAAACCAAGGGCTTGACTCCTTAGCGCGTGCTTGAATCCAGGAAGTAGGAATCAATATATCCAGGGCCTGAGTTATCCAATTACAGTAATTTTCGTAACATAGGTTAGTGTTGTCAGAGTGGGGTAACGGGAGTTTTTTTAGCAGATTGGCAAAATCTTCCAATCGTAGTTTCCTCCAAGGCCTCTTATACATCTTGTGTATTGGCCTGGGCTGAGATTTAGCCTGGTTGGGGATGGACATAATAGTTAGCATGTGATCCGTCCATGTCATAGGTATAGGCAAGGACACCACAGCTTCTTCTATGTTAGTAAAAATGGGGTCTAGGAGATGACCTCCAGTATGCGTTGCTCCCTGGACCATCTGTCTAAGTTGAAACCCTGCTAGATCTGCAAGCAGATTAGTTATTTTTGTCTCATTGCTGCAGTCAAAGTGTATGTTCAGGTCTCCGAGAATATTGAAATTCGCTGTTCTGGCTACCAATGAACAGACTGTCTCTAATAGTGCTTTTACAAAGTTGCTTTCACTTCCCGGCGGTCTGTAAATTAGAATGCCTTAGAAGGATAGGTGTGGGTTTATTTTAATGGTGTAGCGAGCGCTCTCGCAGCCTGCAATTTGTAGCTTAATGAAAGTACACTCAAAATGGGATCTGGTCATTACCGCTATCCCACCTCCTCTAGTTTGTCTGTTTAGGGAGTGGATAGTGTAGCCTGTAGGAGTGACCAGGTTAGCTACCGATGTTATCTCATCTTGCATCCAAGTTTCAGTAATGAATAGAATGTCAAGAGAGTGGTCAATAACTAAGTCATGTATTTGTGAATAATGTTTTCCAAGAGATCTTACATTCAGTTGTGCAATTCTTACAGAGTCACGTGCTGATGTAGTCAGAGGAGGTTGAGGGGGAGATATATGTGGGAGTAGA
Organism: Lissotriton helveticus; assembly: GCF_964261635.1. Taxonomy (NCBI): domain Eukaryota; kingdom Metazoa; phylum Chordata; class Amphibia; order Caudata; family Salamandridae; genus Lissotriton; species Lissotriton helveticus. The sequence goes on from NC_136071.1 coordinate 1,123,641,023, forward strand.
TATCCACACGCACAGCGAATGCCATTTTGCACCAAATGGGGGTCAGTTTTATTACAGGTCAAGTGTATGGTGTTAAGGCCCATCAGCTGCGCCTTAGTGTAGACAAGCTTGGTTACCTCGATTTGGTCAGGGTCCCTGGTGAATGGTGACATCCTGGCGCGGACGGGCGCAGACGGGCTTCTCTTAGGCGCGTCTTCGGTGCGCCCTTCGTGCGCCCGCTGCGCTCGTCCGCTGCGCTCCCTCGCCCTTGCCGGTAAATATACTGCCGGCTGTCTAGGTTGAGGCGGAGCAACTAGACCGCTCACCCAACCAAGATGGCGGTTCAGGTTGGGACTATCAGGAAGTGAGTGAGTGGCTCAGAAAAATCGGGCTGTCCCCGGAGTCTCCCTCCACTTCGAACAGTCAGCTGCTGACTGGCGGTGGAACGAGGAGTCTGCGGGTGCCGAGTCAACTCAGGGGTAGGGTGTATGCAGTATTAAAATCACAGCATAGGAACACAAACACAAGTATAATTAAAATCTATACAAATGTTTAAAATGATTCGCCCAGTGAATGATAGCTCAAATTCAGCCCCTGAGACGATTTAAAGTGCAGTTTAAAGTTAAAAAATTATAGAGCTGCAAATCTGGCCGGAGAGTGATAAAGTATGTCCCGCTTCTTCGCCTAGTCTTCCATCAATGCGCTCCCTCGCCCATGCCGGTAAATATACTGCCGGCTGTCTAGGTTGGGGCGGAGCAACTAGACCGCTCACCCAACCAAGATGGCGGTTCAGGTTGGGACTATCAGGAAGTGAGTGAGTGGCTCAGAAAAATCGGGCTGTCCCCGGAGTCTCCCTCCACTTCGAACAGTCAGCTGCTGACTGGCGGTGGAACGAGGAGTCTGCGGGTGCCGAGTCAACTCAGTGGTAGGGTGTATGCAGTATTAAAATCACAGCATAGGAACACAAACAGAAGTATAATTAAAATCTATACAAATGTTTAAAATGATTCGCCCAGTGAATGATAGCTCCAATTCAGCCCCTGAGACGATTTAAAGTGCAGTTTAAAGTTAAAAGATTATAGAGCTGCAAATCTGGCCAGAGAGCGATAAAGTATGTCCCGCTTCTCCGCCTAGTCTTCCATCAATGCGCTCCCTCGCCCTTGCCGGTAAATATACTGCCGGCTGTCTAGGTTGGGGCGGAGCAACTAGACCGCTCACCCAACCAAGATGGCGGTTCAGGTTGGGACTATCAGGAAGTGAGTGAGTGGCTCAGAAAAATCGGGCTGTCCCCGGAGTCTCCCTCCACTTCGAACAGTCAGCTGCTGACTGGCGGTGGAACGAGGAGTCTGCGGGTGCCGAGTCAACTCAGGGGTAGGGTGTATGCAGTATTAAAATCACAGCATAGGAACACAAACACAAGTATAATTAAAATCTATACAAATGTTTAAAATGATTCGCCCAGTGAATGATAGCTCCAATTCAGCCCCTGAGACGATTTAAAGTGCAGTTTAAAGTAAAAAAATTATAGAGCTGCAAATCTGGCCGGAGAGTGATAAAGTATGTCCCGCTTCTCCGCCTAGTCTTCCATCAATGCGCTCCCTCGCCCATGCCGGTGAATATACTGCCGGCTGTCTAGGTTGGGGCGGAGCAACTAGACCGCTCACCCAACCAAGATGGCGGTTCAGGTTGGGACTATCAGGAAGTGAGTGAGTGGCTCAGAAAAATCGGGCTGTCCCCGGAGTCTCCCTCCTCTTCGAACAGTCAGCTGCTGACTGGCGGTGGAACGAGGAGTCTGCGGGTGACGAGTCAACTCAGGGGTAGGGTGTATGCAGTATTAAAATCACAGCATAGGAACACAAACACAAGTATAATTAAAATCTATACAAATGTTATGTCTATGCGGGGAGGGCCCCGTGCCCATCAGCAAGTTGGTGTACCTCAGGAGACACAGGAGGCGAGTGATTCGGAGTTTGACGATGATTCTGACGGCGAAGAGGAAAGAGAGGATGACGGCGAACCTGAGCAAAGAAATGACACTTTTTCTTCAGGTCAGGAAGTTAGGAGATGGGATACCGAGTATTTATTTCCACGTGCTCGCCCTTCATCGTATGCCGCACCAAACATGAGGAGCACACAAACCAGGAGCGGCAACGGTCAGTGGGTTTGGGTTGAGCACCCAAGCTCCGCTGACAATCACTCAGAGAGACATATTTCCGCAGAAGACTTCACTTTTTCGCAAGGTGCTCGCGACATGGCTGATGCGCAGATGGTTGGTTTCCAGAATGTGCCATCTGTTCACGCGTCTGCCTCTACCGTATCACCGTACATTGAGGGGCTTGGTAAGGTATATCCTAGCGAATCCAGAGCGGATTTTCCGCGGTCAGACAGACCTCTAGAGCGGAGTTCTTATCTGGTTTGGTCGACCTTTGATGGCGGGGTGGGGGATGGGGCTTGTCCTGGTACTAGTGGGGGGTCAATGGTGAGGGGTGATTTTAGTCAGGCCAAAAAAGGACAGGCTGGAAAATCGATAAAGGGCAAGCAAATTGTGCATAATAAACAAAGCGTCTTGGGTACAGCTGGTAAAGCGCAAAAAAGGGCAGGGGGGGCAACGAACTCTTCTTTATTGTTTCAGAGGTCAAGTGCGGACTCCTCTGCTGTGGAGCTGACCCCAAGAGATTATCAAGAGCGGATGTCTCCAACGGAGTTGCAGCAACGAGCGGTACAGCTACCATGCGGTAAGCCTCATTGGTGGGCAGTGTGGGATGATGGACGCGACAGAGGGGCGAATGTCCGAAATTTACCTGTGGTTAAAATAGTAGGGGAGAGGGAAGGTAGGAAGAGTGTGTCGGTAGACAATTCGATATCATCTGGAGTGCTGACACCGCTTAGTGCACTAGGTGCAGGAGAGTCCCCTCAGGGGTTAGTCACTCTGGAGGGAGGGCGTACACAGGATGCGGTGTCAGATCAGATGGTATCTATTAATGTTAGACAACGGCTTCCTTACATGGGCCTTGCGATGCCCTTGGGGTCACACTTATCAGATAAGACCAAGCAACGTATATGGAACCATGAGTTTGTTGACATCTTCAAATTACTTCACCGTGACGTGCAAGCCAAAGAGGGTTCAAAGGAGGAGGAATGGGAGTTAGCGCGACGTCCCAGGGTGCCTCGTACAATTGAGAGTTGGACCTCAGCCTTCCTGATATATGCAAGTATTTATTGCGAAAGATATCCAGAGAGGTCTGTTGCCCTTTATAAGTACATGGATATCGTCAGGAAGGGGCGTGGCTTGAGCGCCGATGCGGAGGTCGCCTAGACGCTCGGCTCCGCGATCGAGCCGCCTTTTATCCTGTTCCCAGGGCATCCAGGGTGCCCCGACCCCCACAACGGAGACCGCAGTGGGTCCTGTGGGTCCTGCAGTGTTTGCAGACGCTGGGGGCCTGTAACGAGCCCTGCGGAGGAGAACCGGGGGACTGCAGAGTCCGCGGAGCGGAAGCCAAGATGGCGCCCGCTTCGCCTCGGAGCTCCTAGGACGGCCGGAGACCCGGGTGCGGCCGACACCCCCAGCGCCCCTGACGTGGCTGTTGCTTCTCCCCTCCACCGGAGAGGCAGAACTGGAGTCCGACCCCTTGAGGCCCAGAGACGCCGAGCGGTGAGCCGGGTGGGACCCCGGGGGATCGCCGCCGCTCCCTGCCGTGGGACTGTGTGAAGGAGGAGGGGGGGAGCGGAGATCCCCGCTGTGCTGCCGAGTTCGCTGCCGCCCTGATTCCTGACTTGGCTGGTGAGCGGACCTGTACTCACGGCGCTGGGGAAGGTTTGGGTCACCCCTCCCCCCCGGGAGCTTGAGGAGCGGCGTGGACGGCGCCGCGGTGCTTGGACTGGGCGCCGGATGACCGACGGCGCCTACTGTTGGTGACGGAGATGGGGGATCCTCGGGGACCCACTGCCCCCCGTGATTTGTCCACGCCTGGCCTGACCCCCCCCCCGAGGCGGGGACCGATGGCTTACGCCTGGCCTGCGAGCTGAGAGCGGAGGGGACACTTACACCTGGACCACCCGCACCGCGTTGCACCAGCGGAGTTCGCCGTTGTCCTCTGACCTGGGGGTCCTGACCGGCCTGGCGACGGACGCTCCTCTCGGCCATTGCCCGGAGACCTGATCTCCTTCGACGACTGCTCGCAGCTGAGGGGAGGAAGACCGGTTAACGACACCATTTCCCGCAGCCGCGCCACATCGCCGGGACGCGCCCGGCTTGGCCACCCCCCGCTCTCGTTGAGACCCCCTGTCGAGGGCCCTGAACGCTATGGGGAAGACAAGAGGAGCCAAAGGAAGCGCGCAGACTGCCTCTGATGCGGAGACACCTGATAACGTGGAGCGCCTGCACCCGGAAGGGCCAGGGAACCCGCACATTCAGCAGCAGCTCGACAAAATCCTGGTGGCGATCACTGATACTCGATCGGCCCTCCAACAAGACATTGCTCAAGTTGCGACGAGCTTGGTATTGCTCAGGGCAGACCATGGCAAGCTCTCGGACAGGGTGAGGGAGGTGGAGAGCTCAGTGCGACTCCTGGAACCGGCGCAGAAAACCTTGGACGCTACAGTGAAGGACGCCCTAGCTCTGGAGTGACGGGCGGAGGATGCGGAAGGGCGCAATCGAAGAAATAACATTCGCATAGTGGGCCTTCCAGAAAAAATTGAAGGTGAGGACATGGTGGCGTATTTAGAAGATTGGCTGCGGACGGCGGTGGCACCGGAGGGGCTTTCCCCCTTCTATACTCTGGAGCGAGCGCACAGAGTGCCGGCCAGGCCACCGCAGCAGGGCCGGCCCCCGCGACCGGTGGTGGCGCGGCTTCTTCATTTCCGCGACAGGGACTTTCTGCTACAGGCCGCCAGGCAGAAGGGACCTTACCAGGTGGAGAACAGTCGAGTGAACATTTTTCCGGATTACACGTACGAGACGCAAAGACGACGGACCTCCTTCCTGGCTATTAAAAGGGAGCTACGTGGTGAGGGCATCCAATATTCCCTACTTTTTCCGGCACGACTCCGCATTATCCTGGACGGCACGACCACGTTCTTTGATACCCCGGATGACGCGTGTGGTTGGCTTGAATTGTACAGGGCTGGCGAAGATGGCTTTGGGACCTCCTCCCAGTCCACGATGGAGAGCAGCCTACAGCGGAAAACTAGGAGGATCCGACATCGCAGAGGCAGGACTACTCGACCCTCGACGGTGGAAGCTGAGGCGGAACGACGAGGAGCGCTGGAGATGGTCTCTAATATCTCTGGCCCCCAAAGTGACCATAGGACTGAACTTTCGGAGCCTGGCGAGAGTGGGGGCCACTCGGACTCGGAGGGATCTGAATCTGATAGCGTGACGCTCCCAGTGGTCACCCCGAAGACGGCGGAAGGCCTGCTTGATGAACAGTAACGCTTTCGGGTGAGCCGGCTCTGGTTGGAGGGTGGGGGATGGACGGCTGAGTGAGAGGGGTGGGGTTCATGGAGGGAACTGTTGGGTAACTGACTGTATGGTGGGTTGTGATGGAGCCCTATTTAGGCCCTAATGACCTAGGGCTCGGTCGCACTTTTGTAGCGTTGAAGTGCGGGGACCCCCTATCGGCGTTCGGCCCCCATATTGCCCTTAAGGCACACCTGCGGTGGCTACCGTCAGGTTAGTACAAGGGGGGATTTTCGAGGGTACAGTTTGGATGGGAACTGGATGGTACTATTTGGAACCTGTTCTGGGGAGGGTGGAGGGGGATTCGTGTTTGAGGGTTGTTTCTTTGTTGTTGTGGGGGGGACTCGCCATCGGTATGGGTTTGACTGGATGTTTGCCTATGCTTGAGCTGTGTTTAGAGAGACTGGAGAACAACCTATGGGATAATGGCTGATCTGTCAACTCTGAAATGCATCACTTGGAATGTGCGGGGTCTGCACTCCATGTCCAGATGACACAAAGTCCACGCTTACCTGGTGCGCAGAGGCGTCCAGATTGCACTATTGCAGGAAACACACCTCACCAGATCTGAGGGAATAGCGCTACAGCGTAGATGGCGCGGCCAGGTATACAACACCACATATTCAGCTTATGATAGGGGCGCGCTGATATGGATAAGAGCTGGGGTGCCCCTGCAGGTGGATAGTTACACTGTGGACCCGGAGGGGAGGTACGTGGCACTTGCTGGAAAGCTAGGGGGTAGGGATCTGAATATTTGCTGAATTTACGCGCCTAACACGGACCAACTCGCCTTTCTGACTACGCTATCGGGCCCCCTGGCCCGCTATTTGTCGGGACCCCTCCTATTGGGAGGCGACTTCAATTCGGTGGTTGACGTTACCCTTGATAGATCTCATCCTCCCCTCCCGGACTCCCCGACCCATCGGGTGGCCAGGGGCAGGACGGACTGGCAGACCAAGTGGGGGCTAACGGATATCTGGCGGGCCCAGCACCCTCACACCCGGGACTACTCCCATTTTTCCGGCATGCACGAGTTGCATGTGCGGTTGGATGGTTTGCTAGGGTCGAGGGAACTAGTTTCCTCGGCTGTGCGGTCTGAGTACCTGGCGAGGACTACCTCCGACCACAACCCGCTATTGGTTGATTTTCGGTGGTTCCCGGGCTCCCCCTGTGTGCCGACTTGGAAGCTGCGCCCCGAGTCCCTAGAGGATCTGGTGTTCCGCAGCGACCTGGAAGACAGGATCACTGGATATTTTGCAGTGAATGAAGGCACGACAGGGGAGAGGGCTACGGAGTGGGACGCCTTTAAAGTTGTGGTTAGGGGCTATTGCATGGCACAGAGAGTTGGGGTGCGTCGGGTCATCCTGGAAAATCTGGCTAAGGCTGATCGGACACTCCGTTAACTGGAAGTTATCCGTCCCGGCCGTCCGGCGCTCCAACAACGGACCTTGGCAGCGAGGGAGGTGGTGGCTGTGGAGGTCGAACGGCTGCAATGCTATGACCACAAGGCTTACTTGACTAGATCGCTCGCTGAGGGTGACAAATCGGGAGCGCTTCTGGCTTGGCTTGCCAATCCGACGAGACGCACCTCGCCCACTGTGGCCATGCGCACTGCGGAGGGCAAGGAGGTCTATACTCAACCCGAGATCCTTGACTGCTTTTGGCATTACTATAAGATGCTATATCGCAGTAGGCTGCCGCCAGACACTACTCCGACTGACGCTTTTCTGCGTGACTTACCAATCCCCACCCTGGAGCCTGCACAAGCGAAGGACTTGGGGCGAGATGTGGAGCTAGGAGAGATCCGTAGCGCCATAAAAAAGATGGCGCGAAATAAAACACCGGGCCTAGACGGACTCCCAGTGGAGTTTTACTCCACCTACGTAGATCTCCTGGCCCCCAAGCTCTTGGTGGTTTACAAGGAAGCGAAGACCCTGGGGCGCTTACCTGGCTCGATGCGGGAGGCCCTGGTGGTACCCCTGCTCAAGCCCGATCGGGAAGGCGGTGAGCCGGCGTCCTACAGGCCGCTATCGATGCTCACAGTCGATTATAAGATCTTGAGCAGCATTTTAGCCGCACGACTGTTGGATCACATGGGCTCTTTAGTACATCTCGACCAGGCGGGCTTCATCCCCAAGCGTAATACTACAATGAACATCCGCCGTTTGTTTCGCCTGTTGGAGGGAGATCACGCTGATGCTCCTGATCCCATGATCCTCTCGATTGACCTAGAGAAGGCCTTTGACAGCTTGGAGTGGATCTACCTCCGCAGGGTCCTTGAGCAATTTGGTCTGGGAGAGGGGTTCCTCCGATGGACCACGGTGTTATATGCCTCGGCGGTGGCCAGAGTTAGGTCGGGTTCGCTGATTTCTCAGCGCTACCCCGTGGAAGGGGCACGAGACAGGGCTGCTCGCTGTCTCCGCTGTTATTCGCCCTTGCGGTGGAGCCGCTGGCTATATCGATCCGCACGGGGACCCATTATAGAGGATTGCAGTCCTTGTCGGGACACCAGTATATTTCCCTATATGCTGACGACCTCCTGCTTTTCCTCGATAACGCCGGGGCGGCCTTAGCCGGGGCGGATGCAGTGCTCACAGCTTTCGGAGAGGTGTCAGGACTACAAGTAAACTGGGCTAAAACTTGCCTGTTCCCGATCCGCAGAGATGAACCTCAGCCGGACACTCCCAGGGCGATCAGATGGGAGCCTGTTTGTTTTAAGTATCTGGGGGTGCACGTTTATCATCACCCTGCTGACACCCTTGAGGGCAACATCTCTAGAAGCGTCCGGGCGTTAAAAGGTAGCATGTCCTTTTGGTCCACCTTACCCCTCTCGATAGCGGGACGGATTGCGCTGCTGAAGATGGTGGCGCTCCCCCGGCTTTTGTACTACTTTAGGACACTCCCGATCTGGATCCCCCGATCTAGCTTTCGGAACTTAGACTCTTTGATCGTGGCGTTCCTCTGGGGCTCGGGCGGCCGCAGAGTTGCGCTCAAGACCCTGCTGAGACCGAAGGTGGAAGGGGGGTTGGCGGTACCCAACTTTGAAACGTACTATTTGGCTGCCCAACTACAGACTTATACTCAGGAGGTGGCGCGGGAGTTTCGTGGCCCGGAGGAATCACGGGGTTGTGGCATACCCAGGCATGTATTATCCTATATCGCACTGCAACAGAGGCTTGATTCGAAGGACCTCACCCAGGAGGAACACACCATACGGTCGTGCTGGAACTGAGTGCACCGCAGGCTGGGAAAGTCACGGCCCTATCCCCGGAGATCCCGTTGGGGATGCTCACTGCATTACCGCATGGCGGTGACTGGTTGCGGCTGAGAGTTTGGGAGGAGGTGGGCATACAGCTCCTGGGTGACCTCTTTGAGTACGGGACGCTGTTGCCTTTTCAGGCACTTCTGGACCGATTTGACATTCCCCGGGGCGATTTTTTGCTCCACGCGGCGGTCACAAGGGCACTCCAGGCGCACTGGAAAACTGGCCATGAGGAACCACGGTTGTCAGCGGCGTGTCAGTACGTCATGATGTCTTTAGGGACGGTTAAAGCAGTAACATGCCTGTACTCCAAGATGATCAATGAGAGATTGGCCCCCCTGGAGGTGCTCAAGACCCGCTGGGAAACAGACATAGGGAAGGAGATCCCGGAAACCACGTGGGCCCAGCTGCTGCGCCGAGCCTGGAGGGGCACGCGTAGTGCTCGATTCCAGCTGGTCCACTTCTATATATTGCATCGGGCCTATTTGACCCCGGAGAAAATACAAAAAAATTTCGCCTCGGAGTCAGCGGCCTGCCCTAGATGCAGGACGCTTGGGGCGGACCTTATTCACATGTTATGGTCCTGCCCCGCGCTGACCTCCTACTGGTTGTTTGTAGGGGACACGCTTGCCGAGGTAACTGGAAGATCCCTGCAGATTGATGCGGCGGTGGGGATTCTACACTGGTTTCCACATACCCCCCAAAATAAAATTTCTAGTAAGTTTATCGACTTAGGGTTGCTCCTGGCTAAGCGGGAAATAACCAGACATTGGAAGGCGCGGGTTGGTCCAACGGGCACTAAATGGCGCAATGAACTTCTCAAGTGGGCGGGGAGCGAGAGCACATTGCGATACCAGCTGGCGAGGCGGCGACAGGACGAGCGAGCACTAGAGGCAGCGCAGGCTTGGGAGACGTTGGTGCAGGCCCTACGCGACCACGACACGCATACTGACTCTGATAGTGTTGCTGAGGAACTGCCTAGGTCCCAGTAGAATGACATTAGCGGGATACTCCCAATGGAAAAGACACTGTCTCTTATCACTAGCTCTTTAACCTTATACTAAATTACCGATGGCGGGATGGGAGGGGGGAGGTGGAAAGAGGGAAGGGGAGCGACATTCGCATCCGCCAAGCACCGGAGAACTATACCATTGAGGACTTGGGACCTAATCCTCTGGGGGGGTGAGACTGTTTGGGAGGGGAAGGGAGTTTTTCTTTTTAGGTTGTTTAGAAACACAGAGGAGGCCTATTCATTCTCACTTGTTTGCATTGATGGAACACTGAGCTATCCTCTAATGATCCGATGCAAATGCCGCCCGACCTCCGGGTTGTGGGCAAAATGGCCGTGTATGGATGTTGTCCTATTACCAGTGAATCTGTAATGAACCATTGGGCAGACGCCTATTATGTGATTCCATTTGTTTCTGCAATAAAAATATATTTACAAAAATGGATATCGTCAGGAAGGCTCAGCTGCACTTTGGGGGATACTCATGGTTGAACTATGACGAGGAATTTCGAGCCCGTATCAGCATTTGTGCTGAGAAGCCGTGGGGGGACGTGGATTCCGAACTTTGGCTCCAATGGATGTCCACGTCTCACCCATCGGCTACAACGCACACGGCAAATGGTTTGCCAGTGCCTTACCGGCCCTTTCTATGGCGTCCCGCTCATTCTGGAGCGGGTGCATGGGGAAGGAGTTTCACCTCGGGTACGGGAGCCTGTTGGAACTACAATCGGGGATTGTGTACTAGACCAATGTGCCGCTTTAAGCACGATTGTTACCAGTGCGGGGGGCGTCATCCGCTCACACAATGTGGTTCCTCAGCGGGTGGTTTTGGCGGCCACAGATTCAGTAAGCAACAAAGGTTTCAAGAACAGGGTGGCTGGGCAGTTAGGGGAAGGGGCGCCATTTTCCCTACTTTTCCAAAAGGCGCCTACACCAGTTAGATTGGCCAGTCTGATACCTTGGTTAGAGAAATATCCTGATACTGACGCAGCAGCTTGTTTGTTTTGGGGGTTTCGAGAAGGCTTTAAGCTGGGATATCAGGGCCCCCGTCAACAGAGGTGGGCTGATAACTTGCGTTCGGCTAAGGCATTGCCGGAGGTGGTCCGTAAAAAATTAGACGCAGAGATCAAGGTAGGCAGTATAGCGGGCCCCTTTCAGCATTGTCCTTTGCCGAATTTGATAGTGTCCCCTCTTGGAGTCATTCCCAAAAAAGCTACTGGCGAATATAGGATGATACAACATCTCTCCTGGCCCGAAGGGGGATCCATCAATGATTTCATATCAGCTTTAGATACCTCAGTGTCATACACGACAGTGAATGAAGCGATGGATTTAGTAACAAAGATGGGCGAGGGAGCGGAAATGGCTAAATGCGATATCCAATCTGCCTTCCGCTTGCTACCCATTCACCCTTCTGATTTTGAACTGTTGGGTATGTTTTTCCAAGGAAATTACTATGTTGACAAAGTCTTACCAATGGGATGTGCGGCCTTTTGTGCGCTGTTTGAGATGTTTAGCACATTCATACAGTGGATCTTTTCACAGATATGTACGGAAGGTATCAGTTGTCATTACTTAGACGATTTCCTTTTCATAGGGAAGGCTAAGACAGGACAATGTACAACAGCACTAACACACTTTCAGATGCTTGCTGATTCTTATGGGGTTCCTTTAGCGCCTGACAAGACTGAAGGACCTAGTACAATCATGACTTTCCTAGGTATTAAGTTAGATACCATACAGATGACAGCGCGACTTCCACAGAATAAGATTAGTGAGATCAAAGCCTTTTTGCTCTTGATTCTGGACGCACGCAAGATTGAGTTAAGACAAGTGCAGCGCTTGTTAGGCTACTTGAACTTTGCGTGTCGGGTGGTAAGAGCGGGGAGGACTTTTTGTAGACGTTTAGGCATGTCTTTATCGGGTGCCTCTCTCCCACACCACAGAGTTTGTGTAACTAAAGGTATCAAAGAGGATTTGAGAGTGTGGTTGTGTTTTTTGGACAGTTTTAACAGCATACCGTTGCAATTCTTGGATAAGAATTTTGTTTGGCAAGTCCAAATTTATTCTGATGCTGCTGGATCCAGTGATTTTGGAATTTTCTGGGAAGGAAGGTGGTGCTCCGAGAGTTGGCCAGAACATTGGAAAAATAAAGGCCGAAGCATTGCCTTTTTAGAGCTGTTTCCCCTAATTGTGGCTTTGTTAGTTTGGGGTCACGAATTTGATTTGATTTTGATTTTAAAATATTTATAGAGCGCAACATTCACCTGGCGGTTTCTTGGCACTGTGAAGGGAGGGTACCAGAGGAAAAAGATGACAACCACAAACTCAAGAAAGTGGAAGCAGTTTTACAGAGAGAAAGCCTGTTTAAAAAGAAAAGTTTTAAGGTCTTTCCGGAAGGAAAGATAATGCGTGGCCGATCTTAGATGGTCGGGGAGAGAGTTCCAGAAGGTGGGTGCCAAGGTAGAAAAATTGGCCCCTCCCCACTTTTTGCGCTTATAGCGAGGGACCAGCAGGAGTGACTGTGACGACGAACGCAGCTCTCTGGTGGGGGTGTACTCCCTGATCAAGGAGGAGATGAAGGATGGAGCCGAGCCCCGTCGTGCCTGGAAGACCATACAACCTATTTTAAATAGGGCTCGCTCCCTGACAGGCAGCCAGTGAAGCGCCTTCAATAAAGGGGTTGAGTGGTGGGAACGTGATAGGCCATAAACTAATCGAGCTGCCTGGTTTTGGACCAGCTGGAGTTTCCGCAGACTGTACGCCGGAATGCCGTTGATGAGGGCATTCGCGTAGTCCAGCCAGTGTATCACCAAGGCGGACATGATCAGCTTAAGTGCCAGGGGAGAAAAAAGCGGGAGACAGTGCGGATAGTACGAAGGGTGAGGAAGCAGGAAGAAACAACAGAACTAATCCGTGAGTGAAGGGTGAGATGATTATTAAGTTTGACACCTAAAGTCTTAACTGAGGAAGAAGTAGTGGGGGGGGCCCAAAAGAAAAAGGCCAAAACAAAGAGTTCCAGGGACTGGAACAACCACCCGTGAGAACCAGCTCGGTCTTGTCAGGGTTCAGCTTCAGGTGGTTGAAGTTCATCCAGTCCCTGATAAAAATCATAACAGACTGGAAATTGGAAATAGAATGAGAAGAAGAAGATAGATTAAAGATGAGCTGGAGGTCATCCACATAGTTATAAATGGTGACCTCCAGCTGCTGGAGAGCAAAAAGGGGAAAGAGAAGAACCCTGGGGACACCACACGTGACCCTCAATGGGGCGGCCGAGAAGTCCCCCAACCGAACTGCCTGGGTGCGGTCCCTCAGGAAGGAGGAAAGCCAGACCAGGTCCGAGCCCCCGACTCCCGCCGCTCCGACACGTGACAGCAAGATGGAATGGTCCACCGTGTCGAAAGCGGCGGAGAGATCAAGGAGCACCAAGGCCTGATGTTGGTTTTGGTCCATGCCCTCCCTGAGGTTATCCAGGACCGACACCACTATGGACTCGGTAGAGTGTCTAGGCCGGAAGCCTGCCTGACGGGATGCTAGGCCCCCATTCTCCTCAACAAAGGAGCTGAGTACCGCGGTTACGTGGCGCTCTAGCACCTTACCCAAATAGGGCAAGAGTGAGATGGGGCGGTAATTGGCAGGGGCAGAAGGATCAGCCCCGGGCTTCTTAAGGATAGGCACTATGGTGGCGGATTTGAGAGCTGGAATCACGACCCCCTGGGCAAGGGAACTGTTCAAAAGTGTAAGAGGGGGCTGGGTGCAAACAGAGTAAATCTGTCTGAGAATGCGAGCCGGGCAGATGTCAGCCGGAGAGCCTGACTTGACTTTGGGGAGTATAGACAGGAACGCATCTTCAGTAAGAGGAGGAATCGAGGTGAGAAAAGACTGGGCAGTCGGGGGAAGGGGATCAACAAAGGAAGGGGAGGGAGGGGGATATTAGATTTAATATTACTAATTTTATTCAAAAAATAAGAATTCAGGGAGTCACATAAAAACTGGGTGGGAGGGGGTTTAAGGGTAGCCCTGTCTGAAAAAGCCAGGTCGTGGACAGTGGCGAAAATCTCCCTGGGTTTATTCTCCGCAGCCAAAATTTTTGCGGAGAAATAAGCTGTTTTTGCACCAAGTATAGCTCTCTTGTACTCTACCAAAAGGGTGGTATATTGGATTTTCAGTATGGGACAGTAGTCCCTTCTCCACTTCCTCTCAGACCCCCGAAGGGTCAGCTTTTTCTCCTTTAAATTCTCACTGAACCACCGGTTGGCCTCATTGGGACGTCTGACCGAAATCCGCCGTAGGGGAGCTACCGAATCGCAACCTCCGGCGAGCCAGATGTTAATGGAGGCGGCTTGAGATGATGAAGACAAGCCAGCCAGGTTGGGCGAGGAATTCAGGAGGGAGGATGATAGTGACGGGAGATCAACACGACTCCAATTGCGTGCCCAGATGTTTTTGGCAAGCGGGACTTTTCCTACAGGGCTAAGGTGAAGGGAAAAGGTAATTAGGAAGTGATCCGACCAAGGACAAGGGGAGACAGACAGCGATAAAACAGAGCAGTTGAGGGACCAGACCTGGTCCAACACGTGTCCGTGAATATGCGTGGGGACTTGCACATGAGAGACAAAGTTCAAGGCCTGAAGTGATTCTGAGAACTGTTTAGAGGAAGTACACTCATGGGGATCAGTAGGCCAATAATTAAAGTCCCCTAACACAAGGACCGAGGCATGGCTGACCACCAGGGTGGCCAAGAGGTCCTGGAGGGCTGGCAGAAACAAGGGCGAAAACTGAGGTGGACGATACATCAATAAACAAGTGAGCGGGGGGGAAAAAGTGGGTGAGCGAATAACAAGATAATCAGTGGACACGATGGGGGATGAGGGAAGAAGTTGAAAATGTAATTCTGACCGGGCAATGAGAGCCACACCGCCCCCTGCCTTGCCAGCCGGGCGGTCTGCGCGGAGGGCAACATAGGAGGGGGGGAGAGCAGCAAGGAGGGAGGGCAGGGAAGACTCGCAAAACCAAGTCTCGGTTAAAAATAACATGTCGGGCTTATGTGTATCAAGTAAAACAAACAGCTCCTGATAGTGCCTAACCGCCGACCTAGTATTAAGTAAGATAATAGATAGAGGGCGGGGTGATGGTGAGCTAGAATCGCTTGACAACTGAATCGTGCGGTGTAGGGGGGGGAGAGGAGAAAGGGGGACTGTGGAGTAGGCAGGGGGACACAGACCGAGGGAGGCAATATAGTTGATGGTAGAGTCAGCCAACGGCCAGCGCCCCTGAATTGCCGATAATTCCTCAGAAGAATATGTGATGAATTGGGCATAACGCGCCCCCAGCCCCGTCTGGCCACGAATTCCAAAACAGATCTGTGTTGTTTCACGTAGATAACACGGTCGTAGTAAATTTGGTGAACAATCAGAAGGCCAAGGATGTCAGAGTGTTGCAATTGTTGACAATGTTCATGCTTTTGAGTTTACGTTTCAACATGATCTTCAAAGCTAAGCATGTCCCTGGGGTTAACAATTCCATTGCTGATGCTCTTTCCTGCTCTCATTGGCAGAAGGTCCGCGAGCTGGCGCCAGGGGCAGATATCACCAAAACGAAAGTGCCACACAACCTTTGGGCCCTAGGGGAATGAGGATCGTACAGCTAGTCGAGCAATCAATTGCCCCTTCGACTAGAAGAAGTTATGTACAAGCTTGGCAGGAGTTCTTACACTATACACAGGTGGTAGGCAGGTCAAGTGATTTCGTTCTTACGTTGATAGATAAAGGGTTATCTCACACAACCATTGCTGGAAAGTTGTCAGGTTTATCTTTTTATGGTCAACTGTTGTGGGGTTTCGACCCAGTTGATAATAGTTTGGTTAAGAGAATGTTGAGGGGTCTACAGAGGAGGACAGTTAAGTTTCAGCAGCCGCGAGCTCCCATTACGTTTGACCTATTGCAAAGATTATTGGAGCAGTTGGATTTGTTTTGTTATGATCTTTGGGAAGTTGGGCGTTTTAGATTGGCCATGATTTGGATGTTCTTTGGTGCGTTCAGGGTTTCTGAAGTGTTGGGTGCGGGGAGAGACAGAGGTTTATGCAGCACAGAGATTTCAGTCATGGAACACAGGATAGGCATATGGGTTAGGAAGTCCAAAACTGACCAGTTGGGCCGGGGTACATGGGTCTTTCTAAATAGCAGTGGTATTTCATATTGCTGCCCTGTACAAGAATGGGTTCGATTTGCTTCATTGCATACTTTTCAACAAGGGCACATTTTCATACATGAGTCTGGAGACAAAATAACTAGTTCACAATTCTTAGCAGTATTGCGGAGAGCATTAACATTTTTAGGAGAGAACCCGCAACGCTTTGCCACGCATTCATTTCGTATAGGGGCAGCAACAGAGGCAGCTAGGTTGGGATTGGGTTTAGATGTCCTAAAGCGTATTGGCAGATGGAAGTCTAGCAGTTACAAACGATATGTGCGAAAATAACTGTGTTGGGATGGTGGCACTCTTGATTGCGTCAGACTAATTTTTATTTTCTTTCAGGTACTGTTCGGGGAGTGAACTCGAGATTTAAAAGGCAGACGTGGATGGTAGGCCATTCATTTGTAAAATGGGCAGCCTTGTTTGCAGAAAAACAGATTTACGGACGATCTCTGGGTATTCCTAGCGCCCAGCATGAATTGGTGTGGAAGGGAAAAGGAGGTATGAAATGGACTGAACTGTTCCCAACGTTAACGCAGATGTTCCACGTAAGAGGTTGCCCGGACTATCTTCTTATCCATTTAGGGGAGAACGATTTGGTGAAATTATCGGGCCTCACACTCAACAAACAGATGCAACTGGACTTAGCGGTCCTCAAAACAAATTGGCCGACCACTCGCTTAATATGGACTGAATTCCTTTATAGACAATCATGGCAACAGGCCAGATGTTATGCTGCGGTTGAAAAGGCTCGGCAAAAGTTGAACAAAGCCATGAGAGTATTTTGCAAAGTCATGCAGATCGGGGTTATTGTACATGAAAATATCACAAGCAGTGAAGGTCATCTCTTTAGAGATGACGGAGTACATCTGTCACATTTAGGCATGGCCTACTATTTGGTGGAGATTAGGGATATGTTGGCTCAGGAATTACAGGTCAATCTGTGGTGGAATTCAAAATTGTGAAAGGATTTAGTTAGGTACTTAGGTGGGGCCAGGAAAACTCCTTGGTTTTCCTGGGTGGCATAAAACCCTCGGGGAGGAAAAGTCTAGAGCGGGCTTCTCCAGTTATTAGTTAGCTAGGGGGACTTCTAGAGAACAATTGTGGGGAAAGATGGAAAGAAAATGTTGGGGAAGTTATGTTAAGTTGGAATACAAGAAAATATATATATATTTGATGGTTTCGGTATAAATTCAGATTTATAATAAAATAAAATAAAATGGTTTCGTTTCAATTGCCAAATTACATGTTATAATATCAATGAACGGTTATCTGGTGGGAAAATCATATATCCTGAATAAAGTTGCCTTTTATGCTATAAGAAAGCGAGTGGT
The DNA here is from genome assembly GCF_964261635.1 of Lissotriton helveticus. NCBI lineage: Eukaryota > Metazoa > Chordata > Amphibia > Caudata > Salamandridae > Lissotriton > Lissotriton helveticus. The sequence continues at coordinate 1,123,658,263 of NC_136071.1, forward strand.
CTTGAATTTGTGGGCGATGGCCCCGCAGGGGGAGCGGCGCGCGACGTCTCCCCATGCGGTTTTCGCGCACATTGGTAGAGTCCAGGCGCGAGATAGGGAGGGAGCGTCAGGGCAGGCTCTTTAGCGTTTAGGTTGTGAGGCGATTAGGCGCAGGCAGGTTAGAGTAGGGGATTTTGCTCTTCTAGCGAAATCCCACCCACCCACCCAAAAAAAAAAAAAATGATGATAATACATATATATATATAGGTATATAGCTGCAGGGTTATATATATATATATATATATATATATATTCCACAGATTGCAGTTACCCAATTTGAGTGAGACCACACAAGAGAAACATCTCCGTTATTTTATTGACTTCCTGCTGACATACAAACTCAGCTGCTTTCTCTCGTACATAGTCTGCTGGACGCGTTTCGGGACCAAGTCCCTTCTTCTGCAGCATAAAGTTCAATGAAGATCGCAGCGCTTTGCCACGCCACTACCTGCTTTTAGTGCCTGCCTCCTGGGCGTGGCACCGCATCGCCTTCTGGATACTGTAGTGTGCAGCTTGATCCCCCATGTGGGTGCGCTAAGCAGTCTTCCGAATCAAAGTTTAAAATCCCAAGTGGGTCGAGATACAGTCCTGCTGCACTTGTATGCCCCGCTCTGTGTTGGTCAATCCGGACGGGCGGGCCGCCTACTGCCAAGGTGCCAGCTCCGCTCTCGTTCCCAAACCGCACAACGCCCCTGAGGCGCTGACTGGGAGCCAATTGCTGTGGCGGGTCTCACTGCACGACCGAGGCCAGCCGTTACTATTCCACAGATTGCAGTTACCCAATTTGAGTGAGACCACACGAGAGAAACATCTCCGTTATTTTATTGACTTCCTGCTGACATACAAACTCAGCTGCTTTCTCTCGTACATAGTCTGCTGGACGCGTTTCGGGACCAAGTCCCTTCTTCTGCAGCATAAAGTTCAATGAAGATCGCAGCGCTTTGCCACGCCACTACCTGCTTTTAGTGCCTGCCTCCTGGGCGTGGCACCGCATCGCCTTCTGGATACTGTAGTGCGCAGCTTGATCCCCCATGTGGGTGCGCTAAGCAGTCTTCCGAATCAAAGTTTAAAATCCCAAGTGGGTCGAGATACAGTCCTGCTGCACTTGTATGCCCCGCTCTGTGTTGGTCAATCCGGACGGGCGGGCCGCCTACTGCCAAGGTGCCAGCTCCGCTCTCGTTCCCAAACCGCACAACGCCCCTGAGGCGCTGACTGGGAGCCAATTGCTGTGGCGGGTCTCACTGCACGACCGAGGCCAGCCGTTACTATTCCACAGATTGCAGTTACCCAATTTGAGTGAGACCACACGAGAGAAACATCTCCGTTATTTTATTGACTTCCTGCTGACATACAAACTCAGCTGCTTTCTCTCGTACATAGTCTGCTGGACGCGTTTCGGGACCAAGTCCCTTCTTCTGCAGCATAAAGTTCAATGAAGATCGCAGCGCTTTGCCACGCCACTACCTGCTTTTAGTGCCTGCCTCCTGGGCGTGGCACCGCATCGCCTTCTGGATACTGTAGTGCGCAGCTTGATCCCCCATGTGGGTGCGCTAAGCAGTCTTCCGAATCAAAGTTTAAAATCCCAAGTGGGTCGAGATACAGTCCTGCTGCACTTGTATGCCCCGCTCTGTGTTGGTCAATCCGGACGGGCGGGCCGCCTACTGCCAAGGTGCCAGCTCCGCTCTCGTTCCCAAACCGCACAACGCCCCTGAGGCGCTGACTGGGAGCCAATTGCTGTGGCGGGTCTCACTGCACGACCGAGGCCAGCCGTTACTATTCCACAGATTGCAGTTACCCAATTTGAGTGAGACCACACGAGAGAAACATCTCCGTTATTTTATTGACTTCCTGCTGACATACAAACTCAGCTGCTTTCTCTCGTACATAGTCTGCTGGACGCGTTTCGGGACCAAGTCCCTTCTTCTGCAGCATAAAGTTCAATGAAGATCGCAGCGCTTTGCCACGCCACTACCTGCTTTTAGTGCCTGCCTCCTGGGCGTGGCACCGCATCGCCTTCTGGATACTGTAGTGCGCAGCTTGATCCCCCATGTGGGTGCGCTAAGCAGTCTTCCGAATCAAAGTTTAAAATCCCAAGTGGGTCGAGATACAGTCCTGCTGCACTTGTATGCCCCGCTCTGTGTTGGTCAATCCGGACGGGCGGGCCGCCTACTGCCAAGGTGCCAGCTCCGCTCTCGTTCCCAAACCGCACAACGCCCCTGAGGCGCTGACTGGGAGCCAATTGCTGTGGCGGGTCTCACTGCACGACCTAGGCCAGCCGTTACTATTCCACAGATTGCAGTTACCCAATTTGAGTGAGACCACACGAGAGAAACATCTCCGTTATTTTATTGACTTCCTGCTGACATACAAACTCAGCTGCTTTCTCTCGTACATAGTCTGCTGGACGCGTTTCGGGACCAAGTCCCTTCTTCTGCAGCATAAAGTTCAATGAAGATCGCAGCGCTTTGCCACGCCACTACCTGCTTTTAGTGCCTGCCTCCTGGGCGTGGCACCGCATCGCCTTCTGGATACTGTAGTGCGCAGCTTGATCCCCCATGTGGGTGCGCTAAGCAGTCTTCCGAATCAAAGTTTAAAATCCCAAGTGGGTCGAGATACAGTCCTGCTGCACTTGTATGCCCCGCTCTGTGTTGGTCAATCCGGACGGGCGGGCCGCCTACTGCCAAGGTGCCAGCTCCGCTCTCGTTCCCAAACCGCACAACGCCCCTGAGGCGCTGACTGGGAGCCAATTGCTGTGGCGGGTCTCACTGCACGACCGAGGCCAGCCGTTACTATTCCACAGATTGCAGTTACCCAATTTGAGTGAGACCACACGAGAGAAACATCTCCGTTATTTTATTGACTTCCTGCTGACATACAAACTCAGCTGCTTTCTCTCGTACATAGTCTGCTGGACGCGTTTCGGGACCAAGTCCCTTCTTCTGCAGCATAAAGTTCAATGAAGATCGCAGCGCTTTGCCACGCCACTACCTGCTTTTAGTGCCTGCCTCCTGGGCGTGGCACCGCATCGCCTTCTGGATACTGTAGTGCGCAGCTTGATCCCCCATGTGGGTGCGCTAAGCAGTCTTCCGAATCAAAGTTTAAAATCCCAAGTGGGTCGAGATACAGTCCTGCTGCACTTGTATGCCCCGCTCTGTGTTGGTCAATCCGGACGGGCGGGCCGCCTACTGCCAAGGTGCCAGCTCCGCTCTCGTTCCCAAACCGCACAACGCCCCTGAGGCGCTGACTGGGAGCCAATTGCTGTGGCGGGTCTCACTGCACGACCGAGGCCAGCCGTTACTATTCCACAGATTGCAGTTACCCAATTTGAGTGAGACCACACGAGAGAAACATCTCCGTTATTTTATTGACTTCCTGCTGACATACAAACTCAGCTGCTTTCTCTCGTACATAGTCTGCTGGACGCGTTTCGGGACCAAGTCCCTTCTTCTGCAGCATAAAGTTCAATGAAGATCGCAGCGCTTTGCCACGCCACTACCTGCTTTTAGTGCCTGCCTCCTGGGCGTGGCACCGCATCGCCTTCTGGATACTGTAGTGCGCAGCTTGATCCCCCATGTGGGTGCGCTAAGCAGTCTTCCGAATCAAAGTTTAAAATCCCAAGTGGGTCGAGATACAGTCCTGCTGCACTTGTATGCCCCGCTCTGTGTTGGTCAATCCGGACGGGCGGGCCGCCTACTGCCAAGGTGCCAGCTCCGCTCTCGTTCCCAAACCGCACAACGCCCCTGAGGCGCTGACTGGGAGCCAATTGCTGTGGCGGGTCTCACTGCACGACCGAGGCCAGCCGTTACTATTCCACAGATTGCAGTTACCCAATTTGAGTGAGACCACACGAGAGAAACATCTCCGTTATTTTATTGACTTCCTGCTGACATACAAACTCAGCTGCTTTCTCTCGTACATAGTCTGCTGGACGCGTTTCGGGACCAAGTCCCTTCTTCTGCAGCATAAAGTTCAATGAAGATCGCAGCGCTTTGCCACGCCACTACCTGCTTTTAGTGCCTGCCTCCTGGGCGTGGCACCGCATCGCCTTCTGGATACTGTAGTGCGCAGCTTGATCCCCCATGTGGGTGCGCTAAGCAGTCTTCCGAATCAAAGTTTAAAATCCCAAGTGGGTCGAGATACAGTCCTGCTGCACTTGTATGCCCCGCTCTGTGTTGGTCAATCCGGACGGGCGGGCCGCCTACTGCCAAGGTGCCAGCTCCGCTCTCGTTCCCAAACCGCACAACGCCCCTGAGGCGCTGACTGGGAGCCAATTGCTGTGGCGGGTCTCACTGCACGACCGAGGCCAGCCGTTACTATTCCACAGATTGCAGTTACCCAATTTGAGTGAGACCACACGAGAGAAACATCTCCGTTATTTTATTGACTTCCTGCTGACATACAAACTCAGCTGCTTTCTCTCGTAGATAGTCTGCTGGACGCGTTTCGGGACCAAGTCCCTTCTTCTGCAGCATAAAGTTCAATGAAGATCGCAGCGCTTTGCCACGCCACTACCTGCTTTTAGTGCCTGCCTCCTGGGCGTGGCACCGCATCGCCTTCTGGATACTGTAGTGCGCAGCTTGATCCCCCATGTGGGTGCGCTAAGCAGTCTTCAGAATCAAAGTTTAAAATCCCAAGTGGGTCGAGATACAGTCCTGCTGCACTTGTATGCCCCGCTCTGTGTTGGTCAATCCGGACGGGCGGGCCGCCTACTGCCAAGGTGCCAGCTCCGCTCTCGTTCCCAAACCGCACAACGCCCCTGAGGCGCTGACTGGGAGCCAATTGCTGTGGCGGGTCTCACTGCAAAAAAAAATGATGATAATACATATATATATATATAGGTATATAGCTGCAGGGTTATATATATATATATATATATATATATATGTTTGTTTATATATTTATATATTCGCCACTTCAGGATGTGATTCCCATAACAGATTTCTTGAGGCATAAAACCCTCGGGGAGGAAAAGTCTAGAGCGGGCTTCTCCAGTTATTAGTTAGCTAGGGGGACTTCTAGAGAACAATTGTGGGGCAAGATGGAAAGAAAATGTTGGGGAAGTTATGTTAATTTGGAATACAAGAATATATATATATATTTGATGGTTTCGGTATAAATTCAGATTTATAATAAAATAAAATAAAATGGTTTTGTTTCAATTGCCAAATTACATGTTATAATATCAATGAACGGTTATCTGGTGGGAAAATCATATATCCTGAATAAAGTGGCCTTTTATGCTATAGGAAAGCGAGTGGTCTTGAATTTGTGGGCGATGGCTCCTTACAGCGGATTGGCTTTTCATTGAAAAGCCGGCCCGCGCTTCTTCCTGCAGTGGCCAGCTTTTGTTAAAAAGCCGAGCCCAAGCTCCTGCTGCTTTGTGAAGTAATCAATTAGTGAGCCGAGTTTCCTCTTGAAGACCTGCTGACAGAGGCCACCTCCCACTGAGGCCAACAATCTACACGAGGTGACTCATCCGTCAACAGCAGCCTCGCAGAGTCACTACATGGTCGCTGACATTCCAGCGTGGCCTCGGCTGGGAGCCCAATTTGCACGTAGGAGTTGACGGCAGCTCTCCCTCTCCCCTGCAGGTGCCGGCTTGGCTAAATAAGTTCAGCGGTGCGATTCATAGTAATCGCACCGGTTAAATCATAAAAAAAAAGAAAAAGGGGAGACTGGGGCATGGAAATAAAAAGAGGACATAACAGTTAAAGGAAAGACCCTTATGTTCTGTATGTGTTGTGTGGCATTTTAATGGCTTGGGATAAAGTGACAAAAACACTGGAGTGGCAATATTAGCTTGTTGGGCAATCTAATTGAATTCTGGCAGTTGTAGTCCAACCAACTGTGGGAACAGCTGTTTTTTTCCACATAGCCCTAGTATTTTGATAATTACGTATTTACTGGCCATGTCCCTTGAACCTGTAGGAAACACTGTGGTGAATAGGTTGGAGGGCTTATAAAAAAGCCCATGATAAGTTAATGGGGGGGTCACTGAACAAGAAAGTTAATAAAAAAACTGGAGGTCCTCTCTAAGAAAGGATGGCCAGTTGCTGGCACAGGTCACCCTGAGGGGGCAGATGGGGAGGCTAAGGCCCAGAGAAAAAGGGATGCAGGGAAAAGTCTGCCTAAAGGAGTCAAAAAGCCCAAAGATTCAAACCAAATTACAACACACATAGGTGGTGACACAGTGTGCCTCAGGCACTACAGATGAGCAGGGAAAAGGACTGGAAACTCCCATTCCCATCAATAGCAATGAAGGTTTAGAGGGTGATATTAACCTCTCCTACTCCTCCAATTTCCATACGGATACTGAGGAGATAGAGGTGAGAAATATGGGAATAACAGACAAGGCATCTAAGGCCTCTAGCTCTAAAATGGGCATTGTGGACCCATTCAGGGGAAGCATGTTAGACCAGGTCCTCATCAAGCATCCCTTGTCCCTGGAGTGGGCTCCATCTTAGCACATTGCGGAGTACCTCTCCTTTTAGCTTCAGAAGGAAATTCCGAAAGAGGTGAGGCGTTGCCTAAGATCTGAGTGCCCATGCCCTTCCCGCCTGGATAAGGTCGCTTGATGCAAAGGTGATGGCGCTCATCTCCAAGGGTGGAAAGGACCCTAGAAAAGATCTTGACAAAGGCCTTAAGTCCTGCCAAGACCGCCTTCTTGACATTACTGACCCACTGATAAAGATGTTTGAGATGGCTGAGGTAGCTTATCTCGAAGAAACCGTTCATTGACCCTAAGGAGTTGCACCTATGGGCGCAGAGAGCTATCTGCCTCCTGAGAAACGTGAATGCCACACTCTCAAATGAGAGGAGGAAATGCCTATTACTTAAAATAGACCCTGAACTGGTTGAACTGGCCAGTAAGGAAGGAGGAGCTGCTTCCCAGGGATTAATCTTTAGGGACGACATTATAAGAGATTTGCCAAATATGTGGGAGTAGCTCAATACAAAAATCCCAGAAAAACATAAAGAAGGTCTTCCAAAACAAGGTTTTTCACTCATTTGACCTTTTACCCCCAGAAACAGAGATTTCGCGGGAGAGGCTTCAGAGGTGATCAAAAACAGAGAAGCTTTTCAACAGGTAAGAGCTATAAGAGACCCTTCAGATACCCCTATAAAGGTGGGAGGCTGACTGGCCTAATTTTATGGAAATTACAATTTAGTGAAATCAGGATTCCTGGGTCCTAGACTCAGTCAAGGGATACAAGATCAAATTTATAGCTACACTGATACAAAGGGAAATCCCTCTGGAAATGGTTTTCTCACTGGAGGATTCAATCACAAGAGGTAAAGGACTTATTGACCAAAGGGGATATTCGAGAGGGAACAGAGTCAGGTTTTTTCAGCAATATGTAACCTGGGGACAAATGGCTGGGAGCAGTGATCAATCTAAAAGAGCTGAAAGAATGGATGGTCGCCCATCATTTCAAAATGGAAGGAGTACAGCTCCTAAGAGATGTATTAAAAAAATGGGGGTTGGCTAACTCGGTTAGACCTAAAAGATGAATATCTGACTGTCCCAATTTGGCCATTGCATCAAAAATTCCTTCAATTGACTTGGATGGGCAACCTTTGGCTGTTTTGCAGTCTCCCTTTTGGGCTTTCCTCAGCCCCTTGGTGTTTCACTAAGAATCTTCTTCCTGTAGCAGGTTGGCTCAAGGCCAATCTAATCATTTACCTGGACAATATTTTAATAATGGCTCAGTCCCGAGAGGTGGCTTCATGTCACACAGACCTTACCATAAACTTATTAGAACACCTGGCTTTTGTTATAATCAGGAAAAAGTATTGCCTGGTACCAAGTTCAGGAAATGCAGTTCTTAGGGTTTTGTCGTAAACAAAATGCAGGCAGAATTGAAATTACCAGGGTAGCAGCTAAGGAAACGTTGCAAGGTATTGAGGAAAATATTAGGGAGGAAGGAGTTCCCCTTGAGCGCTTTACCAAGGATCCTTCTATCTTCAATGATCCAAGCAATTTACCTGGGTCCCGTGTACTCCCGGGCACTCCAAAGACTCTAAGCAATAATATTGAGAAAAAGTCAATATTATTCTCAAATTCTGTCTTTAGACCCGACTCAAAGAAGGATCTAGAATGGTGGCTAAAGAATGCAGATGCATTAAATAGTATAGCCATTTTTAGAGAGGAACCAGAAATAGTGGTAGAATTGGACACAAGTTTAGAAAGGTGGGGTGCGAGATGTGGCAACTCATAAGCAGGGGGACACTGGAGAAATCAGGAGAAGGAGTTGCACATCAACTAAATGGAATTACTGGCAGGTTCCTTTGCAATTCCTTCGTTGCTTTACCAAGAACTTAATGAAGTGTTCTGTAATGTTATGCATGGACAACATATCTATGGTCAGATATGTCAACAAGATGGAAGGCCCTTACTCCAAAGGGCTCGCCGATTTAGCAAAGGTTATCTGGGGGGTTACGGCTTAAGGAAGGGCATTTCAGTAGTAGCGGAACATATCCCTGAACTAAGCAATGGTGTATTGGATTGGTTGTCCCAGAATTTCAGAGACTTTAGTAATTGGAGGTTTAACAGGGAAATCTTCCTCAGTATCCAGGCGAGATGGGGTCTGTTCAGGGTGGACCGATTTGCCGACAGACTGAACACTCAGCTGTTAAAAGTTTTCTGCTGGAGGCCAGGCCCTCAGGCTTGGGGTGTAGATGCCATCTTTCAGATTTGGAGGGGTCTAGCACCTTATGCTTTCCCACCGTTTATCATGCTACCAAGAGATTGCAGTAGTGATAACACCCCTTTAGAGGTCACAGGTCTGGTTCCCAATATTACTAGAAATGAGCATAGGTTTACCAATCTTAATTCCAACTTTCAGGGAAAGAATTATAGGTCCAGAAGGAGAATCACACTCTCTTGTAGAGCAAGGATTACTAACACTAATAGCCCAGAGGATTTCAGAGACAGTGGCAAATCCCTGGCCTTTCAGCAGACGCCTTCAGACTCATATCTGAGTCATGAGCACCTGGCACAAGGAAGCATACAGAGTGGCTTGGGAGAAATAGGTTTGCTAGTGTCTTCGCCGGAATTACAATACCATTTCAACTTATTTAGTAAATGTAATTAATTACTTATCAGAATTATTCACATCAGGACTCTCTTTTAGGGCAGTTAATGATTACAGATCTCCCATAGCAGCAGGCCACTGTCTAGTGGACAGAGTCTCTATGGGGCAGTCTTACTAAGAAAATCATGCAAAGTATGCGGGTACTAAACCTACTTTCTGTGAAATACACTGCTTTAAGGGACATTAGAGATGTTCTACAGGCCCTCATGAGTTGGGGTGAGAATTCTAGCCTATCCCTGAAACGTATCTCTCATAAACTTACTGTCTTGCTCTGCCTGGTTATCGTTTAGACGGACCTCAGATGTGAAGACTTCAGATATCACCAGCAGGGCCTACTAACCTGAAAGGGTTTTCTTTTATTTGAAAAAGAGAACAAATACCATGTCAATTTCTATTTTCTATCCCTTCTTTACACAGAAGGAAAGAGAGGAAATACAGAACAAATGTTAATATCCCATAGATGGCCTCATAGAGCTGTTTATTCCCACACCTTAGCAAGATGGATGAAGGAGGTAATTAACCCCTCCCATGCTGGTGACGGAACCGCTCCGTCACCAGCCTCAGTTGCGCTGTGCTGGTGACGGAGCGGTTCCGTCACGGCCCGTTCGGCGCGCCGCTGATTTCGCGCCTGCGCGGTGCGTTCTATTGAGCGGGCGGGGCCGTGACGGAACCGCTCCGTCACAAGCACAGCGCGCTCGAGGCTTGTGACGGAGTGGTTCCGTCACGAGCATGGGAGCAATGCGCGGCCCCCCCTCCCCCCTAGCGCAGCGGCAGAATTGTCGCCGCAGCGAAGGGGTTAAAGAAGCCAGTGTGGATATTACTATGTTTGGTGCACACTCTCTTAGGGAAGCTTCAGCCTCCAAAGCTTTATTCTTGCGGCGAGGTTTATAGGATATCCTTAGGGCTATGGATTGGTCCAATGAAAGTATGTTTAAAAGTTGTTATTTTATACCTGTTACAAGTGCAGTTGATAATGTGTTAAATACACTTTAAGCTTGCATAATATTAGCCTCTGTGTCAAGTCATCAAATGTAGATTTTTCACAGCCTGGTGGGCAGAAAAACTGGATTTTATTAAAGACACTGAGGCTAAGATTATCCCCACATTGATACCCTCCCTAGTGGGATTGAAGTTACTTTATCTGAAAATGTGTTGGTGCCATGATTTGTTTTCACAAGTGAATGCTGTCCTCCTGTGTTGTCCTATGGGTCAGTGGATTGTGTTAGGAGTTATGGACTTCACTTCCCATGAGTCCTAGGGGTTGCTTTCTGTTCCCATTGCAGGGTATGCTGGGAGCATATCCAGCCGGAAACCTCAAGAGACAGCGACCCAGAAGACTCGAGGCAGATTATTTGATCCTGCCAGTAGCAGTGCTGCTGTGTCCGTGTTCCAATCCCGTAAACTCGCTGTTAAGGTTAAGAACAAGGTGGCTAGTCCTAGATGGCAGGCATGGTTGCTGACTCATGTGGATTGGAGTTTGAGAAAAGGGATCCCAATGAGAGTCAGTCATATTTTGGTTCTTTCACATTGTTCGGTTACATGGGCTCCCACATGGGTTCCCACGTGTGATTGTGTCAGACCGGGGATCACAGTTTACAGCACAATTTTGGAAAGTGTGGTGCTCTGCATTGAACATCTCTGTCATTACTTCCACAAGTTTTCACCCACAAACAGACGGTCAAACAGAGAGATTAAACCATACTCTATAACAGTATCTGCGCTGTTATGTGGATACTAACACTGAATCCTGGGTGGAGTAGTTGTGAATCGCAGAGGTGGCATACAACAGTGCGCAACATAGCACAACTCGAACCGCTCCTTATTTTAGCAAGTATGACTTTCATCCAAGGTTCATTCTTTTTGTGCATCCCCAAATAACTGATAAGCTTTCCGAAGTGCGGGAAAGTGTGAAATTCATTCCTACAACTTTGAGTGAAACTAGACAAAGGGTCATCGAAGCTAAGATCAGACACAAGACCTACGCTGATGTCTATAGGAGAAAAGAGCCTAAATACATGAAGGTAGATGTGGGGTGGCTGTCTACTAAGAATCTCCTTTTTAAGAAGTATAGCATTTTTAATCAACGTTACATTGGTCCTTACAAGATCCTCGAGGTGGTTAACCCTGTTGCTGTGAAGTTAGCCTTGCCCAAAAATCTGAGAATCCACCCTGTATTTCACGTTTCCTTGGTTAAACCATCATTTATCCGGTGAGGAGGTTGCCCACTCCGATTTGTGTTGATCAGGAACTCGGATATGAGGTGCAGTGTATCATTGACTCCAAGTTTAGGGGGCGCAGACTTTGGTATCTGGTCTCTTGGAAAGGGTATGGGCTGGAGGAGAACTCATGGGAACCTGCCTCTGGGGTTCATGCTCCCAGGTGTGTTCTGAGGTTTCATGTGTGTTTCCCTCAGAAGCCTGGACCTTGCGAGTGTTCCCTGTGGAGAGGGATGTACTGTCACGATTTGTTTTCACACGTGAACGGTGTCCTCCTGTGATGTCCTAGGGATCAGTGGGTTGTGTTGGGAGTTATAGACTTTACTTCCCATGAGTCCTAAGGGTTGCTTCCTGTTCCCATCGCGGGGTATGCTGGGAGGATGTCCAGCTGGAAACCTCAAGAGACAGCGACCCAGAAGACTCGAGGCAGATTATTTGATCCTGCCAGTAGCAGTGCTGCTGTGTCCGTGTTCCAATCCCGTAAACTCGTTGTTAAGGTTAAGAACAAGGTGGCTAGTCCTAGATGGCAGGCATGGTTGCTGACTCATGTGGATTGGAGTTTGAGAAAAGGGATCCCAATGAGAGTCAGTCAAATTTTGGTTCTTTCTCTTGTGTTGCGCAAAGAGGTGATGAAGTGGTGTCATTCCACTCCTGTGGTTGGATACAATGGTGTGGAGAAAACCATAGAAAGAGTGTTGCAGCAATTCTGGCGGCCCACAGTCAGAACTGATATCAAGGCTATGATTCAGAAATGTGAGGTTTGTGCCCAAATTAAATCTGATCGGGGTAAGCCATATGGCTGCTTACATCCTTTACCTATCCCTGAGAATCCATGGGAGCATATCTCTTTGGATTTTATCGTAAGGCTGTCTAAGAGCCAGGATTTCACAATTATATTGGTGGTTATAGACAGTCTAACTAAACTGGGACATTTCATTGCATTTAGTCAAGCTCCCTCGTCTGGGCAGGTGGCTCAGCTGTTATTGACACACATTGTTCAGTTACATGGGCTCCCACATGGGTTCCCACGTGTGATTGTGTCAGACCGGGGATCACAGTTTGCAGCACAAGTTTGGAAAGTGTGGTGCTCTGCATTGAACATCTCTGCCATTACTTCTACACGTTTTCACCCACAAACAGACGGTCAAACAGAGAGATTAAACCATACTCTATAACAGTATCTGCGCTGTTATGTGGATACTAACACTGAATCCTGGGTGGAGTGGTTGTGAATCGCAGAGGTGGCATACAACAGTGCGCAACATAGCACTACTCGAACCGCTCCTTATTTCAGCAAGTATGACTTTCATCCAAGGTTCATTCTTTTTGTGCATCCCCAAATAACCGATAAGCTTCCCGAAGTGCGGGAAAGTGTGAAATTCATTCCTACAACTTTGAGTGAAACTAGACAAAGGGTCATCGAAGCTAAGATCAGACACAAGAACTACGCTGATGTCCATAGGAGAAAAGAGCCTAAATACATGAAGGTAGATGTGGGGTGGCTGTCTACTAAGAATCTCCTTTTTAAGAAGTATAGCATTTTTAATCAACGTTACATTGGTCCTTACAAGATCCTCCAGGTGGTTAACCCTGTTGCTGTAAAGTTAGCCTTGCCCAAAAATCTGAGAATCCACCCTGTATTTCACGTTTCCTTGGTTAAACCATCATTTACCCGGTGAGGAGGTTGCCCACTCCTATTTGTGTTGATCAGGAACTCGGATATGAGGTGCAGTGTATCATTGACTCCAAGTTTAGGGGACGCAGACTTTGGTATCTGTTCTCTTGGAAAGGGTATGGGCTGGAGGAGAACTCATGGGAACCTGCCTCTGGGGTTCATGCTCCCAGGTGTGTTCTGAGGTTTCATGTGTGTTTCCCTCAGAAGCCTGGACCATGCGAGTGTTCCCTGTGGAGAGGGATGTACTGTTACGATTTGTTTTCACAAGTGAATGGTGTCCTCCTGTGATGTCCTATGGATCAGTGGGTTGTGTTGGGAGTTATAGACTTTACTTCCCATGAGTCCTAGGGTTTGCTTCCTGTTCCTATCGCGGGGTATGCTGGGAGGATGGCCGGCCGGAAACATCAAGATACAGCGACCCAGAAGACTTGAGGCAGATTATTCGATTCTGCCGGTAGCGGTGCTGCCATGTACGTGTTCCGATCCAGTAAACTCGCTGTAGCTGCAGAGTTCAAGAACCGGTAAAGTATTGACTTTGCGTGTGTGCGGTTGCACGCAGTGTTTCCTGTGTCTCTGGTGCTCATCTGGTGCGAGTCCTGAAAGGAGTTTTCTAGCGCGTTTTGGTTCCCTGTTCGGTGCCTCTCGCTTCTTGCATTTCATTAGTATAAGCTAGCGTTCCACTGTGGTATATTGGATGTTGGCAAATTCAGACCTCAAGAAGAGGTCGTTGTTTCTCTGATTAGACTCGGCTGAGTCTGGTTCTTTCTTTTTGGCTATTCATATCTAGGATACCTGCTGATTTCATTGCTTGACATTCATCTATATTATCGACTGTACGGGTGGGAACAATTCTGGAGGTTTTCTTTCGTTTGCATGGTATTTCGGAAATTGAAATTTGGAAATAACAAACATTCTTTTGACTTCAATGAAATCAAATACCTTCTTGGTTGTTACATACGGTTCTGCATCTTTCATTCTGGTATATCCTTTCTGAGCAAGAGCATATCAGGCTTTTGTGGAGCTAATTTGTTCTGTGTTTTCTATTACCATTAACAGAGGAGGAGCACTATACGGGGTTTCTTCCTCTTCCCCTGTGATGCTGTGCAATAGATACAATGGGTAGGTACTTGAATATCTAACTGTATTCTATACAAGGTTCTAGCAAGAAATGTATTGATGTTTTGGTTCATGTACTATTCACATTATACAGGATCAGACTGTTAAGTCTCTTATATTTAATCAACAAGGAAATATATATCTTTAAGTCTGCGTATTTTTTACTTTACAGGTTTTAGGAACATCTTACATGTGGTTGCATATATGTGGTGGTTGTTAAAGTGTCTGTTGTGTGTATTTCTCTGTTAGGTCTCCTTCCCAGCTGTTCCCTTCCCTTCTTTCCCTCACCTGATCAGATCAAGATTTTGTGTTATAACACTGACAGAATTGAGATGATCAAGAGGTGGACCCATAATTGAGAATCAAATCGACTCCGAGGTATCAGCAGATGACAGTTGGTTTGTTTTCTTTCCGCATAAGAAGCTTTTCACTGATGACATTTTCACTTGGAATTTAAAGATCTTAGAAGTTATCTTGTTCGCAATGCCAAAGAAGGGAAAATACTGTAGGCCCGATTCACAAAAGTAGTCTGAGACAAAATCCTAACTTTATGACTTTCGGTATTCACAGAAGGCATTTAGGAGTACTAAAGTTAGGATTGTGTCTCAGTTCATCTTACATTTTGGTATTAAATTAAATTTAAGACAAACTTAAATTTGACTGAGACAAAATCCTAACTTTACGACTAGGATTTTGTCTCAGTTAAACTTAAGTTTGTCTTAAATTTAACTTAAGTTTAACTGAGACAAAATCCTAACTTTAGTACTCCTAAATGCCTTCTGTGAATACTTTAGTTCTCCTAAATGCCTTCTGTGAATACTGAAAGTCGTAAAGTTAGGATTTTGTCTCAGATTACTGTTGTGAATCAGGCCCTGTGTGTGGGGAGACTTTATAACTTATTAGAATGTTGTTGAAGCTCTATATTCTTCAATTGTTGCTGCTGTGAACTGGCAATAAAGGGGATCTGCATCATCTTAGCCTCTGTGTCTTTAATAAAATCCAGATTTTCTGCCCACCAGGCAGTGTAAAATCAAAATTTTCTTGATTACTTGAGGCTGGTGAAAAAGTTAGATCTGAATCTGGAACAGACCTATAAAATGAGGGGACTCTCGGATGTACTCTGTGTAAAAGAGCCTGGGCAGCCAGATGTTCTTACGTCTACATGCCTGCACCCTCTGGAACTTCACCTCGCTCCTTCCTTTACAAATCAAAAATTAAGTCTTGTTCAGAAGCCGGTGATAACATTTCTGTTCTAGTTATGGGATGGCTGTCTTTGGGATTCTACTTAGCACCTAAATGCCCAGGCTGGATCAGGTGACGCTTTATAAGAAATCTGAAGACATCTGTTATGAACTCTGGAAATCACATCAGGCGTTATGATGGGTGTTGTAGAGGGGTGATCAGGGGCAGTAGCTGCTATCCTTGGCTTGCACTGTGGTACCCTTGGCACTACTCTTGATAGCTTCCACTTGCAGTTATACACCCCTAGCACTGCCCTTCCTGCCCATGGGCTCAGGGGTCATGAAGACAGCAGCAGGAATAGGAATTAAACAGGGTTCTAAGAGCTCTGTTTAGATTTTGTAGTTTATAATTCATGCCCTTGTATTATCCCCTTAACAGCAAACAGGGGACTTTTGAGAAGCTCGGGGGGCGGGTGGGGACACGTGATTTTATCAGGGGTCAAAAGGTACATAATGTCACTTCTGCTCCTCAGGCTTTTTGATGAATCAATGCCAATGTGTGTAGCCAGTTGACCTTTGATGACATTGGCTCAAACCATCCTTAGATATCATTTGTTCGGTTATCTCAGTCCTGCTACAGTGACATGTAGTGCACTAGTGTTGTAGAGGTGCCTTCAACATCCAACAATTCTCTATACCCTAATCTCCTAAGAACCCGTGATGGAGAGCAACACAAAGAGCATGAGGATGTTAAAAGAGAAGCAGCATACAAGGGAGAGTGAGGGAGAGCAAGAAAACACATGCACGCTCATTGATAACTAAAAGCAAAAGAAACAAATATTGACATTGTTTTTCCAGTGTTGAGTGGGCAACACTGTTGGTTTTGCCAATGCCCATCTGGCCATGTTAAAAGTACAGAAAATCAATGTTTTCTACACTTACTCAATGACCACCTCATTGTGTTAAGCAATACGGTGACCATCTTGAAAGTACAGCAAACAACGCTTATTTAGTATTCTATACTTTTAACATCGCCACTATTAGCTTTGCCAATGCGGACAGAGTTTAAAAGCCTCTGGAATTTGCAAAGCCAATAGTTACTACCACCACAGGGTGGGACAGCACAGTATTGTGAAAAAGGATATCTTCCAGGGTATCTCCAATGCTGCCATCTGACACTTTTACCAAAAAGGGGAGTGTGGCCCATGCGGACAGAAGTGGGGTAAGGGCCCAAATGCTTTACAGAAAAGACAAAAACCCGCACTTCAATAAATTTCACACCATGTAATTTGAGGATGAAAAAAGATAAACACTATTTAATATGTTTACCTTGGCGATTAATTGGGCCGGTTTTATTCATCAATTTTATCAAAAAAACCAAATATCACTATAGTCAAGAGAAATATCAAAGTCTTAAACGTATTGACCATGAAAGTTTTAGTGTCCAATATTTACAATGAAAAACCTTTAGTCAAAAAATGCGTGATTATACAACGACTTAACAAACCATACATACATTGTGAAAACGTGTAAAAAACAAATAATACACAAAAAACATCATGTGATATCATTTCACAAATAAAGAGGGGGGAAGAGTTATCAACATGTTTTTTCATAACATTATTGCGAAGCAACAATATTTGGAAATATTTGACCAAAATGGAGCTTTTTTGATTAGTCTCCAAAAACAACACGACAACCTCTCGGTAGAAATGTTGATAGGCTTCAAGTTACTAGCAATTTTGTCTATTTATTCCATAGGACTTGATCCTATCCGCCTACGCGTTTCGAGTTTGGGAGGGTTCTTCTCAAACTCTCTTCAGGGCCAAATGAATTCCTTTCCCCATTTGTTAAACCTAATGATGAAGACACAACAAATAGTGGATACTTATTACTGACTGCTCCCATCAACCCGCTAAAGCCATCTGACACTTGGCACACCATGGAGAAGCACTGGGAATGAAGAGCGACACTGTGAAAGGACAACATCTAGGGCATCTCCAAGGCCACAGTCTGGTGCCTGGCGCATCACTGAGGAGCATCAGGAGAGAGAGTTTGAGTGGAGTGGTGGGGCAGGGTGGGGTAATCTGGAAAGGAGGCAAGGGAGAGAACTGTAGTGTGCTCTGACCAACAGGATTGAAGATTTCATGTAGTGTTAAACAACTAATGAAAAAAAAGTACTTTCATGACATCAGCAGTGGGAGGATATACCATAGCCAATCAAGGGCTAGGGTAATCAATCTATGGTGCGGGAGAGGGAAACACATAATAGGGAGGAAAGCCATCTACTAAAGAGCTGAGAACTGAGACTGAGAAGCGAGCCAGAGACTGAGAAGAACAGCAGCGGCCCGTGCAGGTAAAAGCGGTGGGGTCGGGGAGGGGGTTATTTCGACAGATGAAGACGAGGGAAATGGAATTATTTATTTATTTTCCCCTCGTGGTCATCTGTCGAAAACCCCCCAACCTGGCTCCTTACCTGCACGGGCCACTGCAGATTATGAACAAAGGCTGACTGTAGTATTGTATACAATGCTATCTGTGACAAAGGGCTGGAGCTGTCTGTACAGAGACTGCAAAAAGAAGTTTCCTGAATGTAAGCACAGGTAGAACTCAAGCCATCCAATGAAAAGGGTGTTAAAGAAGGTGTGCTCTAGGGAGGAACAAAAACAGGAAGATGAAAGAAAGCCATCAATTAATAAACAAGGAAATGAGATTGACAAGAAAGTCAACCAAGGATATGCAATGGGCTTTCCTAAAGCCCACTGGGCAACAGAGATGACTAAAAGAGATGCTTAAAAGATGACATGTGCATTAGTGGTTAAATAAGTACATTAACCCGTTGGCTGCATCGAACGTTCAGCTCCAGTGCTGAACGTTCGAAAAACGGGTGGGGCAGCGTCGGCCAACGGACATGCACAGCACTACCAAGGTAGTGCATGTGACGAACGTTGGCCGACCGCAACAGCCAACGGGTTAATGGAATATCAACCCACATTCAAAATTCGGTAGCAGATAAACAGAATCTGCAAAAATCAACAGATTCTTGCTGAATACTCTGCTCGGTCCACTATAAGTCCTCTACATAATCTTCTAGCACCTGGTGCACTACCACACAACTGACTGGCCAGGTTTTAGATCTCCTTTGTGCACACAGGACAGTGATGAGTGGCCATGGGCAATGCTGCAAAATGTTGTTCAATGTTTACATACAATGGACAAGACTTTGCGTGCCCTTAAGTTGATATTCTTGGCCCTATAGCCTTGAGAAGGCCATTGCCGTGGCTCTTATAACGGTGCTCAGGCTACAAGTCGTGATCTTACTAGGATAATTGTAGGTGCATTAAAGGCCTTTGATAGGGTATGTTGGTCATTTCCATGGACACATTTGCCTAAAATCAGTATTTTTGTGTCTTTTCTGCTTTGCTTCTGATACAAGCACTCTTTTTTTATAAATCTTTTCATTATGCCATGGACAAAGAAACAGAGCAAAACATTGTGACACTGACCGAACACACAGTTTGGAAAACGATGTTTCATAGATCAAGAAAATTGAACTGACAACAATGACAACCCGCAAGATCAATCGAGGTCTCTCTATTCCCTCCATGGGCCCATATATTTTCAAATGTCTGTGGATAGCCCCCGCCTTTATATATTGTGCGTTAAGACTGCATGCAACAATCCATTCAATACAATTATTCTTGGTGAATTTTGTAGCCCATATGTGTGTTATTAATGTTCATTCAACCCAATAATAAATTACAATGTAGTTCATTGTTATGCTAACCATTAACGCCTTTGATCTTCCTGCTCTGTCTGAAAGTAGAGATTACTAGAATCAGCAGGAATGCTGCTATTCTCCTGGCCATTGTCAATAATAAAGAGATGAAGATAACAACAAAAATTGATGGTCTGGCAATTTATCCTGGTGCCACAGCTATAGAAAAATCTTCATGGAAGCGACAAATTTTGTATCAGTTTTTGGCTATTGTCTCAGTAGTGATCAAACTCAGGGTCTGGGGACAGGAGGGATTGGTTACAACATAATTGGTAGAGTACAAGAGGTGGTTTATCATGGGGTGACTCTCGATAAGGTTCTTGTGCAGATAATTTGTGTTCATTAACAATCCCTTCAGTGACAATGTATCAAACTGTAGAAACAGTGGGAAAGGTCACCTGAGGCTCTCAAAGGAGGAGACAATCATGTAAAGATGGAGATATTGCCACATTTCTTTATCTCTTTCGTTTCATTCCGTTGTATGTTCCCCATGATTTTGTTTTAATAATAATAAGCAATCTTATAAAGCGCATGGTTACACTTACTAGTGTGTCCCTGCACTGCGGCTAGACCTCGTCAGGAGCAATAATGTGACATAGCTAGAGGAGAACCTATGGGCGGAAGAGCCTTGTCTTCAGTTTTTTCCGTAAAATGATTTCAGAAGGTTCCTTCCGGAGAGTGAGAGGGAGGTCATTCCAGTGTTTCGCTGCAAGACAGTGGAAGAATCGGACACACAGTCTTGCTCTTTTGATAACCGGGGATTTGAACTGTCCAGTCCCTGTAGATCTTAGATGCCCGGATGGAGTATAGGGGGACACTAGATTGTGTAGATAGCTTGGCCCTTTCCCCTGCAGAATACGGTGACTAACACACAGGGCCTTACAAATTATTCTCTCCCTCACTGGGGTGGCGAGGGCATTTTTGGTGGAAGTTCTCCTGGGCAGCATTAGAACAAGGCAGGCCGCCACGTTCTGAATGCATTGAAGTCTCATTAGACACTTACTACTTGCTCCCAGTTATAGAGCGTTTCCGTAGTCCAGCCGGGAAGTTACCAGTGCATGGACTAGGGTTTTCCTCGCTGCCACGGGAAGCATGTCTAAGGTTTTCCAGAGTCCATTCATTACTCCGAAACACTTCCTGGCCACAATTCTGGTGTGATTCTCAAAGGAGAGCTTGGAGTCCAGCCACATCTCCAAGTTCTTGACCTGACTGCTGGGAAAGGACTTCGGGCCCAGAGTCTGCGGCCACCATTATGAGGACCAGATCGAGGCAGCATTTCCCACCACTAGAACCTCCGTTTTGCTGCCATTTAATTTTAAACAGTTGTTCATCATCCAGGATGCCAGCTCCTGTATGCAGGAAGAAAAGTGGGTGGCTGCCTCTACATGGGACTGTGACAGTGAGACCACCAGTTGCGTGTCATCTGTGTAGGACACGACACTGATTCCATATTTAGTCATAATCTCCGCCAGTGGGGCGATATAGAGATTAAAAAGGGTGGGGCTTAGTATAGAGCTCTGGGGGACTCCTTGAGCAAGCGCCATGCTTTCGAATAATGAGGTCACTGAGCCACCTTAAAGCTGCGATCCTGTAAAAAGGACCTCAGCCACTCAAGGGCCATTTTATCCAGCCCGCCTTGCCTGAGGCTCTGTAGGAGTAGGGGGTGGGCTACAGTGTCGAATGCGTCACTGAGGTCCAGGAGGACCAGCGCATCCGTCTAGCCCGCATCTACCTGTCTGCGGATAGTTTCAGTTGACAGTTGCAGTGCTGACTTAGTCGAGTAAGTTGCTCGAAAACCTGATTGCGTAGGGTGCAGCAGGCTGTGCCGGTTAATGTGGTCCATCAGTTGTATATTGACCACTTTTTTGTCTATTTTCGCAAAATATGGCAGGAGTGAGACCGGACGAAGGTTCTCCAGCTGACTCTCACTCACATTCAGCTTTTTTGTTATAGGTACGATAATCGCTTCTTTCCAGCTTTTTGGGACCACTCCCGACCCAAAGGAGAGTTCAATGAGGTTCCTAATATAGGGTACCAGGATTTCCAGGCTATCTCTCAGAACTTTCGGACTAGTTGGGTCCATAGGTGAACTGGATTTGATACTTAAGGCTATGCCTTTGAGGTCTTCACAGGAGGGGAGCTCAAATCTGGTGAGGTAGTCTGTCTCCTCCACGTTGGCCCTCCCCTCACTAACGGAACTCCCCTTATGTGCCTCATCTGGGAAGGTAAAGTAAATCCTTGCTACCTTCTCTGCAAAAAAGTCTGCCACCAAATTGCAAGAACCAACCGATTCGCTAGTGGAGGCCGTAGTTCTGGCTAGAGACTAAATGTCTTTAAAAATTGTGAAAAGTTGTCTAAAAGAGTTCTCCACTTGTTCTATCCTCTCATTGTAGTATGCGGCACGAGTTTGTCTTATTAGGCAGTGATAGTGCTTTAGACTGATTTTATATTCAGCCTTCCTATAATCTGAAAAGTCTTTCCTCCATACTCGTTCTAACCGCTTGCAGGAAGTCTTAGCTACCCTAAGTCCTTCATTAAACCATGGGACCGATTTTAACTGTCTCCCCGGTGCTCTAGAGGACCATGGGGCTACTCTGTTGAGTGCCTCAGTAATCTGATCATCTAAGAAGCTACAGGCAGACTCAATGTCTTATCTATAAAGTACAATTTGAAATTTTATTTTTGGGCTTCAATGAGGCATTGAATGGGCGATCTCGTGATAGGGAATTCTTTGTGATATGTATTTATTAGGAACTATGAAAACTAGTTGGTGGAGTAAGGCCAGGTTATATGCCTTAAATGGATTTTACAAGGTCTGTAGTGGCACATCACAAATTTCTATAATCCCTTAAATTCAAGAATATAGGACCATATGTATCAAGCTAAATTGCGTTCGCAAACGCTGAAATTCGCGTTTGTGATTGCAATTTAGCTTTGTGTAAGTTTAAAGCTACTCGCAAAATAAGGAATCGCAAAAATTGCGATTCCTTATTTTGCGCAAGTATTTAGAGAATCGCAGTTTGTGATTCTCTAAATGCTATGATAGAAGGCATCGCAAATTGTGATATTGCCTTAAGGAATCACAAATTACCACCAACTTCAAGTTGGTGGTAATATGTGATTTCCTTTAAAAAAAGCACATTTTTTTTATTTTTTCAAGGTTCCATGTGGCACACATACATGCCCTTAGGGCATGTATGTGTCCCACATGTGCACACATGCACATTTCAGGGGTGCAACAGGGTGTCCTTTTGGCACCCTTGCAATCTTGAAATTGCATTCTCAATTTGCGATTCTCTAATTGCTAATCGCAAATTGAGAATGTCTTCCCATTCATTCCTACGGGCCTCCTAGCCCATAGGAATGAATAAGAAGGTATTCCTTATTTGTGAATCTCCATTTGCAATTCGCAAATAAGGAAGATGTAGGATTCGTAAAAATCCTAGCAAATCCTACATACATTGCATTTTGCGATTCTCTAATT
Organism: Lissotriton helveticus; assembly: GCF_964261635.1. NCBI lineage: Eukaryota > Metazoa > Chordata > Amphibia > Caudata > Salamandridae > Lissotriton > Lissotriton helveticus. Next base: position 1,123,680,847 of record NC_136071.1, read on the forward strand.
GCGATTCGCAAAAATAAATCGCAATTAGAGATTTGCAAAATTAGTTTTTGATACATATGGCCCCTACGTACTTATGTAATAATATCATTCTATGTCAAATTTGTAATAACTCTAACCTAAGTACTTGGATTGAGGTCTAAATGGCATTTTTCCTCAGTTATGTTTTACAGAAATATTGACGTTATAAGAATTTGGGTTATACTACTCAATGCATTTGTTTTTTTAAATGTGATATCTTAGACATATGTCTCAAGGATATGCATAATAGAGCCATAATATGGACTAATGTTCTATTCCCTGGAGTCACTGATGGAGATATGTATTTATTAAGATGATGCATGAAGCTCTCTTGACCAGGGACAGAGCCTCCAGGACTAACAGTTCAAACGTCTCCCTTCCCAGCTGCATTCTTGTCTTTTCTGACAGCTCACCAACGCAGGAACCCTTGCACCATGGTGCGAGGAAGTCTGTGTTGTCGGCATGATTAGTTTTGTGCAGGGATGGACACCTTCTTGCATAAAAATATTCAAAGAAGGTGTTTTTCTTGTTCTATGTGTGCTGCCCAATGCAGCACATGTGGAAAAAGGAACAAACGAGGAGAAATGTTAACATTTCTCCTCGTTACACCTGCTTTGGGAAGGCGTTAGTTTTAGCGCTGCCCCAAATTTATGCTGTGCTGTAAATCTGGGGCAGTGTAGAAAACCATGGGTGTTGCGTGGGAACCCCCTCAGCAACACCCATGGAACGCCCCTTTCAGGCAGAGTAAGGAATTGCCTTACTCCATATTTACAAGGCCATGAATAGCTACGAAGGGTAGCTTTCATGGCCTTGTAAATATGGGCCAGCAGGCTGAGCCTCTGTACCATCACAAAAGTGAGACTCCAGCAGCATAAAAGCGCTGTGCGGGCATTGTAAATATGCCCCTTGATTTACCAGTAGGTCCCTAGTAAAGTAATACTACATGTACCCAGGGCCAGAAAATGAAATGCTACTAGTGGGCCTGCAGTACACATTGTGCCACCCACTTAAGTAGCCTTTTCAAAACATGTCTCAGGCCTTCCAGTGCAGCCTGTGTGTGCAGTTTTGAACTGCTATTTCAATCTGCTAAAATCATCCAGGCTAAAACCTTCGCTTTTAATACATATACATCACCCCTAGGTGGGGCACTAAATAGCCCATAGGGCAGGGTGCAATGTATTTAAAAAGTTGGACATTTTACTTGTCATGGTAGTGAACTACTAAAAGGTCTGCCTCTCCCATAGGATATTATTGGGCTCCATTTGTCCATGTAATAAGTGCTAGTTTTCAGTTGGGAGCAGGTGGGAATGTTGTGTTTGGGGTCTACAAAATTGTAATTTAAACCCCTCCTTAATGGTAACGTCGGATTTGAATTTGAATTTGAATTTAAAATTATTTTTAAAGCGCACATACACCAGCGGTTTCTTGGCGCTACAACTAACAAAGGACCGGGGCTGGCTAAGCAGAAAAACAAACTGCTAGAGGGTTAATTGAAGGACTTTGTGAACAGATGAGCCTTGAGTTGCTTCCGGAATTGCGGATACAGGGTTAAGGCTCTGAGCTCGGGGGGCAAAGAGTTCCAGAGGAGTGGAGCGAGAGTCGCAAATTTCGAGCCACCCCATTTCTTTCTCAGGAACCGTGGGATTGTAAGAAGAGACTGGGTAGATGAGCGTAGTTCCCTAGTGGGAACGTAAGGGGTGATCTCGGATGAGATGAAAGCCGGTGCCGTGCCCAGTCGAGCTTGAAAGGCAATGGAGGCGAGCTTAAACTGGACACGGGCACGAACAGGGAGCCAATGTAGAGATTTTAAAAGGGGGGTGGTGTGGTGGAATTTCGGGAGTTTGAATACCAAGCGCGCCGCCTGGTTTTGGATCTGTTGCAGACGCCGTAAACTATATGCAGGAATACCTGCATATAGGGCGTTGCCATAATCCAGGCGGGAGACCACCATGGCCAAGGTGATCAGCTTGAGGGCAGCAAAGAAAAAAAAACGGGACACCCTGCGTATAGTGCGCAGTGAGAGAAAAGAAGAAGAAACCACAGAGCTAACCTGGGAGTGAAGAGTGAGTTGAGAATTGAGTTTAATACCAAGTGTTTTGACTGAGGTAGAGGGGATAGGTGGAGAGCCAAGAGAGGGGGGCCAAAATAAAGACGACCAGGGGCTGGATGAACCACCTGTCAACACCAGCTCGGTCTTGTCTGGGTTGAGTTTTAAATGATTGTGGTTCATCCAGTCCCGGATATAGATCATAACAGATTGGAAATTAAGAACAGAAGAAGGGGAGGAAGACAGATTAAATACAAGCTGGAGGTCGTCCGCATAGTTAAATACGGCGACCTCCATTTGTTGCAGAGAGAAAATAAGAGGGGCGATATAAAGATTAAACAGAAGGGGGGAAAGGGAAGAGCCCTGGGGAACCCCGCACTGAACTTTCTGAACGTCCGCAGTAAAATCACCCAGGCGTACAACCTGGGTGCGGTCACTCAGGAAGGAGGATAACCAGACCAATGCGGTGCCCCCGATCCCCGCCGCCCTGACACGGGAAAGCAAGATGGTATGATCCACCGTGTCAAAGGCGGCTGAGAGATCGAGGAGGACCAAGGCCTGGGGCTGGTTGGTATCCATACCCTCCCTGAGGTTGTCCAGGACCGAGAGAACTACGTACTCCGTAGAGTGTGCGGGGCGAAACCCGGCCTGGCGGGGGGCAAGAGCTCCATGCTTCTCCACAAAAGAGCTCAGAGCGCAGGTGACATGGCGCTCGAGCACCTTTGCCAGGAAAGGCAGGAGGGAGATGGGGCGAAAATTGGCAGGGATTGAGGGGTCCGCGCCCGGCTTTTTCAAGATGGGTACAATTACTGCTCATTTGAATGGATTAGGCACTACGCCTTGAGAAAGAGAGCTATTGAGGAGGTGAAGGGGGGGGTCTGGACAAGTGATGAAAATGTGACGAAGAATATGAGCAGGGCAGGGATCTAATGGGGAACCAGATTTGACAAGAGGTATTATGGAAGTCAGAGATTCCCTGGTTAGAGGGGGGAGGGTAGTGAGTTCACCCTTAGGAGGGGGGCACTGAGGGTCAACAAAAGTGGGGGAAGGAGGAGGGATATTGGCCTTAATGGTGGCTATTTTCTGAATGAAATAGTTATTGAGGGAGTGACAGAGTTCTATGGAAGGGGCGGGCTTTAAGGTTGTTCTGTCCGAAAACGCCAGATTGTGCACGATCGAAAAAATTTCCTTCGACTGGTTTTCTGCTGCGAGGATTTTGGAGGAGAAGTAGATGGTTTTAGCCTCCAAGATGTCTTTTTTGTATTGGGTCAAGATATTAACAAAATCTAATCGCAATGAGGGGCAATAATTTCTCCTCCAAGCCCGCTCCGCACGACGTACCGCAAGTTTGGTGGCTTTAAGATTTTCGTTGAACCACTGGTTGGCGTCCTTCTCCCGCTTAGAGGTAATTCGTTTAAGAGGGGCAATAGAGTCGCAGCCTAAGGAGAGCCACTGTTCAATGGCCTTGACCTGGGAAAGGGTGGGTAGACCTTGTAAGGAAGGGAGGGAAGTGGTGAGTAGGGAGGATAGATTTTCCGGATCAACTCGTCCCCAAGCGCGGACCCAGATGTTTTTGGGAAGAGGGGGCTTGACCGGATGATAAATGGGAAGGGCAAATGAAATCAGGTGGTGGTCAGACCACGTGCAGGGCGAGATGGAAAGAGACTCTACGGGGCAATTCAAGGACCAGATTTGGTCTAAGATGTGACCCTTGATATGGGTAGGGGAGTGAATATGAGGAGTAAAGTTGAGCGATGGGAGGGTCTCTGAAAATTCTTTAGACGATGGACATTCAGCTGGGTCAGAGGGCCAGAAGTTGAAATCCCCCAGAAGTAAAATGGAGGAGTTGTTAACGGTGACCGTGGCCAGGACTTCCAAAAAATCAGGGAGAAACAATAAAGGGGATTGAGGGGGACGATAGGTAAGTATGCAGGTGAGGGGGGCGTGATGGAGATGCGGATAGCCAGATACTCGGTGGTAGCGATATCTGGCAAAGACAGGGTTTGGAAGGGAAGGTCGGTACGAGCGATGACTGCCACGCCGCCCCCGGCTCTGCCAGTAAAGCGGTCTGCGCGAAGGGCGTAATAAGGGGCCGGTAAAGTGGCCAATAGAGCAGGGAGGGAGTCATCACAGAACCAAGTTTCCGTTAAGAAAAGAAGATCTGGGGCATGAAGGTCTAGCAGTACCGAGAGTTCGTGTGCATGGGCTACTGCAGATCGGGTGTTAAGATAAAATGCCGAGAGGGTTTTGGAGGTAGCAGGGAAAACATTGTCTGTAGAAGAATGAAGGGGGGCAACTTGGGGAGGGGGGATGTCAAGGGGAACAGCCGGAGACAGACCAGATATGAAAATCACAAATATGAAAATGCCACTTTTAGAAACCTGGCATTTTCATGACCCAACCATTTGGTGCCTGCAGCCTGTACCCTGGGTCACATGACTAGGTGTAGCTGGCAGTTGGTCTTTGTGTATTGTTCTCCGACAGTGAGACAAATGGGGGGATAGATATTAGCAGGATGGCCCATCTCTGACTTGATGAAGGGGAGGAGTTGTGACCTACCACACTTGCACATAACAAATGCTCTGCCCAGCACACTCACAAAGGGATTTGACACTTGTTTTTGTGACCCCAGACAAGCTGGTGTCATGGCAGAGTGAAAACCTCCAGAACCTTCTTGTATTTTAAAATGAACACCACATATAAATATTGAAACCTCAGACCCAACTCTTCAGTACAACTCTTAACCTGTGGAATAAGCACTGCTGTGCTGTTATGTAGGAAGGACTGCTACACTGTTGCCCTGCTGCCTGAGTAAGGAGGACTGGACCTGCATTTAGAACCCAAGACCACCGGAGTGACTCCAAGGGCTAGTTGACTGGCTTCCTGATCACAGCCGCAGGGCTAGAAAAGGCTCCAATCACCTTGAACTCAGGACCTGGACTCTGTCTACTGTGAGTCCTACCACCCAAGTGATGCCACCCCAGTCCTGGATCCTTGGGCCTAAAGGTGATCCTCCAGTCCAGCTGTGGTCCTGTGGGCAGAACTGACGCAGTGTGACACATCTCCTCGCATCTTCGCTTCAAAACCTCTGCAGCGCAACACAACGCATCGCAGCCTGCAGTCTCTTCGGAACTGCTGCTGCACGACGCATCTTAGAAGCAAGCCTTCCCATCGCAAGCCCCTTCTCAACAGCATCCTTGACGATGCAGGACTTTGCATGTTGAAAAAGGCTTTCTGGGTAATAACAGTAGTTTATTTAAAAACAACGAAGCTATCATCCAGTGTAAGCCGCACTGAAGACTGGGTCCAATCACAGAATGAGGGACATAAAATCGATTCACTAGGATTCATAGCCACCAGAACTAATGGTGTAAATATTAATCAAACTCTGTATCTGACAGGGAATTTTCGATCCCTCTTAATCCACTAAATATCAAGAACCCGAGAATAAACCAGCAACACACCATCCTCCCCATCCACATCATCATTACTTTCATCATTCCCAATGGAACTTACCTCCCTTTCCACATTTCCCATTGTCACTTTTGCGAGATGGCCTACTTTCCACAACTGGTTGTTCAAAATCTTGGACGGGCATCCCAGATTCCAGCACCTCTATTCGTTCGAGATGTTTGGACAAACCTTTGTGCACGTATAAGCGATACGATACTTGACTCTCACCCAACCCCCCACACTCACCTGATGTGACCTCGAACTGGTTCCATGTGTAACAAAATTCTTCTTCGAAACTTTCCAAGCTTTCTTTGGCTTTGTCTCACAACTCCCACAAAGCACCATCATTGTAACTTCTGTCAATCCTATTCATAATTCACACCGGCCACAGATCAGCACAGATTGTTCTTCCCATCATACCCTCAAAATGTGAAACTCAAGTTGTGCTGTGTGAAATAGAACTGTAACAAATAACCATGTCTCGTACTGCCTTAGATACCGCCTGCTGAGTGCTTATCTCTCAATGGATACATTCTTCTATCATGAGGTTAAATCTTTAAATCTTTCAAGCAATCCATTGGGTTGAGGATGATATAGTACTATTCTCAAATTCATTATCTCTCTTTCGTTAAGATGACCTGCCATTTCTGCCGAGATAAACTGAACACCATTATTCATCAAAATCTTCCTCGGCACTCCTCTGGAGAATAATTCATTAAAAAAAATTCAAAACAATACGTGTCCTGGGCTCTCTTATAGATTTTACGTCACTCCATTAAATAGTCAATTAAATAGTCACTAATTATCATCAGATACCTACCCTTCTCAGGTAATATATGAAAAGGTTTGCAGAAATCGACTCAAATCATATGCCAGGCTCTTGCCACAAACTCTAGTGGCTGCAATGGGGGACAATATAACGATAAATGCTTATATTCCAGTGAACAGATCCCACATTTCTGAACATAGTCCTCATCCTCCAGAAAACTCCTCCATTAGCGATATCACAGTCATCCCTACATGTCCTTTATGCACCTCATCCAACAATCTTTTGCATAGTAAAGATGGCGGCATCAGTGTATCCCCTTCGACTAACAATCCTTCTTCCTCACACAACTCATCGGCTACCTTCCAGTACAAAGCAATTCCTGTTCCAGATTGCTTTCCTTTGAATATCCACCTATTATCATGTGCTTTACTTTCCTCAGACTAGTATCTCCTTCCACCTCTTTAACCCACTCTTTTTTAGAGTCACTCGGCACGCTACCTGCATCAACGCATGCTCTCAACGAGTGTTCTAGTTATTCAATCTGCTCCACTTCTTCTCCATAAACGTGGGTATTCTTGATAGGAAGGCTGCTGTGTGATGCTTCTGATCAAGAGCAAATTCTACTATATACCTGCCAAGAGTTTGCGGCCAGTCTTGCTAGCCTGGCAGTAGACTTATTATCCTCTTGAGGACCAAAATGGCCGCAAGCGCCTTGTGGTCTCTGCACACTATGAAAGAATGTCCCAATAGATTTGCTTGAAATTTAGACACTGCCCAAACACAAGCCAGCATCTCCTTTTCGATAAAAGAGTACCTCTTCTCTGTCTCTCTCAGCGTACAGGAAGAATACGCTATGGTATATTCACGCCCCTCTGTTTCCGTAGAGACAGTACCACTCCAAACCCATATGCTCTTGCCTCGAATGTCACTGTGGTGTCTAGTTGGGGCATAGAGTTGTAAATTAGGCGCATTACTTAACTTGACTTTGATCATCTCAAATGAATGTTGACACACTGAGACCATATCAAATCCCCTTTCATTTTTAACAGTGGATGGAAATACTCTGTCATATTAGCAAAGTATTCCAAGAACTGGGAGCAAAACGCCCATATTCCTGAGAATGAAGGCTGCTGTTCTTTGCTTTGGGTGATGCCACTTCTGTGATGTGTCTCCTTTCATTCATTTACCCAAACGTTGCTTGGTTTTCACACCCCCCCCTGGACATTACATGCCACAATTCTTCTACTTCTCGAACACCAAACATTTCCCTTCTGAACTTTATTCCTATATCAAACCTCCTGAAACTCTCTTCACAACATGTCATTTTCCTCCAGTGTCCTGCTCCACATCATATCTAGTCCCTAAAAACAATGTTAATATATCATTGAACAAATGTAAATGTAGTACTTGTATAGCGCACGTATCACCCCTGAAGGGGTCTCAAGGCACTTGTAGGCATAGCGCTGTGGAACCCTTCTTGATTTTTCCCTGTGAAGTGCCCACTCCTGGGCACCCCCAAGGTGAAGCCAGGCATCCCAGCGCTGTTGGGACCATTGTGGAGATTAAGCAAGCTATTGCCCAGAGTTGCAGAGTGGGACCCATGATTAGAATAGGCAGCGAGGCGAGAAATATCAGGTCCGAGGAAATTGAGCCCAAGACCCACCAAGGCGGGCATTGAACCGTGGTCCCGGGCCAGACCTCTGCATCAGGGTCTGCCGCTCTAACCATTGAGCCACACTTCCCCATGTGCCATTACATGATCAAAAACAACTGCAGAGGCAGGTTGATTGATTGAGTTCGTTATGCGATTATAAAGATATCATCATAAAATAGCAAGCATAAAAATACATTACGATACAACAGAATTGCATGTAAAAGAGACATCATTAAAAACTCAACCATTCCACGTTACTGCACACATTGTAGTGGCAAGTTCAAAAGACATGTTTCAGCATAGATATGTACCATGAGGCGCCACTCACAACCCCTCCTTCAGACCAGTGTGATGCTTATCAGCAATGTTTCTCTCAGCTACCACCCTGTAGTAAACCGGCGGGGTCCTCGTGTAGGGTGCTTGTGTAATTGCCAGTTTGGGATAACACTGAGATTGACTGTTTAGGTAATATTAGTAGTTTACTTACAGGTACGGATACATGACCCAGACAACTGCTCTCGAAGCCTGGATGAGACAGCAGGGACCAAGCACCCAATGTAGAGTGTAGCAGATGCAAGAATCTAGCATTACTCTATGAACAGAGAGATGCAGAAGGCTACACTATGCTAGCGACACTGCCATTGGTCAGACCCTCTACGGGTGGTGAGAGCATGTCCCAGCAGCGATGTGTGACGGTGTCACTCACCAGCTCAGTCATTCATCTGTCACATTGCTTCATGGTAGGACTTAGGTGCAGTCGGAGACCCCTCCTAGCTTTCGGGCACAGAGGAGCTGCCGCTGGGCCAACCACGGTGCATCCCACTGGAGTACTGGTTTCCTTCTCTAGGACAACCTGAACGGGGATTAGCCCACCCCATCTAGTGTCCCCCTATCTGTTTGTTTTGTCATGACAGCGTCCATTGGATAAGGGCAGCCATATTTGGAAACCTATGGGCACCCTTGGGCAGAGCTGTGGTAAACCTTGGCCTATTAGGAGCATGATTGTTCCCACCTGTGGCATAATGTTGGACCTGGGAATCACTGTGGTAATTAATTCTTGGCACATTGTGGGTCTCCTTGGGGTTATGGAGCCTATCCTCAACCAGATGCTTATTTACAAACTTTTGTTTAGGGAATTGCTTTGGTTTATGCAAAAGAAAGCGCCTACACTGAGCAGCACAGAGTTTCTGCTTTCAGAAACTGACAAACTGATGTTTGCAATCCAGGTTAAGCTCAATTTCCACTGAAAATGTATGCTGACATTCGGACACTTCTTGCTGACGTAGTTAGCGCTAGTTGTCACTTGCTGCTGTTTCTGAATATTTTATGACATTATCGCTACGACTGCAAGAGGACTGAACCTGCAAGATTGGTATCACTGCCTGCTGTCTAAGCCCAAAAGGCCGCTATAATCGGAGCAGCAAACTGTATATGTGCGGGCATTATCTGTGTATGGTGTGGTATTTATTTTTCCACTGTGGCTCTTTCAAAAAGATTATTAGTAATAAAAGAGTCTGTGAATCTAGTTGGAAGAGGCACTGGTAAAAAGAAAAGAATTGGGATGTAGAAATTATGAAATATACAATATGCAATTTGAAAACTTATATTCCAAGTAAAACGCAAATCTAAATGTTTTAACTGTATGCAGTATCCACGGCTTTTCAGTTTATCTAAGATGATTTGTGAAGGAAAATCACAATTTTCTTGTAGAAGGTGACCTCCCACCAGTAGAGGGAAGTGTTATGCGTGCTTGGCAAACTATGAAAGTATTGGACTATTTTATGCATGCCCCTTCACAATGCATGGTTTGTAGCCAGTTTATGTGACTGTTATGTACTAAAATCACCATGTTGCCCTATTTTGACCTCCAAGTCTTCTTGGGAGAATTTGGGCACAGTGGCAGTCTTTGCACCCCATCCATCCACCACTTATAATTTTGACCCTTTGGGCACTATGCCCTCACGCACTCACCCTTCCCCTGCCTCTGGCACTATTCAGACCCCTCCTCTAAACCTACAACATTATAACACTCTTTCACATTTACGTGCTGCTGCTGCGGTGTGTTTGGTGAAGTGTTTTTTAAACTTGTGTACCTTACTTTTCTTTTAATTCCACCTCAGCTGATTTAGAGCTGCGCTGCCACTTTTATTTCTCCTCGCATTTGCCCTCTTACCTTTCTGTCGTCGCAGTGCCGCTGGACTCCCCGTTCCACCACGAGCTAACTACTAGCTCGATTGATGTGGAGGGAGCCCATTGGCCGCGACACTTGCGAGGGGCTATTCACTCACTTCCGGTTGAAGGAGGTGAGCGGTCTAGCGCTCAGACCTCCTCCCCTCCTTATAACCCGATGCAAACCCGGATGCGCAGCGGGCGCGCCGAAGGAGCGCCTAAGGCAAGCCCGTCTGCGCCCGTCCGCACCCGGCCGGGACCAGGGGCCAGTATCCCCTGCTCGTCGGGCCTCTACTTGGAGGTACTCGGCGGAAGAACTGCACACATTGCGTGGCACAGGGCCCCTTTCAATGCCTATACCGGTTATTCACAACCACGAATGCCCTAGGCAAGCGCAACCTCCCACATGCTTCCCCGCCACTGCCTCGCTGCCCCCTGAGGACTTGGGTTCGAGTCTTTCACTAACCATCCCGACCCCAGACAGGTCGGACGGAGGATGCGACAGGCTGTCGATCTGGTATCTTAATACCAGGTCGCTGGTTCAACACCAGGTCGAGATATTCTATCTGCTCGACACAGTCAGACCTGACATCTTCCTCCTGTCTGAGACCTGGCTTACCATAGAATCCTCTCCTGACATCCTGGCAGCCGTCCCTAACGGCTACTATGTCCTTCAAGCCAATCGCCCCCAAGGTAAAATTGGAGGTGGGGTGGCAGCAATCATCTCCCATTCCTATAAGTCTAAGGTCCTGATTATGCCCCCTATACCCTTCGCTGATTTCCTCCTTTTCAAACTAGAGTTGGAAGTCCTCCCCTTACCTTTGCCTTATTCTACCGTCCCCCCGGCCAGGCTCCTAGCTTTCTGCACAGCTTTGGTAGCATGATAGCTGAATTAACAATTAATCATGCCAGCACCCTTGTTGTTGGGGATTTTAATATCTGGCCCAATGACCCACATGAAAGTACCCTCTCCAAAGAATTCATTAACCTGCTAGCTGGGCTCAACTTCTCTGAGTTCATCCAAGCACCCACCCACATAAAAGGCCACACCTTAGACCAGGTTTGGTCGCTCAATCAGGACATTCTTGATGTACAGATTTCCCCATGTGCTTGGTCGGACCATTCTTTTATTTCCTTTTCGGTCCCCAAGTCTAAGTCCCTAGCCACAACATTCTGTCCTTGCAGTCCCTCACTCAGCCGTAACTGGGGCGGAGTTGACCTTCCATCGCTCTGTCTTTCCCTCGCAACCACGATTCCTCCATTTATTGGAGAGGCTGGCCTTCCCCTGCCTGTGGATGTACAGGCAGAGAACATTCACAACTGGCTGGCTGCTGCCCGAGACGCGTTTGCCCCCTTAAAAAACCTCAGGATTAAACGCCCCCACGACGCTCAGCGTTGGTTCACTACTGACCTTGCCAATTTGAAGCTCCCCCTTCGACAAGCGGAGCGCAAATGGAGGTCCCAGTACTGCCCCGACAAAAAGCTGGCCTTTATCATGGCCCTGAAAGAGTACAAAGCCGCCATTCTTGTGGCAAAAACTGAGTATTTTTCTCAGAAAATTCTCAATTCCTCAAATAAATCTAGGGAAATCTTTCAAATAGTCAATGAGCTTGCTAAACCTGACCGGGTCACAATGTCCCCCCTCTGTCTCAAACTCTTTGTGACTCGCTCAACAACTACTTTGTTGAGAAGATAGAGCTCATCAAAGCAAGTATCCCTAGCTCAGGCCCGGGACCTGACTTTGGCGACCCTGCTCTTCTGCTGAATTTCCCCCCAATTACCAGTGACACTTTTCCCCTGCTTCTCCGCAAAGTTCGCTCCGGCTCTCCTTCCGACTGCTGCCCAGCTCACGTCGCACGGAAGGTATTTCTCGACCTCCCTCAGACCCCCCTTTCTTTGCTTAATAATTCCTTCAACTTGGGTATAGTTCCCAGCCCCTTCAAATCAGTCATTGTCGCACCTATCCTGAAAAAACCTGGGGCGGACCCTGCATCCCTCTGCAGTTTTCGGCCCATTTCCTCGCTTCCATTCTTGGGTAAACTACTGGAGGCCCATGTCTCCAGCTTTCTTGGCTCGTTCATCGAGAGCTCCAAGTTCCTAGATCAGCACCAGGCAGGATTTAGACCTCAGCACTCCACAGAGTCTGTCATGGTGGCTGTTCATGACGAACTTAGACAGGGAGCGGACCGGAATATCTCATAGGCCTTGGTGCTCCTTGATTTGTCGGCGGCTTTCGACACCGTTGATCACTCCATCCTTATTCAGCTGGTTGAGAACGCCGGCATCAGGGGCACCGCACTTAGGTGGCTTGCCTCCTTTCTAAAAGATCGCAAGCAGGCGGTTCGCCTAGGCCCCTTCAAGTCCGAAACCAAGGACCTCACTGGTGGGGTCCCCCAGGGTTCCTCCCTGTCGCCCCTATTGTTTAATCTTTACATCCTACCGTTGATCGCCCAACTAAGAGAGAAACCAGTGGTCATTTTCAATTATGCGGATGACATGCAGCTCATCTTCAATATTGACACCTCCCCTTCCTCAATAGAGAACTTCCAAAGCACCATGATGTTCATCAGCAGCTGGATGCGCGCGAACCAGCTCAAGCTCAATCCAGACAAGACTGAGCTGGTGCTCACTGGACCACTGAACAACCCTTGGAACCCCAGCTTCTGGCCATCCTCGCTGGGCGTCTTGGAGTTACCATTAGTAAGGATCTGTCCCTGAAACCCCAAATTAAAACTGTGGTGTCAGCCTGCTTTTTCCATCTGCGCCGCATTAGGACGATCAGCAGATTCCTTACTCGTGAGGCCTTGGTTCACATCGTGCTGGGCTTGGTGATGTCTCGCATTGACTATGCGAATTCCCTCTACATCGGGATTCCTCTTTATCAGACCGACCAACTCCAACTTGTTCAAAACCAGGCGGCCAGATTGATCTTTCGACAGCCTAAACACTGCTCTGTGAAACCTCTCCTGAAGAGCCTGCACTGGCTCCCAGTAATCCAGCGCAGCCTCTTCAAGGTCGCCTGCCTTACTCATCTAGCCCTGGCCAACCAAGGTCCCTCCTTCATTTGCGTCCTTCTTCGCCGCTACACCCCCTTGCGAACACTTCGGTCAGCTGGCCTTAACCTCCTTGCCACCTGTACGTTCAAGCGAAAAAGGATCGGGGGTTAGATATTTGCCTCACAAGCCCCCCTCTTGTGGAACTCCCTTCCTCTTGAACTCCGTCACATTCCTTCTTACCAGACAAGCCCTGAAGACATGGTTGTTTGTACAAGCGTTTGATTAATCCTTCTTCTGCACTGCTCTCTGCTAATCCGTCCCTAAGCGCCAAGAAGCCGCTGGTGATCGTGCGCTTTATAAATTTCTTCTTCATTCATTCTTCTTTCATTCATTTCCTCTAAATGACTCTATAACTGGGACTGCCACAGCGTGATAACTGAGAACCTGACTGGGATGAGAGGTGGCAGAGGATACCCATATGCTTATAAACTTCCCGACTCTGATTAAATTCTGACTTTAAATATTTGATCGCATTATGCATACGTTTGTACGATATATTTAGCTTTGCCAATTAAAAATATTATGACTCCCCTTTCTCCACCCATAATTGACATCAACGCACTATTATATTTATTTGTCTGCCCTTTGGTTACTAGTGTAGTGTTCAAAGTTAGATTGAAACATGTCCACCAGTGTTTTCTGAGTGGTGTCTTCCATAGAATGCCACATCCTGGAGAAGTGTCTGTGTCAGGGCCACGCCGCTCTGGTTTCAGCCTTATGGGCTTCTCATACTGCCTACTTACTCCAGTTTGATGTAATGGTACATTCATCAAGTTTGCATATTTTCTAGTGTGTTGTGTTGTTTCTATTTGGTGATGAATGTATTTGTTTTCTGTATGATTATATTCTTTGTCATCATGACAGTAAAAAAAGATGTCTTCAGGGGGCAGGCACTGTGCTGTTGAGTACAGTATTGCCTCCATTAATGTGTGAGAGAGAACTTAGGTTTGGTGTGTTTCTGAGGACGAAGAGGTGGCTATTTTTTGGCCATGTGTTATTTGAAGGAGAAGTGTCTGTCGATGGTGAAGTGATTTAATGTTGCCTGCCAGCTGAGGGGTGAAGCTGTCCAGGCTCATTTTGTGTAGACAGGCTTCAATCAGTCGGTATGCGGTGCTGTTGGTCAGCAGGAGGAATTCTGTTTTTGTTGGATTGAGTTTCAGGTAGGTGTTCGGTATCCAATTCTGAATGCAAATGAAGCAGTTTTTAAGTCACTGAGTGTCATAAGACAATCGCCCATTCACTCATTTACCCCCTGATTTACTCGCTCATTGACTCATTCCTTCAGGCAGGACTTGGATACCCTCGTGAGTGAATAGCTGCGCTTTAAAAATCCAGATTGATTGACTAATTGATTCTATCATAATAATAATATAATAAATTCTTTATTCGGAATTTCAATGTTAGAAATCCATAAAAGCAGTATTGATACATAATAAAAAAGACATAAATTTAAAATGCAGAATAATTTCATAGACATTGCTAAGTTTTTCATAAAGCTATTTACAAATACTGTCGGTTAAAAGAAGCTTGCTTTACAGATTTTTTCTATGTCTATATATGCATTTTAAAAAATTAAGAACATGATAACAGGTGGTTTCAGTGTCCAAAAGTTGTAAGCTCAACATAGCAGGACGGCACTGTCTGAATCCCCAAGATTTTAGCAGCGTCCATAACCAAAGTTTGCGATGTTCATGATAAAATTTGCAAAACAGGACTGTATGTAATGTAGTTTGTAATGACTTTTCATTGCAGGGACACAGGGGTAAAATCGTGTCCCATGCATTTGCTACTGGGAATGCTACTAGTCTATGAAATAGATTTAATCTGAATCTTACCAGAAGAAAACGATCAAAAACACTGGTTTCAAGATTCAAATAAGGCTGGATAGAAAGAGTGGATTGAGTGGATTGAACCATTACAGCGTGTTGGACAGACGGTTTGCCTGCTTCGATTTGTAGTCTCAGATTTTGCAACTATCAACTCATTCCCATACTGAGTTACATACTCACTCATCAATCCACTAACAAGAATAAACATTACACCTCCCTCATTCTCTTACTTGCACACACTTAATTAGTCAGTCAAGAGCTCACTCTTTCACGTACCAACCTACCTAAAAACGTCCACTGCTATCCAGCCACTCACTCTACCCTCCACTTGTCCACCCACTTGCACCCGGTAATTTACTGCCACATGTTCCATTTACATACCCTCTCACTCACCCATTCACTCATGCACAGCTGTATTGGCTGACTAACCTACTAATTCAGTTATCTTCCCACTAACTCACATTGACACAAACTTATTTGGCCACTTATTCGCCATATCCCATATTCACTCTCTCACCTACCCAGTCACTTACTCATTCACTCACACAGTCATGCACACACTCACTCAGACACTGACTCACCCACCAAGTTGCCCAGAAACTCACTCAATATTAACACGCACCTAACTCATTCACTCACTCACACACACAAACTCGCCCACTTATACACACTAACTCACTAAGTAATTCACACAAACATACTCATTCATTCTGTGATTTTTATGGATGTATCTGTTCAGCCATGTGGGAGTGTGTGTGCGTGTGTGTACATCTGGGTGTGTATATGTGTGTTTGTGTGGATTTGCGCAAGTGTCTCCATTTGCATGTGGGCGTGTGTGGACATTTGGGTGTGTGAGTGCGCGTGTGTGTGTGGGTACATATGTGTATGGATTCGTGAGAGTGACTGCGTGTATGTAGGTGTGTGCAAGTTTACTTGTGCAATAGTGCACTTGCGTGTGTGTGGCACATGCAGGTACATGTGTGTGCGCACATGCGGCTTTGAGTGTGCCTGCGCATGTGGGTGTGTGGATGTGGCTTTTTGCTAGCTATTCTCCATTTTTTTTGCCTAATCTTTGATTCATTTCATGTTCTACACCCACGTCTTCCTGCGAGATGGAGGTTAGGGCCTGCTACAACTTTCCATGCACATGTGGTTGGCACCTCGTGGGTGTTAGTATTCGCCTAATGTGCCCCACACCTTTGTAATCCGTGAATCGTAGAACTTCATCTGCCTCTTTGGGTCACTTGAGCCAATCTAATCAAATGTACTCAGACAGGGAAAAAGATACACCAGGCTCATCCTGTTAGTGCTGCAGGATTATTAAATTAGACATCACTCTCCTTTGCGCCGGAGAATATACACTCAAATTCCTTCATGTTCAGAAAAGTCACACCTACCTTTACTGAAATAGCTCCACACACAGAATATAAGACCATGGCCATCATTTGGAGTGTCCTGTCCATGGGCTCAGCAGTTCTGTTTCCATGAGATATCCCCTGGGGTCAGAAGAACCACCCTCTGGGTCCACTTGTGAGTCGACAATCAAGGATCCTCATTCCTCAATTGATTTTCATCCAGCAATTGCCCTGAGTGAAAAAGTGAGAGTCCGCTTTGTGCCCAAGTTACCCGCAATATCGATAGACCAGCAACTTCTGTTATCGGCCCATCGGAGATTACGGACAATTCATGACGAGGCCTTGATCTGTAAACATTAGATTTGTCCAATCAATCAATCAATCAATCAAACATTTGTAGAGCACACTCATCACCCGTGAGGGTCTAACGGTGCTGAGGGGAGGAGGAGGTGCAGCTACTGCTCGAACAGCCAGCCACTTATACAATAGTCAATATAAGAATCCACGTTCATCAAATTCAGGATGGACCAACAGAAGAAACAACTGCATAAATTGATCATGTGAGAGAAGGCAGAAGAAGATCCTCATTCATTCCTATACTTGCACCTACTTACATCCAGAAGCCTACAAGGACAGCAAATTCCACTACATCTTTGACAGTGACATTTGTAAGGCAGCCTGGCACTACTGCCAAGTAGATATCATCTTTCCAAGGAGAAGGAGCTGAAATGGGGACCCAGATAAACCAGTCTGTCATGGGGCCCTCATACTACTTTCAAACGCTTTTCCTACAGGAGCCCAGCAATGCGACGTTTGGCTTTGAGCCACCATTTAACTAAGCTACGAGGGATCCTCTTTTACTGAAAATTGGTACCAGTGACATTAGGAGCACTGTTTCTCAAGTCTTATTTGTTTTTAGCGCCGGTACTAAACAAACCTATTTTATACAATATCACCAGAGTGGGCTTGGATTCCTCTTCTCCTTTCATCCTTAGGCTTTCTTCCACCAGCCTCCTTCAGTTATTGGCTTGAGACTTTGTCAATCATGTCTTGGCTGACTCTCATGGAGTATTCATCTCTTTCCTAATGCTGTTGGCTGCTTGGGTGTATTGTTCTGCCTTCACTTGAGTGTTGGCGTGGATCTGCATAAGGAACTTCTTTACGATAATTGCCCTCTCTGTCACTTCTGTTGGCTCTCTCCCCTAGACGCCGATTTTCATACCTCGCTACTCGCAACGCTGCTTTTTCACGGATAACTGTTGGTTTTTCTGGATACATAAAGAAAACTGGAGAGACTATGGGCCAGATGTAGGTAGCCCAATACCGGTCGTAAACGGCCGAAAATACAGATTTTCGTCCGTTTCCGACCGCTATTGAGCTTTTGGGATGTAGGGGACTGAAAATCGTCCGAATCGGTAAATTTACGGAATCGGTAAAGTTACCGAATCGGTAAACATTCCGAATCGGTAAATTTACTGAATCGGTAATTTTATCGAATCGCAACAGTTTGCGATTCGGTAAATTTACCGAATCGGTAATTTTACCGATTCGGTGTATTTACCGAATCGGTAAATATACCGATTCTGTAAATAAGAAGTGGTAAAATTGAATATTGAGATGTAGGTAAGCTCTTAAATACCGAATTTGCTTGAAATTCGGTATTTAAGAGTCTGTATTTACCATGGATTGAAATCAGGTGGTAACCAGGTGCAGCCTATAAAAAAGGACCCAAAATGCAATACTTTTTTCACAATGGCGGCATTCTATGTCATTGCGAGGCGGCAACGGCTACAGGAGGAAGGAGAGAGGGAATGGCTGAGACAGGAGCAGGTCTACAGACAGAGGATCACCTTGTTCATGCTCACAGAGGCAGAGATTCTCCAGAGGTACAGGTTGGACCCAGACACCCTCTTGGGCCTCATCAGGGACCTCCACCCACTGTTGGAGCACACTACCCCAAGGGCGCACGCTATTCCACTACACGTGCAGGTGCTGTGCAGCCTACACCTGCTTGCGTCTGGGAGTTACCAGAGTGTCGTTGCTGCGGTAAGTGGGGTGACCCAGAGCAGCCTGTCACGCTTTTTCCACATATTCCTTGACGCCATGGTACAGAGGATGGACCAGTATATAACTTTCCCTGAAACCCATGCTGAACTGCTCCAAACAAAAACTGACCTTTATCTGATGGCGCATTTCCCCAACATCATTGGCTGCATTGATGGCACCCACATTCCCATTTGTCCCCCTGCTGCCACCGAATACATATATAGGAATAGAAAGTCCACCCACACCATCAATGTGCAGGTGATCTGCAATGCCAAGTGCGCCATCACTGACCTTGTGGCAAAATATCCTGGGAGTACCCACGACTCCTTCATATTTCAAAACAGCTGTATCTATGCACGGCTGACAGCAGGGGAATTTGGTGAAGGATACCTGCTAGGTAAGACACAGTGTGCAACCCCATTAACACCTATTGCAGAAAGAAGTACATGTATGCATGTGAGCAATGTACTCCCATTTCCTTTCAGGGGACAGTGCATATGCCCTCCGCTCCTTCATCCTCACCCCCTACCTCAACCCCTCAACACCCAGCAAAAAGAGATATAACAGGGCCCACAAGAGCACAAGAAATATTGTGGAGCGTACCTTTGGTATATGGAAGAGCAGGTTCAGGTGCCTGCATAAGAGTGGAGGTGCCCGACAGTATACCCCCATCACCTGCTGTAAAATCATTGCTGCCTGTGCCATGTTGCACAACCTTGCCGTGAAGAAGGGCACAGAGGTAGAGTTGTCAGACTTTGAGGATCATGACGACGAGGTTGCTGTGCCTGAACCACAACCTGCTGGAGTGTCAACACCAAGTGATGGCAGATACAGACGTGAGGAGATTACACGCAACTATTTCTGAGTAAGTAATGAGACACAGACAGGTTGTGTATGGGACCAACGTATTTTAATGGTGCCACAACGTTTAAGCACGTAAGTGAAACATAAAAAAATATACACGTGGGGACTCTATGTCCCGGGTTACTTCACCCATGAACGGTAATGTCACTTGCGCCCGCGCTTCCCTGAGCCCCTTGGATGTTGTTTGCTTTGTTCAGCGTGCCCTGCAGCCTCAGCTTGGTGTCTGGTACTCCTCCGTGTCTCCACATTAGAGCTTGCTATGCTGTTCCGGCTACTTGTGTCTTCACCCTCTGCCACGTCCAGGGCAGGATTCTGTGCTGTGTGGGATATCAACATTGCCTCTAGAGAACTGGTCATTCTGGCCATGCACCTGGTGACCTCCGTTGTATTCTGCATCAATGCCTCCTGCATATTTATGCCTCTCCTGCAAAGCAGGGATGTGGCAGTGGCCAAGCGATTGATGGCCGTATTCTGGGCACGGGGATCCCTGCGCCATGTGTGTCAGGTTTAGAGCATAGCTGTGTTACTGAGTGGCTCATCTGCTGCATCCCTGCTGCAATGTCCCTATTTGTTTTGGCAACTCCTTTATTCGCCTCCACTATGTCTCTCATGCCCTTCCCTATGTCTCCTATGTGCACATTCAGGGCTCTGATTTGGCGTTGGCAGGCTTGGATTGATTTGCCCTGCATCCTTTGAATGCGCACCATGCTCCCCTCCAGCCCACGGAACACAGTGCCCTCACCACGTCCACCTGCACTGCTGAGTCTGCGTTGTGTTCTGCGAGAAGGGCCCATCTCATTTGTAGACTGCAGTGCTGCTGAACTATCATCCATGGTGTCTTCAGCCTCCCCCTCACCCTCTGCTGCCTCCATTGATGATAGTGGGGCCACGACACGCCTCCTGGCTGGTGGGGTTACAGGAGTGGACTGGAGCAGAGATGGTGACATTTCTGGTGGGAATTGCAAGTGAGGGGATTGGGAAAGCTGTGGGGAGTGCAGCAACTCTGAGGTCAGTACAGTGTCATCTTCCAGGGACATGCCAGTTGTGTCACCTTCGTCCTGCGAGACTTGCACTCGGCTTGGACCTGCTTCCTCACTCTCCTCCCTCTCTGGTGCAGTCCCTTCTGTGTCAGTGGGTCGACTGCGTGATTTGGCCCCTAGGTATAAATGAGTGTATATTAACTGAGTGCTACTGTGTCACGGTCACTACAATAAATGATTTACACATTTCACTTTCAATTATCTGCAATCATTTCACTAACTTACTGATATCTGCGCTGTTACCCACGGTCTTACATTTGCCGACTACATTTCCCATAATGCATTGATCCTGTATAGTGCTAGCAGTACTGGACTGGGGTTTGCTTGTCCACAAAGGGTAAAGGGAAGCAGGTTGGTATGGGGTGTCATGCTGCGCATGCGTCTTACCTTTTTTTGTTGCACCTCTGGCTGAGCTGTCCACATCTCCCAGTCCGCAGACGCTGTCTGCCTCAATGGTTGAGGCCACCAACTCCTCCAGGTCAGTCAGGGGGGGGCTGTGTTCCTGCCTCCACCGGTTAGGCCTGCCTGCTTGTGGATTTCAGCCATTTTCCTCTTGGTGAGGCTCCTGAGGTCATAGAATCTTTTTTTAAGGTCCTCAGTGTTCCTGGTTGTGACTTCCACAGCATTCACTTTCTCAACAATTGCCAGCCATATTTTTCTTTTGGCAGACTCGGCAACAGTGAGGGATTGCCTGCCAAAAGGTTTGGTGTGCACCCTCACTACCTCCTCCACAAGTACCTGCAGCTCCATGCTGCTAAACTTGATTTTCCTCTTCCTGTCTAGCTTTTGGCTTTCACTGCTGCTTGCCATTTTTCAGTTTGTAAAGTTACAAAAAACTCTCCCTGCTGCTCTGTGATTCTGCTCAGCTCTGACTGCCTCTCCAGAACCTTCTAATTAGTTGCAGCTGCCTGGGTAGCCACTTCCTGGTAGGGAGGGGGAGTGTGTTTGCACCTGATTGGCTGCCTTCATAGGTTTCACTTTTTTTTTTTCTATTCGGTATTTACCGAATCGGTATTTACCGAATCGGTATTTCCCATTCAATCCTATGGCCAAAAAGGCCCATAGGAATGAATGGGGAATACCGATTCAGTAAAAACCAATTCGGTAAATACCGATTCGGTAAATACCGAGTCTCCGATACCGAATTTTACCGATTCTGTATTTTTTACCGAATTTTTACCTACATCCCATTTTCCGATTCTAAAATACAGATTCTGTAAAATTCGGTATTTTAGAATCGGTAAAACCGATTTACCTACATCTGGCCCTAAACATTTTGTCTCGTGGAACAGGATCACAATAAATCTTTGAAAAATGTCATACACTTATTATAGCTGCTTTTTATCTTGGATCTTGCTGGTCATCTGTGTTTGTGGCTTACACCACAAAGAGACAAAACACTTGTTGGTGGCTAGGACTGTTTCTGGAGACGTTTTTTTTTTTGTTGACATTTTTTATTTGAATGAAAATGAACAACAAACAACAAAATACAATTCACAAGGCAAAGAGCAATAACGGTGATCATGAGTTCACGGGGAGTAGCTCCAACAACCATGTATGCACAGTATAATAGACATCAATTATGAGGAGGGGGGCAGCGAGGAAACCATGCAATATATACGTTTAATATGTAAAAACTTGGAATGTCATTTAGGGAGACAGGGGAACATCAAGGGTAAAATCATGTGGGGGAGTACACACATTTCCACGATAAGCATTCCATTGTAACCAAATCCTATTCCATTTCTTGGGTTTGCCCCGTGATAGGTACACCGTCTTTTCTCTGAACATGCACCAATCCATGTTCTCCTTCCACGCCAATATAGTAGGCAGCCTGTGAGAGCCCCACAGCTGCGCAATGTCTCTCTTTGCAATCATGTTGCCTAGGGTCGCCAAACTGATCTGCGCTGTAGTATAGTCATTCGGTTCCCATACATTCAGAAGACAACGCCGGGCCTCGGGCAGCAGTGAGACCCCCTTGACCCTTTCCATAACTACATGCACTCGGGACCAGAATGCAGCCACCTCAGGACATTCCCACAATATGTGAAGGAAAGTAGCACTCATACCACAGCCGCGCTTACATTGACCATCCGAAGAGTAACCCATTCGTACCAGACTCAGACCAGTGACATACACGCGATGAAGGAACTTAAGCTGGACGAACCGAAGGCGGGCAGGAATAGCAACTTCTTTAGGCGAGGACAGTACAGATTGCCAGTCCTCATCGTCCAGTTCCAATCCGTCGGCAATCCATAAGGCCCTGAGGCGCACAAGCAAGTCGGCTCTATTATTGATCAGTTTTTTATAGATCAATGAGATCGTACTGTCAGGTACGTAGCCATCTAGGATACGGTCCTCGAGAGGCGAGGATTCAGGAATATCCGTCCCCAAAGGAAAGACAGACAACAAGGCGTGTCGTACTTGAGCGTATCTAAAGAATTCGTTGTCTCTGAGCTCGTACTCTGTCTTAAGCGCCTCAAAAGCCTTGACATTTCCTTTGGAGCAGAGGTCATCGACCTTGCTCAACCCAATCATATCCCATTTGTCAAAGCCTTTCGTCCTCCACAAATTGCCCAAGTCTTCAGAGTCATACAATGGAGTCGCGCGGGTCAATCTATTACCCCATCCCATGGCAGCATTCGCATCTCGCCACACTCGCACAGCGATTCTGGTGGGCCCGGCCAGCCTCTTATGGGGCCCTTTAGAATATAGCGCCCTATTAAAGTTCCCACCTGGCAAGAGGTGTTTATCCATTGCAAAGGCCGGGGTAGGTCCAGAGGCGTAAGTTACATGGTTGACAGCACTCAATTGAGAGGCCCAGTAATAACGTCTGATATCTGGGAGGGCAATGCCACCATCGTACCACGGAAGCGTGAGTTTAGGTAGGGCAATACGCGCACGCCCGTCCCAGATCAGGCGTCTCTGCAGGCTCTCCACTTCACGAAAGTAACCCGAAGGAATGGGATCAAAAGAGTTCTGGAGTTTGTTTAAGAATCTGGGCAGCGACATCATTTTAAAGAGAGCTGCACGACCTCTGGAGACGTTTTTAAGAAATAAAAGAAGATCAAGAAGACCTCTTGGTGTTGACTTATTAAGAACTTTGACTGATTGTGAAATATGCTCAGGATACATCTCTTTTTTCTCGGCTCTCCCCACTGTGTCTCGCTGTAAGGTGCTAACGCTGTCTGAGTTACCAAGTTAGCACATTAAACCCACACCTACTGGCTATGACAATGCTTATTTAGAATTAGTTGATACAGTACATTGCAAAGACCATGGCTACATATTTGAGTGAGCTCAGCTCATTGGCAGCTTCACAGATTTGTCCTAGCTCATTCAGACACTGCTATTACCAAAGTGTCATTTACCACTGCTTTAAGATTTTGAAATCAAATCCCAGCTCCTTCCGTGATAGACATTTCCACCCACTGCACTATCCAACATGACATTGCCAACAAGAATAACATGACATTCACCAAATGGGATATCAGGTCCTGGATGAACTAAAAGAACATGTCCATAAAAGTGTTGCTAATGCAATTTTTAAATATTTTTGATATGGAAGCATTTCAGATCGCAACTTTAAACTGTAACCCCGACTGTATACTTCTTTTTGCAATGTATCAGGTGTCTGCCATGTATCCCTCTCCACCAGCTCAGCTGGTCTAAAATTCAATAAAGTTCATTTATCAAAACAAATTCCATAGACCCCCATGGGCTGAATGAACAGCCCAAAAACCGAGTCTGTCTGTAGTGTTTATTAATGGACAAAGGGAACTACAATAATTATAGATGAAAGATTATACTTCTGATTACTATGTGAATTCTGGGTAACAAGTATGATACAGTGGAGAAAAGACTGGATTGGGTGCCCCACCAATGGCGTCTCCTTGGATACATTTGTGAATGTCAAGGGGATATTTACTCGGGCACTGGTAAGTGTGTTGACTACTGCTGGTTAACTCTTGATGGGTATTTCTTGATAGCGGGATTCCTAATGCGTGTGTTTCTCTATTATAGTATTGCTTTCTAATGAAGGGCATCGCGACCCAAAATGTTTTGAATATTACTGGGCAATGAGATCTAATTGTAATAATGAAGATATCACTTTTCTGTAATGAATACATTTTATCGGCTATTGAAAATACAAGAAGTTTAACAAATCTTTAAAGATCAACAAAGGCATCTGATTGTGCTGTTTGTGCAGCATCCAGCTCCAAAGAATATGATACCTTGACGCGACGGTGAATATTATTTACTTTTTTATGTGAAGGATTCAGTGTAGTTTCTTAAGAAGTGTATTAAGTTTTTTCCAACTTTTTCAACAAATTAATGAAAAATGTGACCTTTGATTGTTTAACAGAGGGCATGTGGCTTACGGGCAAGTATTAGGCCTGCAGTGGGCACGTTTAGGAATGCATGGGGCACAGGGCAGAGCCGGGGCTTGCCCAAACGTGGGTTTCTTGCTCACTGTGCCAAAGGAATCAAGCTACATCTCACTGATCCCTTTTATGTGCGGGGTCTCCTGACCGGTGATGCCTAGGATGGCTGGGTGTAGGACAGTGGCGGCTCCTCGGCTAAGGCGGAGAAGCTTTGCCACACTGCCCTGGAGCAGCAAAAGAAAGGAAAAAATAAAATGATAATAACTAATGTTATCATTTTGTTCTGTCCTCCTGCTGCGGCAGCTTGCGTGAGGGGGCAGAGCGGGGCTGAAGAGCAAAGGGGGAAAGTAAAACGCTCCTAACTGAGCAATGAATGTTTGGTTTGCCCTGTCGGGCCACCCAAACCGGTCATGTACAATTTCCCCCCTCTCCATGCAGGCTGCATTGCAGCCAGCATGGAGAACATGCCCACCCCTACAGCCCCCGGCACTCAGACCAATTACAACACTGCATTGCAGCGTTGTGATTCGCTGCGGGGAGCGTGGGAGCCCTTACCAATCAGCAGCAGAAATGCCCTCTGACCACTAGGTACACAATATAACAGTTGTGTGTCGCCCACACTTCCTTCATGGATGCCATTTAGGGGTCACCAGGGGTTGCAGCTGTGACCCCTGGCTTGCCCCTTGCGACCCCTGGCACTGCCTTTGCGACCCCTGGGTTCTGAGGTGGCAAAATCAGCGCCAGGATCACAGTGGCAGCTCGTCCAAATGGACGTCACTTGGAGTTCTACTTTCCTGGATTTCTGTAAAAAAATTACTACACAAATAACTTATATTATTATTCACTATTTAGAGTAATAAAAAATGGAGGACAATTAGCTGGAATATGACCCTATCTGACAGATACGGTAAGCAACAAATGTTTTTAAATGTCTGTTGTATGACTGCATGCAGGTGAGAGTGTGTTAATGTGAATGTGTGTGTATGTGTAAGCATGTGTGTGTGAGACAAGGTAAAGATCAAATGGCGTGTGACGTCACTTCCACTACCTCGGGCATTTTGGTGAATTGACGCCCATGACTATTAGCTTGTGTGTGGTCGTAGGGGCATCCTGTCCCCAAGAGGTGCATTGGACTCTGCTTATCCCCGAATCCTTCAATGGATGGGCCTTTATGTGTATTTATGACATTTCATGAGTCCCAGCTCTTCTGAGGGCCTATTAACAGCCGCATCCTCTTAATGCGGCTTCCTGCAGGCATGGCCGCTGCTTTCCTCCCGCCTTCCAGTAATGTATTGATTATTTCTGATGCATTCAGGTTTATATCTGGCAGTCCATGTATTACACCACTATTTATAGACTCTGCAGCTTGTCTCCTCCACTCCAGCAGTTGTGTTGTGGTTCACTCCATGGGAGCACGTGCTACAGACATGTAACTGTAGAATTCATGTAAATTGCACCACTCTTAGAAACTCACCATTACAGACGCCTCCGGTACTTGTAGGAGACATGCATGCTACATACAGACGCGTGTCTCGGACTCATGTTGGCGGGATGAGTCAACAGGGAATTTGAAGGAACCCACAGGGCTAGAAAGAACAACTGGATAAAGGATATTTGGAGAATTTTACATTTGGTTGGGAATCAAGAAATTCACAAGGGTGCGTATCTCTGATTATATATCACAGGTCTAAGTAACTTGCAGCAGTTAGACAGCACGTTGCACAAGCACCCAACACACGCCATACACTATTGTTCAACAGAGCACATTACGAAACTCTGAAGACGAATGTATGACGTTACAACGCATACATTTACAACGCATGTCTTTAACACGCAGTTTTTACATCGCAACATCCTTTACAACGCATACATTTACATAGCATACCGCTGCAACAATTTTTTCAAACTACACTTACAACACATTCCATTACATTGCATTTAAAGTAAGTGTTGGATAGTGTAGGGGTAAAAACTACTATTCTAACTCCAGGGGGTGCAACAGTAGGGTAAGTGTTGGATAGTGTAGGGTTAAAAATTACTATTCTAACTCCAGGGGGTGCAACAGTAGGGTAAGTGTTGGATAGTGTAGGGTTAAAAATTACTATTCTAACTCCAGGGGGTGCAACAGTAGGGTAAGTGTTGGATAGTGTAGGGGTACTATGCGTTGTAATGGTATGCGTTGTAATGACAAGCGATGTAATGCCTGCATTGAAGTGACATGCGATGTAGTGTCATGCGTTGTAGTGACATGCAATGTAATGGATGCGTTGTAGTGACATGCGTTGTAAAGGATGTTGCAATGTAATGACTGCATTGTAAATGTAGTGCGATGTAATGGTTGCGTTGTAAAGGTTGTTTCCCTCTGAACAACATGCAACAATACCGACTATGCAATTACAGCATACCAAGGTTCTCAACAGCACATTCTTCACTAGCTACCCAACACACACTTAAATCAGTCTTGCAATGTGCGTGTGCACCCACTGAGCGCTCTCATAAGTGACCTGGTGCAGCCCTCTAGCCAGACTCAAACTCAGTGCTGAGGTACCCCTCTACCAATGACTTACTCCACTGACCACACACCTTCTCAAACTAAATCTGTCTCCAGCCTGTGTTGGAAACCTTGGACTTGCTAGGAAGGTCAACTTTGGATTACAAACATTCTTACGGTGCCCTACTATTGTCAGGTGGGGCATTACACGTTTGTTAAGTAGCAATTACAGTTACAGTAGGGCTATCGCTGAAGCTTCTCAGGGCAATCCAGAACCACTTAGCTACTTAGGAGCGCGGAGAGTTGCAGTGTCTGAAGCACTGTACCAGTCAATATCTGACTTGCTACCACTTCGAGGGAAATCAAAGAATCAGCTTCTTACCTTACACAGATAACGGCTGACTGTATTCCCAGGTGAGACACATATCTGAGTTACCTAACCTCAGAATCCACCAGGAAAACTCATTACTTCAAAGATATTTGAGTTACGTAGGACCACCCCTGTGTATGCTTTCACTCATCTCTGTTGCAACAGTCGTCTCACACTGGGAATCCTCTCGACAGGGCTCCCCACTGGACCTCAGTACCTCCAACGCTCTCCTCTTCCTCACAGGGCATACTGGTCTTGCCAAGCAGGCAGCCGCTGATGCTTCAGGGCAGGTTGTGTTGATTACCCTGGGTAAAGTTCCATCACCCAGCAGGGAGGCTAGCAGGCCGTGTCCACAGGCACAAGTCTTGCAGAGCTTTCCCTCCTCACACAGCCCATCTGGCTATTTGGCAGATGACACACATTTTGGGGTATCAACATCCCTTCTTATACTCCATTTCCAGGGACCAAGTGTGATTTAGGGTCTGGGTCTTTTACATTTTATGTTGGGCTTTCTGCTTCTTTTGAAGTGTACACTTTTCCTCTTTCTTCTTCCTCTTGACAGGCTGTCTGTCACAGCAGGAGAGACTCCGAAGCATATAGTCCCACACAGAGGGCATGGGAGTGGCTACAGTTCACACCTTGATGTCAGCCACAGGGATATGTGAGTCAAAAGGTAAATACTGGCTTCCAGCCCAACTCTTTATGACTCCCTTATCAGTCCCATTGGTTTCCTGAGATGTGTCCAAGCCATTTCCTCGTGATCTATCACTGAATCAAAGAGCACCTCTTTGAAGTGTTCAGAGGGAGTCTCTCTCTCTCTTCCTCCAGTTTGTCCCACGCTGATCACAGGAATGCAGCAATACAAGAATCTGTCTGGAGGGATTCCTCTACTCCTCATGTCTTCACCAGGCAGGCCTGGGGTTCCCAAAGTGGAACCCAGGATCCTCCATGTACCATAACATTGCAGACACACTTGCACTTAGTGTATGCACACAGCACGCACACTATTCAGCACTGTTACCTTCATGCATTGTGCTGTTGCAGACACATATACATTCAGCAGACACATTCACTCTGTGCGCACTGTTCAGTACTGTAGCCTTTCTGTATTGAGCCTCTTGCAAGCACACATAGAGCCGGTACACCCATTCACCATGCACGCACTGTACTACACTGTAATCTTTTGTATTGTAATTGTTGCAAGCACCCAGACACTGCACCACATACATTTAACATGCACGCACAGTACAGCATTTTACCCTCTATGTACTGTGCCGCTCGCAGGCACACCAACATCCAGTGAATGCATCAACCATGAGAGCACAATCTAGCATTACATCCTTCATGTAAAGTACCACTCGCAGGTACACATACACCAAGCACATACAGTCACCAGGCATGCGCCGCACAGCACTGCCCTATCCCTGTATTGTACCCTCCCCTGGCACACATTTATCCAGCACAGATTCACCACTCCTGCGCTGCGCAGCCCCTCACATCAAACTGATGTATGCCAAGGGGTGAGTTAAGCATGCAGCTGCGGAACTTTAAAAAAGGTGAGTGAGCCTGTAGGCCTCACCCCAGTGGCACAGGTTTCAGGGGCAGCTCCTCCGTAATGGTGAAGTGATGTCGCCCCACCAGCTCAGAGCCAGCAGGTGAAAAATTAAACGATATTCTATCATCGTTTTATTTTTCACATGCTGGCTGAGTCAGCGTGCATAGGGCGGGGGCGGGGCCTTGGGAGTGAGGAGGAGGACTGGTTTGCACTTCTAGGTGCACATGTGTGTTTGGTCAGCCATCTTAGGCCTGTCGAACACACATGCGCACTTAGGTTTCTCCAAGTGCGCATGTATTGCACAGCCGGGTTGGAGAAACAGCACAGACTCCCTGTCCTGAGCAGAGCATCAAACCAGCACGCTGAGGCCAATCCCCGTGCTGCTCTCATAAGATGTGAGCAGCGTGGGGATTGCACAGGGAGTCGATTTTAGTGTCTGCTGGGACCAGGAAGAACACCGAGGCGCAACACGACAGAGAGCCAGATGGCAGCTTAAGGTAAGTTCCTTTTTCTAAAATTATTATTCACCCCCCACGCTTTCCACTTCATGACAGGTTAAAAAGGTCTGACAGGTTAAAAAGGTCCTGTTTACTCTTATCGACCACTGCATGGGATTTTGCCACCATGTGCCCGTGTTGCTTAACTCCTGGTGAAGGCAGTAGCCTTCCATCACTATGAGGGTAGCGCTTTTGGTGCCCCTCCCAGTCCAACAGAACTGTAATCCGTGAGACAAGCATATGTTATGGTGTTTGCCTATGAAAGCCAAAATCAGCATTAGGGATCCAGACAACCTCATCCACCCACACCAAGGGCAGGGGTTAATGTCCCTTACCTTGTGGAATAACTTTTCCATCCCAGCATACCTGCTAATTCGGGTACCAGCGGACAGATTTTCCAAAATTATCTTAATATCAGAAAACAAAGATAAATTACTTTGATAATCTGGGATTTGAGAGTAAAATATGTGTAACAAATGATGCTCAAATTCTTTACTGGATCTATGGGGTAGGCGAAGCCCTCAACTCAGTGGTTGGTGACTCATGAAGATTGTTTCCTAAAAAGGAGAATCTCCGTTTTTTTCTCCATTTAGCTTTAAAACTAATTGTTTTCTTCACCTGACTACTCCAGACAAACATTCTAGGAAGGCGTCCCTAGTTGACTCAAGATCGTCAAATATTGATACGGTAATATGAGTACTAAACAGTATGAGATGAAATCCTAAACCCAAAGCATCTAACAGTTTGTACATATAAATATTGACCAGCACAAGACTCGGGAATGAGTCCTGTGGCATTCTGAAGCAGATGGTAGATGGGGCAGACTGAAAAGGAGGAGGACTGAGAATCTGAATATGGGCAGCCAAAAAAGTGGCTAACCAACTGAGATCCATCTTACATATCCCAATATTGGTTAGTCTAGAGAGTAAAGTTGAATAGAAGACCATATCAAAGGCTGCAGAAAGGGCTAGACGGACAAGAACAGTGAATCCGCCCTTGTCCAGGATCATCAAGTCATCCGTTATGGCTACTAGAGTCGATTACGTATTGTAACCTGGCCTTAATCCCAATTGGGTTTCGTCCAGCAGCTGATTTGCCTCCGGGCAGTTGGTCAGTTGTGTATTGAGCACTTTTACAAGTATCTTAGCTGGCAGGGGAGCAGAGAAAGCAGCCAGCAGCTTCAGAGAAGTGATGGACCAGCTGATGACTTTTTTAGGAAGGTCTTCACAATGGTCACTTTCCTGCACTTAAGGACTTCAGCCCTCAACAAAGAAACTCTTCAAAAGTTGCTAAGTATCAGAGCGACTCCATCACTGACCAACTACAGAATCTGAGGTGGTCCAATGGGGATCCCGATTTGGTTTTAATGTTGCATTCCTTCACTTGTAGAGCTTCTAATGGAGTAAACACCTCCAGTGTAGTATTTTTGGAAGATATAGCTATCTTGTTGGTAAAGAAATCCAAATTAACAGTTTCTGGGTTATCAAAGTTAAGACCAATTTTTCAGTCTTGTCCCTAAAAAACTTGCCAGTTCATTACACAGTTTTTGTGAATGAGTAGGGGAATTGATTTCAGCGGCTGGTTGGTTTAGATCCTTAATAAAGTTTAATAGTTGCCCGTTGGTTTTTTTGTATTCATACTTAAAAAAAGTAAAAAACATTGATTTTTTTAATCAACTGTTAGTAATGTAAAATCGCAGTTCTATAAGCATATTTAGCTTCTACTTCGTATGGTATTCTGCATTTTCATTCAAATTCTTTCCATTTTCTTTTGGCTTCATGGAGGTCCTCCAAAAACCAGTGAGCCATAGGTTTTGATATTGTAATTTACTGGAGCGTTTAGGACCAATAGTATTTAGTGCTCTAGATTCCCAGTGGTTAAAACCCTTGGCAGTCATCTAGTAAATAGAGAAAAGACAGCCATGGAAACGTGGAGGCAGATGTACAAACCCTGGAAAATGAAGAATTGCACTGTCTACAGTGGGCCTTTGACTTCCCAAAGAGCATGCATATCCCTGGTATACAAACCCAATCCTAAGTAGATGGGGCCTACACACAGAGTCATGGTGGGCGTTCACATGGAGCGGGCCTTACAATTTTGCGTGCAAAGTTGAACTTCTAGGAGTAGAAGTGTTAACATAACAGACCTCCATCTCGAAAGAGGAAAGATGGCATTTTGTTGCCAGACCCTTAAATAGGCATGGATCGCCATGGCATCAATGTGACCCAGGCCGCCATAGTGCTCTATAAAGGCGCAAGAAGCGGTCCCTGGTACACTGCTGACTGCTCCCTAATTGCTAGTAGCCTCTAGACCTCAATGGGGTCTGCTATGGACCGCTTAGGCTTTGCAAATGGTTTTCCAGCCCTTTCGCTGGGGGTATGCGCTGGTGCATGTGCTTTCAATTCACGATCAATCTCAAAGAGCTTATTGCGACTGGCAATGTAAACATCAGCGACCCTCCGGCATTGCCCGTTGCATGGAACTTAGTACGTCAGCCCCTTTGCCCTTCCATTTTTAACTTATCATTTGATGGAAGTAACACATGCCATTGAGCCGTGCCCGCGGATGCCCCGCCGCGTCTGAAGGCCATGCTATGATAGCGACTCGTTGAGCACCTGAATACTAATGAGTCGCCCAACCTGCAGCAGGAGAGATCCCTGCCAGAGATCAGACGGCTTTCATTATACTCACAAAGCAGATATCTGTTGCATCCCAGCTTGCTCAAGTCTTGGTGATGTTTATCCGACTGATATTGTCTGACCGATAATAAAAAGATGGCCATGTGGCTGCAAGTCATTGAAGCGCAATGATAAATGACCAAGTGAAAAAAAAAATGTAGGAAATAATATTAAAAAATGTAAAAAAAAAAGTCCTAGTGGAAGAAACCTGTGGCAACCACCAGGCTGTTTTTTGCTGTAGTAAAGCCAGAGACAAGGTGGTCTATACTGCCTGCTTTCCAAGTCTATTTTCAAATTCAGCATGAGGCCACTCTGTGAAGATTTCTGCCGTCTGCTCCCTTCACTAGAGGGACACATCTCATTGAAGTCAAAACAGAAGTCTTTGGTTTCTTCAATTACAGGAATTCTTTATTATTTCTTGAAGCTGCTGAGAAATATGCATTTTTTAATATGTAAAGAAATATCAAGTCTTGGATTCCTGCCTTACTCTGCATGTAGCTCTTGAGTCCTAACAATGAGTTGTAATAAAAAAAATCCTAAAACCAGTGTCTTCTACTTTCCCATAAATTGGCGCTGTTTGTTTTGGTGTGCAGTGTCAACTGACCGGTATATGCTTGTCTCACTTGGGGAACCGAATTGAAACAGAGACGCTTTAAGGCATTTCCCAGGGCCCCATATTCCAAGAGTCGAAAATGACCAGCTCGTGGTACCTGCAGACCTTGCTGCCCTAAGCCGACTGTGAGAAGCAAGAGAGCCATCTGCGGAGTGCTGACGACGCTGCAGGATTGCACCCACCCGGGAGCCTGAACAGGCCACTCAATCTGCCCAGCCGCACACCAACCCAGGTCAGTAGGAGATGATGGGCTTCACATATCCTGGAAGTAGTAGACCAATATTTCTACTAATTGGTGGCTCTAGGTACTTGTGTTTGGACAGTCCTATGACAATCAAACATCAAACAAGGAGAGCCTCAACACGGGTGAACCGCGTAAGTCACCACCTGCTAATTAGATCAGGCCCTCAAGGATGGCAGTGAAGAGGTGGGTTTTTGACATGTCCTCAATTGTAGAACAAAATACCAAGTCAGATGTGTATGGGAATGTAGTTCCAGAGTGTTGGTTCATTTATGCTATTTGTGGTGCAACGGCTTACAGATCACGGAATAAAAAATGAAATTATCGCTGGGAGAAGAAGCCAATGCCATTCTTTTAAGGCAGGGGTGATGTGCATGTACTTTATTTTGGTTGGTGATTGATGGTGGAGCTGTGTGAAGACTAGGGCCCAGATGTAGGTAAAATAGATTTACCGATTTTTAATTACCGAATTTTACCGATTCGGTAATTAAAAATCGGTAAATCTAAGGGGTGGATATGTAGGTATTCCAGATGTGCTGGAATACCGATTCTGAAGAATTCGGTATTTACCATAGGAATGAATGGGCATTACCGATTCGGCTGGAATACCGATTCTGAAGAATTCGGTATTTACCATAGGAATGAATGGGCATTACCGATTCGGTATTTACCGAATCGGTAAATACCGATTTGCACAAGGGTGCAGGGGGTGTCACTTTGACACCCTCTGGCACCCCCAAAACAGGCTCGGGTGCCATGTGGCAGGCATACATGCCCTAAGGGCAGGTCTGCCTGTCACATGGCATAGGTGTGCATGTACACATGTGCATGCACACCGGAATCGGTATTTTACCATCAAATTGGATTTGATGGTAAAATACCGAATCTGTAAGGCCTCTGGGACTCTGAAGAGTCCCACCTACATCTCGGTGCCTCAGAATCGGTAAATTTACCGATTTTTTATTTTACCGAATCGGTAAAATTACCGAATCGGTAATTTTACCGATTCGTTAAAATAATGCCCCCTACATACCTGTCACCCATATACCGGTCGGTAACGGCCGAAAATACCGATTTTCGGCCGTTACCGACCGACCTACATCTGGCCCTAGGTCTGGCTTGTAATTAGTTTCTACGTGCTATGCAAGTTATTGAAAGCGGTGGACATCCATTATGTGCTGAGCATAGACTTTGAAGCTACACATGTACACAGTTAACAGGGCCTTATCTTTTTCACCAGTCAATGTAAATGGATACCTTAGACATCCTTTTTGCATGGCTGCATCCCATTAATGGCAACTTGGTAACTCTCAACAACTCATATTTGGTTCAGTTCATGCACTTAAGCCATTTCGAGGTAAGATTCAGAAATGGACAAAGCTATCCTCTCTTTTCATTCAACCATTCGTAGTAAAACCTACAATACAGAATAATGTTGACACCTAAGATATTTGGTTTTCGCAATTTTAAGTTTAGCAAACTGTAAATTATTGGAGTTATTTATTTAAGTGTTGGGGTCATCTTCAAGCCCCTCAAGGTCTCTGGGAACTAGAACCAAGCAAGTACGCTAACTTTCTAGGTTAGCATTTTCAACTGATACGGCTCCCTTCGTCTTTTGAGATGGTTCTTGTTCTTCTCACGGTGGCTTCCCGTCCCATCTGAACCTCAGGAATGACCATGTCATTCTGACATTTTCTTAAAGCATGGCATTTCCCTGTTACAATGGACTTTTCTGTCTCCCTTCCTTATGTCTGCTTTGGGTTATAGTCTCAATCACCTTGTGGAGCGTATCCTTATGTTGTACTTGCATTGGTACTCGCTCCTGTTGTCTCCGTAAAGATCCAGCAGCACCCCTCTGATCATCTATATCTTCACTAAACTCGTGCCAGGTTCCTCCTCCTTTTCCCAAACAGCCTTGTGCAGTACCTGAAGGAATCTGCTCCATCCTATAAATTACATAGCTTTTGTAGCTAGTGGTAAGCTATCAAATCTCTAAATCTCCCTAAACAGTGGTTGTATTTCATCGTGTTGAGAACATCGACCTACGTTAATATCGCACCCACTACACCCACAGAACCACTAACTCGCAGGTTAAGTATATGATTACAATTCTCACATCCATCCTACACTGACCCTAGATTTACTGCTTAGGTGGATGTAGTGGATCTGTTATTATTGTCATGTGATATAAGGCATGCAGTACCCCTGGGACAAACAGAACCCTGTAGGACTCGGCAAGCAACGAGTCGGCGGATTATGAGCGGAGGGAACATCATAAAGAGAAGCACGCAGTTGTAACCTATCGCTCAAATCCCCCACTGACAGGGAGAGGATTTTTCTATCTAGCAAATGTTACCAACGCTCAAAACAGATTTATATTACTCAGATTGTGATTACACATGATCCCACTTATGTTAGGCTACCAGGACAAAACCTATAATCAGCTGATCTAATTTTGTGCCCATGTGACAAACAAACTGAATTACACCTAGTCCTATTCTGCAGGCTATATGAGAAGGAAAGGAACGACTATCTAAAACCAATATTAAGGAAAATTAATTTTAATCAATGCTGGGTGGCATTATACTTTTTTAAAATGTTATCTGATCCTTTGGTATGTTTTTCGGTAGCTAAGTTCTTATGGGCCTGTATGAAAAAAAGAAAGAGGGGGATATCGATGACTGCTGGGTTAGACGCTTGCTAATTACTTTTATATTATACGAGGGCAGATAGGGTAATGACTGGTTTTATAACATGCAAATGATTTGATTGTTTTTAATTTTTAACTGTGGAAGAAATAGGAATTATTTAAAGTCTAAACTGATAACGAATACTGAAAACAGGTTTTTATAATCTTGTGCTTTTATGATCACTTTTAATTGATCGAATAAAGAATTTGACTATGACTATGAGTCCTTTGGTAACATTTCTCATATAAAAGGTGTCCTATTGTTTCTATTGTGACACCTTTGTGTAGTGGGACTGCTATGAGACTTAAAGCTATCACGTACATTGCGACTAAGGTACCATGTAACTCTACAGGCTTTCACCCACTCACAATCATTCATTCACCCTGCCTGCTGCCGGTCACCACAAGGGGTTCCTTGAGGTAGTGGAGCTTCTAGTGTCAACCTCTCACCAGCAGAGATTCATTGCCTTATTGGAATGGCCATCTGGTTTGTGATGACCTGACCACTCTCATAGCTGGCAAGTAAGGCAAGTCCTACCATGGAATCTGTGCCAGACGAAAGGCCTCCAGAGGACTGACTGCCCTGGCACCCAGCTTCTTCCTCTTCCCTGACTGAACCCCGAGACCCCCTCACCGTACCCTCAGAGAGAAAGTCAGTTTGATCCAGCATGAAAATTCTATTATATATTGCAGGAGCTGCCCTGTTTGACTGTCTCACAGGATCGCTTACGGTATGGAAAGACAATGCACTCCGCGCCAACATATATCCAGCCAAACTAAATAACAAAATAATGCAAAGGCCCAAACCAGCTGGATCAGGGGCGTAGGAGACACTAAAAGTCTGGGGGGGACAGGGACAACCTTGTGGATTTCCCAGTGACCCTATACAAATCACTGCCCGTTAAACAAATACAATCGCATTCTTTCGAAGTGAAATATTGAGAAAAGCAGGCATGTTGTCACAGTTTACATTTATGCTTTATTGTTATTTACAGTCATATAGTAATCAGACCAAATGTTAAATAAATATGTATATGAATTTTGCATCTTCATGCACCAAGCAAACAAAGGTCGCTGACTTAGGGTGGGGGCGTCGTGTTTGCAAGTGCATTATGGTTTGAAAAATACCTGCTGCTGCATTCCTGGTATCCAGCAATTTTCAGGCAACAAAAAAATGTGAAGATAACTTCGGTGATTAATGTTCTTTATTAAGAGAGATCTGAGGTTTGTCTGGTGGAAGTTTTGACTCTTGGTAAGGTAGCCACAGTGGGGTAATATGCCTGCTGCAAAGAACGTGTACCACACAGATCACAAAATTCATATCATGTAAATAGGTCAGTCAGTTACTGCTTTTGTCTGAGAGATTTTTTGGGTATTTGTAGTTTATAAGTTAAAATCCTAACATTGAACAGTGAGCTATTAACCGTCATCAAAGAACTGCATGAAAACTTCAAGGTATAGATTAGAACGTTATGATTTTTCCCCAGTCTTTCCTCATCCTAATGTTGGAAAATGGGTTCATTAGAATATAAATCAATTCTGAGTATTAAAGAGAACCCCCCCAACCATGGTGTTATGTTTTAAATTCTGAGTTTGTGCTTGTGTTGCAAAGTCATCCTGTGCCCTCCCCGACGTTTTGCTGACTGGTACTGGTGGTATCAGAACAGGCACAGGGCCGGTGCTATTCTGAAAGAGACACTTAAAGATACTGTGAAAACACCTACATTCACTAGGGTGCACTATGGGTTAGGGTACCCCTATGATTGGCATGGCCTCTCCTATAAGGCCCTAGTACAAAATAGGGCAGGGGGATTAGAACTACCTTTAAGTCCCTCTAATATAATAGGGCCTGACAGTTTAGAGGCCAGCAGCCCTTTCTGCATTTGCATGTGTGCACTGCTGAAGCCTGAGGTCAGTTTAAAAGTAGCCCTGAGCTGTAGGACTGCATTTAAAATGCAAATTGTGCCCAAACTCGACTTTTGGGTTTGGGGAACTTACAAATTGATCAACTACAATGCTGGGTAAAATTAAGTTAAGTGGAAAAATGTTTTTCACTTAACTATGGCTGTATTATATTTGCCACATAATACATCATCTGCTGCATAATCTAACGATTTGACCTAAAACAATTTTGTAGCTCAAACGGATCAAAAATTACTAAAAGAAAATGTGACTTATGTTGCTGTGAAGTGTAGGGCCCTTTGCAAAGGTTGACTGGTTACCTTTCCCACTGCTGCATTTGTATGTTACACAGGTACTAATGAGGCAAAAGCTTTGCAGAGACTGTTAGTATGTATAAATATGTCAAAATAATAAAGTATCATAAAATGCACTGCATTAGGCTGCAGCCTTTTTATTCTTGCATAATTTAGTCAACACTGCAACATAATTTTGGCCTCCATTGCTGCATAACTCCAGTGGACCGAAAGCAGGCTGCACATGTTAAAAGTGTTTGTACATGAAGCAGAGACCATGAAGTTTGCAAACTTAGGGGCTGATTACAATGGCAGACGGACTTCAGTCTGTCTGACATCGAATCGGGGAATGGGACCGCTGGCCTTCATGGTGGCAGCCCCACAATAGGCATTACAATGCGACTGCCACTATGGCGTTTGCAGTGCCTATCATTTACATTGCAGCAGGCGCTGCTGGCTGCATCATCCGCTGCAATGTAAAAACTGACATGTTACATATATCACTGCACTATGTAGCAGGCACAATGCGGTGCCTGCCACATGGTGCAGTGATATGTAGAGGGGCATCTTAGATGCCCCCAGGTCCCATGTCTGGGGGCTGGGGGAAAAGGGGCCTGCTAGGGGCCCCCAATGTCCCTTTCCACCAACTTTTCCATGGGGGGGTGAACCGCCATGGATAGGCTGGCTGGTAAAGGGTATCGTACTCTCTACTGTGGTGCCTGGTAGGCACCACCAGCATTGTAGGAACCACGAGCCCCTCTGCCGCACTGGCGGGCTCAAGGAGCCAGTTGGGTGCGTGGCGGTTGGTCTTTCTGAACGCCAGGGAACTACCCGCCATTGTAATATGGCTGGCAGTGATGCAGTGACCGATGGCGGTGGGACCGCCACTGACGGGGAGACGTGGCGGTCCCACCTCCATTATAATCATCCCCTAAGTTTGGTGTGCATGCAAACCCTACATTGCTGTTCCCTGGTGAGTTGCACCAATACTGCTGAAAAATGCCAATGGAGGTACCAATGGGTGCGGTGGACTGACCTCAAGGATCTTGTGACCTCAGTGTCACTGTCAATCTAGGGTGTACTTCTTCGTATGCCAGCTCGCAAGACTGGAGGTGAACTGCAGTATGGATTGTGGTGGATAGGCCTTCAAGGTTAACTCACACTTGCCACCGTTAGGGTCCACCTGCGGGTGCTAAGACACCAGGGCTTCGAAGGTCTATCGGGCCTTCTAAGGTGTAGCATCGGAATGAGCTTCAGGAGTGTGGTCTGGTGGACTGGTCATGAAGGCTGAAAATGGTGATCCAGTTCCAAATTCATCAGCTCTGGCCAGAGTGCCACATCCTCTCCCACACTGAACACCATACTGCCCCACTGAGAGAAACTTGCACTGCCTTCAGCTACAACTCAATTATGCTGCGACTAAATTCAAATTATGCACTAGGCAACAGTAAAATGCTGCCTGAAAAAAACAAAGAACACCCTAGAAAAAGCAAATAGTCATAAGGAATGCAACAATAAGCAAAGCATGTGAAATGTATTCAGGAGCAACATGGTTACCTTAACAGTTTTAAACTCATTATTCAGAAATGAGTAAGTGATTTTGCCTGAAAAATTCAAGACATGGCTACAGGACCAGGAAGGGACCCGTTTCAATGTCCATTACTTATATCCTTTCAAAATGTAAGAGGTTTGGTTTAAGAAAGACCACATCCCCGAACGCAGAGCAGCAGTACACATTTTATAAGCTAAAATAATTAAAACAGTTGAAAATGATCATATTAAAGTTTCCACTCCACCCATCAACCAGGTATTGCAGTCCCTTTTGGAATGGTGCACTTCCCCGTCCTGGAAAAACAATGTTGTTCAAAGAAAGAAGAAAAAAAGAAAGTAGCGCTTTCACTCGCAAACTCTGTAAAATGGTGCTAATGTGTGTGGGTGTAAATAACAAACTGGCCTGTCTGCTGACCACTTTGTATCGCTTTATTTAGGTATTTCATTATTTTTTCTCTCCGTTCCGAGGTTTTTCTTTGGAATTATAAAACGGTCAGCAAATGGGGACATTTCCAGCCAAAGTGTTCTGCCTATTTGGATCCATTTCACAGGGAAACAAATAAAGAAAAGGAGAGGCATGAGAGAGTATGTAAGAGCTGTCTCGGAATCAGAACTTGAGGAGTGAGACAGACACATAAAGAGATGGAGGAATAAAGAAAGAGAGAGGAGAGGAGGACAGCTGACAGAGGCATATCAGGAGAAGTGGACACTGTCATTGCCTTCACTGGGTATGAAGGAAAAGAGACAGAGTTTTTTTCCCTTCTTTGCCCTTCCCAGAATGCCGAGCCTTACTGCAGAATAACAAAAGGCAGAGGGCGAGGGCCTCTTTGACTCCAGGCAGGTCAAGTGCAGGGCCATTAGGTAGCGCTTTCGCGCGCTAATGGCCCTGCTAATGACAGAAGGGAGAGGGCAAATTATTTTGTCCCCTCGTCCCCCCACCCTTGTCCCCCGTGTCCCCCACTCTAAAATCTGGGGGGATATATCCCCCGCGTCCCCCACACCACAACGTATACAGAACAAACTCACCAGGTTTTATAAGTGTTAAGGAGGACTCTGAGAGGCCAGTGAATAGAGTTTTGTCTTCTCCAAACTACAAGTGAGGGGTAGCAGATCCTAACCTTGGTTACCCCATGTTACATGCATGCTTCACGACCCTCTGCATTGCCCACAAGCTCATGAATATTAAAACACACACATAGATTACCAATGAAATGAAACTGTACATGCTTCACAGACTAAGACAACTGTGAATAGGGGGAATGAACACTACAAAGTAATATATTACAAATACTGATAAAAGAGTAATATATTACAAATACTGATAAAAGGGATTGACGCTTTTTAGCACTGGCATTAGCCTAGACCTTTTGATTTTACTAAAATGATATGTATATTATACTTACTTAAGGGGCTTGCAGCCACCTGTCTTCATCCATTAGTCTGATCTTGTGCCATTCACCTTTTAGTTCTGCCCACTGCAACATACAGCAGGAGGCAATGGGTCAGCCTAATTCAGCCACTGGCTAACTTCACTTTGAGCGACTGCATTTAGCCCTTTCACAAGGAGCAGATCTGCACACAAGGTAGCTTTCTTCAGTGCTAGTGTTTTTGTTTTTAGTTTATTATTACGTTTATATCTGCTTGTTATTATAAAGGTGTTCTTTGATAATCTGCGTATAATTTGAAATATACATTGAAAAAATATTTTGGAAATACCATTTTAGCTGGAAAAGTACATGAACGATAAATAACTGTGATGCATTGCCTTAAGTGACTATGTGGCGGACCTTTTCTCTCTTGGTATGTGATATGACACTGACACAAACTTTCTATTAAATTGCCTCAGAGAATGCAACATGTTTTACGTGTTGCAATGGGAGTTTAATAAGTTAACAACTTGAAGTGATGGTGTAATGAGGGTCGGACCCTCAAAATGAGGGTCACTTTTAGAGCCCAACAGAATAAAATGCTTGTTTTTTTAATTCAGAGTGCTCCACCGTCACTGACAGGAGTTGTGTAAACAAGGTTTAGTGAAATATGGGTTGTTCAATCAATCAATCAATCAATCAATCAGGAGTTTGTATAGCGAGCTTATTCACCCGTGAGGGTCTCAAGGCACGGGGGGGGGGTGCTCATCAGTCTGGGCATGGATTCCTTTGTGAAATGGCTCAGCATTGGGGAATGCCTGAGGTGGAGGAGCAGGGTGTTCCAGATCTTGGCGATAAGGTAGGAGAAGGATCTTACTCCAGTTCTGGCCTTGTGAATCCGTGGGATGGTGGCCAGAGTATGTTGGGTGGAGCAAAGTTGTCTGATGGGTACGTGGTATGTGAGGCGGTGGTTCAGATATGCTGGTCCTGCATCATGGAGAGCTTCGTAGGCATGTGTGAAGAGCATGAAGGGATTGGGAGCCAATGAAGTTGTTGGAGGTGTTGTGTTATGTGACTATTATGTTATGTTATGTTAATCGGGGTCTTGTAGAGCGCTCAGCTACTCAGACAGAGTGTCCCGGCGCTATCAGACCCAACAAGGCACAAAACAGGGAGAGATGGAGTTTATTGACAAAACAGCCAGGTTTTGAGCTCTTTTCTAGAAGACAGCAGGTTGTCAATCTTCCTTAGTGCTAGTGGCAAAGCATTCCAAGCCTTGGACGCAAAGTATCTGAAGGAGCGACCTCCAGTGCGAGCACGCCTGATAGCCGGGATCATGGCCAGCGATAGTGAAGCTGAGCGCAGGGCTCTGGCCGGATGGTGAAAACTAATCCTGTGCCTTAAATAGCGAGCACCCATGCCATGCAAGGCTTTGTGCGCAATTGTAAGGCTCTTAAAAGCGATGCGTTTTCTAATGGGCAGCCAGTGAAGAGATTTCAGAATCAGGAGCCCCGCGGCGTGAGATCTCCGGTTAAGACCGAAAATTGCCCGGGCTGCAGAGTTCTGCACCACCTGCAAGCGAGACAGAAGATAGTCAGGCAGGCCAAGAAACAACACATTCGCATAATCCAACCTGGATCCAATCAGGGCTTGCACAATCGTCCTCCTATGGGCAATAGATAGAAGTGGGAGGAATTTTCTCATCATTTTTAAGAGGCCAAAACACTGACCCACCAAGCTCAGAATCTGCGGTTTAGAAGTAAGACCATTGTCCATCTTTACTCCGAGATTCTTAGCAACTGCGGTATCTGTGGCAGGTGGAAACATGGCTGCCGGCCACCAGGGCTTCCAGCCGGGATCAGGAGGACAACCAAAAAAAAGAACCTCCGATTTATCAGAGTTGCACCTCAATTGATTTAATTGGAACCACGCAAAGAAAGAATCCAGGCAACTTTTGATCCGCTCTCCATTGAAGTCCGTGTTCTTTCCACAGGTGAAGAGGAGCTGTGTATCATCGGCGTAGGAGACAATCTGGGCACCGCAAGACTCAGCCAGTGCCGCCAGGGGGGACATATAGATATTAAAAAGAGTGGGGCTCAGGATAGAACCCTTGGGAACTCCCACCTCCAAAGGCGGCACAACGGCTGAGTACGGAGGGGTCCAGACTGTCTGTTGGCGGTCCGAAAGAAAGGACTCGAACATCTGAACACCGTCCCCTCTAACCCAATCTCCGAGAGTCTTGCAAGGAGACGGTTGTGGGGGACGGTGTCAAACGCCGCCGATAGATCTAACATTACCAGCAGTGCTTTACCCCCCTCATCCAGGACCTCTTTAATGGCCTCCGATACCTACAGCAAAGCCGTTTCCGTGCTCATATTTGCTCTAAATCCAGACTGGGTGTGATGGAGGACACCCTGTGTCTTAACGAAGTCTGATAGAGCTGCCTGCACATGTTTTTCCACGAACTTCGCCACGACTGGGAGCAAAGAGATAGGCCTATAGTTGGCATGGAGGCTCGGGTCAAGTGTAGGCTTTTGCAAAAGAGGCAGAACCATCGCCTGTTTCCAAGCCAGTGGTACCAGCCCCAACTCAAGTGAGCAATTTAAAATAGGATTGATAATGGGGTTGATAGCAGGTGCAATTTTGGCTAAGAATTTAGCAGGACAAGGATCCAACGGGGAACCTGATTTCATTT
The DNA here is from genome assembly GCF_964261635.1 of Lissotriton helveticus. Taxonomy (NCBI): domain Eukaryota; kingdom Metazoa; phylum Chordata; class Amphibia; order Caudata; family Salamandridae; genus Lissotriton; species Lissotriton helveticus. The sequence goes on from NC_136071.1 coordinate 1,123,724,474, forward strand.
TGGAAAGAAGTTCCAACGAGGTTTTAAAATCAAGAGGCGGAAACTTAGTCAATGTGGGCCATTCCACAACAGAAGGGGAACAGCGGGAACCAACATTGGCGACAGCCCCTAAAAAACCCAGCGCAAAGGACATCTGAATGCTACGGATCTTATTGGCAAAAAAATCAGCCAATTCCGAGACCCAAGGATCAGAGAATGAGTGCTTGATAGTAGTCGAGGCGGGTGACGTAAATTCCTTCACAATCATAAAAATGTCTTTACTAGTGTTGGAAGCTTCATCTATCCTCCTGGCAAAGTAGTTTTTTTTTTGCCAGGTAGATCTCTTTTTGATAGTTCTTTACACCCTGCCTGTAAGCTGCCTTGAGAGGCTCTTCATACTTCAATCGCCAAGCTCTTTCAGCCTTCTTGCAGTGCCTCCGGCTAGCGTTAAGTGCCGGCGTAAACCACGGTGCCGAGGCACGAGACGAAATCTTAAGTACCGATTGGGGAGGTGTTATATCATCCAGGCAATGCGTAAGCCATATCTGAAAAAGCTCTAGATCATCCTCAAGATTGTCCGAGAGCCCACACGGATGAGTCATTAGGTACTGTGCCACCATATCTACCAGCACCCGATGAAGAGCGCGCGGAGGATGGGATTGACGGCCGGGGCCCCTAAAAGTAGACCTGGATTTACCCAGAATGTCAAATTTCACCAGCATATGGTCGGACCACCGGTTTAGGTACGGCTGCTACAATCGGGGCAGTAGAGAATATTTGGTCCAGAGTATGGCCTTTGTTGTGAGTAGGGGACGCAAGGTAAGGCAGTAGGCCCAGAGGCTTAGTGATCTCAAGTAGCTTCATGGTATCGACTAAATCTGCCTGATCCATATGGATGTTGAAGTCGCCTAGCAATAGGCAATGTTTGAACTTCACCCTCAGGGAGGATATCACAGCATGAAATGTCCCGATAGGACCAGGGGGTCTATAGACAAGCAATCCAGCACAGGATTGAGAAGGTGCCAGAGTTAGGCAGAAGCCCAGAGCTTCTACCCCGTATGTATAGGCATTTATATAGCGCACTACTTACCCGTAGGGTCCCAAGGCGCTTCGACCGCTGCGAAACCCTTCCTGGCTTCCCTGAGAGATGGTCCCTTAATGGGTATCTCCAGGGTGAGACCAGGCATCCCCGGCGGTCTGGTGGGGCCGTTAGTGAAGATGAGGCAAGCTAATGCCCAGAGTTGCCGAGTGTGATCGCTGATCAGAGTGGGCACCGAGGCGAGAGAATTATCGAGTCCGCTGACCCTGGTCCAGAAACCTGCCGCGCCGGGAATCGAACCCTGGTCCCGGGCCGTCCTCTGCTCTCGGGTCTGCCGCCTCTAACCAGTGAGCCACACTACTTCACTCCCCGTGGATTTCATCCATCGGAACAATGGAGCACTCAAAGCGATTGTCTGTCACCATTATAAAATAACTAGGGGGAAGAGCATTGGCAATGTCTGGACCGGAGCACTCGCCAAGCCAAGTCTCCGTCAAAAAAAGGCAAGTAGGTTTAAGATCTGATAAAAGACTAAAAAGATCCAAAGCATGCCTACTCAAGGATCGAGTACTCATCCAAGCGCAAGTGTAATTACTTTCCGTAAATTTCCTGCCGAGCTTCAGAGCACTCTGATTCTCCATATCTATAGGGGCTCTCTTCACTACACCTTTATTTAGTGTCCACCCACAACTGGGGCAGTGAAAATTGCTCTTAAAGCAGTAGTGGCTGGCTACACAGCCGCCATTGATGCCTTCTCTTAAACTTAGAAGGTGTGCAGAGGAGTACCTGCGTACATTCCCCGGTGAATGTAACAGGGAAACACTAGCCCGTCTGCCATCGGCCGCCTCCACGACGCTGACGGGCGCAGACGGCCTTTCCTTAGGCGCTCCTTCGGCGCGGGGTAGGTGCAGCCGCTGATCACGTCCGCTGCGTGGAGACATCCCCGTCTGGATTTATAGTGCCCACCCGTGAGGCAGCAAGCCTAGTCCGCCGACTAGCAAGCCTGCCTCACTCAAGATGGCCGCCGGCTAGTGCACTGCCTCCCAGTCCCACAATGCCCCTCAGCTCCTAATCAGCTACGAGGGGGCAGCAAGGAAAAAATGCGGCAGCAGGGTGGCAGGAAAGAGCAGCGTGGCGATCAGGTAGGTGGTTGACAGCCCCAAGGAAAGTTATTACAAGATCCCCGTATCAGTTAGTAGCACAGCACAGAGAGAGCTCTCCCGGCTTTCCGCCTCAGGAGAGAAATGATAGAACAACGAGCTGTGTAGAACAAGGGCAAAGAAAACAGTGCACTTTAAAAGCAAGGAACCAAGAGTAACAATGCGATGTCAATGTTAAAATCTCTAATCAGTCAATATTAAAAACTCAGTTTATGCGGCTCGTTTCTCCCGGCATCCGCCTCAGGAGTAGCGATGTAAGAGCAGGTGGGGAATGTCAAGGATCAGTCTGGTTGTGGCATTTTGGATGTTATGTAGTTTCCCGAGCTGTTTCTGGGTGACGCCGATATAAAGTGTGTTGACTTAGTCAAGTCTGCTGGTGATGAGTGCATGGGTGACCGTCTTTCTGGATTCTGTCGGGATCCATCTGAATGTCTTTCGAAGCAGACAAGTGTTTGGAAGCATAATGAGGATACGGTGTTGATTTGGCGGTTCATTGTGAGTGAGGAGTCCAGTATGGTGCAGAGGTTTCGTGCGTGGTCTGTAGCGGTGGGAGTTCTTCCCAGTGCGGCGGGGCACCAGGAGTCGTCCCAGGCTGAGACGGTTAGTCCCAGGAGGAGTACTTCGGTCTGTTGAGCTTGAGGCAGCTGTCTTTCATCTACAAGGCAACGGCCTTCATTCTGCTGCGAAAGGTGATTCTGGCGGCTGTGGGTTCAATGTTGGGGGGAGGATCAGCTGGGTATTGTCAGCATAGGAGACGATGTTGAGTCCGTGGTTTCTGACGATGGCCATGAGGGATGTCATTTAGACGTTGAAGAGGGTGGGGCTCAGGAAGGAGGTTCTGAGAGGAAAGTGGGTAGTTTGACGCGCTGCATTCAGCCGGAAAGGAAGGAGTGGATCCAGTGTAGTGCCTTGTCATGGATGCAGGCATAGTGGAGTCTCATGCTTAGGGTGTGATGGGAGACGGTGTTGAAGGTGGCCGAGAGGTCTGTAGGATGAGGGCTGCAGTTATGCCCCTGTCGAGGAGGCATCGGATGTCATCTGTGGTGGTAAGGAGTGCAGTCTCAGTGCTATGGTTGCTTCGGAAGCCATATTGGGAGGTGTCCAGGGCATGGTTCTCTTCGATGAACTCGGAGAGTTGGGCGTTGATGGCCTTTTCGATGGCCTTGGCTGGGCATTGTGTCAGGGTCTTGGGTGTCGAAGCTGTCATAGATCTGCATGATCTTGTGGTGGAAGAAGGTGCCGTGTTTATTGCAGTGGTCTTGGGAGGGTGGGACGTCTGTGGTCTTGCTGTTGGGCCTGGTGAAGTCCTTGACAATGGAGAAGAGTCTATTGCTGTTGTGTGCAATAGCGGTGATTCTGTCTTGGAGGCCCATTTTCTTTGTGCTTTTGAGGAGGTGGTGTGCGTTGAAGGTGATTTTGAAGGTTGCATGGGTTTCTGGGATTTTGTTGTTTCTCCATCTTTTCTCGAGTCGTCTGCAGGTGCGTCTTGAACCGTCGATGGTGGGGGTGAACCTGCTGGCTTTCTTGGAGTGTTGCTTGCCTGGTGTCTTCTTGAGGGGTGCCAGAGTGTCGACGCAGTTGGAGATCCATTGGTGAAGGTTGCGTGCTGTTGTGTAGGCATCTGTTGGTTTTGGCAGTGTGGTCGTGCTGAGAAAGTTGACGAGAAGTTCTTTGGTGGCCTTGTTCTAGCTGAGACTAGACCAGAAGCACTAGGGAATACGGAATAAGGATGCAACGCACATATGCATGATAAATAGCAAACCCAAAAGACAGATATTATTGTAACAAACAGCAGTTTCATATCTTTTCATAGATACCCCATACCTCCTATAATACAGTGCATCTGTAGTCCAGTCAGTATCAAGGTAAAATAGCAGTCAGACTACAACATTTATTAAGATTAGAACAAACAGTCCTGTGCACACATAAAGATTAAGATATGGTCATGATATTCATGGTAAAACAAATAACCGTATTCAATAAAACAAGGTGGACACTCAGAAATGTTGATTTTCAAGATGAAATATATTTAGACTTCCTGATAGGAAGGATAACATCAAAGCAAATAACCAGCCGACATGTGTTTCGTCATGCGGGTACTATACCTGTGACTCTTCAGGACTGGGAAAAAATAAAAGGAAAAATGGTACAGTTTGGAAAATACAAAAGACATTGAATCACTACAAGGTGATTTTGCGCATGAAAAACACCTCTCGTGAGTCGAAACCCTATGTGGTGGAAGGCAAAATGCAAAAAAACAGTAATGGTGACATCACACAAGTTTAAAGATAAAAAACCTAGGTGAGAGAGAACTAGACACTGCTTGAAAGACCAGGAACAAAGTTAAAACTAAAGGACTCATTTCTTACATCCAAATATATTGCCTGAGATAAAAAAAACTGATCAGAAATGTGCGGTGGCGCGTGAGTGAAAGCAAATATCAAGAAACGCAGTCTGACACGTTTAAACCCTGAGTATCAAAATCTGGCTATGATATATGCAAGCCTATATAATCATGTTAAACTAACAGGAAATGAACAAATCTTTAAGCAACAAATTCATTAATGAACTAATTGATCCAAATTAATTGCAGAACGAAACAAACGATTTGGAATCAATCCTCAGATGTAATTTTGACCGGGAAGGTATTTCAAAAGAAAAGGCGCCCTCTCTATATCTTATCAAAGAAACAAATGAAATTACAGTACATCAATCGGATAAATGTCAAATACTGGGAAAATAAGTCCTTAGTAAATATTTAGTATGTAGGTATCATCACGCACTTATTAAAACGACCAAAATATTAATAATTTCCTGCAGTAGATTTTCTAAAAAGTTCAGTTTGCAAGTTGCCGCCTGCAATGCTTATGTTTGAGTCTAAACATTCAATAGTTTCCTGTCTGTGATCCATCGTAAACTTCAAATTCACATCATTGATGTTCAGCTTCTGTACAAAACCAAAGAAAACATTATCGATGTATTGTAACCATATATTGATTCTCTCTGTCGACTCTGCGATATCACTGCTCCAGAGCACCTGTTCGTCCCACCATCCCAACGCCAGATATGCGAAACTGGGGGCGAAACAGGTGCCCATCGCAGTCCCTTTTGTCTGTTTGTACAGAACTCTGTCAAAAAAAAAAACATTTTCATGCAGGCATAGATCATTCATACTTAATAGCATGTGTGTGTGTCCTAACATGCTGATGTTCCTAGTACGTAGGTAGTATTTACATGCTCTTAAGGATGTTTGTATACATGTTTTCAACATCCAGAAAACCTAACGAACATTCCCAGCCCCAGAATAAATTCTGGATTTTTGTAAAAAATCTTTAGTGTTGCTGACATAAGAATTAAGGTTTTGTACAAAGGGAAAGCAAAAGTGACTTATAAAAATTGAAGTATACTCAAAAAGACTGTTCTTTGAGGAGACAATTGGTCTCCCCAGAGGATTGTTTAGACATTTGTGAACCTTAGGTAGCAGGTAGAGGGTGGGTATAGTCAGAGTAGTGTTTTTTAGAAAGTGTAACTCATCCCACATTAAGAGGTGTGTGTCATACCAACCCTGCAATGTTTTATGATATTCTTCCTGCAATTTAACAAGACAGTTCATCTCAACTTTAACATACCATTCAGTATTTCCTGGTTGTCGTGGGACTTCCTTTACATAGTTTTCTTTACACATGAGGACTATGTTGCCCTTCTTATCCAAAGGTTCGATTAACAAATCAGGGTCTTTCTGTAATGCTTGTATGGTTTCCAATTGATTCTTCCATAGATTGTGGTTTGTGTTGGTGTCTTTACTTAGTAAAAGGATATCGTTAGCCACTACTTCACAAAATACGTCAATGTTATCTTTAGACAGTTGTGGAATATATCAAAAAGGTGTTCTGAAATTAGCGTCCACAGTGGCCCCTGTTTCCAAATCATGTGTTAGTCTCAGTCCTCTAAGATGTCTAGGATCAAATGGGTCACTCCGGTCTCCCAGTCTTTGGGTGTCATACATCGAGTCAAGATGGTGAAGAGTGTGTAACATCTGTATGTCATTGATGGACAGGTTGGATTGTGGAGGAAAAAATGGGTAAGGGGTGATTGTGTTAGTCTTGTATTGCTGATGGTGTACCTTATAGAGTTTGTATTGACATGCAAATTTATATAAGTCGATTCTCACCTGAGCATAATCAGTCCCCTTGGTAGGACAAAAAAACAGACCTAGTTGTAAAGTTTGGATCTCATTATCTAATAATGTACGTTTTGCTGGGTTAATTACTGTTAGTTCCGTAGGTTGCCCTATCAATATTCTTTTTTCTGTCCCTGGGCACTTGTTCCCACACCAGTGTTTTGGTCTCTTCCTACGCTCTCGTCGTTTTTTGCTTTCAATTTTCTGCCTCTGCCACGGCCTCTCTGTTTTCTTTTGTTAGCCTATTCGTGTACTAGTTGAATCATCTGGTATTCCTCGGAAAAAGAAACCCTACGTGTTTGGTTGATTAAAAGGTCATCAGTTTATCTCAAATCTGAGCTTAGGTCATTACTTAACTCTCCTCTGTCTCTAGCCATTGCTCCCATGGTTTGTTCTTTGGTTGATTCTCGTCTGATTTTGTCAAATTTCTTAGCAAAGGTTAGGATCCTGCCGCTTACATAGTCAGGTTCACTGTGCTGACATTTTTGTTGTTTCCTCTAGATAATGTCCATTTCAAATATTTTAATTCTCAATCAATCAATCAGTCACATGTTTGTTAATCGCGACTACTCACCCGTAAGGCTCTCAAGGCACTGGGGAGGAGGGGAGGTGCAGGTCCAGCCCTATCTATTACCTATTCTATCCACCACATTTTTTAATGTGACTTCTACTGCCTCTTGATCATCTTCAGTTTTGAATTCATCCAATATAGTTTGAATCAGCTGCATTAATTCCTTTTGTTCTTCTCATGCATGGCGGAATAAAATATTCAGCATGACTTTTGAACAGGCAGTTGTGTTTTCCTATCATTCTCTCAGTAGTTGCGGCTTAGGGTTGGTCACTGTTTGGATAATGAATATTCACAGGCCTCTGGGGATAAATCCAACTTACAGATAATTTTTAAGTGAAGTTGCCTCCCACCACTGACTTAGCTCTCGTTCTGTAGTCTCTCTAGCAGATAACCTTTCTGATGAATGGTTGTTGTTGTTCCCGTTTTTCCTATCAGTAGCAAATTTGACTTTTCTGCGTCTCTGCCCGATTTGAAGATAAGTTGAGCCAATGCCTCTCATCCCTTCAAGAACTCGTCTGCCATTTTGTTTGTTAATTTGCTGAAAAACAACTCCGCATGGAGACAGTGCTCCCATGTGCCCTGGTTAACCGAAAGTTCCTTTGATTCTTATCAACACCCTCCCAGATTTCCGGCAGAAGAGGAGTTTGTCGGTTTGGCCGACACAATGTCCAAGATCTTCGATTCCAATCTGGGGTGTGATTTTACCTTTCTAGTAACCAGCGGGCATCCTTCATAGTTTTCCAAAAGAAGTCAGACTGAGAGAAAGATGCCCAGTCAATCGGGTTGGGTTTGGGGTGGCGGACGACGCTGCTGGTATACGCAAAAGAAACTCAAATTCCCCAAATTATCCCGGTAAAACGAGTCAGCCACTCCGGAGTTGTGCTTAAGATAGCAATTTATTTTAAGGCAAACAACAGCAGATAATAATGTGTTTCGACTCATCAGAGTCTTGGTCACATGACCACAAAAATGTATTTTGGCCTTTAAATAATGCCAGTGTGACGATGCATTTCATCAACATAGAAAACAGATGCTCGTTCAAACTTCACAAGCGCGCAATAAACTAATGTAAGCCTGCGATAACGATAAATCCTATATAAAAAATGTATCACTCAATCAAGCGTATAATACACATTCATATGAAAGTTAAACCTTACAAATACATAAGGAGATATATTGTACTATGTTTTTTGGTGTACTGTCACAGTAGCATTCAAAAAGACTTCATTTTCCATAGTGCCTTATATCTTAATCTGTTGCGTTTCAGTTTGCTTACTTATCATATGGGTATGTGGGCTGAACAGATATTAACAATATTGATCCAATCATCCTATCTTGTACCGATGGATACCTACACATTCTGATTATTATACAGATATTAAAAGATTGATAAAGGGTCTAGTGCCCATACTAAATCTTAAATAACTCTATTATCTGGGAATAAATAAATAAATCATGTTAATCCGTTAAGTGGATCAGCAAGAGATAGTCACAAATCATATCAACCAAATAACTCGTATTAACCCCTTCCACGCAGGGCTAATTCCCCGGCGGTGCGGGGGGGGGCGCTCGTTATGCTGCACAGTGGAGCTGTGCTCATGATGAGCTGGACTCGTCATGACTCCACCCACTCCTTTAGAACGCCCGCACAGGCGGGGAATTCGCCGCACGTGGGAGGCGCCGCGGCAGCATGACGAGTCCAGCTCGTCATGAGCACACGACCACCGTGCAGCATGACGAGATGAACTCATCATAAGATTTTCAGAATGCCAAACAAGATGCAAAGGGTAGGTTCCTGGCCAGGGGCTACTCGAAAGGCATTCTAGAACAGGCACCGGTCAAGGCATCAATTATAAATAGGAGGGATCTCCTAGTGGTGCAGGAGGCCAAACCAGAAGGCGATCAAACAAGAATGATCACCACATTTAACAACAAATCAGGTGATCTGGTCCACTCATTTAAGAAGAACTGGCACATACTACACACAGACAACATCTTAAGGAAACATCTTTCAGATAGACCGATGATTACATATCGTCGGTGCCAGTCTCTTTCAGATCATTTAATTCACAGCCACTTCTCCCCACAGATGAAAACCCCGGTTACTAGCAGCATACAGGGGTTCTATCCATGCTTGCGCTGTAAAGCCTGTAAGTACAGCAAAAAAGTGAAAGAATACCCAGGAAGGACAGGAGATGAGAAACCAAACAGAAAAATTGTTAAACATCTGAATTGCAACTCAGAATATACTATCTATTGTTTAGAGTGCCCCTGCCATAAGCGATATATAGGCAGTACCATAAATCCCACCAAATTGAGGATCCTAGAGCACATGAGGGCTATCGCGAATAAGGACAAAGCCTATCCGGTAGCCCGTCATTTTGCAAAATTCCATGGCAGCAACAGAGATCTTCTCAGTTTTTACTGCATAGATCAAATTAGTCGCTCTGAATGGGGAGGAGACAGGGAGAAGGCACTTCGCATTGCAGAATCCAGATATATTATCGACCTCAAAACTATGACACCATGGGGTCTTAACAATGATGAATGTTATGCTTTTCTCAAAAACCTCTGTGGGTCGGTAAAATGTCACGCTGTTGATGCCAGTTGTTTATTACAGCATGCCTTTTGAAGCCAACCTCCCGTAAGTGATGGCACCGTTGTGGCGTCATACGGGTCCGCTACCACGCAGAGGTTTTTGAGAAAAGCATAACATTTGTCTGCTGAAGTTAACGAGACGAACTCACTGGAGTTTGACACCGGAGCACTACGAGGACCACAAAGCTGTGCAAGCAGCCACGCCCACTGGGGCAGGTCCAGTTGAAATTAAGTGCAAGGAATCGCCGTTTTCAGCAGAAAGCCATTGAAGAAGGGAAGATGCCCGAAACCAGTCTGGCTGGCTAATACTTTGGTGACTGTTGCCCTGTGATCCCTGCTTGTAGCAGCCTTTTAATAAACGAAGGAATGCTGTACCAACCTTGTGGCTTCTTCCACCGGGGCTAAAACTGTGTTTGTATATTTATATATATATATATATATATATATATATATATATATATATATATATATATATATATATATATATATATATTACCTACTGGCGATAGCCAGTAGGTATATATAGTTAGGATTGTTTTCCATAGGGAAATCGGGAAATCGCAACATTCTATTGGGAATAACTTTGGAGCCGGTAGAGGAATCTTCCTGAAATTTTCCTTAACTTTGCCTCGCGGCGCTCCGGTCCTTCCCTGAAAGTTTGGGGGGGATTCGTCAAGCGGGGGCCGAGATAAAAGGGGGGTCCCAAAACGTGTTTTCCCCATGTTAATTTACATAGGGCGGTTGGACTCACTTTTAGCCCGAACGGCTGAATGGTTTTCCACCAAACTTGGCAAAATTGTAGGGACTGGTAGCCCGATGTGCCTTTGCTATGTCTCAAGATATATGCTCCAGTGGTTTTTACGAAAATTAACTTTGAAAAAATATGTATCGGGCTACATTGGGCTATATATATGTTAGAGCCCAAATGTAGCCCAATGTAGCCCAATATAGCCCAAAGATGGCCAGCAGAGACAAAAAAAAACCAATGTAGCCCAAATATCAGCCAGATGTAGCCCAACTATAGCCCAATGATAGAATGTCCCAGAGTGTTCTAAAGAACAACTAGAGCGCTAACAGTCTTACTTATGACAAAAGTATGGCACACCTGAAGTCATCTTGATTGGAATAAAGTGTTAACACTTAAAACATTTAATTTGCAAAGGAACAAAATGAGGGGGTTCATTTTGCCATAGAAATTATGATTAGTGCTGAAGAAAGAAAAATTAGGGCACATTTTGAGTGACTTCTCAAATCCTCTTATATTTCATTAAAAAAATTCTGATATGCAGTCTCCCAAGATGGCCACCAGAAACAAAAGAGCCTGTGCTTAAAAACTCTGTTAGCAAAGCAGGCATTTGAGATTTAAAAAACGTTTTAATATATAAAAACGTTATCCGCTAACAGAATTAGCATTTAAAAAACCTTGCGAATTCAATGAAAAAAACATAGGTTTCAGGCCTTATATAGTTAGGAATTAGCATTTAAAAAACCTTGCGAATTCACTGAAAAAACCATAGGTTTCAGGCCTTATATAGTTAGGAATTAGCATTTAAAAAACCTTTGAAATTCACTGAAAAAACCATAGGTTTCAGGCCTTATATAGTTAGGAATTAGCATTTAAAAAAAACTTGCAAATTCACTGAAAAAATCATAGGTTTCAGGCCTTATATAGTTAGGAATTAGCATTTAAAAAACCTTTGAAATTCACTGAAAAAACCATAGGTTTCAGGCCTTATATAGTTAGGAATTAGCATTTAAAAAAACCTTGCAAATTCACTGAAAAAACCATAGGTTTCAGGCCTTATATAGTTAGGAATTAGCATTTAAAAAACCTTTGAAATCCACTGAAAAAAACATAGGTTTCAGGAGTTATATAGTTAGGAATTAGCTTTTAAAAAAACCTTTGAAATTCACTCAAAAAACTATAAGTTTTAGTGGTGTTATAGTTAGCTGGACATTTTACTCATACAAAACCATTGAAATTGCTCCTATATAGTTAGTTGTACTAACTATATTTCGCGCACCCGCAATCCACTGCTGATGATGTCACATATTTGATCATTCATGACATGGTCAGTGACATCACTGATGACATCTCAAATGACATCACTGATGACCAGGAGGCCTGAAGCTGAAGCCTTATATTTCACAGAGAGGAGATGAGGCTCCAGCTCATATTCAGGAGGCAGGAAGGCTAAAGACCAGAGCTTGCTTTCGGTGGCAGGCATAGAGCGGTGGAGGCGGGGGGGTGGGGCAGGGAGCTGGATGAGAAGGGTGTGGGGGGGGTAAAAGACTGTGACACTGACAAAGCGTAAAGCTATATTTTCCCGCTCCCAGGCCCCATTTGCTATCTCTGCCCTTATGATTTCAGTAAAGCAAAACCCTTTCATTGAATCAATACTGATATCATTTCACCAGATTACTGTAGTTCGCACAGACAAAGCTGCCATAAATCATCTTCGCGACAGGAGCACAGCCACAGGAAGTATTTCCACTCTCAGAACTGTGGGTGCTTCAGTTTCTGCAAATCCAGCAGTAAGAAGATGCTCATTGCTCAGAACCTGGAAACTAAGACCCATGTCTTTCACAGACCATCCAAGGGCCTATCCACAAAAGCATTTATGAAGTAGTACAGGAAGGAGTACTGCTGGGAGGAGATGTGGCTTAGTGGCTCGTAATGCCGCCTTTGGAACCTGGGACCTACGTTCAGATCTCAACCCCAGAAGCTAGACTTGAAGATCCTGTGATTCTGGGCAAATCACATGGGGTAGATTTACAAAGATTTGAGGGAACACAGTACGACAACTTGCTGCAATGCATCAAATGGAGAAGGCAGAAATGTACCATATTACCAAAATATGGTGCATTCCTGATCTCCCTCTGTACTGAGAGCAGCCTAGCGCCAATACACATACCCCTGCGCCATGCTGCAAGGGTGCCTGAGTTACAGCCAGGATTATTGTTGCGCAGGAAGGAGCACATTCCTGCACAAAAACAGTAATGGAAGGCATCGACTTGGGCTGCCTTACCTTACTCCTGATTTACTATGCCACACAGAGCCATGTCTGTGGTTCCGCGTAGCATGGTAAGTCTGATTTAGGACTTGCATTACCTTGCAACGCCTTGCATGATGCAAGGGCAACGCAAGCCCTTAATAAATCTGGTGCATAATCTCCTTGCGTGTAAAATGTATTTGTGTAATCCTCACTTTATGTACACGACCAAGATCATCTCCTGATCCCTCGTCTAATGTACAGTGTTAGGTTTGTGCTGTATCAATACATACTACGACAGTGCTCTTTTAAGTACCCCACTTCCTTTGTGATTTAGTTCAACGCATCTGACTCTCTATGAATGAAAGTGCAAAGAGGGCACAGTGCTTTTTTATTTGTGCTAATTGTGTATGAACATTTCTTGAACGTGCCCAATGTATTTCATGTTATATGTTTTAGGGCCAATCCTGAAAAAAGAGTACTACAGAAGTACTACTGCACATACTCCAAAATGCCTTTGTAAGTAGCCCCCCTTGTGTTTGTTAATAATAAGCCTCTTTTCCCCATAGCTGTGTCCTCTTCCCCATAACCATAAAGTCACACAGAGTACTACCTGCGCAGTAGCCCGTAACGTAGACAGACCGAAAACCAGGCTACATTCTTCCTCTGCAGTGTTTCCCTTTTTAGGTCAAAGTCTACCATACAGCACAGATGTCTGGTTTACTAAAGACATCTTGGAGGCATTCAGAAAGCTGACCTAGGAATGCATTCTTTCCATTGCTTACCATTGGCTTGGGGGTTTGTAACGGATGTATGATAGTACAACACGATCATTTTGATCGCGGTACTTTACATCGCGGATTTTACAATGCAAGTTGTTACAACGACTTGCGTTGGAGGCTGCGGATTGAGGATTATTATAATTTTCTATTTCCAACTCCAGCCCACGTAACAGTAGGGGAGGTGTTGGAATAGAAAATCACAATATTCCTTAACCAAGAGCGCCATCCAGCGCAAGTCGTAGTAATGACTTGCGTTGTAATGGCAGCGTGCTAAAGGTCGTGCAGAGTAAACACCGCATTGTAAGCGACGTTTACCTTTGTAACTCACATTGTCTGGCTTTCTATTTGCTGGCTCTATTTGCTTTAGGATGTCCAGCTTGAGTCTGTCCCTCCAGTTGCCCAAACCTTGTTACTGTATTGTTCCATAAACTCGCTTTCTGTAAATCTTGTTTTAATCTTTTCACATTTGCTGTGCATTCAAAGACAGGGGTCAAATGTCAAGCTCTTACTTCAAAGTGAGAGAATTTATGTGACAATCCCGCTGAGTATCCATGTAGGATTTTTTTTTCTTAGCACACAAAACAAATCAACTATGCTAATGTTTCAGAATATATCAGAATTAGTATAAATGAAGCACTTTTTTAGTAATTCTAAAGAGTGGTGGAAACAAACATTTGAATACAATCAAAACATCAATACATTAGGTGATGACATTTGAACATGTTATAGTTTGTGTGCAGAAAAATTGTATTTCGGTGCAAATGGAATGGTCCTTTCAATTGAAAATGTGTTGTCTGTATTGGCAGTGTGCTAGCACAGCATGCATACTACATACTACGCCACTCCGCTCTATGCCCTAGCAAAGAAGAGTGCTGAGGAACATATTAATATAACCGTACATATCAATAATGGATACAAAATGGTCCATAAATATAAATATGATGTCTAAGCATGAATATGAATAGTTAGAACAACAATAGTGGTGCTGGAACATTGCCATCGACCCAGTGCTTGACATGTCCGGGAACCCGGAAGTCAGAAGTGACAGGGATAGAAATGCCCTGAAAGATGTGATCCAGCACAAAACCGTAATAGAACCATCGCAACTCCTCCATCCCTGAGATAGAGACGATACATTTACCTCATGCCACGAGGTGTCCGCGCTAGGATTCTATTGTCCCTAATTTGGCCAGACACTCAGTGGAAGCATCCATAATACTGAACGCAACCTCGGACCATGACCTCATTGGCTTGCAACTAGACATGGAGATGTCCACCCCCTGCATGGGCACTTGGCGAATGAATGTCTTCAAATTCAAGACCCCACACAGAGTAAAGCTCAACTCCGCTGATTTGTAGATCAATTCTTAGATGAAAACAAAGACTCAGTCTCCTCTGCTCAGACCCTGTGTGAAATGGGTAAGGCGTGTTTATGGGACGCTGAATGAGGGAAACAGCACCAGCAATAATGAAGGCACATTCTCAAAGATCAAGATTCGAAAGACAGGCATGGGAGTTAACATCTGCTTACTCAATGAACCCCACTGTACAGCATTACGACGCCTCCTACACATTAACACAGAATTAAATCAAGCCTACACAGTAGAGGCACATTATGAGCATGGTGAAAAGGTGGGCCACTTGTTAGGAGCCAAGCTTGAGTTTAACAGAGCTATTCTGACAATTTGTAATGGAAAGGGGATCTACTGGTACATCACATACACATTGTATTAGAATTCCAGACTCTTTATAACAGGATCTATGTCTAAAAAAAGTGGCAAGACCCCAGTGAAGACTGGCATTTTTTAGACAGCTGGCTCTTTCCATGCTGACGACAGAGCAATCCAATGCTATAGAAGGCCCAATAACAGATGACAAAATCGCCATTGCGGTTGATGGTATGGCCTATAATAAGGCAACAGAAGACTATGAGTTTGATGTTGAATTTTTCAAAACCACAGATTGTAGCTCTGCTATTGTGGAAGCCATTTTGGATTATCCTCTAATACCAACAGCCTGACCAGCTGAGCTCTGTGATACTCAATGATTACAAGAGGCCTGTAGAACATGTGCAAAAGGCAAGTGACCTTCAGAGAAACTATGTACCCTTTTTGCTCTTAAACATCTTTTATGCAAGGCTTGCTCGGAATACAATACTGGGACACACAACATTTAGACAGGTATTGTGCAAATACTGTCTACTGACACACAGGCTAGTAGTTTCCTTATATGCAGACAATACTATGCTTTATCTTAGGGACCCTTGGAACATCTTAAATGGGGTACTGCGTGAATTTGTATGTTTTGAGGGGCTGTCTGGCATCCATATTATTTGTAGTAAGTCCCAACTGGTCTCCTTGACAACGATTACAGAAACATTCACCTCAGACTTTCCTCTACAGTGGTGCGGCACTGACCTGCGGTACCTGGGAGTACGTGTCTCTAGGGACAGGGTAGAGTTAATCAGAGCGAACTATGGCGTTGCGCTGTCCCAAATCACAGACAGTGTGACACGTGGATCTCGCTACCCCTCTCCCTTGCAGGGCACGCCTCACTTATGAAAATGATCATCCTGCCTAAATTCTGGTATTTATTTCTTAACATCCCTTATCCCCCTTGGCGGCACTTCTTTCAAGCCCTTCTGATGCAAATGATCTGCTTAGCCTGGACAGCTAAACATTCCTGGTTGGCTTGGGAAGTCCTCACATTACCTTTCTCCAAATTGGGTTTTAAAACACCAGATATGGAGTTATATTACTTATGTGCGCAAGTACATTATGTCATTCATTGGTATAGACCCACTCCATATCTACCGCACCTGGCAATCGATCATAGATATATGGCTCCCGTCCCTCCTTCTTCATGGCATGGGCTGTTTCTCATGGGGATTTGTCTCCACTATCACTGCCCCATACCACTCCCGGTTAGGATACCCTTCGATGCTGCATGCACTGGACTCTCATATCTCAATATGTGACACCCTGGGGGGGTGAATAAGGGTTGACGATGATTAATGTTGTGTGCTCTCTTGTTCCGCTGTGGGCATGGCGACATATGGTGTGGTACGCATGTACTTCTATGTTCACACTACAGGTAGGTTGTGATCGTATGTGGCTATATAATGTGACTGAAGATGTTAAATGTACATTGGCATGCTACGTCGGAGACAGGACCAGCTCAGGGGCGGTGCGATCGGGGCAATTGCACCGGTCGTTGACTTAGAGTGCGGGCGTCATTTTTTAAAATGTGTATTATCATTTTTAAAGCACCTGCTGCCTCGTTCCTGGGATCCAACAACTTTCAGACATCAATTAAAATGTCAAGAGAAGTCCGGTGATTAATCTTCTTTCTGAAAAGAGACCAGAGGTTTGTCTAGTGGAAGTTTTGACTCATCCTAAGGTAGCGCAGAGGGTTGAAATGCCTGCTGCTAAGAATGTGTACCATGCAGATAACGAAGTGCATATAATGTAAATAGGTCAGTGGGTTACTACTTCTGTAAGAAAGCTCCTTTTGTTACTTGTCGTTTATAAGTCAAAATCCTGATATAGAACATTGAGCTATTTACTGTTTCCCTAGAGCTGCTGCAAACTGCAAGGTATATGTTAGAGCTATATGTTTTTTTTGCCCAGTTTTTCATTATCCTAATCTTGTGAAAATGGTTCATTTGGGTAGAAAACAATTTTTACTATGAAAGAGAACCCCTAACAATGATGTTATGTTTTGAATTCTGAATGTGTGCCTTTCCTGAATAAGAACTTTAACTATATTACCTACCAGTATAGATCCTACACTACACCTTATAGTACTGTCTGATGTAACATTTCCTATACACTGATTGACACACATATGATTGTCTCTGTGCAATGTGTGTGTGGTATAAAGTGCTCTGACACCTTACACTGGTATGAGTGGTGCTATAAAACTAAATGAATCTGAGAGACCGTGGTTATGGTGACTTGAAAGGCACTGTTAAAGGGTGCTAGTGAGGGAATCCGTGGCATAGGTGGTCTTTGGGGGGGGCGCCAACAGACATTTTTGCCCAGGGCGCCACCAGCGCTAAAGCCGGTCCTGGTCGGATCTGTTAAGTTACTGAACACTGCAAGGCTGCTTACACTAGTTTCCGCCACTGCTGATACATGTTTGCAATTTGTCTTTTTGAAAATCTCATTCAATAAATATTAGAATATTGGAATGTCGGGAGCTCCATTGAAAACAATGGAGTGCTCTGGGCTTATAATGGCTGGTATAAGCCGGAGCTCCAACATTCCAATGTTTCTTTGTTCACAGCTCTGGCTGTGAACAAAGGCTTCAGGGAGCCTGAGGGGATTCCAATCCCCTTGCGTTCCCTTAAGGCTTTGTTTTATTTGTTAGAACATTCTACCCTCTAGTGCCAGAATGTTCTAATAGCCTTATAGCCCTTCGTAGCTGGGTTATACCGTCTGTTAAAGTCCCTCTCCCTTGTTAAAGGCCCTCACCTTCGGTTCGGGCCTTTAATGCTGGAGAGGGCCTTTAATAGCCGGTATAGCCCGCTACGGCGGCTATAAGGCTATATTAAAAGAAATAAATACTGGTCAGCCCAGTACACTACTAATGAACTAAAATCCTGTGCCGTTCAATATTAAAATCCAGTCCTCGCTTCTAAGACAAAATCAGAAATGTGAATCAGAACTATTATGAGGATCGGTCTTTAAAGGCGTCAACCAGCGAATGATGTCACAATACATCTCAAAACCCAGCTGACATCATAAAACAAAACAATGGCATTGCTGGCGGCTGTTAGATATGGGGAACTAGGCGAGGAACCCTTTAACTCCGAATCTACACCCTCTCCAGCGCCTTTCAGGGCTGATTCCTCCCTGGGGCCTTCTTCCATCGATCACCTCCCTTGCAATGGCTTACTCTCCTCCAGTATCAGCTCCACCCCCCGTTTTCCTCGTCCTGTGCGTGCCACTTTAAGGGGTTTTCTTCCGAACACTCCGGTTGCTTCTGAGAATCCTTCTCAGCAGGCGCGCGCTGCTTCCGGTCTTTATTACATTAACTCCTTTGATTAACTGTAATGACAAGAAAGCATTCTCGAACAGGATTGCATAGAGCGATCCCTGAGCACTTGGGCCTCGTTTCTTGTGCGCATGCGCCTGGGGAGGTCTCCCACAGGATGCACTGCGCTGCATGACCGTGCATTGCCTGTAGCCCGGGGAGGTATCTGCCACGCCGAGCTTGCTCTTTACTACCCCTGGCCTGGCACTGGGACTTCCCATTCAGACCCTGGTGATAGGGCCGGCCTCGAAGACAGCAGCAAGAAGAGGCTTCTAACTCTGCTGTGTACATTGTGCAGTGTTCACTCCCTGTCTTTCCTCTGACTCCTTACAAGTGAACAAGAAGCTGCAGACAGGGCCATTGGAATGATGCAGCAGTGGAAGCCCAAATTATGCGGCAGGATTGACTAAATTATGTGGCAAGAACAGGCAAATGACGTGGCACATTTTGTGTCAGTATTACCTCATTATTGTGTCCTTTTTTACACAAACACTATTTGGGGAAAGGTTTCACCTTATTAGTACCAGTTTGACACCCAAATACAGCATTAAGCAACAGACAGCTGACCGATCAACCTCTGCGAAGGGTCTTCCGCTGGGCAGCAACACTTGTCGCTGAGTTTCGAGTAACTGTTGATCCGTTTGAGATAGAAACAAAGTGTTATGTGAAAATCTGCAGATTATGCAGCGCATGATGGATTATGTAGCACATGCAGCAAATCCATAAATATGCAGAAAACGCCACAGGCACAACATTGCATAATTCCAGTCACCCTGGCTGAAGAATGAATAAATCTGCAAGAAGGGGCAATGTCACTTCTCTTATCTATGATGTTTTAGTGCGTTGATGTCTATGGTTTCTAGTGGACAACGCAGAGTAACTTTGGTACAGGAGAAAATCAAGAAAATGAGCAAAATGTAGTTGCACACAGTCACCACTTGCCTTAATAGGCTGGCCGGTGCAATGTACTTTAGAATACAGTTGTGGCCTGCATAGAGATGGAACGTCCCACTCAGAGGCGCAACTGGAGCCACATTTCTGGGGGGCTACTAAATATTTTGGGGAGGCTAACTCTTCCAGCAATAGGCAGAGTAAAGATGAAAGGGTGAAAAAACAACAAAGCCTCGTTAACACGTAAATAGTATTTTAAAAACCTGTGAAGTACTCGGGTGCGGCTGCGATAAGCTCAAAAACTGTCTTTGTGTCAGCCCGGGAAGCTGTCTCAGCCCGGACTGACACCCACGATGGGGGCCGGGGAGGGGGGGAAGGGACCACAAGTTTAATTTCACTTATTTTAAGATGTATATCATACTTATAACACTTTCAAAGAAAATAAATAATTTTATTTATTACTATCTCGCAAGTGTATTCGGTTTAGAAAATCTCGTAATCTACACTGAAAACAACACTTATTTGATAAAAACGTGTCCATCCATCTCAAATTAAGGAAGATGACCCACTTTACCCTCAATTCTTGCTATCAGCCGTTCCATTACTGCTCACCCATGGAGCTTTTAGTACATTCTGCAAGCTATTGCCGCAGCTTTATACTATTTTGTCCCATTTTTTTTCACTGGAATTTACTAATATCAATTACTAATAATATTCATTTTTCTAACATCCATTTTAGGATACCAAAAGAATGCACACCTTGGACCATGGAAAAGCAGAGACCGAATGCAGGTTTAGGTAACAGCCCACTAAAAGCCAAAGAGAGCTAAGTTTGTAAATTCATTATCCTAAATTCATTGTCGTGAAGATGTCCCTCTATTAAATAGCTGAGGCGGAAACACAGAATGTCATCCATTTCATGCTCAATTCACTGGTTTAGGTACCAGGACAGCGGGCAGATGTGTGGGCACCTCCTCTACCACACCCCACAACAAAAGATGACTAAGTGGCTCAGTTAGACACCGTTATAAAAGAAGATGTTTTAATATTCACTCAACTGGCACTTATGCAATCAAAGTTCATTGCACAGGTAGGCGTGAGGCAGATATAAGCATAGGTGATCGCAAGTTGTTGCAACGATCTGTCTCCATCACACTGGCCGACACCTGTCACAATACTGACGGTAATACTATTGCTGTGAAATTTAAGTCAAGTGATTGTATGATGGATGCTGTGGGCAGGAGAGCATATCCATTTGGGCATGTACATAAATATATATATAGCTTTCCTGCATCTCACCTGGATGCATTTCTAAGTTCTGGTAGGTGGAACATGCGTGTGACTCTCAAGTCAACTCCTTATAAATCAGTCAGAGTGGAGTTAAATTAACTTGTGCCAAAGTATGAGTGTGTTCCCACAGACACATCAGATATGGTCCCCAGCTATGTCACTGGGGCAGGTACTCTTGCATTTCTGCACAAGCATATTGACTTGTTACAGTCATATCTAGAGCTAAGGAGCTCCCCCTGTGTGAGAATATTCTTGGGCCCATTCAAAAAAACATTTCTGAGCACAGGAAGTAGTGCTACAGGAGTACTCTTACATGCCTTTGTGAATTGGGCATGAAATGTCCCACAATCTTGTAGTAAAAATGCAGAAAGACACAGCACTTTCTATGTTTACAAATTGCATATGAATATTCCCTGCTTATTACCATTTTTGAAGTTTTGGGGCCAATTCACAAAGGCTTGAATATCACAAATGATGCTACAGGAGTACTATTTTACATACCCCAAAATGCCCGTGAAATATATCAAAGCTACAAGTAGTATATGAAAGTCAGTGCAGTTAAAATACTCAACTTTAGAAACCATGTATCACCATCCTGATGATGCACATATCACAGAGAACTTTTGCCACATGGTGGAGGGATATGTTGGAGGGCCAGGGGGGAAGGGAGGCCCACCACGGGCCCCCAATGTCCCTTTCCACCTTCCTTTTTAAGGCAGGTTAAATGCCATGAAATGTCGGGTGGAAAGGGACATTGT
Organism: Lissotriton helveticus; assembly: GCF_964261635.1. NCBI lineage: Eukaryota > Metazoa > Chordata > Amphibia > Caudata > Salamandridae > Lissotriton > Lissotriton helveticus. The sequence goes on from NC_136071.1 coordinate 1,123,745,752, forward strand.
AATCCCTGTGACGGGGCCTGAGCAGGCACCACCACAGTTGTAGGACTACGAGTACCTCCAACAGGCTCCTCGAGCCTGTTGGATCTGTGACGGTTGGTCTCCCCGACCGCCTACCATCTGCCCGACATTATAATGTGGCAGGCGGTCAATTCCTGTCCAATGGCGGTGGGATTGCCACCGACGGGGTGATGATGGCGGTCCTATCGCCATTATAATGAGGCCCTAAGTTCCAAGCCTACTACCTTTTCCTGCACAAAGCCCTGACTGCTCACTCAAGCTGCCACTGGAGACTCAGAAGTAGAAGAGGAGTACCTGTCGCCCACCTCTAGCATAACAGGACCCAAGGCCCTAGGACACCATTAATAAACAACATTAGCTACCATTGATACTTCCCAGGAAGCCCGGACTCTGTAACAGGACCTGAAGAAAAGGACCCACTGGATGGAAGGTTTTTAAAACTGGTTGTTTCATTGATAACTTTAGACCAGGGGTCTCAAAGCTTTTCTGTAATACGAGTTGCTTATGTTCTTTTTTTTAAATATCTTTATAGAAGCATTTTTTCATGTATATATCTAGTTATCCATGTCAAGGCAACGTACAAAAAGAAGCTAGTACTTTTACAGGGGAGGAGAAACAAGGGAACTTCTCCAGAATTGTGTAGTAACATTGTCATTGCATTTGTTCAAGTTATACATAACATCTGCTAGTTATAATGCATCGCCTCGACTAGAAATACCATGTCGGGGGAGCCCTCCAGGTCTGCTTAATACCATATATCTCTTTGTGTTATAATAAGCGTAAACATAGCCCGCTAACATAATAAACCAATAACAACTAACTCCCTCTGGGGTCTTGGTCTATACTGACCATCACTTGTCATTATTACCTGTCGGCAATAATTCTCCGGTGCGTTGGGGGGGGCGCTCAAAGTTAAGGACTTCTCAGGGCATCTTGTTCTACTGTGTGGTGAGCTTTCTCTCGGGTGGCACTAGGAAGAGATCCCCCATCTCTATTATCCCTCGGGGGTCCCCATAGAGCTCTCTCCGTCTCCTCCTCCTTGGTCATCCCACGCTTGCACCACCTCGGTCCAGAGCTCCTCAAGTGGTCTACGCCTTTTACTTACTTTATCTTCCCTTGTCAGGGCCCTTTCTTCCGCCCTCGCCCCGACCGATGCATATCTCTCCCAGTCGGGCACCCTGGGTCCTATTTTTGCGTGTCATCTGAGAGTGACGCGCCTCTTTGACAAAACAAGTGCGAGATCAACAAATGTATTACCTACTTTTTTAGCTTTGGGTCTAGGGAATAAACCTAACATGCAAATCTCCGCACTGCACAACAACGATCAGGCCAATACCTCATTTAGAACCTTTATGACCTTATGCCAAAATATTTGTATATATCCGGGCACTCCCATACCAGGTGTGCGAATCTGGTATCTGGTGTTTTACACCTGGAACAACGTTGGCCATCCTCCCCAAACATAATATTGAGTGTGTGGGGAGTGAGGGAGGTCTTATGTAGAATATTGAATTGTGTGAATTTCAACGTGGAGTTTCTTGAAATTTTTGGTGGGCTTTCCAGGGCCATCCTCCACTCCCCCGTCAGACAGGTTCCTTCCCACCAGGGTTCCCCATTTTTCTTGCAAGCGGGACAAGGGTGGTACTGTCTGTGTCATAATCACCATACATAATCATTTCACCAGATGCCTCGCCGACCCAAGTGTCACCACTGCCTGTATGGCTGCGTGTGTGTCAGGCTCATAACTGCCCCTTCCCCATAGTGCAGTAAAGGTTCCCATCAAAGGGTGATAATTTTAGAACTGCCCTGGGGGTCATCAGTCAGGGGAAGTAGTTCTCCGTCCTGGTAGCAGTCGAGAACTTTGGTCACTCCTGCTGCCGTCCAATCTCTCAGTTGTCTCTCTTTGAAAGGGGAGCTGTCTCCTCTTTGTGGTACAAAAGGGGGTGGTGATGGACGGAGCATCTGAACCAATCAAACACTCACACCCAGCCAACAGATCTGGGTTTAATCCATTACCGCTCTTTAGCCAACTCTGCCACCCCAGTTCAGACATGGTCATATGCAAATCAGTCTGAGGGAAATATCCTTTACAACGCAATTTTTACCATGCAGTGCCTTTACAACGCAACTTTAACAACGCAAACCATTACAGCGCATTGCGCTGGGGGGCACTCTAGGATAGGGAATAGGTTTAATTTACTATCCAACACCTTCCCTACTATCCACGGGGACTGGAGTTGGAATAGTAAATTAAACTATTCACTATCCAGCGCCCCTAAAGCGCTATGCGTTGTAAAGGCATGCATTGTAAAAACAGCGTTGTAAAGGCATGCGATGTAAAAGCATGCGTTGTAATGTCATACATCCCAGTCTGACCCTGTGCCTCATGGGAACAGTCCAGCCCGAACTGCCAAGCCATGCCTTCCCTGGACTGGAAACAAGCTTCCTAGGACCAGTTTTTGGCATTTCAGCCGTCTTCAGCCCGGCTTGCTTGAATCCAGTGGCAAAGTGAGCAAGGGACTCACGTCTGAGCATACCCTGCCAACTTATGGCGAACAAAGCGGTACAAAAGGGGGTGGATTAAACCCAAATCTGTTGACTAAGTGTGAGTGTTTGATTGGTTCAGATGCTCCGTCCATCACCACCACCCCCTTTTGTCTCCTCTTTGTGGCAATCCTATCAAGGGTAGATTGGACACGTATAGGGCAGTCCCTGTTGTGCAACCAGTGCATCTGGCCCAACATTTTAAAGCCACTTGCAGCAGTATTCCCCCACATTTTATCTGGTGTTTGGGGTTTAAGATCTTGGTTAGGAGCCATCTGTGGGGGTGGGGTCCCAGCATTCCCAGTGTCTCCAGTCCTCTCCCGTCCAACCATTGGGACAGCCACTGGAGTTGTGCCTCCAGGTAGTAGGCCTCAAAGCCTGGCGTATCCGGACCGCCTGCCGCCAATGGTCGCCGCAGAATTGTCAGGGAAACCTTGTTCCGCCCCGTCCCAGATCAGATCCCTTAACAATGCGTCCAAATCTTTAAACCATCTCTGATGAATCACCACTGGGAGATTGACAAAGTAATATAGTAGTCTCAGGAGGATAACCATTTTGGTCAGCGCCACCCTGGCCATAACAGATAATTTAAGGAAACACCCGAATTATGCCCCTGGCGAAGCGCTCGAACCCGATTTCCTTCCGTAAGATTTACCTGTTTATGGAACACCTGTATGCCCAAGTATCTAAAGGAGCTAGGGGCCCAATTAATGCCCATCCGAAGGTTCCAAGGTCTGGGTAAAGGTGGTGCCAACAGGAATATCTGAGTTTTCAGAGGGTTAACTCGCAGTCGGGACGGAGCTGCACATTTTTCTAAGATGGTCATGGCGTGAGAGATACCCCAGGTGCCGTCTCTGATATATGCAGGTTGCTTATGTTCAATGGAAATCTTCCCGATCTACTAATATTATTAGAGATGTACTAGTTACCACATCAGGCAAGATTATTTTAGTGGCCACCATATGCAAAGACCACCAGCACTGATCACTTCAGTGCAGCAGGCACAGTTACTAGCATTAATGTAAACCTGTTTTGTCAATGCTGAATGTCTCTGCACAGGAAATACAAAACAGCCAAATCTGCAATGCCCAAAGCACCAAGGTAATATTAGTAATAAGTCTTCCCAGCACCATTGATTTTTATCACTCATATCAGCTCTGAATATATTTTGGAAATTCAACCATTTTCCCTCCAAGCATTAGCTTATGAATTCTGAAAACACACACATCTCCATCTCGAATACATACATTTCAATTTTGGTATATATAAAATATTTCAAGCAATCAAAAGCTTCTAATTTAGTTTACTAAGCTGCACAAAGGAGAGCTACTTACAGGTAGCTGAAGAGCTATCTTCTTATATCCATGTGTAATCTTGATTAAGCAAAAGACAATTGCCCTTCTCTGTGAGGGCAGGAGGGTAATTAGTAGATTGGCTAAGGAGTTTTAAAACTGACATCTGAAACAGTTTTATTTCAGCGGGTGTCCATTATAAGATTAAAAACATCAACATGAACTAATGGGATATCAAGGATCCCAGCGTTCTAATATATAGTTAACATGTTTCTTGACTGCAGTGCCCTGCGGACAGGGAGGCCACGGTCTTCCATTCTGGAAATTTGTTGAATGGCTACCTGGGCTGTTCCTTTAACTTTTATGAACTGCTAACAGATCCATTGTGGTATCCCAGGGTATGAAGAATTTAGATTTAGAGTCCTTTCAGCCGTGTTGTGATAAGGGCTCACTTTTTTAAAGAACACTCTTACAGTGTTTGCAGCATTTCAGCTTCCTTTTGGTGTGTTTTTTTTTAATCTCATCAGCTTGCAGTGGCCCGACTTGATTTTTAGCTTGGGTGTTCCTTCATAAGTAATGACCTGAAAGATGGAGTGGAAAAGGAGATAATGTTTATATAACTATAACTTACTGGTAATTCCGAGGCAAATCTTTCTTGTTCGAATCTTTTGGCACAGCTGGCTCTCCTGATTGGCAATAGCGTCCATTGATTGATATTAAGGAGGCAAGAGGCATTAACCTTCATTAGAGGCAAGGTGTTCTAAGCAGGAGAAAGTTAACATATAAAAACGTTCTGCAGAAATAATTAGGACCCTTCTGCCATGACCTGAAGTTTGCCTGTTCCAGATACCATTACGGTGCACCCCAAAATCATATATAATTTGGGGCAAATGACCCGACGCTTTGTTTTCTTTTTCAGAGGAAAACTATAAGGTGATGAATGGCATACTAGAATTATTATCAGAAACAGGTAAATTGTCTGAACCCCTTTCCAGTCAATTGTTTTTCCCAATGTGTATTTTCGGATGAAACCCCGTCTTGCAAACCAGGCTAGTTCTTTCTTCGGTAGGAAAGGGGTCTGGGCCTTATTTCAGGCCAGGTCCCCTCTGAGTGTAAAACATGCAACCCTATACCTGTTTCAGCCTATGGTGTCTCATCAGTGAGGTGAAACTTGATTTCAATGGTACAGTGAGCATGGGACCCACGTGTAGGCATACACGTTGCACTTGGATGTATGACGTTACAACGCATACTTTTACAACGCCTACCTTTACAACGCGGTTTTTACCACGCATACCATTACAACGCATAGCGCTTTGGGGTGCTGGATAGTGAATAGTTTAATTTACTATTCCAACTCCAGTCCCCGTGGATAGTAGGGAAGGTTATTGGATAGTAAATTAACCTATTCCCTATCCTAGAGCGCCCCCCAGCGCAATGCGTTATAATAGTTTGCGTTGTAAAAGTTGCGTTGTAATGGTAGGTCGTTGTAAAAGTTTCGTTGTAAAGGTTGCATACCGTTGCGTTTATGGCTAGGCAAGGTCCCCTCTGAATAATAAACAAGAATTGGTAAAGCCAGTAGGTCTCACTGTAGAGAGGAGGAGGGAGCACAGAAGCACATGGAAGGCCCAGGGCAACATTGGAGGGGAGGGGGGAGCGTAGAAGAACACAAACGAACAAAAGCAACAAAGGGAGCACAGAAGCACATTGGAGAGAGAGCGACACAGAGCACAGGGAGACAGAGAAGCACACGAGGGCGACACCTCGAAAACATATGAACTCACATGGAGTACTTAAACAGAATAAAGTAGTTCCTGAACCCGCGAGCAGTGTAAGGACACATGTTCTTCGGTTATGCTCTGGGGAGAGACAAACACAAGAAGATGAAGTAAAGCTCAGAGAAGCCAACAATTAAGAAGGGAGAAAAATAGAGTGACAATACAGCCAACCAATGGCAAGCAATGGGTGGGCTCTAAGCCCACTGTAAGCTAAGAAATCTCACCGCAAACAGCGCCTGCGCTACTTTAGGCAAGACCTTACACGTGGTCCTGGATCCAAGTCAGTAAATTCCATGCACCAGCCCTGGATTTCAAGGTCATGGAGATCAAATGTGACAGTTTTTTTTTTAAATTGCTCACATCACCTTAAGGACGTGGTACCATCTCCTAAATATAGAATCTGACATTGGCTGACATAGCAAAAATCAACCCTATAGAACGTATTCTTTGGGACACTTTTCAGCCACTTATAGCTGACTTTGTGTCTCTACGCCCTCCTCTTCCCACATACCACTCCTCCCCTCCACCCCCTCCTCCTCCCCCCCCCCCCCCCCCACAATGCCCGCAATCACACCTCAGGTAATTTGAGGGAACTTCTCAGGTAAGATTTTGAGGTAGAACACGTTACCTTTCCCATTTCATAGTGGTAGCAAAACCATTTGATGTGAGTATTTGTAAATTAATGAAAACCAACAGCAATTTTAATTTCAAACCACTGGTATTTTTTGCCTAAATCCATGCAATCTTTGAAGTTAAAAATTCATAAAAATCGTAAGATGTAATTTTCACCTTAAAGTCCCTCTTTAAGTCAGGCACCAACAATGGTGCATCATTTTCTTGTGGGACACCAATATTGTTGTCACTGTTGTGAGGCCCCAGGTGTGGTGTTGTGTTTGTCTTGCCCAGGCACTGAGTGGTTATGCTTGTCAGGTATGATGCAAGTGAGTGGGACTCTCTTTCTACTGGAAGGTGAGTTCTCAGGCCCAGTCAACCCCAACAGGATCCGTTTTGTGAACACCTCTGTTCTCCTAGAGAACGTATGTGGCCTGGAAGGATCGCTAATGCCACTGGGATAGAGCGCTGCCTTGATCTAAGCGCTTAGATTGTGCAATGTGGTACATTCATCATTCACCCCTTCTTATCCCTAATGGATCAGCTACATTCAACGTTCACCAGTTCTTTCTTCGTTGTGGATCCGGCACATTCATCATGCAACACTCATACTTCCCTTGTGGCGGAGAATACATTCACCATTCACTCTTCCCTTATGGAATCTAGGACATTCATCCACCATTCATTCTTCGTTGTTGTGGGATCTGGTAGTTTCATCATGCACTACTCATTCTTCCCTTGAGGGATTCAGTACTTTTATCTTTTACCATTTTACTGTGTAGGCTCTAATACATTCATTTATTCACCATGTATTCATCATTTGTGGGATCTAGTGCATTCATCTTTCCTTCTTCCTTTCTGGGATTTAGTAGATTCATCATTCTTCCCTTGTAGGATCTAGTACATTCATCATTCATTCTTGTCTGGTCTAGTACTGTCCTCATTCATTTTTCATTCTTCCCCTCTTGGACTCAGCACATTCACCATTCAAACTTCCCTTCTGGGATCTAGTGCATTCATCGTCCACCACTCATTCTTCCCTTGTCGAATCTAGTATATTTATCACTCATCATTCATTCTTCCCTTTTGAGATCAAGTACAGTCATCATTCGCCATTCCTTCTTCCCATCTAGTAAATTCACCAATCATTCCTTCGTTGTGTTACCTTGTACATTTACCATTCATTCTTCCCTTCTGGTTTCTCGTACATTTATCATTCACCATGCATTCTTCTCCTGTGAGAACTAGTCATTTGTAATTTGTAACGGATTTGTAAAGCGCTGGAACCACCCCCTAAGTGGTATCTCCGCACTAGAGAGGAAGGGTATGCCAGATCGAAGCCCCTAGCAGCAAAACAATTCTGTCTTTAGAAATTTCCTAAAGAGGAGATTAGTGCAGCTACACAGCTCAACGGGCATAGAGTTCTAGTATTTTAGAGCCAAGTGGGCAAAAGTTTTGCCCCCAGTTCTCAATTTTCTAAAGCGGGGGACCACACACAGCCCTTTGCCCTCAGAACGCAAAGATCTGATAGGATGGTAGGGTATACGTTTTTCTGCTAGATAGCTGGGGCTACCGCCATGAAGTGCCTTATGAGCTAAACAGCAGATTTTAAATTTAATTCTCTGGCGGATGGGAATAGGGATGGGATAGTACATTCATCATTCACCATTCATTCTTGCCTTGTGGGACTTAGTACATTTATCATTTATTCTCGCTTTGTCGGATCTAGCACATTTACCGGTCATTCTTCATGTGGGATCTAGTACTTTCGTCATTCACCATTCATCCTTCCCTTATGGAATCCAACACATTCATCATTCGCCATTCATTCTTCACCGAGTTCATGTTCATGTGTGTGTCTCCAGACAGGCAGTGTGTGATGCCTGTGTATTTCTGTGGGCGCCTTCCCATGCGCATGTGGTTCCAGAAATGGAGTGTGTTGAGGACATGTGTGAGTTCATGTGTGTGTCTCCAGACAGGCAGTGTGTGACGCCTGTGTCTGTCTGTAGCAAGCGCCTCCCCAGTCCGGTGCAGTTCTAGAACCGTGGTGTGTTGAGGACACGTGTGAGTTCATGTTCATGTGTGTGTCTCCACTCTCTAGACAGGCGGTGTGCAATGCCTGTGTACGTCTGTGGGCGCCTACCCATGTGCATGTGGCTCCAGAAATGGAGTGTGTTGAGGACATGTGTGAGTCGGACTCACTGAGTCCATGTTCATATGTGTGTGTCTCCGGACAGGCAGTGTGTGATGCATGTGTGTGTCTGTGGGCGCCTTCCCATGTACATATAGGCCCAGAACTGGAGTGTGTTGAGGACACATGTGAGTTCATGTTCATGTGTGCGTCTCCAGACAAGGTGGTGTGTGACGCCTGTGTGTGTCTGTAGTTCTGGACCTGGAGTGTGTTGAGGACACGTGTGAGTCCATGTTCGTGTGTGTGTCTCCAGACCAGGGCCGGTCTGGCCATAGCGGGCACCCCCCGGTGCGCCGCACGGGTGGGGGCGGTTTTGGTCCCCTGGGGGCAGTTTTTGTTACAGGGCAGTGTTTGCAGCATAGCTGCAAAATCGGCCCTGTACCAAAATCGGCCGAAAACCGGCCCCCGGCAAAGAGTTCGGCAGCACCTCCAACCCCCCCCCCCCCACCTCCCCTCCCTCGTGGGGAAGGGGGGCCGGCCGAGCACTTTGCCAGGGCCGGTTGTGGTTCCCAGTCCGGCCCTGTTCCAGACAGGTGGTGTTTGACGCCTGTGTGTGTCTGTGTAGTTCTAGGGCCTGAGTGTGTTGAGGACACGAGTGCCTCCCTGCCTGCCTTCCCTCATCTGTATTTCTCCTCCTTCAGATCGCTTGGCAACCGGCTCCGCCGCAGCGCCCCTCCCTGGCCCCCCTTGCAGGGGAAGGGGCTCACTCCCAGACACACTCCCTTCAGGGCGCTGGTATCACAGTTCATCGCTGAATAATTCTCACGGTTCCCCAGGAAGAGCGCAGCTCTTCTGTTACTCGCATTCAGGTCAGACTCGGGTTACCAAGCGACGAGCGGCAGACGATAGACCCCGGCACTGTCCAGGGCGGACCACGGGCGGCTGCACCCCTTTTAACCAGCCGCCACTTAAAAAAAAAAAAGCATTTACAATGCAAAGGTTTCGCCTTTGCAAAAGTCAGAGCTATTGGCATTTTAAATGACAACATTTTTATTTATGTGTTGGTTTTGAAAACAGATAAATAAATGGCATTGTCATTTACAATTCCAATAGCTTAATCTCTCGGAAATGCCACACACACACACCCACAGAGAGCCCCCCCCCACACACACAGAGCCCCCCCACACCCACACCCACACAGAGCCCCCCCACACAGAGCCCCCCCACACACCCACACAGAGCCCCCCCACACACCCACACAGAGCCCCCCCCCACACACCCACACAGAGCCCCCCCACACACCAACACAGAGCCCCCCACACACTGCGAGCATCCCCCACACACCCACACAGAGCCCCTCCCAACATTGGGTGCTCACCAGCATACATGTGTAGTATAATGCGAATATTTAGATGAGGGTGTATTGTAATGTTTGCCCTCTTAATTTTCTAAAACACGTCAGGCGTCGAAGTATGTGTGCAGGTTTATCAGTTAAATAAATGTGGAAACAATTTTACAACCACATTTATCCCCGAAATATACAGTAAATATGGATAAATAATTTTAAAAATGGCCCAAACATAATTATGGATAAATATAGACAGAAATGTTAAAAAAACAAATGTCATAAACCCGGAGCCTTAATTATACTCCAAACAAACTAAAGCACATTTCAGTTACAGTACATAACTCACCAACCCCAGTACAGACATATCCCTCACAATCCCGAGTACATACACTGGCACAATTGCACGCACACACACTCAAATCACAGCCCTCCGTAAACTAAAATCACAACACTATAATAATATTATTCCAATAATAAAACCACACACCCCTTCCACATCTCTCATGATTCCTACAAATATACCCTATGTGATGTGACCGGCAGCTACAGCCCCAGTAGAAGTGCCACAGTCCCGTGTTCAGCCTCATCCCTTCACAGACCCCTCCAGTGAACCACAGTCCCCAGTACATGCATCAGAGTGGGAAGTACACACCTCTCGTACGTCAGTAATCCCATCACAGGCCTTATCCATCACATCCCCCAGTATATCCCAGAGTCCTGAGTACCTCCACATGTATCTCAACACAGACCCCCTCAGCCCATCACAGCCCTCTTCCCCCATAAAAGCAAGAGAGTTCCAAGTGCATGTTCTATCACAGCTCTGCATGACATCACCGACAACTTCAGCTCACCGGAGCCCCAGTACATGTTACGTCATACCGGTGTATCCCATCACAGACCACTTCAGCCTACGATAGCCCCCAGGGCAAGCGTCAGTCTAAAACGCACATCCCTCTCAATGTACATCATGTATCCTACCACAGACCCCTTGTGTGCACCACCGACCCCTGCAAAGGCAGCGGAGTTCCAAACACACGCGCCAGCACACCCATGCACACCATCAGACACCTTCACTCCGGTTACCAGGTGAGTCCATGCCATTATTAACACCGTTTTCTACTCCTAGGATTTTCTTAACCCCCTTAATGCATTTTGGCAAAGGGAAGTACTGTCTCGATTCCCCTCAAGCGACTAGCACACCTGAAAACAGTGATTAGTAAAAGGAAAGTCCTGGACTGGAGCACTGCCCCGGACCACATGGAGTAATTTGGTAACCAGTGAGTGCCCTTCAGTATTTCCCGCACCAGAGCCCGAGTGTACCCTACCCGACCCAGCCCCCTACAGTTCGAGTACCTGCGACTGCAGCCCCTGCTTGTGGGTTCACCAGAGCCCCCTCCATTGGGATTTTCAACTTTCAGCCCCATTGTAGGTCTGCACCGCAGACGGGGTTCTCTTCTCGCTGCCTGGCGGAGGCGCCTCGAATCTTCGCGTCCTGTCCAAGGCGCTACAATTCTGTCGGGCTGGACGTCTCGTTATGACAGACCCTCCGAGTCTCTTGACCCGCGCTGCAGGTCTGGGCTCCCTGAAGGTCTCGCGGTGGGTGCCTCGTCTCTGCTGGCGTTGTGCGCGCAGCGCTGCGCTGCCTCCGCTGGAGCTGTGCGCACACCGCTGCGATGTCTCTGCTGGAGTTGCGCGCACACCGCTGCGCTGCCTCTGCTGGAGTGTGCGCACACCGCTGCGCTGCCTCCCCTGAGGGCTGGTTCACGTGTGCCGCCTCCCTCCAGTAATCAGCGCTTCCCGCTCGCAGGTGCGCGCTGCCTCTTGCCTCCAAAGCGGCTCTTTTCCCCGCCAGTGGCTCTGTAGCGGCCGCCCGCTGGTGTCGCCCATTACCCCCACCCTCTGCCACTCTCCCAGTGCCAGTTGCGCCCCTCCCCTGCTTGCTTCCTGCAGCCACGCTGCAAACACCAGACCGCAGGGCACAGCAGCAAACACGAGGCGAGGCAAACTGCCACACGCTTAATTTATTATCACATCTCCGTGCCATGGCCCTTCTACTCACCTTTTTAAATTGAGAATTAATGGCGGGAACAAATGGGTCGCTCACGGCGGGATAACTCCTCGGCGAGAAGAGTGGGCGGGAGGGAGGAGGCACGGACAGTGGGCGGGCGGGCGGGAGGGAGAAGGCACGGACAACGGGAGGGAGGGCGGGGGATAAACAAATGGATCGCTGACGGCGGGATAACTCCTCTGCGAGAGGAGTGGGCGGGAGGGAGGAGGCACGGACAGTGGGCAGGCGGGCGGGAGGGAGAAGGCACGGACAACGGGAGGGAGGGCGGGGGATAAACAAATGAATCGCTGACGGCGGGATAACTCCTCGGCGAGAGGGAGGGTGTGGGGGGCGGGACTTAAAAAAGGAGTCAGAAACGCCCGCGATTCGCGTCCTGACGGGGGAAACAGTGATGGACAACCATATGGAGCTAGCCAATGGAAGAAGGGGCGGGTTCAAGTCCCTCATACTGTTCTAACATTAGATTTCGCCTGCGCGAACGCTGCTGCGCAGCGGACGCCAGGCGAAACCTAAAAATGTATTGTGTGGTTACTTAAAAGCACTACAGTTAACAATAACGTGTACAATGTTAAAAATTCCACACTACTAGGCATTTAAATTATGTTTACATTTAGCAAACTGCCATTATAAAAAGTAGACACATAAAATATCTTAAGAGACAGGTCAAAGTGTCTTTCGAACTTGTAGCAATTGGCATAACTTCTGGTAGTGGCAACGCTCTGGTGCCTAATAAAAACAAAGTGCAGTGTACAAAAAAACAAAAGGAGAAACGACAACTTTTATGCGCTGGAAATAGGCACAAGGCCTGATGCTCGCACTCAGGGCAGGTGCGTAGTTTGAATGGGTGTGTCTGAATGGGTGTGTTGTATGACGGAGAAGCCCTCCCTTCCACCCTCCAGCAGCAATTTTTTTTTAACGATAATAAACTTTTGTTTATTATTTTATATTTTTTTGCTCTTGGATCCGAGGCTTGGGGTTGGGCCAGGGGGTTGACAGGCACTAAGGGGAATGTTTATCACCGGTATCAGTGCGCATGACGGTTTAACCAGCCATCTCAGGACGGCCAAACCGCCATGCGCACTGCACTCTCTCCAAACCGAGCTGCGTTGCCAGGTTGAAGAAAGCAGGCACAGGCTCCCGGTCTGCCAGGGAGCACAAATCAAGGATGCTCAGACCAATCCTGACGCTGATCTCATGCCCTTTGGTATCGCTTTGTTCGCCCTAAGTTGGCAGGATATGCCCAGACGTGGGTCCCTTGCTCACTCTACCACTGGATTCAAGATAGCCTGGCTGATGAGGATTATGAATCCGAAAACGGTCCCTGGATGCTTGTTTCCGGTCCAGGGAAGCCATGGCTTGGCAGTTCGGGCTGGACTGTTCCCATGAGGCGCAGGGTCAGACTGATTTGCATATGGCCATTTCTGAACTGGGGTGGTGGAGTGAGCTAAAGAATGGTGATGTATTAAACCCAGATCAGTTGACTGGGGGTGAGTGTTTGATTTACTCAAGCGCTCTGTCCATCATCCCCTTTGGAATCGCTTTGTTCGCCCTAAGTTGGCAGGGTATGCCCAGACGTGGGTCCCTTGCTCACTCTACCACTGGATTCAAGATAGCCTGGCTGATGAGGATTATGAATCCGAAACGGTCCCAGGATGCTTGTTTCCGGTCCAGGGAAGACATGGCTTGGCAGTTCGGGCTGGACTGTTCCCATGAGGCACAGGGTCAGACTGATTTGCAAATGGCCATGTCTGAACTGGGGTGGTGGAGTGAGCTAAAGAATGGTGATTAATTAAACCCAAATCAGTTGACTGGGGATGAGTGTTTGATTTGCTCAAGCGCTCCGTCCATCATCCCCTTTGGTATCGCTCTTATGCGGCCAGCAGCATGAGAGGAGCGTCAGGGTTAATAAGGTAGTTCAATGAGAAGGTTTGCCGTTGTGGGTTGTGGTGCCAGCACGCAGTCCTGTTCAATGCTTGGACAAGCAGCAGGGCTGCACCATGCATTAATGCCCCCAGGCAAAGCTTCTTAACCGCTAGAGCCACAAACCTGACCAGTACGATGTTCAGAGTTGTATTGTCAGAGTTGAGGGCATTAATTGTTGCCTGCCTGCATGACTGCGTCCTTAATTGATTCCATTCCATCTTTAGAAGTAGTTTCTGTTCCTCAAGCAATCCAGGCCGCTACAGAAAATGGGGCAGATTTACGTTTCCTGGTGCATCCCGGCAAATCAGCAGGGATGCTCCAGGAAAGATGCGTGACGGAAGTTTACCCTTGCGCCACCACAGATGCGCCGCATTTACAGAACAATGGATAAACAGATGCATGTCGCATCTGCCGGCGTAAGGTTGGCGCAGTACTGGAGTTACGTCGCGGGCGCGATGCAACTCCAGCACTGTTCCAACCTGGCCTATCCTCAACATGGTGCGTCATGCCTTACGCCTGCTTGTGACTCTGTGGCGTCGGAAAAGTGACTGAGTGAAATCTTGTAGATTTAACTCAGGCATTTCATGTGGGCCTGAACCAGGTTTCATGTGGCGCAGGGCTTTACAATGTGACGCATCTCCCTAGATGCGTCACGTTTCAAATACAGCGCAACGTGGCGCATGGTTTACGCCAGCGCAAATGAGGCGCACGGGGCTCGTAAATCTGCCCCTATGTGTTGGAAAGCTTTGTCGTACATTCCACAGCCCATACAGGTTGTTGAGTCCGAGCCGCTACATATCAGAGCAGCTCTTTCTGTCCCACCACTTTGAGGGCTCATTGGCCATCGCAGGTTATACATTTTGTGGAAACAGCCAGTAATTATAGCACGTAGACTATTAGGGTATAGGGTCCCTCACCCACCAGGGTGCCATGCTTCATTTTGGGATCTGGTCCTTGTCGGGTGGAAGGGCTATACCCATTTTTGTCACACAATTTACCCCTACAACTTGGGTTGACCACACATGACTGGCTAAATAAGGAACCCTGTATGGAACGTCGTACTTTGCTTTATTGATTTACTCCTGTAATACTACATCTGTACCTTTGTGATTCATGCCCCAAAGAGTACAGGTGCTCATGGAGGTGAAAAGGTTTCTTCAGCGATGTCAGCCTTCCTATGTGGAGAGTAAAGAGGATGTGCAGCGCACAGAGGATTACTGGCCAGGAGAGAAACCCTCCGCGTCTGTAGCGGAAACAGCAGTGGTGGCCAGGGTATTGAGCAGGGCCGGACTGGGAACAGAAACCGGCCCTGGCAAACTGCTCAGCCGGCCCCCAGTGGGGTGAGGGGGAGTGCAGCCGAGCAGTTTGCAAGGGCCAGTTTCGGACGATTTTGTTAAGGGGGCCGATATTGCAGAGCCCCCGCAACAAAACCGGCCCCACAGGAGCCCAAAACCGGCCCCCACCCTAGCGGCCCTCCGGGGAAATGCCTCGTGCCCGCTATTGCCAGATCGGCCCTGGTATTGAGGAAAATCCAGCCAGGGTCGGATTAGGAAGGTGGGCAGGTGGGCATTGGGCCAGTGCCTCAGAGTCATCTATGGAACGTTTTTTAAGAGCCTCTGTAAACCGGCCCACACAACCTTACTGTCTACCCTGGTTCCCACCAGACCACTGTGAAGTGCCGCCAGTATCATGGGCCTTTCTGACAAACTGGGGTTCAGGTCCAGGTGTTGCTCTTGCCCATAGGACATTCTCACCTTGCCCCCTGCCTCTTGTGGCCAGCCGGCCCTGAAGCAGTGTCATTCCACTGCTGGTCCATCACTTTCAGGCCATGGCAGGTGTAGGGAGGGTTGGAGTACGCAGGGGCCTCGCAGGGGGGACGTTCTCACCTAAGCCCTCCTGGAGTAGCAGCATCAGCCGTGTGCTTTTCTTGAGCCCCCCCTTCCCCTGCCAGGTCATACCCTAAGGCTATCATAGGATGGGGAGCGGGTTAGTATAAGAAGTGAACTCGTTAGGGGCCAGGTCTTGTCACCTCGGTCCCAGTGTCATTTAGGCCTTGGTGGAGGGGAGGGAGAGTGTTTGCAAAGGCCTCGCTGTGAGGTCACCTTTCCCGGAGTAAAAAGAACATAGTGATGAGTTCAGGCCTCAGCAAGGCCCAAAGGTACCGAAAGGGTTCGCCCTTCTGTGTACAAAGTCCTTAGACTTACAAATGAAGTTGGCAAGGAAACTGGAAATACTAAAACATAGTTTAATAAACCTTTAAAGGTGGTGATACAACCTCCACAACACTTCTACAGTATTGCACAGAGTAGCACACTGAATACAAGCACATGTCCCCTTTTATACACAGTGGAAGGGGTTCAGCTTACAGCTTAGACAGAGGTTGCAACCACGTAAGGACATTTCCAAATATATCAGTGGGTGGAGCTAACAGTATTTCTAGAACATGGGAGGGCTATGCTAATAAGGAACAACTGTTACTTCTGCTGAGCATGCGCTACACTCTCAAGAAGGACTAATAATAACTGTTGCTAGGTAGAATCCACAGTGTAACTGCCAGAGAGGTAGGACAATCAGAACATTGAGCACATGGCAATGTAGGGCATGAAAAATGGCGGACTCGAAATACAAAATGGAACCCCTATACTAGATATTTGGACTGATGCATTATGGCTTCAGCTAATGCTTAATAATACCGTTGTTTTATTTACAACAGACGACCCTTTCAGCGTTAGCTGAAGCCATTCCATTTCATAGGGTAGTCATCAAACTCATCTTGAATATCAATGCTCATAATGTTAGAAATCTCTTTAGTTAGACTCTTTTGATAAGCAGCTTCGGAAACAGCTTTCTTATTGGGTATACAAGAGGTAATGCAAAGGGAACATATCATAGGACCACATTGAATACACATACAGCAAGTAAAAAGAATTACTACTATTATACAAAGGCCAGTGGGGATCTTCCAACCCCATGTAGTAAATAAGGTCCAAAACCAACTAGAGAAGGTCCATGTACCATTATCAACATGTATGTCAGCAGCTATTTTATGCAGTTTATTTATGGCATTATAAACAGAAGGCGAGTTGTCTGGGATGAAGACACAACAGCTACTTCCAATAAGTCTACAAGCTCCTCCTTTTTCTGCTAATATGACATCTAACACCATTCTGTTTTGCAGGGCAACAATTCTAGTAATTTGCAACTCTTCAGTTACGTTTCCTAGTGCTGCAGCAGTTTGGTTGGTCACTGCCTCTACAACTCTAGTTAATCTTCTTATCTTTCTACTGTTTAGGGCAGCTCCAACAAAAAAGAATAACCCTAGGTTAAAATCTACATATTGCTGCAAACTAGTGTCGGTCTGGTCCACATCATCGATAGATAAAGTACGTTTGTATCTATTCACAGTGGCATTATTCAACAATTTCAAGTCTTTATGATAAGTGGCAGGTGCTAAAAACACTGGTGGTAATAAAAACGATACATAGCATACTCCTGACCAGCCAGCTGGTAATCGATAATATCCTCTATTACCGCATACAAAATATGTATTATGGGATGCTAAAAATGTGCTATTATTCAGACCATCTATATTTAAGACTTTAATACAATCACTAACACCTACAGGGATGTTCCCAACACTTTGTACGCATAAGTCCGCTTGTGCTTGTGCAACTGAGATCACAAATTTTTCACTTTCGACAGTGTCTCTAGTGTTCGTAAAAATGTAGGGAGTAGACTCATTGTCCGGTCGATATTCTTCCCACTCCCATATTGTTCCATTGGCTTGTGGATAGCCTTCTTTATTCTGGTGACATTCTTTGTTTAGTCTAAAAAGTAATCTTCCAACAGCAGGCTTTCTTGTGGCAAATAGAAGAGTATACCAGGCACGACAAGAACCATTATGAGAGAAAGGGAGAGGTATAAACGGTGTTCCCCCCTTCTTCTGGTGCGCTGGCATCATACCACATATCCAGCAATTTGTTTCATTTGTAGCAGTGTGGGTATGATGTAGCATCTGAATGAAGGTGTTATTTACAAAGGACAAGCGGTGTTTTGATTCCTGATAGGGGAGCGTATAAAAGAAATGCTCCTCTGGCACCGGTGTAGAAACCACATATAGATCACGGGCAGGAATTACATCCTCAACAAACCACGTGATAATGGCAACAACTGCCACACTAGCAATAAATCCGAAGGCACAGATCACTTTCTTTCTCTCCATGTTGAACAAATGTCTCGCAAATCTTCCTGAAACAAAAAAAAAAAGGCTGTCAGAACTCTTCCCCCAAGGCGGCTGTTGTTTTCTTCACCAACGGGCCAAGACGGGTGTCACTACTCTAATGCAAGGCTGATCCCCCCCCCTTGCCTCATCGGCTCTCCGTTGCACCAACCAAGAGGCCGTTCTGACAGCAGTCTAAACAGCAGAAAACTTCTTCCTGGGTCGAAGGTTGTATTTTCTTACTCCAGAAGTCGTCGGGTCCGGGAAGAACTCCTCTTGCTCATCAGGTACCACAGCAGGGCCCTTCTCTGTAGTCAGGATTTCTTGATGGTCAGTCAACACGGCAGGCTCCACCAATCCGGGTTGCACTCTGCGACAATGAAGGGAGTGAATCCAGTTCTTCCGGTTGGTCACTCGGACGGCCGTTCTTGTTGCGAGCAGAACCTGCTCGGGACCGCACCATCGGGGCTCCAGGCCACTCGTCCTCTCGAACGCCTTGATGAGGACGAAGTCACCGGGTCGGAGACTATGACCCTCACCTGTGGACCGGTCAGGGAGTGCTTCTCGAACCTGTTGATGAATAGAAACCAAGTTATCAGTTAATTGTGCCAGATAGTCATTCATCAATACACAAGGTACATCATATACGGAACTTGGTTTGGGCACTCCCCAAATATTCATGGGACGACCAAACACCACTTCATACGGTGTAAGGCCGGTTCGGGAGTGTGGTACTGATCTTATTGACAACAATGCCAAAGGCAAAGCGTCGGGCCAAGTCAGAGAAGTGGAAGCCTGGATCTTTGCTAGTTTAAGCTTCAGTGTTCCATTGTAGCGTTCCACCAAGCCAGCCGACTGTGGATGGAACACTGCATGAAACTTCTGTTTTATCCCCAGACCTCTCAGAACGTACTTGATAACGTCTGCTATAAAATGAGGCCCGTTATCACTCCATAATAGTCTACAAACACCATACCTAGGGAAAAACTCCTTCAGTAGCACCTTTGCTGTAGTCATTGCAGTATAGTCCTTAGTAGGGTAGGCTTCAATCCATTTACTGAAAGCACACACCACTACCAAGACGTACTTTAGATTATTACAGCGTTCAAGTTGGATATAGTCCATTTGCAGGACTTCAAAAGGTGCCGTAGGTATTTCAAATCCTCCTGCTGGAGTCCGTGTTCCTTTCCCTGGGTTGTATTTAAGACGGATCATACAGGTCTGTACCACTCTCTTGGCCGTGCTAGCAATCTCTGGATGCTCCCAAACTTGCGCAAGCAATTTCACAATCGCTGAAGCTCCAACATGTGCTAGCCCATGTGCCATTTGAACCATAGGTTGGACAAAAGCTGTGGGCAACTTCCACCTATCCATTTGTTTGTTGCGCCAACAACCTTCATCATCCAGTTCTCCATTTTCAGACCATTGCTCTCGTTCTTTATCAGAAGCAACTCTCTGTATTTCCCTCACTTCTTTCCTAGCATCATGCCATCGTTCTGCTTGTGACTTCACAACATACATTGAAGTGGAGTCAGGTCTCATTGCAGTTTCTCGTGCTACTTGGTCAGCGAAAGCATTTCCTTGCCCTACTTTGTCAATAACTTTCTTATGTGCACTGCATTTCACTATAGCTATCTTCTTAGGAAATGTCAGGGCAGTCAAAAGATTGTGCACCAATTCTCCATACATAATTTGTGTTCCGTGTGATGTCAGAAAACCTCTTTCCTTCCAGAGCAGGCCAAAGTCGTGCGCTACTCCGAAAGCATAGCGGCTATCTGTATAAATATTCACACACAACTCTGCACTAAGCTCACATGCTCGTGTCAATGCGATCAACTCCGCTGCCTGGGCTGATTTCTGTGGAATGCGTGCTGTTTCCACGATAGTATACAAAGTAGTGATGGCATATGCTGCCGAAGTCGTACCATCCGGTAGCTTCAGGCAGGAGCCATCCACCCATAATTCTCCATCTACATCTGAGAAAGGCGTATCCTGGAGATCGATACGACCCTTTGTCTGTTCCTCAGTCACAAAAATACAATCATGTGCTTCTTGTGCCTCAGGCTGAGTCGTCAGGAATGGTAACAATGTTGCTGGATTTAACGTAGCACATCTCCTCAATGTGATATGGGGAGCCAGCAACGTTAGTTCATATCCGGTCAGACGGGCACTTGTTAAATGCTGCGTCTTTGTTTGATTCAAAAGGGCGTCAACAGCATGGGGAACCAACACTAACAGCTTGTGAGATAACACTATTCCCTCACTCTGACGTATTGACACAGCTGTCGCTGCGACCAAACGAAAACACCCCGGCAATGCCCGAGCGACAGGATCGAGCAATGCCGAGAAATATGCACACGGACGCTGCCTGTCCCCGTGCATCTGTACTAACACAGATGACGCACATCCATCTCTCTCATGTACATATAATGTGAAAAGTTTCGTGTAATCAGGAGTGCCTAACACTGGTGCTGAACAAAGGGCCTGACGTAACTGTTGGAAAGCGTTTTCACATTCATCTGTCCAAGGAAGGGGAATTGGAGTGTCTTTTGTCAATAGCGCTAACAGTGGTTTGACTATATGTGAAAACCCCAGTATCCACTGCCTACAAAAGGACGTAAGACCCAAAAATGCTCGAACATCTTTCTGTGTAGAAGGTGTTGGTGTGTCCAGGATGGCTTGGATACGATCTGATGTAAGTGCACGCCCCTCCTTAGACAAAAGGTGGCCTAGGTAGGTCACCTTAGGTCTACAGAATTGCAATTTCTTCATAGATACCTTATGATTGTGAGAAGCCAAAAAGGAAAGCAAGGACAACGTACAAGTCTCACATTGCTCAGGGGTGTCAGCAGCCAACAAAATGTCATCGACATATTGAATAAGCACTACCCCCTCAAGCAAGACAAAGGAATCCAACTGTCTTTTCAACGCCTGACTGTAGATACTAGGGCTCTCAGTATAGCCCTGTGGAATTCTACAAAATCTATACGATCGATTATTCAAAGTGAAGCCGAAAAGGTAATGGCTATCAGGGTGAATAGGGATCGAAAAGAAGGCGTTCTTCAGGTCGACAACCGAGAATGTTGTCGCTGTTGGTGGAACTAAGGTAAGGAGTGTCGTGATGTCAGAAACAACAGGGTATTGGGGCACCACTATCTTGTTCACCTCCCGCAAATCAATAATAAATCGATATACCCTAGTATCAGTGTCTTTCTTCAAGATTGGTAAAATAGGACTGTTACAAACATTGTATGGGACTTCTTCCACCACCCCCACTCGGATGAGATCCTGCACAATCTGTATGAGCGCCTCCTCACCCTCCTGTAAAATCCTATATTGAGGCAGGCGTGGTAACACAGCTCCCTCCTTCACACTAATGTGAACCGGAGGAATGACCATCTGTCCCACATCAGTGTCTGAAGTAGCCCACAACGTGTGAGGTAAAGAGGCTAATGCAGCACTTTCAGCGACCATACACACTCTCTCTTTTGCAGGGTAATTGTCATTTAAAATCACGCGTACTCCTTCAGGGGAGCAGCGGATTGTGTCTCTAAAATGTTTCAGCATGTCTAGACCCACAATGTTGTCAGGCGTGTTTGAGGAAAGCAAGAATGGACATGGTGCTGTAAATTTGTCGACATGAAATGCAAGGGGTTGGGATAATGGGCTAAGAGAAGGTGTTCCATCGAACCCTACAGATGTGATCGTTAAGCCAGACAGGGGAGCCCTCGGAACCAATTGTTTAGACAAAGCGCTACGAGTAGCCCCTGTATCAACCAAAAACTGATCAGTAGAACCCAAAACATGTGCTGTAACATAAGGACCCCTCTGATCTACTGGTACTTCAACTGATTCCTCCCCCCATCCTACGCAATCCTATGCATATTGGGAATCATGACTTTCGGGGTGCACATAGTCAGACATCTGATACTGATTTCGTCTATCAAAGGTATTAGACCCTCCTTGTTGTTGCTCCCTAGATTCGAATCTAGCCCTATCATTTAGGTTACCTCGTGGGCCAGAAAAACCCCCACGATTTCTCCCAAAACCTCTACCCCGTCCCATAGCCCTGTGTTCTCGCGCTAAAGGACACTCATTGGCCCAGTGGCCTCGTTGCTTACAATATGCACATTGATCTTTAGCCAAGTCTGTGCGGTTATATGTAGAATCATAAAAACCCCGACCACCTCTATTATTTCCTCTCTGGGGTGGTCCATACACTTGTGCTAACATAACTTTTGTTTTCAAATCCTTAGATTTCTTATCTTCATTACTTTTTGCTTCTAATTCCTGACGCTCGTAATACTGAGCCATAGTCAGGAGGGATGCCGGAGTCGAAGTCGTCCAGGAGCTTTCACTCGCTTTCAACCGAGCTGCTACTCCCGGTAATAAATTTGAAACATATTTGTCTACAAACAGAAGTCGACCCGTGTCATCCGTCAGAGACTGACCACTGAAATCGTGAAAAGTTTCTTCAAATCGCGTAAAGAAGTCAGAAACTGATTCATCTGTCTTTTGCTTGCAAGATGCTAACATAGTCCAGTCAATCTTTTTAGGGGGAATAATCGTCTTTAATTTAATCAAAATAGCAGCAGGGAGGTCTAGAATGAGCTGGGGTGGTTTCTGCGCAGGTTTCCTAGCTCTGTCCTCCTCCTCAATGTCTTCCCATTTAGCTTTAAACGTCACTAAATCATCAATTTTCCGTACTGATCTCCACATGTCAGGGGGTAATATAAGACCAAAGAATAAATCAACGTCAGCTAATGTCATAGTACAAGAATTCAAAGCCCCCTCAACTTCCTCATAAAAGGCAGCAGGATTTTTCCGTGGGTCAGGTAACGCTTTCTGTAAGGCTCTATTCCAAGGAGTATATACCCAATTATAGATAAAATACCCTCGGGCATCAGCTGAATCTTTATCTGAACTAGTACCCGCTCCTTTAGGAGGAACATACAAAGGCGCTGCCTCTCGCATAGGTTTAACATGCACAATATCGACCTTATCTGAAGAAAAGATAGGTGATTGTTTCCCGTCGCCACTCAAACCCGTCTCTTTGTCGTCCACCGTCTTTTGTCGCTTTTCTTCTCGTAACCGAGACGCCTCATCCCGCAATACGAATAACCGTCGAACTGCATCAGCTGCCTGGGAAGGAGAAAAGAGACCTTTACGCAATTCTTTCTTATCTTGTATTATGTCATCAGGTTCAAGAACAGGAGAATATTTTCGAAAAGCCCCGACTACTTCATCAGAAAAGGTTTCAAGAAAATAAATTTTTTTCCCTGTCCGGCCATTTTTCAAGAGACAACAATATTTCAGCAAGAGGAATTGTACCCTTAAGAATACGATAAGAAATTTGTCGGAGCTCCGCCATACGATCAGATGTTAGCTTAGACCGCGTGTCTACCTTATCTTTAAATGATCCAGAATCCTCATCTTCCCCTTTCGGAGCAGACGGGCCAGCATACGGAGGCGGAGAACGATCTAGTAATGAAAAATCATCATCAGAATTATTAAGGACAGGATAAAGAGGCCGACGAATGGGATATTGGCCAGATATCTGCAATCTACGTTCCTTTTCCCGTTTTTCTTCCGCGTCTTTTTGTTCACGTTGTCTCATTTCTTGCGCCTTCTCACGCACATTCTTCCTCTGCTCCTTCTCAATCAGCGCATGTTCACGTTTCTCACGCTCACGTACTTCTTTCACCCACATTCGCACACTCTCAAACATATCTTGTCTCGCTCGGCGCTTACACAGGCACTGTTCCACATACTCAATTTTGCGCACATCAAACGAACCATACAAAGGCCATCTCAACTCAGGATCCTTCTTGGTATACTTCCTCCACAATGTGCTGTACATTATAGGGAAAAGACCAAACTTAATGTACATATCCCTATTCGGCGTCCCTTCTGGGGGAGCCGGCTGTGATTCTTCAAGACTTAACCGGTTTCCACAGCAGCACCACTTACGTAGTGCGCTAAAAGTAGACATGCTAGAAATAGTGCGAAATACGCAATATTATACAGAAAAATGGCACTTAATCGTTGCGCCGCTCACAACCATATGTTGGAGAAAAATCTCCACATTGCCTACCTATATGTGTTGCAACGCATATATACCCATATTCATAATCATAATATGATCGATCATCCAAACATCTCCATATCCATATCCATATCCATAAGCCACAGCAAGCGTATCCTAAAACTGCCTTGCTAATCACTGGCTACCATAAACACTCACAGTAATTACCATACATTGGTCCTTACCAAGCACGAGCGTCCAGATTCCACTTGCCAAGTTCCACAATTTGCTCAAACAGCTTATCCACAGCAAACCGACAGAAGAGGTCTCAGTCGAAGACCGGCGCCACCCAGATGGTCAGATCGGAAGGAAGGAAGAAATACCTCAGGATGCCAGGACTAAAGACGCCGCTGGCAGTGATCACTTCCCCGGCAGAGTTCCACTCCTTCGTCACGACCAGTCCTTCGAGCCTCCGAGTCGCCGATGAGCCCCACGTGACGGGCGCCAATTGATGAGTTCAGGCCTCAGCAAGGCCCAAAGGTACCGAAAGGGTTCGCCCTTCTGTGTACAAAGTCCTTAGACTTACAAATGAAGTTGGCAAGGAAACTGGAAATACAAAAACATAGTTTAATAAACCTTTAAAGGTGGTGATACAACCTCCACAACACTTCTACAGTATTGCACAGAGTAGCACACTGAATACAAGCACATGGCCCCTTTTATACACAGTGGAAGGGGTTCAGCTTACAGCTTAGACAGAGGTTGCAACCACGTAAGGACATTTCCAAATATATCAGTGGGTGGAGCTAACAGTATTTCTAGAACATGGGAGGGCTATGCTAATAAGGAACAACTGTTACTTCTGCTGAGCATGCGCTACACTCTCAAGAAGGACTAATAATAACTGTTGCTAGGTAGAATCCACAGTGTAACTGGCAGAGAGGTAGGACAATCAGAACATTGAGCACATGGCAATGTAGGGCATGAAAAATGGCGGACTCGAAATACAAAATGGAACCCCTATACTAGATATTTGGACTGATGCATTATGGCTTCAGCTAATGCTTAATAATACCGTTGTTTTATTTACAACAATAGGATGTAGCATTATGGTCTCAGAGCTGCTTATGTTGGAACTGGGGAAGTACGTTCGAGTTCTGGTGTCAGCTCAACATCCAGTGATTCTGTGCAAATCACTTAGGGCCAGATGTAGGATCCAAAATACCGGTCGGTAACGGCCGATTTCGGCCGTTACCGACCGGTATTTAAGAATTGGCATGTAGGTGCATTTATTTTACAGAATCTGTAAATTTACAGAAACGGTAAATTTACCGATTCTGTAAAATACGGAATCGGTAATTTTACCGATTCGGTAAATCCAAATGTAGGTGGGACTCTTCTGAGTCCCAAAGGCCTTACATATTCGGTATTTTACCACCCAATTCAATTGGGTGGTAAAATACCGAATCCAGGTGTGCATGCACATGTGTGCATGCACACCTATGCCATGTGACAGACAGACATGCCCTTAGGGCATGTCTGTGTGCCACATGGCACACATGCCTGTATTCGGGGTGCTAGAGGGTGTCAAAGTGACACCCCCTGCACCCTTGCAAAAATCGGTATTTACCGAATCGGTAAATACCGATTCGGTATTGCCCATTGATTCCTATGGGCTTCAAGGCCCATAGGAATCAATGGGCATTACCGAATCGGTAAATACCGATTCGGTAAATACCGATTTTTACAGATTCGGTAATTCAATTACCTAATTTACCTAAATCTCCCCCTTCTATTTTACCGATTCATAAATACCGAATCGGTAAAATTCGGTATTTATGAATCGGTAAAATTGAATTACCTACATCTGGCCCCAATCTCCCTACCTAAAATAAAAATGAATTTGACTTTGTGCAATGTAGATGGTGCTCATGGTATTTGCTCCAATGCCTTTGGACCGTGCTCACGCTATATAAAGCAAAAAATATATATACTAACCGTTTGGGAATGTAGGCCACTTTTTTTGGTAGAGTCCGGACCTAATTGTGATCCCAATCTGACCCTGAATCCGACCACTACAGTACTCATGTCAATTGCATTTTAAGGGAGAGCGCTGGAAGAGACAGTGATAAACAGCGTTTATAACGCTGTCAATAATAAGCGGGTAGGTAACAACGCAGACGTTACATCGTCCGTGTTGTTACCACGCATGGCATTACATCGCAAGTCGTTTCTACGACTTGCGCAAGATGGCGCGCAACACAAAGGAATGTGTTGGATTTTAAATCCAACACATTCCCAACTGTTGCACTAACTGGAGTAGGAATAGTAATTTATACTATTCCTAAGTCTAGCACACCGTCTAGTGCAAGTCGAAGAAACGACTTGCGATGTAAAGCAATGCGTGGTAACAACGCGGACGATGTAACGTCCGTGTTGTAACCTACTGCATGGTAACGTATGTCTGGGTAATGCCATGCATTCAGAAACAATTGGCGCCATACATTATCTGTCAATGGAGGCAGGCCTGGATGAAACATGCATTACCCAGGCCGCTTTCCTTAATGAGCAGGCCTTCCCTGCTGCTCTCGGCCGCCATTTCTGCTTCTCCTTTATTACTGCGTTCCTTCTCCTCCTAAGATTTATGCTTTAAGACGCCACAGACACAACTTTGCGACTCTGGCGTTTTTCACCTCCCTGGCTTGACGCATGCGCCAAGAGCACATATCGCTTTTAATTCCTTAGAAAGGCCTGCCGTGCCAGGAGCTGCTCAGAGCTTGTGAGAAGCTGCCTTCAGGGGCAGGCGGTTGAGAGGTTAGCAATATTTATTGATCCAGTCATTTTCACATCTTCCTTCTGTAGATTATGTTCCACTGACATTAGCAGGACTGCTTTTTGGATGATGGGCTGGAGAGGCGTTAAATGCACATCTTACCTACCAGTAATCCTTAATATTCTGAGTTTACTCATTCTTGCTGCAGTCAGTACCAGTCAGTACCAGACAGAGGCGAGTTTCCCTTCCCAGAGAGTACCTTGTTGCCACCTTTTACCTTTGACTCTGGGAACTTTTCCCCCCTTTCAAGTAGTCCTCTGTCTGTTGACCCACCAAGTACCTGTCACCTGTGCATGGACTCTGTTGTGGCCTCTTGCTATCTTATGCATCCTCCCCAGAGTTCCAAGTCCCTGCTGCTCAGCCAGCGAGTGAGGTCATTGGATGGTTGAAATGGTGAGAGTGTTCGTGATTGGATGAGTGCACAGTTGCAGTGAGATGGGCTGAGAAGCAGATGCTGCTCCGGGTAGGGCTTTATCTGTATGCTACAAGTAAGCTAATAAATCTACTTCTTTTATAACCCATCTTTCATTATAACAGACTCTCTCAATGTCATGACCGTAGCAAGGAGTACTGGACTCGCGTCAATGAGGATTATCAGCAAGTAATCTAAACATTTAAAGGGCAACCTTCCCATCACTGGGGCTTGGCCCTGGCACGCAAACAGACCTATCCAAGAACAGGTTCAACACTAGTATTTTTTCTTCTGTGGGGCTCACCTCTCTGTCGCCCAAGCTTACCTGATCTGCTATTTGATGAACTGAAGATCTCTCTTTAGCCCCTTTACCGCTGGGCTAATCCCCCCGCTGTGCTGGGGGTAGGGGGCCGCGCGCGGCGCCTCGGTGCTCGTGACGAGCTCAGCTTGTCACGTTGCACGGTGGCGCTGTGCTCATGACGAGCTGAGCTCGTCATGACCACGCCCGTTTCCATGGAACACTCAGCACAGCAGAGGAATTATCCCCGCATGGGCATTCCACGGCGGTCATGACAAGCTCAGCTCGTCATGAACACAGCGCCACTGTGCCTCATGACGAGCTGAGCTCGTCATGAGCACCCAAGGTGTTAAGAAGTTCCTCATCCTCCATGAGGATCATGGAAGTGAGAAGATCCTGAAAGTCCTTTCCGCGGTCCGATCACACTGTAAAACGCCATGACGCCTGCGTAGAACAAATCAAAAATTCCTAAACAAACAGTATCAACCTACCAGCCTTCTCATTACATTCATTTCTACATACATTTTAGAGCCACGTCCCTGATTCCTACAATGAATAATACTAGTTCGGAATTTGAATTTCCATATCGTTTTTCCCTGATCTTGATTCTCCCCTATCTTGATTTTACCCTAGTCTTGATTCAATTTCATGGTTCTTTTTTCCACCACTCTACACGTCTTGTCTTTTTATTCCACTCTTTCAGCTTCTTTTTCTTCTATACCTTCGCCCGTTGTTGCTGTTTCTTACCTTCTGTTTCTCTTTCTTTCTCCCTTTTCTACCTATCTCTGTCTTGCTGAAGGTCAAAGGCTGAGGATAAAAAATATACGTCCAGGTCTTTAAAAATGGTGCTGATGTCCACCGCCTGCACCTCTGGCACGAATTAAGCACCGCCCACGGGAATGGAGTTGTCTGAGAAATATGTTTTATATATAGAGAGCTACGAAGACGACTTTTTGTATCTTGTAAAAAGTATTACTGCTAATAATCCTACTTTGGGTACCATGTGTATATTAAATAACTGGCTGATTTAGATCTGTGGATATGTACCTGTTGGTGTATGTCCGCGTGCTGGGCACAGAGAGATGAATTTTGGTGGGCTTTGGCATTTTCACCAATGGCAGCAAAAACACCACGGCCAGCCCTGTACAAAGTTGGTAGAGTTCCCCCCCGCTGAACAATATTTACAGTTGAGGCACAGAAAAATAAAATGATTTATGAAGTTTTGATTAAGTGCAGAAGCAAGGATGAATCCTCAGGTGTCTACGTCCGAGACCTTCAATTTACCTGCTAACCAACATCTACTGCCTACGCATATGGAATAAAGAAAATATATGGACCAAAAAACATACAAAATTGAAGAATAACAGGACAGCGTCGCAATAACACCCTGGGAAGGTCACAGGAGATAGTAAGAGTAGACGACTCCAGTTGTCCTCATTAGTGGATGAAAACTGCATAATAGCAGCAGTGCACACAAAGTGCCCACACAATCAGTGTCTAGACATTGAGTTTGAGCAAAGGCAATAAAAGCCTTTAGAATATCACAGAGATTAGTGCTTAACAAACGCTGAATAATAATAATTTATCCCACTGAATTGTGCTGACAAATCCTGGTCTCCAGCCCTGCAAAGGCCTCTATTGGCCCTAGTGGTCAGCTTGAGCTGTGTACGGAAGCTCACCTGGGTCAATGTAGACTCTAGAATATGGAGGCAACATTCAGTGTCCAGCCAACTGGTTTCTGCATAAACTGGAGTGTCCACCCTTATCTAGCCCAGGGTCTGTGCACAGCCCTGAATGAAGGTGCAAAGCAGCCCAGCACATTTCCCAGCAACACTTTCTTGTATTCAAAATAATAAATACCAAGAGTTTAGAATGTTGTAAGATTTAGTGTGTACCAAAATATTTAAACAAGCATTGAAAATGCAATAGGTCTCGCAATAGAAGAGTTTGACCTTTTTTGTTTTGCAAATGGATGAGTGGCGTTGCGTGGGTGAGTGGCGTTGCGTGGGTGAGTGGCGTTGCGTGGGTGAGTGGCGTTGCGTGGGTGAGTGGCGTTGCGTGGGTGAGTGGCGTTGCGTGGGTGAGTGGCGTTGCGTGTGTGTGAGTGGCGTTGCGTGTGTGTGAGTGGCGTTGCGTGTGTGTGAGTGGCGTTGCGTGTGTGAGTGGCGTTGCGTGTGTGAGTGGCGTTGCGTGTGTGAGTGGCGTTGCGTGTGTGAGTGGCATTGCGTGAGTGGCATTGCGTGAGTGAGTGGCGTTGCGTGTGTGAGTGGCGTTGCGTGTGTGAGTGGCGTTGCGTGTGTGAGTGGCGTGCAGTGCATAGAGTGGTGGATAGGGTGGTGGCACATAGAGTGGTGGCGGATAGAGTGGTAGAGTGATGGTGGAGAGAGTGGTAGAGTGGTGGCGGTAGAAGGCTGTACTGTGTGTGAGAGAGAGTGTGTGTGTGTGAGAGAGAGTGTGTGTGTATGTGAGAGTGTGTGAGAGAGAGAGTGTGTGTGTGAGAGAGAGAGTGTGTGTGAGAGAGAGAGTGTGTGTGAGAGAGAGAGTGTGTGTGAGAGAGAGAGTGTGTGTGAGAGAGAGAGAGTGTGTGTGTGAGAGAGTGTGTGTGTGAGAGAGAGTGGGTGTGTGAGAGAGAGTGTGTGTGTGTGAGAGAGAGAGAGAGTGTGTGTGTGAGAGAGAGAGTGTGTGTGTGAGAGAGTGTGTGTGTGAGAGAGAGTGTGTGTGAGAGAGAGTGTGTGTGACAGAGAGTGTGTGTGAGAGAGTGTGTGTGAGAGAGAGATAGAAAGAGAGAGAGTGAGGTAGTGAGAGAGAGAGAGAGAGATAGTGAGGTAGTGAGGGAGAGTGAGGTTGTGAGAGAGAGTGAGTTAGTGAGGTAGATAGAGAGAGTGAGGTAGTGCGATGGCAGTTAATGCCCATTGCTCGTAGGACCTCAGCTTTGTGCGGATACAGTGAGTTACTTAGACATGGAGAACAGCACTGGATAATTAATGTTTCTGCTGACAGAAGGCAAAGTGTTGTCGAATATATTCCGTTTCTTGTTTGGATTGTTTCTTAAATCTGCAGCTATAAACTGGAAAAGCTTTATGATGAGTCCTGTGTTAACAGTGGAAGAAGGAGAAGTGAGGCCACTGCATCTTTGTTATATTCATAAGATCAGTTCAAAAAAGATTTATTGTTTTCTCTGTATGTAACACACCTGCGCATGGATGTCAGTTTTCAGGACCTGGTCTTACTCAATATTCACGCATATGTTTGAAGTAAACTGTTTAGCCTCCTTTTGCCAAGATTTGCAGGAATTACACAAAGTGGGGCATATTTAAAACTGTTTTCACATAATCCAATGTAGCATTTCAGTTGTCTGGCATTACATGTTATATGGCCATTGACACAAATCGTGGAAAATTTGCTGGTGACATGCAACACCAGAGAATTCCATGGACACCAGCTGAAGCCGATACAACAAGGACATTAATATGGGATTTTCCTATTTAGGGTCAACAATAGGGTTATAAAGACCCAGATTTAAAAGTAGCGCAATAGAAAACCGACACAGACTGCGTGTCACTTTTTCTTTAACCATTTTGTAGCAAGTAATGCTCCATTTCTCAGTGAAAACTCTCCAAGCTCTAAGGATAAACGTTTAAAAATTAGCGAGGGGGACGACAAAGGCTGCTATAATTAAGCAGGTGAACTGACCGCCAGTATTGATTAAATTACTCAATTGAACTCATGAGATAATGCAAATATGGGTGCTGTGTAAAGATAAATTGCCTGAAAGTAATTATATATTAGAAAATGTATCTGGCCCCAAACTCAACGATTCTTTGGACGGACTGTTTCTCTGTTTGCGTTTTTGCAATGTGAAACGCTGTTTATCTTAGAGTGTTTAAATTTACATTTACCGTACTCAAATAACATTTAGAAATAATTATTGCAGCCTGCAAGAGGGAAAAAAAATCAAACCTTAGGAAAGGGTCCCAGGAAGCACGGCGTGTCTGTCTGACTGTAGAGCAGGGAGGAAGTGTTTTTAAAAGAGGAAATATCTACAGATGCTGGAAACAAGAAACACGAGGGAGGAATGTTGGGGTAATTAAAGCAAGACAAAAAGTGGAGTGGTGTGCCAGGGGGTGGTAAAGCAATCAGAAACAGCTGGGAGGAGGCAGGGGAGGAATGAAACCAACACGAGAAGGAGCAGCAATGGCAGGGGTGAATTAGGAACTGCTGTGTTTGGTTGCCGATAGAGTAAACCAGGCTAGAGGGGCTGGGGGGAGGGCCGAGGATAGGCTGAAAACAAGCTGCAAGCGGTTGGGATTTCAGATGATCCTCATTAGTTTAAAGCAGTTAACGCCGATCCGCTGAGAACACAAGCGCTAATTAAGCAAACACACACGTTTTAAAGCCTTCTACAGTTATTAAAATAGGGACTGATTTCCTCACCCGATCCACAGGGATGTTAACAGTGACGGATCCTTCCTTTCCCTCCTCATGGCCGGGGTACTATGTGAAAGAGGCGAAAGCAGCTGCCGGGAGCAGCTGATGGATGCTTCCGCTTTGATATGGCGCACTCGCACATTTCTTTTGTTGTGTACTCGGCACGCAAACTTTGACGGCGCCTGTGTTGTCAATTTCAATAAGAAAACATGTTTGTGCGCCGAGTAGGTGAAGGAAGAGGCACAGAACAAAAGAAAAGACAATGTGAACTAGAAGGGATATAAAATGTGAGACGGGTCACAGGCATAAAGAAGGGCACAGTAACAAAGACGGGCGTTGAGAAAAAAAAACAAGAAATCTTTAAGTCCTGTGGTTGAAAGAAAACCGCCAAATAAAAGCGTGGCTGGTGCATCCAGTTCAGAAGCTTACAAGAGCACAAGCCTCACTCGTTGCAGACAGGCAGTCTGGGCCAAAGCGCGCACTCTGCAAGTTCAACCCTTCTGAACTCTACGGTCCAAACAGCTCAACAAGAAGCCCATGCCCCCTTTCGGGTTATGTGGTAAACAAAGGCTAAACGATTTAAACGAAGCCTGCAGAACAGGCAACTGAGGAAGGGCTTCAAGGCTGTGGTGAGAGCCTCAGAAACATAAATTAATGAGACGACCCGCAAGCAAAGGAAAGCGGCCCGAATCAATACCAAGCAGCAGGGAGGAACTGCAATGTTGCACTACAGGGACAATGCTTATCAACAAGCAGCAGCCACAATGTAAAGGACCCAGCAAATTCAAAACCGACGGCAAGCTCTTGAAAGGTTGCAATAGAGGGAGCCTCTTAGCTGCTCATGTCCCCGAAGAGACTGCTGCGTGCAGGATCTTTATAATGGTAGTCGATAAACACTACATATGCGAGGCTTGTAATGGACGGGGATTAGGACCCGAGAGAGAAAAGCAAACAAGCAGAAACACGAGAGACGGCCTGCGGCCGTCAAAGTGAAGTGGACACGGCGGGCAGGGGAGGGGGCGGAGCGGGGAGAGCGGCATGTGGGTGTAAAGAAGCCGGGGCCTTTGAAGTGAAGCTAAGCTTCACTTCAAAAGGTGTCGGAGGAATGCGGCTGAGGGAACAGACGGCGATTGCGGCTGAGGGAACTGATGTGCACGCGCTTTTAAGCTCAATGCACATGCGCATTGAGCTTAAAAGTCACGGGCACTGCAAGGAATCGCCACGATTCCTTGCAACTTGGTTAAAGACTGTTTAAGCCGCAATAGGCTCGCAAGCTCGATGCGCATGCGCATCGACAGGCGAGACCTAAAAAGGTATATGACACTATTTAGACTATGGCATTATAATGTTCAATATCATCTTTCAGATCTGTTCACAAAAGGTGCCCAAATGTAATGGGATCAGACCCCTTATGCTCCAGCAAGGAAAAGGACTGTGAATAGGCCCTTGGAAAATAAGCACTGGCAAAGCCAATTGGTCTGGCCTGTGTGAGAGCTATTTGCTAGGCCAATGACTTTTAGCCATGTTGTGCATCAGCGTGGCCACTGTTCATCATGGCTGAAAGTTAGGTGAAAAAAGCTCTGTGACACGTTCAGCACTGGCCGCATCAAAACGCTTTCTTTTTTCTTTGGGTTGGTGGGCGTGGGGAGCACAGACAACAGGAGTGAGGGTGGGAGGGAGGGAAAGGACAACATAGACAATGAGAGGAAAGGTGTTAGGGAACGGGCAATGGTACATGATAAAAAGCGCTATGTCACGGCTAGTGTTGGCCATGTCATATTACTTTTTTTTTAATGGTGGATGGAGGGGGCATTACAGACAAATGCAAGGTAGGATGTGGGAGGGAAGAAGTAACACAGACAAAGGAAGGCCAGGGGGTAGTGGAAGAAAGAACTGACAACGTGAGGCTGGGGTGTGCAAGGGAGCAAACAACATGGACAGCGGGGGTGCGGGCAGTGCTTAATTTGTAAAAATAATAAGTGCCAGGGCTCTTGTCAGGAGGCCACTGCAGCTTGCACTACATATTGCCCCTGCCTGCGCTGCCAATGACAGTACCAACACAACTACTAACCATTGCACTCCTCATGTCGCAGACTGTCACAAGCGCTGGTGTTGACAATTAAGTGACCAACACCGGAAACCACAGGCTCAAATTAAGCACTCGGTGTCGGTGGGAGGAAAGAAACAACACAAATTACTGAGCAGAGTGGGGAGAAGTGGATTACTAAATTACAGGCTTGAGCATGAGGAATGGGGATGGATATCCATTTCTCCATATGACCGAATTGTTTGATCCCAGGCACTGTATCTTCACTCATTGTGCCTCATTACCTCAGTGAGAGTGTTCAAAGGAGGGTAAGTTTGTGGTGAGTGGTGTGAAAGGCAGCGAGTGCAAACACACATTTAGGCTTGTAGGTTTATGACAAAATGGCATGAAGCAGAAGAAAGCTTGTGAAATATTAATGAATGATTTGCAATTGTCTTTTGTGGATAGATTCAAGGATTGGCCAGATCACAGTGATTTTTACAATGACCAGCACCAGGACCAAAAAGCAGGGAGTATATGGATGATCCTGTATTCATGCCCCTTGTTGTTCCTGATCACTCTAGCTAGCAGCTTGATCAGGTGATCCCCGTGCGCATATCCAAGGGCTTCAGCATGGAATGCTGGAAAGTAGGGGCGATATGTATCAAGCAAATTTGCATTCACAAAGGCCGAAATTCGCAGAATTTCAGCCTTTGCGAATGCGAATTTGCTAAATGGTATGTATTAAACAAAACGTGGTTCTGAATAAGGAATCGCAAAATCTGCGATTCCTTATTTTGCGATTGCATTTAAGGAATCGCAAATTATGTGATTCCTTAAATGCAATGTAAGAAGCAAAAAAAAATTGCAAATTGGCCTTAAGGAATCGCAAATTACCACCAACTTCTAGTTGGTGGTAAGTTGTGAATTCCTTCC
This sequence comes from Lissotriton helveticus, assembly GCF_964261635.1. Classification (NCBI taxonomy): domain Eukaryota; kingdom Metazoa; phylum Chordata; class Amphibia; order Caudata; family Salamandridae; genus Lissotriton; species Lissotriton helveticus. Next base: position 1,123,780,643 of record NC_136071.1, read on the forward strand.
AAAATAATTTTTTATTCATTTTTCAAAGTGCCATGTGACGCACAGACATGCCCTTAGGGCATGTATGTGCGCCACATGTGCACCCATGCAGATTTCAGGGGTGCAACAGGGTGTCCTTTGGACACCCCTGCACCCTTGAAAATATTCACAATTTGCGATTAGCAAATTGCGAGTCGCTAATTTCCCCTTCACTCCTATGGGCCTCCTGGCCCATAGAAATGAATGGGAAATTATTCCTTAATTGCGATTAGCAATTTGCTAATCGCAATTAAGGAATATTAAGGAATCGCTAAAATGAAGCGATTTTGTACATACATACCATTTTGCGATTTCTAAATAGCGATTCCTTAAAAATCGCTATTTAGGAATCGCAAAACGGAATGTTGATACATATCGCCCCTAATCACCCTTTCAGCAGCATCCAACAACATGTTTTGCTCTTGTGTCAATATAAGCAGGGCCACTGGTCTTATGCGGAAGAGGAGGACCAAATTATGCAGCAGGGTTGACTAAATTATACGGCAAGCAAAGGCAAACTATGCACACTAATGCGGCACATTTTGTGATAGTATAACTTAATTATTTTGTCATTTGTACACATGACAACACTGTCTGGGAGAAAAGAGTTCACCTTATTAGTACCAACCTAACACATACATACAGCAATAAACAACTGAAAGATGACCAGTCAACCTTCACAAACGGCCTTCCAGCGGCAAGACCAAGTGTCTTCATGTGTTTTGCAACTATTAATCCATTTAAACTAGAAAACATTTTTGGGTTAAAATCTGCAGAATATGCAGCAGATGATGGATTATGTGTCAAATGCATAATTAGAATTGCACAATTCGAGTGGCCTGGATTATAATACATAGGAGCCTCCAATTCCTGTATAAAAGCCCATCTCTAATTTCCTTATTACAGTCCGGTTGTGATGTCTCTGGTCATCTGTAATAAAATTAAGCAGTAGCTCAACTCTCATAAGTTATTACAGTTGAAGTGTGACGTCATTATGCATGCTACCAGAGCTCGCAGTGAAGGTGGAAGGCGGGTAACAGAGCATAATTATAGCTGCAGTTTAAACAGCAATAACGAAAACATACTTTTTCTGAATTACTTTTCTAAAAATCAACTGTAATCAGCAGAAATGAGAAATTTAAAGTATCGGTTATTCTGTGATTACTGTAGGTCAATACAGGACATGTCTGCTTGTTTCTACTGCATTCTTTTAATCTGGTTTACATTAAACTAATTCTAATATCTCTTCGCAAAAACCTACTGACTGCCTTTTTGGTGTGTTTAATTTCACACTAAATATTCTACTTTTATTCTTCATGTCTGCAAACATACTATTACTTTCATATGACAAAGCAAGACACCACTGACTTAAGTGGTTTGTATGAAGTGTGAAGGTGTAACTATGTATTATATGGAGTAAAATACCCTCTGCCACACATCACAAGATATTTCAAATCGCTCCAAACTTCCATAACCTTATAAAGGAACTCAGACTCTGACTTCAGCCTTGTTCCTCTATGTGGGTACTTAACTCCTCGATGACTTGCAATATTCTTTTATCCTGTGCCTCATCCAATATTTATTACACCTCAAATGGTTTCATGTCACAGATAACCCAAACTGCACCTTTTAGGTGCTGCAAAAGCAGCAGAAAGATCTGACAAGTCGCCTAAATGTATTCAAGGTGTGCTCAGCAGTCCTGATTTGCTTCCCCCTTCGAGGGTTCAACCACCACAGTGTCAATCTTCACTGAGATTCTGTCCTCCATGGTCAATAATGGTGTGTACAAAACATGTTAATACCTTTGGTAGAGAAAGATGCCGGCTTCTTACAGGCCACGACTGTCCTGATTATCAAACCCCATGCCATTGAACCTCTTCTAGAAGAAACATCCTTCTACGTCGATGTTTCCAATCAGGATGTAAAAAAGCGTAAAAAAATCCTAAAAGATTAAAACTACTGATGTGTGGTCGATTACATCTGTCCTGTGCAAGTGTGAATAGAGAAAGAGGCAGGTGAGACGGAGAGTGTGCAAGGGAAGCAGAATCTTGCATTCTGGGGGGGCGGCGGGGGGAGTGAACCTACTACCCACACACAGGACCATCTCCAAAGTCACAAAGTGTTTAATCCATGACTCATTTTTGTGCTTAATGTTTATTAAATGTTCTGCACCAGCTCCTCGTTCTGCCTGTATTTAACTTTCTGCTTCCATATAGTTCAAGAAAAGGAGTTGAGTTGCGAAGCAAAACCTGCTAATGGGGGACAGTTTGTTGTTTCATGAGTGTGAGAAGTTTGCCTGATATATGACGCTCACTAGTTCTAGTGATCACCTTGTATCAGTCCAAACAACCCTTATAGTGATTGGTTGTAAGTCAACCTTATAGACCAGCTATCCTAATGGTAGCATGGACAAAGCAGTCTTAGGCTAAACTCTTTTGGCATGTGAAGCCAGCTGTTTTACCACAATATAACCCCTTGGATACCAGATGAAAGGACACCACACAGGTTGTTATGAAAATAAACAGTATATTTATTAATAAGAACACCTCTGAACTCTTTATGAGGTCAGAGGGCTAAGCACATGACAATCTCTTACGAAAAATACGACAAGTTGCACAAAATTACAATGGTGCCCTAGGGGCACGACAAACCATATACTAAGTAAGTGGAATGTGAAAGTCGATAAAAGGAATGGAGCTGTCCAGAGGCTGTAGGATCGATGGGACCACGCTACACTAACTCTAGGTAAGTAATAGGAGGCCCACGGAACGCGTGTGCAGAGTGTGAACTCACACGCGAGATGCGTAACAACGTCTATGGACAGTACAGTTCAAGTTAAAAGGTAAGTACGGACAATCCTGACTAGTTAGGACTAAAACGACTGTGGAACTGGACACTAGGACAGTTAGACTACCCTTGAGCACCGAAATGCTCTCGTTACCTCACCCACGTGCTGCGGGTGCATAGGTGCCAAAGTGTGTCGGGTTCTCGCGTTGAAGTCAATGGAGCCTGAAAGAAAAGATGCTGCAGGCGACCAGGAGGAAGATGTCCGGTGCGATCCAAGGGTGGATCAGTGAAGAAGAGGACCTGAAAGCAGAGGGGACAGTGTTCAAAGTCACTAGCCAGTGACCGGTGTGGAACCAGGAAGGAACCAGGTGCTGTCGTCACAATCAGGTGAAGAGTGGACGCTTGACTCTGCAGCCACGTGGACCAGGAGGTGTCTTCGACATGAAGGAATGAAAGAAGTAGCCGATTGGATGAAGCACAGCCGTCTGAAACTGAATTCCGACAAAACAGAAGTCCTTATCCTAGGAACCTCCCCCTCTGCCTGGGACGACTCTTGGTGGCCAGAAGCACTTGGAAAAGCACCCATCCCAACGGATCACGCACGGAACCTAGGCGTCATCCTGGATTCCTCACTCTCGATGACCAGACAAGTCAACGCCGTCTCCTCATCTTGCTTCAACATTCTTCGCATGCTCAAAAAAACATTTCGCTGGATCCCCACCGAAACTAGAAAAACGGTCACCCACGCACTGATTACAAGCCGCCTTGACTACGGAAACACCCTTTACGCCGGTACCACCGCAAAACTTCAGAAAAAACTCCAACGCATCCAGAACGCATCAGCCAGACTCATATTAGACATCCCGCGTAAAGAACACATTTCTGGTCACCTTAAAAACCTCCACTGGCTCCCCGTCAATAAGAGAATAACTTTCCGCCTCCTCACCCACGCACACAAAGCTCTCTACGAACTTGGACCCGAATGCCTCAATTCACGTCTTTCCTTCTACACCCCCTCCCGCCAGCTGCGCTCTTCCAACCAAGCCCTCGCTACTGTTCCCCGCATCAACAAAACCACCATGGGAGGAAGATCATTCTCCTACCTAGCGGCCAAAACCTGGAACTCACTTCCCACGCACCTTCGCCTCACTCAAAACCACCTAGCATTCAGAAAGCAGCTTAAAACCTGGATATTCGAGAAGTAATTCCCCACCCCTCCTCAAGCGCCTTGAGACCCTCTGGGTATGTAGCGCGCTATATACATTTATTGACTTGACTTGACACGCAGGCTCTCGCTGTCGGCGGTGTCGGATCCGGGATTGGAGTCAACAGGCCTTGGCAAAGGCAACCCACGCGGTGAGTGGAAAAGACGTCTGGTGCGGACTAGGAGAGTCCGGGGTGCCCCTCTTTTGGAAGGGAGCAAGGGCCGGTCTGGAGCAACCAGACCAGCAGCAAAGATTCAAAGGTTCGTAGTCTAGAAGGCCACTAGCCAGCCGGCAAGTGACCAGACAACGCGTCAAGCAGCAAACAAGCAGAAGGGCCCCACGCAGATCTCGTGGAAGCTGGAGGGCTGATCTTCGGTGCAGGGGCTGCTCGGAACTGGGGCTTCTCAATCCCCAAAGCACTTGGTCGAGTTTACCTCGGGAGTCGTGCTGGAAGCGAAGTGCAGGTTCTTTCAAGATGGCCGGTCCCACGTGTCTCGTCGCACCCACGGGTCTCAGCTTTGCTGCAGATGTGAGTTGAGGTCGGAGAGGTCTGGGAATCCGGGTCTCGTCGGGCTCTGAAGTCTGGATCCTCGAGGGAAGACGACAAAGTGAAGCCGCTGGACGCTTGATGGTGCCTGCAGTTGCAGGGTGGACACTTCTTGCCCACAAGGGAGATTCTTCAGTCTTCTGTGGAGCAGAACGTCGAAGTCCAGAGTTTCTTCTTGTAGAATTGTCCAGGATAATCTAATTTGGAATGGGACCAGCTCCTACCTTTATTCTCCTAAAGGGGGCTGCACTACTGACTAGGTCCCTCCCCTGGGTGGGACCAGGAAGGGGGGTGGCTACACCCCCTATCCTTTGTCTGGTTTCCCGCCAGAGCTGGGGCAGGGATGCCCCAGCAACTGGTTTGAACCGGTGTATGCACAGGACACCTTGTGTGCCCCGGGCATGTCTCATTCCTTTCAGGCCTGTCCCACCCAATACACAAAATCCTGTCTAGGGTGGTGCTAGCACTTCCCAAGGCAGGAAACCCTTTGTCCAAGCCTCCCTCACTGGAAGGACTCCCAGCAGCATGAGGTCAGATTTGTATCTGTGGTGGCAGCATCCATTTTGTGATGCCAAGGCTCGAGTTAACTTTAACCGGGGTTCACAGTTACATACATGTCGTGTCCCTCTAGAAGAGTGGAATGCTAACCCCGTCGCCAGAATTGGCAAGGGGGTAGTATTCCAATTCGTATGACACCTTACTCGACATGTTTTGATAATGTTATACCAGAGTTAGCATTTAACCGCGAGGTTGATAATGCACTTAAGAGTATATGGTATAGCGTTATCATGGAAACAGCTACAGGACTTGGTTCCGAAAGCTGTAGACAGGCTCAGCTCATGCTAGAGCACCATCTCACATAATTCCAAGCACTCTGCCTTCAGGATTGATAAGGCCTGCCATAGGAGTGACTGATAGGAGTATATGTGTCCATTTTAGGGTTAGATATAGGTATACTATATCTACAGCAAAGGGTGATTACACCACCTTGCCCCAGCTGTCGTGCAGCCAGTTGTGTCAGTTTTAGATGGCCAGCCAGGGGTGGCATAATACATGCTTCAGCCCCTGGTAGGCCCTGGTTACACCTATGCCCTGGATACCTAAGGTACACTGTACAGGGACTGATAAGGTGGCCCAGTACCAATTGGTACATGCACCTAAAGTACATGGTTGTCAATTTAGAGAGAGAACAGCTAGGCTGTGGGTCTGATTAGCAGGCCCACAGCCAGGGAAAGTCGTAAACCAGTGAAGCAAAAAGCAAAAATCTGGGGTGACCATAGGATTGCAGACCCCACTCTCCTACAATGAGCTGCCAACTTTATAAATAAGAAGTGCTGGGCCCTACGTTTTGCTCAGAAGCCCAGGGCCGCCACTACCAAAGGTCGAGGTGCTGAATTCCAAGACTGCGTCGTCTTGACTCCACCAGACACTCTCCTCCTTTTCATCTCATAATTGTAGGTTCTTTTTCATCCCTGCGTTGTTCCTTTGTCACTGGTTTTCTGACTTTCTCTTCATCTTTCCTTCCTTCTTTTGTGTTTCACTCTGTTATGATCTGGATCAAAGTCCGTTGAGGGAAAATTTGGGTTAATCCCCAAAAATGTGTGCCGGTTGGCCTCACCTATAACCAACCACTAGCTCAAATTAAGCACTAGTGTCATGAATGCTTCTGACATAACTCCAGTTATATGTATCCGATTGCGTTAGTTTTGGTGTCTAAATTTATATAAAATCTGCTTTCTTTTTATAAATTGATGTCGGATTTCTATCAAATTGTGTCAATTACATATTGTCCATGTTGGTGCTCTGACATGCTTAACACATGTTCCTCTAGAAAAGCTTGAGTGCTCTTTGCCACTCTACCAGGACTGAGCTCGTTTTTTTTTTATTGTGAATCCAAGGACCATCTTTGGGGTATTGTGAGAGTATTACATAGTGAAGCCTAACCAGCATCACTATATAATACTCCACTCTCCTACAGGCCTCAAAATGAGAGCCAGTGGCCCCACCACTTACTGCATGTGAACTATCCCCAACCCCTCCAGAGGAAAAAGTTGAAATTCAGGCAAGCTATTACATCCCAAAACTGTAAAAATAAACCACCTACCGCCACCGGCTCTGCCATATGCCATCTAATGTCCTAGATATCTGAGAATGGTCCTTGACAACTCATTGTTTTCTCGTGAAAGATCAATTCTCTCACCTCCTCCTGTAATTGTTCCATGAACATACTCCGTAAGGTTAGACCACTTACGGTCCTGGACTCTCAGAAGACCATCGGCCCAGCGATCATTCTTTACATATTGACTGTTCAATCTCTCTGCACTTAGTCCATCCTCAACATCTCTTACAGTGAACCCAACTCATTCAAACTACAGGTGCTAGACTTCTCTTAAGACTCCCCCTAGATGTCCTAGCTCTGCCCCCCTCAGAACTCTTCATTGGTTCCCTCTGGCCCAACGCGGGCTACATTTAGAGCTTCGTGCATGTGTCATCGTTCACTCCAGCACCTGAGTCTACTTTATCGGTAGTAAGATATGTATCTAGGTACCTGGTAGGAATCTCCCATCTGCCCCTGCTTCTTTGGTCCAATGGCCATGCAGCAAAAAAGGCTTGAGTGGGTGCTTGCTGCTTTTGATTGGAATCCCCTTTCCTTGCATCTTTGCTCCGAGCTCCACTCAACCTTTCCTGGAAGAATCTTAAAACTGGGGTGTTATGTTCATTCACGCCATCTTTGGGTCATGCACGCAGCTGTGAGTAGCAGAGCGCTCCATAGATTACTTTCATTCATTCATAAGGGCGTATTTATGAGGCCTTGCGTCACTTTTGCGCCTTCAGTGTGTCACTTTTTGTGATTTACCAGCGGTGTACTAAATTTACCATGTTGCGCCATATTTACAAAGTGACGCATCTAGGTAGATGCGTCACTTTGTAAACTCCTGCGCCACATTATACCTGCGCCAGGTGTAATGTATGCAGGGTGGGCGTTTCGACACAAGTAAGCATTGTAGAAGTGACGCAGTGAAATCTATGCGATTTCACTGCGCCACTTCTAGGACGCAAATGTGTCAATATATTACGCCTGCCTCACAGCAGGCATAAGACAGACGCAGGCACATTTGAAATGGGACTTGCCGATGTGAAATGACCCATTGCTGAAGTTGCGTCACTTTTGTGACAGACTCCAGCAATGCGTCGTTTTTGTGCTTACAGATACGTCAGAAATACTGACGTATCTGTAACTCCTTGAGACATGATGCGTCATACTGTAAATATGACGCATCCAGCATGTCGCAAGGAGGGTGCAATGAAAAGTGATGCATCGCTGTTTTCACGCAGCGATGCCTCACTGTTAATAAATGAGGCCTATAGAGTTTTAAGCTTCAAGGTTGCTTTATCCTAGGCGGAAGTTCCTAACCTGACTTTCCCTAAGGGTGCTGTGAATAGAATGAAAGAGCAAGCAGGTTATTGAGGGCTGGAGCAGTACACAGATACTTGAGGGTGGGTGACATGTTAAGGGATCATGATAAGCACAGCAGGAGCCCCCTGAGCAGGAATTTCCCAGGGAGAGGAATGGAACTGAATTTCAAAACAATGCGCACTTTGCGCACTTTGCAATCAAACAAGTGAAATAAAATACAACTAGAAAGGAACTGCATTTGGTGGGTGCACTAAACTGCTAGTAGTGCTTTCTTAGTGCACGCCGGACCCAGCGCCCCTCTGCACCCCCTCCTGTCCATTTTCCAATGGGTTCTGCAGCCGGGACGTCCAGTCCCTCTTCCCGCTGTGCCCTGCTCTTTACCAAGAAAGGACGAGTGTACGGGGCACGTTAAGATAAATATAGCGCCTATTGATTTGTTGTCACAGAGAGCACAAAGCAGGATTGTAAATTATTGACGATACAAGATATGCATGAAGCTATTTCCACCGATGCTGAGGCGCTGAAAAGCAGCAGCTAATGACCTGAGAAGAAAGTGACTATGCGGTATATTGTCATTTATAGAAGGGGAATACAGGTGTGATTGGTGAACAGCCCTAGCCAGTAGTGGTCGGCATTGATCACGGGTGGGGGGCGGGAGCCAGGGGCTGCGGGGGTGGGATTCGCGGGGGATGTCACAGGGGGGTATTGCGGTGGTGTCGCGGCGGGAAAAAAAAGAAAGAAAGAAAATCAAACGTACCTTTCCGCCGGGTCCAGAGTCTTCTCTGCTCCTGCTCTCCTGCCTCCGACAAGAACAGGAAGCAGGCAGCCAGGCTCCCTCCCCTAAGCCAATCACAACGCTGCCATTGCAGCGTTGTGATTGGTCGGGACGGCGCCCAGCCAGGGGGTAGTAGAGTGGGCATGTTCTCCATGCAGAGTGCGCATGACTGGTTTGGGCGGCCCGAGAGGGCCAATCAAACAATCTTTGCGCACTCAGCAGTGGGCAAACCACTCCTCGTCTGCCCTGCTCGCATAGCAGCCCCGCCCACACGCCCACCCCCAATGCGCAAAGCAAACATTAAAAGGTGATAATTAAAAGTTATTACCATTTTATGTTTTGCCTTTCGTATACAGCGAGAAAACAGTGGGACAATGCTGCTCCGCCCTAGTGGAGGAGCCCCCCTGGCCCTAGCGCCTAATGAGCTGGAGATGGAAGTGACTACGTGGTTTATGGTCCTTTGTAGAAGGGAGCATACAGAGGTGAGTGGTGAACGCCGCGAGCGCCTTATGACCTGAGATGGAAGATGCTGCATGGTATAGGGTCATTTATACCAAAGGGCATACAGAGGTGAGTGGTGAACGCCGCTAGCGCCTTATGACTCGAGATGAAAGAGACTGCGCTGTGTATGGTCCTTTATAGAAGGAGGGGACATACAGGTGTGAGTGGTGAACGCCGTTAGTGCCTTATGACCCGAGATGGAAGAGACTGCGTGGTGTATGGTCTGTTATAGAAGGAGGGGACATACAGGTGTGAGTGGTGAACGCCGCTAGCGCCGCATGACCTGAGATGAAAGAGACTGCGCGGTGTATGGTCCGTTATAGAAGGAGGGGACATAGAGGTGTGAGTGGTGAACGCCGTTAGTGCCTTATGACCCGAGATGAAAGATTGCGCGGTGTATGGTCCGTTATAGAAGGAGGGGACATACAGGTGTGAGTGGAGAACACCGCTAGCACCTTATGACCCGAGATGGAAGAGACTGCGCGGTGTATGGTCCTTTATAGAAGGAGGGGACATACAGGTGTGAGTGGAGAACACCGCTAGTGCCTTATGACCCGAGATGGAAGAGACTGCGCGGTGTATGGTCCTTTATAGAAGGAGGGGTCATACAGGTGTGAGTGGTGAACGCCGTTAGTGCCTTATGACCCAAGATGGAAGAGACTGCGCGGTGTATGGTCCGTTATAGAAGGAGGGGACATACAGGTGTGAGTGGTGAATGCCGTTAGTGCCTTATGACCCGAGATGGAAGAGACTGCGCGGTGTATGGTCCGTTATAGAAGGAGGTGGCATAGAGGTGTGAGTGGTGAACGCCGTTAGTGCCTTATGACCCGAGATGGAAGAGACTGCGCGGTGTATGGTCCTTTATAGAAGGAGGGGACATACAGGTGTGAGTGGTGAACGCCGTTAGTGCCTTATGACCCGAGATGGAAGAGACTGCGTGGTGTATGGTCTGTTATAGAAGGAGGGGACACACAGGTGTGAGTGGTGAACGCCGCTAGCGCCGCATGACCTGAGATGAAAGAGACTGCGCGGTGTATGGTCCGTTATAGAAGGAGGGGACATAGAGGTGTGAGTGGTGAACGCGGTTAGTGCCTTATGACCCGAGATGAAAGATTGCGCGGTGTATGGTCCGTTATAGAAGGAGGGGACATACAGGTGTGAGTGGAGAACACCGCTAGCACCTTATGACTCGAGATGGAAGAGACTGCGCGGTGTATGGTCCTTTATAGAAGTAGGGGACATACAGGTGTGAGTGGTGAACGCCGTTAGTGCCTTATGACCCGAGATGAAAGATTGCGCGGTGTATGGTCCGTTATAGAAGGAGGGGACATACAGGTGTGAGTGGTGAACGCCGTTAGTGCCTTATGACCCGAGATGGAAGAGACTGCACGGTGTATGGTCCGTTATAGAAGGAGGGGGCATAGAGGTGTGAGTTATGAACGCCGCTAGCGCCGTATGACCTGAGATGAAAGATTGCGCGGTGTATGGTCCGTTATAGAAGGAGGGGACATACAGGTGTGAGTGGAGAACACCGCTAGCACCTTATGACCTGAGATGGAAGAGACTGCGCGGTGTATGGTCCGTTATAGAAGGAGGGGACATACAGGTGTGAGTGGTGAATGCCGCTAGCGCCTTATGACCCGAGATAAAAGATTGCACGGTGTATGGTCCGTTATAGAAGGAGGGGACATACAGGTGTGAGTGGAGAACACCGCTAGCACCTTATGACCCGAGATGGAAGAGAGTGCGCGGTGTATGGTCCTTTATAGAAGGAGGGGACATACAGGTGTGAGTGGAGAACACCGCTAGTGCCTTATGACCCGAGATGGAAGAGACTGCGCGGTGTATGGTCCTTTATAGAAGGAGGGGTCAGGGCTTTAAGTGGGCCGGGTCTCAAGGGGTCTGAGCACCGGCAGTTTTTTTCAGGGGGCCTCGAAACGGGTCTCTATCGGGCTCTGTTTTGAGCCCTGGCACAGGCGGTCCGTTTTTTTTCCCGGACTGCAGTGACAGGGAAAAAAGTGCCAGAGCCAGATAGAGACCCGTTTCTAGACAGCAGGCACACCGATGTGCGCTGCCCACACTGCTTACTTCCCAACTAGTGGAGAAGTTACGACATGACGTCATGCAAG